>NC_142245.1:65109351-66575348 GCF_052056855.1 Sturnus vulgaris | reverse complement strand
AATGCCCCTGAAAGTTGATTGCTAATTCTGAAGAGTCCGTACGCTTCACAAGGCTGAGATCATCTTAGCAAAATCATCATAGATATGTACTTGTTTTGTCAGAGCAATAATTGGAAATGTGGTGTCATTGAACATGGATTAAATGGTGACAGTTCTGTAGTTCTTCCCTGACTTCCACTGCACCTGGTGTACTTTCCATTGCATTGGCAGCAATACAAGATTGTCAAAAAGTGATTGACAAATCTGTGTCAGGGAGTTCACAGCCTTGTCCTGGGTAGTTATCCACTGCGACAGACTCAGACCTGCAGTCCAGCAGAGTTAAATCATCAGCCTTCTGAATGGTGGTGATAAAGTCACAGCAGGAAACCTAATAAATTACTCGAGGTGGCCTGTTGCCATCTGCCATAATTGTGCTTTTAAGATCAAATGAGCTACCTTTTAACTGATGCAAATGATTTTTGAATATAAAGATCTAAAGCCAATCTGTTATGTCTATCATGTTTAAAACAGGCTGTGGCCCTCCTGGTGTTAATTTTGGAAATTGCCCTGATACATATCATCATCTTCACACTTAGTGTGAATCAGTGTAGCTCTATTTGAATATTTGAAGGTTTAAGTATTAATACTTGCTGACAACCAGACTGAAAGGAGGATGATTTTACAGTTTTGACTGAGTGGTTTCATGTGAGACCATGACAAGTTTTATAGCGATAGATGAAATAGTAACAAATAAACTCACATCAATTCTATTTAAGAGAAAAGCCAGTTTGTATCTCCAAGGAAGTGTCCTTTCTTACCTGGGGTTTGAATATTTCTGAATGGTCTTTGTTCCGAGGCAGTATGTAAGATCATAACTGATTTCATTTCATGCCAATTAAACATTTGCTTTAGGAGTAAAAGCACAAAGGCAACATTTGTGCATCATTGCACCATGCAACGTTAAACCAGCTTGCTAAGGAGCAAGACCAGAAGTTCTCAAGCCATGTTGGTCTTGGCCATACTGGGCTATTTTAGAGTGGTCCCTTGGGACAGATCCTGCCCATTTGTGTGAAGACACCAAGTGTAAAGAGAAATGGAGAAATACTGAGGGACTGGGACTCATTCAGCCTGTGGAAAAAAGTTACCTACAAGGAGGTTATCAAAAGGACAGAGTTGAGGTCTTCACAGAGGTGTGTGGCAGGAGGACGAGAGAACAACAGACAGAAGCTCAAATGACAAATTCAGACTGGATAAAAAGAAAATCTTTTTCTCATTGAGGACAGGTCTGCTGGGACTGCAGCACTAGTGGTGATTCCCAAGGCTGCTCTTTGCACTGCATGGGTACCTAAGGAGGCTGAGGCTTCAAGCTGTTGACTTAAAACATATTTTCAGTCTGAAAATTGTCCCTCTAAGAAGCAATATCTGAAAGTCATATGATGTTAATTTCACTTGTTTATTATCACCATTAAATGCCACACAGTTGGTGGATATTACATATATTTTTATGCTGTAAATGAAATGCCACTTTATATTCACCTCTGCTAGGACAGCTACAGTTTAAGCAATTTTCCACTGGATCTGAAATGCCCTTTGGAAAAGCAGCCTGTGAAGCTGGCTGTCAAATAATGTGAGCACCAAGGCAGTACCATAAAATTATATTGTAAGTTGAGAGCATAAACCAGCAAAGCTGTTTAAATCCAGACAACCAGAGGCCTGGTAGACCAGCTGGTGTTTCGCAGACTGTACTTTGAGAATGCTGACTTCTGATCCAGAATGGCTTTAGTGCCTGACATGTTCTTCTTAAACCTGGAAGAAAAGCTGGCTTAATGCTCCTGTATGTAAACAATTTCCCTTTGACCAAAAACTACACTCCATATGGTGCAATTATTTGCTTGCTACAGAAGAGACAGAGTTTAAATAAAGCAGCTTTCAAGCACTGACTAAAACTTAATTCTATTACCAGTATACAATACACACCTAATAAATTTGCTTCCTATGGTTAAAAGCAGTTTTTACCATGATTGTCCATATTCTGAATATAAACTCGAATTCCTTATCATGCCATAACATGTATGGACACTGATAGTTTGTGTCTGCTGCATTTGTTTCAGTTGATTGTACACTTCAGTTCATATGCTTCAAAGGACTCAATCTGTCACAGCTGATTTTGTCCTTTAGATAGCTTTTCTAAAGGATTTTTAACTAAATGGATCCACATGCAGATATATGGCCATTATATGGCCTTTTTTTTATCCTTTCTAATCCCTTTCAGGACTTTGACAGTCATATTTTCTATAACTTTTAGTTAATAATATGTTCTGAAGAGTTGGCATGAGTCTAAATTTAGGCTCCTGCACATATCAGCTGGGAATTCTGCAGCATACGGCAGCCTAAGGAATATCATTTGCATGAGAGTAGATGAATAAAGTGTTTGCTGGTTTTAACTTCATATTGATTAATTTGCCTTGGGATTTATCAAGCAATAACAGAAGCAATGAATTCTTTCCCAGTAAGTTATTTAGGTTTTAAAATTAATTTAGATTTTTATTGTAATGTGTTTTTATTATATTAGTGTCTAACAATCTAATTTGTGTGAAGGACTCTATAAACATGTAGAATGAAGGAGTTTCAGCCCACAGAAGTTTTATTAAGGAAGGCAGACAAAAAGGAGTAGAGGAACAGAGGTGCAAAACTGTGATTTGTCAGTTTTGGTGGCAAAATAGGACTAGGACCTCTGATACTTGAGTACTGTCCTCATTCATTCATCCATTTGCTCATTAACTCCTCTGCAAATAATTTTGCATTCATATTTTCATATCCATTCACAGAAAATACTGTGTGCTCCATCCAGCTCAGCTGAACTCACTTGGTGCTGGGGACATTCAGCTCTTGCAGAGACTTGATTAGATATGTTCAAATGCATCATTATGTCCAAATCTATGTTGGACATGAGGTAGTCACTGGTAGTATAGGACACGAATTTGAAACAACTGCTGTTAAGGACAACCCAAAGGACTTCAGGTCCAGTGTTGATACGGTTTTCACTCTCTATATATGTGTATATTATTAATTTGAATTTTTCTTTGTAAAAGCACTATTCTTTCTTCTCCTAAGAGCACCTTCTTCCTCCCAACAAAGTCATTTCTGCAGGCTGTAAGGTCACTTTGCTTCTTGTTTCTCTTCTGCAGGCTTGCTGTATGTTGGCTTTAGTGCCTGTATGTTTGGCCTCTACAGCTTTATGCCAGTGGTCATAAAGAAAACCAGTGCTACTGCTGTCAACCTCTCCCTGCTCACAGCTGACCTGTACAGCCTCTTCTGTGGATTATTCCTCTTCCACTACAAGGTATGTGGAAATGAGAGATGTATTTGGGTAATAGCAGTGTGCTTGAAGAGACGTCAATGCAGAACAAGGAAACAAAAGAAGCCTCCAAACTTTTCTAGATCTAAACAATACAAGTGCAAGTTGATTTTTTTACTTCAGGCTTCCTACACTAAAACTAATTTTATTTTATGATTTCTTTTTTTCTAAGAGAGCTCGTTTAGTCTTTTTGTTACAAGTTTTAAGATTTGAGTACTTGTTCATCAGCCACTGTATCATTAATTTCATCTTAATTATCAAAGGTTACTTTCAACTGCTGTGAACAGACCTAAGGTGGCAGCATGAAGGGAAGGACTCTTCCAAAATTCCCACATATATTTTTTGCCTGGGAACAAGGTTGTTTCATTCATACTGACTCTGAATTTATAATTAAATTATTCCTAAATTAAACCTTTCTCTTGGCCGTACCAGTGGCTTGCCTCTTATTATAAATGCCAAAATGTGCAGCATATTTTTATTGAAGTTAAACTTCGACCTCCAAGATCCCCTAATATTTAAAACACCATGTTGTACAGGACTAAATTTGACCTTCAGTTACGAGGAATGGCACTTCATTATTCACAAGTATCCCCCCCAGTGTCCATCCTGTGAAAATAACATTGCAGTGCTGGAAGCAATTGCTTTCTACCATCATTTATTCATAGGAGGGAGGCTACTTGATAGCGAAATTATGTTAGAAGTGTTAGGCAAAAGAAAGTCTTAAAATTCTGAGTGTGTAATCAACTCAAATCAGATTTTGTTACAGTAATAGTACCTGAATGAATCTGAATGAGACAGTGAAAGTTCAAATCTTCAGAGTCCAACACAAAATTATTTGTCACTACTGTCTTTTATTTTGGTTTTGTAGCTTTGAGAATTTTGCAGGCAGAAGAAAAGCAAGAATAGAAACAAAAATTTGACTGAAAACACAATGTAGAGGTTGCCTGCTGCTTTGCAGCTCTGTCTCATGGTGATATTGTTTCTCCTTTCTGCCTCACGCTCCAAACCTAAAGTGTTTAACATTAGGTGTTACCTGAAAACTGTTCTCTCCTGCTAGTAATATTTGATACCTGCAGACAAATATATTTAGTGGTGTTAGTCCACTGTTTCTAAGAAAAATTACTAAAAGATAAATGTTATTCTGAAAACAGTGGTGGTGGTGTATTAGCAAAATCAAACTTCACTAGAGGGAAAGACAGAAAAGGCAGCAGAGGTTGGGCAGCTCTGTGCTCAGCATTGCTCAAACCTAACAAAAAAGGCAATTTTGCAAACACAAACTTTAAAGCTAAGATACTTGAAAGGCAAAAGGTTTTTACATTAAAGGTTTCATTTCTTCCCTGTGTCTAATTGTTGGATGCATTAGCAGAGCCAGAAGGGCAGAATTTTCAGCTTTACTGACCCTCATCTTTCTACAGTAAGTGCATGTCAGCTCCCATCCATAATGGCATCTTGGTCTCCCTTCAAGACCTGTATGGAAAAAGTACTCAAGAGTGGAAGGCTCAGAACTGGTTTTTTGTTTGAAAGCATCCATCTCAACGTGTGTATTGGCTAACTGGTTGGGTTCCATATCTGAAGTAACTGATGGTCCCCTCTGCCCCTTGCTCTAATTTTTAGAAAACGGAAAATCTCATTCTGCTGTGGTTCCTGTGTGTATCATGCTGTTGCTTTCATAGACATTTATCAGACAGTTACTTAAACCTATTCAGATTTTTTACCTCCACTGCTGCCCTTGGAAGACTTTCCGAGCATCACTTCTCCAACAGTTACAAACCTCCTTATTTCCAGCATAAATTTACTTGTGCCTGGTGTTGGTCCATTCATCTTTCTACCAGGAGTATCTATTAGCATCTCCATGGCATTTTACTCCATTTGTAACATCTACTACCAGTAGAGAGGAATCATATTGTCTCTCAGCCCTTAGTTCACTGATCAGAGCAAGCCCTTCTCTGCACCTCATCTGGTTGGATTTCATCCTCCCTGAGACAGCCCCTTCAGCTTGAGGTCCTGGTTGCTCCAGCAGCTGGTGCAATGCTTTTTTACTCTGTTTCTCTAGTTACCCCATAGAGAAGTAAGCCAGCAAGCCAGCACTGACATTTTTCATCACTGCATTTCTTTTGTGTTTTATACTCATCCTGCAATTCATACAACTCGAGTGTCTCTCCTTTGTTCTTCCCAGCTGAAGTGTTGATAAGTAGAAGAGCTTTATCAGGGCTTTGTGAAAGGACCTTTACCCAAAATGTAGCATCAACTTCTCAAGCTGTCAGTGTCTCCTTTCACACCCTTCAAACTTACAGTGCAGACAAAAATTGAAGAGAGAAGTTACATGCAAAGATCGTGTAGATTTAAAAGTCCACTTAGTTATTTGGTTCTTCTTTAGTTACCATGTTTTTATCCATAGTCAGATGACCTCCTCCTTTTCTTTATGGTTTGCTATCAGGTATCATTTTACCTGAGGAAGCATAACTGTGAAATATGTGACTTGCACTCAATAATGAAGTCTAATATGTTGGCATGAAGTGATCTGAATTAATTCCCCTCCTAGGACTGTATAGACTTCTTTGTTTCCTAGCTTTTAAAGAGCTGTTTCGTTCCTAGCCCAGCTGTACATCTCCTGCAGCTCCTTCTGCTTTTTTTTCTGCACTGCCCAAAGGGCACAGCCCCACTTCACTGGGAAGCAAATGGTTTATGCTGTAGTAACTAAGTGGTTTATTGTCCCTTGCAGAATATAATTTTACGAGATTTTCAAGAAACAGTTGTGATTTTTCCCTGTGCTGCTACTTTTGTCACCAGACAGTTTTATTGTACCTATAGCAGTAGATCCATGGAAAATGCAGGAAATTAGTTTAACTGAGCTTTAGAGCTTTTGAAACCAAACTGAAGAGAAGATTGTCTTTGAAGTGTTTTGATTCATTAGCATTTCATTTTTATATTATACAGCCTTGCAAAATCATTGCATGCAGGACACGAGTGAGTTTATAAACAGCTGCATCTCTAGTCTTACCCCACATGCAGGCATCTTCCTAGCACACTG
Source organism: Sturnus vulgaris (assembly GCF_052056855.1). Lineage (NCBI taxonomy): Eukaryota > Metazoa > Chordata > Aves > Passeriformes > Sturnidae > Sturnus > Sturnus vulgaris. Next base: position 66,568,980 of record NC_142245.1, on the reverse strand, counting down.
AACACTTCCCAGGTCCATGGAAGCTGGAAATTCAGCCTGTTAACTTGACACAATTCTGGTGATATATGTGTAATTCAAGATGTTAATTTTTCAAGATTTTATTGTATTAAAATGCAAAAATATATAGCTTTCAATTGGAGACAGATTACCTGATTGTAATGCATCATTCTTAAAAGTTCTTACATCCCCCTGCTGTCTTTTTAGTTCTTCTGTAATGAATAATTGATTTAAGATATTCCAGCAGATGTAGAAATGTGTCAGGCCTCTTTGGTAGCTGAATATCCATCACTGCCATAGCATTTAAGTATACAAAACCTATCTTCAATATTTGTTTTTAAATTATCATCATATTGATATGTGTTATACAATTTTTATGTTCAAAACTTTCCTAGCTGTCTGTTCTCATTTTACCACCTTCTTTAGCACAAGTAACAGGACTGTCCTTGGCCATTCTTTGTTATGGATACATGGACACCAGTGGTGCTAAAAATTCAGGGCCACCTCTCTGGGTGCACAGAGTTAGAACTTTTGTAGAAATACAGGACCATTTTTTCTTAGGAGTGTTCCTTTTTTACATTTTAGTCTCAGCCTTAGCTCTTTTGTTATGTGAACTTTTAGACTTATTACTTTTCCTTTGCAAGCTCTGTGTTGTCTTTAGTCTTTCTAAGCAAATTAGGTTCTCACTAAATAATCTAAGCAGTTTATTTTATATTTTCCAGCAGCTAGAGCATGAATACTGATTGTGTTCTGGACCAGCAGGTTGAGTCACATTATATTATATCATTACCTAGCAAGCCAAGCACAATCAATTATATTATGCCTTGGCAAATTCATTCATGACTTTATCCAAGAAGCAGCTATAAAAATTCAGAATTTCTGGATATAGTAGCAATTCCCAAATGAAGAAAATGCATGTATTTCATAATGAATCAGGGAAGTCATGTATCTTGATTTAGAACCTCGGAGAGTATCTGTAACAAAGGACTTGGATACACAGATAAATAGATACACATGATACTCAAAACCTTCCAGGACCAGATATCTGAAATTATTCTAGTTGAAACCTCATTTGCTGATACTTAGTGATGTTTCTAAAAATTACTCTCCAATGCTAATTCTAACAGTATCCATCCAATGGAAGAAAGCAGATGACAGTCTTCCCATTACATCAAGAAACAAGCCATGAAGACTGGGGTGTTTCTGGATGGAGAAGAGAGGGTGAAGGTTGGGGGAAGGGGGTTCCAGGTTCTTTTTTGCCAGCACAGATCCTAAGCAATGCCTGTGAATTTGGGATTTACATAGTCTTTACTCTAGTGAAAACTTGACCCTTGCTAGAAATATGAATTGAAGCTGGTGTGAATTTTTCTGCTGTTTTTGGTGTGCTTCAGTTCATTTTACTAAACTAGGAAAGCCTGCCACTCAAGGAATAATCTTTTAAAAAATTCACAGTTTCATGACTTTACAGATGAAACCTTATTTTTTACCTTGACTCTATATGCTTCAGGCAGTCCTGGATTTTTGTTGGAGCAGGATGGGTACAAAGTCTGTGGTTTGATAGCAGGAGTTAAATAAAATTGGTTTGATTTGGGGGAGGATTGTTTATTACTTTGATTTTTATTTGGCAGCCATCCATAAACATCTGAGAGACTTTTCCCAAACCTCTGACATAACTGAGAAAATATTTCAGTGTATGTTCTCACCTTTTTTTTTTAAACTTCCCTGAAAGTATAAGCTGAGGTCAGTAAGACCCTATTCTTTGCTTGTACTTGTTAGGGAGCTAACACCTACCTATTTTAAACTTTGACAGTGCTGCTGTCAGTGGTGCTGTCAGTGGTGCATCATTATTTCTAGTGAAGCAGGCAGTGCAGGCTAAAAACTGTTTTTGACATTATAACTTTCTCAGTCATATACTTAAAAGTATTTTCCTGATGAAATTGGGTATGCAAGATGCTTGATCCATAAACTTTCTGTTTTAGTGGAATGTAATCGTACAGGGCTTTTATCCTTGTGAATACTTCTAAGCCTGTGATAATAATGAGGGTAAGCCATATTGCTAGTTACTTCTTCATGTCATCGGTAATGTGCAAAAACACTATGTTCATTTTATTTTCCAAAGTACTAAATTTCTTACAGTGAGAGTCCTTCTCAACAGCTCTGCTCCCATGAAGCTGTACTGTCTGCATGCCTTTCATCTAAGAAGAATTGTTTTCAAGTTTCTTTAATTTTTTTTATTTCATTGGTTAGCTATTTGAATTTCCTCTTCCAAATTATAGACAATTAGAAAATAGTTAGGTGTCTATTTAAAGAGCTGCCTTGAGGTGGAAAGGAGTTAGGTGTGTCTTTGATCACACAAATTCCTGTGACAGAAAGGGCCCCATCCGCTCACCCTTTTTGTGATGGTGCAGGATGGCATACAATGAAAAAGCTATGAAGTAAAATTACAGAAGAGAGTAGAAGATGGAAAATGAAATGCCTCCCACCAGGATGTTGCACAGCCTGACAGATTTTTAACAACACAGCACAGATATGGCAGTTATTTCAAAATACTGCATTTTAAAAAGAATGTCTTCCTTTCACAATGCTATCTTGCAATAGATTCATTAGTTGCAAGCATGAATAGTGAAGCATGGACACTCGCTCTTTGGAAACCATCAAGAGGGGTGTAAATGATGTGGCATTCATATTGCAGAAGTTATGATAAAAGCTTCGATTTCAAATATATTTTTTCAGACACTAGCTCATCATAAATGTCAAATTTTTTAGCTTGTTCTCAGTGCTTTTAGCTTGGGGTTTTTTCATTTGGTTTCATTTGGTCTCATGTTAAAAGACTGCACACAACAGAACTGATTTGAAGCTTTCTAAGAAAATGCATTTTTGTTGGAAATGCCTAATTATCTAAACAGAAATGCTAAGTGAACACAGGTTGATCTTGGAATACTCCAAAGCAAACAGCATCACCACCCCATTTTATTGTGGGTAACTTCTGAATCACATCTTTCCATGTCTGAGTGCCACACCTTCCTGCATACCTCAAGTGTTAAAAAGTAAAATGTATGGAATCAGTGAAGAAATTATTAGAGAATTGTACAAAGATCTCTTAAATATACCACAAGAGTACATTGTGAAGTGCAATTGTTACAATCTGAAGGAAGTAAATAGCTTTTAATTCCTACCAGTAGGAGAGTTCAAACATATTAAGTGAACTCTTCCTGTTATTGGAATTAACTCTTGGATGATAAATCTTCAACAAAAGCATATTGATTTTAAAGGTGCTGGTGAATATGGGCTGGAAAAGGAAATCTGGAGACCACAGCAATAAAGGTGCATAATATCAAAGAACCAGAAAATGAATTGCAAACTGCAGAGAGCAAAAAATATTGTAGCAAATAACTATCTTTTCCTTTATCACAAGAAAAAGTGCAGACAGAAAAAACATAATGAAGTCATCCTATCTAAAGAGATGGATCTTCCTGACAACATACTTTTTCTAAATGATGCTCAATGACTATGAAAGCAGAGACCAAGAGGCTAAGTTTTGTCATTACTTGTGGAGGAAAAAAATCAGCATAAATAAAAACCTAAGCATTTACCAAGACAAGCATATTTTTTTAAGACAAGGGAGTACAATAAATGTGTTGAGTTACATAGCTCAGCAATAATTTGTGACCCAGGAGAGAAAGAAAAAATAAAAAAGTAATGAATTAGCAAGGCAACAGTTGCATTCAAAAGCGTAAACAAGATTCTGCTACTGAAAATCTACAAGATTTTGAAATTACGATTCTTTGAATTGGATACTATTTTCACCTTTGCATAGGGAAACAAAGACTAGCAGTTCCTCAGAGATGTAGACAGAATCATCTTTGAAAGAAAATGCTAAGGGTTAAATGCAATAATTTCATTATAAATTTGGAGATTTGTTATGGAACTGAGTAAATTTTTTGTCAATAAGTGACCAGAAAGGAAGGTAGAATATTTAGGAAGTGTGCAAAGAATTATGTGTGATCTACAAATTATGACGTGGTCTATGAGCTTCCAGGAAGGAACATACATTAAATCTGTTTTGGTGTACAACTGGATTGAAGTGTTTATTCCAGTTGTGCCTCCTATCAGCCAAATCAGTGATTGCTATAGACATGCAGAGTTAAAACATCAGCTTCTCTTTCCTACCAGAATGGAGGAAGGGATCAACAAAACATCAGTTAGAAAACATCACTTTTACCTGCTTTCAATCTAAGCAGCAGAGTATTTTATTGGCTTCCAGAACATCTACAAAAAAAAAATCTTCTTTTTGTCTGAATTCCCCCTTCTCACTAAACTGGAAGCTTTCAAACCTGACATGGGATAGATGCTTGACATCAGCACAGCTGACAAGCAATTTTATTAGCTTGACTAACCTTCTGGAATTATTCCCACCACCTACATGAGTTAAGTTTAGCAAGGAACACTTAAAAGGCTCATAATGGATCTGAAGGAGATTTTTAATAGCTTTAAGTAATAGTAATCTGAATTTTATATCTTAAGGACAAGAGGATAACTTGTAGGGGAGAACTCCAGAGGTAACTGGACAAACCATCTGTTTAAAAATTTGTTAGAAATAAACAGAGAACAAGGAATCACAGAAGAAAACTAATACTGTGCAGGTAAAAAAAAGGAGTGAAGTCTGATTACTGTAAAAGATAAACCAACCGTGGCAATGAAGAAGAAAGTGAAACAAGCAGCAAAAAGTTCTTCTTGTATATTAAGAGAAGAAATAGTTTTGCTGTGCAAGGAGAGTGCAGGACAAAATTAAACAACTTTTCACTTGGCACCAAAACAAAATTGGAACCTTCTCTCATATTCAGGAAGGATGAGAGTTAAATGTGAAGACAATGCACCATCTTTAATAGAAATGGAAATTACTGTGTCAGAAGTAGAAACAGCACACAATAATCTGGATACTTCAAATTTGATATGGAGTAGAAAATAAAATGATAAATAGACATAATTAGGGACATGGAGATAAATGGAAAATTCCATGAAATGCAAGCTGGTTCACAGAAGACAGATAATATTGCCTAAATCTGATGTCCATCTGAAAATTTAACAGATTTTTATAAGGAAAAAGTCAAATGGTAGATCTAATGTGCAAGACTTTTGAACAGAGCAGCGCAGAAAACTATCAGTTAAGCTAAAGACCAGGATTAGTGATGAAAAGACTGGAAGCCAGGTGAGAAACTGGCTAATGAGGATAAGGGACAAGGCAATGTGCTGAGAGAGAAGCAGCATGCTCGAAGGAACTCGCTGATGGAAGTCCCAAAGAGTTGGTCTGAAGACCAGTCTTGTGTAGTGACTGTAGTAATAGATTTGGCACCCTCAGTAGGAGGAAGAATTAGAATAATCAGGCAGCTAGAACTGGCTGACATTGAGAAATGCTGTGAAGCACAAAGTGCGAGGCAGTGTCTGTGGCAACAGATGGGAAGAATTTGAGCACAGTTGTGACAAAGTTGTTTCCAAATGAGTCTGTCTAGGTATTTCTGGTACTGATGGAGAAGTGCTAATGCCATAGGACAGGACAACTTACCATCTCAGGGACAGCATTTTTCTAGCTGCAGCTATAGGCTTTTTTTCTGTCAGCTCAAGAGCGTCAAAACAGAGCTTTTTCTCTTATCTGCTCCAAAGCCTTTGACAGAGTAACCATGTGGCCCCTAACAATGTACTGAATATGCAGAACCCTAAAAAATCTTTATTGTATGTAACATAGCTTTGATGGATTGTGAGGACTATGGAACCTTAACACATATGAATTTATCTATAAATTCACAGGGAGGAAATGGGAATTATTTGATCTAATGATACAAGAACGTATAAGAACAAGAACTTGAGAACGTATGGAAATTAGGAGGATTTTTGGCCATCATAGCAGGGAGGTTCCAGGATAATTTCAAATAGGTTAGTGGGAAGTGAAAAAAAGCCCTAATAATGCTTGCATGGGAAGGATTTGCCAGATGGAATATGTGATCTGATTGTGAGCAGTAATGGGGGGTTGGATTTGACAGCTTAGGACACACTTTCCATTCTGATTCCGTCATGCACCTGCCTTGAGAGTCGACTCAATTGAGAGCTCTTGGAGCTCCTGAAGTTTGGCCTCTCATTGCCAGCAGCAAATGTGTCACACTCCAGAAAACCCTGACATGAAACAGCCATGTCACACTCCCTCCAGACAGCTGCCCTGGTCACTCATGGTAGGGGTCACTGCAGCTGCATAGTCCTTGTTTCTCAGAGTAGGAGTGCTCCCCATTCGTATTTCCAGGAGAAAAGAACACCATTTGGGAAAGAACTTCTACAGGAATGTATTGTTAGATTCAGCAGAAAAATAAAAACAAAGAATCCAAGATGAATCAGTCGTTGTAACTGTGGTTTTAAACACACTGAGCACAATTAGCCTCGTGTACGGTAATAGAGAATCAGTTACAGCAGACAGCTGCTACTATATTAAATACTTGCACACAAACCTAAAAAGACACATGGCAACTGGCAGCTGATAGAGCAAACCAACAAAGAATACTGAAAGGTAGAAGTGGGGAGGGGAAATTGATTTTATAAGCTTTTCTGTTGTGCTCCTCCTTTTTGTATTAAGAGCATCTAAAAGGATAGGTCCTTTACCACTTTCTTGCCTAGTAATTGACACAAAATAACCATAAATGAAGCACCCTTATGCCACAGTAAGGATGCTCACAGGAAATTAGAGCAATGCAATAGAAGTGTTTTAACTTCACATGAAAATCTCTTTTCTAGATGGATAAGATTAAAACAGATTGCAGGACTCATTCTACCTTGCACTTTTTAATTAGACAGACTGCTGGTACTGCAGGGGTACTGAACACAGGCTCATTTTTTTCTCCACGTCTGATGTCAGAGGCAACAAAGGGAAACCAAAGAGAAAGCAGCGTTCCCATCTCTCCTGGCACTCAGGAAAGGAAGATAAGCCATTTCACACAAACATTTTGCCCTATCAGGCATGTGTTTAGAAAGGACAGGCTATTATTAATTTTTTCTAAGGATACCATTTGAAAAGCATGAAATCATGCAGCTTTGTGCAAAACCAGTATTTGCCTTACAGTTGCCTATGTCAAGCTCAGAGTTTTTTCCCAAAATGCTATCCATTTTCTCTGTAAGTTTGTTTCATTCCACCAATGAAACAATTTATTCCAGGAAATTTATTAAGTTTCCTGAATTTTAACAGAATTCATGACAATTTTCCAGTAAACTCTCCTAATTTTTCTCCTTTGTAGATAACCTCAGCATCTAAAAGGAAAGAAAGCTTAGGAGTTTCCCCCTGACCATTGTTTCACCAATTAAACTGTGCCCACTGGTAAATATCATGCAAGAACTGAAAAAGAGGGTGATGCTGTATGACAGAAAGCATAGATCAGTATGTTTTAGATGGAGTAAAATATGCAAGGAGTAGAACAGAATCAATTGGAAAATACAGAAAATGTCTCATCTCATTCCTTGTCATCACAGTTTCTGTGCAACATTTGCAATTCAGCATAAGCCATTGTAATGAACAGCATTTCATCTGAGATCATATTGAGGGTGCAAGCAAGCATCAGGAATTGAGAAGTATGGCCTTTCTGCCATGCCATTTTTCCTGTGAAATTTGGCTTCTTTATTGTCACCGAATGGCAACAAGGCCAGTGTCAGGTTTTCACTGTCATTCAGGCAGATCAGAAACTTCTTGCTTTGGGTTCTGTTGGCGTGAGTGATGTGTTGAGACAAACCTCCTCCATTCAGTGATGATCAAAGGTGATCACTTTTCATCCCAGCTATGTTCAGAGTGAGTAACTTTAAGTCATCACTTAAGACTTTATCCTCATGGTTTGCCTAAGAAATAGCTGGAGGTCATTAAAGTGTGAAGATAATGCAATCCTGCTGGTAGTGGACAGACTTGCTGTCCAGAAGTTATGATCATTACTGAAGCCATCCAGCACCCCTTGGTGCCCTTCTCAGCAAGAGAATCAACATTTCTGCTCAGACATTCCAGCTTCTGCAGTTGGTGAGCAGGGAAGGCAGTCTAAACCCTACCTCAGTGGTTTGGATCCCTTTGGAGCTTCCTTAAAAACTGTGAGATCTGGCAGGACACATAAAGGTTCAGGTGCATTTGTTATGTCTGTTCCAAACCAGCCCTTCTGATGTGTGGTGCCATTTGGGGTTACAAAATACAGTGTTTCATTGTTGGGAGTTGCTTCAGTTTCTGTTGATGAGCAGATCAAGCTCTGAATCCCAAAGAGAGAGGTATCTTCCTCGTAGGCTGGGACAAAAATAGTCAGCAATAGTTTAAGTCAGTGCTGATCCAAGACAGACTCAGTCAGATCCTCGTGGGTGTGATCCAAGGCAGTCACCAAAGAGCACTGCTAGCCATGAGTAGGATGCTGGCTCCTGTTAATAAAATAATATGGCTGTAGCATCCAGCCAGGCAAGTGAAAGCACTGTGTGAATTCCTAGCTCTCAGAGCCCTCAGCCTTCTGGTACTGCTGCTGGCTGGAGAGTGTGTGCATCCCACAGAGCAACTTCTGCACTTGGTCACGGTGAGCTTCATTTGCTATGTTGGAGGTGAAAATAGAAAATTGTGGAAAGAAGCTCAGCCTCTCGATCGATTTATCAAACAGAGTGGAAATGTCTGTTTGCTATATAAAAGATAATGAGAGAAATTTGGTTTTAACTCCCTTCACTCAGCCTGCTCAGGTATTCATGTGTGAAATTACCCAGGAGAAAAAGCCATAAGTCGGTGAAAGAACACCTATTGGCCTTAGCATTGATGGGCTGTGCAGCGTATGCTACAAACTGAATTAGTCTGGAAAGCAGAATTCACTGCACTGCACAGACCCACTGATGGGAGGGAAGGAGCTGATGGGAACTGCCTGTTCGGAGAGCATGGATGGTGCCTGCAGAAATATGGAACTAGATGAATTCCACCTGATATGTACATTTTTGCCCCTCTTCATCAGTGTCATTCTGAGGAGGTCACTTTCCTCTGAGATTTAAAACTTGACTTAATGGACCTGATTTCTTTATTCATTTATGCCAAAATGTGGAGAACTGCCAGATAAGGTAGAGAAAAATGTGGTTCTTCCATTTCATACTTTATCACTGGATTTGTGAAACATGATAATTATAAATTTCCTGTTAGCACTTTAACAAAAAAACCTTTTTAAGGACTTGAAAAGCACAGTTGGGTTGCCATAGGCTAGAAGCTGTGGTTCATACTACCTACCAAGAGATTCATTGTGTGGCTGCTGTTTTGAAATACGAATGGAGTGCTGGAGTGCTGCAGCTCAAATAGTCTGCTCCTGCAACTATTTCCAGTTCAATGGACTGAGTAAAACAAAATTTGCATTTTCATAACCTTTGTAATAATGTTCAAGATCATTATCATGATGGCTGAGCAAAAACCCAAAATTAGCAAATTGTTGTTCTTTGTCAGCGTGGGCTTTTCTGCAGACTCACATCTGTTTCATTTTGTCACTTTGGATACTGTTTTGCTGTGGTGTCAGTGGTAACATGGACACGGACATCTGTGACAGCCAGAACTACTTTGCTGATTCCCCTGGCAGGGGTCAGTGAGCACAGCCTTTCCTAGATGTGATTTTTCCATGGTTTTTCTTTGGGCTTTCCCTTCTAAATTCATAATCTGTGTACTGAAGGATGGCTCGCTCTCTCCAGACCAAGGTATGAATCTATTACCTTCTAAAGAGCTTTTCTTTCTATTTTTTTCTTCTTCTTCTTCTGTTACTGTCTAATCACTGCTCAAGACAATGAAATCAGATGCACTCATTTCCCCATTAAGAAGCTTCTTTTTCTCCCACCTTTCCAAGTGGATTACTTTAAAGCATAAGAGTCTCAAGAGGAAATAGTAGAAGTGTTTTACCCATAGTGATTTAAGGATATATGAAATACAAGCTTCAAATGGATAGACAGTAAAAAGTAGAGGATAAAAAGTAGTAGGGAGTAATTTTGAAAAGTTTAATATTTTATTCTGGATTTTTAAAAATACTAATTTTTCAGGTGCTTTTATACTCATCTTTATTTTAGGAACCTTGTGATGCTTAATTTACTTGTAATTTTGATTTGCTTGCAACAAACACGCTATATATATAAGCTAAATTTTGTTTTGTAAGCTTCATCTTCACTTTGTATGTAGCACTGCAAATATGTTTGGGTTCTTTTCTTTTTTAGTGTCAACGACTTTGTGCATAGATAATAGAGAGAGTAATTTCACCTTACATTTGCTGTGATCAGCTGGACCTTGCTGATGCAGTGGTTTTCCTGGTGGGGTTCCGCAGTTGCACACACTGGAGTGAGGCCCCTATTCCTGCAGCCAAACCACCAGCTTCCAGAAGCTCCTCTGCTGAACCTGACTGAGCAGATCCATTCAAGTACTGGGTTCCTCATGAACAGCTCAGATAAATACCAGAAATGTCCACTCACCAGAATCAGTGGTTCTATTGATAGGCTGACCAAGTCTTATTAATCATGTTACCTTTTATTTGTCTAGGTTTTGCTTTGTATGTTTATCTTCAAATTGGCAGGCACCAAAGATGTGCCTTTTACATGCTGAAAGGTAATGTTAGTTTAATGTAGGCTATTTTCACCACGGGTACTAAATGGTGTCTAGAGAAGATTTTTTTGTGTGTGTTTTCATAGTTTTTTAACATTTATGAATATCATTGTGTGATCCGTATTGAATACTATTGATTGAGGAAGCATTTATAGACACGCAGATATCAGAGCAGAGCAGACATGGGCAGATCTGTAGAGCTGATTTAACTATTTGATTTGACTGCTTAAAAAGCTTTGGCAGGTGCTTTTCATGTTAGTGATGAAATCTGAAATGTTGTAAGTAAGGCACTTTCCCTGCAAAGGAGATCTCTGCCTTCTCCTCAGAGGATCCGTATTCCCCATTTTTATTCTGTAAACTCATCTTTATTCAGTAACCAAGTGTTATTATCTCTTTTAAATGGGTGAGAAACTAAAATCATTGTGATTCACAAAATAAATTCACAGGTTGAAAATCAAATCCAGGGACTCAAGAGTGTTAGATCATTGACCCCACCACAAAGTCACTTGGTCTCTCAATAAGTTTCATGGATAAGCAAGTTTATATACATATGTACCTATACTTGTAGATATAAAATCCTTAGTTAAACTGTTCAATTATACAGAAACATGAGTTAACTTTAACTTAGGGTGTGTGACACTCATTAGCTAACCTGAGGTAACCAGTTTCTCTTGACCATGTTATTCTTTGAACAACTTACAGTTACCCTGCTTAGCATGGAGGGAAGGATTTGGAGAGGCATACAAATCTGGATATTTAAAAATATTTTTTCTTAGAGGAAATATGTTTCTGTAAAAAGAGATAATTCAGTAAAATGAAGCACAATATCATTCTCAAGTAGCTTTTTAGGCAGGGAGTGGAATTACACACTTCCCAAGAACCTACAGTTTGGTACTGCAGTTGCCTAGAGTGGCAGTGAAAAGTGATCTTCCCTCACTTCATTTCTTAGGAATAGCTCTTTCTGCTGGTTTTGAATGTGTTTCTTTTTCCTGTCTATTAATAGCAAATCTCAGTAGATGAGGTTTGCAGATCAAGATTAAAAAAACCTCCAAAACCTACATAGCACTGGAATGTCTGTAAATCTTATATTCCATAAAATGCAGATTTCAGCTAGAGTCTGAGTAGCACAGTACAGTGAACAACAAATTTTGTATTTGAGGAACTAAGTGTACATCTTCCCATTGCACTGATGGATTCACTACAGTTTTAATAGGGGGAAAATACCCATTTATTTCAAAAGGGTTTGGATCAGTCTGACAGGGTACTGACAAAACCAGAGATTTGCCATATACTTCAGTATATATTCCTATATCAACCTCACTAACTACCCTTCTATTTCAGTGTTGGAGAGAGCTGCTGCACAAACAAATTCAGCCTGAGCCTTGTTTCTAAGGAAGGTAAAAAGGAAGAAGTTGTCATATGACTGTCAGAGTCCAGGTCTCTTTGAACTAGCTGTGCACAGATACCAAAGACAAATGTTTCACAGACCTTTGTTCAGATTTCCCCAAGCTATGCCCAAACCCTTTCTCCCAGGCTGGAGAATTGCCACGAGGGAGGACACTACCATGGAAAGAATATTATCAGCCAAAAGAACCCACTGGCAGGAAGCCCCTGAGAGAGGAATGAGAGGTATGGCCAGGAAGAGGAGGATATGGTAGAGCTGGAGCCAATGAACCAAAGCAAAAATGAATTGATTTTGTCTGGACAGCTCCTAGAACAAGAAAAAAAGCATATTTAGCTGCTGGAAGCCCTACAGATTCCTCCCAGCAGGACACAAGGCAGTCACAGATCTGGCTGGCACTCTGGCTTTGCAGTGGGCCAAGTCAATTGGCTGACTGGGGTGAGAAATTCAAGCATAAGGTGGGAATGAGGGACAGTGCTTTGAAATTATTGACTCGTGTTTGATTGCCACGTGGGGGAGATCTAAGCTTAAACAGTCCTATCAGAGCTGTGTCACATGGAAGGAATCCTGCAGCAGACGCTGGCTGAGGCTCAGCAGTGTCTCAGTCACTGAGCTTGCTGGCTTCATCAAATTGTGCTGCCAGATGACACATGAGGGCCTGGTGACATACACATTAAAAACAATTAAAAGCCGATGAAAAGCAAAACTCTTCCCACCCTCTAATCCTCCTGACATGCTTTAAAACTTTCCCCATTATGGTATTTTGCCTGTTGCACATGCATACTGGATGTGGGAAGCACACACACAGACATATCACTATGGGTTATATGACCAAAGCTTTCAGAGATACTGAGGGTTCCATAAAAAGGCCAAATGCTTCCTCAGGCAGGAGGTTGGATGAAGGTTTTGTAGGTTTATGAAACATTAACCAATTAATATCACTTATTTAGCTTAAGTAAAATTTGTTTTCTCCACAGTGATCATTTCTTTAAGCAAAAAAAGCAGAATTGCTCAAAAACTTCCAAGATAATATGGTCCACTCTGTCTATTTTATGCTGTGCTAAAGTGATCCAGAGGAAAAAAAAGGGGCATCCATCAAAGCAGAGTCAGGATTAACAAACAGACTTGCAGACACCTTTACATAAAATCCTGAAGTACTTCGTGGAACAGCTAATAGCAGATTGCAGGTAGTTGATGGTGTTCACGTGCAGATTCCTGACAGGCACTTCTAGAAGTTCCACTGAATACAAATCATTTATATCCTCAACAAGGTGGCTGTGCAGTTTGTCCTACATGGTTTCTCACACACAGCATGCATTAAGAAATAACTTGTAGTCCAGGATCAGCAGACAAGTCATATGGGCTTAAAGCCATTTTTGTGTCCCCCATAGCCAGAACCCAATATCTAAAGCTAGTAACCAATGGTCTGTGCTTTTGAAACCCTGTTTTTGCCTTTAGCTTTATCTGCAAGGGCTAACGAGTTGCCAGAAAGATTCTTTGTGTTGTATTTTTAGTTCAGACACAAGTCTGTATATGTCAAAAAATTCAGGCTGACCTCTGATCTAGTGAAGCTGTGTGCCAAAATATGTGTACTTGGGCTTTCAGTTAACTGCCCTCCACGTGTACTTTCTAACCTCATGATGTTGACCCAGAGCATGTTTCACAGCTGAAGTTCATCCTGTCCAAACTCACACTAGATCTTCTAGCACCTGCTTTCTGTTCACAAGCAAGAGAAGCTGCATACAGGGTGGTTTTTAAGTGCCTTTATTAAAATATATTTTTAACTATATATATATTTTTAAATTCTTATTGAAAATATTATTTAATGATATTTTTATATTTCCAACAGCATGCTAACTTCACAGATGTGGTTTAGCTGTAACTAACTTCCAGATTTGTCCATGACCTGTCTGACAACTATAGATGATGGTACCTCACACTGGAGCTGGAGAAACTTGGACTCAGAAGAGTAGCTGACTTGTCTAAAAGCATGAAAAAATCAGCTTTGGATCTGTGACCAAAACTCAGCTTTCCCAAGTCCCAGCCAGTCAATACTTAACATGCCTGGCCCAGGGGAAGGCACTAGTTAGCTCTTGGTTATGGAGGATGGGGGAATTGGTGGGAGCAAATCAACTTTCAAAGAGTCATCCCCATAAAAATTCAACATCCAAATGATGGGGAGATTGTTCTGTGCAGTGCATGCCAAAACAAGGATCTGTGCCTAACCCTGTCTTTGGGTCTGCATGAACTCAGGGTAATTGGTGCTGTGTCTAATGACTCTACTGTTATTTCTGCTCAGTTTTCAGGACTTTACTTGTTGTCATTCTTCACGATCCTTGTTGGGCTGATGCTGTACTCCTCCACTTCCACCTACGTAGCCCAGGATCCTCGGGTGTACAAGCAGTTTCGAAACCCTTCCGGACCTGTTGTAGACCTGCCAGCCACCAGCCAGATGGAGCCTTCGGTGACATACACCAGCCTGGGGCAGGAGACAGAAGAGGAGCCTCACGTTAGAGTTGCTTAAAGCAAGGGCTGTTGATCACCTATTGACAGTGGAGCTCGTATATCCATTATCTCTGTATTGTCCATAGAGAAAGGTATTTACCAGGTGCAGTTACACTGGTGAGCTGCAAGGTAGCAAATAAGGAAAGCTCATCCAAACACAAATTAATTGTTCCAGGGTGTTCCTTGCAAGGAGGTGCCAGTCCCTCGTTTAAGAAATGAGCAGCATGTTTGCAATACAAACTGCTGGGTAGGAATCAGTTAATGTCAAACTACCTGTGAAAGATGTTCAATACGTCAGATGAAATTACAAAAAAAGAAATTCATAGAAGGGTGTTTTACACACACAGAGTGATATTATGCCTAAGCCACACCAGTTGTGGAAAAAATGCCTTTTTACAGCAAATACACTTTGTGCAGTCACTGTTAATTTCTCTCTAAAATTTGTTTGTTTGCACAAAACAGATGGGTTAGTCGTGGTTACAACACCCTGACACATTTTTGCTAGCACCTTGGATTTGGTGAGGGAAATACAATGAGTTCTTCTGTGCTATCTGTCTAGTTGCCCTTTCTAGGTAATGTGATCCATGAATCCAGAGAAGGGACAACTTACAATATCCGTCTCTATTCTAGGAATAGGTATAAGGTGAGCATTTTAGCCTTTCTATATTTGCAGAAGTGAAGTACTCAAGCATTGACCTCTCTATGATCCATGGCAGATTTCCTGGTGGCCAAGGCTCTGCATCAGGTGACAGGGAGTCAGTTTCTCTGTAGTCGTGACTCAACACAGATTTCTTACTTTTAAAGTTTTAACCTGTAGAAAGAAAAACACATTTTCTAGTTTCCTACGTATTGTACCCCTCCACAGAAAGATGACACATCATGTGGATCAGGGCACTTATTTTAGATACTCAGTGCATCGAGGGTGCCTTCTGCTGTTCCAGTTTGCATAGTCTCCCGTGGTTCATTATTCTAACAATAGCTATTTAGAAATGTGTCAGTTTTTCACCAAAACCCACAGATTGTAAAAATCAGGAAGATCAAGGGAGGAATTCACAAGCAGAAAGACTGGACCATCTGCTGGTGTTGCCTCAGTAGCACAAAGGCATTTTACTGGCAGGGTGCAGCCAATTATTTTTCATTAACTGTGAAGCAAGTAGAAGAATTCAGCAGTTTTCTTACATTCCTGGGGACGTGTGAAAATAGTAAGGGTGTGCTCCACGCTTCTGTATACCACTGTACTTCTGCCTCAGGAGCCTTACCAAAATGGGAGAAATCTTAGTCACCACCATGAAAAATCCATCTTTGCCTGTATGTTTGCTCTTCTGAGAGCCCAGTACAAGGAAATCATTATTCCAAGATCCTTTATCTATTTGTAATTTAAAGTTAAGGAAGATGAGGTGTTCCTGTGTCTAAAGATAGGTGAGGAATCTAGGGGAGTTTTTATTCACCAATCTGCCACATCTTTGCATGAATCCTTGGGCATGACTTACCTTCTGTGTGGCTGAGTTTCCCAATCGATATATATGGGAATAGTGGCATTTTACCTACCTCACAGAGGTGCTATGGGACCAAGTTATCTTAAAATGCTTCAGGATCTTCAGAAAGAAGGTGTTTAAGAAGCACATTACAGTGCTGTAAAAGTGTGTATACATTCACTGTATTTGAAAATGGAGTTTAAGGCATGGTTGATGAATATTTTGCTTGTGGGCATAGAAGATGAATTTGATTTGAATGTTATTCTACTGAAAAAGACTGTTTCAAGCAAAAATGTAGGCCTTCATGTTTGAAAAATACAACTTACCTACATCTATTTAAAAAAGAAGAAAAAAACAATCTATACACTGGAGATTAGAAAGGTCACACGGTTCAACCAAGCAGGATGAATTTCTGCTGAGGTAACATTCATTTTTTATAGTCCTGTTCTGCTTTAATACAGAAGGAACTTCCCTGAAGCAGACTGAGAGAAGTGTATATATGCATAATAGACATGAAGTGGCAAATGTCAAAATGCTTTTGAACAGCAGAAGTATGCTGTATCTTATTCTTGCTGTGGAGAAGAGATTATTTCTTTCCCACTGTGTTTAGGCTGTCTGCCACAACCCTGCTGCACCTGGGGGAAGGTTCTGCAGTATTGCCAAATCATGCCCAAAACTAGCCCTATAGCTTTGGTTAAGATGCCTTGGTACTAAACAAACAAATGTATAATTTTTTTCCCCTGCTTTCTGGTTTTTTAATCTTTTTAGCACTCATGTTTCTGAACTTTTTTTTCTTAAACTATTGAGGATTAAAAAACCACAAAAGAAAAAAACACTGGATTCCCACAGAAAAACAGAGTCTATATTCTGGGGATATTAAGGAATGTCTAAATAAAAAACACACAAGAAAGATTATCTGACACTTCAGGGTAAGATCCTTGGGTCAAGCCCCGTGAAAGCTTCAACTTAAGGTGGATTTTGTACATTCCCCAGGAGAAGGAGTCTGATTACAATCATGGCTTCCTCAGGTACCCAGTGGCACACTGGTGGGCACCTGTCATCTCAGTCCTTTTTGCTACCTTTTATACCAATTAAATACCTTTCTCTGAACATTAGTCCCCGTGTTGGTCTGAGAACCTTGAGGATTGTGTGCGTGTGTGTTTCATGTTTACAGTTCCTTCTTTTGCATAACTGTTTTGATTAATTTCCTGATTAGTATTTATTTTAAGCCAAATGTTTGTAGTCCTTCAGCCTCCCCCTCCTCATTTTTCTGACACTAACTCGTAGATGTTTTTTAGTCTTCTGCGAAACAGCTGGGCAGGAGGCAGCTCCCCGCCAGGTCCCGGGGCTGGGAGTTTCTCCTTACAAGGGGTTGCCAGCCATGGCTGAGAGGTGCCACCTGGAGAGTGATGTTACCAGGCTATTCTAAAAGGCTCTGTTGTACAGGAATAAGTGATAAATGTTTCAGTGAGCACTCTGCCACCGGCCACCACCCCCTGTGCTTCTCGTGCAGGGGGAGTTGGATGTGCAAAGCGGGGCTGCTTCGCCGTCCGCGTTTACACCCCATAAACAAGGTGGATGCTCGGATTAGCACCAGTGAGCTAGTCCTGGATGGACCTCGAAGGAAAGCAGTAGTATGGCTTTGCAAATGACTGTGTTGACTGAAAAACTGAGGTCTAGTGAAGGAAAACTTTCCTTCTGCCTGCTTGTGTTCTGCAGTTGGAGCCCTCAGTGCGCACCAGCAAAGGCTCAGCTATCTAACGGCAGCTACTCTCCGTGTCGCGTAGGACGTCTCTAGCTCTGCATTGCTCCTTGCCTGAACAAACTGAAACTCTCTGATACTGCTGGCCCTGGGCAGCCCTTAGCAAGACTGATGTCATTTTCTGATACCGGATGAAAACCCTCACTGGGAGACAGACCTTGTCTTTGTTCCAGCTATAAGGTTTCGAAACACACAACGATAGACCAAGCAATTGAAAATTTTGCACCACTGTGTCATAAGAAGAAGTTTCAATGTATAGTGTAGAGATTGCTAACTTGTGCTATTAACATTTTGACAAGCGTGTAGTATCATTTTCTTTCCTTTTTTTTTTTTTTTTTTTAGACCATTTAGTATTCCTGAGCTAGCTAAAAATATAAATTTTACCCCATGGGTAGGATTTTATTGTTAAATGCCATAATAAAGCACACTAATCTTGACACTGCAGATGGAAGTATGAACCAAAACCAAAACCAGGCAAACAAAATCCCAACCCCGAATCCTGCATTGAGAAGCTGAATAAACCTTTCTCCATTTTGATATTTGCATGCACCTATATGGACTGGCTGTGGCAATGTAATGCCTGTATAATGTTTTCAAATAAAAAAAATAAATGCTTTATGAAAGCAAGGTTATTGGTTTCTTGACTGTTTCCTTTCTGCTATCTTAGCCCAGAACTACTTTTCAGAAGTGTAAATCTTGAATTGCAGGGAATTATTTTTCTCTGTGCTCAGGGCTTCTTCTCCTTGTGAGGTGGTTAACCTAGAACTCTTTCCAAGGTGTCTAAGAATAGATGGCATCAGGCATCCTCAAGTACCTTGCCTGGCTCCAGAGCACTGGTCCAGAAGGATAAGAGTACTTCTGCATACCCTCTGTCTTAACCTGCCATTTCCCTAGGGCTAGCTCAGGTATCCTAATAGTCACAGCCTCATTTGGAGACAAAACCACTCTCTCCACTGCCTTCCAGAAATTATTAATTAGTCCAGAATTAATCTGGGGAAATTAATCAATGTATAATTAATCTGACAAATGCATGATATTGAAGGGCTTCTCTGGCGGAGGTTACTGAGTGCCTGCAGCTGCCTTTCCCAGCCCTCCCCTACACTGCAACACTACACCCAGCTGAGTCCTGAAAAGAAAGGATGGAGACAAAATTTAGGCATTGAAGGAAAAGGAGTGTCAGGAGGAGCAGAATTAGGATAAGAAAGAAAATAAGACTTTCACTCATTGGAAGGAAAGGAAGATCCTTAGTGTGTGAGAGCAAGGGATTTTATAAACATGTATTCATTCACTTCTAAGAGTATTTGCCAGCATATGCACCTCTCCATCCCTCTTTGCCTGATGCCTCCCTGGGAAACTTTGCATCAGTATTTGTCACATGTTTCACTGCTGGGAGTATAAAAGGGTATTGAGAGTGGTGAGCTCATTTCCAGTCACTCCCTGCACTGCAACTGCACAGATCCCAGATGTTACAAAGCCAGCAGTGCTGCACCCATGTGCTGGTTGATGTCTGATATTCCTCTGTGAATGTTTCCTAAATTACACAGAGCTCCAGAAACTGAGTTAGTGTGCACAGCTTTATCATACTAACAGTTGATTTGCATTTTCCTCCAAATCTTCTCAAGAGACTCTCTGGCATTACAAAATTATCCTTTTATTGCCTGGCTAGAATTCAGCCTGGGTGCTTGAGTCATATGAATAGTAATTGCATGGAATTACGCTAAAAATAGATCATAAATAGGCATTAATGAATCTTTCTGTTCTTAAATCAAACACATTTTAACACTGAAGGACACTCAATCAGCTTAAAGCTGCCAGTCTCCCTTTGTTTTTGTTTATTTAGAACTAGCTCTCCAAAACATTACAAACCCAAAGCTGAATGCTTAGCAGCAATATGTTGTAGCATACAAACAAGGAAGCAGTGCTTTTACAGTTAGAAAAGTTGTTTTGTTATGTCTGCTCTGCAATTATAAACACAGTAATTGTCAAATAAACAATAACTAAGCCAAAGCTTTGTGAAAGGGAGCACCTCTGCTTGCGCAGCCCTAGACCTGTTCCCTCAACAATTGCAAAGTGGGTACCAAATGCCAACAATGCAGCAATAATGACAATTGGAGTAGAGCATTGTCCTTGTCATCCTTCTCCTCCAATTTGAAGTGCAGGCTCATGCCCTGTGGTATTTATTGTTAAAAAATCCTGCTATATGGAATATATTAATTCTACAAGGCTGGGATCACTAATCACTGATTAGTCACAAACTGGCTGTAAGCCACCAACAGGAAACAAAACCCTATAAATTGACCACAAAAAGCCAGTGGTAACCTTCAGATAACTTGCAGTTGGTATTTTAGTTTCACTAAAAGGCCCACAGTGTTCCTTCAGGCCACAACACTCTGAGCACCAGTGATGCTTAGAGCATCTTCCACACCCTTAGAAAACGCCACAGGTGCCCAGTGATCCCAGTGATGTCACTTGACTGGGTGCAGAGAAGAACCACTACCACTGTGCTGCCTCTCACAGAGGCATTTCCCTCTGTGAAGAACAGCCTCTGCTACCACTGCTATGATACAGCAGCCAGGTGGAGGAAAGAAACTGGCTCAATGGTTCCATTTTTAATTATGCCTAATAATTGGGGAAATTATGCCCCAAGTTCCTCTGGTATTCATGAGGTCAAAATTTGACCTTTTATGAATAGTCTAATGTATGGGATCTCTTTAAGAATACAGATATTGTCAATTCCACATATTATGCAAATATTTGTAGGTTGAGACTAGTTGAAGCTGATTTTATTGGATTTATAAATTTTATTCTACTTGGATTCTGATTTATAACCTTGAGCTATAGTTGACTTTTTTTTGTGACTCATTATTGTGTATGATGTCCTCAGGCAAGTTCCTAGTGCTATCCTGACCTTAATAATGCATTATTAATTCATCACTGCTAAATACATTATTTATATTAACTACTGCATTTTATTCCCCACATCTTGATAGCAGCGAACTCATCAGATTTTAACGTAACTGTAAAGTTGTCAGTATGAATTCAGCTCCTCCTTCCCATGTGCAATATGTACATGCTTGTCAAGAGCAAAATACTGGATTTACCATGGTTAAATAATGACGTCTTCTATTCTCGACATTACCAAAGCAGAGAAGGATAATGAACATGTGCTGAGTTCACCTGATCACTGAGCACTGAAGCACTAAGTGATTCAATGACAACACCGGAGACACTTTGCATGCAGAATTGCTGGGATTTTTACAGGTGCAGAACGCCTGCGAGCCCATGGATCAACGTTATGTGAGGTCATGCATATTTAGCTTCCCACTGCCTATAGTAGCCAGCATCACAAAATCCTGGCTGCTTGCCAGATCCATAGAAATCAGCAATAAGCATTTGCACGTTCTTAAAATGACTGCTTGCCTAAATGAACTTCCTAAGTGAGAAGGGGGAAGGGAATGACAACAATAATCTGAAGAACTTCATTATGTGACTCACTGTGAGCTGTGGCTTGAACTATCTAATGTAGCTCTTGGCATTAAACAGATTTCTGGATGCTGAATATGTCACGCATGTATGCAGCCATTGGAGTGAATTTCATGAGTCTCTATGTCCCCATACATTGTCTGTGAGCCTACACTATAATTAAACAGAGAATACCCACAAAACTGTACCCACAATTTTGCTCATTTAAAACTGTAGCAGCAGGATTGATTTAATGACTAATTCGACAAGGAGCATTGATGCTGCAGGACCTGCTTTGACTTTGCATCCTCAGGTGACACCACCTCTGTGGTGATGTGTACTCTTACACGGGCCACCAAAGCATTTGGAAAATGCAAAATTTGAGTGTTCATTTTAGCCTTGAGCTTTAATACAACATACAATAAAAGCAAATAGGGATTTAAAGTGAAACAGGTATATTAAAAGAGGAGGATAGCACTTAGGTTCCTACTCCTCTTATCCAATTTGTCTGACAATCTTTTTCCCCAAGTCACCATCCACCAAAACCCATGTGGCCAAAACAACTGCTAAGCTCATCTTCACCTTTTTGTTCTAATTTACTCACACTCCCTTCTGAATCACTGACCTCAATGAATTCATTCACAGCTTCAAGATCCTTAGCTATCCTGCCTCTGCCTCCCAGTCTGGCCCATGGAGTGGGTCCTCTGCCTACTCACTGACCCTGCATACAAACATCTTGCTGCTTTATTGCCAGTGTCATCTAGCCAAAGGGTCTCCTGGCCTCAACATGCAGGATACTGGCCACAGAATATTTGAACAGGAGTTCCTTTCACTTTCTGTACAAATGTCAGATTTCAGCCCCACTCCATTGCAACTGGAGATACTTTTAAAAAATTAAAATTAAAATAAAATGCGTACTCTTCTACTATATGATATTCAGCCAATGGCTACCAGTATGGTATGAATACAGACATAGGAGATTCAAAAAACAATGTGCATTTGCCTGCCATTTGATTTACAGTGAAGGTGAAAGAAGAGTGGCAGGTGGAGAATGAGGTAAAGGTACCCTTCAGGTCATTGACTAACAAGTCAGCAACAAAAGTAGTTATATTATTTAGACTGAGCAAGTGAAAGTAATCCACATCACTCTGTCCTCATGGAAAAGACAAACAGAAAAAGCAAAACATCTCTCCAGCTTGTAATTATTTAAATCATTAACAGAGATGGTACTGATGATCTATTTACATATGTAGAGATTGGCTTCCTCTCCTGCAACTCTTGTTTTCCTCTCCAGCTTCTGTGTCTAGTATCACCAAGGAAAGGCTTCATTCCACTAAAATAGTAAGAAAAGGGGTAAAAATAAAGGGAAGTGTTTATACAAGGTATAACTACTTCTCTTTCTCCTTGTACAAATGCCTCCTTTGAGCTACATTCAGTGCAAACATGAACTGTGCCTGAGCTGGCATTTGTCTTCACAGGCTGGGAGGAGGACTGTGAGTCCTCAGCCCCCAAACCTCAACCTTCACTTCTACCACAGTTTTCATTTCTGTGAGACGATGGAGAGATCCAGCTGAGCTCCTTTTATTTCCCCTGGGTGTAGGAGGCAGGATGTGTGCTCAAGACAGCAGGAGAAAGCTTGTCCTGCTACAGCAGAGTAGCAGTCCAGGTGGGTCCAGACTTTATTGTAGATACAGGGCTGTGCTCTGCAGAGCCAGCAGCCTGGCACCTTCCACAGGTTTACTTTTAATTCCAGTTACTGTGGGAAGCTGCTGATCTGAAAAAAGTAATTGCAGCAGCTGCACTAGCAAAGTCTTCTCTCTACTGCTGTAGAGGGGGAATCATCCCTGTCAGCTACAGCACAGGTATTTCATTATTACAAGGGAATACCGATGGACTTTGCTCTGAGTGTGCATCATGAAATACCAGGGAGCAGTTACACATTCATTTTAAAAATAGCCTAGCACTCCCATTTTAACTTGTGCATTTTCCTTGGGAGTTTTCCAGTCTTTTTGCCCATACATGGTGCCAAGAGACTTTTTCCACATCAGCATCTGAGCCTTGGAATAAAAGACAGATACAGAAAGGCCAAAAAAAGGCTTTGACTGCCCAAGAGATTTTCAGACACATGAAATTCACCTTACAACCTGCTCATGTGAAAGCGTTCTAGGCAGGAACGTGTCTGCAAGGGCAGGTCCAGTCTCCTGCACCCCTCTGTGATGGTGAGGGAGAAGATTCACAGTTGTGAAAGGTAAGGATGTGGCAGTGGGAAAGAGAGGAAAGTGGTGATTTTGGACAGAGGAAGAGAAAGAGAGGGGAGTCTCTTGGGATGGAGAAAGGCTGGAGAAGGAACATGAATTGTGAAGGAAAGAAAGGGTGGTGCAGGGGAACCATGGCCTGGGAGGGTTGTTTAAGAGGTTAGAGAGAGGTGGGAGAGGAGTTCATCACCTCACCTGCTGCCAAAACACTGCAAAGTCCAAGGCTTTAGCTCTCCTCCTGATCAGCAGGGTCTGCAAGGGAAGCATGCTCTGACAGCACAGGGAAAATAGAATTGGTGGCTTCTCCTTGGGGTGCTTGTGTTGGGTGTGTGTGAACTTAAAGCAAGCACTGCTAAAGCCCATTAATGAACAACCATCCCCAGATATTCAAGATGGAAGAAAAACTCATCAAGCAAAAAGGATAGTGTGAAAAATGGCTTCATTTGTGTTATCAGACAAGATATTGCTGTTGTCTTGCTTTTTGGTTTGTTTTTTTTTCCCCAAATAGCTCCACACTGATTTTTCAAAAAGTCTATTGAATATATGAGGGAACATATTGTTGTATGGGGTATTTGCAATCTGCGAACATGGAAGATGGTTAATTTGTCTGAGCAGAGAGAAAATAACCCATCCTAGCTTATTTTTTCTGTATTTCCCAGTGTTGATACTGGCTGTTCTGACTGTTCTTTGCACAAGCTAAATGGCAATTGGTAAATGTGTTTGAGGCACTGTAAGAGCAGTGTCTGGAGTTTGCCACTGGCACTTTAATCTAATGAAAAATGCCAGGGACCTTCTGTTGGTTATTTCAAAATATTTTGTTTGGAAGAATTTTAAGACTTATAAAATAAATCAGTCTTGTTATATCAACATTTCTGGACAAAAACAACTCCCAGATCTTGTGCTCAACGTTTTCTCCCCTGCTTGCCTCATACTTGGCTTGCATCAGAGCTAGGAAATAAACATGTCACTTCTTTCACTGCACATTTATCAGGAAGGAGAAAAGATGAGGGGAGAGAAATAAAGGGAAAAACACTGTTGAGGCTCTGTGAGCATCTTATGTGATGGCTTAACCTCTGTAATTGTGAGTTCATAAAGCAGTAAAGCCTCAATTGCTCTGATCTGTTCCTCACCATTTGCCTAGTGATGCATCAGAGTGTTTAACACCAGAGTCTAAGGATGCTCATATTTGATAAAGCAAATAAAGAAAAAAGAGTAAAGCAGAATATATTAAAGTACACTGAACAAAAGCTTTTAGCCAGTAACCAAGAACTACTCTAATCAGCAAATGCCACTAATGTGTTTTGAAAAAATAACACTGCTGAAATGCTAAGGCATTCTGATTTTCCATTAAAATGAAAGGTGTGGTACACAGAAAATGACCCAGATGGTCTCACCATCCACTGAAGAGGGCAGAAGGTGTAATCCCCAAATGGAAGCTGTTTATGCAGAACTGTCCTCAGGTTGCAATAGCACCTGCTGGGAAAACACATCTTCCTTGGAGCTGCTGCAGTTCTGAGGCAGTGGCATTTATCCACAGCCCCATGGAGCAAATCCTTCTCTAGGGGTCTTGCTTACAGCTGGTGACCTGAACCTGGCTTTTCTATACACAAAAGTGATTTTCATTTTAGCAATTTAACATATAACTATTTGTATCTGTATTATCTAGAGACAAGCAGAATTTTTTCAGCCTGTTGAGGCTGCAGCAGGTGGTGCTCATTTGCATTCTGCAGATGTTTGGACTTTCCAGCAGGGCTTCAAGAAGGAGAATATTATCTTTGTTTTTTATAAAGACTAAAACTTTGAATTTTCACATGGAGAAACATATAACTAGATCCAAATGCTTCTATTATGCTTGCAGACCTGTATATAAAGTGCTGCTCCATGTATCTTTTGGGAGACATTTATACTGTGCCCATTTGTCCTTCATATATCTTTTTGCTGATGCAAGTGATCAATTCTAATTCTGGGTGATGGCAGGGCCAAGTCTTGTTTCTGGGTCTTGTCACTGAGATGATTTAATAATTTAACCTGCCATAATTTAACAACCTTTTTTTTTTTCTGTATATTTACATCTCTGCTTGGAATATTCTTGGGATATAAAAGTCCTACCTTTTTAAAAGGCCTTAAAGGACACAGTTGAAAATGTGGAAGCGAGTAAGTACTTTAAATATGGGTTTTTTTCCTTTATTTTATATGACATATAAAATTTAAACGTGCTACTGAGGTACAAACTAATGCCAAAAGTGCTGTATTGCTCTTAGTGAGGTTTCCACATTTATACCTGTTTCTCCAATGAATGTATGATATTCTGTGTATTGTATTTAAAAATAGGAACAACCTGATAGATTTCGCATTTAGGCTGAAAAGAGAACTGTGACAAATATGCACAGACAAATTATTCTTGAAGTGCAATTGTCTCTTGAGCTGTCTAGTGATGTTTCTCTTTAAATGAGCTCTCTCATTTTGGATTCCTCCCGTTTTGATCCCCTGATGGACGATGCCTTCAGGCATCTGTACACCTGGAATAACTTCTACAGAAAGCTACTGGATAACAGCTTCAAATGTTGACCTTTTCTGGACGTATGTTGTGCAAATGTTGGCTGGGCAAGAGCAAATCCCCTTGCCTTCTTCCCAGCTGCCAAATGTTGCTGAAGCTTCTGGACCGCTCCTGCTCAGCCCTTGGGAAGATTTTTATGAACATCCTGCACCTACCCCCTTCAATTAACTGGCAAACACCTTGAAAATCTGTCAGCCTGGCAGTTGCATGCTCCCCTGAGATCTAGAAATCTGTCTTTCTGGTTTGGCCCTTCTCAGCTTTACAACTTATCCTCTGAATGCTCTTAACTGTGCTCCCTGTAGCTCTCCTCTAAGTCTTGGAGAATTTAATTTCTTGGTCACTTTCTCTCTTCCTTCTGCATCTTATCCATGAGTAAACTTTTTCATATACTGTCTGCCAAGTTAATATCCCAGTCCTTTCTCCCAAGTGCTGGTCAGCTTTGTTTGTCCAGACTAAACTGTCTGTGGGTCTCACTAACATAATTTTGTGGGTGGCAATGTGACTTAAGTCTTGCTTGGGCTCTTCCCACTGGAGCTTCTCATCTCTGTTCTTAATTACTGTGAACTCTGCAGTCCTGAAGCCACTGCCCTCTTTGATGGTTGTGCAGTTTTGTCCTGAAGTGCTGCTGCTCATCTTGTTTTAATTAAAGTAGTTTCTCCTTAAAGGTTGTTCTTTGGGCATAGCACTTAAGAGATCGATTCCACTTCTCTTGCACTTCCACTGCAGATAAGAAGGAGGGAAAGTAATTAGCACAAATATCTCCAGCAGCAGAGTCCTCCCTCACTGTGTATCACTGAAGTGTTGTGTATTCAACTGGCATCAGACAAATAGATGTTGTTTTGGGGTTCTTTTTAAAGGAAGATAGTAATTTCCTTTCAAATAGAGAAATCCTCTAGTACCTGAAATCCTGTAGTAAATTAATGGAAGACAAGTCTGAGAGAGAAGTACAGAAAGGGAAAGAGATACATTAAATAATTTAAATACTTTAAATAATCAGTCTCAATCACTGTCTCATGGGCTGCATTTATTCACACACAGATGTTCACAAGCTGCCCACAAGCATAACTGGACAACACCAAAAACTAGGATTTCAGTTTCCTCAATAGATCTTTTGGGAAAGAAAACTCATTCCTGGATGGACTTGCTATGCCTCTGGGAACTCAACAATGACTATGGGATGAGCTTTGGGCTCTGAACCTTGCTTACCTTGTCTTCCATTAATCTTAGGCACTGTTGCTACCCATTGCCTTTATTTCCTCATTTTTGTTGTCTTTCTGGCTGTAACTTGATTTCTGGTTGTGTGAGAGGGGTGAGAATGACACACGTGTACCATCATCTTATTTACACCTAGATGAGAAGACCTGTATCCCAACAGCAACGCATTTATCTGTGTGTTACAAGGCTGACTGCTCTGTGTGTGCCTGTGTACTTGGTTATCGAGTGTTATGTCCTATTGTTTTACCCTTTTCTTCTGGTGCCCTCACATAGGCTGACACATTCAGACAAATCTTGATATTTCTGCTACAAGTATTTCTGTACCTAAAGCCTGAATGGAGAAATAGAGCTAAATTTTGCAATTATGGTGATTGATTTTGGTCATTTAGCCTTTTGCTGGTATATGAATATTTAAACTGTAGGACATAAACCAGATGTGCAGGGTTTCAGTTCTGTTTGGGTCTTTACATGACTGGGTTATACTTCCCCTGTTGCAAAGACCTATAAAAATTTAAAGATGGCAACATGAGCATGAAACAAATCACCACAGCCAAGAAACTTGAAATGCTGGAAGTTATTTCTTGAGCAGAAATAATGATAACATTTCTTTCACAATTTTTATTTGTTTTACAACTATTTTTTTTTCTTTCCTGAAATATAAAAGCAGAGAGACATTAATGTAGATAGCTAATTTGGAAATGAAGTTCTTGGTATCCCTTGACAGCAGGCCAGCTGCAATTGTCTGTATGCAGGAGTTGCACAGCAGTGAGTCTGCCTGGAGAAGAGGAACAGATGAGTGCTGAGCAGAGGGTGGGCCCCCAGGAGCTGCCTTTTCTGGCTGTTTCAAAGCTGGTATTGTTTCACAGAGATCTGTGTACCATAGGCATTCATTC
Source organism: Sturnus vulgaris (assembly GCF_052056855.1). Classification (NCBI taxonomy): domain Eukaryota; kingdom Metazoa; phylum Chordata; class Aves; order Passeriformes; family Sturnidae; genus Sturnus; species Sturnus vulgaris. Next base: position 66,540,857 of record NC_142245.1, on the reverse strand, counting down.
ACGTGTGGCAAAGAGGAAGACATTCCTTACCCAGTGCCCAGCTCTGTGCAGGGTTACTCTCCACTCCCTGCAATGAAGAAAGTCTGGTTCTGACATTATTTTCCACAATAAAGAAATAATTTGAGTGCTGCTTTTGGTGGAAATTATATATTCTGGGTCTCTATCCAGCTTGGCTTTCTTCAGCTGTCCTTTTGCAAGGACAGTACAGTTTTCCCCCCAGACCTAAAACTTCTAATATTGCTCTTTAGCAAAAAAAAAAGCAGTGATTGAAAGATCATTTAAAGCCTTCATTCCTGTGTGCCTTAATTCTAAATGTTTCAAGACTTAGCAGAATTTTGTTTGCCTGAATTTTAAGGCCTTTTTTATCCTTACCTTGTAATGAATTGCAAACCTGAAGCTTCAGCTGTAAACAAAACAACAAAAGATTAGTGAAATATTAAAGCACAGGCATTTAAGGTCTCTTGCCTCACAATTCCTTTACACCTTCATTTCATCAGTTTAGAGCACTCTCCGCCCATTTCTACAAGACTGATCTGGGGGTTACAAATTAAAACAAATAACAAACAAGCAAACTACTATCTGCACTGATTTTGGAGTCTTATATGAAAGAATTGGACCCCAGTCCCAACAGCAGCCATAAAACATCTTCATTTTAGGCTCCAACAGTCTATTTCCACCTGAACTATCTGCTTGGGAGTTAAAAAGAATAAAAAAAGGAGAAGAAATTGCCATGATGTGTGGGGCTATTACTGTGCAGTTATTTTTGGATATTTTGTACAGCAACACTGAGTTTTTAAATTTATTGCAGTTACTGCATCCAAAACACTTTTCCTGCTCCTGCTACAAAACAATAGCTTTCAGTTCCCATATTTTAATATCTATTAATTTCCTTACCTCACTTTGGGAAAACATGTAGTTTGAGGACATTGTTGTGGGTTAATGAAAGCATTCTGTAATCTTCTGTCCAGCTGTTCAGCCTGAAACATTTTCACATTGCCTGTGATCAAAGGCAGACAAGTGAGGGTTAAGTCTGCATTTGTCTCTGTTCTCTTTTAATTGTTTACCACACAGAGGCTAAGAGTGCACCATTCTTCACTATAAGATCAAATGGTGGCTTTTCATCTGCTTTCTATTTGTTGCAGTTGTTGAATAGTTCTGTTTAGATATCAAAATTATATGGTTTGAAAACATTATTCTGTCAAAATTGTTAACATAGGGTTACGATGGGGGATTAAAAATTCCAATAAGATGTGCTCAATATGAAGAGAAAAGCACTTGTTCTGAATCTGGAGTTTTCTTTCTCCACGGAGATTATGTTGCTATGTAGATTTTCCATTTTTCTAATGTTTAGGTTATTAGGACATTGTGGCCTGCAGTGAAAACTCAGATTGCAATTGAATTTCAGGATTTAACTTTTCATTTGCAATTATTCAAACAGAGGATTTCTTCCTTAAGAAGTTCATGAATGAGTGCCTTAGTGCCCTATAGACATGACTCGGTTTTAATAGAAATGCAACAGAAAACTGAAGTACTGAGATGCAGAATAATTTCTGGTTAGAGCCTTTCTGACAATTTTCATTTGATCAGTGTCAAAAGAAAAGTTTTTCTGACTGACTTTAAGTGTTAAATATGTATAAAAATCCGAGACCTACACAGCACGTCTTGAAAATGTAGCCTCTTGCATTTATATGTGGTGCAACATTTCGTATCCAGCTTTTAATCTGGTTCTTATAGGATAAGACAAGTATATTCTTTATTTAAGAGGGTGTATCTGGGTCTCCCTTCTTTCACTGCAAGGATGTGAAGCAGCCCACACGCTCAACATGTTCACTTTAAACATCACATAACTCTTTGTGAATGGGCAGGAACAACAGGAGGAGGGAAGAGGTGCATGCTATGGAAAAAGAGATGGAAGAAGCTGTGGAAGGTGTAGAAGGAGTCAGAAGGCTTTGGCTACATTTATGCCCTTCCTACACACCAACTCCACACCAACATAAGATGTGGCATGCACCAGTCTTCTCTGGCTGTGGTTTCCACCTATCCTACTCCAACTGCTCCTGAGTCACAAGGAATGGGATGTGCAAAACACAGTACAATGAGAGAGGGAACTGGACATAATGCACAATGCAGGAGTTGTAGGTACATGCACACCACTGTTAGCAAGAGATATCTGATGTGTGCTCTGGGAACAGTGGCAGGAGCTAGAACATCACATTGGCTACATGAGCTGCTCAATGGAATTTTTCCTAAATGTTTATACCACTCTTTTTCTTTTAATTAACTATGCTTGTGGCTTGCTGCAAAGGTCAATGACTGACACATAGGAATGAGGTGTTAGTGGAGCTGTCTGCTTGACTTTATTAAATAAAGATTAATTTACCCTATGTGTACAGAGTAACTTGTAGGGTCGTGTAGGGCTTTGGTCCTGAGTCAGGGTTTTTGGCAGTCTCCTTAAATAACAATTTGTCACAGCCATTACTGTCATTTTCCCACAGTGCATGTTCAGAACATGGAGGAGTTATCTTTTGCTGATTCTCTCACAGGACCTCTGAAGCTGAGGGTTGATCTTCTATCTGCAATTTCATGCACAGTAGATCATATAAGACTATTGGAAAACCTTTGCACATACCTTTTATTTTCTTTTTTAGTACACACCCTTCAGTTTTGGGGTTGTTTTTTTTTTTCACTCTCCAATAGCAACTACATCTTTCAGAGAGTAAAATTTTCCCTTTAATTTCAGATTGTGCAAAAAACTAGGGAGGGGAGAAATGTTATTTGCTTTGGAAAAAGAATACTAACAAAAAAAATCTCTGAAAAGGTTTTTGTCTTCCTCAGATGTGTGCTGCTTTCTGTGATTAGGAAGAGTTCAACCAGGGCTGGTTTATGTGCTACTGCACTACGACTGGGCTCTGGTCTCTGACCTACAAATAACTGGTTCTGGCAAATTTGTATAATTGCAGGAAGGGTGAGAAGTTTTGAGGGACTGTCAGGGATGTCTGAAATGTGGGGAGATTGGTTCTGTAAAAAAAAAAATCTTTATACAAATGGGTAATATAACATTATCTGCCCATAACTGTGTCTGAAAGGCTTGACTGTCAAAGAGGGGAGAGATTCTGAAATCAGTAGCAGTAAACTAATTTTCAAAAAATTTAGCCTGTAGGTAAATTTGTAATTATTACCTATCAGATTAGAATAATTTCCTAAAACATGATGAAGTAGCTGCATTACTTAAGTAGGTTGTTTAAAGCAACACAAGAAAAACCGTCAAAAATAGAAATTGAAATAAAAGAAAGAATAAGAAAATCTCTTTGATTAGACCATATTGTCAATAACCTACCAGTTGCTTGCTGTGTCTGATTTCCAAGAGTGGTGCTTGGCAATAATAACACATTTGTTACTCAGTCAATTCTCCCTATGCTAACTAATGTGGTGTAAAAAATTTTCATTATTCTGTTAATACATGCACCCTTTATAATTTTCAGTTAAATTTATATTAGATGCTTATATTGGCTTTATTGGAAATGGTATTTCTTGAGGTTCAAGTGATCCAGTCTCAAGAGCTCTAGACAGTTCTCACAACGGAGATGGGCTGTCTCTTTATTTCCAGGGCTGTCAGGTGAAAATTCCACAGTTCCTCATTTTCTGGTTTAGATTTGAATTAGGGTTATTACATTCACATCAAATGGAAATTATAACTGCTAATCACATTATGTTCAGTGTTGTTTACCCAAGATTATGGCTGTCAAAATAGATATGGCAATATTAGATTTTGAAGATGCTGTCTCTAACAGTTGTAGTATGCATTAGTAAATGATAAACAGCTCAGATTTTTACCCCCTTGTCAGGGAAGCCTCTTCTGGCACAATTGCAAAATCTCATTAGAAGTCAACACTGAGCTCTGATTTTCAGATTATGTGCATGGTGCTCACTGTATTTCATATCCTAATATAATATTTGCCTTCTTGTATTGGTAATACCACCTCACTCTTTCTGAGTTTTACCAAGTTGGAAAACTCTTGCAGGTAATTGAGGTCAATTATTGCTAAAAAGAAAAAAAGGCTCAGACTCTAGTGAGCATGTGTCCAACGTGTGGAGCTGCTTCTGGAACTACACACCTGAGTCCTTTCATTCTGGATTCTTCCAACTCTCTTTCTTTAGAAAGATGCCAGTGCTTTATCTAATGGGACTAAAAGCCTAAGTATCCTACTGGTACTGGCAAGATATCCTTTAAAGTATTTTGCAGTGAAAGTGAACAAAATCAATCTTCAGTATATAAAGTACTTTCTTTGTCTTTTCAACTGCACAGTCAGTGTTCAAATGAGAGTGTACAATTTATGTTCTTAATCAATATGTACCTCAGTTCTTGGAAACAGCTTTGAGATGAAAGAGCTCACTGCATCTAACAACTACAGAGTAGCTGTTACCAGTGTGGCATCATTCTATCATAGCCTTTCCAAAGGCTGTATAAGGAAGATTAAGGAGGAGGGAGGCAAAAAAAAAAACAAACAAAAAACCCCCAAAATAAACAAAGAAGCTGCAGATAACTCCATAAAATCCACTTGGCCAAAATGTCAAAGAAACCAGTGGAAGATGAGCAGTGGGTCAACACTCACCTTCACTGATGTAGAACTAAGCACAAAGCAGCACTGATTGTGCTTCCCATCCTACATGGCTGTCAGGAAAGATAATGACCAAAACAGTTAGGGAGAAACTCCTGGCCTTCATCCTAGAGATGGGAGAGCTGTTTGCTTGTTTACTTTTTTATATATGTGTGGAGATTCTTTTTTTTTTTTTTTTGAGAATGTTATTCAAGTTTTAGGAACGTGGTTTGGATTTTGAGAAAGATATTGGTTTTATTTTAGTGGGAATTTAGAAATTAAAGAAGCCTTTAAATTTAGAGAATAGTATCATCAAGAAAGATTTTTAGAAAGTTTTTTTTATTTTCCAAAACTTCCATGATACTTCCAGGATTTGTTAATTACCAGAAGATTTTTAAGTAGAGTAGTACCAGCTGCATTACTGATGTGCCCTCTTCAATGATAAACCCATGATTGTGTGCATCATCAGCACTGGCATTGGGATTCTGCAAGCTGTGCCCACACTGCTTAATCTTTCATAATCACATATTGGGCATCTGCAGACAATTTACCATTGATGAATAATGGTCAGCAAGCAGAGGGTATTCTGCAAAGGAACCAAAATACAAGGTTCAATATTTGTAACTGGAAGGACAAGTGAAGATGATTTCAGATTCAGATATGATAAAAGTTGTAACCAGAGCAGTGAGTAATACAAAGATTTCAACACTGAGAAATGCTCCTCCCTGTCCTGGGGAGACAGTGCAAAGTGCTTTCTGTCTCCATCTAGAAATGTATCTTCAAAAGGCTGGCAAATGTGTACAGGACTTCTTTCCTCAAGGAAAATGCTGTGATCTCTTGCCAGCCCTCACCCTGCCTTGTAGCCAAACCTGAAGAGAAAAGCCCTCCTGAAAACAAGAAACTTCTGATAACCTCATGGTCACCATAGTGTTGTCATTTAGTGTGGGCCTGAGGGACTTCCCCCAGTGGGACACAAGTGCCACAGATAAAACTTGGCAACTTGTCTTTAAGGCACACCTCGCCTTCCAGCCAAGGCAAACGTTAGTTCAGTGCTCCTAGCCTCTAATCTGACTTCTCAGAAACCTGTCACTGTGTCCTTTTCTTCTGTCAATGATTTGTTTGCAAGCAGAGCAAGCCTGGGCACTGGCCAGGTCTCAGCATACAGGACTTTTCTAACAAGGGAGTTATTCTGCAACGACCCCCTGTCCTGGGTTTGAACACAGAGGGGTGGTTTCTGGGCATGTTTTGGTTTGCCATAGAGGACCTGTTAATTACCATATAAAAACCCTGTTGTTGTACCTCTTGTGTTAAATACATATGGAATCCACCTGCTGCCCAGCACTCTGAAGTGTGAAGTTCGCTCTGGCTTTCAAGCTCCAGTGCTCAAAGCCAGGGAGGGTGTGACTGTGACTTCTGAAGGACTCACAGCCAGACGTGGTGACAGTGGCACCCTCCGTGTCATTCCTCTGCTTGAAACTAGCTGTGTTGCAGCTTATTTGGAAAAGATGTGGAGTTGTTCTCAGACAGTGTGACGCCAGCCTGTCAGAAAAGTTCTTTTCTTTGTGTAAATTTGTCTAATACTGAGTGTCCTCTGCTCATCGTGTCTTTTTGCTTAGAATGTGATTTTTTGAGGTAGAAGTCCATCAGCTACTAACAAGCGGCACAGGTCACAACTTAATTTTTTCCTAAGGTAGAGTGCACAGAGTAAGGGATCCCTAATTGATGGCAACTGGTTGAAATACAGACTCTCCCTATTCCTTGTGGGTGCAGTTTTATCTGGAGTTCTCCTTTATAATCAGCTCTCACATGAGAAAATCACTACTCAGCTGAAGATACCTAAAAACCTTCCTTTTCTTCATGTTCACAGGGGGGTTGATGCCCACATTTTAAAGTTGGCTACCCGGTGGGCAGCAGAGCTGTAGTAGAAAGATCACAGGTGTGCAGATGATGGCATGCACGGGCAGTTTATCTCTCAAACTGTGCATGTCAAAGCCGTTGTTATTTGGTGAGAAAAATAATGTTTTGCTCTTATCTGTTAGTCTCCCAAGAAAGCTATCTGATAACAAGCTAAATTGAGAAGAGTCTGCACTCTGCTGTTATAACAGTCCTCTTTTACAGATCACCAGTAGAAAATAAAGAAGAAATGGCACTAGAAAGGCAGAAGAGATTTCACAAGCAAACACTCTTCCTGGAGCCTGCAAATTAATCAGTAAAAGGATGATTTTGTTCCAAGCATTGATAAGCTGTCATTATAATTCTGAGAGCATTTCAACAGCCTTTCACCAGTTGTACCTCTGAAAGTCTTGTGACTTGTTCATTGGAAAAACTGCACCACGTGTGCGGCTGCTCTGCTTTTACAAGATAACGAGGCATCAAAAGATGCCAGGCACGGTGCCAGATGACAGCGCCGTCAGAGCAGGACAACCACAGCACCTCTGCCTAAACAACGCCTCTGCTTGTTCTGAAAGCATCAAATGCTCGCAGGGATCTGCCTGGTGTGAGAGATGCCCCTGCTGAAAGCGTGATCTGCAGCTGGGGTGTGTGACTCCAGGGTTAGAGGGGGCCATTAACCAACTCTCGTGGTGAATTAGAAAATGGGTGAAAAAATAGGTGTTCATGTTATTAACAGTGTGATTGTAAACACAAGGCTATAAGAGGGCATTTTCTACTACTTCAGTGCTATGTTAGACTTCCAGTTCCCATTTTGCTAGTTTTTAGAATAAATGCAGATACCTCAGCCGGCTCCCTACCCGAGCAGCACTTTCTGGCTTCTGCAGTCAGCTATCTTTATTCTGAAAATAGTTTTAATTCCTCATTGTCTTCTTTTTCGATTCCAAGTAAATATTTCAGTGAATTTATATGCCATTGTTCAATACTCGAAACAATTAGTTACACCTATTAACTCAGAGGAGGATAATCTACTTTTCCCTATTTGTGGAAGCTGCAGAGTATTCCAAATTCAGCTTATCTTGAGACACTTTAAAGACCAAGTAAATCTAACCTTTTGTGACATGGAAGAACTGGGGATGCAAGTAACAGTTTGCCTGCAAAGGGGACAGGAGATGAGAAATGAAGCCTGTAGCTACCCCTTTCAGGCAGCAATGGTTAAAACCTTCAAAGCAACCCCTCAATGAGATAATAAAGCTCACATGACAGAAATGAGATTTCTTTTTCAAAGAAAGAAACTCTAAAAGATCTTAAAGCTCTCCTCATTTTTTCTTTCTTCCTGCTTTGCAGTACTTTGCTTCAGTCCCATTCTGTGTTACACAGCTGCACACGTCTACAAAAAATGAATTTATTAAGTCAGTGGTTTCATCTTACTTATCTCTCAAAAATGTGTGTATAGCTGTCCCTGTACACAGTGATATATTCATAGAGCACAAGAATAAAGTTACACTTGAGAGACAAAATTGATTTCAAGTTCAGTGGCTGGTGCTGGCACCTGGCCTCCTGCCTGAGAGTTTGTTGCTGTGCTTGCAGGGTGTTAGTGCAGGTGATATTACCGACACGGAATTGGGCTACTCGGATTATCTCGGTGTGAAAATTTTAAATTGGTATAACTGGGGAACATAATGCAATAGATGATGGCTTTTGCATTTATTTTAATGCTTTAATTTTAGGTTTATGAGCTCTTCACAGAGCTGAGTGGTTTTTTAAGATCAATTTTCTGGGTCTGCAGTTTTAAACTCTGCTTTAAATTCCGCTCAGAATGAATTGCATGGTCCCTGCTTAGCCCAAGTAGATCAAACCTGTTGGGTCACCTAATGAGTGGCTGGATGCTGCCCTGAGTGCAGATGATAGGATCTAGTGTCCCACTGAAGGCATCATCACTTCTGTTAAAGGGAGAATATGCCATGGCCACAGGCATTCCTTAACTCCCACGAGATGTGCTTTATAAGACAATAAGCCCTTGTGCACCTCTTTGAGTGGGGAGGAAAAATCTTCTTGCCCAGACCTCCTGGCCACCCTTGGAGAGTGTGGAGAGGGGGTTCCTTTCTGCCCCCCCCGGGAAGCCTTACAGTCCTGGAAATTCTCCTCCCAGCCTCAATATCAGGTTCATCTTCTTTCCTCAGCCAGCCGAGGGTGTGCTATTCCCACATCCTGGAGGCACGAGGGGCTGCAAAGACCTTGCTTCATGCCATGGCATTACCTGAAAAAATAAAAAAAAAAAGGTTGCATGTTGCAATTGCTCATTCACCAAGCATGTGTTTGCCTGTCTCTTGATTATGCAGGCAAACAGTACAGATCAAAGAAATCAAAATTGCATCTCACCAACAGCTCTGATGCTAATGACACTGGGATGCAAACTGAAAGTAAGGTTGATTTCACTGAAAAGCCTGATAGTTACCTTGCTTTAGGAGCCAATGTGCTCCAGAGGGGACCACAAGGATGTCAGTGGGCAGCTGACCACTCAAACCATTGCAGTAGGTCCATTTTTTAAGGTGAGTATCCCGGCTTTGAAATACGAGGGAGTTGAAGATTCAAGTTGATTGCATATGCTAATGCTGGTGGTGTGTGTGTTAACATACCAAATTTAATCTCTATTGAAAATTCAATATCATTCATATTGAAAATTCAATCCCCTTCCTCTCCACAACATCCCATCAAATGGAGATCAGACTGGTGCTAAAGAGGAATTGGCAATAAAAAGGGTAAACATTAAACACTCGGTGTTCTTTCAAAGGATAACAATGCATCTCGACCAGCCTGAAAGCTGAGTTTGTGTGGACGTATGTGTTTCAAGATACAACTACATTAAAAATCAATGTAGAAGAATGTAAACACTACACAAATTTTAAATAAGAGCCAGAGCAGCAGAATGAGAAACCATGACTGCCTGTTCACAGTGGCTCTGGAGATATTTGGAACACAAAACTAACCCGAGCTTGTTTTCATGCAGCTGCCTTGTATGTGAAAAAGGATGAAATGGCAACTGTATGTTTTGGTGTTGAGCAAATCCTGCAAAGGAGTTATAGTATTTAACTTGTAATTTTTTTTTTTGTAAGCAGAGGGTATCACAAATAAAGCAATGAACCTTGGCTGAGGCAGGGATACAGCATGGTAAAAGCTGTAGCTGTTCCCAAGTAATGTCAGGATTGAATTCAGTTTAAATTCAGGTGTGGGAGGACCAAGCAGACTGTGCACAGGAGCTTGGGGCCAGCCTTTTGCTTTGGAAGATGCAGATGCTGGGCTTGGAGCATAACTGTGTAATCAGAGGCAGGATGAGGGAGCAGCTCCAGGAGTAGCTGGTGTTGGGGAGAGGGGGAGCTTAACTGTCTTGCTCATGTGTGTAAAGGAAGAGGTGATTTCTAATTGTGAAATTCCCATGAAAATCATATTCTTGTATTTCTGAACAGTGTTTCATAACATTGTGTGTGCATAGGGAAGCTAATGTACAAAGGCTGGATACATATTCACTATCACAGCTTGAATGTTTTTATAATATCACTTAAATGCCAGTACTTGCTGTGCTTTCTAAATGTTGATCCAATTCATGAGAGCTTTAAAGAAAGTGTGTGGGTGGCTGATCAGCATGGTTCTTTTTCTGTTTTATATGAAATGATGCTGTCATTTACCAAATAAAACAGGATCATGCGTATTTCTGCTTTGCTATTTTTTTTTTAAGACAGATGTGTAAGTTTAGACATCAAAGTCTACAGGTTGTCTAGTGTGTTCCTGTTTATTGTGATTTATTTCAAACCATCTTACACTCATGCTAAGAGAAAATTACTGAAATCTAAATTTCTTCATTGATTTGCTTATAAAGTAAATTACGGCTTCAGAGTAGTTTTTAGTAGACAGGATTCTGTACCACAAAATGTTTTAAATACCAAGATGCTCCAGTGCCTCAGTGGCTGACAATACAGGCTTCCATGCAGTCGTGTACTTAACTATATATTTCATGTCAAGCCTGTGAGTTACCCACAGCCTATCCTAATTATCAGTCCTTAAGCATCTGAATGGCCACAGGAACTCAGTTACCCTTCTTTTCCATTTTTCCTAATAGTAGTCTCCAATCAGTTACAGTGCTGCTCGGAATTCTTTTTCGTCTCTACACTTTGAGAGAAAATACCTACCTATGCCTGAGAAATTCCTGATTTAGGGACAAAAGGCAGGAGTAAGAAGTACTGCTGCTGCTGGGGTGACAATTGTGAGAGCCACATCTCATCAGAGACACGGCCAGTGCTCTTCACCAGCAAAAGACAAATTCTTCTCAAATCCCCCCCAGTTCTGCTGTTTCTGAGCACTGCTATGGTGTCTCAGCTAAGGGAGCAAACAGTACAGCCAGGACCAGGAGGCAGAGCTCACCCAGCCTCATACCCACTGTGTTTTGAGTAGGAACTCTCTGCACCCTCCAAGAGCTCTCCAGCAGAGCAATATAGATAATGGAGGTATGTTTGAAAAATGAACACGGAGAAGCCAGGTTGACAGAGAAAAATGCCACAGCCTTTACTGTGTCTGTCGGACTGCTTTACTTGTGTTACAGGAAAGTGATGACAAATCTTTCTGATGTTTGATGCCAAATTAATTTAAAGGACATTGTGCATTAGTGTCAGCTGAAATCTCTGTTCCTGACACCAATGCCAAATTTGGCATCACCACAGATAGTGTGGCTTCTGGACCAATGCTACTCTTTTGCTGTCTGCAGTGAAAACATTCAACAAAGAAATGAAGAAACTGAGATCAGCTCTAATGTATCCTCCCCAAGAAGGAAGGCCCTGAGTTAAATCAAAGGTACATTTATTTACTTACATTTTTCCGAGCCATTTTTAAGTAGTCTGTCCTGTGGGTACACCAGCTATGGAAACTCCAAGACTGCAACTCCTTAGAGTATGAGAAAGCTGAACAGGCAGCTATGTATGATAAAGGAGCAGTATGTAATGTCATATCCTCTGTGAATATAGACAGCAGCACAGAGCAGAATATAAAACTGGATGTAAAGAGCTAGCAATTTTCCCTTAATTATGCCTTCCTTTGAATTGCTATGTGTATGACAACCTGCAAACACTGCTAAGCACAGGTTGAAAATACAGAAGATTTATTGATCAGCATGTGAAATAAAATGGGACTTTTCAATTGCACATAGTTTAATAGTCTACAGTAGCTCCCAGTTGCATTTGGAAGTACTTAAAAGAAAGTTAATCTCGGGGTCTACCATCAAGGCCAACTGTGATGTCTACACAGAAAAGGATCTGGATCTACTTGTAAATTACCAAAAGAGGGAAAAATGGATTTCAACATCACTTGACTTGTTTTTATTCCTCTATAAGTATCTCTCCTCACAGAAGTATACAATGAAATCTTATTGAAATTGAAATCTGTAAATATCTCCTCAATTACCTAGTTGAACCGTGCTGGTTCTGCTTGGTTAATGTCATGTTATTCCTAATCATCCTGGTCTGTGTGTAAACAGGGAGGTTTTGCACAAACAGCAGCAAATTAATGAGTTGTGAGTGTTTATTGTCAAGCATCTTCTTTTAGTTTATGACAAAGAGAGCAAGAAATGAGTTTCTGTAATGGAGGAGGATTGTCATAAAAAAGCCTGTGCTTTTGCAATGATTTATTGCTTGGTAGACCTGCAGACACAGATTCCCAGTGGCTGACATTCTGATTTTGCTCTACACAGAAAGGCTGGATGACTGTTTACATTGCCTAATCTCCCAAATTATGCCTAATCAGGCATTAGCTTTTGATGTCAGTTTACCCTTATGCAAAGCTTTCTGACCTTCTTCATATATGACAAAGAGAAGGATCTTTGTTCATAACTGGACCTGATGTCGAGTTTTAGCTTATGCTAAAAAAATGAGCTTACTCCACTCCTTCCACTTCTGCTTATTCTCACTATTAGAGAAATATAAATCAAATCCCCTTTTTACAGAGAGAGGCAAATCAGAGGAGCTTTCTGCAAAGGATTCTCTGAACAGGCAGGTCCTCCACACGAGACTGGAGAATGACCACACAGCTGACATCTCCAGGAGTGCTTTTAGCTTCCTGACCCTCTTACCTCGTTGAGCCTACACCCTGTAGGGGACTTCAGGTCTATGTGGTGTCTAAGATGCTGATTTTCTCTGTTTGTCATGACTTGGGATCTGACATGGTAGTAGAATAGCAGTTTTATTACAGCTTTAAGCATGTGCTTCCGGCTAGATCTCTTCTTCAGTTGCTGTTTCTGAGATTGCTAAGGAAACTGTTTCTTTTTATCTGAAACAAAGCAGTGGCTTGATTGTTCAGACATGAGTAGCAAGGCTATGTGCCACAAATTGATTTTTTAAGACCCCTGTCTGTAATTTGAACTTCTCAGCCAAGAAGCACACTGTTCATTTCTTGAAAGCCAAATTAATTCTGCTTTTAAAGAACTTCTCTTTTACCTCATTACTTGTTGAATTATTTTTTTTAATTTTTAGAAACTGAAAAATGTTTTTGTTTAGCAGATGCTAAATGTACAAAGTTAAAGGTAGCATTAATTTTTACAGAAGGCTTCCTTATTGCATTGGGTAGATTGAAAATCTAATTATGGAAATGGATTTTTCCTAAGAGCGTGTGTGTATATATATATATGTAATATAGATGCATATAACAAAATTTATTTAGACTACAGCTTGCTTCAGAACACTGGAAATTCATATAAATATACCTTTAGGTTACTTTTTAGTGTAGACCTGGTCTCCTTACATTGTTTTGATTAATACAGAATCTGAAAGGACACCATTTCCATTAGCCTGTTTCCTAGAAATAAGACTAAACCTGCCAAATGATATTATGAGCATGTGATTTCTCATATTATGTAACTATTATGCATAATTTCCTAGACGTACCTCTTACAAAATCTTTTCCCATAATAGCGCAAATACCACTGGAACAAATCTCTGCACAAAATGGTGAAAATTGGGCAGCCACAAACAAGATCTGAATAAAGGTTTGTTGAGTTTAAAAGCCATGTTATTCATATATATGTATTATATATATGTTATTCATACCTATTTATATTCTCTAATTGCTTCTAGAACACATTTGTCAGGGAGGTCTGTAGAGAGTGGCACTCAGGTGCTGATGCACTCTAACACATTGTCACTCCTAGAGCACCTCTGGATTTTACCACTATCAGGTGCATTTGTTCTGGTTTCTTCTTAGAGAAGGATAAAGGTGATGCAATGGGGCTCATCTCCTGCTGCCAGAGAGGGCCAAGAAAACCCTTAAACACGAGGCTCAAGGCTCAGGATAATTCCTGCTGGCTGATGGCCTGGTCTGTGCTCTTTATGTTGAACTTCTTCCTGCAATAGGATCCGTGTGAACCACAGTGCATTAATCTGGATGAGTCACACTGGCTCATACCTGCACTCAGCTGTCACAAAGAAGTGAAATTATATTAAACCTCTCAGATATCATCTGGTAATTGCTGATCTGTTTGACGTTGCAGCAGTGTCCACATTGCTGCCATGCTCTCTAAAGCACTGAAAGCCTTTGCTCCAGGCACTGGTTTCAGCTTGCCCAAGCACCTGGTTTTTGCTGTGGCTTGTGGTCAGCTGTCACACATTTTGAGGTGTTCTCTCAACATCCTTCTTGTTTTTTCTGTGGTTTTTGTACAAATCTGAAGTCCTTCCATTTATGTTCCTTGTTCTAGGGACTCTGAGCACTGCTTGTGCTTTGGTGACATCTTCTGGATAAGGTTGCCACTGGAAGGACTAATTAATAGATCTCAAATCCTAGCCTTCTTTGTGCTTGTTTCTGATCTCTGGGGAAAAAAGCTCACAGGTGCCTGCTTCCAGTGATTAGCACTCTGTCTGAAATTTAGTAATGGGTTTGAGACTCCAAAGTGAAAGATGAAAATGGGTCTGATTAAAAGCAAACAGAGACTGCCTACATGGTGTTTCAAACACAAGTGCAATAGGAACTTTTGTCTCACTCTTGGATAAAAGATTTCTTAAATTTGACTTAGAATTCTCTAATTTTCCTCTTCGGACAAGTCTGTACTTTGCTTCCTGTTGGCTAGACTAATCAGAGAGGCTTTTCTTGGCCAGAACAAAGACACACTTAGCCAGGTTTCCTGCTTTTAGCAGCAGATGCCTAGAGGAGAGGATAAGGTCAAGGTAAGCCGGGAGCCATAATTCCAAAACCACACTTTTAGCCACAGGCAGAAATGCCACAGGAGAATTTCAAGAGAGAGGTAGTAACATGTATGTAATAGGTTGTGATGGATTTTTCTTCTATAAAATCTTCCAGGTGCTCTTTTGAGCCCATATAACATTTTTAGCCTCTATAATGTCATTCAACCAGAAGTTTATCATCATCTCTTTGTCCTCTGTGGGGATCAACGTCTTTTTTTTTGTTTTAGAGTTGACACTCATTAGCTTCACGTGAGGCCCTGTTTACTTGTATTGAAAAGGATGGGCAATATCAGCTCTGCTCTTCTGTACAGCACAGGACATTTTTCCTGTTAGCTGGGAATCCCTGCTCTGTGGTGGCCCTGGCACCTCCAAGGAATATTGTCGTGCTTCCACCTTCCACTTCCCTTCCCTTTGGTGCCACGAGAGGGTACACACCACTTACAGCTGTTCAGCAACTGAATCACAGAGCTCCTGGAGAGCTCCAGAGCAAATTCAATTAGATCGTGGCCATTTGCTGCTGCTTGTTATGTTCTTTTGCCACATGTTCACCTCCCCTTTGCTTCATCCACAGTCCTTCTGGAAATTTAACAACTGGAGAAAGACTTCCTATGTCTTCTACTAAAAAACAGGGAGTAGGTCTAGCACTGGAACTTCTTCAAGCTACTTAATGATAATCGCAGACTCGCTGAGGTATTTGACTATGATTTATTTTCTCTAGAAAATTCTATCACATGTTGGTCATCCATATCTCCTCTAGGTTCTAACCTTAATAAGTTCAAAAAAATGTTGGGTAGGTCATTGGGGTTTATTGTTGGTTTTTAATACAGTTTACAAGTTGTTCCTTGCACATTTTTTTGTCTGTGTGCTGCAGTTTGCAGTCCTCATTAGAAGGACACTATGCTTTGTTTGTTCATAAAGATATTTCCTTCCTGTTATTAATACCTTTTACCTTGGCATATAGCCATGCTGATTTCCTTTCCATGTTCCTGATTTTCTTCTATTATTTTGTGATTTTTTAATTTATTCTGTGTATCCAAAGAGGAAAATCTAAATAGTCTCAATGCCCCTCTAAAAATGTAACTCGTTGCAGTTACTCTTTCCACCTTATTTTCTTGACAAGATTGACTGGTGAATATCTATATTCTAATCCTTCAAATTTCAGTGTAATGAGATAGAATAATATTGCCTTTTGTCCCTGGCTTCGATTTTAACTTTTCCACTGATCTCTTCGCCACCGTGGAAAGCTACATATGACTCCAGATATTAATTTATCCCTGCTTTTGCCTACTTCATAATTCTCTTTGAGAGAGTGGGATAATTCTGTTTCAGTGTACCAGACATCACCACTGAGCTGTTTCAAAACACCACTAAGCTGTTTCAAAACAGAAGTACGCACTAACCTCAACATTTTCTCCTGTCATGGATTATGGGAGAGCTTCCGTTTTTATGAGGGCCAAATTGGAAAAAATTTGAAGCAATTTTTAAAAACCTCTAGCCCAAATATTGATCCTATAATTGGTCAGTCCCTAAATATGTTTTGAAAACTTACCCATCCAAACTTTGATGGAAGTGTTTCCCCTCTTACTGCTATTCCTTCAGCATTCCCATGAGCCTACTGTGCACTCTTTCCCAGACAATCCATTTTGCACTGGGGGCCTTCTGGGCCTCCAAAAAATTTCATTACCATCCACCCAGCACTTGGAGAAGATGCACCCACCGAACAGCACTCTGCAAGGTTAAAATAGAATTCAAGCAAAAAAAGCATCTCTGTTGTTGCTCACAAGCCAGCTGTGATCAGCTTAGATCTGAGTCCACAGTCATTAACCTGCTGTGCAACACTCACTGCTGTTTTGTGGGAAAGGGAAGGTGGATCTCACCTGAGCACTTGTGTATTTTGTGCTACGAGTGATGCTGGGCACTGGTAATGAAACATGGAGCTTAGCACAAATCCACAGTGACATCACCTGGGTGAAAGGTGTTCACACCAAAGCCCCTCTAATCTTCTCCAGTGTGGGAGGAAAATTTAACAGTCTGCTGGCACAAGAAAGGCAATTAATTTTGATTTTTGTCAAAGGAGTTGCTGAAACCAGTTTTCCAATACTGCCTGTCAGAAAAGCTTAGGGTGTGTAGTGGTTTCATAGGGTTTTAAAGGCAGGAGTTTTATCAAGTTTTTAAAGATTTATCATTGGGTTTGTTTGCTGTGAAAGTAGAACATGTTTGCAGACAAGGTTCAGGGGTACAGGGAGACAGTCACTAGGTCTTAATATTTTCCTTCCCCCACCATGATTCATTTACAATGCAAAGAAGGATGCTTCAGTCTAGATCATGCTGAGCAACTCTCTAAATAAGTCAAAATTGCATTTCCTTCCCACTGGTGCCACTGATCAGCACCAGTGAAGTGGTGAGAGCTACCTGACTGAGACTGGAGAAAGGTTGATGTGAGGGTTGAAGATGTTCAAGCCACAAGAACCTCTGCACATTTTATATTACCTGGAGAGCTGCTGAACAGCTTTCTACCAACAGCTGGAACAGTGTCACAAACCTGCCAGCCAGCTGCAGCACTGAAGAGAGAAATTACTGCCCTCCTTCAAGCAGTGGCTGTTACAAGTCTTGTACAGAGGCCACAGATCTTTGGATGCCAGGTCCAGCTTTTATATCCTGGCCAGAATGAAATTTGGCAGGTCCTGCCACACTCAGGGAGAGAAAGTATGACACCCAGAAGGTTAAAAGTCCTTCTGTTAGAAGTCTCCTACCTTGATATGTTTCTGGTCGAAGAATTTAATGATTTTCTTTCAGGAAGATGGATGGCTGCTCTCCAGGTGGCTCAGCACCACTTCCTTTCTACTCGCTTTTCTGAAGCCTGATAGTGACATTTCAAATCTAATCATCATTTAAAATCCTGGTAGGAACCAATTTCATATCTAATCTAAATCGAGTGAAATAAATAGGTTTATGCCACAGGTGAATTTGCCCTGGTCTACTTCCTGCTTTTCAGAAGTCAAAAAAAGTCCCAGAAGTTTTGAAGTAGAACTTGAAGAATTACAGCGTGACTCTGATGTGAGCTGTCGTCAGTCAGAGATTGGCAGCTGTCCTGTTTTTCTTGGAGCAGAGGTGGTGTTGGCTGGGAACTCTATGGCAACTTTTCACTGGCCTTTTTCAGTATTTCTCTAGCACTGACACAGCTCCACCCAAAAACTCTCTTGCTGTGGCAGGCTGTTTCTGGGAGGTTGGAATCACTGGAATCACTGTTATCTGTTTGCTTCATCCCTGTCCTCACAAAAGTGACTGTGAGCATTAGGTCAGGCAGACAACCTGCTTGTAGGACACATTTATGGTGCTTTCTAACACTTTAATAACTTGTGGAAACTCCAAGGCCCACTCTGCTAAGAAGCACACTGGGTTAGGGCCTTTCTTCTCAGTTTTTGATCCATGTGGTTCAGTCCTCTATAAGATAAAGCACAAAGAATTTGCACGAAAGAAACTCAAGAACATTAGAAGTGCTGGCCTTAAAACAGGAAAAAGACTATTAGATATAAGCATATAAATAACAAATACAGAATGATCTAAGATCGAACTGGAATGTGCTTTTTGTATAGGTATTCAAGAATCTTTATATTTCTCATCAGGAATCTAAATCATGTCCCAAGTGGTTGGTTGTTTTGCTGGGTTTTTGTTGTTTTTTTTTTTTAAATTAGACATTTTTATGCCCACATAATTACTTATATATGTTACATATACATGCACTCTGTTACATATTTATACATAATATATGACACTTGTAAATGTATTATTTATGCCAGATTTTTTTATTCTTATTTGCAGTAAACTTTTTGAAATGCTGATATTTAATGATTCAGATACTTCAGTTTTTGGTGTCAGGAGTTAAAAAATGAAATAATTGGCTATTTCTGGTTCTGTTTGGACTAGAAATTTTGTTTTAAATTATCCCATCTCACGAATTCTGTGCTGTCCCAAACATTATTTCAGCATGGGTGCGTTTTTTACTGCATCTCTTGCGAATATTTGCCATCATAAAGGTGTTGCTACAATTGTGCCCATGTAAACCTCTGTTAAATGAGCAATTCTTGATATTTAAATTGAGTGCATCAGATAAGTCCTGCAGTTAGTAGCAATTAATTTATCATGTTTTGATGTGACAATTTTAACATTCATCAGCTTAAGTGCTGGTAGATTTTGAGGTCTCCAGAGCCTGGGTGCTTTGTGTCAAACAAATTGTTCTCTAAGAATGGCATCATTGTGTGATCGAAAGGGGAAATCATCAGTTTAGCCTCAATGTTTTGCTGAGATTTGCATTTCAATGACTCTGAGGCAAGACAGCAGATTTTTAACTAATGGATTTCAGATGCCTTTTTTGATCATGGTTATGGGGCCTAGACAGACTGGACTTAGACCTGTCAAGACAGACTTACCAGTTCAGAGCTCCCCTCTCCACTGCTTTAAAAATGTGGATGCTGCCCTGGTAATGTGTGTAGGATGTGGAAATATTTAAGAGTTCCTGAAAGCTACAAGGAGTGATGGAGAGCCTGATGTTCTCACCTCAGATCTCACCATCAGGCCTGGAATCAGAGCCTTCCTCTCACATTCCTCCCTTCTCTGCTTATCTCACATTGCTGCTGTGGTGGCTTATTTATGGCAAGTTCCTCCTGTGGCCTTGGTGGTGCTTTGAGACAGGCAACGTGGGCTACTGCAAACCCAGTCCCTACCTCTAGGGCTATCCAAGTGGTGCCTGAAGAAGAGAAATGTCAGCCATGAATGTGTACAGCAAACAGATCATATTTTGTCAGTAGCTTACAGGGTGAAGGCTTAGGCACTTCACGTGAACTTGTTTGTACTCATGTTTGATACTATTTTTTTTTCTTTTTATCATCTTCTGCCCTGGTAGTAAAAAAAAAAATTACTGCCAAATAATATACAAATGTCAATGCTATCATAACACCTTCTACAGTTATGTAGGAATTTCTCTTTGTAGTGTCAGCCATCCTTAGTGTGTGAAATTTTTTATGAATACCTTAAATGAAATGGGCTGAGTGTCTGCCAGGATATAGACACCTTCATTGCTCTGAATTTAAATGATATGTCAGGGGAAAGAACAAGATTAAAGCTTCATGCATATTTAAAAAGAGAAATTTGGGTCATCCTGCACAAATGTTGAATATATTTTCTTCTTCTTTTTTTTTTTGGAGAAAGCACTGTGCTTGCCCCTGTGGGAGGAACAACTTTCTGTCCTTCACAATTCTTCTTCATCCCCTGCCTCATCAGAGGGGTCAAAAATTGAGCAAGGGAGAAGGGGTGTTCACTGTGCAAATGTGTATGAGCTGTGCCTACTCCTCACAAGCTGCTTCTCTTCCCTTTTCCCACTCACTCCTGACAAACACCAAAAGGCAGGAGTCTGCCAGAGCACAGTGGTGATGTGGACAGGAGTGATGGGCACCTGGGCTCTGCCCTTCAGCCCAGGGGTGGGCAGGACAGCTCAGACACTGGGGAACAGGGCAGCATGAGGAGAAGCTGCACAAACCACAGCTGGGATGTTCAGCTCCTGCCCTCTCCAAGGTCTCCTGAGGCTGGTGTGGCTTTCTTTACAAATATTTGTCTGCAGAAGTGTGATGTAGGAGGGATTGAACCCTTCCAGGAAGTGACCACCATCGTCTGTTTTGCTGCACACCTGGCTTTAAAAGAACAGGTTTATAAATAGCCTGCTGCAATTAAATGTGGATTTTTTTACAGCACTGCTAAACAATAGCAGTCCCTGAACATGCTTGCAGAAAACAGGTTGTGCTGTGTGGTAGGAATGGATGGTGCATCTAGCATCTATAGAAGCTACTGCTTCTCCTCATGGAGAACTGAGACCATTCTCCTGTATATGATTTAGTGAAATATGTCAACTTCTTGTCAACTTCTTCAACCAAGAGCAATTCCCAGCAGGAATGGCACAGTTGGCCTCAAGTGCTGATGTGCTATCATCATGAAAAAGCTTTAGTCATGTATCCATCCCCTCTCTCCACCAGACACCAGCAGGGGCCTGGGAGCTGCATGGGGCACAGCAGCCTGGCCAGCTGCACCCCACTCTGCTGTCAGGATAAATAAACTTGCAGTTGCTGTTATGGAGATAAATAAGGACAAAAGACTGGGTTAAAATGCTTTTTTTCCGTGCCTTTGCAAGAAAAACAGAATAGCAGGTGGGGAAACCAAATTCCTTCCCACATTAATAAAGTAACTGATGTGCCCATTGGTAGGGTAAATGTTGGAGATTAAATGATGACTAGTGATAAATCCCTAATAAAGAGAAATGTTCACCCAAGACAAAAGGTGATCCCAATCGATCCTCATTGAAATGGCAAGATTCCATTCCCTTACCTGAAAGGAAATACTTCCAAATTGGACAAAGTGAGAACAAAGTGGACCCACCACTCTGGCAAGGAGATATGATAAAATAAAATGCAATTGAAAAAAAAACCCAGAAAATTTGCAAATGGGCTGACTGCAACCAAATGTACTGAGATGAAATAAGGTGCCGTGAAAAGGACTGAAACTTGCCCAAAATTATTACCACTGAAATTCCAAAACTGGGAAAGAAAGGTAAAGAGAGAGGAGAAGGAATCAAAGAAATGAAAACCTAAAAACAAAAAAGAGAAAAATTCCAAAACTAAGTGAAAACAATAAAAGCGACTGGGATGATCCAATCCCTGTTTTTCTTACTGCAGAGTTCAGGCCTCTGAACTGTTTTATTGGGTACTCAGAGAAAACTGCCAGGCAGAAAGGAAGCTACATACACACATTCAGCTTTAGTCTGGGATTTTCCAAACACCAGACTCATAATATCCAGGTTTTTCATTTTCAAGGTTTTTCTTGAAATTGGGTGTTTTGGGATTTTCTTCCCTTTGTTTAATCTCCCTTCCTGTCCTGGAGTGTGCTCATTTGCAGGTGACAGCTCCCTGAATGACAGAGGACATCTCAAGAAGGTCCCTTGTGCTTCAAAGCTCTCCCTGAGCCACACTGAGGCACCCAGGCACAAGCAATCCTGACATGAACTGAACCAGCTACATCTGTGTTAGTGATGGTTTTGTTTAAATGTCTGTAGGCTTCTCCCTTTCTCCCTTCAGTGAAAGAACAGGATCTGCTTGTTAGAAACATACTGCCTGCATTTTGAATGAGAAATCTGCACTGCACAAGATTTTCTTGGCACAAGTGGATAGTCTTTATTCCTCAGGTCAATTTGCTTTACTTCCTCTTGAATCCAAGACAGTATTTTACCAGTAGTACTGTTGAAAGCTTTTCTCCAGTCTAATTTTGTTTGTTTTGCTTTAAGGAACTGTGTAGTAGTGATTGAAAGAGCAGTACCACCAGTTCATAATGATTTTGTTAGTTACAGATGCTTACATGCTAGCAAATGAACATGAGTCTTCAAGACTTCATAGTCATTTCTCCAGGTTCTGTTTTGCAATAACTTGATAGTTCACTTGCAGAGGAAGTTCTCTTTTTCCTGGTCAGTATTTTCACCATTTTAACAAGCAATGGTAGAAGTGTGTTCTGCAGTGAGGACAGACTCCTTGCTGGCTGCACAGTGAAGAGTGCCATGCTGAATGCTGAACCAAAAGCATTCAAAAATAAAAATCCCCGTTTTGAAGATGCAGTTCATGGCTAGATTGGCCAATAAAACATTTTCTCCTCAAGGCTACGCCTCTGTGAAGGGACATTGCAGCCAGAGACACTTGCATGTTTCTAAAATGGACTGTGACAGTGTCACCTTTTCCCTCTGCATACGGGAGCTGGAAAGGGTTGTGCTATTGAGCCTGCCTTGGGAGAAGGTCAGACATAATTTTCATTAGCTAGCAAAGTGTCAAGTGGTGGCAAGAGTGATTGACAGGATAAGAAAAAGGTGCACGAGAACAAAATGCACAAGGATTTAAGTCAGGATTGGTTTTAACCCTTGCTTTCAATTTGTTTGTGCCAAGTATGGGCACTGAGAGCTCACACAGCTTCTTTCCACTCCTTGGCTCAAGCCAGATGGAGTCAAGTGTCCCTTGCCCTCTTCCCACAGCTCCTGCAGAGGGTGGAGCAGAGGCAATGGACACACTGGTGTGCACACCCAGGGCAGGCACAGAGGAGGATGGCAGCAGGTGGGACACGGGGTGTGCACTCAGGTTTTGCAGTGCTGCCTTGTATTGCAAGGGTAAGGAGGGTGTCAATTCTTAGGAAGAGCATTACTAAGTAGCAATAAAAATCTTTGAGTCATGGCTGAGGAATATTTTCACTGTGGCTGAGGGACTAAGATGAGTGGTGTCACCCACCTGCACTGAAGCCAAACCCCTGTTTTCATTACACTCCTGCACAGTGGGGAATCATTCACCCTTTACATGAGGAGTGCAGGAAGTCTAGCTTGTAACAGGGATAGAATTCTTCATCTGCCACAGCTAAAGACTGGACCCTAAAAAGGAGTAAGAGACACAGCTAGCAGGACATCTTGCTAGACCTTTTGTGCCCATGGAGTGGGATAATATCCCAAGCAGCTGGTGCTCAGGTGTGAAACAAAGGGACTAAGTCAATCGCTTTTTTCTTCCTTTTTTTTAAATCGAAGGAAATAAATAGAACTGCAAATAAAACACTTGTGAATGTCATGATCCAAGATCCAGCCACTTTAAATAATCCTCTACATTTTATTCTGTTTCCATCAGTGCTGCAGATCTCTGTCTGCTTGGCTGGGAGTCTTCCTTATGAAACTACTCTATTTCTGCAATCTTGATGTTTCTTCTCCTAGTTGAAGAGTTTAATGAAAGAGTATAATCTGTCCATTCTTTGTCAGGGATCAAACAGTTGTGCCTGAGCTTTTGAAGTTGTTAATAATATCTTATAGTTCATTTTCTGTTGCAGCAGACCTCTCACTAGGGGAAGAAATGAGCCAAGATACAGATTCTCATTTAACAACATAAAAAGGGTCCCACTTTATTCTTCTTTACAGCTTTGCCATCCTGACTCTCAGTACAGCATTCTCCTTCTGTAGGGTCCAGCTGCAGACTCTGACTGTGGCTATTTCCTGCTGGGCTATGGCTGCAAGCATTGGTTTGCAGACTCTGAACACAACTTTCACCTGGCCCAGCTATGACTGCAGGCTCTGACTCCATCAGACCCACACTGACCCCACAGCAGATCTTTTACTGAAGCAACTCTCTTCCTTGTTTTGGTCTTCTTTGTGTCTCTCTGGACCATTCCCTCTTCCTCAGGGCTCCTCTTCCTCCACATCCTCTTCCTCAAGGGTTCCCTCAGACTAGCCAGCCCACCCCTTTTATCACACTTATCTTTAGTAGTCACAGCTGGGACCCATTAAGGGCAAGGCTATTCCTCTTCTTTGGTTGTTAGCACAACTGTGACTTACCAGGGCAAGGTTGCTTGTAATTTTCCATTTACACCTACACAGTCTGAAGCACTGTCAGACCATGGAACACATGAGCAGGGGCCTTTCAATCAGGAGAATTAAATCACAGACAACATCAGTGGGCAGCAGCAGCCATGGCTGTGGTGGTGCTCCTGCTCTGTCCATGCCTTAATGACCATTGGCACTGGGAGATGGAGCATGGCAGGATGGGGAGGAAAAGCACCATGGTCCAGCTGGGAAGGGGTGCTGGGAGCCGCTGCTCTGTAAATCAGGGTGGATGGAGAGAAAGGGATGGCGGGCAAGGCAGTGTCAGCTGCCTGCAGTGGGTGGGAGGCAAATCCCTGAAACACAGTCCTGAGATGCTGAGTGATGCTCTCCCTCAACACTCCCTTCCCAGCGGGCCAGTTCCCAAAAAAGCCAGATGCTTGAGCAAAGCCCTAATTTTTTCCACTCCCTTGGCCATTCCTCTGCAGGCACACGAGGCAGCAACACCCCACCATGCACAAGCACAGGGTGACAATCTCTGAACAATGGCTTAGCAGACCCTAACGCGGGGAATCCAGCAGAGATTTTAATCACTAACAGGCTGGTCTGATTCTTGAAAGAAAACTTGAATATTGTGCTAGCTCTACAGCAGGAGAGAAAAAAAAATCCCAGGTGTTCTTGCAAAAGAACTCATGGATCCAGGAAAATTATGCTGTATGTAAATGAAATGACAATTTATTTTTTTTTTTAATGCTTTTAAAGCCTGGGGTTTTTTTCCCCCCACTCATTGTATGAGGAATGGATTTAGTTTAGTGCAATGCCAGTAATCTCAATTCTAGAAGTGTGACAGTTTTCCCAGATTACTGAGATGGGGTGGTAGGGGATTCAAGAGAGGAGATGTAGTATCTCAATTTTGTGGTTAGATTGAAAACCACTAATTTCTTTAGCATCTAATTTTTTAGCATTTCACTTACACAGACTAGTGTGTGAGTGCTCATTAGTGGAGGTGCTGCCTAGCTCTCATGGAAATTTTCATCCAGGGGTGTCAAGATGCTTTCCAGGGGAGTCTGTGTAATCCACCACTTGACATACACATACACTGAGGCACTGAGAGAAGCTACTTGCCCAAAACTTCCAGCTCGGCCCAAACAGATCAGCCAGAACCACGTTTGAACATTTTGTGCCTATTTTTCAGGACATGGCGCCTCTGAAATACATTCCAGGCATGCCACAGATGCAAAGTTGACTCTTCTTGGTTCGTTTGTGTCAAAAAGAAACAAATTCTTCACTGTGTACACTGAAACAATTCAAAGCATTCCAAAGACAGATTTAGAATATATAAGTGCCGAGCTAATACATTTCTTTTTATTTGAAGGTCAGCTTATGTAATAGATTTTTCTGCTTTAATTAGACAGAGACCTTGTTGTGTTCTGTATTAATGTGCACATAAATAATTGTACTGTGGTGGTGTGATATTTTTAGATATTCTTTCTGGACATCTGTGTGAAACCCTAGACCTAAGACACATAAAATGTCACTACTGCTGCCTCAGACTTCTTCTCCATGAGAGCTCTTTCTATCCCCATTTTAATCATTTGAGACTGACTTGCCACATAAATGGTTTGTTTCCAAATGTCCAAGGCAGGGCTCAGCTTTGACTTCTTGCCATGCTCTTCTCGTGGAACCCGTCTATAATGGGTGAAAGCTTCTCCCTGTCCCTTTCCTCCTTGGGTAAGGGCCCTGCCAGCTCCCCTGTGCTCCCCTGGATGTGTTTCAGCAT
This sequence comes from Sturnus vulgaris, assembly GCF_052056855.1. Lineage (NCBI taxonomy): Eukaryota > Metazoa > Chordata > Aves > Passeriformes > Sturnidae > Sturnus > Sturnus vulgaris. The sequence goes on along the minus strand of NC_142245.1, from coordinate 66,514,997 downwards.
CCATCCAAGCCTCCTGTTCCCTGTCACACAGCACGAGGGACTTCTCCCAGCCTGCCATAGATGGCCACGGAGCAATGTGAGCTCAAGCACCAACGAAATGCAAATAATGTGAGTACTGCAGGGGAGCCAGCAGCAAAGCAGGCTCTGTGTGCACGTGTACATATCTGTGTGTGTGACTTCTAGCCATCAAGTGATGTTCCAAAAGGACCTGTGTAACAAGGTCATGACAAGCAATCAAATGTGCTTGGAACACTTGATTCACTGCTTCCTTAATCACTCCACCCCTGGCTGGGGAGAGAAGCAACAATTCACCTTTTTCCTGTATATCCAGCCTAGCTGTGAGCACCCAGCAGTGGAAGGTGACACTGAGGTTTGTTTCTGTCATTATGTTGCCTCATGTAGGCTAAGCACAACTCCCATCCCTTAAAAGGAGGAAGAAAAGTTCCTTGTAGAAATACAGTTGTTTGAAATCATGTCAGGAGTGCCCCCAAACAGGGTTTGCCTCCTTCAGAGGTTCAGAAAGGCTTTGCTCCAGTGTTGAGCAGTGAACAGAGGGGTGAACAGGCAGCTGGCAAAATGGGGAGGGGAAAATGAGTAAGTACAGAACAGAAATGGCACATCCAGCCTCCACAGCTCTTTGAATTTAGTGGTTTTTTTGCTTGACATGTGTTTCAATTCAAAATAAAGCAAACTTTCAGAGTGCTGTGCTTCACTTTTGGGAGTTGTTTGAAAGACGGAAAAAAGTCAGGTCAGCATTGTCACCTGCTAAATGCATTTAAGTTTTAACTCCCTTAACTGAGTGAGCAGTGTCTGCCACCCTCAGGACTTGAGGAAAGATTCTTACTTGTGAGAAAATGAAAGGTGTAGCCAGCAGAGATTAGCTAATTTCCCAGATTTGGAATTATTTGGAGCAATGAAGATTTACCCACTATGGAGGAGGCTCAGGTTAAGTGTTTAAACAAACTGGGCATGCACAAATCTTTGGGTCCAATGGGAAGTACCCATGGGTGCTGAGGGAGCTGCCTGATGTCATTGCAGGGCACTCCTGATAATCTTTGTACACTGAGGGTCCTGAAAACTGGAAAAAGCAAACGTCATTGGCATTTTCAAGGAGGGCAAGAAAGAGGATTGCAGGGAATTACAGACTGGTCAGTCTCACCCTGATCCCCAGGAAGGGGATGGAACAAGTTATGCTGAAAACTGTTTCTGAGCACATTAAAGACAAGTGATTTGCAGTAATCATCATGGATTTATGAAGCCATGGTTTATGAAACCATGTGTGACTGACTTGAGAGACTTGCACAACAAAATCATTTGCTTGGTGGAGAAAGGAAAAGCAGTGGATGATGTCACCTTGAGCTTAGGAAGCCTTCCAGCACTGTCTCCTATAACATCCTCATGGACAAACGGATGAATTATGGATCCTATTGCAGCTGTCAGTTAATTTATCTGGAAGCCTGTAACAGTGTAGTTGTTTTCTTATTGGAGAAGACACTCAATTTCTTTACCAAACTAGATGTTCTTACTTTATATGATCGAGGTCTTTGACTTTTTTTGCTCTGTAAAGTCACCAATTGCAATGCATGTTACAAACAATCTGATTTTATTTAATTTGTGGAGATCGTTTGTTGCCAACTTCACCTTGCACAAAACAATCTATTGGGATTTTAGAAAACTCTACAGTTTGCAAGTGTATGAGCCCTGCTGATAGATACATCACACTGTGTGGATTTCCCAGGAGATAATAACACTAGAATTACACTTTTTAAAAATTCTTTTTTGTTTTTTTAACAATTAAGGAAAGTCCTCAGTTAAAATTTCTCTTTGGCAGGGAAAACATTTCTGCTTTGAACTCCAGAGCTGCTGGAAAAGTTTAATGCCCAAATGAGGTGTCTAAAGGCCTAAGTCTCCTTTTGTTTATGCAGGCTGGGATCAGTGATGAGCCTTGAGAAGGTCAAGGCAAAGTCTAGTCAATTATTTTATTTTTGGTTTTTTATAATGATCAATTTTGTATTTATTCTTACACTCTCAATGTGTTTTGCAGTGACACTGCAAATACATAGTGTTAAGCTGCCTGGTACCCCCATGTTATTAACCCTTAGCCACTTGGGGGTCGTTTTTGTGCTGACTTTTATAGCCACTGCATCAGAACTTTGGGGAAGATTTGGGGTATATTAAAAATGCTAGCACTTTGAGAAGACTATTTTCTTTTTAAAAAGTCTAGGTGTTTTCAGCTCTGCTAACCTCCAAGATATAAATGGATGTCTGAGAGAGCCAGGTCTGAGCAGATAATCACTTTTGCTTAACGACTAGCAACACCCCCCATAGTGGGCCAGCACTGGGCTGGTGAACTGCCCTGGTGACTGCACACAATTTGGGCTGGCTCAGTGCACAGAGCCACCCAGGCTCTGAAGTTGCCACTGGCCAGGAGCAGGATATACACACTCACTGGCCTTCCACGGTGATAATTAATTTTTATGAATGAGGGGTGAGGGAAAGGATGTTAGAAACAGATTGATTATAACAGGCTTTTAATTAAAATGTTCAAACCACAATTTAAACTAAAAATATCCCATTACTTATCTTTGCTGCTTCCCAGGCACCAGGGCAGCGGGTGATAATGTAACTAATGATCTGATTGTCACTGGCTCGTATAATGAGGTATGTCTGGGGGCTGACAGGATCATGCCATCCATCACAGCCCTTTGCAGCACTCCCTCCTCCAGCAGAGCTCTCAGCAGGGCAGTGTATGCCTGTGCCAGCTCCCTCCCTGCTGTGACCTTTATTGTCTCTCCCCAAAGTAAGGAGCTTCTATGGGGAGAGCAGAAGCTGGGATGAAAACTGCTGATGATTTTCTGCACATGGTTATACTGTTTCAGGGATGATTTTGCTGGAAGGTGGCTGCTTTGTGGCTTTAATTTGCCAGTAAACCATTTATCGAAGAAGTTACTGACCAAAGGAGGCTCTAGAAACTGGATCCTGCTACCCCAGCTCTGATGTAGAGGATAACCAGGAGTTGTCCAGATTAACAGGAGGGTGACAGCCATGGGCTTGCTGTGCACACCTGAGCTTTCTGAGGTGAATGCTAAGCTTGAAAATCTCATGGAAGCTTTTAAGTAGCTCAGCTGAATGCAGATTTGGCTGGCTGTGCTGTGTGTGACCGCCACAGCACCCGAATGGTGCTTTCAAGGACCAGAGTGGGGTATGTCAGACTCCAAAGTCTGTCTCACAGCAGGATGTGTTCGCAGCAGGATAGAGTCCTCACCAGCCCATCTTGTCCTGCTGCAAGCTGCCCTGCAGGTCTGGACTTGCCCCAGGCAACAGCATTACTTTCAGGCTACCTTAAAACAAAGCTTTTTGAACAGCTCAAGTGTCTCTGCATTGAAGGAAGACAGATCACCTTAAAGTTTATGTCATCACTCACTGTGATCTGAGCTCTCTGCCTCCCTGTTGCTGGATTGCCCCCAATTAACTTACAATAAATTAGGCATCATCTCATTTAACCATTATGAGATAAAAATACCAGAAGGTTAGAAAATGCATCGGTCCATTAAGTCCTGTTGTCCACACTGCCTGGCTGCTGTGAATGCATCTCAGCAGGGCTGCAAAGGGCGAGGCAGCTTTTTGAGACATCAGGAAGATGCAGCCTCTGACTCAGCCCACACTGAAGCTCTGGGCCAGGATCTGGCTCCTGATGCTCGCCCAGAGTAGAGCTCTGCCCTGGGAGCCAGGCTGGCAGCGAGCTGGCCCAGCAGTGGGACAGGATATGGCAGGGCCCCTACCCCAACACAGGCTGACTGAGTGGGGCTCAGAAATACCCTCCTTTGGCACCTGGGCACACCTCCAAGCTCAATACAACCCGTTCGGTCTGGGGGGGATTTTGGCATCTCCCTGGCAGCAGTCCGGGGCTACCTGTATTCACATCTTTTCATGTAGGGCAGACAAGCTTTTTTGATACTAAATTCTATTCAGATCCCACAAAAGGAGGGATTTTCACCCAGAAAATTCTTACAACCATCTTTAGTGTTAGAACTCAGTCTCTCAGCAGGAGACACCATTTTTCTCAACCAGAACTAGACAATGGTTTCCTTTTGCCTTCCTTCAGGCAAACACTGTCACAGGCATACAGGTCTTTAAATCAGTTTTCTGTTCTATTAATACCTACAGGTTGCATTCTTCAGGAGAGCTGCCAAACTGCTCATCAAAGTACCTCAAAACATTAGCTGAACCTATCAGGTTTCCCACAGTCAGTCTCCAACTCCATGACTTGAACTGTGCCTTTATTTCCATGAAATTCAGACCTGTGACACCAAGAGAAGGAGGAGAAAAGCAGCAGCTGCCTTCAAAGGGTGAGTAATTGACACAAAGCCGGAAAAGAAATATGCACACACTAAAATGTAATTAAAAACCATCGTTCATACTATCTACTTCCCTTGCGACTTGGAAATTTTCCAACTATACTGAACCCATTCATTTACAAAACAAACGACCCAGCATCGTTAGCTGCAGACTTAATTTACATAAGGAAGGCAATCTACCACAGATTTACCTGTTGCAAATTGTATTCATTTAAGATGCTGCAGTGTTATTTGCAGTGTTATTGTTTAAGGCTTCATTTTTACCCACATGTAGAGTTGTATTTCGTTTGTGGAAGAAAAGGCAACAGAACATTTTCTACCACTGCTGATGTTATCAGTGTTTTAGTCGTTGTACTTTGAAACTAACCCTGAATTCCAGCAGCTCACAAAAGGTCAGCCTCAGCGATCTACTAAAAGCTGGCATCTGTGCAGCCTGTTACACGCATTTACAGAGGGCACAGGATGTTTCTAATTGAGTTAGAAGCCCATCATGCAAGCTTCAGTCACAATGCTGGAGAAAAGCAAGTGATGTCTACCATATATAAAGCATTATCTAATTAGAGTGCATTTCTCAGTATCTTTGAAGAGAAAAGCTAGTGCCAGTTTTTGTGCTCTGCACGATGGAGTGTGAGGAGGGGAGGAGAAGACCACTCTGCATGCAAAGCTCATTCAGTACCTGATACTCCAAACAGACTCCAAGATTGATCACAGGGAACTGCCAGAAAAAAAAACCTTCCTGGGTGATCCCACTTCCCTCAACACTTGTGAAGACTCCTGTCAGACTGACAAAAACCCTTAACCTTTGATGAGTCAAAGTGACTAAAATCCTTAACCTTTGACGTTTCCCCAGAGTAACTTGACATAGAAGGCAATGCTGCTTGGTTGTGCTGGGCCATGCTGAGCTGCAGTATTTCATGCAGCATGGATTACTGACTTCTGCCTACAATCTCGTGCTTAGTCTTTTGAACAGACATACCTGTGATCTCTCTAATCAGCATCCGAAATGGCCAACAGGAGCATCTGTCTAAAAAAGCATCACAGAATGCTGCTCTAAAATCCTTTTATCACATAGAAATAATATTTTTTATATCAAGGCCTTGATTTAAAAAAAACCAAACCCAAAACATAAGGCCAGGAAGAGAGAGCTTGGTCAACTGGTATTCCAGCAGAACAGACCACTGAAGGAAAGCTGGGGTGGGTGTTGGGAAGATGTCTCATGATTCCTTTCTTGTCTCCAGCTCCAGTCACTTCTGTCACATGCCAGATACTGGACAAATGAGAACTGTGAAAAACTCACTTTTGTAACAAAATTTATTTCTGCTCTGTGGATACAAATCCCAAACATCAACAAACAAATTCCAGTGGAAAAATACCAGTCATTAACAATGAAAACTTTTATTATTATTTAATAAATAGAACTTTGGCATTCAAAATTCTAGCTGTAAACCCTACTTTAAAAAAAATTACAAAAAGAGGCAAGAATAACAAGCCTAAAGCTGAGCCAGCCAGTGGCTCCTTTACTTTTTACAATGAACACATTGTGATTAAGTCATGACAACTCTATTTACATATGAGGTATTCTGAGCAGTTCAAAAATTGAACCCAATTTACAAAACTACCAGTCTTCAGGGACTGATCCAGTACATATGTCAGCTGTGCTTTTAAAAGAGAGCTCCAGACACTCCTCCCCACTGAACTAATGATATACTGTAATTAATATACACAGAAAAAACACATTATGATTTGTGTTTTCTGCTCATACATTGTATTCAAAGAAGCTGCATACAACAACCAGCCTAACATTCGAAGTGTACATGTAGTACCTAATTTCAGTACTTCTGTTTCTAGACATTACACAAGAGTTTTTACTACAAAAGCTTATTAACAAAGTAATGGCAGGTGAGAAGAAAACAAGGTGCAGTCATCGGCACGCTAGCAACTTATCTGAAGTTCCAGGGGAATATACATTTACTTCAGGCTAAAAAGGCACAAAGGTATGCAGCTGTGGAATTAATATTGCTAATGAGCTACTGGAATAAATCATCCCTTTAGATAACAACCGTTCATCTGTTTGCAGTCTAAGAATGCAGATTAGTTCAGAACATCTTTTCTCCACTCATGGTAGAACTCGTCATATCAATGAGAAGAGCACAATTATACTTCCAGCTCCACCTGCATCACACCAGCTGAGAAGGGCAAGGAAAACTGGAGCAAATTATGGCCTGCTGGAGAGACTGCAGTGTGCTGTCACTGCCTGTGCTATGGCAGCAGGTCGTGGAGGAAAGGGCTTGTTTTCTTCCTTTCCTTGTCCTCTTACTCTTCCCATGAAAAACCATAAAAAGTTTGAAACAAAAACAGGCAGCAAGGGTAAAGGAAGGAAGGAAACCTTTTGAAGTGAAAAGGACGGAATTTCAGCTCTTGAATGACTTCATGACCACCATCAGTTTCAAATGCTGGAGCCCGAGTGGGTGGTTACAGCAAATCTCCACAATTTCACACACCTGTCACACCACAAAGCTGCACAGCGGAGTTCAGCCACCTAAATCATGTTTACATGACTGAGCTGCATTACTTCTATATAGTAAATACTTCTATATAGTGAATACATCGTCTATAGCCTGGCGGAAGACGGTTACTTTCCATGTCTTTTTCAAAATACATTCTTAAATACAGTAGTTACTGTAAATATCTTCTAGAGGATCACATAAATTCTATCTGAAACTGTACAAAATGTGACTGTACAGTTTGCTGACAGCCAGAATGGTACAGTATCCATTCATCTGCAGTTGTTTTCAGCCCTTAGGATTGTCTAATAGCTACAGCAAAAAGTTGTCATGACTAAATCGAAGCAATTCCAATATTAACATTCGTTAATCACCTCTGTATTAAATATGCTGAATGAGACCACACACACTACATTTTAACCAATTAAACAGTCATGCATATCTTAGACAAAGCTTATTCCATTTAGAGGCATCTGTAAACTGATGCATATATAGTAATTGCTACCACTACAACAGGCCAAATTTTAAGAAATCAAAGCAAAGTACTGTATCGCTGTAAATAATCAATTGGAAGTCTGCATCTTTGGCTCACATATCCATCATTTACCTCCCTACTTTAATTTGACTGAGGCAGATAAACTATGGGGGTTTTAAAATCAAGTGCTTTCAAGTCAACATAAATATTACAGGTTCTGTAACAAAAACATTAAACCACAAAATTACAGCACTGCAATCAAAAGTATTATGAACAAAATGGGATCTCCTCCCAGAGGGACTTTCAACTAATACTTGAAGAGCATAAAAACTCTGAAGTGCTTGGCAAATATAAACTACTGATCTTAACTTTGCAGTACAGTATCAGCATTTAGCAGGAGGGACAGTGGAGAAATACCAGCAAAGTGACAAGCTTAATACTTCAAAGTGACTCAAAATATCTCCTGCTCCCCTTTAATTGCTCTATTAAACTCCTTGTTATTTCTATCAAATGTACATAAATGTGGGTTTTGGTGATTTTTCTTTTTATAGGTACAACATTGCCATCTAAGGAAGCAATAATGTGCAATTTGTTTCCTTTCTCCCTGATATTTCTAATTTATTATCTGAAATGCTATTGTTGAATTTTGATGGGAGACAGATGACTTAAACTAAAGACTACTTCACTGCAGAGATGAACCCAACTGACCACCCCAGAGGAAAGAGCTGAAGCCTTACTCACAAAAGCCAGCACTGTAGGAGGCACAGCAAACTGTGCAAGACCATTGGTACAAAGTTCTTTGTTTTCAGTTTTGCACTAGTATAAAAGTACATCTTTGATGCAGCAGGTGTGTATTAATGTGGAATTAATATTGTTAATGAGCTACCAGAGTAAGCAATTCCTTTAGATAACAACCATTGATCCATTTGCAGTCTAAGAATGTAGTTTAGTTCAGAACATCTTTTCCCCACTCATAGCAGAACTCATCATATCAATGAGAAGTGCACAATTATACTTCCAACTCCACCTGCATCACACCACTGAGAAGGACAAGGAAGACTGGAGCAAGTTATTCCCTGATGGAGAGACTGAAGTGTGCCTACCGAAAGAACACAGAAATTTAAAATAAAATGGCCTCATTTTTTTTCCTTGAAGTAGGCACTAGTTAACTTCACTTGAGATTTTATCTAGACACTGTTTTAGTGCTCACAGGAGCCAAACTAGTCAGATTAATCTATCTGATAACACCACGTAGCAGTAATATAAATAGCAAGAGTACTTTTTTTTTCACAAATTAGTCCAAGTCTAATTTCAAGATAGAGAAAAATGTCAAATAAATAAATTCATACAGATAAAAACAATTAAACCACTAAATTATAAAAACAACATTAACTGTTAAACAATGAACAGATAGCAAAACATCACCAAATCAGAAAACTGAAGATACTCACTTTTGCTATAAAACTCTTACCCTAGAATTGACTTGGTTCAAATTGCTAAGCTTTCCAAGAGATTTCTGCTGTTATCCCCACTCCAGATCAGTCGACAGACTTGCACCTTAAGGCATCTGAAACCTTGTTGCAATACCATACAAGTAAGTGATGCATGTATTTTTCTTAACAGTGTGATTTAAAAGTGGTTTTGCTTTTGCAAATTTTTATTTCCTTCAGTTAAATACTATTTTCCACCATGCATAACTGTGCAGCTAACTTGCAGTGATGTTCCTGGCAATGTCATCTGTCCCACAGGAGTTAAACAGCACTGCCAAGTGAAACTCATTGAATAAGCTATGGAACATGAGCTTACTATTTTATGTAATTGCTTCCTACAAAAATGGAGAAATCAAGATTTCCTAAACAATGTGGAAAATTTTTAAGTCCTCAGATAACCAAGTACTTTATAGTGCTATCTGAAAACATTCTGTTTTGAGTCTTAATTTTGCCAAGGGTCAAACACCTTTTTTGTAGCTGTGGTAAAAATGGCTGAGGTGGTGCACAACCTTATCAGAGGCCCTCAGGAACAAAATACAGCAACATTTTGAAATGGAAACGACCTAAGGGGAAAAATAAGTACAAATGCTAAAATACAGTTGTTGATTGTTTGGGGGGGTGGTTCTTATAGCCATGGAGTATGCTGCAGTTTTATGTCTTACAGCTTCTCTGGTTTGTTACAGACTTTGAAACTTCTTACAGCAACGTGAGAGTGCTTCAAACAATCTGATACAGCTATATTTTATGGACTTGTTTGCATAAAGGAGTTGAACCTGGGGTTTTTCTGTTACTGGACAAACAAGGTAGACATCCATTACCAAAAATATTTTTCTTATATCCTAATTTTCGACAACTTGGAGAGCAATTACTTTTTGAGTGCTCTAAGATTGTTCTAATTGCAATTCTTAGAGTGAAGTGCAGTGGCAGAAGCCTCTGGCTTCACCATGTACAGCCAGACATACACATGCATAGGTTTTTCAACCCTTTCCCCTAAGATGTGAACTCAGATAATGCCACACAAACCCTTGATGAAGGAAAGGACTGAGAGTTGTAGCAGCATGGCTGTTCTGAAGCTCTGGTTCCAAAAACTAGGCAAAGTAATAAAATGAGCCCAAATGAAGGAAACAGTGTCCAACTGAATCATTCTTCACAGCTTGTTCCTACATTCAGTAGTTTGGAGAAAACATTTCTTGCAGTTTGTACCACTGTTCACACGATGACTGTCCCCCACACAGCAGACTCCCGAGATCAATTACACACAGCCCTCGGAGATGCATGTCTGGTGCTATTTGCAGCCTTCCCATATGGCTCCTTAATGGAAATGCAAGGACCTGTGACACAGCAGGACCTAGGAAATGGTTTGCTGCAGGATGGAGTGTTGTCACTGAGTGATGCAGTTGTCCCCCATGTCCTGAGCATAACGGTCTGACATTATAGTCCTTAACTCATCAATATCCTTCCGCAGCTGACAAACGTCCAAGAGCTTCTTTGAAAGGGTCTCTGTGCTGTGGTAATTTTCACTCTCTTCAGATGAACAGCTCAGTGCTAAAAAAACAACAACCAAGGTTAAAGCTCCAGCAGCTGCGTCCTGTGAATACTGCAACAATTCACCTCCTTGGAAATAAGAGGTGGGTCACTTTAATTATCAGGACAAATCATGCTTCAGTGTGATGAAAGTCTACAAAATGGGGTACCATGTGAACTTAAACTCAATTCAAAGCCCATTGGTGCTTCTCTGAAAGACATGCTTTTCTGTTTGCATCAATATCTAGACTTCCTGAAGTCTGATGAATTAGAACAGTAGCAGAAAAAAAAATGGAGCAGCCATTTTCTAGAGACTTTGGGAGTTTCTGGTTACTCAGAAAAGAGGGCTAGCAGGTGTGCAGCAGCTCTTGCTGCACAAATATTGTACTTTACCTTTCTACCTTGCTGATGGTTCAGTTCAGCAACCTGTCTACTTGATGAATTCTAATTAACATTCAGAAAACATGAGAATATGATACATTCAGGTCAACAAAACCAGCTTGTTACAAGGAAGACCTAAACTTTGACTCTTTTTAGGGCATGCTTCTCACTTCCTGGTTAAATTTAACAGCTTAGTAAATGCTGAAGACTAGCAGGCACAAGGCTTATTTAAAACACCTGGACACCCCCACTCCTGAACCAGACCTATACACATTCAAACAGTAGATGGATATTCCTATCACTTGACCCCAAGGGCTTTGAAACAAAAGCACAAGATGTGTTTAGCATCTGTTAACCCTCACAGTGACTCATAGCCAGCTACCTGCTCTCCTGACTTGGCAAGGACCTGTGCAGTCACGTGCATTTAGTGGCCCACAGGCAATAAGAGCCCAGCTTTTCCACAGAGCTCCATGAGTTCATGTACCACTGCTCCATCTGCATAGCAAGGGAACACAAGCTTGCCCAGCTGGCAAGTTCAAGCACCACATTAGCTAAACTGTTATTCCTTTGTGTCAAAACATCTATTAAACACTGGAAAGTCAACAGCACTTACATCTGATTCCCAGCAGTAAGGAAAGGTTAGGCTCCTTGCCCTGAGCTCTCTGGGTAAGAATACTGCACAGTGCTTTCAAGTCAAACAAGCAGTGGGACATTTCCTTGAACAACTGGTCTGCTACAGGCATCTTCTCAGATACTGGCTGCCTGGACTGCTCCACCAGCCGCATCTGCTCCTTCAGGCAGGCATTCTCTTCCACCAGTCTTTGGTTCTTTGTAAAAAGCAAATGGAAAAAGGGAGAAAGTTAGTCTGCAGCATTCACTGTAGCAGAAAGTTTCAAGCCACAAATAGTACAATTAAAAATAATTGATTTCCAAACACATAATCAATATTTTTGTACCCCTCCAAAGAACAGCATACAGACATTTTTTACATGGCTATTTCACATTATTATTACTTAGCCATCTTCACCCTCTAAGTTCTCACTTCTTGACGTAGGGGTAGTATGCATTACATATCTGCATGAGAGCCAGGACATTTAAGTATGTAATAAAGCTCATAAAGCCCTATCAAGGGATCTTATAATCATTCTATAAGGTTCTTCCTGGCTCTAGTGTGGTTGGGGGTTGGGTTACTGGTGCTATTTTACTTACTTCAGAGAGAGTTTTATTCAACTGCTCTATATGTCTTTCTTTTTCCTCAAGCTCATTTGTCATCTTCTGAATTATCAGCTTTTCTTGTGAAAGCTTGTCTTGCATAGACTGAAACGAATGAAAACAGGATAATGATCTAAAACAACAACAAATAATAAAACCGCTGCAATAAGGAATCACCTGCTGTCAATTCCCCAGTTTTCAACCACAAAGTTCAAACTGAGAAATCACGAGATACCGCCAAAATGGAATTCTCAGGGTGAATTCAGCATGAGCACAGGTGCCTTTTCTTGAAAGTATTCATATTTATTCCACTACTTGTCTTTTAAATCTGTAGATGTGTCTTTCTAGGTCATCTGGCAAACTTCAGAAAGAGGAATATTCAAGCCATCTTATCTGAACACTAACAATGAATAGAGACTACATAAAGTCCTGGTGCTTTCAAACAGAGAAATCTCTTCAGCTGTGACTTGCCACTTGTAAGATTTAACAGTACTGATGAGAAGGCAGGAAGTAATGAGAGGCAAGGCAGGCCCAGCACTAAATGAAGTTTTTAAAGGCCTGGCTGGTCACAGAAGGAGCTGCAGCATTGATAAAACTTCCCTGCACATTCAGCAGTGGGGAGTCAGTACTCTGTCATACTCTGTAAAACTGGAAAACAATGGCGCTAACATTAGACTTAGTGTGGACTAAAAAACCCCCAACACTTTATTTTCATGGCAGCAGTAAGAATGAGCAGGCAGAACCCAGACATGATTTGTTGTTTTTAATACCATTTTCATACACTTGATCTGCTGCTCTTTTTACTCACAGCATGCCCCTCAAAAGGAAGTGCTGAAGTAACATGTATCCTAAAGATAAGCTCTTTGAGAAAGCAGAGCTACACACTCCAGAGGGAGGAAGGAGGCAAAGGAAACACCCTGGGCCAGGAGAGGGCAGGAAACAACTGCTTCAGGCATTTCCTTTGCGTGCTTGCAGATGAGCAGAACCTGCAGTGACGTTGAATCGTTGCCTTTAGTTTTTTAGAAACATTATCTACTGAGAAAAATAACCATTACTAGGCTGGACTGAAGGTCCTTCTAGCTCAATTTGTGGCATACAGATGTCATACTTTAGAAACATGAAGTGAACAGGACAATGCAGTGCCAAAAACACCCTCCCAGCTTCCAAATATCTTCCAATTTTAACGATTGGAAGACATTTGGAATTATCTTCCAATTTGATGAAGATCAAGTTCAGGGACACCCAGTGCCCCAGCTGTGATAGATGCACTAGGACTATCATTTACATGGTTCATGTTCATGTCAACAACAGACAAAAAAGATTTGACTGTGCAGCCTTCTGGAAGAGGGGAAGGTGGTATGGAAGACAGCGTGAGAAATATTAACCTTCCCCAGTGTATTTTCAGAACCACATCTGCCACTAAATTTACATGACTCTGCAAACTAAGCAAAAACCAGCTTTTAGAATATTACAAGCAAAGCACATGTTCAGCTGAAGAACTGCTCCATATAATGGGAACTACTAGAAGTAGAAATCAGTGTTTATTTTTTAAAGATACACCTAAGATCTATCATTCTCTGTCACCTTCATCTTAAAGCTCCAAAAAAGCACACGTGATTAACTGTTTGGCTGATCTATAGTGCTAAGATTTCCAGATTACTCATGGTGCTATGAATTCTCTGTACTTCACCCTTAATTTTTCCATATGCTTCCCGAAGTTACAACTTGGTGGCAATATTCCCAGCCTGGCACAGTTGGGGTTTATTGTGACTGACAAGATTGTTGACAGATGTACTTTGGGTAATATAGGCATTGTACAATCTGACTTATTTCTGCTCTCTTTTTGTACCAAAACTGTTACTTTTGTGATATGTACATTAATCATGTAAATATGCATTTCTTTTTTAAAACACCACTGCCATCTACAATTTTTCTCTTTCTTAAGATGCACTACATATGCAGCACAGCATCTTGCCACGACCAACCAAAATTTTAATCCCTCTCACTCAGAACAACAAATCAATGAAGTAAAACCATACAAGGAAGATCAAAATAATATCACCATGATTATGAGCAAATAGAAACTAATACTGCCTTATACAACTGATGTCTGAAACAGAATTTATTTTCAGCTTGCAAGTTAAAAACAATGAACTAAAATACATTCTCAAGCATAAGTTTACCATGTGGCACAAGAAGGGAACAAAATGAGATCATTTTAGCTGAAGATAAATTGCATCTCTGTGCTGATATGGGATTTCAATTTCTAATGAACTAATTTTCAATGATTCCCAGGTCACAAGTATGGAAGGCCAGGGATATCAAGGATACAAAGAAGCTGCTATAGTCTACAAGTAATTTGAGGGCTGACACCATTTTCAAATCTTATTTTCTGTCCTTATATAAAATATCTCAAGAGGAAAAGTAAGAAAAAGTCCTGGAGAACAGAATAGTACCCTGTTCACAGACAGTCACAACTATTCAGCATTTCCCAGTCCAGCTCCCTAAAGTCATGTAAGGCTAAGCACACAAAATGCTTAAGATCACTGGTCTCAAAATAAAGGTGATGGTGAGAAAAATACCAGAAAGTTTAGGAAACAAGGGAAGATGTAGGTTGATGATAATACACTTAGCAAGTTGTGTGTATCTCTGATAAGCACAACATATCTATGGTGTATATATGTAAATAATCTTAACTACAAAAAGGGACAGAGAACCTCAAAAAGGTTATGAAGTTCAAGCTCTGAACTTCTTTTTAATTATATAACACCTGAAACAACATTTGCCTGTATCACAGTTTTCGCATATACCAGTCTGCTCCTTGCAAACATCTCAGTTTGATAAAATCAGTCTTTTTCAAACCTTGAGAAGCTAAGTAAGTAAATTTCTGTAGCTGTGAGGTTGAGGGTATTAACCCTTTAGATGTGGTGGAAATAAGACACAGCTACGTGGTCATCCCTCAGGATAGGAAGGAGACAACTTTATTCAGAAACACACTTGTTTAAATAGAATGACTCACAACTCCAAGGGCAGAATAAAGATGATTGGTTCAGAGACATTGACACCTCTTTCCCAGGTCTGGTCATACACCAAAACAGGTGTTCTGTCTTTGTTATTAATTCCTCTCTATTTTGACCAAGTCATCATCCTGGGAGAAAATCTCCCTGAACCAGCTTATCAGCCTGAGAATGGAGCTGAGAAGCTCCAGCCTGGAAAATTTTCCAGGCTATAATTTTCCTAGCTCTCTTAAGTGTGGTCCACAAATTTCCTTTTCAGTTAACATAGGTACCTCATGTTGCAACATAAATTCTCCTACTTCTTCTTTACAGATATGTTTCATACACTGCAATCTAATCACACAAATATATGGTTGTTGACAGGAATCAGGCCTCCTATTTACTATGGCAGATAAAGGAAGAAATTTAACGGTGGGAGGCAACTTTTAACAGACAAATGACATTCTAGAAGAAGAATGTGGAAACTAGAGTTTGGCTTCAGTATTTGCTGAAAACAGATGTTTGTGTTTTTTTAAATGCTGAGCTTTCTCTATGGCAAGTAATACCTTCCTCTCTAAAAGCTGTATAATATTTCTTTTTTTCCACAACAAACAGTGTCCCCTGAGTAACTTTCAACACTGTTAATCAGATCTATAGAGCTGCAGCTGACTCCTAGCTGACAACCTCTGCTGTCTAGAAAAATCTTTGGCTGCAAGCTGGGTGCCCAAGATCCACCAAGACAGTTAAGGTATCTAAGTTTCAGAAACCAGTTGAACAGGGTGAAGTGGGATGATTTAGAAAGGCACCTGTCTCTTCTAACAAACTGAACAATGAAGGTGTAAGCAACATTGCTTTTGTACTTTGGATGATGCTCTAGACCAGCAGAATAAGGATGCGACATAGCAATGGTTTCTCGCTTCTTGATGAGTACCAGTGAAGTGCCAAAGCACAGGGACATAACGACTACACCATGGGCCTGCAAGAGAACATGGGTTGACTACAGCCCATCTGTAAGATTAAGTTTTTGGCATTTCTTCCTCTGACTTCTATTCAGAAAGATAAAATAATAAAATTCAACTTTAGCAATGTTATTTTTATGAACTAAAAATACACACAGTAAACAACAGAATATACACTCTTCCTTACCTGCATGTCCAAAATCAGTCCAGTTATCTGATTTTGTTGATTGTCTATGACCTAGAATATAAAATTGAGCAATTTAGAAGGTTCGAGTCTCTCCAGATTGTTGTCTAAAAATCAGCCTACAGGTGTGTAAGACATAGATTCTAAATAACATCTTTAAAAACAGAAATGACAAGACAGTTCAACTCTGACAGAACACAAAATTTATGCAAAATCTATGTTCTGAACAGAGACAGGCAGGTCTTGAAAAGCCATCTGACATAGCAACAAATATGTTACTCTTTAGTGAGATATTTATTTCTAAATTAAACAAAAAAAAAAGAGAAGTGCAGGACTTAAGGTTAAAGATGCCACGAGCAGATTATTTGCAGACTAACCTTACTGGCTTTCTCGTTCTTTTCTTTGAGACATTCATTCTCACTCTGAAGCTGTTTTGTGTCCAACATAGGAAGCCGGATACCATCTTCAAGGCATTTTTCTACCTTCTGTTGTAAACTGTCATTCAACATGAAAGAAAGATTAAGTGTGCTAATAGAAACCAGAGGGTTGTGTGTTCTAGGAAAAGATTAGAAACTTGCACCATCTTGCCAACCAGAACTGTAAAACTGTACCTAGCAGAATCCAGCCTTATGAAAGAGCATATAATTCATGCATCAACAGTACATGAATGATGCAAAAATTTGAAACTACTCAAGTTGCCATGGCACTGACAAGGCCAGATTCATGCAGATGAACGCAGGTTTTATGCTCCATACTCTGAGTTGCCCATCAGGCACAGCTCCAGCAGTACTGTGTAGGAAGAGAGGGCAGAGAGGAGCAAAGCAAAGCTTTGTGGTGCTCACAGTTGCTCTGTGCTACTGGGGGAGGCAAAACATAGATCAGAGGGATCTGTGAACCTTCACAGCTTTGGGAGCATTTAAATCAGATTGTCTCACTGGGGCACATACAACTTGGAGCTCAGAATCAGACACTGTACCCAGTGCTGGTGGCCTATCCATCACACCCTCTGTGACTTGAAATGGGGAGCCCAAAGCCATTCCTGCCAGGAATGCTCCCACACAAGGGCATGGCCTTCAGACCCTCCATTGCTCAACTCAACTCATGTGTAGCTACAGCCTCTGTCTGCTCACCTTCTCTCAGAAAGGAAATACACTTAGTGCTAATCTTGCTGTCTAATTTAGGAACCAGAGGTCACCCCAACTATTTGTAGGCTTTCAGAAAAGGCAGAATGATCCCCCGCTAGATTATAAGAGCACTAAGACCTTCCACTGGTAAGATGGAAACAATGTGTCAACAATTTGGCTGGCAAGGTGTCCCAGCCAGCTCCCCTTTCATCATGGAAACCTTTCAGATTCCTGTGGCATGCACCTTTACCCAATGGAGGGACAACTAACTGCAGGAGCATCCACAGATACTTAAAAGTGACTCTCCCTTGCTTCCCTCTATCCTTTAATTTAAAAAAAATTGTTTAAGTAGGTCCCCTGATCTAAAATAGAACACAGTAAACAAATTCGCCATGTCTTACCTGGCTATTCTTAGATATCTGTCCCATCAGCTTTTTCATACTTTCAGGCAAGTTAAATGACAACATACTAGCTACATCTAAATTTCCTTTAAATATCTGCACACTGGATTAAAAGGTAAGAAATAACTGGAACTTCTCAAAATCTTTGACCCTTCCCTGATATACCCATCAGCCAATATCCAGTTTTTCCACAGCTCATGACAAGAAGAGTTATTAAATAGCCCTACTGACTGCTTCTATACAATGCTCCTTTGCCACACAAGTTTGTTCCATCCTCTATCTGCCAACAGGCTATGATGCCGTTGCTGGAGTGTCCCACATCCTTAAAGACAGATAACAAAGAATGCCCTAAGCTCACTCTTCTCTTTGGTATTAATTACAACTTGCCACAAAGCAAGTTGTAAAACCCTTACCAAAAACATAATTAGCATCGTAATAGATTAAGGCATTAAAAAGCATTAGGTCTTGACATCAGGTGGGGAAGCACACCCACTGCAGGGCACAGCCTGGGCAGCTGTTCATACCTCTGCACTGTTGTGACCAGCTCTTTTTCTTTTTTCTTCTGAGACGCCAGCTGTAATTCTCTCTCTCTGCACTGCGACCGGGCCTCTCCGAGCTTCTTTTCCAACTCAGCTATGGTTTCTTGAAGTTGCTTGTTTTTTTCTTCTAGAATTTGCAGCTAACACAAGGTTACATTAGTTAGACACAGTGTCACACCAGCAGAAGGCCTTGTGTCAGACCACAGCCTTGCAGTGACCTGCTGCATAGTTTCACACCCGAGTCACTTATCTGACTCTGAGAAATCCTAATACCTACAATGCTTTCTAAAAGACTGAAATACTTCTCTTCCTAAACATAAGGGTGAAAAAAAATAAGAGATTTTTAAACAGTAAAAGATTTGAGAACAGATATTAGGGAGCTTACTTATATTTTTAAAATGTAAAACAAACCCCCTTTACCTTACCTGTTTAGTCTGCCCTTCTATATCATCCAGCGTTGGAAGGTCAGCCAGGTATTTTTCTAAGGTTTCAATTCGTCTTTGTTTTTCTTTGTTTTGCTCAGACTCTTTCTGGCATTTCTTCTTCAGGCTATTAATATACCGGTCTCTAGTTTTAAGCTAGAAGGAAGAAAGAGTACATGCTTTATGGTAACAGTAAAAAATAAGCCTGCTTTGGAAGCTGAGGCTGTTAACTCTCCAAGAATTGTACTCTCAGCCACATGAAAGCATTGGCTAATAGAAGGAAACAAAAATTATTAATCCTAACAGCTTCAAGTTATAGGCCTACATGTGTCCTCAAACCACAGCTGCTTCACCTCTGCCCAGAGCAATCCATGTGCCTTGTGAACTGAAAACACAAACAGCTCAGCACTTAAAATACTGTTAATTCTTTCACCCACTGAGATGTTCAGAGGCAACAAATAATCAGGATATATTTTAGCTCCTCTGGACTACATAAACAACTTAAAACATGAGTACCAAGAACTTAGTCTACCAAAAATGGAAGCCAAAACCCTGACTTTGATGCAGTCTGACAATCACATCAGAGGACATCAGATCAGAATAGCTGCTTTCTTAAACACCTTTTCTACAGGCATCTAAATTTTCCATAAGCCTGGAAAAGACTTTTTGTATTATGTTACATTTGTTCGTATTCCTGGCACTTCTTTTGCTTTATTATCTAGATCAAAAGAATGGAAAGAAAGGCAGGAAAAAAGAGTATTTTCCACTGTCCCTCCCTGCCCTCTTTCTCCTTGAGAGCTTGTTCTTCAGTGCACAGAATGGATGGGTGTTAAGGGGCAAATCAGGACTGTGCAGAGAACCAGGGGCCAACCTACAGACCATGCTGCTAACACAAGCACTGCTGCACAGGTCCCCACCACTGCCACTGCCTGCCATCTCTGACACAGTGAAGAATCCAGGCAGGAAAAGCTCACAAAGGAGGAAACAGCAGTATCCAATTCCTGCCCTTCCTGCCTCAGTGCAAATCACACTGAGGGTTCACAGGAAATGGTAAGGCATTTTGAGTTGAATTATGCATTCTTCTTTGTCTTCCTACCTGACACTTCACTGTATCACATTGCTTGTATCCCTTGAACCTGATATAATATAAATTAAGCCCAGTAATTAAAGAAGATGAGGTAACAGAGACAATGTATTCCTAAAACATTAATTAGGAACCCCTTGGTCAATGGCACATTCCTGCCTGCAATAAAGGAAGGCTGTGAGTACATTCAGAACTACCCCTGGGAATTCCTTAAGCCCGCAAAGAAACCCTTTGTCCAAACTGTCCCAAGAACGCAGATATCTTTGTCTCATACTCAAGTCCACCCTGCACATCCTAAGAAAGCTACAAGAGAATCACTCCTGCTAAATAGGCATAAACAGGCTGGTAAGTGCATCTCAAAACTTGAGGGCCACATTTGCAAACCATGCTAAAAATAAGGATTTCGTTTTCACGATCTGTATTTTTAAATGATACATTATTTAAACACTACAAGCTACAAGAATGAGCAGCTTTTTTTTCCCCCAAAGATTAACTGACACCTGATTAAAACTATTACTATGATTACCATTTTACCTAGTATCACTTTCTAAGATATATCCCCTGCAAGTCTAGATTAATCCATTACCTGAAATCATTAATCTTCTTTTGCCACCACAGATAGTTTAGTGACCTTTTGAAAATAACTCAGAAACCCATATACCGAGTTGCCTCCTAGCAAACATATGCTGCTGCAACAGTGACAAAAAGAAATGTAGAACAGGAAAGACACTTACTTTCTCCTCCATCTTCTTTTTCTCCTCACTAGATTTGTTTGAAAGTTGTTTCACAATTTCACTGAGTTGCAATTCCTTGCTCTCAGCTGCTGCAATCTTTCGCTCAAGCTCCTCGAGGTGGGATGCTGATCTTTCTGAAATGTGGGGTTGCAGTGGTGTGCCCTCATACTGTGGTTGCTTATGAAAAGAAATAAAATAATCACACAAATGAACACACACGCTACTGGCAACTTGAACTGCAGAGCAGAAAACAGTCCTGCATTTTTTTTAGCTGTCAGGAAGGGTGGGGTTTGATTTTTCAAACGTTTCAACAGCATGTATTTCAGGAATCTGAAGCAAAAAGACAAAGAAGCTGGACACCTTTACGCTCATAACAAATGCACAAGAACATTGTGTGGCCACCTTCCCCCTCAGATTTATGGAAAATATCCATATTGATCCCAAAATAAATCCCAATAAATGCAGATAAAATGCATTTTCAAAACAAATCACTGTCACTGCCTTATCATACCATCTCCTGGGAAGAAAAGCACTTAAAAACTGCTATGAATATACTGAAGTGAGAGACACTTCAATCTCAAGACCCTCCTAAAGCAGAACATCAGTACTAATCAAAGCTTAGAGCTATCATTCCTGGGTGCAGGAACAAGCCTGAGACTCGAGCAACAGTCAGAAGGCAGGTCTCCTATCTTTTGTTCTGTATACCAAAACTTCCATCTCCACTGCCCAGAGACAGATAAAAACAAAATGGAAATTGTCTGCATGTGGGACAAAAAAAGGAGATGCATCCCATTAGGCTTTCAATTTCAAGATCCTTTTAATAACATAAATTGGTTATCTTTAAAAGTACAGTCTGTAAAATTTCTTTAAGTAGTGGCATTTCTTCAGCAAAGTATTAAGAGATTAAAACCTTCATTAAACTAGAATTGCTTTTATAAATTCGTCTTATAGAAGGCAAGCAGAAACTCAAATACATTATAAAGTTCGAAGTTTCTTTAAATTATGAAAGAGGAATGCACTTGCATTTTATTTGAAGCACAACATACTAAGATACGTGCACTAAAATTTCAGTTTCTGCAATATTGTTTTCTTTGTTTGTCTGAGTTTTTTGTCTGCATCTTCTCTCCTGCCCCCCCCAAAAAATTCTTAACCTAGACAGATTTTTAAGTATTTTGTAAAAGAAGATCTGTAAGAAACAAAAGCCTAGACATTGCTAGATGTCTCTAAAAGTTTCTGTATACCTAACTTTGCACTGAGGCTCCACTTGAATTTCTCTGCTGTCACACAAACCACAGTCTCACCTGATGTACAGCTGTGTTATTCCAAGTACACAAATAATGTCATGCTGAAATACCCTAGCTGAGATCCTAGTGCAGTGTTTGTGAAAGAAAAAGATAAACATAATAAAAGAAGGACAGAAAAGATATTTCTCTGCATATCTGCCTTAACAATCCCTTTCTGGACTCCCTTTTAGATATGCCAAGGCCTGGACATGGAATTTGTGTGCTGTAAGCAGCCACAGTTCTCACACTGATTTGCATTTCTCAGTGAACCTTTGCTACCTCATTCTTATGCTACTTGACACTTGTGCTAGGTAGATGAAAATTAGGACAAGTATACTCAAAATACCACCAGATATTATCTTGCAGACTAAATGCTCCCTAGGAGTACTAGCCCATGTCCTTTTCATGTGTCTTGTCAAAAGGTACTCCACCAGTCTGTTTACCTTCTCATATCTCCTCCATCTATTCTATCCATAAAATCTAACCATCTAGCCAAAAGGGCAGTACCTTCTCCTCTTCAGAAAACCTCTCATTACTTATTTTCAGATACTCTCCTATCAAACTATTTTTTCTCCCTGTAGGACTACCATACGTGTTTGCTGTTAAACTCTTAGAGTGTCACAGCTCCTCATTGCTATCTCACTTTTATCAGACTTCATGTATGTACAAGATTTTAACACAACTTAGATTTCTGCAAATATAAGGTAAACTACAACATTAGAAGGTCTTCCCTATGCAATTTGCAGCTATGCAATTATACAGCCATCAATAACCACAAAAGTTCTACACTTTGGCCTGCAGAAAATTGTGGAAATGTTTTTAGGTGCCAGTTACTGAGCAGTGGAAAGCTCTGCTGAAAGAAAAGTATTCATCCTACCTGTAAGTTAGTCAGGTATGGATCTTCACAGTTCACAAGATGGCTCAGTCTTGCATGTTGAGCTCGTATTTCATTCTCCCTTATCTTCTGATGCAAATTGTTAATTTGCTGATTTTGCCTGTAATACATAAATTTAATTTGGGGAAAAAAAAAGAATGGAACAGAGATTAAAAAATAGACATCTTAAGACTTATATTGAAGAACAATTAACATTAGCAATTAACACTGAATACCATTTAAAATGGTATTCAACTATCCAAGATCTACACTAGTGGGCTTTTTCCCACTGCAGCCAGACTGCAACTGTAGAAGTACGATTTGAAAACTCTATCCATTTTGTGTGGGTTGAGGGAGGCTTCTGTTGCCATCTGCTGCTAGGGTTTTAAGTATAAGCAGGGAAAAGCATATAGAAACCAAACAAAAATGGCACCTTCATTTCACTTGGACTTCTCCTGCTTGGCCCCTCTCTTTACCACAACTGACTTCTGACAAAAGTTGAAGAGATTTACAAATCAAGAGGAACAGAAAAAACTTAAAAAGGCCATTATATAAGATAGTCAGCAGCGCTTCCCTGCAAGGTCTTGCTTCTTGCTTTGTTTAAGACTTTCTCAATCAACTGCTTTACCTAAGATGTACCTTCCCCTAGGGTAAAATACTACACTGTGTGCTAAAACAAGTACCATGCACCAACTGCTTGGCCAGAGTACAGCAGAAACACTATCAGGATTGTATCATTATTTAATTATAACACAAATCATATCACTGTAAAAATCATGACTGCATTTGAACTAGGCAGGACTGCAGGGCAAACACCTGCCAGGTCTCTATCCCAACCCAAGTCACAGCTCCACGAGGTGTGAAGTAACTCTCCATGGAGCAACAGGCACCTCAAAACCTAACCCCAGAGTGGAGCTGTCAGCACCCACCAGAAACACACAGAGACCTTCTCAATAAACTTAAAACCAATTTTGTGCACTCTGGTAATTTTCACTTTTCCTTCTTTTTTATCCTAGGACGTATTTGCATGCAAGCATGAATTTTTTTTTTCCTCAGAGTTTTGCCTGTAAGCACAGAGCGTGACTGGCTTTTCTGAAAACAATGATGCTGAACCTAGGTGATTAAATTCAATCTTAAAATGAGTTAAACAGCAAATACAGATTAACTTCCAGGGAAAAGACCTGCTTGTGCACACACTGGAAAAGGAAATCCATCAATCTGTTGCTTTTTTTAAAATTTGGAAGGGTTGTGTTTAGGAAGAGCATTTTGGAAACATTAGCACGTGTACACAAAATATGCATTATATAATCTATAAACTAACATGAAATATGTATTAGTTGAAAAGATGTCAACTGCAAATTTTAATAGCATGCCAAAACCCAGTTGAAGGGACCATTTTAGCTACTCACATTCTTCTAGCTAGTTATCAGCCAACTGTACCCCTATTATTTGGTTTACAAGAGGAATATCACATTTTAAAAATGTTGAATATAGTAGAAGTTACACATTTCTCAGCTGGATGTGTTAAAGAAGACATGATGAGAACATGGCTTTCTTCTGTTTCCCTATATTTATATCTATAAAGAACAGCAATGAATGGAAAACCAGTATATGAGTTGCCATTTGTTGGTACTTTGGAACAATTTATTCAACATGAATGAATAAGGAGAGAGCAAGTGAATGTATTTATGTGACTCCATAGCAAGTCTTGAAATATTTTGTATCAGGTGATTTTGAGGCTTCCCTGCTCCCTCCACTATCTAGACTGAACAAGCTTGTATGGACAGTGGAGCAAGAAGTATGTGACACCGGAAGACTGTAAAATTCTGTTTGCCATCTGTAAGATGGCACTACAAACAAAAAGCTTCCAATGTATTTTGGAAGGTTAGGTAAAGGAATATGCTCTTAACTTGTAAGACATCTTGTAAAAGCCCAAGATTTACATAATCCTATAAGAGGATATGAAGTCTTGATGACTTCTGTGCATGCCTGGTTACAGAGAACAAAATTATTTAGTATGAGTTATCCAAACCTATGAACTGAAGCAAATTTTCATTCTTTATCACCTTATTAATTCCTAGACAGATCTATTGAAATGTCATTGTTTTAAAATTATTTATGTGTTTTAAAATTTTTTATCCACTTGACACACATCCCTTGAATGCATTATATGATTTTCTGTTTATGGCTGATTGTAATTTAGCAGTGCCTTCCTTCCCAGGCAGGATTTCAAGAGTCTGAACACTACAGCCTGGAGAATATGTTTTAAAATATTTTTGAACTACCAGTGTAGCTTGAACTACATTACCATATTTTCTTTCATAATCCTTACCCTACCTTACCAAATCCCTATTGGAAAAAAGGTGAGACAAGTTAATCTGAGATGAGACAGAACACAGAGTTTAACTACATTTCTTCTTTTCACTCTGCAAAGCATGAAACTCTCCATCATTATATAACCTTGCCAACAAAACACACTCTAGAAATGTTTTAAGGTTGTGTAGGCCCCACAACTTCTTCACATAACTGCCTCTATGAAAACAACATTAACCTCATGGCACCCAGAAACAAACATTTTTGCTGCATAACCAGAGACCCTGAGCTTTATTTAAAGGGAATTTAGAAAGTTCAATTGCTCTCAAAAACACAGGTTGCCTACTACAGAGGGAACACTGTCCCCAGAAGCCTCCCTATTACCAACCTATCAGCCCAGCACTTAAAAAAAACCAAACCAAATCAGCCTTTAGCATTTAGGTAGCTCCAAGTTTCTGTCAAGCTCCTCAACCTTTAGTGTTTCCAGAAGCCATCTGAGTACAAGTGGGCACAGGCTGTGTGGCCTGAGCTCAGGGTATGGGGGAATCTGACAGGGATCCAGCCTTCAAACTTCAGTGCACAGAAACAGACCCCAGCTCACACATCCGGGTTCAGTGAAAGTACTGTACGTAGGTGCTATGGAAACTGCTTTCCTCCACAACACCCTAATTTTTTTCCCCCATAAGTGAGTGTTAGAATTTTCTGTTGGCAGCAAAGGAAGAGTTACTGGTGTACTGTGTGACTGTCACGGCACTTTTCACATGGTTTCGATCAGCCCCTTTGTCCAAATGCAAAAACCACTATTTTACTTAAATTGTCTGTCTTGACACAGCCCTTCCCTTTCACTAAAGCAGAAGAGAACAAGAGGCAATACTCCAATCCAAAGTATTCAATCAACCAAAGGGACTTACAGCTGAGAATTTTGTTTAAAAAGAAAAGAAATAAAAAATGAAAAGAAATCAGAAAAGGCAGGAATAAAACCCATCCATTTGGAAAGGACATTTTAGTGTTCCTTATTTAAACTAATCTTCCAGAAGGAAATGGCATTCAAATATGCATAAACGGTAAATATTCTATCCAATCAATTCGCACAAACATGAGACTAATAACACTGTTTTCATCAACACTTTTGGCACATATCTTTCCAGCTGTCCCTCAAGGTGTAATATTATTTCCAGAAACTGGGTGTGGCAGTGCAGAAACAAACAGGCAAAAAGCGAATCTAAACTCCTCTCAAGGTAGGAAAAGACCACCTGGAACACAGAAGACTGTTGCAGTTACCCACGGAAGAGTTCTGCACTGAAGAATCTTGTCTTTTTCTTCAAGTATAATGATTTAAAGGTTGTTTGTTTGTTTTTTTCCTTTAGAAGTGACCTGCTTGCTATATTTCCATCATCTTTTTTTTTCTTTTAATTTCACTGGTACCTTGGACTATGCCTGTTCACCCCATTTTTTGAACCTCCAGCCATAATTTATAAATAACCTGAGATCAAAACCTCCCTGTGCTGCTCCCAGGCACATTGTTTCTGAGGGGGCTCAGCAGAAGTAACAGGTTACTCAACATACAAGACTCGAGTGGTGGCTACATGCTGCTCTATGGTCTCCTGAACCAGCTTTTATGTCCCAGGTCCCACGTGTTAGCTATTTACATTCTAGTTAGATTATTTATGGAAAGCCCTATCATTTTCACAAACTAATGATTTTGGCTTACTTCCAGGTCTTATAAACATGTATTTTGCTCCCTTTACTTCCCTTACCTTGACAGTCTTTATTTTAGTAAACAAGATTTCAAGGCTTCAGCCATGTTTCACTACATCAGATCAGTGATATTTTGTTAGGAAGGAAAAGTTAAAAACGTGTCATGGCAGATTGTACCATTCTCTCACCTTTCCCAGAATTATCAACTATGACCACTACATAAAATCTTAACATTAGAGATTAGGCTATCAAAGATGCTGATTCTGTGTAAGTATTTCCTTGGCATTTAAGGACAGTAGTATTCCTTATCTGTCTTTCTGCCTCCCACAAATACTTCCATTCGTAATCCCCTCATCCTGTGACTATTTACAATGCCGTCTAGAATTCAGAGGAAAACTTCTGATGCTACTTGACCCTAACTGAATCTATTGAAAAGAGCAAAAAGAAAGCTAGAGCCATAATAATGAAGTATCAATGGGAAGAGTGGGGGAGATCTCTATTTTGATTCAATTGCAGTTCTGCCCTTTAACTCAAAAAATCCCCTTTGAAAACTCAAGTCAGCACAGAGGATGTGGGACAGCATAGAACAGCACTTAGCTTAATGTTCACGAGCCTGGACTGTCTTCAGAGATCAGCATTAACAAACTGCTTAATATAGAAACTGCTTCTCCTTAAGTCTCAAAAATATTTGTATGACATAACTGATATTCACAATTTTCTCATATTCATGCAGGACAAGTGTGGACACATGCTTACATAGACACTCACATGTCCATTTGTTTGGAAATAAACGATATTTCTCAGATCTTGGACCAGCTCACCCATTCTCCATAAGCCCATCTTACTCTTACTTACTTACCCCTTACTTACACTAACATGAAAGAGCCTTTAGAAACCCACATCTGCCAGAGAAGCACTTTGCCCCCCCAACTTCTAAGTTATTCTTCTTAGCTTTAATTTTTAAATCAGCATAAATCAAAGTCCCACACTCCAAGTCAAGGTAAGATCAGTATCTTCAAACTACACTAGTAACTTCTTAAGAAAACAAATTACAGTTGATGCTTACCTTCAAAAGTCGCAAGTAACAAGAATTTGCTGCCTTAGGTGAAAATATCTGAGCAGATTTCTTCAGAATCAGGATACAAAATAAAATACAACTTGGATCCCTCTGTATTACTGATAAAATTCATACCATACTGCAGCTGGAAGTACTCTCCTTTGTTTTGTTACTTAAGAAGTTGGATACAAATTTTTATATCCCTTTGTTTTAGAGGCATGATCTCTTGGGACCAGAAGTCCAAACGTGCAGAATACTGATAGGGAAAGAGATCCTTAGTACACACAGTCCTAAAAACAATGTGAATACATTTTCCGGAATTCAGAAGATAATGCCAAAGAACGCAAACATCAGCAAAGCTCATGAGAAAAGATCTCAAATTTCCTATGCAATAAAGTCTCCTTTTTTATGGTGAAAATGTTCTAAGGGAACCTTTCTTCCAGTCACAGCAGAGCTTACCATGAAGGGAAGATGGGACTATCTTTGGGAGTCAAGACATGATCTCTGATCTGGATGGATTGCTTTTTTTCTGGTATTTTCGAATGACTTTTCTGAATTGCATAAAGTTTGAAATGCTTGCCTGACCCACAGGACACGAGCTACTGCTGAAGCAAGGCAGGCAAGAGCACAGACAGCATTTTTGAGACTCTACTTTCTCAAAAGCCTTGGACTACTTAATCAAGGGGGTGAGGGATGAGGGGGACACAGCACAAATGTCGCTTTGGAGAGAGGACTGCACTCTCCCTCCCACGCTGGGAGCTCTTCAACTTCAGCAGTCTCCTAACAGGACAAACACACAACAACTCTTGCACCTCTCCTGCAGTTCTCTGCCAAATACTAGAATTTCCTAAAAATATTAAAATCTACAGAATACAAAATGGTTTACCACCAGTTCCATAGAGAAGTATCTGGGACTGCAGCTGACCAAAACTCCCCAATGTTGTACCACAAAAAACAAACCCCACAAAACCACGGCCAGTGAGAGACAAGTGCTCAGCCTGAGGGAGGCCTCCATGGCCAGTTTGGACACTGCAGGGAAGATCAGCTCATCAGCTGGAGAGATCTCAAAGAATAACAAAAACTACCTGATTACTAGAAAACATTACCTACGAGGGAAGACTAAGTCATATTAGGAAAAATTTTCTAATGTTTGAGCTAATCAATCACCAAACTGCCCAACCCAGAAAGGCTGGTAGAACACCTGGTATTGCAGATACCAATAGTGTAAGCATCTAGTGACAGCACCACTGCTTGCCTTCCCCAGGGCCTTGCAGTTGGGCAAATAGGTCCTCTCTAGCCCTACATCCTTTCATCATTGCTAAGACTTAGGTTATTAGATGAAAACTAATTTCATCAATGTTACTAGCATTCACATATAACAAAGTGACCTTTTAAAACAGCTAAAATAATTACTCTTTAACAAAACCTTCCCTAACATTTACCAGCTCAAGATATAAAAAGTCTCATCCACAAGTTACCTGGGTGATTGTTGATATCGAATAAAAGAAAGGTATCTTTTTCACACTTTTATTGGAAGCAAAGCACACTTTTATTACACAGCAAAGCACTCTGAGGAGGTTCCTTGCAGCCCCACTCCCTGCCCAGGACTCCCTGTTACACACACATGCACTCACCACATGGGCGGTATAAAGCTTCAGGCTCCTCAAAAATGGCATCAAATTATCACTCAAGTGATATGCTGATGCTGCAGATTTTAACAAGCCAATTAAAATAAAAGAATTACAGCTCTATGCTACCATTAAAATGAGCACTATCAGAACACACAGTTTGATGTCATCTACTGAAGTCAGGATGATTTGATACAAGACAAAGAAAAAATCTACTTCTCTTGTCTCAGTGAAAACATCTAATCCTAATTCAGATATGGATTTAAAGGTTAATGATTTAGTAACTGTTTTAAGAATGTACATGTTGTTATGCTCTGAGGGATAACAGCTATTCACTAAAATTGTACATCCAAATCTACTTTTCCTTAAAAAGCTGTTCCAATGCTCTTATGCTGTCTGCAAAAGAACACTGCATGCACAGTGTTATTCTCAGCAGCTTGTGTCATATGTCCAGATATTTGGCATTTATTCACATACCTACTACATGCAGCCCCTGCCACAAAACTCTGCCAGGACCACACTAGAGACATCTACAGTGGCAGGTCAGCCTCAAGAGACATTCAGCATTGCACCAAACACTAATTTCAGTAGTGTCACCATACTGAACAGAGGAGCAACATGAAGAATTAAAATGTGATGCTGTAATTTTCTAAACCAATACAAACACTGTTGGCTTGGCTCGCTCTGGTGCTAAATATAATGCAGTGTTATATACTAAGCTGCCAAGGCAATGATATAATCCAATTATTTCGTACAGCAGGTGACAGACATTATAGTAATAAGTGCTACAGCAGCAGATTTCCTCTTACAGACTAAATCCTTAAGTCCTCATTCATGGCATGTACCAACAGTTCTTATGTGGAGAAAACACAAGACACACCTTTAAGAAGTGCCACACACAGAGCAGGCGTGCTTCCTTACATCACATTTTCACTTTTTGAAAGTAGAGTCTTCCCCTCATTTTCTGAAGAGTAAGACTTAAAAAACATTTCAGGTTTCTATTTATTAAATTAGCAGTGACTCCTAGAGTAGTTCCAAAAAGCAAACCAAAACCACTTTTAAACCCATTCATTTATGCTGTGTACTACTTAAGTAAATGCTGAACAAACTACACAAAATATATCAATTTAATTTATCTATTACTAAATCTGCTGTTCAACACAGTATGCAGATAAAAATCAAGGTACTTGTTCTATTCTTAGGCTCAAGTGGCTGCTTGGGATTTTAAAAACTTAAAAATGTTTGCATTTTTAGTGACACACCAAAGTGTCCAAACATTGGGATTCACACTGTTAAGCATTAGTCCTTGAATTGTTTTGTAACTATTGGAAACTTACTTGTAACTATTCCTATGTGGTAGACTTCTAATGCAAAACGAGGAAATTTAATAATCTAATCTGGAAGGCTGATTATCTTTGTGTGGAAAGAAGGGAATCAGGCAGCATGTTTCACTTTTTTTTCCTTCTGCTCTTCCTCCCTTTTTTAACAAGATAAAGGTACAACTGACTAAATATACTACCCTGTACAGAGCATCCATTTCTTACTTATCAACAGATTTAAGCATTGCTATGCAGAACAAGGTGTGTGATGTTAATCTCCACTTCCTTGATAAGTGGGACACCAGTACAATTCCCAAGGAAAGATTGTTTAACCTTAAAAAATGGTTAATGACTCTGTGGATGAAAGGGACGCTGGTGACAAAGGCAACAGGGAGGTGTACCTGGTGTGCCTCTTTTCATCCAGCTGCTCCTTCTACTGGCCAGCAGCAAACAGCTGGGTCTAGAGCACTGTGCCAGCTGCTGTCCCACTCCTCTGGCTACCAGGCAGCAGGAGGTTAACCCATCTCTCCTGAGCTTCTGTCCCCTCAACTACCAGTCTGTAAATTCAGTATACCACTTTAAGAGACTACACCTTTTAAAACGCCATGAAAACCACATGCACAAAGGGCCTTCTCAGCAAACACCTACTACTTAACCTCAGTCAACAAATTACTTTCTTCTCTGTTTCCCCAAAGCATAAATTCTGTAATTTAACTACCACCATGTTGAATTAACTACACTTCAGCAAACTTTATGTTTTTAATTTTAGGTCACTATTCCCAAGGAAATTAAAACTCTAAAAAGAAGTTTAAATTAAGCTCAGGAAGACAAAGAGCTGGAATACTTAGGTTTACTCCCAAACACCATTCTGAAGCTCAGTGCAAGGCCTTGTGTTCCCATGTGTTAAATATAGGTAACACCACATTTTCACTTAGTGCTGCTCTGTGCCTTGAAGAAAGGTAGTTTTCACACTTAAGCCTTATTAAAACCCCATCTAATGAGAAATGTAACACTAGTGCTTTTTAATGGAGTTCTATTTTGAGGTTTTTGCACAGCAGATATGTACCATTTTCTTCATGAATGAAACCAAAAGTATTTTTATTTACCACAGAAGACACTACCTCCTCTTAAAAAAATAAAAAAAATAAATAATCTGTCGTAAAAACTTTGTAAATATGCAACAACGATTTGTACTAGTCTTAAAAATGCAAATCCAGTGATGTTTCATTTTAAAATACCTTTTCAGGCAAATATCTTGCTCAAATGGAAATTCAATATTCAAAGAAGAGCCTGTTCTGTGATTTATCGTTACACTGCATTATTACAAATTACAACATTAACACCAAGCATCTACTTGAATATGTAACATCACTAAGTGGTCTGTTCCATTTCAATAGATTCCAAAATGTATTCTGCCTTTTCAGCTGAATAAAAAGAAATTATCTAAACTGACTTCTGCTGAGAAATCCTGAAAGAACTGTATTCATTATCATTAAGTCATACAAAAGAAATTACTTGTACAAAAAAAGAACAAGCACACCGTCAACTGGGTATCAAGAAATAGCTTTTCTTCCTCTGCATGGACAGTATCAGGTAACATTAGCAGGCAGCCAGGTTACAAACAGTCACTTCAGAAACTTCTCCCTTGACTGTAAACACACTTTCAGCATGAGAAGAGCAACACCAACTGCATTTTTAGCTGCCAGTGTAAAACAAGCCTTCATGTAGAGTGCTCAGGATGATAAGCCCAGCAGAGGCACTGAAGACCACCCCAGCCATCATGAGCAATGTACTCACAAACACTGCTGACAGCTTGGGCCCCAGGAGATGGGCTGCAGGTTTGCTACTGCAGCATTACTACTGGCAAAGCAAACCTGGAAAAAACACTGTAATTTAGGTGGCCTTTAAGCAGCTGATCAAAAGGCTCCGACAGAGAGATGTAAACAACAGCTAAAGATGTTTCCATTTTAACTTCTAACCCCCTTGGGCGATCACCACCTCTGCAGGAGAGCTGGCAGCGTGGGATGGTGAGTCCACGCCTCAGACCCCAACTGAGTCCCATCTTTGCTGCAGCAGTAGCTAAACACACACCAACATCCCACATCAAACTGGGAAACCTGATACCAACTTCCATCGCTGAAATGCCATCACAGGTACTGGCCAGAGCTCAGGGACAGAAACACCTTCAACCAATGCAATTCCTCCTTCTGTTGCAATAGAACAATGAACAGATCTTGCACAAGCATAATCCTCCTGGTACTAGAAACTTAACAGCAGCGAGTTGCTATTTAAGGCCCATTCAGATTGACAGCAATTTTAATAAGAAGTTATGTATTTATTGACATAAAGATTCTGGATTTTAATTGTTTTTAATCTGAACATTTTGTATGAGGATTTGAATAGGATTTTACTGCTGAATAATACTATAAAGGCCAGTTTCTCATAGCTTTATCAACTGGTTTCAAATATACTGCATTTCTGTACTTGTGATGGAAAAGAAAACCAGCACAATGCAGCTGACCAATGTTCATCTTGCAAGTCACTTCCAAGACCTTACAACCAGAAAGATATTCTATACAAACGTGTAGCCCTGTAAGAAGCTAAGAGAGGAACCTGAGAGCAGAAGTGGCTGTTGGGTTCACTGTTCCGTTTCCACTCTAGAGGCATTAAACCTCCTAAATACATTTCCAACTTTGTGTAAGACTTTAGGCCTGTCTTCTCTCCTAGCAGGATTAGCTCCAACATATTCGTGCATATATACTGGCTGGACTGAAACCTAACAACTTTATTGAGTAAATACCTCTCCAGCTTTTACAGTGTAAAAGCCAGCTTTTACACTGTAGCTTTTACTTCATCTAATCTCATGAATGCAGCTGGGTACTTACCTATCAATCACAAACTCCTTCTGTCTTAGCAGCCCTTCTTTAATTTTCATTAGAGATTCCCAGTTGCTGGAGTCCTGATAGCTGGCAGCTGGGTAACTTGAACGTGATGTTCCAGGTGAAACCTGCATAAAATAATTGTAGGATTAGCCCCCAAAACCCTGAAAGTAAATCATGTCCTACATATTATGACATTCACAAAGTGGTTTGCTCTTACAGAAACCTAAGGACTGTTTTGCAGTTTAATTCAGATTTGTTCTGTATAAAACAACTGCATTTATAAACAAGTTTCTGGGAACAAACTTCAGCCCAGTGTCACTGATTTTATAATTCCTCTACTAAACAATTCATAGCTCTGAAAGCAGTTAGGAATGAAAAGCTCATTTAGAATTAACTACATCATCAAGAGGAAGAACACAAAATGTTCCTATCCTGCTGCAATCCTTGTAGCACTTCAAACAACAGGGCTTGGTAACTTCAGACCCCCTGGTAACTGCAGGTAACAGTTGCCACTGCACCGTTCAACTCCCACCTGGAACGCTGGTTTACAGAGAGAGAGACATTTCCCTTGACGTGCGTGCATTTAAAATACAGAATATGGGAATATAATTCTGGCTAAATTGTAAGAGAATAAAACTTTCACAAGTAACAGGTTTCAGGCTTTCTATTAATTTTCACAAAAGCCAGGCTTCATGTTTTTCAATAAACGAAGGGCAACAACTGAACTGAGTATGAGCCAACAACATCATGGTTTGGAAGAAAAGCAAAAAAACTAACTGGGATGTTTAATCAAGAAATCATTTATTACAAATTTATTACAAATATTTTCATCAGAAATTCATATAAGGGAAGGTTTAAACTAGAGCTTCTGAGATCAAACTGAGGGATCCCAGCATCAGCTGCCATGAAGTATCATTTAATCTTTCACCAGTTTTTTGAATCACTGAAAAAAGATTACTCTTTTTATTATCTGAGAGGCGTCCTGGACAATGCTGTCTTCCTCTGTTTTTGAAAAAGAGCAGAAGGAAAAAAAGTGAAAACATGGCTATTAAAAAAAAGACTTCAGGCTATTTTTTCTTTTATAGCTCCACTATGTTTTAAATTTGATCTGAAATTACAACAAACTGTATTAAGACCAAGACATATGATCAACAATTAAAGTAACTTAAACAATTGCCATGCACTCCATGTTTCTGGTCAAAGTTATACTGTGAATTATAACACTAAATGGAAAGAATTCATTGCTTAAACCCCAATACCATAAGGTACTAAAGTCAGGAGCCAATTCCTCACAACTATAAACTCTTCTGAAACTTTAAAATGTATTTCTTCCCATTCAATCCAGTTCAGGTCAATCCCTAGTTTGCCTACCGATACTTTTCTGCACATTTTTTCTCTTTTAATTTATAATCTAAAACCAGATAGGATAACAAGACTTACCATTTCTAAAAATTTTTCAAGACTGTTACACCTCCATCTCACCCCCCATCCCTCCGAGTCCAATTTATCTGCTTCAGGAAATATTTGTTTTGCTTAACAAACTGGATAGCTTTAATAGTAAGAAGCTTCAATAGTAAGATCAGTTGTGGATGATTATAAAAGCAAACTAACAAAAACCAACCACAAAAACCATCAACAGTTCTACACATTAAATAGTGCATGCCAATTAAAAACAAAATCTAAACTGGTGATATCATTTTTTTTTTGTTTGCTTTGGGCAGTGATCTAATAAAACTGAGGAAAGATACCTAGTCATGGTTCTTCCTGTGAGTAACACATATGTAGAGTCCTTATGGCTCAAGGAATCTAAAGTTTATTTTGCCTGGGTTGCTCCATCCAGACCACATCACGTCAAAGTCATCTTTGGTGCTTACAGAATACTTTGGGATTGTCACATACTATTCTGTATTAGTTATACATATGACTGGCTGAATTGAGAGGCACCAGCACAAACCTATTCCAGTGAAAGTCTCTCTCAGTGACCCATGCCATGTCATGCAGTACAAAGCGACAACATCAGCAACTATCGCTTTGTGTTATGAATTTTTTTCCTTTGCTTTTCCCACTACAGTGCTGATGAATGTTTTCCTACATCCAGCTCAATGCCATTACACTATTGTCCAAAAAGAAGAAACAGTCTTTATTGCAGCTGGGATTAGATCTTTACTCTTCAAAACCAGAATTTTTTTCTTTACTCAAGAGAAAATTCACAAACATTTGACATTACGAATAGGAAATATATTACAAAGCCAAATCAATTTATTGAGCGTGATGAATTTTATCTTTAAGACTGAACTATAATAATGAAGAGATTAAAGACAATAATTTAAATATGAACCTATCTTAAGTGAAGTCATTATGGAAGTCACTGGTGGTTTCTCTAGGAGAATTCTTCAATGCAAACCCCTTATTTCAATCTAACACCTCTGCAAACAATAATTTGCACTGAAGTTGGAAAAAAACTCTTCAAATTTGGTACAGTAAGTAATTATACAAGTAAATTAAATATTGTAGCTGCTGAAAAGCAATGAAATGAGTTTTGCTAAATTAAGAACAGAGTAATATTTTGTGAATTATATGTAAACAATAGTGTGTTAGTCTGGGGTTTTTATTAAATCTGAAATATAAAGCCTCCATAGATGACTCACTGAGATGCTTTAACTTTGGAATACACCCAATACTATGGAGCATATACATGCTGTATACACACATATGTAACAACAAATAAAATACTATTTTGTATTGTAATTGTGAGCTCCAATTTTTCATTCTGAGCAAATGAAAACAGAAACAAAAATGTTTGATTCTGATATCATGTTTCATCCAATTAAAAAAGAAAATATACTAAAAATACTTCTTAGCACTTCCCAAAATAACAAGACACTTCACTCATTTATGAGCACATGGTGTTGACTACTACAACAGCTTTCTAGCTGCTTTGAATTGTGTGGTAACACACAGGCAGTCCGCTTACGTTTGAGTATCTTGTCTCCTTAAGGATATCAAACCAAATAGTGAGACCAGATACACTTCCAGGAGTCGTATTTAGAAAGCCATCCACAACTCCAAGCCCTTAACTTGAATCGTTCACAACTACAAAACAAAATACCATCTGGAAAGACAGAGCATTCTTTTCTATCTGTCCTACAAAATACAACTATTTTTGTCACCTGGCACCTCTTCTGAGAGTATCAGCCTTGTCCTGAGAACATGTGCTCAGTTAGAACAGTATCCTTTGCACAGTGACATCCAAAGGTCCTCACTAGCTTGTTTTGTGACAAAGGCTTGGCAAACTTTCAAGTCACTGCTGAGGTAGAGTCAGCTGCTAGGGTAAAAAAATAAAATAAGTAATCTTTGCTGTACTAACCTAGATGCAAATACTTACTGCTGGAACAGACATTGCTGACTGATAGTTTAATGCTTATTATCAGTGGAAAAACAATTTTTCTGTGGATGGAGTGTAACAACATTTAGATAACTGAGGTCAAATATGGCCGCATTTTTAATTGTGCTAATTAAAAATATCTTCTCAAACACACCCATAGTTTCTGCCTGAAGCAGATCACTGTCTCAGCACACAGAGTAGCCCAGCATTCCATGTGTAACACACTGTATCATGTCAAATTATGTAATTTACTACATCATGAAGTAAAGGTGAAGTCGAAAAAAGTCAATGTAATACTTAATAAAAAAAAAAAAAAAACCTAACGGATTAGAAAAGGTGTTTTCATGAAAACTGCAGCTTAAATTAGTGTTTAATTTAGTGCAGTCCATACTCAACTGTAAATTTTCACAGTCCACTACCAACTAGCAGAGTACCAAGAATTATGCCAGGTGAGCGATCCCTTCTGGGCAGCTGCTTACACTGACTGCTTTACACTATCATAAACTCCTGTCCATAGCGATCATTCTTCTCTTGCTGCATTTTACAGGCATTGCTCAACAGAAAGAGAGAGAATTCCTTGCATCCACAGCTAATCCAAGGCAGAGAATCAATATAAACAATGTTAGCAGGAGCTAAGGATTCTTTTTTGACTGACAGTTGAGGAAACAAACGTCCAGCGATGTCCCTGAGGCACAGGGATGGTGGCTCTCATGCAGGAAAAACAATAGAAGGCTGCAACCATGGAATAAAGCCCTAATTTTAAGGTATGATTTATACAGAAAGGCTGTGCCCTGCAGAAATGCATTAGAAAAACAGCTACAAAACTGAATCCTTCACAAATCTTAACACATTCTGAGCTGGGTAGAAACAAGACTACAGACAAGAGTTCCTAAATTGCCATATCTGTATCTCACCACCACCTACCTACTGCTCTACCCTGCTCCATCTTTGCCTTTTAGGGAAGATAGTGATTCTGCTCAGCAGGATATAATCACTGCAATTCTTGGCAAGCAATACCTAGGCTGTATCACATTTTGCCTATGCTTTCACAAATTTCCAGCAGTCACAGGGGAAAGAATATCTAATCATGCCCTTGCACTTTTATTCCAGCCATGGTATATGTAGTGTTCTTTGGGGAATTTCTTTGAAGTGGAAAACATCATTAAAATCAAAGCTGAAACACCATCAAATGGTGAGGTACTCAGAAATACAGGTGTATTATAGCGAGGTTAGCACTGCCAACAGCAAAATAAAACTCAATAAGGATTGGAAAAAATCCCAAACACATACTTTATACAGACATACAGCCTGCAAAGTAGTTAATAGAAGAAAGACCAAAACTAACAAGGAAAATACACTTGACAGGAGTTGACAATTTAACCTGCCTGAAAATCAGCTTAATGCAAGTCAGGATTACCTGTATATGGGATGTTGGGTTACAGAAAAAGGGGATGAGGGAAAGGATAAAGCAGTGGCTTTAAACAGGTCTGGCATAAACCCAGTTGCAAGAGTATGTCTGGTAGTACAATGCAAGGAACCAGAAAGTCACTGGAACAGTAAAACATGTCCAAAGAAGAGAAACTTTCATGGCTAAAAAGCTCAGAAAGAGTGATTTATGATAAAGAGCTAAATATCACAAAGGCTGAAGAGACATGAAATCAGACAGCAAACACTTTGTTTCCTACGTTGAGAGTCCACGTAAACTAAGACTGATGGAATGAAAATTGAGATATGGAAATCTGGGGTAAGAGTGTCAGCAGAAAACAAACAAACAAAAACCCTTTAAAGCAACTAAAGTGATGGAGAAATGTAGCAAAAGCATATCACAAACAACTGAGAGAAGATACAAATTTTAAGATTTTAGAATCTGCACTGGATGAAGTTTAGGAATTGAAGGGCATGCCAGTCCTTACTTGATGACACATCAGGATTTGCTCTGAGTTAGGGTTAAATTGTGCATTCATGTGACTAACGACACACTGACACCACTACACCAAGAGCAGAATAATCACAGTTAGGCACTAACCTCATAGAAAAGAATTCAGGAATCAAAATTTATTTTAGAAGGGATCACCTCAAATAAATATAGTCAGAGCTGAACTGCATAGATGCTACATCTGTTGTATGACTTTTTAAAGCTTTTCCAATAAAAAATTAAAATGCTAATGTTATTTACAGAAACCACCACTACCATCATAAACTCAGAGAAAAGTGGAAAGCTTTCAAAATGGAGAAGAATAAACAGCAATAGCATTCAAATGCCTCCTAAAGGCAGCGCTCCCTCTAGACATTACACTTTTATTAGCTTATTTGTTCCAACTTCCTTCACAAATGAAATCCCCATTGCACACAGGGTAACACACTTAATTCAGACCTCACAGATTTGACTCTTATAAGCCTGGGGGGAATGTGACAGTCATGCAAGTTACTGTTATTTGTATATTTACTTCTTCCCCAACATTGTTTATACTGCAGCTGAGGCTTCTGAACTTCATCAAGGTCAGGTCTGATAATCACAACAAGGGAGGAAGACATGGTCCCTTTGCAGAACAGCTTACAAATGAGTTAAGAGCAAAGCATAGCAAGTACATGGTTGCTGGGATACGACAAGAGATGGGAGAAAACAAAGGCTAAGGTCAGGTAGCTATTCACCATGGAGGAAAAAAATTTAAATCAATAAAAAACAAGCAGAGTTTTTTTACTAATGGCATAGTTACAGGGTTATGATAGCAACCGCATGATCACTTAAACGTGGCATAAAGGTACACTGCTATCAAAGGGAGGGGGCCTGTTCTCCTGCCTCTTCTCACCACTTCAAACATTCATACCTTTCAGCTCCCTCCTGACAGCCCCAGTCCTACCCTCTTCCCTCCATCCCACACACATG
Source organism: Sturnus vulgaris (assembly GCF_052056855.1). Lineage (NCBI taxonomy): Eukaryota > Metazoa > Chordata > Aves > Passeriformes > Sturnidae > Sturnus > Sturnus vulgaris. Next base: position 66,475,284 of record NC_142245.1, on the reverse strand, counting down.
AAGGTTATTTGCATCTCAGTCAGACTCTTATCAGATTCATTGCACAAGGCCATGTGAGATCTAGCACTGGCACACACTCTTAAGTGGGAAAGCAGTGTACAAGACAACACATTTTGCAGTGGCACAGCTTTGTGCTGGATTAGTATGAACATGACCACAAGCTGAATTATCTCAACTCTAGGCATTGCCAAACCCTTCCAAAATATCAGTGTATAGACAGTATTTTCTAAGCTTCTGAAGAAAAAAATTCTATTACGCAGTTGCTATGACATTGTTAAGTTACTGGCCAAGACCTGGTTTTTAGATAAGCAATCAGTTCAAGAAAAGGAACTTGCCCATGAAGATGGCATAACAGAATAAAACCAAAAACCTCTTGCACCTTATTATTTTGCAAAGTAGTCCTGCCTGTGTTGGTTCTATGAATTATGATAGCACACAGAGGACGAGAAGCACAGTCCTGGCCTACAGTCAGAGACTGCATGTGTAAGATCCTTATGTGTTCAGAATCTGCATTCAGCAGGGGATCCTGAACAAAGCAGAAATATAGCAGGGGATTTATAAGGAAAGGTTTTATTCCTTCTAGCATCCCTGATGGTACTGTGCAAAAGCCTCCAACAACAAAGAAGTCCTCCTAGAAGAGGCTGCAGCCACTCAGCAGTCCTCCCTGACTCCCCCATCTCTGTCCCTTAAGCTCCTACGTTCCTGCAGGGTGAAAGCAGCACTCCCGGAGCTGCACACACGGGATAATGATCCACCCTCTTCTGCTTATCTTCCCCTGAACAACCACACTTCGCTTGCTTTTATGTGTTGTTATAACATTCCTTCATACTCCATGCAACACCAATATTATTTTTGTCATAAATCCTTTCCATTTATATTCTGGCAAATGTTATGAACACAAAACAGTTCTAGGTGCCACTTAATATGACGTTAAAAGCAACAGTGCCTGGAATTTTCCACTGATAACAACTGGGTCTTTCCTAAGTATAGAAGCACTTGTTTTATTAAGTGTTCATTTTATCTTCCCACTGCATTGAAATTCAAATGTTCTTTACTATAAAAAAAATTTTAAACATCTGGAAATGAAGGGAAGCTTCCACAAGAACAATTTTTTTTCAAAGCTTTTAGTTGAAGTTTCACTGTTAAATTCATTATTTCTTTTTGTTTCTTATTCTGTCCTGGAAAGCAAAGTGAAAGCAAAGTTATTAAAAAAAAGACCATGTTTTATGTGCTGCATAAATACAGGACGTTATTCACTACAAAAAATTATGAACTATACAAGTAAGACAGAAGTAGCTTAGAAAAAAGGAACAGTTGGGAAAAATTAATCAATGAATAGAAGAACATGTAAAATATCTCAGACATCCTCAACCAAGTTCTGATCGTTTATAAAAACCTTTAAGTTAAACGGACATTGCTAATACCTGCAATTACCAGTTTACTGAATGCCAGTCTTGATTGCTCATTGATTACTTACTATGCTTGCTCATGGCTAAAGTGGATGCAGAAAGTGACCTAGAAAGCAACCTAAAGCATCTATTTTTTGCCAGCCTGCACAAACTTTCAAGGATGAGTAGAGCTGGCCATCAATCCTGCATAGAAACTAACAGGAGTCGTCCCGTAACAAGAAGGTAACAAAAAGAGAGTGCAACCTGGGTGAATATTTGAAAAAACAACCCATACTTATGCAGTAAGTGGAGAAGAAAATTTAGAAAAACCTTATAAGCACAGAGCATCAAATTCTCTTAATGAAACTGCAAACATATTGAAAGAGAGGGAAGCCACTATGAATGTGAAGCAGGAGCAATTTCTTTATCAAGAGTCTTGATTTTTCAAATGGAAGTTGTCGAGATTCAGTGAAGGGTGTCGGCCCCTAAACCAGAAAACTGAGCCTCTCTTTTCCTGTGTTCCATTTGCTTTAGTTTTTCATGACTTTACAAGAAACATGAGCCATGTGTGTAATACTCAGCACAATTAACTGAAATTTAAAAGAAACAAAAAAACCTCACAAAAATAAAGCAGAATCATTCAGAATATTTATATTAGAACAATTCCAAGTATTCCCACAAACTCAAGAAAGTACATTTTATTTCAAAACAATAATCCAGAACTGGTCTCTATGAGCACTTGCAGAAAGAATGGAGTGAAATTATGGAACATGAGCACTTAAAATTTTGCAGATGCAACTTCTGCACACGTTATAGCTGATGGGGAAGGAATGATTAAATAATACACTCTTTTCCACTTCCTTTTAGGCTGATAAATCAAAATTGTTAGCAGTAACAAAGATATCCCCTCCCACACACCTTTGTTTTTCTTCAGCTCATATTACCACAAACAGAGATTTAAAAAACAAGGGAAAAAATACAAGGATACTCTGTAAACAGTGGCAAGTGGGGAATTTAGTAAAGCTGCCTTAGTGAGGATTGGAAGTCTAAACCAAGTTCTCTACTAAAACAGTCTCGTGCAGAGTTTGTAAAATCTGGCCATCAAAGCACTGCACAACATGAGTACAGTATTCATTTACATTTACTGGTTACTACCTTGACAAATTTCCATGGATGGAAAAATTAGAGGCATACTCATGTTTTCTGTCTCAACTCCAGGAATTCTTCCCAGAAGGTACTAGCTGTTTCAGCTGCAGCAAATAAAGCAGAACAGCACATGGATATACTGTGAAGATTAAATTGCTCCAAGCAGGAATTCCACCACCATCCCTGTACAGCATCACATATATGATATATCATCACGTAGACATTTCAGTCATTTGCCCCAGAATTTGAAAAAAAAAAAAGGATTTTTAAATACTTTTTTTTTTTTTAACTCTCAAGGACACACCATGTACTTGCATGACTCTGAATTTCAGATGCATTTACAAAAGCTCTGCACCTCTGGCAAATCAGATCCTGGAATCTCAAGTCATACATTTGAAAATCCTATCCTGAAACTTCTGCATCACTGATAAACAGAAGAAATGTTGTTAATTTAACACTGAACTGTGTTTGAAAGCAGTAACCACACAACCATGGAAGGTAGTCACATAATTTGTGTGTGGAGTAAGTGATGGATATTTGAACTGTTTGGCTTCAGTCCAGATTGAACCTTTTCCACTTGAGTTTATGAGGGGTACTTGAAACACACTTGTCTCTAGCAAAAGCAGCCGTATGATGTAAGGGTGCATCCAAACATCCGTGTCAGTGTGTGAAGGTGTTTACCTTTCTTACAAGATAAACTCAGGGGGAGCCCTAGCACTTTCTTTATATAGGTAGAAAGGGTAGAAGTTCACACCACAAAAATAAATATCACTTTCATCACCAGCAATTAGTACTTGTCACTTGTAGGTCTCCAAGTTTCTTACAAAGAAACTAGACTTATTCTCATTCTACAAGAATGAGAGAGACAAGAACAAAGACAATTTGTATCTTCAGAGAGCACCAAAACACAGCAGATTCTCTAGTGTGGAAACCATTTTGTAAGCAAAATACTGGTTTTAACAGACACAAATAAGATTATCTCTGCCTAAAGAAAAATAAGTATGTGTTGATTGAAGGAGGCTTATTTAGAAGGTGGGAGAATTCATGTTCCAGAATGAACTACATTTGTTTTCATTTTCTAATTCACAGACATGTCAATAATAATGTTATACCAAGTACTCACATAACCAATTGAAAAAGAGGACTGTATTTCAAAACCATAGAACTAATTCATTTTAAATAAAGGCCACAAAAAGAGGAAAGCAATTAGTTTCTTCTATAAGAACAGAGTGATAAAAGCAGGAATAAAGCCCTCCACATCACCTCAGTGGTCAGAAAGCTATAGAGAAAACAATCTGTGAGACTACACTTGACAAAGCTTCCATGTTCCAGTGACTGACAACAGAACTTCCACGAGAAAGCAGCTGCCTGAAACAGAATACATTGTCAGAAAATATCTGCAAGACTAGGAAATCTCTTCTTACTACTCAGAGCTGGTCTGAACCAAGGAGTAGAGCCACGTTTTTATTTGGCACATTCTGCAACAGAATAAAGAAAAATATGAATTTTGTACCTCAAATTCTCAGGTAATAAAATTCAGGATCCTAATTTTCTGTGGTGCTTTTCTGCTGAATGCTTTTGTCCTGCCAAAGTAATTCTGAATCAGTACTCTACTTCCAAAGAGGGAAAAGACATTCTGCTACTTAAATAAACTTCAGTGATTTCTAATGAAGTAAAAAAATCCTTAGTGTTTTAGCTATGAATTGCATGAAACAAAGATACAAAGCAATAGAAAGCTGACATTCACCATGGGAATTAGTCTTACTTATAGTCACTCGATAGAGGCAAGGGGGAAAAACCCCCCATACTTCAGAGCAATGGACAGAAGAAGTGAAGAAAAGACACACACCATTCTGCAACACCAAGCATGAGAAAGAAAGGTGTTTCTGGCTCCCACATCTCAAAGTAGGGCCATGTGAAAATTAGCCTGAAAACACTTTAAAAGTCTGATTTATGCCATCTCCATGTTGATCTGAATTAAGTTCCCTGTGAGGCAAGATGTTGAGGCCACTGGTCTACCTGCTGCCCCTCCACACTACCGGATGGTGATCACTGCAATAATCTGCACAAGAGAATCTTTCAGCTTCTAAATGATGCCAAAACATTCATAATTTGGGCAACATTTACACATTTCTGTTAGGACAACTTTCAGCTGAAGATAGGTAGCAGCAAAAGCTAAAGCCCAATAATTTCTCCTCAATTCTGCAGTTATGCTTTCAAGTGGAGATAATCCAGCACCACCCCTTGCCAACTGAAACATGGTCTTCCAACTTTATCTCTCCTTCATGTGCCTTTGTCCCGCTGTTCATCTATCACTCACAACATGTCAAATAACACAACTAATCTCTGTGTTTCCCAGAACAGTTTATCTGAAAGACACTCAACACAGTTTCTTAGGTATAAGGATCTCGGCACACCACCTAAAGCACATTATTCAGCTTAACCAATTGAAGACATCAGTAAGCACTAAAATACAGTGTTCCCAGGCATTTCACAGAAATAAAGAACCTTCACTGTAATGAAGATTACTGAATTTCCTATCCTGTCTCATGTTGCTATTTTGAAGACACTTGGCATCATTGAAGATAACTGCTACTAGTAAATTATTTGACCTTCGTTAACCTACTAAAAAGGTAAACTTCATTGCTGTGAAAGCCCCCAGGTATTTACAAGAACACAGCTTTTTGTGTTGTCAATATTTTGTTGCAAAATAAAGCACCTACAGGGGTCAAGTCTGTGCTAATTGTATTGTCTCCGCATGAAATAAGTGGTTCCTAATAGGGTTTTGGAAGAGGAAGGACACAGTCGATTTTCAGAGCAAGAGCCAGGCAAAGCTTCTTGTTTCCCTTCTCTTATAACACTGGGTCAAAGCACCAAAGACAATAAACAGGCGTGACACACTTCTGCACCCTGAGATCTACTTTAATGGTTTAAAGGTTGTGCCAGTAACAGCAACTGAAACGAAAACATTCAAGATGACCTTTCAAAAAATGTCTTTGGTCAGTAACAAATCAGATGACTAGTACGACCAGAGCATTCACCATTCCCAAAAAGAGAAATATTTCAGACCAAGTTTTCTATTAATTTATTTTGAACTTTTTTCTTAATCACTTTGCAATTGTATGCTTTGCAAGCTGCTGCCTCAAAAAGTAATTTCATCTTGTTTGTAAAGGAGAATAACATGATGCAAAGCCTAGATTTCTCAGCAGAGCTGTTTCCTATAACACTAACGAAGACCGTGTCACTATACAAAAGCAGGAACATCTACAGCCTCAGAAAGGAAACCTCCTCCACATAAATCTAAAAGATATTGAGATTGCCAATGTGAGCGAGATTCACTGCAGTCAGATAATCATTAAAGGAGACAGGTAAAACACATAAGCAAATTTGCTAAGTCTATCAAATTCAAGTAAAAAACCTTAAATGCATTTAAAAAGTTATTATCTCTCAATTGATTAGGCCATCGCCTTATCTGGTGTGATTCTGTTATGCTATTCACGTCAACACTGGAAATGCTGCTTTTTCTGTACTTTTGAAAGAAGAAAAAGCTCCCATTTCCCTTTAGGGTGTATTAGGCTTGCAGCACAAATGTAACTGAAGGATACATTAGCTGGGTCCTTTCTTTTAGAGAATAGTAAGAAGAGTACTCTAACCCAAGTCTGCTAATACCTGGAGGACTACAAGCAATTACCCATCACAGAATTAGGGCAGAAAATTACTGGTTACAAAAAGGAATGATCTCATTTTACAGTTCAGCTTCAATACCAAACTCTGCTACTCTGTCCCACATACACACAAATTAATGCACATTTGTGGGAGCATTCCTTCTCCCTCATGAGAGTTTTTCGTTACTGTTAAACCAAACATGCCAACACAAGGACTTCTGTGTGAGAGCACAGAGGCACTTTGCAGTGTGAGAGAAAACTGCAGCAGCATCATGAAACAACTCACTAACTGGAGTTCTCAGACTTATTGCTGAATTTCTTTACCTGTATATTACAAATAATTGGACTTGGGTCGCAGTCAATTTCTATATAGTCATGATTATCAGTGGACCAGATGGTGACACCTCAAACTCTTTACAGATTATACAGGTGGCTAGTGTCTACAGCTGGAATTTTGAAAACCAGTATAAGAAAGGCAAAAATAACCTCCAGGAAATTATTACTCATGTGAATAAAAGTCCTAAATTATGATTTAAATAAAGTAGCCAGTATGCTATGTCTCTTTTCAGACAATATTCCAAACATCAACCGAATCTCTAAATAATTTCTGAGAAGAAACATGTTCTAGTGGTAGATTCCTAATCCCCCTGGAGAAAGCCCAGATTATCTCCATTTAAGGTCAAGCAGGCAACAGCTGCACATTTTTGTTCCCCAGAACAAAATGCAGCAGACCAAAACCTCCAACACAGATTCCTTTTTTAAAGCTTTTCCTTTCTGATATCCACGGATGTCTGGACCTGTTCACCCAGGAGTGAATGAAAACAGTACAATGATGTGCTCATATATTGTGTCTGTAATTGTCAGATTTGACATGTTCCATAAGCAGTACTTTGGCATCTGCCTCAGAACCCCACTAAAACCTCCGTGAGTTACACAAGGGAATGACAACTAACCTGAACCAGAAAAATGTTCTCAAGAGAGTGTTCCTAAACAAGCTTGTTTTCAGAGAAACAACATCAATACAAGATCTACAACACTCATGTGGTCTGAACTTGTACATGTTGCTGCTATTTGGCAAATACGTTTTCCATCTTAAAATTCTTATCAGAGTTGACATTTAGAAAAAACTTGTATTATTTTTCTGATGAAATCCTAGTATTTTTTCAGTGCCTTAATTTAAGTATCACTCTTTAAAATGGAGACCAAGCTATGACTGTGTCAGCAGCTCACAAACAAAACCAAACTCTCTTAAGGTATCTCATTTCAAAAAAGCTCCAATTCATTAACAAAAAGAGCCAAGAATTTGGGGTAGTGCAACTAAATAATGACAATTTTGTATTGATTTGGTAAAAGGAAGGAACGGCATTGCAGCTGTTGCAATGCTGGTTATTGGACTTCATAACAAAATGTAGAGGGTGAAATTTCAATAGTACTAGTTTCATAAAAAAGCAAACAATCAAATGCTAGCACTTTTCTTGGATGACAGCATACAATAAAAACACAAAAATTCCCTCATAAAAAAGTCAAATATAGCTTGCTTGACTGTGAGAGATTTACAATGTTAATAATGCCATTACAAGTAAATTATGAAACACTTTGCACCAGTAAAGAACCATCACTTCTCACTGTGAAGATATTCAATTAACTTTCAACTGAAATATGTGACCTCAGACTTCCTGAGTTTGATACTAAAGGACAACTGAAAGCAGGAAGATTTATTATACTAAAACCAAGTCGCTAACTTCAATTGTGATATAACCAATTTGCAGAAGATCGAAACTATATTTACAAAAATAAAAACTGAGCTCAATTTGCAACAGGGTTGTACATCACCCCCAAAGCCCTTCTGTCTCTGGTTTGAATGTACTGCAGCAGGGCTTCCAGGGAACAAAAAACCCAAACTAAACCAAAAAAACCCCACCCTGTCTAGGATCCTGCTTAAAGTTAAGCACTTATCTATGCTAAACAATTATTGTCAAAATTGAATCTGTAAGTGTTCAGAATTAGGCTGAGCTTCTGTATTTTTGCCTGCAATTTCCAAATCAGGAAAAGGCACATGCTGTCAGTTGCATCCACACAGAAAGCCTGATACTGGATGCTCTCACTTGACAGCTTAATCCTTTCACATCCAGTAAATCCTTCACTTCCCCAATGCACAAAACCTACTCTGTATATGCACTAGGTTGTCACTTCTCAACACAGGAAAGTATAAACCTGAAAAGTAGCATCAAGCTGCTACTCCTATCCAAACAAAGAGAAAGGGTTCTCAAAAATTCACTTAAATAGTTTCCAGCCACAGAAAATGGAAGGGGAAGAAAAAATGTGGAAGTGTGTTTTAAAGGAAAGATAAATACTTTAAAATATATAGTAATGGTATATTTCAGAGACAAACTTGCATATGCCAGATTTGGGAAAAAAAGATCCTCTAACCCACCCATTAAAGGTTGGAAGAGACTTGAAATATAGAAAAGTTATTTCATTTTAAGCACTGTCAGAAGAAAAATGATATTGGGAAGCAGTCATCATACACTATAAACAGAATACCAGCTATGTAACAGAATAATCAAAACTATATATATTGAAAGTGTAGTTTAAAAAAAAAAAACCTTGGACAAAGAAAATAATTCCAAGTCAAATATCCACAAGAAATCTGTCAGGCCTCACTATTTAGGTTTTTTTAACGAAGAAGAAAACATCGCTGTAGCAAAAGTAACACATCCAAAGCAGCTCCCTGAGTAAGTTTCCTTTTAAGTTCCTGTTTAAAAAAGGCAGAGTGTCAGTCAGGGAGCAGCTACCCCACTGAAGTATGCAGCTCCCCAGATTCCCTCATCCTGTGATTGAGCAGGTGGTCTCCCTGCCACAGAGTTCCTTTCACAAAAGGAAAGGCGCTGCCCAGGTTTAATACATTACTTCTGGGAACAAGTTTAGAGGAGCCACTGCCTGTCAGAAGGCAAATGGGGCCAATCAACTTGTGAGCTGCTGAGTGACACCGTGAGTCCTGCCTCTGAAACTTGTGTTATTTTTTCCCCTCAGCCTACTTCAATTGTTTCCACAACTTGGTCACAGTCTCGGACAAGTTGCCAGAGATCTACAGGCACATCCCACAGCCCGGAGCAAGCTCCTCTGTGCTTCACTAAGTCACACCAGGGGTAAGGAACCTCTCTTCTGTATAATCTTTTAATTCTTGCAGGAAGGCATGCTGTAGCTGCACATACCTACAAAAAACTCCTCTGCTCGAATTAACAACTAGCTTTAACTGCTTATAAAAATATTTAAATATAGGCATTATAGCTCTGGGTCAAAGATATACTGCTGTGTGGAGAGCCTTTCAGCAACAGTAAAGGCAACATAATTTCCTATATGCTCATGGGACACCGGCTGTCCTTGGGTAGATGATTTATCCAGGTGGTATTGCACAAGAAGGCGAGAAGGTTTCATCATGTTTGTCACACCTGTGTCTTTTCTTTTAAATTTAATACCTTTTGCTTGTTTTTTTTCTTTTATCTGTTTGGTTTTTAATTCAAAATCTACAAAGAGTATAATTCTCTTAAAGCTTCATAGAGACATTCTTTTTCCCAAAGCTGCCTATTCACAGACCAGCAAGGGTAAAGAAGCTCTTTCACCATCAACTCTGTAAAACATTTTTCTGACCTAACACATTGAGAGAGCAAACCATTTTGTTTGCTGTATGATGAAAAGTTACCCTTACTTTAAAAATGTGATTTATAGCAGTACTAGAACGGAAATTATACCATGTTACTCTGAGTGCAGTTCAAGCTACAGAATCCATGCAGTGTTTTTGCTTTGACATGCATTAAGTTTATTTTCTCCTGTTGTTCAATGTAACTAACACACTTGTCCTAGATTGCTTCTAATAACAGAGAAATAATTCAGCTAAGATTTGTAACATCATGAACTGAATTACAAACGCAGAAAATAACCCATCTGTTTCTAAGGAAAGCACAGACATGTTGCACAATGAAATACAATCCCAGCTTTAAAATCACTGAAAAAAAGATGCATCTCAGAGAAACATGTCTCAGAGAACATTCAATATTTACATATACAAATATTTTAAGAAGAAATATGATTCATGAATATGTATGTCTCTAAGGTACCTGTGCTCCTTACAATCATGTTCCCCCTTTTCATCAATTCACACCTTACTACTTATGTCTACATATGATTCTGGTTATAGAAGAGACAAACCTAATACAGACTTTTAATTCTGTGAGGTGTATTTTCCCTGTTAGTGAACAGATACACCTAATGCCTTTTCCTATTAGTGACTGGTAGGCATCAGGCAAAGACATACTCATGCACTTGGTTTTGTGCTCAGCAGCCTTGTGCCAGTTTTGAATATTCAAGTGAGAGAAATGTCTGGACATGCTGTTATTCCTAAGGCAAACAATCTGTTACATAGTTCTCTAGCAGCTGTTTTCAGTAGGCAGAAGCAGCGCTTCAGACCTCCCAGTGCCTACAAAGAGCAAGAAGATTCCGACATAGATTTTTTTTCAAGGCTGAAGTTACAAATAGAATGTATTTTCAAGTGAAGAGAGGAGTTTAGGTTTATTCTACCACCCAGAGAATCTTTCACTTCTACTACAAATATTGCATATGCAGACCTTTAAAAATACAGACTTTATGCGTACACACATAGATTGAACACACATACAGACACTTAACTGCTGTAGACAGCTCTTCCCTGAAAGCTGGAATGCATCCTACAGCAGAGTAGTTGCCCCATCATCTCAATTTTATCCTGTTAAGAGTTCAGTAATTTAATGTAGATGAGAGAGTGGCTCAGCTGTTAAATTATATTTAAAAATTTCACACTTATAACATCCCATGTCAAAGATATCCAAACCTTGAGAAACAACCTACAGTTATGACAGAGGCATGTGCTACAGGGCAGGTGAAAAGTGTTACAAATCAATGTGAAATTAGGCATTTCATTTACAGCAGGCAATCTTCTGGGTTTTTTTGCTACTCATTTGCCAAGATGATGAAAGAATTGTTATTTAAGACAGATTCAGATTTATGTATTACCACATTTTTATTTTTAAAAGCTGCATTTATTTCTCATCCTCTGAGGACATTAAGAATATAGTGCCTCCATTGTACAACAGAAAACTCACTGAAATCAGTTTGTAACTGGTAGTGTGAAGGTGATTTTCACTGCTTTTTCAGACCATCAGCAAACAAAAATGTATGGATACATGTACAGAACTACAACAGCAGTTTTGTTTGCTTTAAGAATAATTTGACTTAGGAATAGAAAAGTGCCCCAGTTGGAGAAATAAAAAATCCTATCAGGAAGTAAAGTTCTGTTCCCTAAAACTACAAGACACTTCAGAACTGGAGATTGCTTTTGCTTTCTAGAGATTGAAAAAAGGCTTAACAGGACCTTCCTGGCATCAAGTAACTTCTCAGAAATTGAATTTATCTATTATATTCTTCTCAATCACTGCCATATCATTGTTCCCTGAGCAACTAGAAGGTTAAAAACGAAACTTGTAACATCCCCTTCCACTTCTACCTTTTATACATGCCAGACGTATTTCAATTTTTACTTTAATTCAAATCGCACTTAGACCATTTCCTATTTCCGATTTCCTATTATGAACCACCATAGCTAAAACTCAACACGAAACAACTTGTTAGGTAATCAGTGAACTCAGCAGAGGATGGAGTTCATTTCCTAAAAGAAATTTACTATGTAAAAGGCAGATCACATAAAAAAACTAGAATTGGTATACAGTCATTTTATGTCTTATTTTGATGAGGGGAACCCATGAGAATGGAGACTGAAGAAACTGCCCAAGGTCCCATTGCATGGTCCTGCTGCAGCTACAGGGAATTTAACCAACTTAAAAATTAGCCCAAAGCACTGGCTCCAGGCTACTCTAATGGACCAGCACACATATACGTCCCAGTTATCCACAAGATATGTGGATAAATTTCAAAACCCAAAATGGCTATTGTGTTCAACTATTCATCAGTGTAATTTCTTGTCAACTACACCATTCACATTCTCATAGACTTGAAATACAAGTAGAGGCTCTTAGTGTTGGTCTTTGGTCTCAGAACACTAAGAACATCAAAGCTACTCAGAAGGAAGATTGTAGAAACAATGCATTTGTAAGGGGGAGGAAAAAGAATCTGAAGTGTGAGTCTTCCCCTATGCTGTAAGAAACACACAAGACACTCCAGTACAAAACAGACAAAAGGTAAATAGAAACATAAAATGAGTTGTTTTTCCTGTTACCAGCACTTCTCAAACTATGAGCTGAACTGTTGCTTCTTTCCCCATCCCAAGGAAATGTTTCCTACATATGTTCGAAAAATAACATAACATGCCACAAGTCAGTGCCTAAACCTTCAATCAGCATAACTTTATAGTACCCTTTCCATCATTATGTTGATGGTTAGTAAATCTTTTTTTTCAATGGATAAAAGTGAATTACTGGGGTTTTGGGACATCTCATTGTAAAAATATATGCAATAGACTTATGCGACATAACTTTAACAGCCCCTCAGGGCTCCACTTGTTATGTGGAACTGCAAGAATTCAAGTAAGTCAAACTTCTTCTATTCCACTGATATCACTGCTGCATTTAGTGAACATATGACAGGAAACAGACTGTCATTTCCAATGGCATTTCCAAGGGAGCCAAATTTATCCTGTGTGACTTCAAAGGAGTCAATGCAGTTGCACCAGGAATGAGCATGGCCCACAGTTTTCACTTTGGTCACATACCCCCTCTCATTGTGAAGGGCACCCAGGAACAAAGATAAAAATAACCTAATACAAATCAGGGAAACAGTCACATGCCAGCGAAGTGGGAAGCAATAATTGTGACCAGTGACTCATTCTAAAGCATGGGGTATAGGGGATTCCCTACATAGTAACATACAGGGTCAGCCACCACACTTCTTTCTGCAGATTCATTCTGTGCCTAAGACAAGCCTTGCACATCCATTAACAGGACTGATAAACCAAAACTGCACAGCAATGCAGCCAACTGTTCCTCTTGTGTGATGCTCAGTCTTGTCACACGAGTCACACTTTGTGACTTCTAAAAGATATCAAATATCATTTGCCCTTTTGCTGCACTTGTGTTTCAAGAAGTGGAGTGTGCATGCACAATTCTTCTTTATATTGGCCTAAAACACCGGGAACTGAACAGCAGAGAGAAGCTACTATTTGTAACAATGATCAGTCTTTGTTTCTGTTTAATTATTTTCCAAGCTGTCCGTTTTGACCTTGATAGCCACCCGTATGCAGTTAAGTTACTGAATCTGTTTCTCTTTCTGCACACTTTAGGTGGGTGACAGTGCCATGGAGGATTAACAAGCAAGGTATGTGTTTATTAGTTTGAACTTCAGCACTTGTAAAGACAAACTTGTTGAAATACAGACAGAGAATTGGCTTCCTTTGCTTACAAGAAAACTTATCCCACAGATAGGTGTAGGAGGTTAAACAACACACAGATATTTCAAAAACTTCCAAAACCACATAACCTATTAAATCAAGAAAATCGACCTCTTGTTCTCTCCTCAACCCTTCTCTAAGATTTTTCCTAGCTGTATGAGGTATAGAGATTTTAATTTACGCTGCCTTCCATTTTTTAGAACCTTTTGTATCCCCTTCTGGTCACATATGTGCAAATATCTATTTTGGCCTTGTATCTGTGATGCCCAACCAGCTAATATTACTTTTTATGGATGCACTTCAGTGCAAGTAAAACAGATGCAGCAACACAGCAGTGCAGGTGCCAGCGGGAGTGCAGTTGTACCTAATGCAGTGCACATGAAATAGAATGTACATTTATTCTGCATGTACACAGGTACACACTGATGCTGTTGCAATCCTTCTGTGTGCTCCAAGGAAAAAAAAAAACAATCAGGAAAGAAAAATGTTGTGACCTGCTGCAGCAGCCCAAAAACCAAGAGTTGCACACACCTGACACTGAAAAAATGACATAAAATGCTATGATGAAGTCATGCGCAGGAAATGCCATTCTCTGGGCAGTGTCTGTTGCAGAAGCTGGTTATACAAACTCCTCTCTATCCATGTAAATCCATTTGTAGTTCATCTACTGGGACTTGTCTGCAAGAAGATAAACAGTCTAATGCACTCCAGCCTGTACTGGGCTGGGAGAATGAATGTGCATTCAGCCAAGAGACTTTAGAATTCCTGTATATGTCTTGCTTTTACTGCACTTGGGACAGATCGTGACTAGCAAAAAGCTAAGCAGAATATACTTGGCAAGCATTTTAACTGCTTAAATAGATGAAATCAGGCACAGCAAAGAGTCAAACAAAGATGAAAAATTGTAGTCACAAGAGTATGTTCTGGTGTATGGTCTTTTCGCAAAAAAGTTGAGATCAACTACAGCTCAAAAAATCATAACAAAATCTGAAGTTCCGTTTGAGGAGATGTCATCCCATGGAATCCTCTAAAGGTATTAAAATAGCCATGTGCAATCTGATTGCTTTTGAAAGTTTCTCTTAAATACACTGCCACTGAAAACATGCATTCTGTTCATACAGTACCATTTGACTCTACAGCCCAACATGGAGGGATTAAAAAAAGAAGAGACTGAAAGAAACTTCCATTTGCTTTTAGGGTTTTTCCATTTTAGCCACATATAAAGACAAATTCATGGGCAACAAAATATCTCTGATTCAGTCAGGATCATCATGTAATTTGGGTGACAGACACCTAAGCAATTGTCTTCCTTTATGTGGCATATATAATTTCACTTATTTCCAAGAAAAAAATAATGAAGTGGTGATAAAGAGAGGTCTTCTGTGAAATATATGAACACAATATAAATTCATAAAATGTTTAGGGGTAATTGCAGCTTCAGGAACAAAGTCTGACAGATGCATATATCATCATTATTTTAAAAACCAAGTTTTCACATTGTGACAGCACCTACAATTCAGAATCCATCTCACCATGAGCTAAACAAGCATATCTCAAAGCCAGATTCTTGCCATGGAAGGTTTGTAGAGGAAGGTTTACTTTTTTAGTAGTTTTTTTGCAACTACTTGTTTGGAGTTTTAAAACAAAACAAGTGATACCCTGTCCTTCCATCTGCCACTAAAAAGGAGGAAAATACACTTTAAATGTAACAATTAAAAGACAAAGTTGTGTAAATGCTTTGTTTTGCTCCTCACAGCAGTCCTCTGCCTTTGTATCCATGTTTGTAACACATTGCCCTACGTGCATAAAAAAAGATTTAGTCCTTACTCTGTCTTGTCTGTTGAGACCTATGCTACTAAAGTTCCCTACAGCAGTGATACATTAGGTTTTAATTGTCCACCATAAAGAATTTCTTCTCAGAATGGAAATACTTCAACGAGATTTCTTTCCCTCCCTTCCAGAAAAAGGTACTGGTAAACCAGATTATCTGCCCTGTCAGTACCAGCGAGCAGGACTACCCAGAGCTCCTGGCTGAAAGGTCTGTGACCCTACTCTTATCATCAAATCTTCACATGTGCTTGAACAAATAAAGCAGAGGGGGGTGTGTGGAAAGGCAATCAGCCACAGCCTTTTCAGAGACTCTGTGAGATAGAGAGCTTAGGATCTAAAGCAATAATCTGGGCAAACCCCATATAACCACAGTTTCCATAATACAGTCACTCAAAACTGCTAAAAAGCAGGTACTCAGTAGCCTTCAGGAGAAGAAACATAATACAGCACAAATCTAAATTTAAAACCCCAAAATTTTAAAATCCTGTTTTTACAGTGTTTCTAGGTTAAAACAATCTGCTAGTTTATCTATTTTTTTCTTTTTAGAACTTTAAAACAATCTCCATTTGCACTCATATAAACACTTCTGCACTTCTAATTCTCTGCTTTCCTGCTTTCCAGCTCTGCAAAGGCTGTCTAAAACAAAGAGAAGACTTTAGGCACTTTGCACTGTTCCTGACCACTGTTCTTCTCTCCTGCACTCCTAAAAGCTCTGATTTGTGCCCTTCGCTTTCTTGTTGCCATGGAGAAGGTCCAACACATGACCCGCTCCGCTCTGAGGAGAGCCTCAACTATTGAGGTCAACCCACAAGCACGCCAAAGGCTCCAAGAGCTCTTTGTGAATTTCTGCCTGATTTTAATTTGCCTCTTGCTGATCTGTATCATTGTGATGCTTCTCTGAAGTTCCAGCACTTCTCTGTCCTGTCCTCTAGGAATGTCACCTCAGGGGGAAGAGAGACCTACACATGCAACTCCCAGTGCAAGGATCCTCATGTGACAGGGGCTAGCACTTGGACTACAGAGTGTGCCAACCAGTGCTCTGTTATCTTACTGCCTGCTACATGTATTAAAAACACCTTTTCTGTGCAGAACAGTGTTTAGAGCCTGTAGTTACAAAGTTGTGCATGACTCAATGTCAGTCTCAATAAAGAGATGTCTTTACTACATGGGGTAAACTATCAGTAAATCAGATTATCTGCTCTGATCAGCAACAGCCAGCAGCTAGTAAATTCAGTGTTTTAGTCAGATAAACACCACCACCACTTTTTGGGGGCTTAAGTGTTTTTAGCCTTCTCTGAAAATCTTTAAGCCCTTGGAAGGGTTCCAAATTTGGACCATGCCTGCCCAAAGAAGAGCTTACAGGTACACAGCCCTTAACACATCCTGGGAAAATTTCTGCTCTGCTTAGTTCAAGGTGCTGCATCTCTGCATTATCAACTGAAGGCACTGAATTTGCTTGTGTTTTTCAATGGAATACGAGAATGAACCAAAAATCTAACTCAGAAAGGAAAAATGGTTTCATACATTTTTCTCCCTACTAAAGGAATCTTATATATGTGACATCTGGAACAATCCTTTCATTACGTTTTGCAGGAAAAAATTGACACTACCATAACTGATATAAAAAACTTTGTTTTCCATAGTCTTTTGACTGACATGACAACTGGCACAACTGAGATTCTCCGAGTTCTTAGTATTTGCCTTTAGATGACTTAATTAAGTCCTGTTCTAATTTATGTAATATTTTCCTTACTTTAAACTACAAAAAACTTGGAACTTGCCAATGCCACATGAGGTAGCTTACACTCGATGGGGCAAAGAGAAAAGTCTAGGTCACCATTACTGTTGTGACTGAAGTACATCCATGCAAATATATGTAACATCCCCATCTTCAGCTGCAAATTCCTGCTAGAGAACATGCCAGTACTTTCCTAAAATAAATGACAGATAAAAAAGTTTATTATAAACAATTATGCACAGAAGGGGAAAGCACTGCAGAACTATCTTTTTAACATGTAAACCACAGGCTATAGACATAAAAGATGATATTTCTACTCCAGAAGTTGTGAGTAACAAGACCGAGTAGAAGAATTCCAACTCTACTAACCTTATTACATGTTGCTGGTATTAAGCAAAATTCCTAGAAATTTGATACACTTTTCAAATTTAGACGAAGCGCAAGAATCGACAGAGCTCAGACAGACATCCATTTTTTAAAGAGATATTCTTCTATTCCATTCTATGTAAACATTCTTACTGATTAATACAGAAAATCAAAACAAGTTTATCTTGTATTCTGCCTCTAAGACTTAATATTTCATGAGTAGAAGTTGACAATGAACAGCTGAGTGGGAAGGGAAGAAATCTTTGAAAAAAACTCTGTATTCAATGGAATGCAAGCAAATCCAGTGATGAATTTCCTATTTGGTGAGTAGGTATGTTGAGACCAGACTCTGAAATAAGGTTACCCAGTAGAGGAAATTAAGATAGTTACTTGTGTGAGGATTAGGGCAAGCACTGGTGAGACTGGCAACACACGCCCACACTTGAAGTTAGCATATGAGCATTACTGACTTGAACTGTCAGTGTAAATCTCAATTTCCATTTCATGCATTCTGACCACTCTCACAAACACATGTGATATTAGCAATCGTGTTTCCCCTTTTAATCCTTCTTACTCTTCTTCTCTTCAAATCTGTATTTTTTTATATTAATGCATCAATTCTATTACTTATTAAATTACTTCTATTATGTGAAAAGAAGCTAGTAATCACAGAGCTTTCTAATTCTCTAAATCTCTATTTATTCTGTTTTGGTTTTCAACAGTAATCTTGACTGTGTTGTGATGTCCAGGTCACTTACATGTACCTGATTCCCACTTAGTAGCTAGTGTTTGTAACTATTCCTAATGAATTTTCTGCAAGTATAATCAAAAAGTTCACTGCTTTTACAAGCCATAATAAAAACTGCAAACATGTACAGCATGTAGTTTGGATTAAGTTTTCAGTTCTCTGCTCCATTCCACCCAAGCCTAAATCTTTTTCCTAAGGTCATCTTACACACTAATAGTGAATAAAGATAGCTACACAGGAAACAATCTGGCATTAATCTTCCTCAAAAAAAAATTACCTACTTCTATGACAATTTTATATTGGGAAGGAGCTGAACCAGGAACCAAAATATGCTGGTTTTAAAGATGTGTTTCCTTAGCCAGCTCCTCAGCAAAAAAATGACATAATAATTTATTCAATAATTGAATAATTGATATTATTCTCTACATGAAAACATGACCCACTTAAAAATGGAAACTTTGCTCTGACCAAGACTAGTCAGTAAGGTGTTTTAGAAGGCAGCATATACTTGCATTTCTTGAATAACTGTTCTACTGAACCACTCAGTGGACAGACAAAAGTAAAACAGCCTTAAACAAAATTATTCACACAACATGTACAAAAATGTTTGTCACCTCCCTGCACAAAGAATATTTATGCAAGTTTTGCTACAGCTACACCAATGGCCAATGGTACAGCTAGGTCAGTGGTATCCTGGCATTAGGAAGACAATTCCCAGCAGGTCAAGGGAGATGATCCTGCCCCTCTACCCCACCCTAGAGATGCTGTGTCCAGTTCTGGGCTCCTCAGTACAAGAGAGACATGGAGTATTCCTAGGGCTGGTCCAGCAGGAGATGACAAAGATCATTAAGGCACTAGAGTATTTCTGTTAAGAGAAAAGTCCAGGCAGCTGGGACTCAAGAAGTGACTGAGAGGGGAACTTTATCAATGTCTATCAATATTCGAAGAGGATGTCAAGAGGATGGAGCCAGGCTCTGCTGGGTGGTGCCAAGCAATAGGACAAGAGGCAATGGGCAGAAACTGATGCACAGGAAGTTCCACCTGAACATGAGGAAGAACTTCTTTACTGTGCACTGGAACAGGTTGCCCAGAGAGGTTATGGAGTCTCCTTCACGGGCGATGTTCAGACACCACCTGGATGCAATCCTGTGCCGTGTGCTCTAGGATCACCCTGCTTGAGCAGGCAGATGGTAGTCCCCTCCAACCTTATCCATTCTGGGATACACACAGAACAACAATCATAAGACATGTACACACTTTTTAATGAAATATATCCTGAAATGTATCCTTTATATCCTCTCTGCCAAAATTAGAGCAGAGTAATTGAACGCCTTCATTTAGAGAGTGTTCCTGTTTATATTTGGAAGCATATCAATACAGTATAAATTACAGATCAGATACCTGTATTTGTATGGGTATTAATGAATAGTGCCTAGCAGAATAAAATTGGAAATTTTTCTGTGAAATCCTGCAAGATCCAGAGATGTCTTATTTAACAACAAATGTAGTCCTTCTAGCTTAGTCCTTCTAGCTTTGACCTCCACGATAAAAAGTGAGGGAAAAAAAAAACCAACAAAAACCCTGAACATATTTCTTTAAAGAATTCCTTTAAAAACTGATCCTCAATAAGAATCCTGGTAATTTAAATTAACACATACCCTATATTTACTGTAGTAAGTCATATTATATTGATTGCTTTATAACCTTTTTTTTTTTAAGGTAAAATAATGCCAGAAGTTACACCTTTGTAGAAAATTTAAAACTATAAAACACTGCCCTCTTGTGATCTTCCCTAAAAATGTAGCTGATTATTAAAAGGAAGTTTTGGCAACTGTTGGCAGTGTTAGGGCTGAGTGGGTTTATATGTTCCTTTCATTTATGCATACATATTTCTATAAATAAAACCCAATTGTTAAGTTATTAATGCTATCTTAAAATAAGTAATTGCATATGTGCTATTAAAAGCACTAAAGACACATCCTCTGCCAGCTCAATCTAGATTCTTTGTAAGGCATTTGCAAGACTGAAATGGACCTTACACAGCACACTCCCAGCTAAACACAACTGCACTGCACGATGCCAAACCCTAGAAGGGTTGGAAATACTTCTATTAAAAGCCACACATTTTGCCCAGATAAGAAAGCAGGAGGTGGAGGGGTGTTTCACCTACAGAGGTATTTTAGAAGAAAATTTTCAACAGTCTGTTGCTGAAAGAGACCAAGTCTTGAAAACATTCATTCTTTTGAAAATTCAATGGGCCTGGAAAGTCCTATACACATAAAAAAAGTCAATGAAGTGCCAAACTGTATGAGAAAATTCAAGTCCTTCCTCCAATTATTAGTTCTTCAGAAATTCTTCAGAACTGTAATGAAAAGTAACATTAACCTTAATTTTATTTCATTTTATTTTTAAGGTATTTGAGAAAAAAAGGCTTGTAGAAGCATCCAGAATAATTTTCCAGAAAAAACAAACAACTAGCTATTGTAAACATAGATTTTTTTCCTAAGTGGCCGAAACTAAAAACCAGGGAAAAAGCTGTGGACAATAAAATTCATGTGAACCTACATGGCTTAGTACTGAAGGAGCAACCCCCTAAGCTACAATTAAGAGTCTGCTGCAGGCACAAGAGGGCAGACTGATGCACATTATGGATCTTGCCAACAACAGAGGTCTCAACTTGCTACTCAACTTTCTGCTCATTGTCTTGGTTCTAGTGCTCGCATTTATCCTTGTGAAGCTGATGTGAACCTCTGCAAAGCTCTGCTTCCTTCTCAGATTTCACCCTGTGGATTTTGCAATGATAATGTAGACACTCCAGACTACCTGAAGATAAGTATGCAAAGACAGCAGAGGCTGAAATATCCGACAGTTAGAGAAATGAGAAATGTGTTCACACCCCAAATTTATCAGAAAGCAATCCTAAGAGCTGTGCACAAGTATCTACCTGCCACTGAGTGAAGAAAGCACCTACAGCCTCGCTGAGTACCTGAAGAAAACCAAAAATGCATCAGCAGCAACTGTAGCTTCTCATTGCTACAGCTGGTTGTTATTTAAAGAGCTAAAATTATTTGGAGCATTCAAGGAATGTAATTTCTGCAAAAAGGGGACAGCAGAAATCAAATTTTTAAAATGGGATTTCTGTATAACATATACTTCATGGGAAATGACAGCAGGAAGGCAAACCAAAATGCCAGTTTTGAGTTGACGGCACACATCAAATTACCTGTGGAGAGAAAAGCACAGGTGCTGTAAATGGAAACAAAGATATCCCTGAAAAGCAGCTTGCTTTTTTGGGGGATAAGTGAAGGTCGAATATGAAAACATAATTATTATTTAGACCACCTGTGGTTCACTGCAACACCTTAAAAGCCAAAAGCCTTCTGTTATCCAGAGCGTATCAAAAGCAGCAGCTGTCAAAACAACTGAAAAACAAAGGGCCGTTACCCAGAGTTATGATAACTCTGTCCAGGAAACCCTTAGCACCAGCAGTAGGTGCAGCTGCACAAGCCCAAGATGCATTACAGCCTCAGTAAGAGGATTTACCACTTACGCATAGGTCAAGTGAGCAGTGTGGGAGTCCTCCAGCCGTATTTGACAGACCACTTGTTACTTGCCAGTGCAATCATCAGTCCATAGCCTGTCCTCACCTCTAGGCATGCAGCAAAAACTTCTTACAGGACATCATCTTTACAGGATGATGTATTTTTCCCACAGGGTCCTGGGAAGAAGAGTGACCAAGAAGAGCACAATTCTGTTGGAATTATTTTCCAGAAGGTAGTGCTAAAAACATGAGAAGTGCTGGGAAAGGAGGGGACCAGAAGCAGATTTTCATACATCACATTGAAGCCACACAACTTCCTCTTAGCACCTCACTTTCCCAAGTGAAACACAGGAACATTGTGCACTAGCACATATATATTGTACAGTAAATTTATTGCCATAGATATGCATATTAACACATGTACAAAAGAGGCTGATGTTATTTCATGGGTGGGGGAAGCCCCAGCTCCAGCTTCCTATTGCCAAAAGCACATCCCCGATTCAGCACATATACTGCTGAGTATATTATAGAGCTGATCCATTCATGTTGGCACCCAGAACTTCCATATGATCACTTCTGCTATTCAGTTATCTGCAGGAGACTCATCGAACTGGATCTATTGAATACACTTTTCACAGGAAAAGACAGTAGCAAACCTGAAAGCTTAAGGAAGTCCTACCATTAAATAGGTATCCACATTCCACTCTATGCTACCTGCTCCAAAGCTTACGGAGCACTAGTGTGCTGGTTTTATCTGGAATAAAGTTAATTTTCTTCATGATATAGTAGTTAGCATGGGACTACAGTGTGGTACAAGTCCAAAGTGTATTTCCCTACCAGTTATTATGAAGGAAATTACCTCTGCCCCAGCCAAACGAGCACAATGGCCTGGAGCAGCATAGATAATTAAAATGAAAGCTTTTTTCTCACCTGCTCTGAAATATGCACAATAAACATTTAAAATAGCTTCTGCAACTTACATATCCATAGTTTTTACTGTTGATTGCTATAGTAATATGAATTCCAATCTGTTTGCATTTAAAGCAGAAAAGTTTGCACAGCTACATCACAAAAAAATCTGTAAATTTATGTACCAGAGATATATGTGGCAATGGTTACATAGTTGTGTATTGCTTAGGAGAATTCCTGCTGATGCTTGACATAGATGGCTCAAAGCACACCAAAACCATAGAAACAAACAGAAAAAGCACTCCAGCCCAAGGCAGAATAAGAACAGTTTTCCCAACAAAATGGTTATTCACTGACATTCTGCTTGGGACGACCCAAAGATTATTACCTTCTATATATTCAGAAGTTTCCCTGTCTTAGGGAAACCACTGTGACACCAGTTGGCCCTGAGAAAACAATAAAATCACATATTCCTTTTTAATAAATTGAGGAAGATGAGCCTACTGCCACCACCAAGCATGTATTTCCAGATCAAAAATTACATACCAAGGAAGTCTGTGAGAAACTTTGCCTTCAGAGCATGGAGAAAAATCCCCAGATACAATCCAGTAGCTTCCTCTCAGTCAGCAATGAATGTGACACAATCCTCAACAAATGCAGAAATACGCTGCTGAAACTGAAACATTAATTTTCCCGAATGACATATAAAACTGGCAAAGTTATCAGCTAACCAATGCCAAGGCTCTTTTTGCAATCAAGCATAGGTCCAAGTTTGGTTTCCAATCATCTGCTAGCACTTACTCCAGACTGAACCTACAAGCACCTTATAATGAATGGAATCTCATTTGCTTGGCTACCAACTTCACAGCAAAAGGAATAGAGCATAAAAGCTTAGTTACGGCTCACAGTAAAGGAGGTCACTCTGCTAGCTAAAAATGATAATCCCTCGTGTTAAAAAGTTTTATATTCCCGAAAAGTATGGTTTCATGAAAATGTGATATAGGAAAAATATTGATATTAATAATTTTAATTTTCTGATCTGACAGGATTGTAAAAAAAATCCTAGCTTTGAGTTGACATTTAAGGATAAAGTTTTATGTGGCAACAATGTTATCTGACGAATGTTATGACTTTTCTTTCAATTAAAGTTTTACAGCTTTGTTTACCAATGTTTACATATGCATGCAGTTTACTTTCTTCCTTTTATGCTTAGCAACGAAAATTTTTCTAATAACTCTAAACTTCTCGTTGCATTAAAACTTAATTTCCAGCAATTTTTATATACACGGTATGATCAATCCAGTGTTTTGCTCCTTAAAAAAAACCACTCAACCTAGTACATTAAAGGGAAAAGATGCACTTATGTAATTTCCACCTATTATCTCTGCAATATTCTGACACAATTTAGCACACCATGAAGAAATCGTACAGATGCTCTGTACACTGGAATAAAGAGACTCATACTGTGATACTTACAACACTGTACAAACTTAATATATAGATATGCAATCTTCTGAAGTTTTCCTTGTTATTATATGATCTCCAACAATTTTAAAGGCATACTTTTATTTTGAATCTAATTTTGGACTAGCACACAGCATGTACCTACATGCATTCAGATAATAGGATATATAATAGGATCAGACTTTAAGAAATGACACTGCTTGAAAACATAGAGCCTTTTAATTTAGATTTTATGGCCTCCAAGTTCAGTAAATGGGAAATACTGTTGTGTGTTATAAGCGGGTTTTTTCCTTAATATAGTCCTTATCACACATTTCCTTATTCAAAGATCAGCTGCATATTGAAAACAATTAAACAATTAAGTGTATGGTGAAATACAAATTCTGCATGGAAACTATTTCCAGTAAAGCAGTATTTTTTTTTTTTTTTGGTGCATAAACTGAACTCCATAAACTGAAGAACTGTTAAAATCTGTTCCTAGGAAATGTGTAGGAGAATGTGTATTTTCAAAAAGCATACATTAAATAACTCACATCAGCTAAGGAAATTAATTTTCAGATGTAATTCCATGATGCTACACAATAACCAAAGACCAGATTCTCCTTGGAGATTTATTTCTGAAATGTAAAAACACCACACTCACAGCTGAAGGATGCACCTTCTCTAAGAGGCATTCTGTTGTTCCACAGCACATTTTCTACAGTTGCAAACCTGACCACATCCTGAAGGACAATCACAATGTAGCTGTAGGTCTTCTGCTCAACACTCTGAGTTTCCCTTACAATGCACAGGAAATTTTATTTTACAACCCATGGTTTACAATGGGAAATCTTGTAATGTGTTTTAAAATAGCGTGCTTTCAATGGAAAAGCCGCATGATAGATGTCATAATTTGGGGAGCAAAGTATAAGAAAAAAACACTGAGTTCAGTCTATTTCAAACAAGTAAGCAAGCAGAGAATCTTAAATCTGAAAGTAAATAACCCTGGAACAGCTTTTGAGGGGTGTCACATTATACTTTCCATTCGTCTTTAGAGTAAAGAAACAAAGCTTGTCTGATTTCACAAAAATTAACTCAGAATTATAGAGTTTTCTGTGGTCGACTGTCTGTATTAGTCTGTGAGGACATAAAAACTTATTCGTAATGTGTATTATTAAGTCCAACAGCTGTTCCTGAACCATCAGTCCTCAAAATCAACTCAGAAAATTTTTGCCGTCTACTCTTACCTCATTTGTGATAGGCTGGTAGAAGGGGAGGCTACAGAGTGCAGCTATCTTAAAGATGCACAAGGCTGCTCTAGATTAACAGTTGAAAGCAAAGTCTGTTATATTCTTTGTTCATTGCAATAGTAGTTTTAAGGCAAAATAATGATGATAAACTTATTTTTTTCAGTCCTAGAAAAAAACCACTAGATTTCCATCAGCATATATACATATTAAAAGCAAAAAAGCAAAAGTAATCATCACTAAAAGGAAATGAAAAATAGAAAAAATTATATAGAGCTGTGGCTTTTGCCCCTTTTATAAATCATTAGCTTCCTCTTATGCCTTCTACTCTATCCCTTAGATACATATTCCACTTACGATTGCAGTTTTCTTGGTTTCTCAGAAATAATAAAATACCAGTTCCCAGGTACATATGATCTCTGAAAAAAGGCCACAGCAGAATGATGCTCAGGTTTCTTTAAAAAACAGGTGTCAAAATAGGAAGAACCATTCTCATTTCTTCATTGCTTCTGGCATCTTTCCTCCTTACAGGTGTAATCTCTCTCAGAGGTTAGAGAGAAAGAAAGACAGAGAGGGCAGGGAGGGACAGCAGGAGATGCCTCTAAGAGCCCAAAGACTCTTGCACATGTTTTAACCTTCTCTGGGTGATACTTCACAGCTGCATCTCATGTGAGGACATAAAACAGATCCATTTCGAGGCCCAGCAATATTACTCCAGATCATGCCAGTGGAAGTGCTTTCCTAAGGCCATCAGGAATTTCCTCTACAGAGATGTAAAAGTTACAGGTGAAGCAAAAAACAAACAAACAAAAAAAGCAAGGCAGTTTTAGGCAAAATGTTAAATTAAAAAAACCTGTAAAGGTGCAGCACTGTTTTTGAATCAAAATCAAAGATAAATAATGCTTGTGTTCCCCCTGCTGGCTCTGTCCTCCAAACACAGCTTGGTAGCAATGCCTACATGGATGAAAGTTTTTAAAGAACTGTAATAACACACAGGGCTTCATTTGTTTCAAACATCTAACTTTGCCTTCATACTGTATTTAAACATGATCAGAGGGAGAAAGCACTTGTGAGACATAAAGGACAAAAGCTGGGAATTGTTTTGATCTAAACAAAAATAAATTTCTAAAACACTTGTCCTAAACAGTGTTGTAAAGGCACATAAAAGATGATGAATGTATCTAAATGAAGTAAATAAGTAAATAAAGCTTACTCTACTCTTGTAAGACCCCGTCAGGAGTACTGCATGCAGTTCTGGTGTCCCCAGCATAAAGAAGAATGTGGAACTGTTGGAACAAGTCCAAAGGAGGCCATAAGTTGGTAAGAGGACTGGAGCACTTCCCCTATGAAACAGGCTGAGGAATGTGGGACTGTTCAGCCTGGAGAAGCAAAGGCTGCATGGAGACCTCATAGCAACCCTGTAGTATCTGAAGAGGGCTTACTGGAGTTCCTTCATAGGAACTGCAGTGATAAGATATGGAGTAATGGGTACAAACTGAGAAAGGGGAAATTTAAGACTGAATCTTAGGAAGAAATTCTTTGCTATGAGGGTGGTAAGACACAGAAACAGGTTGCTCAGGGAAGTTGTGGATGCCCCAAACCTAGCAGTGTACAAGGCCAGGCTGGATAAGGCTTTGAGCCCACCTGGTCTAGTTGGAGGTGTCCCTGCCCAGAGGGAGAGAGCAGAGGGGGTTGTGACTAGATGATCTTTAAGGTCCCTTCTAACCCTTAATATTCTGTAATTCTGTATATTTAAATCCAAGAAGAGAACCACGAGGCACAGTAACCTGATCACAGATAGCACTACTGGTGGCTGCAGCCAGCTACAAATCTCACGTGTTTGGGAAGACTTGAATGAATGGATAGACCAAGCTCCCTCATGGTACCCTGCTGTCACTTCCCAAACTCTTTGTGTGCTCCTCAATGCCACCAGCAGATGCCAAGTGCCTGGAGTCCGGCTGGACCCAGCCTCAACACTAGCCAGCCTCTGTCACTTCAGTTCTGAGAACCATTAGCCTCTGCTCCCTACCTTGGGAATTTATCAACATCAGAATCTTCAAAACGCTAAGAGAAAGATGAGGATTTCTGCAGCAATAAAGGGTAAGGGTTGACCTGTAACAATGTCAGGTGTTTACACAAACCCTGAGATAACTATTAGTTTGGCCATATTAATTGGCCTCAATTTCCTTAGATTAAAAAAAAAAACCAACAACCCAACAAAAACCAACCCCATAAAAACCCAACACAACAAAAACTCAAAGCATCACCAAAAACCTAAAACCAGATCACCATTAAGAGCAAAACTGGATGTTAAGAATCTCTAAACTTGTCACTTTCCATCCATATACAACAGAAGGAACAAGAAAACTTGAGCATAACTCTCTGTAAATTACTTCATGTACTTTAGGCTGAAGGAAACAGGAAATCTGGACATACTGCTAGATTATCTCTGCTGAGATAATATCCTAGTCCAATCGTAAAATGCCTTTCAGAGAAATTTATATATTGTAAACGAGGATTTTTTTGTCAAGCCAAGCCAAACTTACTATACAGGTAAACATGAACATGTAAATTTTAAATATTGTCTTCTGTCACAAACTGTACTTCCCCATTAGGCGAAGAGCTAGGAACAAAGACTGTGAATTGCCATGTTAGAAAGCGTTACCTATCTCTTAAAACTATGTGTTTGATAGTCTCGATATGAAAATATTTCAAGTATGATGCATCAACCACATATACTCTCTTATTTAAATAAACCAGATTTGTTGACTACTGTTAGTTTATTTTTCTGAGTTAAAAAATAAGCAGTAATATCAAACTGAATTCCATTTTTAACTGCTAGGCATATGGAGGGTGAATATTCATACACCCTTGCACTACACAAAAGTCATTCTTATTTTGCTGAATGCATAAATGCAGCCTCTTTGTAACCCCATTCAGAAAAAAATACCTTCACATTTCCCCCACTATGCAGTTACTCTAAAACTACTAAAAAGGCTACTTGATGAACCTCTTCCTGTGCCCAGCTTCACATGAAGACATGTTAGTCTCATGTGGACAGGCACAACGACTCAGAGTAAACTGTAGGCAGACAGCAGAAATAGAAGAAAACTCAAGAAACAGCTAATATTGAGAAACAAGCAGCAACAGCCCAAATCAAAGCATAAAAATACCATCACCTGTGGTTAGGAGGACCTGTTCCCTTTCCTGTTTCATTAAAATCTGCCTGTTATTCCTCGTGTATAACACAGGATGCCACATGATGGCAGCAAACACCAAGCTTTATCCTTACCTGCACGGGCTGGTCACCTGCTACTCTGAAATCTTCGAGCTGCTGCATGTGCCATGCAGGCACGCCGTAGGGCTCCTCAGCAGGCCTGCAGTCCAGGGGATTTGCACGAAGCTGCTCCTTGAGCCACATCTGAGTCCTCACTGCCGGCTGTATGGGAGCTCCGCTCACAGCCTGCTGTCCCAGTGTCGCGTATCTCTGGCCAAAAGCTTCACAGCCGCCTGCCGCGGGTTTGCTTTCAGGTAAGGCACTGTAGGTCAAGTCTAAGGCGTGTCTCCTACTTGGGGAGTCTGAAACGAAGTCGTCTTTGCTGCACGTTTCAAATTTGTACTTGCAGTCCAGGAGAGAAGATCGTTTTTTCCCCATTTCTTTGTCCTCAATTTTTAGCAACTCCATGCTGTCATGCAAACAACTTGGCCCATTTGTCCTTAACTGAAGTGGTACAGCTTTGTCCGTACCAGCCCTGTATTCTACTGAATGACTACTTCCCTCTTGGCTGAAATTATTTGGTGAGCTGAGTTTAGACAAGGAGGACCATTTTCTCACAGGTCTTGCATCTTTCATGTCAAGAGAATTGTCCAGGGCTCCCTGATTTCTGCCTCCTCCTGACCGTACAAAGCTTGTACTCCATTTTGAGCCATCAGACTTGAAAGCTTCCCTGTGTTTGGAAAGTGAAGAGCTGGCACTAGACAGCATCACATGGGCAGTGGGAATAGAAACCAGTGATCGGCTGGGCTTAAACGATGATGTACCACTTGAAGTTGAATGATCTGTGAAGAGAAATTTATCACGTAAATAAGTGCAACACAGAGCTCATTAACATTAGTTCAGATAGGACAAAAGACCAAATTCAAGATGAAATGCAAAAACAGAAGGAAAGGTTTCTTGACTAAACAAGGCCTTCTAGATCATTCTAAACCATGACAATGGAAACTAATTAAAGTGGGAGATTTTCAAATTTATTTTGCTCCGGGTGTTGTGATTACTATAAGAAAAAAGCATTGACAACAGCAGCTTCAGAGAGAACTGTCAGCCTGTGAGCCAAAGAACCATTCCCAGCTTTAAGGTGGCAGGATGGATTTCTCCCCCATGCCACATAACACTAAGGAGCTTCTATACCACAAACAGTAGAGGTATTCAAGAGCCCCAAGACTGGTTCCTCTTCCATCACCCCCCCTTCTCGTTTTTCAAAGGCAAAAACAATTCAATAAATGCACTTTGTAAAATGGCAGTGCTGTAGACAAGCCAGTTTAATAATGGTCACTTGGACAGAGTTCTTAATCCATTCTGGATCGTACCAATTTCCAAGTGTGCTTCCTGTGCTGTGTTTGGCTGGGAAAGAGTTAATTTCCTCCACAGTACCTGGTATGGGGCTATGTTTTGGATTTCTTCTGGAGACTGTGTTGGTGATTTAGGGATATTTTAGTCCCTGCTATGCAGTCCTTATACATGGTCAAGATCTTTTCTGCTGCTCACCCCACCAGTGAGGAGGCTGGTGGTGCAAAAGGGTCTGGGAGGGGACACAGCTGGAAGAGCTGACCCCAGCTGACCAAATGGATATTCTGTATCCTACAGCACCATGCTCAGCAATAAAACTAGGGGAGGGAAGGCTGGTTTGGGGGACTGCTGCTCAGGCAGCAGTCAGCTGGTCGCGACCAACTGTTTTCATTTGCAGCCTTTCTTGGTTCTTATTTCTGTTACTTACAATATTTTTCTTATTTTCAATTATCACACTGTTTTTATCTCAACTCATGAAGTTTTTCACTTTTACACTTTCAATTCTCTCCCCCATCCCACCAGGGGTGGGGACGGGAAGAGTGAGCAAGTGGCAGTGTATTTACAGATCCAAATACAACACCACAGAGAAACTGTGTCTATCCATTTAAAAAATCTTTCCCAAGTCAAAATATCAAGAACAGAGCAATCAGAAAGGTGATATTCAGGAGGGAACAGCAGAGCAAAGAGGAGAGAGGAAAAGGAGAAGTTCTGGGAACTGGCTGAGAGCTCTCACACACCTAGAAACACGTGCTCAGTATTTCACAGGCTGTGGGCTACCAGAAATAAACATCTAATTCCCTCATTAGAGGATCAGCTCCCACCAAGTCAGGTTCATGGCAGATAGACAGCATGACATTGCTCTAATTAAAAGATTATTTTTGTGTCACTTTTACCAAAAAGCAAAACAGATACATTCTTCTTATTTCTTTTATCCAAACTTAGAGAGAACCTCTTTTGCTGAGATTTGTCAGCTACTACATGAATTCATACTGGGAAAATTTAAAAGTAAAAAAAAAAAAAGCTCTACAACTGGCATAACCAGTTTGATGGCTACACTAGGTTACTGTGATTTGGTGAAAGCCAGGACACATTATTTATTAATTAAGCACACTTTAAAAGCATATATTTGATTCAATATATCATACCACAGACAGGAAGAGAGCTTCCAATGGTGCAACAACTTTCAAAAATGGTAGCACTTCTTTTTCCACATATTGAAATAAAAATATCCCTATCTGCAACTTGAATATTCCTCCCTCTTTGGGATCAGACTTCCTCACTTTTTGCACTTGCAGCCCAACACAAAATAATATAGTCCTATAGTCACACTCTTCATGAGAAAAATGTATTAGGGCCCAAAGTATAAACAGTTCCCTATTTATTACATAGTTAATGCCAGTACTCCCAGAAAGGCAGGAAATCTTGCTGAAGCCTTCCTGCCCCCAGTGAGTCCCTGCCCTACCATGTACCCTCCCGTTTCAGTGCATTAGCTCTTGCCACACAGTTTCTTGCCTCTACTTTCATAGTAGTTACAGAACACTGCTCTAAGACTTGGCAAAACTGTCAGAGCTGGTTGAAGTGGACCAACAGTCCAAGAGCTATTCATAGGGTGCTGATGGTGGCCAGAGAACACACAGGGACTGTCCTGTGCAGGGCTAGGAATGGGACTTTGATGATCCTTCCAACTGAGGATATTCTCTGATTCTATGATAAAGTTAAATTGAAAGTAGAATACTACCAGCTTGTTATCTGATTAACCATATTGCTAATTTATGTGGGGGTAACATTTTTTGCATGTAAGATGGAAGATCCTCCTTCCTCGATGCACTTCTTCCTTAAAATCCTATACTGCAGAGAGAAACATTTTTATTGGCTGTTCTGTCTTGATATTGCTCAAGAGGTAGGACACGTTAAAGAGGAAGAAGGCCACACAACCCCTTCCAAGCAGAAGGAATCACAGTCTTCTTACCAAACACATCAATGCTCACAGATATTGCAACACTGGAAATGGTGACATAGCAACACTACTCATTTCCAAATTGTGATAAGCCCACAACATGTAACCTTTTTGCCTGTGCCAGGTACAGTATCAGCTTCTTTCAGCTCTGCCTCCTGTCTTCTCTCATGGCACATCCAACACTTGCATCAAAAGCCACTACCAACTGGGTACATCAGGCTATGCTGCATAGCAGGGGCTGCTTCCAGTCCTGCCCTGCAATGGAAATAAAGACACACAGCCACGTGTCTGAGGATGTCAAAGCAGCGACAAGAAAGCAAGAGAGGTACATGGCCTGATGGAGCTAGAGTCTCAAACAGATGTATCATGAGATAAAAAGGGCAGGTTGGAGTCCTGCTTTAGGACAACATACAGCAGAAGAGCAGGAAGAGACTTTCAGGGAAAGTAGAGAGGGAAATGCAGAGAAGAAAGAAATGCATCTCCTCCTCCACAGAGAACTCCTTAGCTTGAGGCTGCTGTCTTTGTAACATTAAAGAAAACTAACCTGTGTACTGAGCCTTACCTACAAGCTGAATCTGACACGGCACAAAGTCAGTCCAGCAAAGGCAGCAGTCCCAGGCTTTTTTGTGTCCAAAGAAAATAAGAGTATGTTAGGATTCAAAAAGAACTGACCTATGTTTTAGGCTATGCAGCTTTCTAGGAGTAGAAATGTTACATCTGCAAGAGAAAGGTAAAAGAAATCCTGTATATATGTATCTATAAAACTTAAAATAGTAAAAAATATATGATAGTATTTAATATAGCATTTTCTGTCTAAAATACTGACTTAATGTTACCCATACGTGGTTTTCAAACTAAAATTAAAACCAGTAATAATTAGAAATACATTATTTCTTTCATTTATTAGATTACAGACTTATTAATATGTGGTCAATTTTTATTTTTCCTTCTAAATTTAATTCATTTAAAAATTAATTAATTTTGAATTAAGATTTAAACTTATTTTCCTCACTTCCAGTTCTAAACTTCAAGCAGATTTGAACTTGGAATGCCACTTATATCCAAGTACAGCTGATGGATGTCTCCAATAATTTGTCTCAAAGACAAACAGTAATTTTGGCTTCAAGTTGTCCCAATTAATCTTCCCATTAACACTCACTGAAACATATGAGAAAATTCACACTTTTTCTTAGAGCATATTGCTCAAGTCTGCCTTGCCTGCAGGCTTAGCTGGAAAAAGATCCAGTTTGCCTTAAGAAACATCTCGCAACACAAAAAGCAGGAAATTAGTAGATTTCATTGAAAATAGAAGAGAATACAGAAAACATCATGAAACTTAAAGAGACGTTACTTCTTCTATAAACACAGGAATAAGCTCCATCTGGCCAAATCCTGCCAAATATTTCTTTATCCAAGCAGCAGGTTTTTCCCTTCCATATAGGTGGGGGTAAGCAAACGCCAGTTCAGAACTGAAAGCGCTCTCTCCTTGGGATTACTTGGGGTTTACTTCACTGATCTGGTATTTATTTGAAGATTACAAACACTCTCAAACATGGCTTGTGTGTCTCCAGAGTCTTTCAAAGCTTAAAAGTTTGCTCTTTAATGAAAGCCAAAAGAGACAGAAGGGTAAAAAAGTAGCTAGATGCTACCGGTTTTCCTTTCAGCAGAAATAAGATTATATGACTTTTTTTTCTTTTCAATTATCCTAATAACTTTTTTGGGGCCCACCACAAAACTTCCTGGAGCACTTTTCTAATAGGCATGACATTTTAACACCTGATTCGGTACTTACAGAGCCACATAAATAAGAGAATTGAAAGCACGCTATTTTAAAATCACATTACAAGATTTCTACCGTATAACAGCAGCAGATGGAATAAAAAAAATGAGGAACATTTCATATGGCTTTCTTACCATCTTGTGTTACACTTCTGAAATATTTAATTACTGCTTATCTGGCATAGAAAATAATGTAACAGAATAAATTTTGGTCTTAATAAAAAACTAATAACAAAAGAAAGCACAACATGCACTTTCTTCTGAAAGAGAGGTAGAAGTATACTTCAATATAAAGTTAATTCACATCTACTCATTTACATTTTCCTGTGCTATGCTTTTTAAATTACTGTAAGAAAACCTCTGAAGTAATTTCTTAGGCCAGACACCACCCTCATGCAATTACTTAAAACTCTTATGTGTCACCCAACAGTCAGTCAAAACAAACGATTCAGAAAAGGTTCACTGTAACCCTAAACAACTTCTTAAGCTGCAAAATGAAACCAGTGCTATGAGAACTCCCATATAAGATACATCTCTGCATGGGACAAATTCTTCACTGTTCCAGATAAGATATTATCAAACAATAGCAGAGTAATCAGCTAATATAGTTACCCAACATTAATCAAAATCAAAATGCATTTGATACATGTGTTTATGGCATGCATGTGTATCTAATGCCACTGAAAAGTGGTGAACCTTCCTTGTGTGAAGGACTTTGAAATTTGATATTTTATCCAGGGTATAATTAGAATGCCCTGATCATGGAGAAAAACAGCAGTATTAAAAACAGCTGACCTTCTCTTCCTGTCCTCCCTTCCCACCCACCCCCCAAAACACTGACATAGTTTACCCCAATGCAGGAAAATAAACTGAACTATTCTTATTAACTGAGCAAAAGATAAACAGGGGAAGTCAAGCCTCCATTATACAAATTGAAGGTCTTGAATCTGGCTGCAGTTTAGTGAACAAAAGCTCTGATATTCATTATAGGACGTCAGTTCCTCTGAACTGTTCTGTAGCTCTTAACTGCATGGACCCCAGCAACATGCCACAAACAATTCCAGCATCCAGCACAGGACTGAAGGAGTCATGAGACTTCCACCTACCATGGAAGCATGTGGGTGCTTCCCATAAATCTCTGAAACAGCTGTTTTCAACAACAGAAGGGTCTAACTCTCCTGGGACTCGGTCGAAAGTCAATGGGATGCTGTGCCACGACAGCAGCATTGATGCTACATGTGTGTTCCTCCCTGCTTAGCTACTCACAAACTGCACAGGCCTTAATGCAGCAGAGATAATCAGATGAGCTAAATGAGACATTTCAAAGTGGTCAGGCAGGAGGCCAGTTCTAGTTAAAAATCCTAAGCAGACTGACTCCTCATCCTCTGGAAGCAAAAACATGCCTTTCCAGGGTGCAGCAGCACTCACAGGAATGGTTTGGGCTTGGTTGGTTTGTTGGGGGTTTTTTTCGTACTGTCTAGAATTCTTCATCATTCTTTTTACAAGCCTTTGTCATATTACTTCAAGTTTACCGTGTCAAAATATGAGGTGAATGAAGGAAGGAATCTCTGCAAATAACTCTCTTCCAAAGAATAAAAAAGAACATGCATCACAGAAAGCTGAGGCAAAAAAGGAAGCACTGCACACAAAGAAAGGAACTGTTCAGACAATTAGCAAGTTTTGTATGAGAAAGAATTCCTAAACATAGTTTTTATAAAGCTCTGTGTTTGAACAGCAAGGAACTAATTTAAAATAATAACTGACAAAAAACTTACTAGAGGAAAAATGCAGTACTGATTAAAGCTAATTTAAAATAATATTAAATGCTAAAATACTTACTGCCAGTAAACTGAGATGGTTGTATCACATCTATGCCTTCAAAGTAAAGACAGTCATGTGGTGTTTAGAAGCAAGTCCAATTAATGTCAATTGGAAAAAAGAAGGAAGTTCACTGCCTTCCACATCACCATCACTGTACTGCCAGTATCAATCAGAATTCTTTTACATAAGATGTGGGTTGCAAACTGCAAGTCAGTTCTGCTTTGTTTCACATTAATTGTATGGGATTTTCTGTAATCTACTGTATTGCATACCACAGGAATGCAAGTTGTAACTAAAAACTCGCTTGTTTTAAAAGGTGAAGGAATTTAAAAGCTATATAATTCACAAAGAATTTGAACAGTACAACACTGAATAATATGAATGTGAA
Source organism: Sturnus vulgaris (assembly GCF_052056855.1). Lineage (NCBI taxonomy): Eukaryota > Metazoa > Chordata > Aves > Passeriformes > Sturnidae > Sturnus > Sturnus vulgaris. The sequence continues at coordinate 66,439,316 of NC_142245.1, read as the reverse complement.
CTTAGAAGGTTGCAGTTGAGATAGGATTTTCAAAAACTGAAGCAATTTGGCTGCTTTTTGGACTTTGTTTCAGGTGAAATACTGGTGAAACTACAATCCCTGAGCAGTGTTATTGTAGAGAGATGGAAGAAGGAATATATGGTAGGGCAGCATCACAGGCCTCCTACAATGTACAGATATAAAAAAATACTACAAGGCAAGTTAAAAGGATTTTTAGTAAGTAGAGCAGAAAGCTATGCTGGAAAGAGTAAAAGCTGCCACTCACTGAGTACCTGGACGGCATCCACACTATTCCACATCCTTCCTCTCCAAGGAAAGAAGTGTAGAGGTAACACTGAGTTCCAGCAAATGGTAAACAGCTTCTTAGATATCCTTACAAACAAAGGGAATGCTATGTACCTATGAACATACTTGAACAGAAACTTGCCTAACATATCCCATCTAATTCATTAAGACCTGGCCATTTGGTATCCATCTTCCTTATCCCCTTCCTCTACAGTTAATGAATTTACTTTTCCCCCATTTGTGACTTCTCATTCTTTTCCGTGCCCTTCAGGCAAACGCATCATCTTCCTTGTTTGACAGAGAGGTGATAGGGGAGCAACAATCATACTCAGAGTAAGTAATGAGGACAACACTCTCAATTAAAAACAAAGGGGGAGTGAGAAACAAGTATGTTCTTAAATTTATTAAAGCTTAACACAGAAACTGTCACTGAACAATAGAAAATTATACCTCCTCACTAAAAAATATTTACTCAAAGAAAATAATTTTTATTTCCCTATTTTCCCATTATTCATACCCTGTTTTCAGCTTACCATGTAAAAGGTTGCCTTGCTTGACTTAGATTTGCCTGAAAACACAGTATTTTCCCTAGAACAAAGTACTGACAAGGAACTTGCCTTATAGGAGCTACTGCCTTGTATTAAGTTGTAGTATTTCTGTTACTGAAATTCTCTTTCACAGATCTGCTCTTTGATCAAGTCTCATTAGGGCACAGCCAACACTCACCAGCTTTCATTTATTTAAAGTGTTTTCCCATGCTTGAGGGGTCATCCCTGTACCTTAACATCGGGTTCCCACCACACCTTCTGAGATAGCAGACCTGGCAACCTCCTTAGCAAAGTTCTTAAGATTCTAGGAGCAAGAACACACAACTAACACAGTGGGCCACACCTTCACATGGTCTCGCCTTAGAGCTCCAAATCAATCTCTGCATTCCACATCCCATTTCAAGAGCCAAAGTTCTTAATTCCATCGCTTAATTTAGATTAAAAGAGGCAATCTGAGCAGCTTCCCAAAGAATTGCACAGGGGTGATCCAACCAAAATCAGTACCAAAATGAAGCACACAGAAATCATACATTTCTTTTTTGATCATACATGATCAGTTAAAAAAACACTACACAGGAGACAAGCTCTGTAGAAAGTGTTAGTTTTCTCCCATGTGCCATTGCAGTCAGACTTGAGGTCAAAGTTCTCAGTACTAACACGTTAAAATACATTTGGTAGAATGTCCTGTCATCCAAAACACTCCTCATTAAAAGTTAAAACACATTCCACTGACTTATATAGCTGTTTTGGGGGTTTGGATTTTTTTGTGCAAGAAAGTACTGGGTAAAATGATCCACATTCTACTTTAAAATAAACTTCTTTAAACCAGCTGTTTGGCAGAACCAATTTGAAGACTCAAATAATAAAATTTTACATGTGTTTCAACAAACGAAGCTTAACACAAACTTCTAACAGCAGTCTGTATTTTGCAAAAGGTGACTTCAGGGAGACTGTACCAAGGCAGGGCAACAGTTTTTGATGGGTGAAGATAAATAAAAACTCCACAAACAAACAGAAAAAAGCAAGTGCATGTGAGTGGTACATTAAACCTGAGGACTTAATACTCATTAGGTATATATATGCAGAGAGTAAAAAGAAAACCCCTAAGCCCCCAACATACCAGATACACACCAAGCATATCTGTCCTGCCCAAGGGATCTAGCATAACTGATATTTCAGGACACACACAAAAAAAAGAGTACTGCCTATTAATATTTCTGTGAAGTGCCAATTTACCCAGCAATATCTAGGCTAATAATACTCAGATGGGGAATCCACAACTCCAAAAGAGAAGTGTCTTCAAAAAAATTTAGTAACTTCTACTCTTGAGCCAGATCTAGGTCAATTTAGCTCACTCACATGAAACCCAGATTCAGAAGATGATATAACAGGGGACTGTAAAGGAAAGTAGCAGTGTATAGAGGTGAGATGCTGCCACTCCAAAATGAAGTCAGGGATCACTCTTGTGCAACAACAGCAGTTCTGATGAACAGGCACACATTTCAAAAAGCAGCAGGCAAAATCTGTTTTACAGGAAAAAATTATTCAGCAGAGAAAAATACATTACAGCAAAGTCAACTGCAAGATTCTATTCTTGTTTTCCCTACTCTACTCAATTATTCCAGATGCCTATGTTAGAGAAATCTGAAAGTACAGATTGATTAAAAGAACACGTGACAAATACAATATCATGGGATATTTAACTGAAGCAGATAATATTTCACAGATTTTATCTGAGCAAATAGTCTAAAGCAAACAGCAGGTGAGCCCAAGAGCAAATTTTTACTCCATATCAGTCACTGAAAACAAGTTATTTATGACTGCTATTGGTCCAAGTTTGCAATGGCCATCTGCTGAATTAAGCTGTAAGGAGAAAGGATAACCTAACTTGTATAAAAATCTATTTAGATGAGAAAATTGAGATGTTAAGATAGAAATATGTCTTAAAAGAATGAACTTTTTTATTCAACTCTGCATTACCAGAGTACAATAAAACTTTTCACTTATGGACTTTGCCTCTTCAACTAACGATATCACAAACCCACAGCCAAATTAATAGCGATTTCTAGAAATACAGAATAAAGGATGTTCTGAACAACCATTTTCAAAAAATTAAACTTTCCCAGCAGTAAGTGATGCACACACAAAGAAACATCCCACCCTCTCTTGATGTGCCCCTCTACACTCAGCTTCAGCTTCGGTGCTATTTTGCTGCCATACACGTATAGCACCTGAGAGAGAGCTATGCTACGGGATGTTCACAGACCACAGTGTGAGTACATGTGAATTATATGCAGCTGGCCACCACAAAATAGTAAAAAATATTATGCATGCAATGTGGATGTTCCATGCAAAAGAGCACAAACCAAGCGAAAGAGCATTTGTGTCCCACAGCATCTATCTTCTCCAGCCATCTAAGAGCTATTTTTAAGAAACAGTTATATAACGAAGTAGAACAATTTTTAGATTAACAGGTTTTATTTTCACCCTCCCCCCAGATAAGAGGATAAAGCAATATTCCAGAACAGAAGTCACGTAAACATGCAACTTGATTTCACTGAAACAGAAGCTTCAGTGAAAACCTATACTGCCACAGGGAGTTTCTTTTGTGATTAGTTGTCTCATTTTTTAGAAGTCTAGATCTTAACTTGCATTTGCCCTTTTATGAAGGCCATCTACAGCTTCCAATTCCATTTTCCAACAACAAGCAATTAACAGTGAAGACATGAAGAAATCAAATATCCCCCTAGGACCTTCTTTAAAAGTAATGGCTAAAGGGGAAAGAATACTATGGATGCCACAATATATCTGTTCTCTTTCCTTTCTGAATCTGCAAGATACCATGCCACAAGCATCTTCTACTTCAACAGCCATCAGATACCCCCTCTTGCTGACATTATCTTTTCATCTCCAGCTAGGGATGACTCAAAAAAACTAGAGTAACTTAGCCCATCAGAACAGAATTCACTCCTGCCCTCCAGAGCAGGATAATTCTAGGTATTTTTGTTCTCTGTAAGAGAACGCCCAGTACCAGCTGCATACCTACCAAAGACAGATGCACGTTGTGCGTTCTCAGTCTCTACAGGCAACTTAGTTATATTATCCCAACTCTCTAATTTATCTCTGATGCCATGTCCTACAACAACATTCTCAGATTAGCTAGGCTGATACCTTTCAGCAGGAAAACTACATTACCTAAGACATGAAGGGCAAAGGATGTGCACATGAAGACAAACTCACATGAGGAGAGTTAAGAGATACCCTCTAACACAAGGAAACAGAGCAAAACCTGAGGGCTCCCAGAGAGCACTATCATTCCAGAGAGTAATACTCTGTGGAGTTTTATCCAGAGATAAAACTCTGTGGTTGACCAAGGTATGTATCAATATGTCACATTCTTTATAACTACAGGTAGAAACAGAGCCCTCAATTCAATGTCAAGTAACTTTAGAAGGTTAAATCCCATTTTGAAGGAGACTGGAGTTTCTGTTTATGTTTTTGAGATAATTATCCAATGAAAGTTTAATCCCTGTTTCTACTAAGACTGTCTTTGTATTGAAATAATTAAAAAATAATTAAATATTAAAATATTTAGATTCATCTGGTACCTGTTCTGCTCAACACAGAGCAGTAGATCTCTTGGTTCACAGCCCACCAGGAATAGCTCCAACAGGACCAGCACCCTTCAGTTTTATGCCAGACCACACAAGTGGGGAAGACAGAACACACCTTCATTTTTTCTCCCAATCTCATACTTCAGCTTCATTTCCTCCACTCATCTGAGCTTTGCACAGTAGTCATCCTCGTAGCTTACCTCTGTATTCTCACTTTAGGAGCCCCAGCCCAAACCTATAATCACTGAACAATCATTTAGGTTGGAAAAGACTTTCAATATCCCTGAGTCCAACCATTAACCTAGCACTACCAAGTCCCACACTAAAACCATGACCCCAAGTGCCATATCTACATGTTATACTTTGAAAACCTCCAGGGATGGTGACTCAACCACTTCCCTGGGCAGCCTGTTCTCATATCTGACAGCCCTTTAATTGGTAACTCTTCCATGTATCACACAGACTTCTGTACAATTGGAACACATGTACATTACTCAGCTGTAAAAAGAAATCCTTTTACAGGCAGAAGCAGGTGCTGTGAGCAGCCACAGCATGGAGGCTGCCATGGGTCCAGTGAGGCAGGAGGACACTGCTGGCTGTCACTGCTCCATAGCAAGGCTGTCCCTGTCTGACTCCTTCCTCCTGCTGCAGACCAAGGTCAGCCCAGGTCACCAAGCACAGCCAGCCTGCCTTGCTGCAGCACTGCCACTGCTGCACACCTCTTGGAAGCACTTCATGGGCCACAAGCAATTTACTTAAGACACTTTGGGAATGTCTATATCAAGCAGTAATCCCTTCCAAGGGCCAGAAACCATCCCCAGCAACCCCAAAAATTCAACGGTTGCCCCAAGAACAACTTAACTCACTGGGGAAGTCTCTCTCCCTTTCAGATGCTGATTCTCAAATGGTAAAAGAGATGGTAATATGTTAATAGTAGCTAATATTTAACTGTAGTAGGTCTGTTGCAGACCTAGCAATCTACTTAATTACTTACTAATATTTGGGGGAAACCACAATACTTTTAAAAGAAATTGGGGAAAAAAAAGAAAGAAAAAAAGAAAAAAAAAGTAAGTAAAACCTTGTAAATTAAATACAGAAAGAAGTAAAATATAATGTTGCAGAAATAGCTTCAGCACTCTATTTTCTAACTTTTATATTCCTAGCTTTCCTACTCTACCCTTCATTTACCATAGACTAATCTCACCTTCCCTTAAAGTTTCTTAGACATATCAGGGCTTTGATAACAAATTAACAGCCTACTCCACATGTAGGTCACCATCTGGAAGCCAGCTCAGGTCACAGAGGATTAACTTTAAATTGGATTTTAGCACAGCTCTATATCCTACATAAGAAGTCACTTTTTATACTTCAAAAATTAAGCATCATTATCTGTATTTTCCAAATGAAGAACAGGAGACAAACTCTTACAACAACTAGACTAATGTTACTTAGTAAACTTTACCTGCTTTCTCCCACTGCTCTTTACACTGAGCAGTATTAGTTATCCTGGTTACCTTTTTAAATTTCACAAAGTCAAACAAAACATAGTAGTAATAAAGTTAGGGGAAAGGAGTGCAAGACCTACCTGAAATGTTGAAATTCTCAGCATTTTCCTACAGCAAGATTCCTATTACTAACAGAAACATTTCTGAAAACAACAATGGCAACAAGAAGATGTGGAAGTTTCTGGATTCCATCCCACGAAACTGATTACAATACAATAAACAGATGTGGAAAACCCGTTGCTTTTGTGCACCATCTGGCTTTCACTGCTTTGACTCCAGCTTTTAACATTCTACTTTTCAGGCACACCAGTGGAGTCATGGTACTAAGCCTACCAGTGACAGAGAGTTGTTCCAATTCTAATACAGAATTTACCTACAGCAGAACACAAAGGAGAGGGATTCACAGTTCTGTACTGCCCATAAACAATTCTTCTTCCAGGACCCCCAACCTTCACACATCCTGAGGACTTAATTTTAGGTGTTTTTTGAAGGGCAGTTGATAGTCTGAGCAAATATGAATGTTAAACAGGTGAAATTAGGAGTGTTAATTCTGTGAGTGTATTTAGAACCAAATCTCTCACTCTTTGGAGGATTTCTGTACTGTAAAAAACAAGCCTCCACTCCAGAAGGGAACTATAACTTCCTTATATGTCCATGAACATAGAAGCCATGAAGAATAATTTTAAAGGCTGGAGGAAAAAAAAAAAGCCCCAAACTTCATGCATACATTAATTCTTAAGAGTATGTTTTCACTGCTAGTAGTCTGTCAGTCAGTTCTATACTATTAAAATGAACCTGTATGTCATATTTGTTTAGAAATATCCTGAAAATTAAAGGTTACTTGTGCCCTTTGACAAGACTAGCTGTAAGATCTGATTTTAACTATAATCAAAGCTTAAATACTGATACCGAATCAGGAGAGAAATGCATAATGACCAGTAGAGTCTTTTATCACAGTCTCTCCTAATGAAGATATTTAGCTTTGCAGATAATTTCTAAAATAAATTTTTTAAAAATTAACAGCAGTTTAGAGCTTCCCCATTCTTTCAATCCATTTCTAAAGTTGTTTTTCCCCCACACTTTCTATGCCAAAAGAGTTTAGTGCCCTGACATTGCAATGACTTAGAAAATTTTGATTAGCACATTAATTAATGAAAGCAATAAATCCAACTAAATCATAAAAGCAAGAAAATATAACTAATTAATTACGAAAAAATACTTTAACAAAAAAGCATCCTGAAAGACCAGAAGCTCCTTTGCCAAATTGTACATACATCAGGCACCATTTGGTCCGTTGAATTCATCCTCCCTGGAATAAAACACACTTGCTACAAATTTTATCAGCAGTCCCAGATTAAAAGACTTGATCTACTGTAGATAGCAGAACTCTAAGACAAATACAACTTGTGTATTTGAGATTATTTCTGTAGTCATTTAAGATAAAACATGCTAAAGCATTCAAAACAAAAAAGATACTACACACACACACACACACTAAGAAGTCCTTCCTTGGTGGCTTTTGAGATTTGATTGGCATAATTTTAGAAATCAATCTGGCATCTCGAGTCCCAACAGCAGGGTTTACCTAGCACCTGAATGGGATGCTGGTTCACTGCCAATACACCTTCCTGAGTACCCATGGAATCTCCAGCACTCCTGAACATAGTCCATCATGCTTACACACAGCATATCACATGACATAAAAACTGCAGTTATTTTAAGTGCTACTATGTATACTGCTACTCAGTTTAAGACTTTATTTGAACAGAGGAGTGGTTCACTGATTATAGATAACTAATAAGCTTGAACACAAACAATCTGAATTACAATTTCATTCAAAGGGTTTAGTGATCACTTCTCTTTGCTCCCCAGGAATGTTGGAAAATAGAGTTTTTATGTCCTTTTTGTTTTCTGTGATATGCACAATAAAGTACAGAGCAAGAGGTGGTAGAGCAGAAAATGTTTCAATCGCTGCCTTTGATAATGGAAAGAATTTAGTGTTTACAAATTTCCAGTTGTTGGCTCACACGTTTGGATATTTATAGTACTTATCACTATGGCATCCAAGCACATTAGCAGTGCTCTGATCCCCACAAAGAAAACAAAATAAAACTGTTTCTTCTCCACTCTCCATCCTATTAAGAAGCACCTCAGTTAAAGTATTACTAGCAGAACACGTTCCAGAAATTAGAAATAGAACTCTTTTCAAAAGGTAGACTCAATTTCAGATCTTATGTTTTGATGAGAACAAGCAGGGACCAAAGTCTATCATAAAAGTTGGTGTTGTAGGCTTGAGACCTGATCTCTGGCTCTAAAACCAAGTTCCATAACCATTAGCTAAGGAAGTCTGAATTGCAAACTTACAGAAAGCATTTAAATTTAAAAAAAAATACTAAAATTCAATCTGTCTAATTATGTTAATAACCGAAGTCATCTTCCACCCCAGAGAAATGCAAGACAGTAATTTTGCGCACTGCGGCATCCACAGTGTTCTTCGGGGTTACCCAATAGCACCAGCAAATCCCTAACATAGCAAACTGTAATGGCATTCAGCCCACATCCCAGCTACCAGGATGAAATCTGAAACTCTGCAAAGGGTAGCAATTTTAGAAGCTACACACAGATCTTCACATCCCCACTCACGTGGTGCAAGGTTATTGATGCACTTCAGCTTCAGAAGAGAGGTCAACACAAATGATTTTTGATAAGCAAAACTACCATGCTTCACCTTGCACAGAGTATTTTTATAATCACACACTGCTTAGTTCCCTTCTGCATCTTGGGCTAACACTTATAGGCAAATTAGCATGATTACAATACTGAAATAATGAAGCAGCAGAAATAACTCGTATCAATAAATAAATCGTATCAGTAACAATTACACTGAACGCAAGAACGGCTTCTTAACAGCTTCCAAATATCTTTATTACCTTTTCTTTTTGTAATGCACTTTATTTTTAGATTTTCATTTATATCTTTAGTTATTACAGGCCAAAAAGATTAATGATGTTGGAAAAACAAGCATGGTAACTGTTATATATATATAAATATATGCAAACAAACTCACATATAAAGCATATTAAGAAATCTGTTTATATAAGCACATGTAAAAAAATAAACTGATTTAACCAGCCTTACAAATCAGTAAGCTTCAGAACAAAATAAAATATAATCCATGCTTCTTCCAGTCTGATATCAGGCTTCTGAAACACAGAACTCCACCAAGCATAGCCTGGTCCATCAAGTCCCACACTTACTTTTCAACAGCTGGAACAGCACCCACCCATGTCAACATCAGTCTAATTAATGTTCTTTAACTTATACAGTAAATTAAGGGTACACTACTCTTATGGGAGGACAGCACTCCCAGAACTACATAAACATGAACTTTTGGCTGTAAGTCACACGTTTTATTAATTCTACTAGACTATGCTACCTGCCAGAACTAACTAAAGTAAATATTCATATACAGTCATAATATTCTCACCTACTTTTGAATTCCCATTTCATTCCAAAACTTCAGAAGTATATAATTAAGCGATTCTGAATTTTTCACATTCCTCACCTCCTTCCAAAATAATCCATTACAATTGCCATTAAGGACTAAATAAATGCTACGTTCCATAAAAAATTAAATTCCACTCATGGGTAAACACAACACCTTCAATTTTTGTTATGCACTCATCATGTCTACACATAGACCACACCTTTGTATCCCGCAAGAGTCTGGGTTACATCACTTAATGATATAACTCTTAACATGTAGAAAAACAATGTGGCTATCCCAGACCTCATTTCACAAAGGAAAACAAGAAAAAAAAAAATCAGCAGGAACAGAAGAAAGTACTACTGCACCATCTCATAAAGACATTCTAAAAGCTGAAATATTACCAGTATAAATCATGGACTGTTCCTTCTTTTATTTACATAACATACTGTTCTTTTTAAGTGAAGACCCAAGTGTTAAAAGAATTGAGCCATTTGGAACAGCAGAAATTACAGTTTTTAAAACGGGAATTTGGCCAGAACAACCTTTTAGTACTTTCTTTTCTTTTTTTTTTTTTTTTTTTTGTAACTGGCGCTGAAAACACAGAAGAGCAAACTGGAGCAGTTATGTACATAAAACTAGCCCATATGGGTCTCCTGTACTGAAGTCCTCTGTCATAGTCTCCTCAGTGTCAGTAGTAAGATCATCTGAATACCTGATCAAGGTGAGAAAGATTCCATATAAAGGCCTGCATGTGGAAAGCAGATCTATCCTGTGGGCTGCTTGAAGTCAGATTTGTTTTCCCCCTCTTCTTCCTGAAGAAGAAGAGACTAGGAGAGAGGAGACGGGGCAGTAACAAGACCTGAAAAGGAATACCAAACTGGGGGACATTGATATGAATTGAGGAGAGAAAGCAACCCAAGATCCCCTTCAGACATGTCCCAGGGAGAGCACACTTCCAGTTTTACAGAAGCCATGAATCACTTCACTTAGAACCTTTCAGAAGCTGTTTTCTAAAACAGATATCCAAGCAACTACGGCAAAAAATTGTGCTGTTTTCACAGAATCAGAGAATGCCTTGGGCTGAAAGGGCCTCAAAGATGATCTTGTTTCGACCTCTCTGAAGTGTGTTTTCTTCACATGGGATTTGTTTATCATGAGCAATTTTTCTCCTAGCCTAAATAGGGCATAATAGTAAAAAACAAAAATTCTGTGCATCTTATTTGAATTCTCATTAGTCTCCAAAATTTTTTCAATTAGACTTCTTTTGTCTATGAAGATTTCTCTAATACATGAGGAGAACCACAACCCCTTTATGGATGCCCTAGTGAATCCAATTCCCTTTCTAGGTACTCTGAACGTATTTTTAGTTCCATTTTCTAGCTGAGCTAATTAGAATTAAAACCTTGCTATCACTCTTAACAACAAAGTATGACTGCATGCAGATGGCTGATGCAATGAGAAAGAAAGAAGTACTTTTAACCATATCACCTCTCTAAAGAAAAGCTTATTGCAGAAACACCTCTCACCCAGTTAAAAAGTGTCTGTTTCTTTAGAATTTTTATGTAAGGTAGAACAATAAACTATAATCCTGTCCCGAGTCTCTAAGTATTCCTACAGAATAAAACGTACAAACAGGAAAACTGAAAACCACTGGCCACTTCATACAATAAATGCCATTGTCTAAATCAACCAAGAAAGACAATTCTATTTTTGAAAATACAAAATATTTTTAGCCTTTGACAAGGATAGACTAATCCCTGATGAAAAAGGATGTGCCACTAAGAGTTTATGATAGTTATACAGCTTAAGAAAAATGCACATAATACAGTCTTCTGATTCACAGACCAACATCAAGACTAAAATCATCCTGTATGCTTAAGAATAGCAGCCCAAACATACGGATACATTCAGTGCAAGATGTTATCAAAAATATATACATATATTTAAACTCTGGTCTATAGTCTTTAGACTTGCAAAGAACAACAGTAGATAATACGAACTGGTACACAGTTTTGGCCAGAAAAAAAACCAAAAAACAAAAAACAACAGTAATAGCATTCTCACCACCACCCCCTCCCCCAAAAATAAACCCAAAACATAAATGTCAGATAGTAAAATTAGTTAAATTTATTTGACACACTATTCCTGGTAGTAGCAGACAAAGTAAGAGCTAACAACAGAAAAACTATCTGGACATCAGGGCAAAATTCTTCACAAGGACATCTTATAGCACTGGGATTATTCAAAGGTTATTCAAAGATGCTGAGGTACCTTGGAAGCTTTTCAAGAATCAGAAAGACAAAGTCAGGGCTGACCTGGTCTGTTTTGCTGATGATCCTCCTCTGAGTATAATGGTGGACTCAGAAACCTCCCGCAGTCTTTTCCAAACAACATTTCTACAACTCAAAAGCATGAAAATATCCAGCAGAAATTCTTTCTCAAGGAGGCTAAAATCCTTATTAATTTTGCATTAAAAATATCTGAACTAAACTATTTGTTTCTATTTTCATATGAAGTAGGCAGTAGCATTTAAATTATCAAATACCAGTTGAGTTGCAAGGAGCCAACCTACAACCAGGTAGAATTTGACACTGGCATTCATGACCAGGTGTGTCATTTATTTAAGAGATGAGATGAAAGCAAATTTTTTTCCACTTCCATCCCTTCTTCAGGGCCATAATATCCAAGGCAGTATGTTGTGATCTCAAAATGGGAAAGCCATTTCTTCTGGGACACTAAGCTCATGGGAAACAAAAAAAAACGGGAACCTTTGCAATCCATTCAATTTGTTAGCAACATCCTTGTAAAACTTTCTATTCAATGACATAAGAGTTTAAAAAAAATTCAAGTCATACTGAGGAACAAGGCATAAATTGTACTGTAAGAACAGTTAACAAGGAGGGAGATGCTAATTTATGTTTGTGTCATTCATAAATGTAACTAATTCCTTCCAAACATATTTCATTGTTACCACTTTTTCTATTACAAGATTAACAGCCAGGAAGAACAGCAGCACAGAGAACAGGGAACAGAAGAGGGTGCAATTCCTGAACATCACTGGAATCCTGGAAACTAACCAAGAAGAAATTGACATAAAATTAGAAAGGTTACTCCAGTATGTTTTCCGGTTTTCATTGTTATTATGAAAAACAGAAAAAGCTGCAAAGAGGAGTGGTGTCAGAGACATTTTTCGCATTAGAGGGAATAGAACACTGCCTTTTTTCCTGCCAATCATCTTTCTGTCTTTAAGGACAGAATAAATTTTATTCCTACATAGACATCTAAGTTGCCTTCTGGGTTTTTTTTCCCTGATCTTGCTACTTAACAGACATCTTAAAAACAACATACACATACGCAGAAAATGCTGTTTAGATGTATACAACCAACATTTCCTACTTAGGATGCCTCAGAAGTCTTTTTCTGAAGACAAAGCTTGAGTATTCACTACAAAGCTATTGTTGCATAAGTTCTATTTACTTACATAAGCTGAATAGGGCATAATCTTTTTAACCTATTGTACCGGACAACTATACCAGAACATGCTCCAGGCGAAAAGAAGTGACCTCTGTGTAGCTGACAACACTTCTATAATGCTGATTTTCATGACTCACACAAACACAGTCATTGTCATAGCAAAATCTTATCTGTCAGTCCTCTAAGAGGAAGAAAAAAAACCCCAAGAAATTTCTTTCACCCTGTTTTGTACTGGGAAAAACCCATACCAGTTTTCTCTCTAAATTTGATGGGGTAAAAAACATTTTAGATGGAAAAAAACCTCCACCATAATAATAATAATAATAGCCTTTAAAACAAACCAATCACAATTCTCGAAGGGATTTAACATACCAAAAGCAACAAACTTGCACATAATTGTGCCTGAAAAAAAACAGGGCAGCTGTTAACAACTACCACTCAAGTGAGGTTACCGCAAACTAATGCCCCATGAGCAGACAGGCAAGCATTCCTGAGGCTTTACCTCCTGCCCCCTCCATTACCAGTCCCCACTATTCAAACTGTTTCATTCTACCCCAAACCTGGGCTAACTGATCAGACTTGTCATTTGCTGCGTATTTCTCACTTCCTCTTACAGACTCCTAATTCCCCTAATGTGAAGAAAGTCAAAGATGAAGGAAGTGACATGGAGTAACCACGCTTCATGCACAAGTGGTCTCTGCACACTGCTCTTTCTCACTGTTGCTTTTATACTGCCAAAACTGATGTAAAAACTCCATCTGACTTATCACAGAAACACAAGCAAAGCCTGTTGAAAAAAACTGAAAAAGGTTTTCTGCAACAGCAAGCTATTATGTTCTACTTCAAAGGGAACTCTTACAGAAATGACTTATTATCAGCACACTGAAATCATGGCTAAAATAAAGGAAGACATTAAATACATTAACTGTACTTTACACTACGAAAGAAGTTTAATCTGTGCATACATTATAGTAGAAACAGGTCTGTTGAATATAAACTAAGAGCAAAGTGTAAGCCCTCCAGAAACGAATATTCTTGTAAAAGTGTTAAAAAACAGAGATTTACTAACTTTTCTATGGGGGATACAAACAATTTTCTCTGTCAAACCCCAGGCAGAATTCCAAGCAGCAGCAACAGGTTTTTCCTGGCTACAGGGAACCTGTGGCCTACATCCCAAATGCCTACAGTCTGTCACTTATTGCATTATTCTGTCTATAGTAGAAAGGACTAAAAATGAGTCCTGTGGTTTCTTCAGATAATGCTGCAAAGGATACTTGAATACATACATTAAATACTGACTAGCTACAGAATGTTTCCAGTGCTCACAGAAAAACAGTCTAAGGCACAACTGTTCCTCTTTGTGGCTTTTCTGAAACTGATCTCACTCCTGCACCCCTTCATGAGATCCTGAGCTACAGAACTGCTGAACACAGGCCAGAGAGTCTTCTTTGACTTTACAGTAGCAAGGAAAAGTGAAAAGTCCTCCCTGAAATCTCTCAGCAAAGATGCATAATGATCGGCGTGCCCAGGTGTCATGATATTTACCTAAGTACAGGTGTGATAATTGTATCATGCTCCTTGTTTTCCTCATCAGAATGCTAGGGATCCACCTCACTCCAAAAATACAGACTACGAGACATTAAAAACATCTACCTGATACTTCACCTGAGCATGATGCAAATGACACGGAATAAGAGGGAGAAACTGTACAGAGTTTGGCTGGGAGAGAGGTAATTTCCTTCACAGCAGCCCCTGTGTGCTTGTTTTGGTAACGTAGCACTGTCTCTGCTCTTGCTGAGAAGCACTTACACATCACCACAGCCTCTGCCATCCCAGTGAGGGGTGCACAAGAGGTTGGGAGAGGACACAGCTGGGACAGCTGACCTGAAATACCAAAGAGATTCCATACTATATAATGTCATGCACAGCAATGAAACTGAGAGGCAGGTTTTTTCCAAAGTATTTGGTGCTCAGAGACTGGCTGGGCATCAGTCTCCTGGGGGTGCTTTTACATCACAATGTTCACTTGCCTTTTCTTTCGTTATTAAACTGCCTTTATCTCAACCCTGAAGTTTGGGAGCTTTTTTCTTGGTTTCTTTTGTCCTTCTGATCCTCTACTCCATCCCACCATTTAAACATTCTGGTACAACTCAGTGACATAGCTCTAAAATACATCATATGACAGAAATAACTTTTTGCACAGTAACCAGGAGAATGACACTAAATTCTAAGTAAGCAGAACTTACTTTCACTGAGTTATTTACAGTTAGAACAACAGAAGTAATTTCTCTGAAAAACAACTACTGATGTTAGCTGAAGGCAAAATGCACCAAGTTCACTGTGCAGAACATTTGCACTAGCTGGAGAAAAATCCTGCTAGCATTTTTCCTGGGAGGGAAACTGAGCATACTGTGTGAGCTTGTTCCTATGGAGAAACTATCACAAAAGAAGCCAAAGTATGAAGTTAAAGCTATTTTTCTCTGCAGAACATTCATGTAAGTGCCTTTAGTTTAGTTCAAGCCAGTTTCAAATTCAGAGGACACAAGTTCACATGGAGTATGTCACCGTTACTTGAAGCAGTTTCTCCATTTTATTCTAGTGGAAAATTATTAGCATAATTTTTTCCTTTTCATTAAATCCTGGGAATAGGCATCTAGAATCTGAAATAACCCTTAAATTTTTTTTCAAATCTTAAAACCCCCCAAAAATAAACAGCCAAACAGCATTAATCTTTATATTCCCATCAGCTATACAGACACTTCATTCTAGCAAGCCGTGGCAATACCACTTACAAGGACTAGAGACTAATACAGGCTTAAGTGCAGTGCACATTTCTGATTGTCAGGGTAGATAATATCCAAGTAACACAATAACACTGACTCACAGAGGGCTGGACATCGCTTCATAACGTGAGACTTGGCAAGCAGAGAGGAAGGAAACAAGGAAAAATGCCTCAAATATGATTATTTTCTACCCTCCAAATAATCAAGCTTCACCAAACATTTGCCAATACTTGCCAGGATCCAAGGGCATAGAGATTAACATCAACTCAATTAAAATCAGGAACTGCTCTGAAAAACCAACATCGTCGAAAATCACAGAACACAGTAGATGGTGAGCACTGCCAGCAATCAAGATCTAGGATCCTTGTGCTATTGCACTTTTGTGATACCCAAACTGATAGCACAATCTACATGTTCAACCTATGCATTGCCAATCCCATTATCCTCAGCAGCAGAAGAAAATCCTCACAAGATACTTCATAATTAAATTTTGCCTCCTGAAATTCAGTTCTGCATTTCACTATATTGAATAATTATATTTATTTATTTTTATTTTTCTCCTTAATGAATAAATTTTAAAAAAGGCATTAGAATACCATGCTTGGGACCTGTTGATGAAAGATTGCTTGAAAGAGCAAAACCAAATAACTTTGATTCTGGCTTTTCCAATGTTCCTTGGCACATACAGAAACGCTACAGTTCAATTAAACTAATTAGGGTTTTTTAATTCCTTAAAAAGATAATATATTCCCTTAAAAATTATAGACAGATATATACAGACAGATCCAGATTCCTCTGGGTCTCATAACATTAAAACAAGTTCCTATTCTATCAAGTAAGCATTCTAGAGAAGTTGCTGGAGGGTTGTTAGTAAAGGGGGTTTATTAAACTGGCAGAACATCAACTCCTAAAAAAGTAGTAACTCTGATTCTCTGCATCCAATCTCTCTCTTCCAGGAAAGCAACATTCTATGAATTTTCACACTATTAGCTTGCAACCAGAAGTGTTAAATCATGAATTGCATGTAACAATAAGGGAGAAAAATGTGGGGACTTTCCGCTGCACAACAAGCTAATCTGATGAAGGAAAATGTTTTGGTCTGCAAGAATCATGGGCCCTGTATCCTACCACATCAATATCTAGTTCTTATCCCTCCTGTCCAAAAGGCAAAACTCAGAATGTGCACAAGGGAAAAAGCTCTGCTGGGGTTTAGAGATCATTTAATTTCTGACAAGTCCCTGATTCTCTAATTAGGTAACCTAAATAAAAACAGTTTCAAAAACACTTAAAATATACACTTCATATTTCTTCTGTAAGTGCTACTGATACACAGGTATCACAATAGTTGTTAAAAATGAATGCAAAAGCTCATGTAAATCTATAACAGGAAATAAACTGACAGGAAACAAATAAAAACCTCAAACGCATTAACTGTAGTATAAACAGATATAAAATGCCTTTTAATCTTTAAATAAGAGCACTCTGAATTAAAACTGTCAGATCTACCCAAACTAACATCTCCACATTTAAGGTTTATCAATTTCTGTCCTCAGCTCCCACAGTGCACATTAACATGATACAATTTCAACAGTGAAACTCCCCTGCCTATTTAATTTCCTAATTCTCCCACTTTGCACAACATAATATACAATCAACTGAATACATTTTAACATTAAGGGTTTCTTTCTTTGTCAAAACCCATATCCCCTCCAAATCACACAGTTTTGAGCCAAACACAAGAGGTAGTTGTCTTTTTTTTAAAACCCTGCATTTTCAAAGAGAATGAACGCTCCTGAAATTAGTATGAATAAGAAGATGAATTTGAAAGAACATTTAAGATGTTATGAAAAAATCCCAGTAAAAATATATTTTAAATGCACCTGAGGTCCATTTCCTGCATGTGCGTATTTATTAGCAACTATATATCTGTACAAACAAACTCAGGTGCAACCTTCAGAATTAAAGGAGATGTTAATGCTAATTCTCAAATTAAGTTTTTTATCTGTAGTGGGCATAATAGAAAGGAAATACCAAGGCCACAATTCATTATCTGAGCATTGCTAAAAAGTGCAATAATCTGCCAACTTGAGAAGAAAATTCCCCTTCTGAAAAATCCCCAGGAGCTTCTTCCCAAGCACCACACTGATAGCAGATGGCCAACATCAAGTCTGCAATTACCAGTCTGGCCTGACAGTCTCACAGATGACAATGACATTCTTTTCTTTTTGTGGACGTGTGCAGGGGGCAGCTTGAGAGACAACTAGGTATCATAGGCAACAACCTTTTCCACTAAAAATATACTCACACAATCAATTTCAGGCCTGTCACATGATTCCTCCATTAATCTTCATTTCACCATTAGGCTTCCCTCCTTTTTTCTTTAACACTGTCTTTTCTGCTACTTAAAAGTTTTTCAAACAAGGTGGGTGGAAATGTGTAACTTCAAGCATTGCCAAAGACAAACCTCATGAATTATCTGTTGTTGCAACCTTTCCCCTCTATTTTATCCTCCTCTCCAGCACAGTTTCCCCCCATCCAGCCTTGAACAGATTATTCTCTTGCCTACAGAGGAGAACAGAACATCTGATGAGGAGCTGCTGTTTCATTTCCTCTCCTTCATCCCACCCCTCAAATGGGGAAGCCCTCAAAAGGGGGGAGGGGAGGACATGGTTTTAATTCAAATACTGCATCTTAAAATACTATTGTGTAGCATTTGGTTGGGAGTGATTAAATCTATATATAAATACACACCATGAGAGTGCTTTATCCCCGCTATATCTCTTAGGGAAAAAAACCCACCAAATTTCTGCATTAATAACCATTTACTATTTCAATTTTACATCCAAGAATATCTGAGCAAAACCTTCATTTTGCCAAAGCCAACAACTGTTTGCAAATGAAAGTAAGCAGAAAGCAAGTTATGAGCTGACAGATGCAACAGAAAGAGGGTGGAACGGATTTTCTCATGTGCAAAAGAGTCCTGACAGACTTAACTGAGGCATTTGGACCTCTCCTCAGGAATGCTGAGCCCTCCACAGAGACTTCTGTCTTACACCGATGCAGCATTCCTTACTTCGTTTCTACTAATTCTTCCTGTTCTTCCTCATTCCAGCTACCCCTTTTGCAAAACTTATCAGGCATAGAAAGATGCTGGAGAAAAGTATATCACAGTCCTGCTGTCATTCATTATCTGTCTCGAAAATCTTACTGGGAAATAAGTCAATGCAAGAAGGAAACCTCAAGCTTCACTACAGCCTAGTTTTCTCTCATTCCAGCTTAATTCCAGTGACAGGTTGCATAGGGAAGGTGACAATGTTATGGAAACACTGCCACTGTAGAGGTTGTACCCCTCCCTGATAAGATCACCTTTGACTAATCATGATTTAATCCAAACTAAGTTCTGACAATCTTTAGATACTGTTGATTCATCTCAAAAATCGTTGGCTATGTGTCAAATGCCATGCAATAAAATGCAAATTCCTTCCCACCACAAGGGGAGATGGGAAGAGACAACATGCTTTCAGCACGATGAGCAAACTTTCTTTGCTGACACACACTATGTGACACACACAATGAGTACCAGAAAGCATTGTCCTTTTATCAACTCCCTCAAAAGTTTCTGCTTTTTCTCTCTTGTTTATCAAGCGCTATAGTATAGGACATTACTCCTCTGTATAAATCTGGCACTTCTTGCAACTGCAATTATCAAAACATGTAACACAAGCACCTCCTTTGTGGCAGAGATGCAAGTTAATGCACACAACTCATGTAGAACTAAATTAATCAACCCTCATTAAAACAATTACTTGGCTCCAGCAAGGAAAAAACAGCATGCACTCAACAGCTTTTCAAAAGTAGGGTTAGCTTGTGAAAAACATCTTTAAAATGTTTTGGACTGTTTCTGTCTGAGAAACATAAAAAACTTAGCAGTGTCAACTCACCTTCCACACTGTCAGAACAGGAGGTACCAATCCCAGTGTCCCCACTGTCAGAAGCTATGCTGTGTCTTCTCACAGGATTGTTTTGATTGCTTGATGAAATCGTTGAGGACTGCCACAGGGATTCAGTACCAGGCAACCATCCCACTGAGGAATAATCCGAGCCTATAAAAAAGAAAGCCAGAAGTCTGTCATTAGAGGTATAATACAAAAGTCAGCAACAAAATACCTGTCAAGATGAAAATTGAATCCTATGTTTTATAGATAAAACTTGAGCTAGATTGTGTCTTGGAGGTTGGTTTTTTTCTTGTTAATTAAAATCCTTTTGCTAGATGAAAGTTTCCCCAAAACTCCAACACACGTATTTTTACTATTTAGAAACATGATCCTTAAACTTTTCTTGCACTTTTTAACGAGACACTTATACAATTCCTATCCGAGAACTGATTCTCAATTCACAGCAGAGTTTTGTATTGCAAGCTTTCAAATACAAAGCAATGAATTAATTTTAGGACAGAAACCAGTTGAAGATCTGGCCACTGAGATACAGTCCTCTTCTACTGTGCATAAACCACATGACCTAGGTGATAAAGCCAGCAATGAAATCATCAACACCAATATCTAAAGTAATTCCTTATGTAGCTGCACACAAGCCACCTTTGTGAGACATGTATCCATCTAGTGGTTTGTTTCATTTTGGTTATTTTTTAATTTAAATAAATCGTTAAAATATTACATTTTAAAATACAATTCAGAGCAGTAACTAGTTCCTCTGTTCAAGGAGCTTTTAAAGTAGGCCACATATTCTCATAGTCAGTCTCTAGGGAAAATTAATCACAGAGCACAATCCTAGAAGACCATTACAATTTCCCATACTCAGTATCTAAATCTGAGCATTGTTTAAAGGCAGAATACTGATCACCACATTCGTACTCTGAACCAGCACAGGCACATAAAGAAGCATGGAAAAAAGCACGGCTGCGCTTCATTTATATACCATCACATATATACACCCCCTCTAGCACTTAGCTTTGTATAGCACTTTCAGCAGGAAATGACTCATGAAGAAGTATCAGCTCACATATAATATCTCTTATGCTCCATGACACTATTTTTAGGTCATTTAAACACTTCTGGCAGTGTCCATCTGAAGTTGTAACAGCAATTTGCCTCTGCAATGACATCTGCTATTTCCAGCTGTACTTGCTTTCCAGTAAATTAAATAGTTCAGAAAAGATACAAAAATTAAATACATGGGTACACATTTAATCCCACTCCCATATACATGAATGCATACATGGTTTCCATATAGCAGCCAAATCACTAGAGCTAGTAGCCAGAGTGGTAAGAGCTGCTTGCCAAGCCACTTGAAAATTGAGGAACACAGTAAATACTTACTTAGACAGTAAGTTCCTTATGGCACACTCTATTGAATTGTAACATAACATCTAAAACAGTCTTTTTTGTAGGTAGGTTCTTGAAGACCTTAAATATGCCCGTTCATCCCATTTGCCTCAACTTCATTATCCATTGAGGTTACTGCCTCTTCTTCCCTTCAGCACACTTGCCTACCTTTTCTCCCTGCAATTCAAAATCACCCAATTCTCCTTCCCCTTCATTCTACTTCAGCCAAACCTTGTGCAATGTATGTCCTTCTCTTCCTAAAATTTAGTTTTTCCTCTCCAGAAGCCTCTTTAACTATTCCAGTGATTATCTTTCAAATCCAAGGGTGAGGGGGTAGACCAGAGGAGCCAGACATGAACACATGTGCCCATGGCTCACCAGTCACACCCTGTATAGGGGTCCCAGCCAAGATTCCAATAGAATACCACTCCAGGTGTCATCCTTCATATCACCCTCTCTGTGTGATCATCTAATGTACTCAAGTGTGACAGTTTTGCATAAAGCTAGTGGAAAACTGGGACATCTACCATCCAGCATATTTTTCACTAATACTCTGGCTGCTTTAGGAGAAATAATTTTACCACCCCTCCCTCTGCATAGGGCTACTTTCCACAAGAATTCTATTTCATCCCTCTCAAGCTGCATCTAGCTATCCCAGCAAGAGTAAAACTGACTTATGGAAGGCCAAGATAATTAAATTAGAGACAGTTCTGATTTAGGAGACATTTAAAATACATTTATAGAAGAGAAATTTAGATTGATTCATACTTTATTATGCCTTTTTCCACTATACAACTCTTTGGTGACATTTCAGGTTTTATGGTGTTACACAGGTGTTAAAAGAAATGCAGCAGATAATTTAATATGGAGTAGTGGTAGCATCAAGACAGCAGTAAGTGTCAAACCCTTTAGATCTCTTGATTAGACAAACGTTCAGCATGTGAACCTACAACCATTCATACACAACCCCCCAAAAGGCAGAGCTACCCTGGTGGAATTTTGAGGAATAAAAGCTAAAAATACCACAGAACGAGAGTAACTTAAGAAAGGACTTTCAGAAGTCACCTACTCTAACCTTCAACTGAAAGCAAGATAATTAGATCAGACTACTCAGAGCCCCATCCAGCTGAGTCTTGAACACCTACAAGGACATTGATTCCACAACCTCTCTCGTTCTTCCAGCATTTTACCAGCCTTCATTCCAAGAAAATTTTCCAAACATCTCACGAGTCTCTCACATTCCAAACCTATTGTTGCAATACACCCTAAAAGATGCAACAACCCAGTGCAGCTAGACTTGGTTAACAAACAGGGTTAACATACTAGAGGGGGCAGACAGTGATTCCCATTGGGATCTCTGTAGGTACCGTAAGTAGAGAAAATAACAGGTACCACAAAGCACCCTGCTATAATCTATTCTCAGTTTTGCACCTATACACAGGCAGCCTGGGGACACACCCAAGTCCCAGGTGGGGTGCTGAAGCACAGGTCCAGGAGGACATGCTGGCACATCACAGAATTGAAGCCTTCTGGAGCACCAAGGGCAGTTCAGCATTACAAAGTTAACTCATGAAGACTGATCCCTGAGCTGGTAGGCCTGAAGAAATAAGTGCTGCTAATAGCTACACACCAACCAGCATGAGGCCAGCAAGACCTTGACTCAACACAGGCCAGCCAGATCCCGTTTGGCTTTCCAGGGAAATATATAAGTCTCCCTGCACAGTGCTCTGGGCCCCAGAAGGGTCTCTTCACTCAGGCACTCCCCTTTCACGTCCCCTGGGATGCACAGGTGGCTGTGCACAGCAGCAAGAGTATTCCCACAGTGCTGTCACCAGGATCATGCCTTTTCCTTACAGCCATCCTGTACCCAAAGGTGTGGACATGGGCTGGGGGGGAATAATCATTTTTTCACTATATTTCTACTGCTGAGGAGAAGCCTCTATATTTAAAAGAGGTATGTCCCAAGAAAGTCACTTGGTTTAGATTTTTAGTAAGTAAACACTATATGTAGGTTTTAACTTATTTTAGACATGTCAACAGAACATGATGGCACATGATCACTTCAAGAAATGCTTTTTCTTTGCCCCCCTGACATTAAACATACTCCTCTTTTTCTAAAAACGACAGCTAATGACATAATCCAGGAGTCTACAGTTTTTAATGTTTCATGGCACATCCAAACAATTGTGTTATCTTGCAGACCTAATGGATATTCTATTTCATAGAAGGCCATTACAAATAGACAAGTGTCTGCATGAGAAAGTGACTTCAATCAGCTTTGAAAAGCTGTATCATAAACAGCCAAATGCAAACACCAAGATCATAGAAACAAACACAAATATTAAGCCTGAACGTAAGTAACCCATAAAATAGGACCTTATAGACCTCATTAGTCCAAGAAATTATTTAAAAACTAATACATTACTTTCTTTATTTGAAACTCACCTTCTGAGCCAAGTCCTGAGGAGTCCCCAATTGCTATACACCCCGTTCTGTGCTTCCCATCTCCTTTTTGGACAGCTCTCTGCAAATGCATGATCTTTCACACATCAAACAGCCTACACTAAAAGAACCAAGCATAAAAAGGGAAGATACACAGGAGTCCCCACACTGCTCAGCCAGCACACCTGCCTCACCCTGCTGCTCTGATCTCAAACCTGCCAATCAACAGCCAGCATCCATCTGCCCAAAATACAGAATGGGGTAAGAAAAGCAAGCAAAAATTTCTATTCAATATTTGTGCTGCTGAATTGCATATTAGCATCTGTCTATGATCATTCTTTACTGGGTTAGAAAAACCTACCTTTCATAGGATTCACTAGAAGAGAAAAAAGGTAGTGTCATGCTACCGGGCTGCAATTTCTACCAATACACATGACAAAATACGCATAACATCACAAAAAGAAATCTCAAAAGAGGCCTTGTTTATACAAACAGTTGAATGTCTCCTTAAATTTCGTTGGTTAAATACACCAACATAGTCCTCTGTTTCTAGCCTAGGCATTTAAAACAGATCCCTTTACAACTAAGTATATAAAGACCAGGAAGTAGATTATTTCTTAAAAGGGAACGGTTGTTGAAATTTCACTCCACAAAAACATGTGTCTTTTCCTGTGTGTCACAGAGTGCTGTCATCTATTGCTGTCAGAAAAACTCAGTTAATTCTGGATCACTACCATGCCTAATTTCAGTGGCATGCACAGATCCCCTACATACACAAAATAATAACATTACCGTCTTTACATTTGGTTCCTTAAATACCTGTAACATGCTTGAATGTAAAGATTATTATTCTAAGTGACAGCTATGATACTGTTGCTTTATGTAGACACTGAATGGAAAGCAACAGCAAAAGACTTAACTGGGTTTCACAGCAGATACAGCCAGAACTAAGAATACTGATTTTTCTATTCCACACTGTGGCTGACATGGATTGTGGCCAGAAGTGAATCACCCATGACAGCCAGTGCAAATGTATCCAGTCAAAGGATTCTGAAGAAGATCTCTCTACAGTACTATCAAAACTAACTATGTGAAGCTCATCATGGATGATGACGAGGCTGTACAATCGTATTTCACGCCAGGATGGCACTGAAGTCTGCCTGAAGCCCTTTCAAGGAAAGAGAGTCAGCATTCAGCCCAAAGACACTGCCACAGTTAATTAGTTTACCCTCACCATCTGTACCTTTACCCAAAACACTGCTAATTATGCACAAAAATCACATGACAGTATTTTGAAATAAGTCAACCCACCTTCAACCTAGTTCTCCTACATCCACTCATAATCCCCTGATATTGCTGGACTTATTCCGGTTGCACCTTCTACACACACCTCCTTTCTCAGTAAGTTCATTAAGGTGTCATAGCCTCTCTTTTGCTGTCTCTTGTCCCATAGGGCTGCATAACTACACATATTTTGAAAAGGAAAAGTCTATAAACAAACACACAAATGGTCTCTCGATGACACAGTTGTTGTATTGTAGGAAATAAACTTACTTTGGTTGGAAAATGTTTGTTTACTTATCATACCTGCAAGATCATTACTGCCACAAGATTAAAGAAAATCTTACTCTGGGGTGTGCTTCATGCACAACAAGCCTTCATGGATAATATTCTGTTATTTTTAACTGATGAAAAGACAACACAGTGAGAAAAGGCAATGCAGGCAGGGGAACCCAAAATGCTGAAAAGCCTTTCCAAAAGTAGACACAAGAGCAGATGTCGTACTTTAACACATTTATATAGGGCTTTAAAAGAAGCTGAGAGAAAGTTAGCAGTATAATGGTTTGACAGCAGCCTCCTTCAGTCTAAGGGGCAGCAAATGCTAAGGTGCAGTCATTCAATCCAATATCCTGACACAACAAAAAAATCCTGGCATGTCAGTGTTCCTTCCAGACACAGGCAAAAAAAAAAAAAACCTTAGTTCAATAAATAACCACTTCATAAATTCTTTGAAAAACAATATTTAAAAAATACCAACCCTAACCTCCTAAACACATACTTCCTAGGTCACCTCATCTCCATGATCCTTCCACAAAACAAATTGCAACTTTTATTAATACAAATGTCCAAAACAAGTTCTAGATCTACAATGCAGGTTTTTCTCTTCCAGGGTGCGCAGAGCATTGGAAAGAGAGGTTTCTAATGCTTTCAGGGAAGGTGGCCAAATGACAGTTTTAGGATCCTTTTTTCACAAATGCTCTGGAGGTGGTGGAAACTCACAGCTCTACCAGCTGGCCATGAACTAAGATACCAGAAGGTCCTAGTCCCTCCTCTCACATGAATGCAGCTGATGGTAGGTGGATGATGCAGTTTAATCAAAGTGCAATAAGAAGCAGGGTAAAGTGGGATGAAACGACAGCCTGAACTATTAAATTTTTACATTTCAGTTTCTCAAAAGTACTTTATAGTGTCAGATAGCTAAAGTATGATTCATCCTAAGGACTCATATCCTTTCTTGACAGAACCTGCAAGCTATTTAACGAAGTTCTCATAGTTTTTCAGTTACAAATGGATTAGAACAATTCTAAGCATGGAGAAAGATAAAAATGTACAGATATAGAGGGAAGCAGGGAAAGGAAAAATAGGAATGTGAGAGTTTAAACAAAAGAATAACGAGAGAGACATTTTCATCGACATTTTTACTTGTAGAGGCTGATAACACTGCCTGGTATACAAGGGCTTATGCCAGTCCTCTGTATTATGTGCAAAAAATTCACCTAATCGAGAGTGAGAAAAACATAAAATAGTACAGGAAAAAAATTAAAGTAGAAGAAGAAACGTTGAGAAGAAAATACTAAAAATACAATCCCTAAAGTACACATACATCTGACCTGCAGTATCAAAACTGCTTTTACAAAAAAAGGGCTACGGTCATATTTTAAGGAACATAAACTTCTCCTTCAGTTCCCTGAAAGCTAAATTTTAAGTAGATTGTGTCACCATACCTCCAGCTTCTTTTGCCTCTCAAATTCCTTAATAAAGGTTAAATAGTTTTGGTTTTTCCCTCCACAGAAGTGGCTAAATGTACACTCTCTCATCATAGATTAATTACAACTAAAAAATATTTGTCTTCTGTACAAAACATTATTTCAAAGTGAACCTTCAGAAAGTCTGATTTTTATGACTTGACAAATGTGCACAGAACTGTACAAAAACAAGCTACAAGGCTGCATGCAAGAAAGTATGCAATTTAAAGGAACAGTTGCAATTAAAAATAATAAGTAAGTCAATTAGACAAATGAGCTTCTGAGTATCTTGCCATGGCAGTATAAAGACACTACCAGGTAGCTCGCTCTCCATAAGCCCCCACCAGAGTCTATAGAAAGTAAGAGGTGAAGAGCTCTGTCTTTCCATTAAAGAGTCCAGCTGGCCAGCTTATGCTGCTGGCTAAAATGGGTCTGAGCTGGGAACGCTGTTTGACATCAGAGCTAATTGGATCTCCTGGTCAGCTGCTATGCAAAGGCTGCTCACCCTGGCCGGACACACACTCGTCCTGCCTCCTCAGCGTAAGCCCTGCCACTCCAGAGCCTACACAAAGTGGCTCAGGAACAAACTGTCCTCGCTTATGGAAAAGGTTTATCTGCTAATTTGACTTTCTAAGCTTGCTCAGCAAGGGCTCAGACAAGAAGCAGTGCCAAGGAGGGAGTGGGAACATACAGGTCTGATGCCCAGCAGCAACCAGGCTTATCCTACTGCCAAACTGCACATTGAGGCAGATCCTAAACTGGAACGAGACAGGCATAAATCTCTGGCTGCCTTCACTGAGGAGGACAAAACCCATTCAGCTAGCAGAGTTGTGTTCAACTGTTAACCAAAAAGGTGGCAAAATCCTTAAACTGACACAAGTATGTAACGTTGGGCTTTGCCTTCCCTGACTTCTGCTCTAGAAAGTATGCAAACCAATTGCAAATTCATAACAACTTTTATAATTCATACACAATCAGCATTTAGCTGTAGTTATTTAACATCAAACCAATGATTAAATTCCAACTTTGAGAGGAAAGACAGGTTTACTTTCATTTCATCACTGACAGGAGCAAGACCAAAAACTCAGTCCAATTGTTGATGGCACTCCTGTGAGTTTTCTGCTTCCAGATAGAACATTTGCATAAAACAGAACTTCAAAATACAAACTGCAGATGTTTCTTATTTCACGTTTGGCACACAGACTACAACTATTACCTCATGCCTGCTATGCTGGCTTGCCTCTTTGTTTTTGGATTCAATGCACTATTCACCCCATGGAAACACAAAATTATATCCCTAGTTTCCACTCACTTCCATATAGCAACTACAGAGGAGAAGGCTACCTTTTAAAATTTTAAAGTTTATCAACCACAGTATGAAGAGGGGAACACCTAGGAAAATAAACACATTAAGTTATGCTTAAAGTTTATATTAACTTTGAACAGCAAGCCCTCAGGACATGCAGTTAGTTTCTTAGGGTCTGTTAAAAAAGCTGTGTGCTTGTAGTTGATCAGCTGAATCCTCCTGTCAAAAAAAAAATGTAATGATCACAGGTTATCATCTGTTTCACGCCTTCTTACATCTTAGCATTATTGGTATTCAAAACCAGGTAAGTTGTTCTTCAAGCTGTTATTATGCTAACATTTTTCTTACAGAATTACCTTTGTCCTTTCTCTCTCTGTTTAAAGGCTTAATTCAATCTCCACTGTGCGTGGGCAAAAGTGAAGTAAGTCTAACTACTAAAATGAGTCAAAAAATACTAAATGGCTTTAAGTAGCTCCCACACTTCACAAAGTGGAACAAATAAGAGTCTAACAGTCTTACTTTAAAAAAGGAAAGTGCACCATTTCTCTCCTCTTTGTAGTCAAATATCAGTTCTAAAGATATCCTTGTCACTAAAATAAATGGAGAAGAAAAGACAAAGACTCCTCCAAAATAAAATTTCACTGAAATATTTTGCTTAAGTAGAAAAATGAAGGAAAAAATCTTAGCATTGTTAAAGAGGTCTAATGTGCATTATAAACACAATAGGACCTACTTTAATGTGCAAGTATCAGAAAACTGAGCCTCCAGGCTATAGGTTTAGTATATGCTCACAAAAGTATGCACGGAGCAACAGAACTACGCAAAGGAGCTCCCACATTGTTACATTTCAGTGGAAAGGATGAAATTCTGTCTTCATGTAAGACATGAAATTTTCCTTACCAACTTCCAGTGCCCACCCATGTCTTTTCCCCATACCTAGCTTTACAGCTTCCACTTATACCTATTTAATAAAAGGAAGGACAATGCTCTGGACATTGAGAAGCAGTAGTTAAAAAAAAAAAAATCCTTCACACAATAAGCCATCAACTCTATTCAGGATACTTTCAGTCAAAACCAGCACTTCTTGTGTTTCTGTCTTCACAACAACAATCACTTTCAATGTAAAGCTTTACATTACAGTAATTCTACCAACCACACAAAAGCCTTTGCTCAATCAATTTGGTAATTTCAGATGATGAAGAGAACAGAAAGGATTTAAGACTGCAACTGTTAGCTTTGTTTTTTTTCTAAGTAGCAAAAACTATGAAGTTTTGAACAATGGTATTTCCAATGGCTTTTTGTGCTTTTAATTAGGTCACTACACTTCATACTTTGTTTTCTTATTGCCCGCAGAACCACCAGGTCTTTGATCAGTGTCAGCCACTGAACGTTTATACAAAGCACTAATTCTCAACTGTAAGTGCCTCCAGAGGCACTGAGCATTGCCAAAAGGTCTAAATGGTGAAGGTAGGCATGGAGAGAAGACACCATCTTACAAGACCAGCGAGAGGAAAAAAAAAAAAAAGTTAATTTGTTTTGAAGCATTCAAAAAAGTTGCAGCTTTCCATTCCACACCATCTGGAAACTATGTTACAAAAGGTGTAAAATAAACATTAAAAACATACGGATACCTTATAAGGAATCTCAGATCTGACTCCAGGATCATTCAAGAATGGTTCTCCTTTGAATACCGCACCACTAGACTCTAACGTATCAGAAATTTCAAAGCAACTTTTTCAGTTGCATTTACTAAGTCTACTTCAGGTATTTTAAGAAATGAAGAGGCAGTTAAGACCTTTACTTGACACTACTTGCACTGCCCTTCCTCAGCAAGACGGAGAGAGTTCCTATCACCTCTTCAGTCATTATCCATTTTTCTGGACTTGCTTAAACCAGTGAGTCCACTAACTGGTGGAAGTTACATTGTCCAATGGAATTAATGTCACTTTTTCCTGATCCTCACTTAACCTTCCTTGACCTTCCTGGTAAATCTAGGGATTAACTATATACTTCTTGATGTCACCTGCAGCAGCAAACCAAGACTGTGCTGGGAGATTTTTCCACTGTCCACCAGCTAATTGAAGAGCTAGTGTATTTGACTCTAAATATAACACACTTGCCAGACATCAGGATAGATGCTTCCTGTAGTGAAACAGACAGATTCCTGTCAGATGCCTGACACCAGAGTCCGGCAACTGTAAATCCCTCATTCAGTATTTAACTTCAGTATTTTCCTGGTCGAGTTTCCCCAGTTAGTTTGCTGTAAGGTTGAGCAAGTGCTGGAGTGGGGAATGGGCACATGGGAGGCATGCGAGTGGAGGTACACAGAAAGGTGGGAGCAACTACCCACTAGGTTATTTTAGCTGCAAAATTAAATCCTGCCCTGCAATCCACCTGCATACACCCCTTAAGGCAAAAAGAGGAGTTTACCTGCTGTATTTTGCTACCTTTCAGAGACTATCATACCTTTAAAGAAAAAAGAATAAATTCTCAAAACTCCATCTCTTTTCTTTGTGTTACTGACTCCTTTTACAGATGGGCCTTTTGAATCTCAAAAAGCAGCAGAGATCCCTGGGGAATGAGGAACAGAAAGATGCAGTGTCATTTACAGCACGGCCGGCTGCAGAGAAATAGGTCACTTGAGCATGGCTGTGCAATCAATAGGATGTTCGCACTCCGGCAACCGAGCCAGATGCTGTGGAGAACAGTGCCCAGGGAAATAGCATCCTCAGGGGCAATTCCACAGGGGTCAGCAGTTTCTGGGAATATGAGGGATGATGTGTCAGGACTAACACACTTGTGAGCATATTTGCACGAGTTATTCCCTGCTGCAAGTTCTCCTCCAGCCATCCACCTCTAGCTGATCTGCAGTGTCCCACAGGCCACATTTAGTGCCTCCTCAACTTGCCCACGACAGCAAGAAACTTCATGTAGGAGCCTAAGGCAGGAGCCAGAACTTACTATACTTCAGTATACCTTCCCCGATGTTAGCAGGAATAAACTTCAGGACACTGTATTTAGTATTATTCCTGGGAAGAAATATCAAAATACAATGGTTTCCTCCTGAAGAAGTTTTACAGAGTGCAGCTGCCCAGACACCGGCAGGGGCTGCAGGGAGGCCTGTGTGAGGAGTGTCAGGGCTGCCAGGCAATGGACACAGCCACTTCCAGACAGCTCCAAGGCAGCCACAGCAGGGTTCAGCTGAGCCCTGCTGCCATGACAGCAGTGCCTAAGGGGTAGCATTTGCTCAGAAAGAGCAAAACACTCCCCATGAGCAAAGACTGAGGGAGAACAGGAGTGTGAGAAACAGCCCTGCAAACCCAGAGGCAAGAGCAGGAGCAGAGGAGGAGGAGCAGGAGCTGTGAGTGAGGTACCGTGTAGGGCCCTAGAGAGACCAGGCTGGAGCAGGGGGACGAGGAAGGAGTGTGAAGAGGAGTCGACACGGACTGACACCATGGCCAAGTCTGTTCTGCCCGTGTCAGCGGCTGGCAAGCAATCTCTGTCCTCATCTCAACACGAGCTTTTCCATCTTATTTTCTCTCCTGTCTCTCTGAGAATTGGGAGCAGCAAGCAGCTGAGTAGTGAGCCAAGGCTAACCCGTGGCAAAAGACAGTAAGAAAGCCACTTTTTGAATCACAGTGAACATGCCTGAATTTGTTTTAAAGCTAATCGCAACCACAATGAGACTGTTTCCTTGTCAGTGTACAATTCTAAGACATTTGGCCACCCAAGAGATTACTGACAACTACAACCAAGTCAGCACTTTTTCAGCCAAAGAACCACCAGCTCGGGAAATGACAATTAGTTTAACTCTCAAACTATTAAACCACAGGAGAGTTGTATGTTAAAAACAAGCATCCAAAGAGTACAGAAGATAGAGTAGTTGATATTGAACAAGAATAGTACTATCTCCCTTCTCCTTAACTAACTTATCTATAACAAAAAAGCTTTGTTTTCAACAATGGTAGATGATCACCTCTGGCTACAACCCCAAGTCATGCAATTTAGGAGGCTTTCAGCTACTCTTACCACCATGCACCATATTTTGAAACATATGGGTTCTTTAACAGGTATTAAGTGCCTGGCTAGAATCTTAGCATACATAATTGTGCATTGTAAGAATCAATATTTGATTGACATAAATTCTAGACATTATTTGGAGAAACTACAGGTGCTATTTTCCTACTAGCACTTCCTTCACCACCTCCCCTAAAGCAGACAGAATGGCTCAGGCTGCTTTACTACATATTTATTCTGTAAGACTCCTTAAAACAAATGCATTCTTCTCAAAAATATTAAAATAATAACCACTTCCTTTAATTAAAAATTTAAAAGCAAAGAATTACTGCAACCACAAGTCTATATTCAGTCAGTTAAAGCGCAATATACAGGAGATCAAGATAACTGCTGACCTCCAAACCCAACACTATAATACATCCTTATATCCATCATTCCTCTCTTGCAGCTAAGACATTGGTGTTCTGCACACATTAAAAGAGTCGATGCTATACCCATAAAAGTGAGTTGCCTGGAGGGAGGAACAAAAAAATGCGTTGTTTTTGAAGGGAAGTAAGGAGCTCCTGTTCACCATCACTCAAATACAGAATGTCATTTGACCCCATAGTGATCTGTGAAAGAGAGCAGAGGCCATTCTTGCAGCTGGAACATTACATTTTTAAGTTTGGGTGAACAATCTTTATAATGCACCACATAAAAACACATTTATAAACTTATTACTGGTAGCCAATTTGAAATCTACACTTGGACTAACCCACCATTTATTACCTTGCCTAGCCTGTAAAGACAAACCTGCCTTTTCAAGATACTTCCAAAGCTGTACCATCCCTGGCTGCACATCTCCAACAGCAGAACAAGAAAACTTGTTACAGAAACAAAACCACGGGACTTCTGTCTCTTCCTCCACCTCTAAGGACGAAAATGAGTGTCATCAGCCCCATCCTCCCCATCCTGACTGAATTAGGAAGCTGCCTGTGAAGCCCATGTGCACCCCAAGAAGACAGTGCCCCACGAGCCTTACAATGTGTTGGGACTTTATTGCTGCTGACACTTAGCTTTTGACATCATTAAATAATCTTTCAGACCCACGAGTGTCACGCTGCAAGTGAGGCTCAATTGCAAGGAACGGAGGGGAAATCACACTGCCAGGGCTCCAGGAGCAGAGGGATGCAGGCTACTATTCTTAAGGCAAATAAAATCCTTTTGATGTACAATATTACCAATAGGCAATAATGGACAGTGGAAAGAGGTTCGACCAGAGGTGGCACGGTTTACTAAAAGCAATAAATATGTGTTTCTTCATTTCAAAGAGTGCTTCTTTCACTTTCCACAGGCATCTGTTGGACACACATGGCCTAACCACATCTAGATGAGCACTTTCATAGTCTTAAAAGAGTTATTAACCAAGTGTACATTTCAAAGGCTGGTCTAGATAAATAAGCAAAGGGATTAAAATGCTGTATGCCCTTCACTGCAGTTAAATTCCTACAGCATGTAACTACTGTCTTTATAGAGGTACAAACTATGCTGCAAGAGTTTCATAAACAGTCACACGTACAAGAAGACTGAAAGAAGTCAATCATATACATTTCAAAAACAGCAATTTAATTTTTCAGAACAGGCACTGAGACTGTAAAAAGCTGAAATTATTCTGCAAGAACAACAAACTGTCATTAAATTCACTGACTATACAAGAAGCACTTAAAAAAAAAAATCTCAGTGGGATGCAAACAAATAGCAAATTTGTTTTTTCAGAGAAGGCACTCCTATCAAACCAAAAAGCAAGTATCATTTGGAGATGAGAAGAAAGAATAAAACTGAAGGTCACAAATTAAATATGCTCTGGAAGTGTCCTTGCCTGTTACATTTTAAGATAACCAGAATTAATTTGCATCTATTACCAAAAAAATGGTCATTCCCCCGTGTAGATAGAACAGCTGAGTAACCACCTAGCTTTGTAAGGGAATTGTATGATTTCTAACTGTATGATTTTCAATGATTTTCCAAAATGAGACTTTTAAATGCCCATATCCATAGATAACTAAAGTACAACCAGCAAAATAGAAGGCTTTTCAGTATAAAAATATGGTTTACCAAGAATTATCAAGTCATTACATGTTAAACTCCCACATCAATTAGAATCTACATCAAGTAGCTGCCATTTAAGTATTAAACATATTTTGACAGAAGAAAGGTTCCTTCCACTTAAGAAATAAGCTAAACTAAATTCTTGCTTCCTAGCAGGACACTACTGTTCTGCTACAAAATACTTTTGCCATGAATAGCTTCCTTACAAAAAAACCCCAAAACATCTAACATGGCAGTAGCAATAGCACAGGATCTTAGTAGCTGTCATTCCTTCAATAAAAATACTTGCATGGAGCTAATTAACTTCCTCATCTTCAGACAGATTACAAACCACACAAAACAGCTCCTCAGCTGTTTCCCAGTAGGGCAAATGAAGGAGGGCACTCCTCTGTAGGAAATGATAATGCACCCATCATCCCTCAAGGTTAAACCTCTACCCATTTGCCTTCTAATTAACCACCGCTTTCTGTTAGTTTATCTTATCTCAAATTGTATCTTTTTCTACCAGTTTTGCTACCTTACACTTCTACTGCTTACAAAGAAATATACATTTAAATACTCTGGGTTAATACAAGTTCAAAAGAAAAGAAGGGATGGGGGAGGAACTAGAAGCAATACACAAAATTTGCTCTTGAATCTTACAGACAATTCTGACAAACAAGCAAAGCAAAACATGAATCCAATAATTCACTGGAATTGCTGATAAATTCAACGCAGTACTGAAACACTTTATTTGACCCCAAACAAAAGGAAAAACCATGTCAAATGTCACCATCTAAAGTTTTCTGAAATAAGTGAAAAATGAACACCAATAACCTTTGAAATGGTCTGAAGTTAGTGTCAGGGTACATGGTGATATAACCTTTTAATATTCCTATCTCAAAGACAAATAATCAAGAACTGAAACACCCTAAATTCCTGCAGTTTCCATGAAATTAACTGAAATCTCCACACCTATTGTTCAGAATACCCACTATCTTTGCAAGCTGTAATACAAAGATAATGAAATTCCATTCTTTTGCAGGAAGCACTAAATAGTTTTTAAAATTGCTTCAACAAGGCAAACGTGTTATATATAGAAATTCATAACTTAATCACAGTACAGAAAAAAAAAGAACAATGCCTTCTTTCACCTTATAGGGATGAACATTAGCCTACTTGTAGAGATTCAGGCAGCTGCTGAGAATGTCTTAGCAGCTCTTGTATTTGCAAGAAAACCCCTGTCAGTCGTAGGCAAAACAATCTCCCCATTTAAATGTCAGCTAACTGTATACACATTATACATCTTTTGTAAACCCAAAATTAAAACGCAAATCCAAATTTCTGAAGGAGATTACTCCAACAACACTACTTTGCGCTTGCAATGGCAGAGCCAAACCACAGACCTCCACTTGTGATCGATCAATTGCTTCAATAAATCAAAACATGACAAAATATTTGTAGAAGCCCTGCCAGAGTAAGACAGGTGATCCAGTCGGTAGTACTTTCAAATCCTGGAAAAGGCATCCTAAAGAGCCAGCACCTTGCCTTACCTGCCCAAAAGCAATGCTCACACGGCTCTGCGGCCAATTCACCGGTTTTGCTCTGCCAGTTTGACAGCAGCGACGGGGAAAGTCAGCCCACCGCTTGCACAGAGGTGTTTCCCCTGGAACAACCTAACTCCAAGCATTAATATTTCAACGCATCCCTGCCAGCCTGCAGGAACTAGGCTCCAAATAATCCAGAGACAGAAAAGTGGTGGAGAAAAGGGGGAAAAAAAACCCAAACAAACCCAAGACTCAACCCATTTGTTCCGGTCTAAATTTAAAACGAAAAAGCACCAAGAGCAGCACGCTTCCAGACTCTGCTTAGGGGTATACTGACATAAATCGGGGATGGAAGAGAAAGCCCAAAACATGGAAACGGATTATGTAGGTTAAGCCCAGCTTTTGTCATCCGCCGCGAGGTCCAGCTAAGGAAACGCTGATCCCCCGGCTGGGGCCGGTTCGGCGCCAGCAGCAGCGGGCGGGCCCCGCGCCCCCTCGGGCGCCACGTCCCGCTCCGGGCGCCGGCCGTGGGGAAGGGGCCGCGCCGCCTCCCGCGCACCGCGGGGACAGAGCCGCTTCCTCCGGCGTCCCCGCGGGGACCCGGCAGGGAGCCGGCCCGGCCCGGCCCGGGGGAGGGGAAGCGGCGCGGGCCCCTGTGCCTCCCCGCCGCCCCAGCCCCTTCGCTCTTTATGGTTCCTTACCCGCCTTGTAGCCGCGCAAGCCGGGCTGGGGGTGCAGCCCGCCCCACATGGTGCCGCGCCGGGCCGGGCCGGGCCGGGGGACCGCCGCTCTCCGGCGGGCGGGCTGGCGGCCCGGATGGGCGGCGGAGGCGGCCGCTCCCGCTGCCGCTGCCCGGGGAGCTCAGCGGGGCGCTGCCGCCCCGGCGGGGGCTGCTGCCCGCCCCAGGGGCGCCGCGGCCATGCTGCCGAGCGCGGTGGGACCTGGCCTCCCACCCCCTCGCCGGAGACAAAACTTGCTCTATTGCGCTGCCGCCGCCTGCCTCTCCGGCGCTGGCAGCGGGGCGGGGACAGGGGCGGGAGCGCCGCAGATGCGGCGGCTGCTGCTCGGGGACGAAGCGCTTACATAACCCGGCCCACAGGGCGAGCTGCAGCGAGGGGCTGCGCTGGGGGGCGAGTCCGCACGGCCCGGCCCGGCCCGGCCCGGCCCAGCACAGCACAGCACAGCACAGCACAGCACAGCACAGCCCGGGCCGGCCCATCCCATCCCGCCCCGCTCAGGCCCCGCCGGCCGTGGATGTGATTTTGGGCCTGAGTTTGGTCACGTATTCGCTCACCCTGGGCTCAGGGAAGGGGCTGGTGGGCAGCGGTGTGTGCCCGTCCCCGGGGAAAGCATTGAACTGACAGCACTTAACGTGGTAAAGGTAATCGGAAAAGGAAAGTGAAATGCCTGACTCCAGAGCTGCGGCACTGGGAATACCCAAGGCCACTATGCGCAGACTACTAAGTAGAGTTCATAAATAAAATCACTATTTTCCCCTACTTATGTTTGTTGTAGTAAGAAAATGATGTGGAAATAAAGAAGAATCGTGACATCTGTTTGAAAGATCAGTTCCACCAAAAGATCCACAATAACATCAAAAAGTTTAAGCCACAGGACTGGGAACAAAATGCTCCTGTCAGCAATTATTCAAACCCAATAAGAGGCTCATCCTCTCTCCACACTGTTTTGAGTCTGCTCCAAATACTTCAAAAGATAATTCTGCAATCGCAGCCTTCCTGTTACTGCTGCTTACAACTGCAGCGCAGTGGTCCCATGTAAACTACTTTCTGAGCAAGACCCTGACTCAATCAGCAATCCACATCATCAGAAAAAACAAAAAGGAGAAAGCACTTGGACAGCTTCTAACTTCAGCATAGCTATACAAAGATTACAAAATTCACATCCACCAAAAGAAGAAAAGTGATGCTTCAGACAGCATTGTAGATTATGTTGGACATGATAGTTTAGGGAGATGAGGTAAAACAGGATCAGTTCTGTGTTTGTGTGGAGACATTCACAATCAATAAATAAAATTGTGTTCAAACGTTTCCTGCTGACCCAATGCATTGTTAATCAGTAGCTGATGATCACAAAACAGCTTTTATCTCTTTGGAAAGTTATATGTTTTGTTTCAGCACAAGTCATGTTTTATTTATGCCTAGCTTGGTATTCATAATGTACTCGATAAAAGAGGCCTCAGAAGTACTGGCATGAGCATGTAGAAATGCTGCATGTTGCTATTTCATCCTCTTTCTTATCTGTATAAAGCCCTTACACACTCACTGAAGACCTGACACGGTGCAATCCTCACCAGCTTAACTTCAGTGTCAGTAGGTATTCTGTAAGTAGAGTTGTAGAAACACAGACTTTAAATGTTACCAAACACTGGATAAAAACCCCAAATGGTAAAACTGCAGGACATCCTGTCAAGACCTTCAGACTGTTGCTAGAAGTCTGCGAATGATAAAAGGTCAGAAGCATTTCCAAGAAGCCAGAAATACTGGTTTACAGCAGAACACCAAAGCAGGAACTAAATTTTTGTAAAATTGCAAAATTTTGAAGACAAACAAACACATAAACAGCTTAGTTCAAGACCACTTTAAAGCATTTGACCATGTGTAATATTTGTAGCATACTATTTTGTTGAATTAGCTTGAGTACTTAGCATATTTACATAGGAGGATGTGGTGAGCTGTGGGGAAGCTGAATTTTAAGATGGGGAAGTTACCTAGCTGCAGGCAAGAAGAAAAATTACCTCATGACTGCTAAGCTCTGGAGTTTGTGGTGCTGTCCTGAAATGCAGCTGCAAGAATCCAGAGGCATATCATGACTGCATGAAAGCTATGTGCCTGGGAAAGGTGTGGTAACTGTTCTTCTAATAAATGTCACTGCAGTGGTTTATGTAATTTGTATTGCCATTCATAGAAGCTTTACAGTTTCTTATGTATCTCCTGTCTAGTCATGAACGAAACCACAAAAGAAAAAAAAAAGATAAAAAGGCCAAGACGAGGGTGGCAGAACACAGCCAGATATCCTCTCTGACCACAGGGCTGTGTCTTCCAGTGTGGGGACACTGGGACATCTGTGCTTTGACTGTGCTACTGCTCAGAGTAGAAAGAAAAAACAACCGTGCTTAAGTTTAAGCAGTCAGATAACAAAACCTGAGATACTTTCATTGTTATGATTGAATTTTAAGTTATTTTTATAGAAACTGAATGTAATTAGTAAAGCTTTTTCACTACAAATGACCACAGTGTATCTGTCTGGAAACCAGGCCAGACTGAAGCCGGTAGTTTTAATCTATAAATTCTAGCTTGTTAATGCTTTATTCTTAATCCAGTGATGTTTTGCAGCTGCAGTCTGCTTCTGTGTACAGTTCTAGACCTGGAGCAGTATTTGGTTTAGATTTTCAAAAAGCTCTTGAAAAATCATGATGACTGGTCTGTACCTCCTGGGGAAAAAAAAAAAAAAAAACAAGTTTGTGCCATTTGATGCTGCTGAAGCAATCCCCTATTTTCATGTGGCTCTCAGCTTGGCAATGCAGTGGGTCCTGAGGACACCCCAAGTCCCTCTTCTTAACAAGTCTCTGTTGTCCCATCTGCTAGGCCCAGCCATGCAGAGGGGGTGGGATGTAGTGGCTCTGGTCCATTTCCCACGCCTTTGTCCCTCTGCCCCAGGGGAGCGTAGCTACACTAAGGTGACTTGCATGAGAATAGAAACATGGAGTCATTAAGGTTGGAAAAGACCTCTAAGATCATCCAGTTCAACTGCTAAGCTTGTCACCTCTTACATCTCTTGGGTGGATAAGAATTAAGGACCATGACAATCTGTGTTCCAGTGCTGTCTCACTCAAGAGTGGTATCAAGGTCCTGATACCCATAGAAAAGAGCAGCACAGTATGAGGGAAAATTCATGTAAGGTTACACGTAAATAAAACTGTAAGTGGAAACAGCCTGCATCCCCAGGTAATTATTGTGAAATGTGATGCTCCAGACAGTGAATGGACTCAATTTCTTAGTGTCTGAAAAGCCTTCTCCCCACCTCTTTTTTTCTAACACAAACTCCACCTTCTTGGCAGAATGAACAGAGGGAAAAAACAATAGAACGTAACAGCTTAAGCACTGGTGCTAGGCAGATGCTGCCTCACTAAGGTCAGCTGGAGCATGTCTTGTCTTGCAGTCTGTGATCCAGGTTGAGAAATCACATCTCTTTTTTCCCCCCTCAGTAAAAACATAATGCTTGAAGGGGAATTAAGCTGAAGCATGACCTATGAAAGCAGCATTTTCCTTTGATTAAAGCCAGAAATAGGCTCATTTTTTCTTTTACATACTTGTTTTCACATTTAATAAAATTAAAATATTTTTTAAAAAACCCAAATGCAAATATGCAAACATAGTTTTAAGAGAATGTTGACCATTTCCCCTATCTAATTAGGACATTAGGTATGTGTGCATTCTATCAAAAAACAACAGCAGTATTTCTGCATGCATATCTATATTGTAATTTACTTTGAAATTAAAATTACAAAATTTCAGTTATTGACTTGCTTCACTAAGTACAGCAATTCTTTCCCTCCGCCCACAACATTTTGGTTGAACACTGTGTACTAGCAAAATCTTAGCAGCCTTTAAGAAGCCTTAGAACAATTCCTCCTGTTTTAAAACAAAACAAAACAAACAAACAAACAAAAACAACAAAAAACCCATATGTATGGTACAAAGCAAGATGTTAAACTGTATTGGGAGTCAGTATAATTAAAAACAGATTAGCTTACCTAAGGAACTGCTCACCTGCTGGTAGGGGCTGGCCTATAAAACACTGAAATGTTTTGTTCAAAGTACACAGAGTGCACTGCACAGCATTAACAATGAATTGTGTCATCTAATATCTGCAAAGTAGACACCGTGAAATAACACTATGTGTACAATGTTCTTATTTTCGCCTTTTCTACAAACGAGAGTGCACGTCTCACAGAGAAACACAAACTGATACCAGTTTGAATCTGCTTTGCACTGTGCTTTTACTAACAGCTTACACCATGGGAGAGAGTCAAACTAAACAGCTCACTGTTACCATACAGACAAATATAGCTGTGGTTTATTACCAACATCCTGAAATTCACATTCTTCTTAATGTTCCAGCTTTCAGAGTCAGATTTTCAGCTGAGGAATTATTTACATCATTGCTAAAAGACCCTTTGTTGTCAGGAATTTTTCACCTTTTGTGTGTGTGGTGTATCATATTAATTTAAAATAAGTCACAGAGAATTAAATCAACTTTGTGTTATCAACTCAGATAGCGCAGGAAGAACAAATGCAGGAGTGGCATCCAGTGGCGTCTAACTAGTAACTTATGAAGATAAACAGGAATTTCCCGGGTATATTTTTCTCAAGGGGAAATCTTTCAAGTTCTGCTATTCTATCTTCCCTTTCCTCCATCCTCACGTCCTCCCAAGGGCAGTAGAAAAGAAGAGGAAATACAAATGGTTTGGGAGGAGATGGAGAGAATATGTAAAAATCAACAGGCTGGAGGCAAGTCTTCTCCCAGTCTTCCAAATTTGGTTCCTATAAAGTTAAGTACCTGTACCAGAGCCACTCAGAGCAGTCAGGGGGCCTCTTCCCCTGGACTCACTAACATATCCAGCTTCCTTGCAAGACATTATGCTTTCACAAAAAAAAAATTTAAAAATTGTTTCTTTTACTCCATTGCATGACTTTTTCACATAATCTCTATTTCTCTTGTTCTTGAACCTCCTTGAGTCACCTTGAGTCACTTTCTGTGAACATATTATCTGATTTTAGGAGCACTGATACTTTTTGTATTTGTTTCTCTGTGCTAAAACTTATGCTAAAGTACAGGAAACCCCAGCAGTGCTGCAGTTCAGGATTTTGATTCCCCTGCCTCTGAAAATGCTCAAGCTTTTATAGCTGGCATTTTACTTCAAGGCACACTTATTTTGATTCCATGTTACACATAGACAAATGGGTGCAGAAGGATTTGATGTATCCAAAACTGGATGATATCACTGCACAATAATTTGCAGGGTTTTTTAAGCTTCTTTATGTATGTTAAACTCCACCTCAAATGTGAAGTAACTGCTGTATTAGAAGCACAAAAACAGCATTTAGCCTGACCTCTTTAAACCTACCTGCTTTAAAGATTAATCAAAAAGCACCCCCTTGTATGCCATCGCTGAAACAAAGGATCAGACCATGTAGTTCAGGTTCCTGGCCTTTTTCCACCTCAGTGTTGAAAGAAGTAAATCCTATTTTCCTTTTGCAACATACATCACCGATAAATTATATAACTTTGCAGTAAATCAGAAT
This sequence comes from Sturnus vulgaris, assembly GCF_052056855.1. Classification (NCBI taxonomy): domain Eukaryota; kingdom Metazoa; phylum Chordata; class Aves; order Passeriformes; family Sturnidae; genus Sturnus; species Sturnus vulgaris. Next base: position 66,397,544 of record NC_142245.1, on the reverse strand, counting down.
TTTAAATTATAAGCAGGAATATTCCTTGTTACAAGAAGGCCAAACACTCTACAACACAACCAGCCAGCAATGCAATGTTGTATGAATACTTGAAAATGGAAATTTCTTCCAAGAGGCCATCATTATCTTCTTATAGCCTGAAATATGTTGTTTGTTTATTCCAAGTCAGAAATACAACCAGTCAGAAAATTATCTGGTCTCTTGTGTTTGAGCCAAACCCAATATTGCTGCAAAGGGATGAAATTTCAGTAAAGTCAATGGAGTTATGCCAGTGCTTAGTTTAGTCAGCTCAGTACTGTCATATGCCCATATGTAAAAGTCGGATGGAAAAATTTATTTCATGCCATAGCTATAAATACTATAACTTAATGAGGCTCCCTACCCCATTTTTTTCTCCATTGACTTTTATTCTACAAAAATCACTGACATTGAATCTGCAATAATTCATTACATACTATATGCTAGAATAATGTATCACTATTATAATACTTTTTTTTTTGTCTCAGCAGTGAGAATTCCATAACTAAAGTGATGAGGTATTCTATTCTATGCTGGTAGAATAAAATCCACTCTAATTGGGCATTTCTATACCCACCCATCACAATCCCTGCAGATCTCAGAACCAGCCTGTGCCCTGTACCACGCTCAAGGACCAGCAGCCATCAGCCATGGCACTGCTGGGAACTGCCTGGTGCAGGACAAACAGCCTTAGAAAACACTGGGTTTGTTATGCCTGGCTCTGTAAAGCATAATTTGCTTATGTCTTGTGCCTTGTATCTTTCTCACAGTAATCTAATAAACATATAGAACATAGATTTTTAGATAAACCCTTTTTACCCAAGGAGGCAGAAAATTACTGAAAGGCACAAATTGGGCTGCACTGGTTTGTACTGACCAACAGTGCCTATCAGATTTGTTTTATCAGACATCAGGGTTAGTATATGACGTATATGAATCCACCACAGTATCCTTAGACCGTTTTGCTTTTGACTTAAAATTAACACAGACGAGAGTGCTTATTAAAAGTAACTTTGTGGCTCTGGCTTGGCTGTAAGATCATTCTACTTTTAACACATTACTTGAGTGACCAAATTGATCTGGGAGGCGTAAACATGTAACCTGATCTTTGGTCACTTAGAAAACAACAAGAAATCAAGCTCCTAAGTGAGCATGTAACTTTCAATGTATATGAGTAAAAGAAGCATAGAAGTTTAAGTATTGCTGATTGAATTACTGGGGACAGTCCTACTCATTTAGGAATCCCGTGGTTTAAAAATTGCACATCATGTAGTGCGTTGCTGTACCATTCTAATATTATGACTAAGAATATCTTGTTAAATCAATTAAAATGAATTGAAGAATAACAGTTGCAATTTTCTGGTTAGTGCAGGACAGTGTGATACAAATATGCTCTATACTTTGACCATTTAGTTCTTGGTCTTACTATCTTCTCAGCCAAGCATCAGAAGGTCAACCCACACCATGAGAATGTCTCCAGGGCTTCTGAAGGAAAAGTAATTGCCATCTGTTTACAAGGTAAGAAGCTTGAAAGATCCAAACAAAACAAATTAATAGGAAAAGATAAATAGCTTAACTAAAAATCTTGATCTGGCTGCATCTTTCCAAAACAACATTATGCACAAGCTTGCAATGTGAAAATTACAAAAAAAAAAACCAAACAAAACTGAAAGAGGAGATGACAAGCAGTCAGGAAGCTAAAATGGAGAGCAACAAAAATGCATTAAGGAAGGGCAAGAGGCAGTCATACACACAACTCCCATCTACACACTACCCCAGTGAATGCTCCATGAAGTCAGTTCATTCATGGAAGTCCTTGCTCAATGACACCACTGACAATATGTTAACTGAGCCTTTCGTGGTGTTGGCCCTGCTGGAACACAGCCCCAGCAGTCACTGTGACAAGATCTCTACTTAGCACAGCCACTACAGCTAACAGATAGAACAGGAAAAATAAGAAAGAAATAAGAAGACAACTATAATAAAGTATCTTGAAATACATGAAAATACTCCTTGTCTTTTGCTTCCATGTTTGAAGATGGTAGCAGCAAGGATAAACTCTCAAAATTTGGATTAAAAACACAAGAAAACCATACATGTTGCATCATATTAATATAGAAACCAGGAACTAATTAAAAAATTATAAATTTAATCACATATTTCCAAAACACATTTGCTGCATTTTTATGTTACTGCTTTCAGATGTTACTGGTAGGCAGGAACACATAACCTCTGAAAGCTGACTCTAACAGACCTCTAGAGTAAACTGAAATATCTAAAGCCCTAGAAGTACGTTACAAACTCTAAAGGCTCTACAGCATAACCCTGTGTACTCAGTGCTATATACCTTTGAGCTTATACATTCCGATTTAAGTAAACCAGTCTCCCTTGCACAGAGATAAGGAAACCAAGCTGTGTAAAACAAAAACTACCAACTATTCTACTCAAATCTATATTTAGTATTTGCTGCATCATGCTTTAATTGCTGAAACTGCCTCTACAAAAGCATTAAAAAATCACCAGAAAAAATACCGTTATGAGGTACACTGAATGTTTGGAATAAAACTTCACCTTGAAAAATATACACATCAGTTCTGAAGCACAAAGAAGTTTTAAAATACAGATGAATCATCAACATTTTGTTTCCATCATGTACATGCTCCCAGTGTAAAAAATACAAAGAATAAAAATATACTGAAATCCTCTTGGAGCTCACCATCATGAACAAAACAGAATCTGTTGGGAGTTCAAATTTGTATGGACAGAGAAGAAAAGAAAATGTTGCAAGATTAGTTCCCTCTTTAAAAAGAGCAGATAAGTTAGTAAATACAGTAACTTCCATTGGGCTGGCAAGTGAGCCAAGTTGGATAAGCAGATCTAGATACCTAATTTGAGAGGCTGTGAATTGTTTCCTTATCTAATGAAGTCCCTTATTTTTACTCACTGTTTTTTTTCTTAAGCATATTTTTCATATGACTTTCAAATAAAATTTTACGTGAAGTATATATAGGTACTCAAACTGGACTATATGGTAAAAGACTCTTTGCTAAAGACTCATTTATTTAAAATACAAGTGAACAGTCACTGAAATGGATGGTTTTTTAGAGTCTTGATCAACCATATCTCCAGCTGCAAGGATTTCTCACTGAAATTCTTTTTGCTGTCCCAAGTAGTGACTGCAATATAGGGTTTTACAACCCCTGAAACTCAGCCACATCAAAAATTTCCACAGCACAGGCATCAGGCTGCATACTGCAGGTCTCCCTGCCTGGTGGTGATTCCATACAGAGCAGTGCAATATGGACTTACAAGTTCTGTGGTTAGATTTACCAGAAAAAAAAGGGGCAGATAGAAGAGTTGCTAGTTCCATGTTGGAGAGGACAAGGGCTCAAGGTCCTTGTAGCACTGGTCAGTGGGGAAGCTCTGCTTGTCACATAATGCAGGGTTTGCAAACCACTTGCAAAGTGATTTCATAGAACCATAGAATCACAGAATGGTTTGGGTTGGAAGGGACCTTAAAGATCACCTAGTTCCAGCCCCCCTGCCACCTTGCACTAGACTGTGTTGCTCAAAGCCCTGTCCAACCTGGCCTCAAACACTGTCAGGGATGGGGCATCCACCCCTTCCTAATATCTAATCTAAACCTGCCCTCTGTCAGTTTAAAGCCATCACCCTTTCTCATATCAGTTTGACTGACTAGACCTCAGTAATGATTCCAATGATTGTATGAAGGATGAATAAGCACGTTAGAACCATAGAACAAATTATCAGATTGGTTGTACAACTGAAATCATATCACCTCAGTTTACCACCTCAGCAGAGGATAGTTTTGAAGGAATTCAGGGTAAGGTTTTCCCAAGCCCTCATTCCCATATGGTGAGCTCTTTGCAAAATCTGTCAGAGAGAGTGAGAGAGAGAGAGTTCTCACAACGAACAAAAAGCCAGATTTCTGAATGTGCTCTTCCCTCACCCACACCCTTATCAGCTCTATTTTTAAATATAAAGCTAGCTCCATAGAATCTCCTGAGATTTGACAGTTGGTCACACTGCTGCAGATTAAACAGAAGAGTGGCAGACTTGGCTGGATTTGCTGCTCTGCTCAGCAAAGAGGGAGACCTGCCCCTGCAAACATGTCACAGTGTCAGGAAGCAGCATTTGCTGGATGGTAAATGAGTGTGATGCAGGCCTGCCCCTGTTCAGGACACACAACACAAAGCCTTTCATCATATTTCAGCTTTGATGCAGGCACTGCCAACAGCTTTAACACTGCTCAACTACTGCAAATGAGTAGGCAACTGATTTACTGGCTTGCTTGTATCTGCAGAATAGCTGGCAAGTGCATCATCAGAGTTATTCATGACAATCCGTGTGTGGGTGTGTGTTGAGGCTTTCAAAGAGATGGTGTAAAATATCTGTTCCTTCAGGCCTTCATGGTATAGAGCCTCTCCTCTAAATCTTTCACTCTTATTCTGCCTTGCAGTTTCAGACATCACTTCCAAACCCGTGGGAGTGAGGCCTGCTGTGGCCATTTCAAAGATGATGAAAACTGAGCACACGGCAGCCCACTATGGAGTTGGGGAGGGAGTCCAAGGCTCTCCAGTTTTAATGGTTTCCTGTTAGACAGTGCTAGATGTGCTTACTACCCATAGATTTGTTTATTCATAGCTCAGAGAACTGACGTTTTGATTAAAACTGGTTTTGTTGTAACAGTTCTGTCACTATTATTAAGCAGTTTCAATTCCTTTAAAAATAAACAGGGAGCTTATATCCAAGCAGTTCAGTTACATCTATGTTGTGCATGGCTGTTGGAAAAAGTATCAAAGAATAGATAAAATCGAAATTTAATGCACTTTTCAGAAAATTACTGTTGTCTTAATACAATTAAATACTATTGTTTGAACCCTTTAATACTACCCAGCTGGCTAACTACCCAGCTGGTTATATTAGACAGAAGATTTTTATTAAAGACAGCTTTAGTTTTTCAAACAGCACAGGTTTTTCTGGCTGGCAGAGTATCAGCTTGCCTAGTGAAAACTGTTTTCCCTTGGAAAGAAGAGATGGGTATAGGATGTACCCAAGAAAAGACAATTCCTCTTGGCTGACCTAAGCAGAAGTATTGGCTTGGGTCTCTGAAAGGAGTTCTTTCTTATTGCTGCTAAGTTGTTCAGCAGCTACACAAATTGACTGGTTTTTTTGGTTTGCTTTTTTTGGGGGGGGGGTGGGGGAGGGATTTATGTTTGATTTTGTTTTTCTTCCCAAAAGAAAAAAATAGGATGGTTGAAATTAGCAGCAAGCACATAACAGATTTTGTGACCTTAGCAGATGGTAATGAAGATAGTCGTGGGAGATATAGTAAAGAAGGTGATTTTCTACATCTACAGAATAGGAATGACGGAAATTAAGAAGATAATTCTGAAATAACATTAACTCCCAGACCAAAATTAAGGCATAGTTAGTTTTTCAGAAATAAGAAACAGGCTCCTGGTAGGAGGTCTGAATTTTCATTTGCCTCTTGAACAGCATGAAGTGCTCTGTCTGTTCTCACTAAATAGCAACAGTCAAGTGTAATGTTCTGGATGCTACACAGAAACATATATATGTACCATGAAGTAGAAGGAATGTGACAGTATCAGGTTTTGGAACTTTCATGATCTCTTCAAAAACTCTTCAGCTCAGAAACTATTCCAACTTGCTTTGATGCACAAGTTTTAGGCAGAAAAATAAGTAGATTGATAAGCTTTTTCTTGCTTCCTTTCATGAAGTCTGGGCAGTCAGTAGAAAGAAAGAAAGAAAGGAGAAAAGGAAAACAGAAAAAGGCTGAGAAGAAAGCTCTGAAAACATGCAGATTTGCTTCATCTTGGAGAGGGTAGGAGGGAAGTTTGGAGAGTAACATTATACTAATTCCTCTTTGGAATAATTTATAAAATTGGATATGCAGATAATTCACATACTGTAAGCAAAATTGGCCTGGAGACCACACAACCCAGCAGACTGCAGAGCTTCCAGAAGGCCCAGCTGTTCCTGTCCTTCAGGACACATCTTTGCTCAGTGCTTTGCTTACAAGCCGAGGTCTTTTTTGTCACTGTAAACAAAGAGAAATTCAAACCAAGCAGCCAACCCTGCTCACTGTCTATACACAGGGATTTCTGAGAAAGATGAAGAACAATCTCAGCTAGTCTGAAAGCAAAAGGACATTGCTTAAAGACAGCTATTTCCTTCCTTCAATTTGCCTTGTCCTTACTCTTACTTGTATATGGATCATTGTTAAATTGAGAGAAAGATAAAATAGAAAGCCATGGGATAAAACCTAGTAGACATATTCCCTTCTGGGCATTAATATAAACAATCAAGCAGTTACTTTGGTTACCTTGTTCGTGATCTGTCCTTGCTCCTGTTAGGAAGGCTTGCAATTCCATTACAGAGTCCCCCTCCATAGTGAAATGTGTTCAAGCACAACTATGCATTTCCAAGTGGCAAGATAGCAACCACATGTTAACAATTTCCTTCTCAAGACCTAGATGCTGCAAGTGAAAAATCATGCCTTGGCTTTCTGCCTGCTTCTGTCTGGCTTAATTAGCTGATCACACCAACAATCTCAGCTAAAATATTTCTCAGTAAAAGGGTAGGGGGGAGCTGCTTGAGCAGGACTGGGTGAAGCTTTACACTCAGCTACTACACTAGCAAGATCCAAGAAGAAAGGATCAAGGGCTTTGGCTCAGCACCTTCCTTATTCAGACAGAATTTGAATTTTTGCAGACTGAAAGCAGGATTCTGAATAAAGCCTGATGTCTTCTAAAACTGCAATAACTGCAGCTACACAAGTTCTGGTTTTGGAGAATTGTTCCAGTCACTGTAGAGAAAGAGAACCACTGTAAAACCAAGAACAAATCTTTATCATGATCTCCCAAAGTGCTTTGGATTTAGAATCACTTTATAGCAGTGAAAATTACATTGAAGAGGAAGAATAATAAATATTTTCTCCATTGTCTTAACTTTATTTTTTTTCCAGGGACTGTCATCAGCTCAGTCATAAAAAATTATATGTTCCCTATCTCTTTACTATTTGGTAGTGGCACTACACAGCATAGTAGCCCCACTTCTGCAGTATATTCATCAGCATAGAACTCATGTTTCTGTGCTCTGCCTGGAGGACTCTACAAAATAAAGTTTTCCATGGTAATCAAGTCAAAATGACATATTCCCATTTCCTAATGCAACCCCAAAAGTGCTGAAACATCAGTAAAACAAACACTTAATAGCATTTATGTTTTAAACACACTTAAAACAAAGATCCTAAAGCCTTTACAAAAACAAACTGCACTTCTTAACCATCTTGCTGGAATTTTACAGTGTCATCATGAAGATTTTTCAGCTGCAGATTAGTTTTAGTTCAAGTTTAAACTCAAGTTTAAGTTAAGGCATACAGACTGCAAGTGCATCCAATTAGCACGGTCAGTTCAAAAAGTTTGATTTTTTTCCCCCCATTTTCAGATGTGATGCATAGATCTCCAGTGAAGGCATGATGGTTTATTCACATCATCCCACAGATGAAGAGAGTCCCATGTGTTTATTCGGTGCAGGGCTGGTTTACTTCAGCAGACGAGTCCATATTAGCAAACTGAAAAGGAATGCAGCAAGCCATCTCCTATAAACACCATTTGGCTATTTAAGCCTACACTGCACTAGAAATAGAATTATATCTCACAAACACCACCAAATGCCGGAGTATATAATTTATTCACTGCACGCTATATTATTTTCAAATCAGATTTTATCTGTCTCTTACTATATAAAGCTGGGGAAATATTCTCATGCACATGGAACACTTCTGCACTGAGGAATCATATCACATTGGAATCAGTTTACAGGCTATGCATTCAGGATCAATCTACAAGGCAGATTCAGATTTTGATTTGGGTCTTGCTTCTAGTTCAGTGACTGACCTCAGATGTGTTCCCCAGCATTTGTTTTGCACATTGCCTTTCACTGAGACTTCGCTGACTCTACTTTCCTTTGTCCTATACCACTGTTGCCTATCACTGTCCTATACCTTCCGTTGCCACCCCTCATATCTGCTGTTTGCTTAAACACAGCCTCTGGAATGCTGTCTTCTCCAAGCTGAGAACAAGTATCTCCAATATCTCTTAACATCCCCACAAACACCGTTCATCCAGGTGAAGACCATGCAGTCAGGTCTGTAGTCTGCAAACCTTCCTACAAATGCTCCCTTTCTTTTGGCCAAGTAAGGACTATAATCCATTTTAGTGCCTCAACATGTAAAGATGATTCAAATGAAAAAAAAAAGGTTGCATTTGATGCAAGCAGATAATGAAACCTTAGGACACAACCCTGTCTAATCCATCTATTTCAAATTGGAAGTTTGAAACATACTTTTACTGTACAGCTTTGCACGCAGAGGATATGCTCTGATCTTTTATGCCTCCTCCTTTAGTTAAGCTAGGTTTTCACACCGACAGCAGAGCTATTGTGTGCATGACATTTACTGCTGGAAATGGATGCTGTGTCTTGGCAATGAATGGAAAATCTGAGCATTAGCAATGAAAAGATATCGTCAGAGTGTTCTTGGTCTCTTGTTAGTCATTGAACGTAGAGGAATTCAGCACAGAGGAAACATGCTGGGTGACTGTCAGTGTTCCCAGCTCTGCCTGAAGAAAGAAAAATCCTGCTTTAAAACAGATTATGGGCACTGAGCATTACAGGATCCAGATTTTCAGTGCACACCAATGAAAACCTTCCTGACAGCAGAGTTCCAGCAACCCAGCTGGGGTTTATTTGGGAAACGTGCAGTTTTCCACATAGGAAAGTAAATTGGGGATGCTTGTTTTCAGGTTGTATGGAAAAATCTAATTGCTCTGACTAATTTGTATTTAGATGCAGCTTTATAGCCTGCAGCAAGAAGACACAGTCAATAGGCTGGAAAGTATAGCGTCATCTGAACCAGAAGTTCCCCATTTTTTTATAACCTCCCTTGAGAATGGTGTCCATGGTCTATGTCTGACTGGATTCCCAGGAGACAACACAAGCTCTTTCTACAGGTAGGGCTCTAAGGCTTTGCATTCACTCACTCCTTCACTAGGTATATATCACTTACCAGCTTCACCTGAGTCTGCTTTTCTGTCTATCGGGGTCAGTGTCCTCTGCTGAGACAGCAAACCCTTTCCCAGCTGGAGACAATTCCCACCATGCAACCTTTGAGAAAGTCATTCACAGCCTGGGTGACATCCCAAAGGCTGAGTGCATGCCTGGCCACTGTGTGCACAGACTGGCACCACAAGGGGACTGCAGCCAGCCCAAAGCTCTGCCTGCCACCGACTCCCTCTGGATCTGACAGGGGTCCACAGCTTTATTCCTTGCAGTGGCTTTGTAGGTAATGATCTGAGGATGTACAGAATAAGCCACAGAACCTAGGCAATCTAAAACTAACCTGGGTTACTCACAAAAGCATGTAATGCACCAGATTTCTAATCTAGAATTTGTATGTCTTTCAAGCCAGAGCCAAATAAAAAGAAAGAGCTTAGACAAGGCACAAGATGTTTGTTGTAATCTCCCTGCCCTTAGCAATGCCATGAGGAGTATGCTCTTCTGACTGATGTGTTGTGTAATGATCTTTTGCATATAATTATTCATGCAATTAGACTGACAGGTGCTGTCTAAAAGATCTATTGAGCATTTATGCCCTGTATTTTCTCATTTTATTAATCTTGAAAAATAGGGAAAATATCCAGCCAGTCAAGGTAACACTTGAAGTTGCTCTTTTGCAGTACCATCCAATGTTACTTACAGCAGCTGTATTTAACTTCATGCTGGCAACAGAGATTAAAAAAGAACCCGCATTTCAGTTGTTTACAGATTCTAAACAAAAGATAATTATTTTGCTATGGAAAAAATGATCTAACAACTTATCTAAAACCTGCTTCCTTCAGAGTTTCAAGAACCCAGGGAAGGAGAGGGAGGAATTTAGTGAAAAATTTTTGCAGTTCTTAAAGAAGACTACACTTCAGCAGAAGCAATTAAGGATTTGAATTTCAGAAATTCTTATTTTAATTTATGTTAACAATGATTAAATTTTCTGTCTTTCCTTTATGTCTTTATTACAGTATACCATTACACATGGGCTTTTCGTTAGACTAAATTTTTCTGGTGAATCAGGATGAGGTATATCTTTGGCTCTTAAATGATATATAACTTTTTAGTATTTACATTTTTTCACACATTTTTTGCTAAATAAATTCTAGTACTCACTAAACAATGCGTTTACTGCACAATGAAGTTTTAAAACATGCAAAAAACAATTCTGCACACAAATGTTTCTGTGGGAGAGTTAAAGCTGTATTAATTTGGCACCAGAGCAACAGTGCATGAAGCAAGTTTTTATATTGGACAAGCAACAAAATTTGGTTATTTGAAAGAAGTAATTTACGATAAATAAAATATTTACACAATCCAAAATCTAATCAAGGTGCTTGCTTCAAGAAGTGTATTTACATGGGTAAAAAAAACCCTCCAAGGACATACATGAACATAAAATGAGACAAATGCATTTACAAATCACGTTATAGGTCAGTGAACAAAGGATGTTGCCCTTGACACATAGTCACTGGTCTATAAAGGGAGATGTGTGTTTAATCTTAGCCTGATTTCCAGTGGACAGATGGCATTATTTTGCAAAGCCTGTGGTATCACAATCAACATTGCCACATCTGTAAAGTACCAATTCCCTAATAGGTAACAGGTTCCCGAGTTGGTGATTTTTTCCCCCTAGAACTCCCCAAAAGGATACATGGGAATATTAATGGGAAGGCAGCCCTGCTGCCTTTTTGGATGGTGCACTCCTGTTCACTTTGCTATCCATCAAGTGCAGCATGAATGGGCAATGCCATGCAGCTCCCCAGGACACTGCAGAGAGGAGAGAGAACCATCAGACAAAATTACATCAGCTGTCCTGCAGAGCATGAACGATAGAGCCAGCAGGGCCCAATGCACCTTCCTTTATGCCATCATGATGCCATTTGATGGAAACCAGCTGCTCTGGTCATGTTCTTCACACTATACCCAGCCCTGCCACCAGAACATGCAGACAAGATCCAGTTGTCTGATGCTGTTATGCTTTATTTTGTTTTCAGTAATTTCATATACTTATGTAGATTGATGTTCTTGTAATTAAAACAAAGAATCACTATCAACAAATCTCTCAGACCTTTAACAAAATTTAAACTGATTTCCATAAGCTATGTCAGCATTAACAATACAGTATTAAGCCTAGTCACAAAAGATTTTTAAAAATGTATCTGCCCATTTCACAAGGAAATACATCTGAATGCATCTTTAGTGGCACTCCATCTCTAGTTATTCAGAAACTTCCTGTCAGAAATGAATTCTCTTGGCTTGCTTTGCCAGAGCAATCACTGCATACATGCCAAATCCACAAATCACAGGGTAATTCATAATGCTGGCTTAGCAAGGAACTGATAGAAAGTGTTGCATGCATAGGACTTGACTAATCTTAGAGAAGAGAGGGATAAATGTTCAACCCCCCCATTCCTAGATTTGCATTATTAGTTAGTGCCCTTATTGATGCCTACCATCAGTGGGACAACACTTTTTTATGTTGGGAGGGGTTTTTTTTCTGAAAAAATCAGGATCAGTTTGGATGTGGCCTTGTTCTCAGTTGAGATAGGTGGATCCCTGGCTGTCCTAATAGATAACCTGTTCCCTGAGCTGCACAGGGTCCTGGCAAAGTCCCTAGCCCCAAAGCTTCCCCTGTGCTGCCTCCCAGACTTATATTCCAGGGGAAGAGCTGCCCCCTGTGCTACCTGGATGCCCACTGGGTCATGGGTGGCCTGGCAGCAGACTGAGCCAGCAGCAGAGAGCCACATCACAAGTAAAGTCAGCTCTGAGCCAGGCTGCCTCCTCACTTGCTTCTTTGCTGAACTTGAAAGCAAAATGGACATCTTGCAGTGGAAAATCTCAATGCCAGTGCATCAAGCATTCTCCTGCTGGAGAGGCCTGCCAGGAAGCACCCCAGCAGTGCTCCTGCTGCCTGGCAGAGCCACTGTGGCATAGAAAGGTGTCCAGCCAAAAGAGGGACAAGTTTTACCCCTGGAGCAGCGAGCTTTTCCATGGGGGTCATACTGATCCTGGGCCAGGAAATGCCTGGGAACAGAGTTCTTTCCTCCTCAGACTGCACAGCTGCACCTTGTCTGCCAAACTGGTCTGTCTCAAAAAGTGATTGTCACACTAAATTCTCCCAGGAGGAAGAGAATTTTTTTATTTGTAGCGAGATAGCAAAATATACAAACAAAAGAGATTTCACAAAAAAACTTCTATGATTATTTTTCTGGAGCATGCACAAAAGCTGTTGTGTTTGGCAATGAATTTAACAGTAACTTGTGTTGTTCAACTCTTTACCTTTAAATAACACTCCTTAGTACTCCTGTACTGTTTTATCTGCCTGTTCCATGATGCTTCTGCAGGAAAAATTACCTCATATATTTGCACCTCCCATATTTGCACACTGTAAAGTTCACAATTAGAAAATAAACAGGAAAAACCACCCCTTTGAATTTTGCACAGCCTAAAGCATCCCTCAAAACAAGAGCACTGAACAAAACCTTCCTGTCATTTTATTTTTTACTTCCAGGGCCAGGTTTGGAGCATTTTTTGTACCCATATCAGTGTACAGTACAGGAAGTGCAGAAAGGCAGGAGCTGCAGTCTGCTCAGTAGTTGTGAGACTCTTTAGGTCCAATATAGAGAAAGCCACACAGGAATCCCAAGAAAGAGATGTTGTTTTACATGGACTACATGTCTATTGCACCAGTAGCTTTCTAGTTTCTTTCTCCTTTTGTATATTTGACATCATTCCTCTCAGCAGTGAAAAAAAAATCAGGGTTAGGATCTAAATCCTGAGACTCCTGTGAAAGTTTGGACGTAGACCTGCATATAAGTCTTGTGAAGCCAAGTGTGATTTCTATGATTCTGTGATTTTTATTCTTTGTTCGATGCTCCTTTTTATTCCACCTTTTACTGTGCTCTTCATAAGCAGTTATGCAGAAGTGCAGGATTTGTTTTACACATCAAATCAAATTTTATTTTCAGCTGCTTCAGAAAAGAACAGACCATTTGTGCTGAAAGTCATCTCCTCCTGCTGCCTTTGCTTCCCCAGCATGGTCGATGGCACATTTCTATCCTGAAGCAGAGGGCCCTGCCATTTCTTCTGAGTGATCAGAGGTGGTGAAAGTGCTTTGTTATCCAATTGCCAAAAATCCCTAAGCCAGCAATCCCAGGGATTTAAACTAGCTCAAAAAGAACTTAACAAACCAGGCTCCTGTGGAGAGCTGCTCCTCCTCCAAAGGATTTATGTCTTTCTCTACAGCTCACAAAAATATATAATGGATCATAATGGAAGATAATCACAACTATAAAGAGAAAAGGTATGTACTCTTAACATCCTATTCTAAAATGTCTTGCATACAAAACTATTTACTGTAATCCCTACATGAAACATTCACTAGTTTTATACACTGTTGTAGGAACACTAGAAAACATTTTTGTATATTAAACAATGTTAAACAATGTTTTCACTTTTTTGTCCTGTAGCTAGTATTTTATGGGTTTGCATGCTGAGTCTCTTCTTTAAAAATTTTCTATGCAAGTTGCTGACAACTGTATAATAGCTGCACAGTGGAAATAGAGCATTTAAAATCAAGGAGCCATATTCTGCACACACTTACTCTACTGAAAATCCCAAGTAACTCTGCTGACTTCCCTGCATTTAAACTAGATTTATAATGAAATTCAGAAATTGACCCGTACTTCCACTGATTAAGCTTCAAAGTCATTTACTTATGACCTTTTCTGAGTACAAAGACATTTTAGACAGTGTTACATAAGCATCTCGCTAGATACAGTATGACTTCAGTTAAAAAACAATTATGGCAACAATTACAGTTTCTCCTTCAATCTTTTTTAGTACTGCTGGAACTAGGAAAAAATACTACCTTTTTTGAAAGCTCTACAATATTATTTTCACTTATGATCCTGTTCTCTGCTCAAAGAAACACAAAAGGTACATCTAGAAGCAACTTACTTGGTGATATAGCTAGTCCCCTGCAAATGTCATGATTTTTTTTATTTAACATTCATTAAATTGTCATACATACATTAAATTGTCTTCAGCATCCTCCCATATGTCCTGAAGAAAACAGCTTCTAGCACTTCTCAAGGAGATAATCTACAGACTCTCCAGGATCTCAGTATGCTGACCTGAGGACTATGAAATAGCAGCCCAGTCCAGGGCAGTATCTTTCTCTTAGTAGTAAAAAAAAGTAGGAATGAAGTAATACAAACCCCAAATCCTAAAGCAAGATCAAGCCCTTGAGATCTACCTGAGACAATACTATCAATACTGCCTCTGGAATTCTTGCTTTGCACTACCCCAAATGTTTTCTCTCTGGAAAGCATTCTCCATAGCCTCTGTCATGGAGCACTGGATGCATCTCATAGCTTCACTAGGTGATGTTAGACCCACCAAACATTCCTAATAGGATAGACAGGCCCTGAAACCTGGCTTGTTTTTGACACCACACCTGCACAACTCATTCAGAGCTGGGAGCAGTTGTGATGTGGAGTTCTGCAGTGCCAGTGTAATTGCCCTGGGGTGGTGCATTAAAGCAGAGGTTGCACAGCACAAGGTCTGCAACATGAATATAGAGAGTGGAGACCAGAAAGATCATTAATTCACACATGTAAATACATACTGCATTCCCTGACTCTCTTATTTTTTTCCTGGTCAGTGATTGGTAGCAATTTTTCAATTGGCATGGAACATATTTTGAACTTGGGAAGTTCTTTTGGCTACATGGAAAAGGAATTACTCCCTGTGTTATGCTTCCATTCATGCTACTGATCAAGTTGGACTCATCAGAATCACAGAACAAGCTGTGTTGGAAGGGAAGCTCAAAGATCATTGAATCCCACTCCCAGCCCTACACGACATCATCATCCCAAGCCTTTTTAGACATTTTCCATGGCAAAATAAATTCCTGCTACTACAAGCCCATGTGCATTACATATTGTGTATTTTTACCCCTTCACCTCAGCATTTACTTTTACCATGCTATTTGATTTAGTCTCAGCACTTATGCACTGCAGGAAACTATTAACACATGAAACCTCCCTTTTCGCAGATATGATCTCCTAATTAAATACAGAGTTAATTATCTCAGCCTTTATAACTATGATTAATTCCAGCAAGTTAACCTTCATTTTCCTTCTTGTTCAATATAGGGAACTGCTTTGGGTGCTTGCTTATCCCACTAAAACCGTTTCCCTGAACACTGCCTCCAAGCAATGGCTCTCCATAAGCTTGAGGAAGGAGAAACTGCTTGTCTCCACAGAAGCTTTTTGCTCTCTAGTTCTGCAGGTCCTCCAAATCCAGGAGCTTGGGCATCTCAAATAGAGAATGGGCTGAAGAAAGATGCCTCCTATCCCAGCTTCACAGTTACTTCTTCAAGTCCTGGCAATGTGAACCAAAAGTTCCCTGACACACAAGAAGCAAGAAGGGCTTAGGAAATATAAATGGCAGATTGCTCCAGCCAAAACACAAAATACTGCTAGAATATTGGTGGAAGAATTGTATCTCACATGTGACAGGTGTCCTGAATGTGAGTTAAGAAAGACTTGGAACTTGGCCTTTGTGTGTCTCCACTTAAGAGCTGCCAAAGCTCATCTGACAGGACACCTACAATGACACAACCAATTCAAACCCACAGAATCATTTAGGTTGGAAAAGACCTTTAAGATCAGCTACAACCATAACCCTAACATTGCCAAGATCACCAGTTGAAATTGCTTCCATTTCAATTAGTTATTGTTATTTTTCTGCTTTCTATTTTGAAACCACTTACCCACTGCAGCTGATACCTGATCATAGCAGAACTACAAGCTCAAGCAAATTAACTTAATCTATGCAAAGGACTGCTGATGCTTTAAGTTGGGGTCTGTCTGCAGTGAATAACATAGTGTGCAGTAGCCAGAATGTGAATTTGCAGCCCACAAACTCATCTGCACAAGGCTTTTTCATAGTCACTGGGAAAGCAGAGTAAGTTACTGTAATATATATTGTATACTACTAAGAACACCCATAAAGAATATAGTTCAAAGTAGCTAATGAAGTATATATCCATATCCTAAGTGAATATATCCACTAAGTGTCCACTTATTTGTTCCATGCGTTAATGTACAACCTACATTAGAAACCATATGAATTGGTGAACCCCATGTTTCCTTTTGTGCTACAGCAAAAAAACCCAGAAGCACTAATAGGTTAAGGCAGCAACAGGAGAGGAGGAACTTGTACTCCAGTAATCCACACAAGCACCAGCACTCAGTTCTTCTCCCACCCAGCTTCTCCCTCTGCTCTCCACTGCACCAAAGCTCAGTGTCCTGCCCCATGGCTCAGGTGTCCAGCCCTGTTCCCTGGTTTGGTCACTCACTTCCCTGCTTCTTCAGGGCTTACTGCAGCCCAGTGGTGGCCCCAGCCTGGCCCAGCAGAGCAGCCTGTTTCCTGCACGCCTCCTGACTTTCCACTGAACTGCCCTATGAGCATCACAGTTAAACAAATACAAGAATTTCCATTTCAGAGAGTTTAATTATCTTTGATTTAATGCTTGTCAGAAGTTTTTTCCTCCTGATATAATTGATGTGAAATTCCAGGAAATGATCAGTTAAAGGAGAGTTTGAGTGGATACTTGTGCTGGCTGGACACAGAGATAGAGCATCCAGCCAGGACGGTCCCGGAATACATTGCCATGTTAGAGCAGGCTGCTTGGAGTTTCCATAAAACTGATTTCTGCCATATTCTAACTCATAATATGCAATTTTTCCCTGTCTCCTGAAGCCACAGCCATGGGATCTCACTGGTTCCTGGCCCTGTGGGAGAAGGGTGAGGTGGGTGCCCCACACTGAGCCACAGAACCCCATGGAGGTGTTACACATTTCTTGGCCTCCAGCCTGGGATATGTGTGTCTCCAGATGCCTGTGCCAGGTCATGAGTCCTGATGCAGGAAGTGTAGCCCTTGTGGCATCTGCTCTGCTTCCCAGGCTTAAAAGCAGGGAATGAAAGGAGAATAAAAGCCCCTCTCTAAAGCAGACTCTTCCTGACACCCCGTGTCTGTATAATCTCAGTCTCTTGGCTGGGGCCTGTGGAGTAGTGCCAGCAGTAATACCAACACAGGGTTACTCTTTCTCACCATCTCTAGCAGCACTGCTCACCAGAGATGTGTTTCTTTCACGTGTGTAAGATAATTTCCAAAACAAAAGATTTAAATACACGTTACTAATCTTATTTGGACTCTGCCCAGAAGAACTAAACAAAAGCCTTCTAAACAATAAGATAATAGTAGCAAAATCATACTATTGCATTTTAGAAATATTTATTCAAAATTGTAAGAAATAACTGCTCAAAATATTCAGGCACATACCAGAAGTTCTATAATTTGGGCACATATTTTATGGGGGTTTTTTGAGACTAATCCTTTGATTATATTTTTTTCTGTTCAGTTTCTCATGAGCCTGGTTGTTTTTTCCCCATTCCTTGCCTCTCTGTGGGTAATCACATTCTCTTTACAGCTTCCTCCTCACTCTACTTGGATGTCCTCTTCTGGGGTCATGCCTTCACCTTCTCACCATCTGCCTTGCTTGGGTGTTTGCTCAGAGAAGCTTTTCTTGTTAAGGGACCTCTGAACTTATGGCCCTCTCTCCTCCCCTCCAGCTCTGCCCCTAGGAGCTTCGGAAAACTGAATTAATGGGTGTGGACAGCATCATTTTGAAAGGTGCCAGGCAATTTACATAAGATGGAAAGACGCACTTTTACAGCATCAAAGCCTCTGCAGGAGTAAAGACACCTCTTGGCCTGAAAACAGAGCTCTTTTGCAAGAGTTTTTGTGCTTAACCTTTTATAATGTTCTGTTCTTTAAATTACAATAAAACTGAATTCTCTCATTAAACACTGAGTGAGGAGGCTGCTATGTAAAAGGGGGTCAGAAAAGATCAACCTGTTTCCCTGAATGTCCAGCAAAAGGACAGGGTTTTGTCCCACAAAAATCAGTTCAGTCCTATGTCCAGGAGGCTTTTGTTTCCTGCCTTTATTCTTCCACATGACGTGCATTTTACGTGCAGGGTAGCTCTCCAAACGCCATTTGTACTGATTGGTGCTGCTATTCCACAGGAAATGGTGCAGAGTGCTTCCAGCAGATTAACGGCTGAATAGGAGCAAATAGTGGTCCATAAGTAAGGTGAAGGATATTAACTCCAAGCAGTCACTAAATCTTTAGGAAATGCCCTGACCTCTGTGGGTTATTGCTATAAAAACTGGGAAAAAAAATCCCAGGCATTTTTTCTCTATGACATAACCACCACTGGTATGCATAGAATATATATTAGTAAATCCTTTGGCTCTCTCTCTGTACTCTAGTCATCATAATTTGTTATTTTGGGGGAAATACGTGCTAATGTGCTTGGAAGAGTGAGAGAAGGAAACCATAATTGCTTTGAAAACAAGAGTCAGAAATGAAGGCTCAGTTTCTCATTTTCTAAAGTGTCTTTACTTCCCTTAGCATCACTTTTAAAATTCTTATTGTTGTTTGGAACTTTAGGCTCCAATCCTTGGAGCCATTTACTTCATTCCTTCCCCGGGTAGCTCCTGTTATTTGTATCTTGGAGGACTCACCAGAGTACAGCTGTAGGGCGTTTGTGTGGCAGGGGTGTGTGCAGAGGAGGAAATGAGGGCAGAAATGTGTCATCAGCAGTTGAAAGGGATGTCATGGCACAGACAACCAGCAAGCAGCTCTGGATGTAGATGGTGATGGACAAAGTGGGCAAAATTCCACCTCTGCTTGAAGAGGGAGTTATAGGAGTGAAAAGCTTAAAAGGAAGGTGGAAGCTACTTCCACTTAATTCTTAGCACTTCACTGAGGTCTTTATTGTGCAACCTTTTCTCCTGTGTGCATTTCATCCAGTGTGTTCTCCGCCTACCAATGCTTTATGGATATTTTATTGCTTTTAAGAACCTCTCAGAAGACTTATTCAGCTTATGTGAGGACTAACAAGATTTCAATGCCCTGTGTCCTTGTTCCTCACAAGACATCACAGCACAAACTATTCCAGGAAATTTCTTTCAGAAAGAGACACCATGCTGTTGCCCATAAATCTAAGGACAGCAGATGGAAAAATTAGAACTATGATGACACCAAGTGATACAAGTTAATTAAATAAGGCAGAGGCGTATTTTAACAAATGCTATCCTGACACACAAGTCAGCAGCATTTTAAAGATATTGCTATTGTATTTCCATCAGAGTCAGCAGCAGATGCAATAGTCTTTGGATAAGATCCTCTGCCTCCTGGCAGGCTGTTGAGAAGGAGATGGAGGCAAGACCAGTGCCTGAAATGACTTGGAGGATGATGAAAGCATTGTTTAGTCCAGCCCAAATTTAGGTACTGATGATACACATTGGAAAATATCTTCTCTTTAAAAAGCAACTTTTGTTAGAGTCCAGGGAGAGTTGCAAGATCTGCTCCAGTAATTTATAGATGGAACTAAATTGCAACATATGCCACTCTTTCTATCCTTTTTTTGTTAATCCTCTTCTCTGCTTTCTCAAGACCATTCACAAATGCTAAGTTCATTGACAGTGAAACTTGCATTTTTACAGGTGCTGCATGGACTTAGAATCATAGAAACATAGAATAAGCTGAGCTGGAAATGACCCATCAGGATCATCAAATCCAACTTCTGGCCCTGCACAAGACACCCCAAGAGTCACACCATATGCCTGAGAGTGTGGTCCAAACGTTTTTTTTAATTCTGTCAGCTGGTTCTGTGACCACTTCCCTATTCCAGTGCCCATTGCATTCCAGTCCATGCATTCCCAGGGGCTTGTAAACCACAGGATGAAAGTTGGTAATTTCTCCCTCTGTAGAGAGCTTGCCTAAGTCAAGAGCACCTCCACAGTACAATCCCTTATGGCTTCCTTAAACAATTTCTATCCTCTGTGATCAAGCTGCCTTTGCACAAAAGATGATTCCTCTCAGCCACAGCACTGCCTTGTAACTATTCATATAATTCTCATTTCTTCATTGCCACTGTTTTTGCCAGGCTTTCTACATAGTAATCAGCACTTCAACTCACCAGGCTGCAGAAGCTGTTGCCTTTAGTCTTCAAACCTCTATCCTCTGTGTTCACAAAACAAATCTTCCTATTGTGAAGAAATCTTCCTATTCCCTTTCTGCCATTATAACTCCATTAATGAATTCCTCCAAGAAGGCTCGGAAAGTGCTGAGAGATAACAGACATCCTATCTACTGCTAGTTATCACCTTGAACAAATTGCTGGGCCTGTGTTGTTTGTCAAGACCACTGATCTTACCACACCTGAGAAGTTTTTGGGAGCCAAGCTTACCTATGTCCACTGATTCCACAGCAGTGCTTTGTGAACCACAAAGTGCTTTACTAAGGCAGACCTAACAGCTCAAAGTTTTTGGAAAAGGACCTAATTTCACTGATCAGCATCTCTGGTGACTTGTGCAGCTTAGCAGTACACGTTTCTTAGGCACTAACAGCACAATTGACTTTCCTCATTCTTTATTTAAGAATATTTTTTTTCTTTCTGCATATTATATAGCTCATGTACCTTCTTGAACAGACCAGCTCCTCTTCCCCTGGATCATTTTTCTCAGAGCCATCCAATCTTTGGACCTTTTATTTTCACTGATTTCTGGATGGCACTCAATTTCTCTGCTATCCTCCAATACAATCCTCCTCATCATCATTCTGCTTGTAGACTTCTATATATTGAATATTATCCCGTCTTTGGAGTGTCTTTTCCTGAGATCACCAGATGTGCAACATTGGTGTTCTGGGTTCTGCTGTGTAGTGCTTCCTTCTCAGTCCTTACTACTTTGAATACCTCCCTCACCTTGAAAAATCTGAAGATAATTCTGCAATTTCAAAGTTCCTTGAAAACCAGTTTATTTCCACTTTATCTGTTTGCTTGCATTTTCTGTAAAGTTTTGGGGATTTACCCACTCAGTGTGCACGCCCCTTCACTGTGTTCCCTGCCTCTGCCTTTTGACAGGCCAGGATATCTTCTACTATCGAGGGTACCTTAATCACTTTCATGGCATATTCAAGACAGAACTTTTTAAGGACCTCTAGATATTTCTCTGCATTTTGTTCTGGCCTTGTGCCAAAAGCTTGTGGTTCACCATTTTCTCACAGTCCAGTTTTGTCACAGGTCTCTCTGGCATGTTCTACTAATGCCTTGATTTCCCCTCTCTGCCTGTGCTGCTATGAAGCCCCAGGAGATTTGCTGGAACCTTTGTCACTGAGATAAACAAGAGGCAAGTGAGTTCTAAGGAAGAATCACTCATGATACTGTCAATACCAGATGGATTTTTTCAGGTCAATTTTTAAATTTGAGCACAATAATGCACATGTAGATGTAGTAGAAGCTTTTGAAGAGGAACAAGCATTCACTTACTGGATTTTGGTTTTGGCTGCAGTTACCTCTGCAAGCTCTCAGCACCTGGATAGTTCAAACAGCACGTGGTACACAAACATTTCTCTCAAACTGCTTTCTAGGCCCCTTGCAGCAGAGCCATTTGGTCTCTTGAAGCACACAGATGATATGAATGGATTTCATATAGATGAGGCACACAACAGACACAGAACAGCTAAACTCTCAGCTCCTCTAGGACCTTTGCAAGCTCTTTCAAAACAGAATCTGTACATGACAGTCGGGAGCTTACCAACACCAAACTTCATTATCTCATCAAAAAAACAACCAACCAAACAAACAAAAAACCAAAACAAATCAACAAAATCTAAAAAATATTACATAACTAAAACTTCAGAGAGACTTTGTAAAATAAATAAAGATTTTTGCTCTGCATAAACTCCTAGCAGAAGCATCTAGTTCAGAGTAGGCATGAGTTTTATAAAAGGTACAGCAAATAATCTAAACTTACATGCACTGTGATACAAAACCCATTTTGTGAATTAGAAGAGCACTGGGCAAAGAGACAAGCACAGAATCATGTGGCAGACCAAATGCATTATTTATTATTTAGTAAGGTTTCTGTAATACAATTCCATACATTGACTTATTTATGAAGTGAAGCAGGAAAGAAATTGAATTCTTGTGTGAAGAAAATAAGGTTTTATATTCAGCTACTATGCCAGCAAAAATTGAAACTAACAAACATGAGCTGAAAAGATGCCATAATATTCTTAGCCACTGCTTAGGAAATATTGACTGCAGCACATCAAAGCACATTAAGGAAGTTGCATATAGTAATGGTGAAAGATGACACCCAGCTTCTGGTTTCTCAGGCTGCCAAAGAGCTGGTGCACTAAAGGCAGCAGGAAGAGAGCTCCCTTTTGCATGAAACTCATCCTCCTCCTGAGCATTCCTGGCAAACCGTGCACACCACTGCCAGGCTTGGCACTGACTGAGATTTGGCCTGGCACCACCAACACTAAGCTACAATAATCCTTTAAAATAAAATTTGCCACCAGGCAGCAGGAAGGTGACTCAGAGTGCAAGATCCTGTTCTCCACACTTGTCTGACCTTGAAACCCTGCTGGCACTGTCACTGGTGATGCCCATGAGCACCAAATCTAATGGTAGTTTCTATTACACTAAGCCTTTTAGAGACTCACAGGAGACAGGGGAGGAAAGATGAATAGTGGCATTGAAAAACACCCTCTCTCTTCTTCACATCAGTGTCCATACAGTGTCTGTGACTCTCCTGGAGAGCAGCTTTCTGGCTTCCCACTGTCTGGCACTGTATTCCTAATTCTGCAGCTGAAGTACCTAACTCTCACAGTTCACTGAAATAGAGTGTGATGCCCAAGGTCTTGTACATTTCTCTCTACTTGGTCTTAGAAATGGAAATTAGTCCCTATTACTAAGGCTACCATGATAAGTCTCTGCATTTTGCAATTCTTCACATAAACTACAGGGACTGTCTTGGGCCTTCCCATGTCACTTCATGATTTAAATAAGTGTGTTTAGGGGAGTATTTTACTTTACTTAACCTTAAGCAGAATGAATCGTTAAAGTGATGTTGTAACAAAACCTGAAGTATCACTGATGAGCATACAGCTAAAGAATTTATTTTCTCTGTAATTCTTTTCACACAATAAATCATAATATTTTTTACTCTTTTTTTTTTTTTTTTGCATTTGCCACTTTTCAAGTTGATGGCTTTCTTTCCTTTTCTAAATCTCACTTTTTCTACAAGTGACAACAGAAGATTTGCTTGAGTAAACGGAAACTTAAAAACTGATCAGACACATGTTGCAGAAATTAGAACTTTTTGGGTGAGTGGAAAGAAGAGTGCCACACTTGAATTATCAGTTTTAAAAGCAGTGGTACATGGCATTGAGGGCTTCCAGATGGTCAGACAGGGAGGAAAACTCGGAGTGCAAAGAAGAGGCTGAGGCTCTGCTCTTCTGTGGCCTGAGAAGAACAGCCCCTCTGTGGCTTGCTCTGTGCTGGCTTAGTTCCCGTATCACCAGCAAAACAACTGCCTAGCAACTCAGCTTTTCCCACAACATTTCCTGTGTGCCCAGAAAAAAAGGATAGCACCTAATATTCTCTCTGGATAATCCCCTTGCTTGAGAGCTGTGTCCAGCCCTCTGTGCACACGGGAGCTGTAACCAGCAAAGCAACTGCTGTCGTGACAGAGAGGGCAGGCAAAGTCAAACCAGTCCCCTGATCCCTGCTTCAAGTTGTGCAGGTTATCTGCTCATCAGACAGCAAACTTGCTGCTTCCCTCCACTGTAACCTCTCCCCAGACAAAGGCAGGAAGCCATGGCTGTCAGCAATAAGGTACAGACATCCTTCCTACTGAGAACCCTGTTTTGTCAACTGCGAGGGAGCTCTCTAGCACACACTTCACAACTGTTGGGAGAGTCCATCTGAAGGCGTAAATAATTCAGCACTTTAAAAAAAGTAGTGCTGGCTTGAACATGTGGAATTGCTTTTTTCAGTTACTGCCTTTAAAGAACATTTACAGTCATACAGCAGATTTACTAATAGTTGCATTTTCTTATCTGACATCACAGCTGCAGCAGCGTCTTGCAACTCAATATTTAAGTCACTTCCCTCACAGTTTCAGCACCAGCGAAAAAAGAGCTGCCTTGAGTCTTCTGCAGCTGTTTCTGAGCAACATGCTGAGGGGGCTGCAGAACACACAGTTTTGCCCATATGTTCTCTGGAAGCACAAGTTTTTGGAGGATATATCCTCTCCCTCTAAATGTTTGAGAAGCACTGTAAATAAGCTCTAACCAGCATAATTAAGAAAGCACTCTTAACGAAACACACAGAAATTAGGGCAGCAACTTACTTGCCGTCTTCATAACTTCCTCAGGAACATTGTCTTTTCAAATGAGTGCAACAGGAAATTGTGGTGATTACGGGAGAGCTGCTCGACTGCAGCTCAAACCACGCTCTGCAAAGTGCAGAGGCAGCCAGCACTGGATTGGTAACAACAACAGGCAGCCACCTCCCCTTCTTCTTGTGCTTTGCATGTAAATCTTAAACTGATGCCATGTGGAGGGAAAGGACTTTAACAAAATCTACCAGAAATATGTCTGTGAAAGGGCTTTATTACTCACAGCTCTGTGCTCAGAATTGCAGTGCTACAGTAGGACTGCTACCATTTAACCCTGATTTTATCTGCACAGGTGTTCATGGTCTTTATTAAAGGCAATACTGACCTTTAGTTCCTCTTTGTCACATGGGGATGAACTCGGCCCTCTCTTGCCCTGCCTTTTGCTGCAGTGTGGTAGAGATGTGCACACTCGAGGCTAAACAGGTCCATAGACATCTCCACATGCCCTTGCATTCTCTGCTGAGGCAGAACATTGTCCATAAGCTAATCAGGACCCTGCTCCTACCTTCTTAAACAGGGTTTCACAGTAGGGCAGACAGCTCATTGAATCCGTGCCAGTGTCCCACAGCATTTTAGACAGGAACTATAATCTCTTCTTTTGTTTCTGAATCAGCATCTGACAGATGCAGAAAGCTGCCACTAATATCCAGCTCACAGAAATATGCATGTAAGACTGGGAAAAGCTCTGATAGCATCAGATACTGCAGGCATGTGGCGTGTCTTTGCTAACTGGATTGCCTCACCAGGGCTTATGCTTTCAGCTCTGCATTTTTGTCGGTCAGTTTAGTACCCACTGAATAGTTAGATAAGGTAGCGATTAGCAGCACAGCAACAAACTATTCATGCAAGTGGATGAAATGTTGACAACTAAGTGATAACTGCAAGAACAGTGAAAAATCTTGCAGAGATGTTGTGGTTGCAAAAGACATCAGAATTACAGAAAAGAGCAGTTGTACAGGAATGCTGAAGGGCAGATCTAGCTTACAGAACCTGTGTTTCTGAGTGAAGAAACTTGCAGAATTCCTCAGGAAGTCCATCTGACTGCAGGAATGGTGAATAGGGAAAAGTGTTTGCAAGCTGAGTCAGCTCAGTGACACAAACTCCAGGAGGTCCTGCTTACACAGCTACATGTCAGACTAAAAATCACTGGAGACACGCATGTAAAAGGAAACATCTGTGCCAGCAAGTTAGCAATGTTGTCTTGCACAACACGAGTCGAAAGGCATGGAAGGAGAAGTTTTACCTAGCTTCGGTGAAATCCATCTGGTTTCTTTGGATTTTTTTTCCCGTTTAAACATAGACAGTCTTTCCTTGCTGTATCTGCAGGTAGTCTGAACAGCATGATCCGGAAAAAAACATGGCTTCAACTTCCATAGAACCCCTGCCTGCACCAAGCACACCTGCTGTGTGGGTTATTTGACACCCTAGGTGATTTTGGCACTTTCTGAAGAACCTGCAAACGCAGACAAAAAAGGAGCATTTCCCCCCACCTCTGCTACCATCTTATCAGCAGATAACAGTAGCAGATGATTTGACAAGAGTGGTAGATATTACTCGATGGCTCAAGAGAAGAGGCTGGCCCCTGACAAGTCAGACACCTCTGTAATTGATCCAGAAATAAAGGTCCTTTTGTCCTTGAGTTTCATCTTCCATTTCCTGTCTGAGTTCTTCTTATTGCCTTAACCTTCTCTTTCCTTTCAAGTGACTCTTCACTTTCCAGCTTCCTCACTTCTCTCTTATTGCTAGAATCACACAATAGTTTTGGTTGGAATGCACCTTTAAATGTTATGTAATCCGAACCATGAATCGAACAGGGACATCTTCCACTGAATCAGGTTGCTCAGAGCTCTGTCCAACACACCTTTGAATATTTCCAGAGATGCATCCACCACTTTCTGAGCAATCTGTGCCAGTGTTTCACCATAAAAAATTTGTTCTGTATATGTAATCTAAATCTATCCTCTTTCAGTTTGAAACCATTGCCCTTTGTCCTATTGCTACAGACCCTACTAAAACGTTCGACCTTCTGCATGACCTCTTATTAAGAAGACTTCTAGTATGTAAATATACAATTTTCATTAAAAATTAAAGGCCATTTTGTATTTTGATTGGTTCCCTTTCTCCCCATATTCTTCCTTTCAGAATGGACTGTATAATGCAATCCTTGTTATTGCTCTCTCCCTTCTCTCCTTGCCCCCCAGATTTTTCAGGTACAACCATTATTTCCCTTTCTTCAGTTTAACATTGCTGACCCTCTGTGGAAGTTCATCCAGCTGTCCTGTCCTCTCTCTCAGCCCATCACTCTGGCCAAGGATTACCAGTTATTTTGGGCTGTACTACTGGAATGTAACTGACCTGCAGTGTGGGAGGGGAAAGAGGATCCAGCTGCAACATGCTAGGGACCAGCTTCCCAAAATAATCCTGGCTTTCAAATTACTATCTTTCTATTTAACTTCAGAGACCTAATCCTTGCATGAAACTCCCAACAGCTCAAGGAAAAGGCACCTCTACTGTTACAAGCAGTTCAGTTCACAGGGAAGAGATGCCAACGCAGCTGCAGAAGAGACATCAACTTTGGCCTCAGCATGGGATGGGGTTCTCTTAATTCCTTGTGTTCGAAGTGTTGCTCTTTGCATTGAATATTTACACGTTTACACTGTGTCTCTTCTTGCTCTTGATGTTTAAGCATTCACCCGAGTTTGGGGAATCCCATTTATTGTTTGGATATTTAATGACTCACAAGAATAGATGGAAGAACCTTAGTCTTTTTCTCCCCCAATCTAGACAAGTGGTCTAGCCTTAAAGGTATTGTCTTTCTCTAATTACAACAAAGTTGTCCCATTTTGCAATGAAAAGGTTAAAGCTACCTCCCATAGCATTATGTAGCTCATTTAAGCATTCACAATACATGTGAGTTCAAAAACTCATGACTAGAATATGAAGTTGAAGTTACACAGGTGTTTGAACTATTGTTTAAAGGGCAAATTATGGTGTACATTGAACCAGATTCATTGAATACCAAATGTACCTGGTCTTACCGCTGAGTTCAGTGTATATTTGCTTAAAATAGAGATCTCAGTGTATCTTAGCTACATTCACTAGGTAGCAACCGACCGTACACAAAACAGAGACTTAACTCCTGAGGGGACTTCACTGCTGGAAAATTGGCATGGAGGAACTCCCTTTTGTGCTGCACAGAAGTACTGCAGGGGTGTTGAAGATATAAATTGTTAACTCTGATACCCAAGTCTTTGTTCCTCTGATGCAATACTCCTGAGGCTAAATGGAACTCTGAAATATGTTTCCTTGCTAGGAGAGACATCTCCTCATGGGATTAATGGGTTTTACACACTGCCACTTTCTCTTGGGATCCAGACAACTGTTCAGATAATTATTGTTAAGATAAATATTGATCTAGCTACAACTGATTGCACTTGGGTATATATTAAGATGTTACATGACTGTGGATACCCTCCACTGCATTTACACAACTCCTTTCACTTGGTGAAACACCTTGTTGTCCTCACCCAAGTAAAGATTACTGCAAATACAACCGGAACAAATGGAACAAATTCTTTGGAACAAATTTCTCTTTGGAACAAGTTCTTACTGTTCTCTGAATGATCAGATCAGCTAAACCAGATCTGGAGCTCAGGTCTATAATTCACCTTTGGAAATAGAGACTATAGAAGTTCACTGGATGCAGAGACAAATATCTGTGGATATCTAAACAATTACTCTAAACAGTCTGCGTTGATAAACACTGCCTGAAACAAAAGCAAACCTCAGGAATTAATGTTAAAATCACAGTTCTCCAGAGCTGACAGTACTATCTATAGTAAATAGGTGTTTATGCAAGTTTACTTTTTGAATGGATAAGGAATTGTTTTGGAGTTCAGCCTTTTTGTTATGTGAAGCTCTTTCTTTACATTAGCTATTCTCATTAATGGACACGTTCCTGAGCAACATTTTAAAAATGCAGTTATTGCTTTATACTTTGTTTCTTTAATTCAAACCATATGGGTTCAGTGTGGGGGAAGAGACGAGGATAAGTTTAAAATCAAACACAGCATCAAGTCCTGCACTTTTTAAGAAAGGGTTTTCATTTGAAGTGCCCTTCTTAAGGAAAATCTTCCGAAGAAAATATGAATCACAGAAATGTTTCAGGGCTCCTCCTCCTCCATTTATGATAAAGATTTGTTTCCCACAGTATAATTGCTAGTTTTTTGCAATCAATAAAAGACACCTCCTTTAAAAATTCAAAATTGATTTTTGGAGAGTTAAAAGACAACATCCAAACAATTCCTTGTCATCTTTTCAGAAAATTTATTAACACAGCTGGAAATAATCACTCATTCAACAGGAATCCCCATAGTGCATCTTACAGAAAAAAAAAAAAAAGAAAGAAAAGCAGAAAGGCTTGTCTCACTAGAACAATTCAGAGCATTGTAAAGGAATGGTTAAAAAATTACAGTGACTTTTAGAAATGTGGCCTCACATTGCGATGCAAAAATATGTACAACACAAAGAAAATAAATCTCACTTCTTTTGTTGACCTCAGCAAGAACAAAAAATGTGGAATGTAAGATTGTTATATTTCTGTAATTTCACTTTTCTGGTTGCGTATCTGTTTATTTTGACCTTTTTCAGTCTAAACACCAGTTCAAATTCCATTGATTTAAAACATGTCTTTATACAGAAAGCTGTCGGGAAGGGCCACGCTTATGTGGTTTTGCTTTTTGCAGACTTGCTGTTAATTGCATTGTTTTCACTGACAACTTAAGTTTCTGTGCTTTTCTAAATTTCTTGAGACCTGTGGAGACCAGGAAGGAACCATGGATCCTGCTCCACATTGTCTGTGATGAAAAAGTTGTTAATTTGGTCCTTTTCTCATGCAATTTACAGAAACCAGTGCAACTCACAGTATTCCCCAGTTTTCTTTTGAGTATAACTTCACTTGAAAGATGCCCTTGATGGTTACAGGTGATTTGTGAAAAGTCATTGAAAATTTTCAGGTACCAAAGTGTTTTGGCAGCCCATACTTGTGCTTCTTTCTATAATATTTGATTCAGTAGAATAAACTCCCTTTTAGTGGGAGGCAAACACAGAACCTAAAATTGTAGAGTAATGATTCAGAGAAGACATGTATATTAAATAGCACTCCTTTATTCATATATGTGAGGGTTTTTATGTATGGATCTCCTTAAGGACTTATGAAATGGTATTGAATTGGTGGGGTAACATCAGACATGGACATCAAATTTGTTTCAACATGCATATCCACTAAATCTGATCACAAAATGTTACCTATGGAACATACTTAGGTGCTGAAGTTTTTTATGGTGTAGGACATCCAACAAAAATATAGGTAGGATCATATATATAAAAGCTTATTTCTAGGAAATGCAGAATTAAACGTGAAATGTGAATTTAATGTGAAAAGCTTATGCTCTAGTTAAACCCACTCTTTCTCTCAACCCACTACTTTTGTCAGAACTTAGGTCTCTGAAGAGACATGGCAAAAATATTTACAGGCATAGAGAATCTCAACACTACAACTCACTTCAAACATTAAGAAATACAATTTGTATTTCTAGATCCAGGCATATTCTATATTTCTCTTCTCTATTGAAGGACTACATGGCTTTTGCAGAATCAGAGCTTCAGACATCTTACTATCAGTTAACAGTATCAGATAAAATTTCCACCCCAAAGTCATATGCTCATAAAATATTATGATGCTTCTCTTGTTATCTTTCATCCGATTTTTCAGTCATGTTCTCTTTATTATTGTTCCCTGAGATTCTTAGCATTGGACAATATTAGTTCAAAGTGAGGTACTTTGAATATAACAAGTG
Source organism: Sturnus vulgaris (assembly GCF_052056855.1). Lineage (NCBI taxonomy): Eukaryota > Metazoa > Chordata > Aves > Passeriformes > Sturnidae > Sturnus > Sturnus vulgaris. The sequence goes on along the minus strand of NC_142245.1, from coordinate 66,367,188 downwards.
ATCACACCAAGGATTTAAAGCATAGATCATCAGAATTTTGGCATCAACAGCTTGCGTCCCTCATCCACTAACTCCCAGTGGCAGTCATTTCTGCTTTTTAAAGATACACTTTGCATTTGAAACTCATAGCATATGCTTCAAATTAAGTGAAAGTTATTCAAGTGACAAAAGGTTTTAATACTAAAAACCAACACAAAACGATGGCGTCAATTGCTGTGTGTGATCCTGCAGTGGCAAAGATGAAGCAATAAACCAAAAAACCAGTCTTGCTGCAGCCTGAAGCAGCTTCTCTCTGCCAACACCCAGCACCTGGTGTGCCTGTATTGTCTGCTGCCATTGTTTTGCCGAAGTAAGAAGCTGACTTTTGAAATCACGATTTCTCTGGTATCAGTATAAATGAATACAGGAACATCTATCCAGGCCAATTCACTCTGGGCCTGCCAGTTATTATATTTCAAGGCAGAAGTAATTCAGAAAGAAAGATGCACAGGGTGCTGTGACAATCACTGGTAACTCCCACTGCTAACACTTGGCTGTAGGGTCTTTTTGCAACTGCTGGGAAACAATTCAGGTTGGGAATGCAGGAACTTCCTGTCAATGGATTTTTTTACCAATTGTAAGTTATTGATTGAGTGAATAAATAGAGAATCACAATAACTGACTGTTTATGTTAAAGTGTTATTGCCAACCTTTTATTTATGGAGAATTCACAGTGTGAAGTAAAATCAATTGTAAAGCAATGGGCCATGAAAAGAAACTAGAAAGTGCAGGATGTGGGAACAGTAAGAAATGTGCATGCTGGAGTCAGTCAGACTCAGTTAATGGCTGGACTTGATGATCTTAAAAGTCCTTTCCAACCTAAATGGTTCTGTGATTCTATGTGGAACTGCTAGAGACAGGCACTCTGCCTGAGGGCAATAAAGTCCTCAGAGCCTAATTATAGATACAAAGAAAGACAGGAAAATTAACTACTTTTAACTACTGGTCCTTTACTTTTGTGGTTTCCTTGTCAGTGCTCACTGCAACGTTAAGCTCTCTAACGTGGTCCAAGGGGACCAGGAATGGAGCTTGTAATGAATATAACTTTAAATTGCTTTTACAAGAATTACTGTACCAAATCCACCTGAACAGTGGAGAAGAAGCAGAGCAAGTGCAGCAGTGACCCAACCCAAGCTACCTTTGGTGCCCAGTGACTCCACACAACAAACCCACAGCACCTGCCCCACCCTGAGTGATCACCATAGCCGAGGGAGCCCGAAACCATGGACTAAACAAACTCGGTGGACATTTTATGGACATTTTACAGGGGTCATCCATAAACTAAAGGAATGATACCTGTGTATTGTACCAAATGATGGGAAGGGGTGTGGTGGTTAATGACAATGTATTAGATAATGTGTGATCTGACCATTATGTAAATGGTTTGGAATAAGAGGTGGAGAATGTAGTGGTTTGGCTGGAGTAGAATTAGTTTTCTTTGTAGTATGTATTGTGAGGCTGTGTTTTTGATTTGTGCTGGAATCACTACTGATGATAGGTGGAATATTTTTGTTATTGCTGAGCTGATCTTACACAGAATAAAGATCTTTCTGCCTTTCTCTCCACCAGTGAGTATGCTGGGAGTGGACAAGCAGTGAGGAGGGGACACAGCTGGGACAGCTGGCCCCAAAGGACTGAAGGGTTATTCCATATATCATGGCATCATGGCCAGCATATAAATAAAAGGGAAAAAAGAAAGAAGGGGCAGGGGACACATTCAGAGTGATGGCGTTTGTCTTTCCAAGTAACCATTACACATGATGGGGCTCTGCTTTCCTGGGGATGTCTGAACACCTTCCTGCCCATGGGAAGTGGTGAATTAAGTTCTTGTTTTGCTTTGCTTATGTGTGCACAGCTTTTGTTTTATCTATTAAACTTTATCTCAAACCACAAGCTGTTCTCATTTTTACTCCTCTGATTCTCTTTCCTATTCCCCTGGAGATTTGTGGGGCCATTATTTCTATGTATGGTCAAGAAAGATCATCAAACTGAAATGCAAGTTACTTCTAAAGAGAGTCCCACACTGGTGAACTCCTTTCATCATTTGGTTTAATGGCCAGATGACAAAAAGCCCATACCCAACAGCTGTAAAAGCTTAATGAATCCCCTGAGTCTGAGGACCTTCTCTGTAAACAATTTTACTAGTAGTGTTATAAGTAAAACAGTGTCACTTGGGAATTCTTATTCTACACTGACAAAAATTTGATCAGAAAAGGACTGTGAAACAACTTACCAGAGATTATTTAGCAGGGCAGTGATAAAAACAACTGTGACAGGAATCAGGTCTGCTGGTCCTTTTCCTTCTCTGTTTCCTAGAGCACATGAATGGAAAGATTTATTACCAAAGGCATTTGCTTGCAGACCAATTATTAGTGCTGACTCTCTTAGAAAATGTATCAGCTGCTTAAAATGTACCAACGCTGTACTACCTAAAAGAGATACATCTGCATGGCACAAAATGAAAAAGATTATTCTCTCTAGAGGCTCTGGTAGCAATTGCCCAGTTCTGCTGTCAAGGTCTGTGTTGTCACTCTGGTGTGAAAGGGCTGTGCAGGACATTGTCTGCTGTCCCAGGGATTTCGGAGTGGGAGGCTGCTGGGATAGACACGGGTCTCTCCTCTCGCACAGATGAGAATCACATTAAACTTGCTGGAATCAAAGACATGCTTCAAATCAGAATTTAGCTTTTGCAGTAAATTGGGCTGATGTGTGGGGCAGTGGCATGGTTTAACCTAATCATTGTAAGCAAAACTTGGTTGCCATCACACATAGCCTGAACAGAAAAACCGAAAGGAAGAGAGAGAGGAGGAAAGAGAAAAGAAGGAAGGAGATACACATCAAAGAAAAGCGGTCATCATAACATGTATATTTGTAAGTGGGAAACTCTGGAGCCAGACAAGAAAGAAAACAAAAAGATAAACCAAAAGCCAAATCCTCTGCTTAAAAAAAAGGGCAAAAATATCAATATTGAACTTGTGTGTCCATATCTTCCAGCTGCTGGGCTCTGCCCAGAAGGAACTCATGACCCCACTGCAGAGCATGGGATGGCAGGGATGCAGCACAGCTGGCAGGAATACCTGCTGTGCCAGACCCAGCAAAGATTCCCAACAACCTCCTTCCTACTTCCTCCTGCAGCTCTGTGTTCCATTTCCACTTAAATATCAAGTGGGGGACTTCATTGAAACTATTGCAACTAATTACAAACACGAAGATAGAGGGATTTTCTGTGAACAGCCTGGAAAGACCAAAGCAACATTTGTTTTATTTAATTTTAAAAGCTGTTATTTTTCTCAGTTCCAAGAAAACTAAAGTGATGGCAAGGAATGTGATGTGCAGATTGCCTGAACTGGTGTTAATTATTTTTTAATCACTGAAAATTAAGTTAGGTTTTAAATAGACCTTATTAATTCTTGTCTGAGTTGTCCAAAGACAGTGTAACAATCTAACAGATATTGAATTATAATTACAAGAATATATAATTATATCAATTTTAGAGACTATAAGAAGGATATACTGGCTCTTCAGTACATAATTTGTTCAATTACAGGACAGATTATTTAACCAAAACAATTTTTAAAATTATGTAAAATATTATCTTTCATCCTAAATTATTTTGTTTATTGCTTTTCATTTTTAACTACCTTGGAGGGCCTGTTTCCATGTTTCCATGCACTGCTGTCATGGTTTAGCCCCAGTCATCAATTAAAGATTTATTTTTCTACTAGTTTTAAAAATCTGATGGTCTTTGATCATGACCATCAGGAAAAAGCATTGTTAGGTCTCTGGATACTGATAACTGCAGCCTAGGAAGGTTTAGTCAGCACACCTTGTGTGGATCCATTCTGAGCACAGTCAGTGCAGCAATCTGCATCTGGTTCCACAAAAGTCAGTGTCAGTATTTAATATCAGGTATAGGAAACAGACTAGTCAGACTCAAGTAATTCTTAAATCTCTGATTATAGTACAGTTGAAAAAAGATCAGAACAAATGAGATATTCAGGAGATCCAGTTTTCAGTGCTTTGTCTTCTTCAGACACTGAGAAAATGGGAAGAGAATAAGGCACTGTAACTGCTCCCAAGAACAGCACCCTCTGACAGTGCCTTTCATCAGTTGTATGAGAAAAAGATCAGCCAGAGAATCTGAAAGCTGATCTCCTTGGTGAGCCTGGTATCAGCTGGCAGTCATCAAGAACCATGCCAGAGACCCTGTTTCATACCTGGATCTGAGGTTAAAGTAACAGTAAACACCTGGTGGTCTTCCATGGCATGTTTGGGATGGTTTTTTGCCTATGAAGTGCTGTTGTGACATGCCTACTAATTCCCTTCTGAACTCTTGGAGAATGCCTCCACAAATTTTGTTCTCTGTAGAGGGATTAAGAAGGACCCATCTAGATTTCTCTAGATTCCCACCTGTACCACACTGTATCAGTAACGTCACACAAGCCAGGATTCAAAGTGCTTTGGCAACAGCTGACAAATCCAGGTAGATACTCTGCAAAGACTTCTGTAGTATCTGGGCAATATAAATAATAGGGAAAAAAAAAGAGGGAAGGAGAAAGCAACTTTCTTTTCTCCCACCACCAATTATATATCCCTGCTGATCACCCTTAAGACCTGGATAAAAGTCTGCCGTGAACTGGGCATTTTGTGGAATGGCACTCAATGGACAATGGGGAAGAAATAGCCATCGTCTTCTGGAGTGCCAAGATGCCAGAGGCACTCTGTGTGACAGACTAAAGCACTAATTTTCTCTGACAAATCCCTCTGCAACCATTGCAAAGCCCAGCAGAGGCCAGATTAATATCTAGGAATTCTGCAAATTTTCTGGTCACTATTGGACTAGCACATATTTAGCAAAATACAAAGCCTTCTGAATTCATCATTAAAGGGTACAAGGGAATTCTCAGAAGATGAATAGGAAATACTGCTATGTAAAAGATACAGTATTAAAAGTAGTCCAGCATTAAATGCCATCTGAAAAAAAAAAACCAACAAACAAAAAACCAATAAATTTCTACAAGCAGAAAGAAAGTGGAAAAGAAACACTTTTTTTTTCTTTTAAAAAAAATCGTCTAACTGCTGACCTTGAGCTTCACTGAAGACGTGTGAAAGATAAGAGAAGAAACTTCATTTAAACAAATATAAAGCTGATTTGCAGTCCATTTGTTGACAGCCCTGTAACAGTGTCTGGCAAACAGATACCAATCTGGATAAGAAATCTGTTCGATTAGCATGGAAAGATGGCTACAGATGGAAGTGGCTGTGTGGAGCAGCCCAGCCAGCCAGTGACAGGGTTGCTTTCCTTAGGAGGTCCAAAGCTGGAAACAAAATGATGGGGCCAAAATTTTGTTTTGCATCAAAGCATGTCACGATTTTCAGCCATCTGCACGCCACTGTTCTCTTGAGAGACAGCAACCTTTGACATGCCAGCTTTTGCTAAAAGAGGAGTGGCTAATTGGATTCCTAATCCATTAATACTAATCTTTTCACTGAAGCACCAGCAAGTGTGATGTATCATCTTTGCTTCCCCTGCTGCTTTATGTGGCTCTGTAAAACTGGAGCACAGAGTTGGTTGCTGCTGCTCACACTCCAAAGGCTCTGCATAACCTGAACTAATGACCTAAGAGATGCTGCAGAAATCTCTGGCCAAATTCAGCCATATAGGGACAGGACTGATTTGTAGGTAAATCCATGCCCTGGTACTTTGGAAGAATTAATGCATATTTATATGGGGGTTGAATTTGGTGTACAGTTTTAAAACTTTTTCTGAGTATTATTTATTGTAATTCACAGAAATGAAAAGTGGTTTGGGTTTTTTTTTTTTTCCCTATGTAGGGATGAGCAGGTTTTATAAATGAGATTGTATAATGAGATTTTGTTCCTCAGATGGAAAGATGAAAATGATTCAAAGTATATTGCAGCTTAACTCCTTTAATAACTCAACCACATATTTCTAATTACATTATGAAGCTGCATTTTGTTCAATTTAGTGGGACAGAGCAAGAAGGGGTACATTGGAAGCATCCACAAACCCAGATTATTCAAGACACGTGCACACAGATAATCTGAACCCCTTAAAATTACTCCCACTCTGCTCTTCATTCTCTCCCACAACTCACTAGCCAAGAACAGTTTGCCCTCAGTTCTCGTTCTAAGCATAGGAAAAAAGTGCTGGAGGAGAGAAAAGATGCTATAATAGTTCAAGATCTACAGGTAAAATGCATAAAACTGAGCTAAGTGCTTTAAAACACCATACATTTAGTGAAGTCCCAGATGGTCTCACTGAAACATCCATGTTGAAGCAAAACTTTACAGCATTCAGTTGAATGTCTGAGGGTTTATGGATTTTTAGGAGGACATATCACTAACAGCTGTCACATTTGGGGAGCTCACAGTCTGAGAATTCTTTTATGTGCTGGATTACCTGAAACAAGTAAAAAAGCCTGAACAATGAAGGGAGGATATGAACAAATGAAAAAAAAAGGAGATGAGGGTACTCAAGCCAACACAAGAAGCCATATGCCAGTGATGCAAATAAACGCTCTGTTCACATCAGCTGGGGGAAGCTGAGGCAGAAGCACTGGCTCATGGTTTTGGAGCCCGTATGTAACAGACCAGCAGCTCCCTGCAGTGTCTCCAGTGTGGTGTCCCCTGTGGCTATGACCTGAGTTGTAACTGGTGACAGAACTACAAGGAAATCTCTAACCAGGACAAGAATTGAGGTTATTCAGACAAGCCTGTGATAAGATGAGGACGGCAGCAAGGTCAGCTGGATGGAATTGGACTACAAGAAAAGCTTGGTTTCCTGTCTTGGAGCACAAATAGTAACTTCTACACCACTAGCCCCCACTCTCATTTTTTGTAAGCAAACTGAAGCCCTCAAACTACAGTCTCTGCAGCAGTTTAGGGGATTTCCTGGTAGAAAGTTGCAAAGTAGGTATCCTTACTTGAAACTAGAAATGTGCTACTTGCACATCCACGAGCAAGGTTTTATGACTTTTAGAAATGACACATGCCAAACTGGAAGAGCAGAAACAGTGGCACTGGAGACACTCAGAAATGCTGCAGCATGGGCCACCCTCAGACTGGATTCTCCAAGCATCCGCACAAAGGAAGTTGGGTCTCACTGTCATGAGTGACAGTGGCTGACATAAGTGACACTCACTGACACAGGACCAGCTCTCTGAACCAGGTCTAGGGTCATGATTGGAATAAAGGATGGGGCATACCAGCATTCTGTCCTGCCAGTCTAGAGGTGGCTGTGGTGTTCTGTGACTTTGGCAAGGTACAGCATGGGGACTTTCCTCCTTCAGAACACATAGCAATGCTAAGAAGGGAGGACCTAGTGACTCTGGTACGGAGCTCCCACTTTTGGTGGGAGCAGGAAGAGCACCCACAATGTGTGCATGGACTAGAATCTCTTTCTGCCCTGACATCTAAGATAGGTTTGAGGGTTTAAGGGGTCATTTCGGTTGTCTGGGGAAACCAAAACTGCTTGTACTCTAAGTTTGAGTCCTATGGCCAGTGATAGACCTAGTTTTAAATTAGATACTTGCATGATGTTAGCAGGACAGCTGTGGAAGTGCAGAAACCAATGTGTGCTGCAACATCTACCTGAGAAGCTCAGAAGGTTGTCAAGCTGTTAGTTTTAAGATGGCTTTGGCATGCCTATATAAACTGCAATAACAATGTATTTTGTCACAGTCCTGCTTATTCCTGCCTATCACCTTTTGATAGAATCCTGCTTGTTTACACAGAACACAGTAAGTCCTGCTGCCCTTTACCTCAGGAATGAATGTAATATTAGACATTTTCATCAGCCAGCATTAGATAGCCCAGCACGTACTTAAATCCCAGTGCTGCAAGCCTGGGATATTCAGTTACTGAAAAGAGCTTGATTGCTATTTATGCTTGTCTCTTATGTCCACCAGTCTCAGTTACAATTTAGCTATTTCCCCAGCTGAACAATGCTAATGACTTTGAAAGGCAGTTAAGTGGAAGATAAATTTCAATTAGCAGGTAAAAACCTTAAGGTAAGATGTGGTAGGGCATTTTTTTTTTTGTTTGAACTGTTCATACAAATTACTATTTATAACTGTGTGGTGTACAGTGAAGATGAAAGAACACCCTTCTCCTCCAGTTTCTAGCCACCCTCTACCAAAATTCAATTATCTCCCACACCTTCCCAGGGCATTAGTATAGAGCTGAGGGAAAAAGATACGAATCACAGAATCATTAAGGCTGGAAAAGACTTCCAAGATCATCTAGTCCAAGCTTTGACAGAACACCACCATCTCAACTAAACCATAGCACTAAGTGCCACATCCAGTAGTTTCTTGAACAGGAAGGATGAAAATACATTCTTCCATAATGCTGCCAGTCCTAACTGGGCTGCCAAGTTCTAGTTGGGCTTTGAGCTCTAAATGCTTGAGAGGGCAGCAGAATGAGTGCTAGTCATTATGTGTAATGGGTATGGTTTCATGTGATCATCGCTGAAAATATTGCTCAAAATCCAGTATGAGGTTTTAGCCACAGAAATTCCATTGCTACTCTCCAACAGGAGCAAACTGCTGACACACACTGCAGTTCTAGGCAGACCCTAATTCACAGCAGTATCAGAATAACTTGAGCATTGTACCTCTGCCTCCTTCAGAACACAGTCCAGACCCTAATTCTGGGCATGGAGGGAACTTCTAGAGATTATTTCATTACAGATCAGAGTGAGTTTTGCCTTTGATGTTGGCTAATGTCCTTTTTTTCCAATCTTGTTTTCCTCATACTGGACACAGAGCTGAGCAGTGAACACATGCATGACACTGACTCCTGTTTTCTGGTTTAAAAAAAGCCAGAAATTAGAGTATAGTTCAATAAGAGGTGAGGCAGACAAAAGCATTTGCAAAGAGAGGCCCAAAATGGATGAAAGGGCATATACAAAATTCCACCACACTGGAGTGCAGCCTGTGCTGTACTGCAGGAAGTAACTCCAGGAAGGACTCCAAGGAGAAAAACCTTCAGTATGCTGAAGAGGATGAATTCATAGAGTTGTTACTCTCCTTTTTCCTCCTGTCAGATAAATGAATAGCAGAGAATGCAGGAAACTGTATTTGCGTGAAGGATTCTATGTCCTGGCCCATGGAATGGGATCAGATAAGTAACAGGAGCTCTAAAAAAAGCATATTCTAAGAAACTACGTCATCTGAACAGATGCAGTGCTGTTAAAGTTCACTGGATAAACTGGGTTTTATTTTATGCAGCATCTCTTTAAATACAGTAACAAGAAGTCAGCAGGTTCATGGGTGCATGCCCACTGGAATGTTTTGCTGCACATTAATAACTCCACAGCACAAGGTTCCAGCTACTTCAGCCAAAACAAACATAAAGCAGTTTTTGGTTTCAATCCCACACATCACCTCTGGGAATTACGTTGAAACTTCCTGTTTTCCCCACTACCTGCTATGCATCTCACAGCCTACAAATGCGAGCTAGGGAAGAGCTTTCCGAGATCATACTTGGAAGGAAACCAAAGAGCAAGAAAACAGCGTCAGACTTACACAAATGGCTGAGAAACCTGCCTGTGAAATATGGGCAGGAAAAGGGGCTTAGGAAAAGGACACCATTCATCCAGAGTTCCTTTTCAAAGTGACTACCAAAGCAGCAAGGTCCCTGTGTTGCACTTCAACACAGAAGTGCACCCCAGCAGCCTCCTGGCTCTTCACAGACATCTCCACCATGCTCAGTGCTGCAGGCACTGAGAGGAACAGCAGTGCTGCCCCTGCTCTATGATTTTAGAGGAAGGTGGAAACAAACATTTGTTTACTGAACAGTGATATTTCTCCACATACAAATACCTTGATTGGGCTCCAGGTACTGCATGCTGTCTGTTCTTTCCTTGCTTCTGCATCAGCACAGGAGAAGAGAAATTCTGGGGTGGCCACTTATGATAGAATCATAGAATCACAGAATGACCTGGGTTGGAAGGGATGTTAAAGATCATCTATTCCAACCCCCCTGTTGTGAGCAGGAACATCTTCCTCTAAACCACTTTGCTCAGAACTCCATTCCACCTGGCCTTGAACACTTCCACAGATGGGGCATCCACAAGTTCTCTGAACAACCTGTTTCAGTAAAGATTTTTGTCCTCATATCTGATCTAAACCTACCCTCTTCCAGCATGAAGCTATTTATTCTCCCTTGTTGTGTTACTACATGCTCTTGTAAATATTCTTTCCCTTAACAATCACCATTATTGATTTTCTACAGAGTAGATTTCCACTTTATAAAAAAAATACGATAATGTTCAACAAATCTGTGGTGAGCAGTGGGCTGCTATTCCACATCAATTCAGTCAGTAGTGAGGGAGAGTAAGGTCTCAAACAATTTAGTGTTTCTTCATGTACTAAACTTTAATTTGACTGAGCTTCAGAGGCTGCTACTTTGCTGTGTGACATTTAGGTCCTGATGTCTTAAACAAGCAAAACCTGGTGCACAGCCTGGTGACTACCACCATACAACCAGCCTAAAAGTTGGACCACTTTTCAAATTATAGAATCATGGAACATGGTGATTTGGAAGAGACCCACAAGGACCATTGCAGTCCAACTCCCAGCCCTGCACAGGACACCCCAAGAATCACACCATGTGCCTTTCAAACACCTCTTGAACTCTGTTGGGCTTGGTGCTGTAACCACTTCCCTGGGAAGTGTGTTCCAGTGCTCAACTACCCTCTGGGTGAAGAATCTTTTTCTAGTATTTAATCTAAACCTCTTTATTTCCTTACTTTAAACAAGGGAAAACAGATTTTTAGCCATTTATGAGAAGCAGTGAAAAATTCACATGCTCACAAACATTTCAAGGAAGCTTTGGCCCAAAAAAAGATCATCACCATCTTTCTCTGTAGGATATAAACCTCATGAGTATTTTTAAATCTGCTCCACTTTTTTGGTCCCCAATTCAGAAGAAAATTAGGACATTCATTTATGACCTATTTTCTATTATTAGGAACCAATCAGTTTGCAGTAGTAACAGTTAACAGAGTCCAATGCAGTGAAAAGACAGGAAAGACAACATATTGACATTCCTTGCAATAAAAATACGTCCACAGAAAACTTTTTTACAGCTTCTGGGAAGCAGATGGTCGTTATACCAATACAAACAAATACCAAAAAATATCAGGTGGAATTTTTTTTTCCTCTGCATATCAGGTTTTTTATTTGTGGTGAAAAGTTAAAAGTTTCCTTTAATCACAAGAGCAATTATATTTCTGTGCTGGGTTGACCCTGTGTGGGTTTCAGGTGTACACCAAAGCTGCTCTCCTTTGCCTGTGATGGTAACTGGTGAGTGATCTGTCCCTGTCCTTATCCCACCCCGTGAGCCTTTCTTTATGTTGGTCTTGGGCATGTTCAGCATCTGATGGAGCCCCGTGTCCAGTCCATTGCTTGTGAGCTTCTGAGCCTCTCATCTGCTGCTCTCCAGAGGAGTATTTCCAGTTCAATTGATTCCTGCCTCAGCAGGGCTCTCTCCTGCCCTAAGCAGATCTGTTTCGGGGTCCTCCCCATTCTGGTCCTCCCACAGCACATCAGCCTCTCTCTCTGCCTGTGGGAGCAAGCACTTGCACTGAGACCTCTCGCTGCCACCTCAGGACATCTTGTTGACATCTTGCAACTATTTCCCTTCTCACAGTTTTTAATTTTTCTCCAGCATCTACTCCTTCTGTAATGGCCTTGTTCAGCTCACTGACACACCAAACCTGGGCTAGACAGGCCTTTGGTCAGGTCCTCCATCACTGCTTTAGTGCATGTCTGTCCCTGAGCCTTCCAGGTCCCTTCATTCTGTCCCTGCATACCCGCAAGCCGTTACAACAAGAAAAGAAGGGGTACAGAAATTTTGGCCTTTGTTTTCTTCAGTCTCTCCCAGCATGTCTGGTAAAAACTGTCCTTCTCTTTGGCACTCCTATAAACCACTTTGGAAGTGGTGCCTTTGTTGGGGATCCAGTTGGCTGCCCTTCCCCAGGAGGAAGAGATGTGTGCCAAGGAGCGTGGCCAGGCAAGGCTGAAAACCTCCCTCTGAAACCTCTTTTATCATTGCTGAGGGCTCCAACAAGGGGCATGCCCATGTGACTGGCAGTGCTGAATGCAGGGGCATTGCAGGAGGTGGAGAATGCCCTGCCAGAGTGCTACTCACATCTCTCTCCCAGGGAGGAAACCACCAGGCAGTGGGGGTTAAGTGACTCATGCCCTGCTTGTGTATTTCAAAAATTCATCAACTTTGCCTCTATTGAGCATAAAATAAAATGTTATTCACAATAATGGCTTCTAAAAACTTTCCCTTTAAGGTCCTGAAGGGAAAATAATGCTGAGTGTTAACATAGACATGTTTCACAAACCTGAAATTTCCATACTGTAACCCTGGGAACCTGGGTTGTGAGTACCCTTTTCTCTGCAGTACCCTAGTTAGTAGAGGTATTTTTTCTTCACTACTAGATAAGTGAGTATTAACAATGTTTTACCACTGTTCTACTGATATAAACTCTTAAGCAGATTTCCCTGATTTTTGGTAAAGCCACTGAACAAGGACAAACAGACAGATTCCTGGCAGCTCAGTCTGGAACAAATGGTGGAGGCAGCTCTGTTGTCTGCAGACTTGCTGTGCTCCTACATGGGAAGTCTCTTTACCAGCCTGGCTGAATTACAGCACAGTGCTACCAAGGAATTTACAGTTACAAGGAGGTTTATAATAAAGAGAATAATGAAAAAAAAATAATAAAGTGACTTTTTGAAGATTACCAGCAAGCAAAGTCCACAGCACAGGCATTGCTGTCACTGTATATTTTGCAGATGCATCTGCATTAAAAGTTGCCAGCAGCCTAGTAACAGCATGACAGATGTTCAGAGCCCCACATTGATGCTATTCTGTAAAATCAGTGGCAACACTAAGAGTAAAACTCTAAGGCTACATCTCCAGTAGTAAATAAAACAGGCTAGACGCTTTCCTGTAACCTAAAGTAATGCAGCATGGCCTGGCACATGTACACAAATCCAAACTGTTCCCTTTTGCCTCCAGACATGATGGTCATATCTGAACCACCCATTAGGAAAGGTCTGAGGCATCCCAACCTTTTTGTTTCCAGCAATATTGCTAGCTGGCATGGACCAAATCTGTGCCACAGAGCATTGTAACAATTAAACAATACATGTGATTGCAGACAAGTGCCCAGGTCCTGTTCTATTTTCTAGTATAGAGACATAGCCTATGGGTATTCCATGGCCTTCTAAAGCCTTTTAAAAGGCTCTCTACTTTATCAAATTTAGTTGCTTACCCCAATGGGTCCTCAGACCTTGCCTGAGAAAACAGCAGTGCTTTACATCTCACTCACAAATAGATAAAGGGATTCTTTCACTTGGAAACATGGAGCCGTGAACAATTCTTAGAACATCACACATCAGCCATGCCAAACGACCAAAGAGGAGCCTGTGTTAGAAAACTGAACTAATAATCATGGCTGCTTAGTCTGTGAGAGGATTTGGAAATGAGAAGGAGCTGGAAGAAGTTAATGGGATAATTTTGGTGAACAGCCCCCACTGGATCCTGGGGTTAAGGTGTTAACATATTTATAACAGCATAGACTTGGCAAAATGATGAGCTCCAGCAGAGAAATCCTCCCATTCACCCATTCCTTCCAGGGATATTATAGGTGCATCCTCAGCTGTTTTTTTCTAAACACAGCCATATTTCACAAGAGACATCTTCCCTCCTGTGATATGAGGTGATGCAGCTTGTTGGAAAAACATCAAAGTTGTCATGTGGTTGTTTTGTTTTTTATCACCATTTTGCATATTCCTATAAGCTCTAAAAAGTTATATAGAAACCAAGTAGAAAACTTGAAATATTTCTGAACTTTCAGTTTGCCATATTTCTCTAGACCAGAAATAAGTATGGATAAAATACAGTTCTCTCATTCTCCTGGCTTTGTTGCTAACACACAAATTGCTGACTGGACTCAAAGCTTGCTGAATTTAAGAAGAGCTTTAACACCACGAAAATGGCCTCAGCTTCCTGACTATTGATGTGCTTATTTTGAAAACCTCAACATCCATGAATCTGTGGGCTTCTTAGACTTCGTGCTTAAAACTAGCGAGAACAATAATAGAAAAACTATGTGCCTAATTGCATTTATTAAGGGTCAGCTCAGTTTTGAATCTACCTTTTGAGTTCTGTTGGAAAAAGAAATGTACAATTCAATTAGGATTTGATGACAGCAGTGCAGATGCCACAGGCACAGCCCATATCCCCTCAGGAAGGGCAGGAGCTTCTCCACTGAAAGGCCTGATGTGCATTAGTGCAATGGTTTGTGGGCTGCTGAAAGCTTTTAAATTACACGTTTCTAGAGTAAGAGGGTATGCATGAGGAAAGAAAAATAGAAATAAGAAAAATTAAAATATCAGAAAAGACTCCATCTGGAGGTGCTTGGGGTTGGAGAGCAGGCTGGGGCTCCTGCAGGGGTGTGGTGGCATTTGGGGACACAGGGATCACAGGGATCCTATTCCAGCTGTGCCCTGTGTGGGGTGAGTGCAGAGCCCACGTTTGGCACAGGCTGAGGTCAGGCCATGGGAATGTAAGAGGAGCCAGAACAAAGGCAGGGTCTCTTCGATGTGTTTTGCCCTCAAATCCCATGCTCAGAGGGCTGGGTTGCTGTAGTGGGCATTTCAGATACAATACAGTGAGCTGGAGAATTGCAGTACTGGACATTACACAGCTGCAAATTAGGTAAGAACCAGGCAAATAAAGCCCTAAACTGATGAAAAAGAGGAGCAACAAGAGAAAACAGATTCCTAATGAAGTGAACATTTACCCTTTTAACACTGATCTTATGGACTGATTGGATGGTGGAAGCAGGAGAGAGGGAAAAGTTATAGAGAAAAATGATCTTGAGAACACCTTGATTTTTAAGAAAGAATATTCCTTTGGGCAGGCATGATGTAAGACAGAGTGAACTTGAGGAGATAATTCCTGAAATTAGCCCAGCTGAAAAGCACTTGAAGAGGGAATTCAGTTGTGGTTTGAGAGCACAAGGACTTCCAGGAATTAATCTGAGCTGTGCCTGGCACCAAGTCAGAGGGAGAGGAGCTGGGACGTGAGCAGGCTTTGAGCTGAAGGTATCAGATGGAAGTTTTGCTTCTCCATCAGACAGGCTGACTTCGGAAAGCACCATATTTAAAAGAAATAATTTATGACACAACTTTAACACATTTAAAATGCACAAAAAATCAGAACCTAACTGTTTAGTAATTATTCTTTGCAGTGTGACAAATAATGTTTCAATATTTGCATGCCCAGGCATCAGTAAACATCTTGAAAAATAAGCCTAAAGCACTAAATTTACACCTAAATTAGTGGCTTGCTTTTGAGATATCCAAGGTGCCCAGCCATCATCCTGACTCCAGAGGAAGCTCTTGGAAGCAAATCAAAAAGGGTAGGGGAAGAGGGGAACAAACCAGATTGTTGGAGGCAGATCCTACTTTCTGAATGTTGGGCCCAACACAGCCACCATGCAATCAGGAGCTGGAGATGGGAAGCTCCAAATTGCACAAATGGCTTCCAGCCTTTTTTTTTTTTTTTTTTTTTTTTTTTTTTTTTTTTTTTTTTTTTTTTTTTTGTAGAGCAGAGCGTGCAGAAACGGAGCAGCCGGCAGCAAATCAAACCTTTTACTGCCTCCTTGTCTGCAGAACGAGCACTGACACACACTCTCCTGCTCTCCTGCATCTGGGGCTGCCTCAGCACGGGCAGAGCCTGGAGGAGTGCAGCATGGCATTAATTCTTTGGCAGAACTAGGAGGCACAGCAAGGGCACTGCCACACCGCTTCAGGAGGACATTCATCGCCCCACAGCTGTCTGGACCCCTTTATTGTTTTTGCACAGACAGCAGCTGGTGCAGGACTGCACAGCCAGTCCTCAGGAGCTTGCTCCCCTTGTCTCACCCGAGATAAAGAAGAAGCCCCATCAGAGTGGATGTTTTAGTGGTGTGACACGACCAGGAGAAAAATGCCATGTGTCTTCTGTCTTCACTGTGATAAAACTTGAGGGCAGCAGGCATGGCTTTCTACAAGTTCCTGATGCTCAAAAGCCTTGGGAAATTTAGGAAAATTAAAATGAAGCCAAAAGGAAGAGCTGAGCACGATTTTCTGTCCACACTTCACTTACTTGGCATTTCTGTCACGGGGCCAGTGAGGGCTGGGATCTGCTTCTCCACAGACACAAGGGAAGGTTTAAGGGCTGTGAAGAAGGTACTGATTTTTTCCTTGCCTTAATTGAAACAAAACATATTTACTCGAGGACATTTGTGAGGGCAATAGCATATGAATGGCACCTTCCACACCCCAAATTAGATGAATTCCTGTTAGATTAGTAGTTAAGCAGTAGCAGAAGCAAGAAAGTGGCACCAAGATCTGCAGCTATTGTTCAATGAATTTGAACAATGAGGAAGAGACTTTAAATTGCTTCATATGGGACCAGCTGACTTGACTAACCAGAAAAGAAAGTGAAACAAATTAAATAGAATTTATATAATAGAATAAGCTTTGCTCATTTGCTGAGCTGGAAGAAGCTTCACATAGAAATTTAGGAAAATGCACAATAATAATTACCATGATTTAATTTATTTTTTTCTAGAAAAGCTGAACAGAAATACTGTAAATAAATGGTATGCAAAAGCCATGCCAACTTCTGCCTTAAAATTTAAGTTTAAATTAACTTAAACACATAAAAATTGTTTTAGAATATTAGGACAGCCTAAAAAACATCCTTCTGCAGTGACAAATTCTGATATCATTTTAGTGTTGAGGATTGTTAAGAGAGAGGAATTCCTAACAGAAGGGAATGAAAATCGTCAAAGGATTTATATGTTAACAAATAGGATTCTACCAAAGATCATCTATTTCAGAGAAAAGCACCATCTGTCACCCTCAAACACAAAAAGCATTAAAAAAAAAAAAAAAAGAAGAAGGAATAAAAAATGCAGATTTTGGAGCTCCCTCTGCTGGAAGCAGTTGCTTTTCTTTGGCTTTCCCTCAGTGCATCTACCACGAACACTTAAAAAACCCACCACCATTTCAGCAATAAACTGCAATAAACGTTTCACTTTACACGTGATATCAAGGAAAAAGAGATTTCTTTCCACTCTGCACGAGAAGATCAAATGCACTTAAACCAGTACTGTTCACTCCACAACTGGAATAAAAACCACAAGCAGGATGTAAAGATTGACTGTACTACCCCTGGGATTCCTTTTGCTGTTATTCCTCTCTTTTTTGAACATAGGAATTCATACTTACAAAGCTTCTCCCAACACAACCCTGGTCCTCTTTTTTCTCTCTACCAAATCAACAGGGAATCAGTAAATTACTGTTTAAAAATACAAAAGGGCATTCTCAATAACATCGCTGCAGGAACAAGCCTTAAAAATACCTTGCCAAACACTGTATGACTCATGGCAGTCATGCAGCAGAGCTGACACAGTTGTGCTAAGTTCACACCTAAAATTCCATCTGTGAGTGTAGTTGGGCAGTGCCCCAAATCCCTGGTGTAGCTGTAGGTGCCCTGCAAGACTAACATTTTGGGATGTGAGCTTGGGGCACGTCAGAAGCGTGCCAGCTCAGGCAGGGTGCAGTTTTAAAAAGCCATTTTAGAACAGGCTGAAGCACTCACTGGAAGGAGATTTCTTCTTTACCAACCACAAAATGCATTTAAATGCCTTCCACAACGGGGTCTTTTGTCAGCTTTTTTATCACCTTTGTCCTTTTTTCTTCCAGCCTTTTGTCTGCAGACAGGCAAGGCTGCTGGCTTCAGCTACCCAGTGTATCAGCTGCTCTGCTCAAAGCATCACATTTAGCTCAGTGGCTGCCTAACCAGGCTGGTGTGCAGCACACTTGGCATAGCTCATTGGCAGGCCTGGGTATGCTCAACTTCACAGGGATTTAAAAAAACCCCAGTATGTTCATCATCTGAGATCCAGCATATACAGACATGCATGTGTGCACTCTGTCAATGCAGAATGGATACAAGCCCACGGTGGAAGAAGTAAGAAGTGAAAGAGCATTCCTGTGGATGTGCACAAGTGCCTGCTTTCAGGAGACAGGTCCAGGGTGAAAAGAGCTATGTAAAAAATAAGAGTGATAAAAGCACAGAATCACAAATTGAGGTTACAAGGGCAGCTCTAAAGAAAGTGAAGAATTATGTGAGAAGTGGAAAATGGGGTCACTGAGAAGGAATTAAAGGTGGGACAGCAAAGGCAGGAAGGAGGGACAAAGGAAGAATGCCACCACATCTCACAGTCCCTTTTCTGAGAACTCCCCCCTCTACCCCCACATCAACCTACACAGAAAGGAACATGACAAGCCACTTTTTTTCTTTTCTAGACAAGAAAAAGAGGCGTCTTATGCTTTGTAGCTTCTTGTTACTTTTCATCACTTATTCCCACAAGTACAAGCCCTCCCTTTTAATGTTGGGTTTAAATACTTTGCTGCAAACCTGAAAACTCTATATGATAAGTTTTGGTCATTAACATTATTCACTCCTATATTGTAGATATTGTCTAAAATGTGATGATACCAACAGGTCTAACCCACTGCCAGCAGATGCACTGCTCTACAAATTAAGAGACAGTGGCTTAAATCAATATGCTACTAAACAGACCACGGTCCACTTTAATAATTACATTAGACTGCTGAATTTGTAATATTATTTTACTGACACTGTTTTTTTTTGAATATAGGATCATGTCTGATAACTTCATTTTACTTTATTTAGTTTACTCTGTTCAAGATGAGTCGTAATAGGGATGTAATCTCCAGGACAGCTGTTAAAGACTAATATTTATTTCTTGGGTAGAGTTACTTGCAGAGGATAGACTTACAGAAGGGTCATACCACTGCTTAAGGTTAGGGGTCAATGTGTATTACTTCTGGAAGTTTCATCCTTTTATCCTTCCTCTCTCTTTAAGAATCAAATGCAAAAGAAATACACGACTAGTAAAAGTATCACCTTGATGCTTAATCACAGGAGGAGAATGAACTCAAGTAGTGAGAACAGGATACATAAAGTGAGTCAGAAAAGAAGAGGGCATTTTTCCCTTTAGTCAATACTGCTTCTCCCTGGCATGCAGGCCAACAATTGCTCCATGTCTTCAGGGTACTGTTCTCACAGCTGCCGAGCTGGGTCCATTTTGGGATCCCCTTGGACACAGCTGGTGGCTGCAGCTGCCAGCAGCTGCTTTGGCAGACTGCAGCTTGGAGCACTGCAGCACAGCCACGAGAAAGCCCCAAGGAACAAAAGGCTGCTGTTCCCAAACAGGTGTTTTTTCCTAACCTCCTGTCCCCATGTTCTATTTCCAACACACAAGCATGGTTCAGAGTTATATTTTATTGCACGGCCATTTCCATTACATCTGGCTTCAGCAGTTATTTTGCCCTGCTCAATCAAATCTGTGGGTGGGATAGCACAGGAAACTGATCTGCCTGAGAGAGCCCAAATGCTAATTGATGGACTGACCTTTAAATCCGTGGAATCACAGGATTTTCTGGGTTGAAAGGGACTTTAAAGATCATCTAGTTCCTGCCATGAGCAGGGACACCTTCCATTAGACCAGGTTGCATTCAACCTGATCTTGAATCCAGGTCCCTGCATGTGGGACTACATTCTACTTTGCTGCCCCCAAAAAACTGTGGGTATTCTTCAGAGGGACCATGGCATAGGGAGGATGCCTTATTTTCAAGTTCTGCTGGGGATGGCAGCTGTGCAAACTCCTAACAGATCAACTGAGGCCTACACTGGTTATTTTTGAAAAGCCAGGGGATGCAAACAGATACTGCCAGTTTAATGGTAGACATTGTTGTCATGTCCAGGAGGTAAATTCCTGGTAGTCATATTAAACAGCAACAGCTAAACTTCATTTATTTCTTATCAATAATTCCCTTTCTGTTTCGTAGACACCAAAAGAAAAGGGTACCTACTTGCACACTAGATATTGACAAACAGAAATAAGGATTATACAGAAAGAGTGTGAAAATATGTGTGACAATAGGTGGCAAGAATTCTTTAAGGAAGTTGGTATCAGATGCTGATATATCAGCAGCTTCTGTTCGATTGCAAGCAGACTACACAGTGTAGAACACACTTTGGAAGAAAACAATGGAGAGTCCAGATTATCAGCAAGTTATCAGCTCACATGAAAGAGAGATGCTGTCTGCTGGCCTTTTCATTTTGGCAGGTTTATTTGCACACCAGTTCCCTAAGAAATGTCCAGTTCCAAGAAGCTGAAAGAATATAGAGGAAAACCATCTATTTTTACTCCAATCATTTTTGTCATCAACGCCCCAGAGCTTATTGTCTGAGTGAGCATAAACTGCATAATGCTGCCTAAAAATAAGCTCATACACAATATTTAGTACCAGAAAACAAATCTCTTTAGTGCAGGAAGAACTGCTATTCTTACCAATTCCATTAAGCTTTTAAAACTAAACTTAGCTGAATTTTAGTAACTTTTCCTTTCCAGTCTATTTCTCACGAGTTCTCCACTATTTTCTCCCTAGAAGGTCACCAGCCTCCTCACCAGAACACTCTGCAACCTGAGGAAAGAGAAAAAGCACCAAGTTTTCACATCCTGAGATGTTATGAGCTGCAGTGAAGGAAACAGGCTTCTTGTGATCTCCCCTTACATTATCATGAACGAGAGGGTTCCTAGTGGAGTCACTTTCCCCTCAATTCTCTCATCAGACTTCAGCCATATTGGGGCAGAAAGACTGTTTGACACTGTTAAGTGTCAAATTTACCTTCCTCAAAGGCAAAAAATGATGGTGAACATGGCAGGGACTGTATAGGAATAATCTTAAGAAGGAGTATTGTTAATCAAGACCTCACTTTAGAGAGAGTGCTCTATGTTTCAGGGGATTTCATAGCTGAATTCCTGACAGAAGTTTGCAGTGCTGCCTTCCAGGGGTGCATCCAGATTTTTCCCAGGGAATCAAGCATATGGACTAATGAAAAGGGCATGTTAACATCTAAACATGACAAAGAGGGGATGCCTTTGGGGCATGTTCCTAGGCCCAGGACATAGAAAGTGCTCCCATGTCCTATAATTCAGACATAGCTCAAAGTACCTAAGTAACATCTGCAAATCCATGTTGCATGCACCTTAAAAATGTTCTTTTGCATAACTTTTTAAATGATTTATCTAGTCAGTTTTTCCAAATTGCAGTCAGAAAAAGCCATCTATATGCTTGCAGAATATCAATTTTTAAAGTCACTCCTTTCTTCAGCTTCTGCTTGGTCTTATAATTGAGATAATACAATAAATACTGTAATTCTGACTGCCACTTCATTTTCTGCATGAATTTCAGCAAACTGGTTTTGATTAATTTAAAACCCAGTGTTTCTGCTTCTGCTCTCTCCTAGCAAACAGACACTCCAGATCCAGAAACACACAGTTGAATTTAATAAACATGTAATGCTCATCTCCTGTACAATTTAAACTGACACCATGACCCAATTAAGCTTTTTGGCATCACAAACACTCTCAGTTCAGGGAGGGTCGTGGTTCTGTGGCAGTAATAGGAACCAGACATTATTTGTATTGTTTGCCTGGTTTAGACGTCTCAAAGAGAACATTTATGAGGCTCCAGCAGTGGCAGTTTGGATGAAGAAGTAAAATTAAATTAGACCGAGAGTCTCTCAGCAATATCAACCTGAGGACACTGTGAATTCATAAAGCAATTGTTTTAATAGAATTTAGATTCCCTGATATAAGTTCAGCAGGTTAAGGCTAAAAATAAAGATTATATCTGGATTTTTTTTTAAAAATATATGTAATGTTTAGATTAAATCCCTGAAATTTCTTAATAAACTAGATAAGGTGCTTCCTATAATTAATCTTTTAAAGTTAGTTAGAGATCCAAAGTTAACATATCCATCACTTATGAACTTCTAATAACAAAACCTGTTGGGAACACAATTTTAACTTGGATATATGAGGAATATGTTCAAAATAAAGCACACTAACTCATTCATGTTCTCAAAAGAAACCGTGCTATCTTGAGTTCTGAACAGTGAGTAGAAACAGTTCATTGACTCAGAATGGGAATTGTTCAGTGAATGAATAATGAACTGTTTAAAATCTGTGACCTGTGTGTCTTTGTGCAAGGCACACAGCTGGCAAATGCACGGCACCATACCTAAAGGTTTATCTGTACTGAAATACCTCTGTATCTGTAGGCACCTGTGATACATGTGAGAGGAAGAGAATCTTTGGAGTGATCCCAGTGGTGTGCTGTCCTCTCCCAAGACAGGCTAATGCTTGTTTAATTTGTCTTTAAGACCTTCAGTCTGCCACAGTCTCTCTATGGTCACTGACAGCTGAGCTCTGCGCTGGAAGCACCTGCACAGGCTTTGCTCTAGGATCTGCTAGTGGGCAGATCTCCAGTGTCCTCAGGCTTGCACCTGGATGTGACACAGAATCACAGAGCCACTGAGGCTGGAAAGGACCTCCAAGATCATCCAGTCCAACCTTTGACTGAATACCACTATATCAACTAGACCATGGCACTGCTGTGTACAGTCATTACTTGAACACTTCCAGTGGTAGTGACTGCCACTTCCCTGGGCAGCCTGTTTCAGTGCTTAACCTTCACCCTTTCAGTGAAGAAATTCCTGCTGATGTCCAACTTGAACCTCCCCTGAATGTCTGGAACCAATGTTAAAGTGTCAGTACAGCAGGCTCCCCAGCCCCTGCTCCTGCTTGGGCCAGAGCTGAGTGCCTAAAGCAGCAGGCACAGCTGATTCCCAGCACAGCCTGAGAGCCAGGCTCAGGCAGCAGGGTGCAGGTGCCTCTTGGGAGGGACTGCCAGGAAAGCTGTGAAGGCCCACTGATCTGTTGAAAACTTTTTAAGTTAAGTTAAAAGCAATCAGGATTGTATTACAGATACAACCCAGATGCTGGAGTTTCAATTTACACCTCATTCTAGTGCAAGGCAAAAGCCTTGATAATTCTGTCCCCAGATCCCAGAGGTCTCAGCTCAGTCTTGCTGATGAGCCGACTGTCATCACTTCTGGGTGTCTTAGATAAGTGTGGGAGGGAGCAAACTGGCTCAATACTGTGGAGTTTTAATCACCCACCAACAAGCTTTTGAAAGGCAGAGAAGCATTCGGGTTCAGTAACAGTCTCCTTAGCCAAAACATTCATGAGCCACAGGAAAAAAAGCTGGGGAGTGGTAGCTACTTCACCAGAAACTAGGAGCAAAGAAATACAAATATTATCAGGTACAGAAAGTACGTTACTATTGTCTAAACTTGGAAGAAGGAAGTTGGCAAAGAAATATGGTACAGAGCAGTTGGCAATACCTCTCTGAGGATCTTGTATTATAGTACTGGTCAAAGCTGTTTGATTATAACTCAGAAACTTTTGTGGGCTGCTATCAGAAAAAGAGAAAAACTTGTTTTTTTTCCCAGAGAGAGGAAAAGTCTCCCACCATAATATTCAAGGAGAGTTTCCAGGAGCATTCAGCTCAAACCTAGATTGCTACCAATTAAGCTCATGTTAATCAGCTTAATGCCCATGCTAATGCATAAGCATATTATTGAGGAAAGGATGAGAAGCACCAAAGCCATCCTTGCCTTGGACACTGCTGACAAGGAGATTTAAATTGTGCAGCTCTCAGTGATAATACATTCTGCTGAGTGGGTATTTATTGTCTCTCCAGATCCTTCTCTGAAAGAAGTAATTAAGGATAGAAGCAGTCCATAACTACATTAGCAAAGAGATCTAGAGAACACCTGACCAGCTGATTCCACAACCATGTGGGTTTTCAGTCTGAGATTTTGACAGTAAAATAATTTTCAGTAATGTTCATCCTTGGAACAGTTTCTTGCCCAAAGCTGAGGAAGGTGGAATGAGTCCATGGCAGGGAGAACTGCTGAGATATATCAGGTTTTTTGGCCTGATTATAGAACCATAGAATGGTTTGGATTGGGACATACCTTAAAGGTCATCTAGTTCCAGCCCCCCTGCCATGGGCAGGGATTATCTTCCACTAGTTCTGGTTCCTTAAAGCTCCATCCAGCTTAGACTTGGCCACTTCCATGGAAGGGGCACCCACAACCTCGGGAAAATCTGTGCTCATCTCCCTCACAGTGAAGAAGTTTTTCCTAATGTCTAATCTAAATATATCCTTTTTCAGTTTGAAGTCATTGTCCTTTGTCCTGTCACTACTGCCCTTGTACCAAGTACCTCTCCAACTCTCTTGCAGCCCCTCTTTAGGTACTGGAAGATGCTCTAAGGTTGGCCCAGAGCCCTCTCTTCTCTAGGCTTGTTCAGGAACAACCTGAACTCTCTCAGCCTGTCTTCATGAGACAGGTGCTCCAGTCCTCTGATCATCTTTGTGGCTTCCTCCACACAGCACCTGCTCCAAACAAGTCCACACCCTTTGTGAGCTGGGGGCCCCAGAGCTGGATGCAGCACAGCAGGTGGGGTCTTGCCAGAATGGAAGAGGGAGAATCACCTCCCTCCACCTGCTGGCCACTCTTTTGATGCAGCACATGAAGAAAGTACTCCATGCTCCAGGTTCCTTCAGTGCACTCATAGTATTAGAGCTAATTCTAAAAATAAGAAAACACATTGTGACCCAGGCCAGGGCACCCTGTTTAAATATCATATGTCTTAGTCTGGAAAAGAGTATTTAAGGTCAAAGTGCCTCTTCATCATGGCTTACTCTGAAGTGCAATGGTTTCAGGTAACAAGGAGAGTGATGATATGCAATATATTAAGAAAGAGTTTAGCATATGCTTTGATAAGTTGAGATTCTTACAATTATACTATGATTACTTCTTCCAATGAAGAGTGATACTCAGAGATCTTCAAAATGACATTTTTAGTATGTCAGGAGAGTATTCCTATCCAAGGAAACGTGGTATCATTTTGCTGTTGTGATTCCCGGGACCAGGGAAGAAGCAGTGCAGGCAGCCACTGTGTTCAGTGACCGACGAGCACTTTTCACAACAGTTGGCTCCAAGGACGTTTCCCTCTACAAAAAAAATAATTGAAAATTTGGAGCTCCCTCTGCTGGTTCTATGCGGAGAGTTCTATGGCAACTTTCAGGTAATCGCTTTCCCTTATCTCTGATTGTTCATTATCATTTAAATAATTAACTTCAGGTATTGCTGTATTAAAAAAAAAAATAAAGTTATCACACTGCTTATTGGAGCACGTGTCTGTGGTAGTTGATGTTATATTAGAGAAAAATCTGACATTCCTCTAACAAAGAGAGAAAAGGTTTCTTTTTTAAGTCTAGTTTCAGAACTTTCAAATTGCACAGACTAATGCATGCAAATTTTTAGTGGGAGCATATATCCCTATCACTCAATTTTCCCACAGATTCCTAATATGTGTGCATTCCTGTTATGTGACTGCTTTTATACATGTTAGAGTCTGCCTTACTAAGTAGAAACAAGGTAAACCAGGAAGCCAGCACTTGTGAAAACACTGCACCTTTATACTCGTTATGTAACTGTTACATGGTCGAGAATTTCCCTTTCTTATGCAAAAAAAACCTCTTACTGTTGTGTATGTAAATGGCACTAAAAGGTTTCGGTTCAGAGTTTGTTGTTCTAAGATGGCTCACTTTGCCACACAACACAATCACATGGGTATTTCATGTGCATCTGTTAAAAAAACAGCCAAACAACAGAAAGAATATACACATCAAGAACAGGGTTTGTCCAAGGTATTACTCAGGTTTCATTGTCTTCTTCATTACCTTTAAAGAGAGCTCAGGGTCCTCAACTTTAAAAGGTAATTTAATTATATCCAAGTATTTTCTGAGCGGATTCTGAATGGTGTCTGAAAATAGATTGTACATCTTTTCTTCCTGTTTTCTTGTAGCTGACACACTGATTTCACAGTTAAGCTGCCATAAGTTCCAACCAACCTGAGCTCTGCACATCAACGGTGTCCTATTAAAAAAATGTTAACAGTGGAGGTATACAGCTCTCAATAGGGCTGATAAAACACTAATGGGAGAGCAATAACGTAATTACAGGAACAGCTGATTAAATCAAGATAGCACTTAACAGAATAAGGTAATTCCAAATCTAATAATTATATTAGATTATATCATCATTTCAGTGACACCACTGAAAGGTGATTAGAGATGGAACTTTAACTTTCAACTTTTTATCAATTTAATTTAAATTTATTTAATTGCTAATATAGAAAAAGCCTTTCTATTTTCTCTATGTTCATTGAGAGAACAGCATATTTTCAGTTCCAGTTTTCTTGCAGAAAAGGTTTCTTTCAAAAGAATGGAAAGGTACTTAGTTCTGAATATTGCCAGCCGGATAATGGACCCATAAGTACACTCTGCTGAGCTGAATCTTGTGAAGGTCATTACAAAAATTATCTCACTGAGGTCACAGAAATTTTCCTTCTGATTCTGGCAAAAACTGGAATGACCCACTAGTGACTTTAACGTTTTCAATCTTCCCAACATTTTATGGTGTATTTAAAATAATTTTGGCTTGGCTCTCTGTTATTTATTTATCAAGAAAAAGATCTTTCAGTGATACTGTTAATCACTAGCTATAGAGTATAGCAGAGCTGTCAGACATAAATATTCAGAAACTATAAGCCAGACACTGTAAAAAGTATTTTTTACCAAAAAAGTTAACTTTCTGTAGGGAAATTCAGGGGAAAGTTTAGGGGAAATTTATTCTACCTATCACTACAGAAGTCTGAGGTCAATCTGTGATCCAAAAGAATGTCTTAAAAATCCTGGCTGTAAGGCAATACAGACCTTTGCATTCAGACATTTTTACACCTCCACCTCGCCATGAAAGTGGGAATGGAGTAAAGCTGCTGTCCTACTGGTGGTGTTGAGTGGGAGTGAAGCTGGTGAAGCTGCATGATTCCTGCAAGTAGAGCTGTGCTTCCAGACCACTGAGATGGACTAGAAGCAGAGCTGCAGGTGCAGCTGCTCAAGTTGCTGACTGCCTCTCTCATGTTGAAGCTACAGAAGTGTTACTTTTCTTCCTTGTGATGTTTTGTTCTGACAGATGAACAGCGGCTTGTGGCGAGTAGGTGCCTTGCATGGAGCAAGAAAACCCTTCCCGAGAAAGACAAGTAACATTTCTGGAAAAATGTGGTGCACTCACCTAAGATTTGGCAATGAAGATAAGCAACATAAGGATGCTGCTGAACACAGAACATGACTACATCAGAGAACTTGCAGCTCCCACTGTTCTTCACCCCTGCTTTTAGTTGCCAGGGAGAATGGAGTTAGAATAATGTTGACAGCAGTAACAGGATTATTTGGAACTTGGTACCTGCTATTCAGAAGGTGCCAACACCTTGTGAGTGATCATGGTCATGTAGGTATTGCTTGTAAGAGCTTTTCTGTTGGGGACTGTAATGACACATACTTCTTTTCTTGCCTTTTTATATGTGGTAACTCTCCCATTCCTGTTGAGTTCAAGTTACGAAATGTTACTGATTGAAAACTCACTGCTCCAAAGGACATCTCTTCCTAAACTGCATTGCAACAATACACCTAATTTGTACAATAACATCTGCATTTTTAAACAATATGCCCTTGTTATGCATATACTGTTGTCTATGTAGTTATACAATGATCTATATAGAAATACTATGTGCACAGTTGTAATTGCACATATTGGCTCAGAATAGTCAAACTTGACAAAAAACACATTTTCACTCTTCTAAAATAGCTGTGCTACTCATTATGTAAAGGACAATGTTATTCCTTAGAACTTTAAATATTCTTCTGTCTAACAGGAAGAAAAGTATTGATAAGCAAAGGCACACCAGACACCTAAGGGAGATGACATAATTATTATTCATTATTAATGAAGCTGTTGCCTCATTCACATGAAATACACAGCACTTAATACTCTATTTACTTCATCTTCCCATCAATAAATACATTCTCTCTACAACGGGGTATCATCTGTTCACATGGAATCCATTAATCAGAAGTTTCAGTTCAGTTTGGCTTTGCCTTGTCATTGGCTTTAGCTCACTTGGTTTCGTAATCCTGATGCACATTACATTTTGATATTTAACCCATTAATCTATGTATCCAACAAGAATCACAACATTCAGACCACTTAAGAATAACATGAACAGCAAGCAAACCCAGCCATTTCATTCTTTTCATATTTAGAATGAAAAGCAGCATATGAAGGGGAGTAAGACTGGCTAGAGGTCAGCATAAGAGGATGTTAGCAGAGTAGCTCAGCCACACTCCCTTTTCAGTTCAACTTCTGCCGCATTTTTTGTGGCATGTTTAAAATGTTCATACTGCTGGGAAGAACAGAAGGCTGTTTCTGCAAGATGTTTACATGGCAAGTGATTCCTATTTTGGGTGGTTTTACAAGCTTAAGAAAGAGGTATCCACCCCAGAAGTGCCTTAAATAGGATGGGCAATACCTCTCAGGGGAGCTTTGGAGGGAGCTGCACCGACATTGCAGGACCAGGCAGCGGCAGGAGTCCTGAGTTTTGGAGAAAGGCGGCAACAAGGGTCTGGGAGGAAGGGAAGGATGTCACCTCTAGGGGAGAGTAAGGAACCAGCGGCAGCAGTCACAGGCCGTGTCTGATAAGGTCTGACAGTGGTCTGCAGCAAAACTGGACTATAAGAAGGACAGAAAGCACAGTTTTGTCCTCCTAAGTACTGCCAGATCCTGAAAGGTAACAAATACCCACAGATTCTGCTGTCTCTATGAAGAATTTCAGGTGATCCTGAAGGATCAGAGCTGATTAGGTGTAACTTAATAATGTAGCTGTTAAAATTAAAGAAGTCAAAAATATTAGAAGAAAACGGGATATAAAATCAGCTGTTTTCTGTCTTTCCATTTTGGGGAAGTTTTGCATAAACATCTCTGGATTACACTGTCCTAAATGTCAGTTTTGCAGTGATGCTTCAATGAATAGGTGACAAATACTAGATTGCTACATCCTGAGACTCATCTACAAGTGAGGTAACCAATAAATCAAGAGATGAATTAAGGTGAAATTAAAATATGACTAAAAAGATTTTTTTTTTTTTTTTAAATAAAGGAATTTTTAAAAACCCCAAACGAAGAGGTAAAAACCCCAGTAGACATCTGGAAATAACTTGTAGGTATATAACCAGGAACAGCTTTGTAGTTTGTCTTCATCTTATGAAGACTGTGGTCATTAGCATCTAATCCAGAAAACAAGCCTCAGGCATGGATGATAGCCTGTTTCTGTAAGTGGGAAGTAGAAAGGAAGACTCCTTAGGAATTTCCAGCTACAAAAGAAGTGAGGACACAGGCCATCAGAGAGATCTGTACATCAACCAGTGTACTACATAATCACAGTGAACAATTACAGCTTCCCTTTCCCAAGTACTGGCAAATGAGAACTGATTCAGACAGTAAGCAGAGCTACCTCATGATGGTCTAAAATATCATACCTAAGCTCCTAATTCAGAGGGGTGTGGGTCTCAAGTCCAGTCTTCATTTAGCCAAGGTTGTGCCTTTTTGGTAAAAGTACCATGCATGCAGCAGGATTCAAAAAATTAACATGAAGCATTTTTTTAACACAAAAATATAACAAATATATAATTCAATTGTTGGGGTTTTTTTTTCTTTCCACTTCCTTTTTGACTCATCAGCATGTCTGCTTGGGCTGTTCAGAACACTACTATGGGATGTGATCTTCTCCCACACTGACTTGATGAAATCTGGGTTCAGCCAAGGTAATGGAGTCTGGCCACTGAATATCTAACAGCATTTCACTGCTGCTCACAAATGAGGGCCTGACCAACACACTGCTAGAACCAGTGGCTTCTGATGTTTGGTTCAACTGGATACTGAGACAGCAACATATATATTCACCTTCCATGAACACAGCTTAATAAAACACTAGTGCATTCAGTAACAATTGATTTGATGGACCATAGACTCAGAGAGACAAGTGTTAGAACAGATAATGGCTCAGTGTGTGGCCAGGAAGACAGGCTGACAGGAAGTGACTCATCTGCCCCTTGACTGCACAAGGTACTCAAAAAGAAAATTCATCTGTAGGCTAGCTCAGCAGACTGCCACTGCCAGAGTGCTTTAAATTCTTCAATCATTGTAGCACTCAAAAAACATTAAAACTTGTGATTATTTGTGGGGGAAGTTGGTTTATAAAGGGAAAGGAAAGAAGTTAGCAATGTTCCCTGCCAAAAGCACTGATAAATGGGTTCTGTAGCAATGGCAACAGTGAGGGAGAGAGTAAATCAGCAGCAGGTATCATTTTCTTATTACTGTGAGCTCCTTATTTATCTTGGATGCTCTGAATTCATGCTATGAATCAGAATAACACAACAGTAGTATTTCAACTGGTCTGGTAAAGAACAATCTCAGCAGTATTTGCTTTTCCAAATTTATTCTTTGGTTACTTACCCCTCACACTTGGATGAGTAGGACCTGTTTGCAGACAGTTTGGAAAGGCAACAGTATTTTTCCTCTGATTGTATAGAAAATATGGGCCTTTCTGTAAGCTCAGTGGAAAGTCCCTAATGTCCTGTGCCTCCTTTTCTTTGCTTCCAACTGGGAAACAAGGCCCAAGTGGCCTTCTAGGCAGAGCGACCTCAGAGTGACTTGATTTTTCAATCTCCTCTGATTCTTTTGGGCTTTTGTTCCACTTCTCACGTTACACAAAACGGAGAGGCAGAACCCTAAAATCTCAAAAACATCTGCTCAGTAAAGAATCACTGTTCCATTTCTTAAAGTAGTATACTGACTACTTCTAATCAGGGGAGTCTGAAAACTTTCTTTTCTTACAGATATACTATCTAGCATATTATCCCACAAAAATTAATCACCAGTAAGGCAAATGAAAAATTCACTCTTGCTAAATTCTACAGTCTATGTGTGGATTTAGCTGCCTAAAACATATCTAAATGGCAGATAGCAACCCAACTATGCTCTTTCCAGAAAGTCTGGAAAGTCTCCAGGGCATTATCAACCTTGTCCTAATGTGCTCAAACATACTGTTTTGAGGGTTGGAAGCCTGGCTAGTAAAGACAGTAGCTATGTTCTGGCTTTGCACTGGCCAGCCAGTAACATCCATAAAACCAAAGAGGTAGGAAAGAGGATTTCTGACTGTAAGCAGCTGATGCAAAAAACTCAAGTAGAAAGACCATCACAAATGTTCATAGGTCCAGAATTCGTGACCCTTCTTTAAGTGCAGACACAGCACCCTGTAGGATGCCTGATTTTCACAGGCAGTAGGTCATGGGTGTATGTCAACCTCACTCGGGCATAGGTATGAGAAGGAACATGATCGGGTGGCTCTGTGCTTTGGGAGGGAGGTGGATAAACTCCACTTGTTTTGGTCCATGGCATGTTTCCAGTGGAGGAACTACCACACAATCAGTCGGGGCAGCAATGTTGCTGTCATTTTGGCAAACCCTGAACAGTTAGCTAACATTATCCTTAGTGTTCTCATTATTTCACTGTACCACTCCAAAATACTTGGGCCTCACACTCCCTCAATTCTCTGAAATTCTGCAGTATTTTAACTCACTTGGTTTCAAAGGAACTACTTCTAAGCAAATCAAGAGGGAACCAGATCTTTCTGCTAGCAAGACTCCCAAGGGATTTACTGTGCAGTAAACAACCATTTTATTCTCTGTTTACCTTGCAGGTAATAACAAGAATATTCAGTGGAGAATTCAAACACAGAAGAAACATACCAGGCAGGACACTAGAAGAAAATTAAGGCTTACCTTTCTCTGTAAATATGAAATGCATTAGTAGATTAACTTCCCATTAGACAAATGAATGACACAAGATGCAGCATGCTACAGAAGACAAACTACCTATCAGATGCAGTAAAACTCTAATCATAACTAAAATATCCAAGTAAACATTATCTGACTCAAAAACAAGCTACGCTAGGGAAGCTCTTCACTGTACTGCTAAGTTTGAAGTGTAGTTTATCTACCAGGGTTTAATGCCTGCATTAAAGTTACCCTGGTTACTGACAACTCCCATTCAATCACCTGAAACTCATTGTCTCTGCAGTGGAGAACTGTGTGTTTATTGCAGAGTGGGGTTTTGATAAAATGACCCAGAATACAGATACCTGAACCAGTGTATTTAACCCAAAATTAAAAAACAATACCAAAAAAGCTCGATCCATGTTTTCAACACCAGCTGTGTGACAAGCAGCACAGAAATCAGAGATGAAGCAAAATTGTCATGATATTGATAATGCAGAAATACCATAGCATGATGATAGATCACAATATTGGTAACTATGCTGAGACAAATAGCACATTAGATGAACAAAATGTAATGACATAGCTTGAGCACCATCATTTTTCTTAAGTGACACAGTCACTTGGAAGGACAATCTGAATAATGTGTAGTTCTAACCGTTACATGAAATAAAGGATAAAGTCAATAAAGACTGCTCTTCTGCCAAGATCACTCACTCTGGACACACAAAAATAGCTACACAAGTATTTAGGATTCAACAGTTCAATCAAAACAGTGAACTGAGATAAAGAGTCTTGGGAAGAGTTTAGAAAACTAAAAGCCAAATCAGGCATGCAGCACACATAGTCCTTGCTTATGTAAAGTATACAGCCCTTAAAGAAAGTATGTTCACAGGTCCAGGATGATTGTATGAAATGCTTTAAAAACCATGGATACAAGTGATAGAAGGGTGAAGATTCAGAAGAACTGCATGTTAAACAATTGGGAGGATATATATATGTTACATGCTTGGATTTTTCCTGACCTCCTTATCCCAATCAAAATCTAATGTAGCATCATCCAGTTCTGCTATGGAGAAGAGAGATGTCTTTGTGAGCACGCTGGCTTTACTAGAATTTCCCAATGCAAAACTCTTTCTTTTGCTAGGATTGCTCATGTGCACCTTCAGTGATGGGCTGTGGCTTTCCTTGCTGGTGTCATTCCTCATGGCAGGTGAGGTTTCTGATTTTGCCTCAGGACGTGATACAAAGGAGAACGTAGACAGCTTAGCTAATGTGCTGGAGCGCACCTTCCCTGTGCTTGGATCATCAAGTTTCTCCTCTCCCTCCCTTCTCTTCTCAGTGGGTGGAGGTGACACAGCATCACACCTGACATCAGAGTGTATTTTTGTAATTTCTCTGATCTCTTTCCCTAAGGCCCGATTCTGCTGCTTTTCTTCCCCTTTATTATCAATTGATCCTTTTTCCAAACTACATTTTCCTAAGTGAGTCGATGTCATCTTGCTTTTCTCAGGTGGGCAGCATTCTTCTGGGAGCTGCTCTCCCCGGAGCTGCTCTCCTGGCTTAAAAATAGTTTCACTTGGAAAAAGAGAAAATTCTTCATTTGTCTTCTCTGAAGAATGACCAAGCTTTATTCTTGGTCTGAAAGAAAATTTAGCTAGTTTAGCAGCTGGGGGACTTTCACTTTCTTGCTCATGGGAACTTACTACCTTTGTTTCCTTCACTGCTTGATCTTTACTTCTTTTTCTTATGGAAACTGCTGTACTTCTTGCTGCTACTGATATGCTGTTCTCTTCTCCCAGCACAGAATCTTCACTGCTTGAGACATCTGGCAGGCCAGAGGAAGGTAATTCTGAAGGAAGGGCCTTTGCCTCAGGGTCTTGTGTACTTGTAAAGAATCCATATGACTTCTCCCTATGCAGCCTCTGCCAGCTTCTAGAAGCATGTTGTCTAATAACTGAATCCTGCACACTAGCACTTGGTGCTGGGTCTGCAATATTATCTTCTGAAGAAGAACAATTGTGTTCTTCAGTCCTTTTTCTCCTTAACTTGGAAACTTTGTCCTTTTGTTTCAGAGGAGCATGCAGATCCACAGCGGCTAGTGACTCTCTTATTCCATTTTGCTTCTTTGGTATTGAAGCAGATCTTTCTTCAGGATTTGAAGTTTTTGAAGCCAAGTTATTTGGAGATGTCTTGGGCACTGGAGACTTCATCAGAGAATTTTCTCCAGCATCAATACTGCTCCCTTCCACACTGTCAAACCATGCCAGGCTGTGTGTATTTTTGTTATTACCATGTGTTGGGTTGCACGAGGGCTCTAGATGAATACTCCCTTCAAAGCTGCCTTCAAGCAAAGGTGTCTGTGGCCCAGAGTTATCCTCTTCTTGATTTAAAGGTTCTGCCTGAGACCTTTGCTTTGACTGCCTAAGTGTATCCTCATTTGAGCACCTTGTGGTAGCACTGAAATTTGTTTCTTCGGGCTGCTGCTGGCATGAATTTTCCTTTTGCAATCTATACAATGAAAAGAAAAATTAAACAATAGTAAATTAATTTTCTTCCTTTTTATTTCTTCATTGCATTAATGATACATAACATGCATGACTGGTGGAAAGCTACAAATAATGTTGGTCACAAAAGCATATTATTAAGTTTCACATACAGCTCTGAAAGCTGGTGTTGCAGTCTGTGATCTTTCAACATCTTTGACAGTAATTCAGTGGCAGAATTCAGTGCCCCTAATAGAAGACAGGGAGAAGGACAGAGAAAGCAACACCAAAACTGCATTTCCTTGGGAAACCAAAAACAAAACACACAAAAAACCCCCCAAACAAACAAAAAACCACCCTGAAACAAACAGCTTTGCACTACTTACTATCATTTCTAGAGTCCCTTACAGATTTTACATATTCTGTAAGTCTATCTTCTAGAACAGGAACCTAATTAAATCTTATCCTGAACCAGGTAAGTCTCAAATGAGTTATTGGAATGGAAAACCTAGTTATTACTTGGAATAGTGGTTGTTTTTGACTTTCTCTCATAGTCACTATATACTCAACATGTCAAAAATGTGATAGAATGACAGCATTTCAAATCACTTATAAAATTTAATTATCACTGTCTGTGGCTATCAATATTATCAGGGCCCTCCAAAACAAAAGAGGTGCTTGAGTGAGGGTTCCCTCCAATCTCAGAATAGCTGATGCTCTGTTTATTGTACCTAAACTCATATTTTCCAAGGCAGACAGGATTCTGGTTTTTGCTAAACAATGATAAAAACCACCAGTGAAAAGAAGCCAGCTTCCATCCTAAAAGTGACTGCATTTGTCTAGAAGAAATTATTCTTATGCATTATAAACAGTTTCTCCACTCTGGGAGAGACATAACACTATAGACACACTGTATAGACATGTTTAGAATCATTACTATAATTCTTTACTAACATGTCTATTCTTATTTTTTTTAATGGAAAGTGGCAGAAATTATATGACTCAGCAAGAAGGGATGAGATATATGATACATGCTTGTTTTATTGAAATATAGTTTAGGGGGAATGCATGGAACAAGTCTTCTACTACAGAATGGGTTGTTTTAAAGAGGATATTCATTTAGTATTCCTTAGGTTACTTAAGAGAGGGAAGAAGAAATCAGCTTAATGTGCAGCAGAGGCCATTTGGTGGGATATTGGGAAAACCTTTATGAGCATTGGGTGGAGCAATCATGGAACAGACGACAGAATGGCAACAGAAAATTCTCATCATTAGAAGGATATAGAGCAGATAATGTGAGCTCCTGCCAGGAAGGTCAAATGCAGACTTGATCCTCTATTTTTATTTGATCTCCCATCTCATCCTACATTTCTATGACCCCTATGAGTTACCTCTGTTTTAAAACTAGCTGTCTGTCTGTTGAAGATATCTCACTTTCATCCATTTCTGTTGACTCTCTGGTTATTTAACACATCATTACTGCAAGTTACAAAATAAGTCTCAAAAATATTCAAAGGAAAAGTGAATTCTCCCAGCTGTTTCCATTAATTTCAGCACCATTAACCTTTTATCTCCCTTTAACAGCAAGAAAAAACAAGTTTCTTTAAAGCCTAATCTAATTTCAGGGGAAAATAAGCGTGGGGTTTTTTGTTTGTTTAGTTTTGTTAAAATTTTATTTCCTTCCAATCTAGGGTTTTTCTCTCAGGTTCAGTGTATTAAAAGTTTTCAGTTAATAACAACAAATAGGTCTCCCAAAGATTATTGCAGTGAGCTGAAAACTGGAGATGCAACTGGAGTGAAAATTCCAGCATGTAAGAAAGAAAAATCACCCAAAACACCAGAACTTTGATTCAGGCTTACATTTTCCATTAATGGAAAGGGAAGGATCCTGACAAGCCCAATACAGAAGGCAGCTTAAAAAATCATGAAGCAGATCTGCTGTATTTTACCAAACAAGTAGCAAAAAGTTATATAAAATTATTTGTTCAGCTACAGAATCTAGCATTTTGACTTTCAGAAGCACTTTTGAAACTTATCTGAGCATAATATTGGGATATGAGTTGGGAACTCATTAAAGTATTTGTAAATTCTATAACCCAGAGGCAGAAATGATCTTGTGATGATCTCAGAGTGCTACTTTAAAACTATCTCCTTGATTACCCATGTTCTCTAAAGAAAAAGTGCCTTCCCAATGTCAGAACTATTTTTAGACCCTCTCCAGATATTATTGTGAAACAAATTCTGTTTCCCTTCTGATTAGTTTGTTACTTTATAATACTTGTGTATTGTAACCTGTCAAGTCTTTGTAGCTCTTTGTGCAGAAGATCTTTCAGCTCCAGCCGCTCCAATATGAGTTCACACTGTGTTCGGTATTGCTCCATTGGATTTTCTGGAAATGAGGTGTGTAAGGCATTGATGCCTCCAAGAAGTGCACCCCCCTATGGCACCAAGGAGATTGAAAAAAAAAATAAAATAGGATACTACCTTTATTATTAAGCATCAAATTTAAACAACAGACACTATGTTATCTGAAATTCTCCCTTAGATATTTTAAAGCTTAAGTTAGCCAATATTTTCTAACTGTATCCACACAAATAATCCTATTAGGTCTGCTCACATGGCCAGAATTGCTCATAAACATAAAGCAATTACATGATCAAGCCCGCAGTTTACTCATACTTGCTTATTTTTATTGACACATGGAATGTGAAGTGGACCTAAAGCTTGAGAACATCATGACTGAAAATGAAAATTAAGATTGAAGGTATTTTCCAAATATGTGGTAAAAATTGTGCCCATGTGAGGAACTTTTTTTAACTGAAAAAGTTCTGACTTCTAGAAGTTTTCATTAGCTTTACCTAATTTCTTAAATGAAATGACCTGGATATTACAACTTGTCAAAACAGGGCAAATTATTGGGCAGAAATATTTCTGAATAATACTTTAAGAGTAACTTACTATTTGTGAATAATTCCAGTGAATTGTAAATGATTTTAATCTGGGACAATTTTTGCTGTGCCTTATAAAAATGAAGTCGTTTTTATTTGGAACAGAGCATCTGCAGAGTGATTTGTTCCACAAAAAATAATCTAGAATAGCTCTGTAGTTAACTGCTCTTTGGAAAAAAACACCTCACACCACAAACCCTCTATTTTGCTACAGATTAGTTAGCATTTCCCATTCCTGTCTAATCTGTAAAGCTCAACACAACTAATGAACAAGATGTATTTCAATAGCAGAAGTCAATGAAGTCTCTAAATCCAGAAATTGCTACCTATGGTATCACATGGATTACACGTCTTCCATTGTGCTAATTTCTGGTTCTCCCATTTTGCATTGTTAAAATATTATATTTTTAAAATTACACTGAAAAACATCACTCTGTTGCTAATTAAAGCTCCCTGAAACTACAAAATGCTAAAATTAAGGCTGTCCCTGCAACCTTTAATGCATCCCACTGTAGTTATCACTTTGGAGTTTTTTCACCCATCACTTCAGGAGCTGGAAGATTCACAGGCAATGAGGCAGGGACTCAGTCTCTTGGTTAGAACGATTAAAAGCAGACAAGGAGGACCAGAATTCCATCTCAGATGCTATGTTTCAGTTCTTGTGATTCAGAAAGACAGAGTCAAGAAAAGAAAGAAAATAAATCTTTAAGTGGGATCCTGATGTGGTGTGTGCATGGAAGGAAATTGCAGACAACAGGAAAAGTGCTCAAACACTCAAAGTGCTACTACTCTGAAACTGTGGCCTCAGCCATCTCTTAGGGGTATGATCTAGTGGACAATTTCTTCTGGACTGTACATAATTCAACTCCAGATGAGAGGAGTAGCATCATCCCATCACTTTGCAAGGACTGTGTGAAGATAGGTAAATTGATATTTCTGAAATATTCAAGGCCACTGGAGATGAATTGCAAAGAGAAATACGTTAGGAAATTGAGAATACTACCTTTAGAACAGCAGGTAACAAACAAAATATTGAGCAAAACACTGACAAAAGATAGTTACTTTCAGACTGAGTACTGTCAACCTGCGACTAAGGACCCAGTGGAAAAAAAGACGACTGTGTGATTATATATCCTGAGATATACAGCAATGAGCTACAATAATGTCTTGCCCTCACTGACATTTCAGTTCTTTAAATGGCCATCATAAGGAGTTCCTTTTAAATACTGTGTGTGCATGTGAAATTCTAAGTGAATTTAAGACATCTGTGAAGTTTTATTCCTGTTCTGGTGCTCATGTCTTTGAGATACTTGCCCCTCTGAGATTCTGAGATGGCATTTTGACTAAAGGAAGGAAACTATTTGACAAAACCACTGCAAACTGAGGGAAGGGGATCTAAACCAGAAAGTATTACAAGGAAAGTTAGTGGAAAGGAAAGGTGTAAAATGCCTATAGATGGAAAGACAAACTATAAAAAGGAGTAAAAGGAGAAGAATTGGAAAGAGTATAAAACAAGGATGGAAACATTACCAAGAGAAGGGAGACAATGCTAGCAAGAGAACATGAGGCAAAGAAAAGATCAAGCCAGGGGGGTTTGGAATATGCTCACAAAAGCAAAGTAGGAAAGAGAAATATAAAGGTGAATTAGAGGGCAAAACAAAACAAAAAACTCCAATGAAGTAGGTTGATGATGAAAATGTGATAGTCTTCCTTCCCGAAAGAGCTCACAAGAAATACCCAGTCATAGAAGAACTGTGAACTTTAACATTATGCTGGCAAGAACATGACTTATGGTAGAAGTTGCAAAGACAGTGTCAAAGAGGGAGTTTGCTGAGCTAAAAGGTGGCAGCCAGTCCTTCCAGAATAACACTGGCACTTCCTCATTTACAACCTCATTCTAGAGACTGACAATTAGGCAGGAAACAGAGGATGTATCTGTACAAAATGTGGGGTGTTTTTTTCTAGAGAAGGAATCTGTTTCTGAAAATAAACTTTTTCATGCTACTTCTATCTTTTTTTCATAAAACAAATGAACCACTTCCTTCAAAAAGAAACTACTTCAGTGATTATTCATACTTTCCATGCGGGAAGTAAAATCTGACCTTATATAGCAAATCTCAAATTTGCATTTTCCTAGTAAAATTGAACACGTTTGCCTGCTTGCTCATTAGAAGCTTAGAATGAAGTAAAGACGGTAAACATACCAAGTACTCCCAGGTAATCGTTTGCAGTCATAACTCAGGCAAATTTCTCACTGACTCTTATTAGACAAAAATTTGTTACACAATCTCGTGGATTGACCCTGGCCAAGTCAACCTGCAGCCCTTGAGGGCAGGACTGTATAAAAATGACACGTGACCCACAGTTAAAACAATTTTTTTACATTTACTTGTGCTGGTCAGGCAGAGAGACTCATAGGGGAAAATACACATTCATTATTATTATATACGTACATTTCACTTTTTGAGATGTTACAAAAAAAATAAATTAGCATTTCAGAATTCTTATATTCAAAACCATATTAATTTGAAACCGCTGTCCCATTAATTTTCCATCTAGTTAATTACAAGTTTAATTACAGTTAATGAAGACTAACGTGGTATCTTCCGCAGTTCCAACAGCTTCATATTTTAACTTTGATGCAGTGCTGTCATTGAAAAGCTGAGCTCTTCAAAAGACTGCAAGATAATTGCAGCAGACAGCGAAATAATCTTTTCCTACTTAATAAGGTCAGGCCCTGTAGTATTTTTGATATAAATTCCATTTGCAACGTTGTGCAATAGATTATCTGTGGCACAAACTGCAATTAGTCTCTCAACCCTCACTGAAAGGACAAGGGAGATCACAAGTGCCTACCTGCCATATGTGCATCTATCCTGAAGAGCTTTGTCCCCAAAAAAAGGAATGTATCTACATCCACAAAGGTCTTTCAGGCCCACTGAACTAATAGGTGCTCTGTAAAACTGTTTTAATTTGAAAGTATTCAAATTAACCTATACAGGAACATAGGAAATGCCATTTTGGATCAGACCCGTCAGCTGAGTAGAGGAGTACATCATCCCTGACAGAGCCAAACATTTCAGATGTGCTAAAAAGCCCCATGCATAAAACTTTGGATAATCTGCTTATGGTAATTTTTTCCTACTCCAAAGCATGAAGATTTATTTATCTTAAAAATACTCTGTCTGAAGTAATAGTGCCTATATTATTTGCCACATTTCTACTAAAAAAAAACCCCTTCTATCAGATTCACATTTCTTTTACTAATTCTAAATGTGCTGCTTTCTCAACATTCTAATAATACTATTACAGTAAACTAAAATCTAACCTTTCACATTTTTTAAATGCCTCTTTTCCTAGAAACATTACGTAAATCCATGTGATAATTGGAATGCATGATTTTCAGTCCAACCAAAGTTTTGGAATTCCAAGGTTTCTAAGAATAAAATTAGTCTTCTAAATGTTCTGAGTTTTACTATTACTACCAACATAGTTTAAAATTATTTAATGGCAAAATAAATTGTAGGTCTAGGAAACTGTTTGAACTTGCTCCAAAGAATGATTTGGTTCTCTCATAACTAATTAATAAGTGACTATATAACATCATGGAAGAAAAACCTGTCAGAGGCTATTAAACACAGTGATATACACACAATTTCTGTCTCAAAATGTTTTTAAAATGTAGACTACCAAAAGCCTATAGTATGCCAAAACTTCACTTAGACTGGAAAGTCTATTAAAAAAGGTATCAGGCCTTTATCCTATTCCAGATTTTTCAGTATAATCTCTGTTTAAGGATTTTAACAATCAAGATGGACTAAAAAAGACTTGTCAAGTCTCTGATTACCTACTTTTCACGAATTTATAAATTCCTTTTCAAAGAGAAGAAGGGAGCTGGCACATGTCTACATGTAAAACTGAATCCCTTAAATGTGGTATGGAAGCAATGGCAATGTCTGCAAGAAACCTTACCTGCATAGAAGATTCCATCACTGATACAACAGTTACAGCATCTTCCAAAGTCACAGTATCCCTAAACATCAACCGGGCATGAGCTATCAAAAATAAATGGGTGCAAGGGTTACTGAAGTCAAAAAACAATTCTTGGGTTTTTTTACTAGAAGGAACAAGATATTCTTCAAATTTCTTCAGCCCTCATATACTCATGCATGAGCATAACTTAAAAATAAATACAATAATTTTGATTTCAATGTCAATTTCAATTTCAATGTAAATTTCAACAGAAACTGGAAGGATTAGTTTTTCTAGTGAACAATGGGGTGTAATTTTCAAATTGCAGTTATAGTGACAGAATAAAGATGCTTAAAATTCTGCAGTTAAAAAATGCAAAGTGCTGGATATCACAACAAAGAGTGTGATATGAAACACCCTTATCTACACAGGCACATATCATCACCATAGAGTAGAAAATAAGGTCTAATTTTCATCATAGGTCAGAAAACATTTATTCCTCTACCTGTCAGAGATTTGATATTATTGAAAATGCTTTTTTCTTCCTTCTTTTTCTTCAGTCAGCGAAATGAAAGTGATTTTTGTAAATAGATATAATGCAAATAATTTACCACATGAAGCCTTTTTCCTAATTGGCCATGGAAGCACACTCAGTTCTTATTCAGCAATAGAAAGACAGGTTAGTTAATACCACCTAAATAAAACTTTGAAAGAACAAAATCCTACTAAAGGCCTCAATC
Organism: Sturnus vulgaris; assembly: GCF_052056855.1. Lineage (NCBI taxonomy): Eukaryota > Metazoa > Chordata > Aves > Passeriformes > Sturnidae > Sturnus > Sturnus vulgaris. Next base: position 66,325,216 of record NC_142245.1, on the reverse strand, counting down.
TCATGAACTGATAAGAAGGGAAGAAACACTGAATGGGAAAATTACACGTGAATCTCAAAAAATTAGGAATGTCTTTCGCTTAAATGGAGAATGTCTTTCCCTCAAAATAGAGAACAAAACATAAACACCTAAATTAGGAGGCACTAAACTGCAATTTGTGCTTGCTATAGAAAATATAGTACATTCTTTTAAATTCATTCTGAAAACATTTGATATGCCATTTTATAAAATAAAATAATGTTAAGACAGAGACATAATGCTTCCTTTGTGGTTTTCCTTATAAATGAAATATGACTTGAACTCAGAGTTGGAAAATTTTAACATGTATGGCAAAATATGGGCTTATTACTAATACTTCAGGAAACAAAAAAATATATTATATTTTATGTGCTATTAATTTTAGGATTATTAATACTTAAGAAAAAATATGCTTATTTTGTTATATTAATTTCAGAGTAGAAGCAAATATTTGACTCAAATGGAGCCAAGTAAATTCTGAGATTGCCTGTCATAAAGACACATAATTTCTGAGATTTTTCTCTTGAATGTGACTTCTTGAAGAGGATTTAATATTTATATATATACGTGAGAATGTCAAAATTAGAACTGGTTTTGATAGTCTAAATGTAACACCCTTTCTCACACTCAAAATCTCCAACCCCTAGGCTCTTTAAATGAGAAGGATAAAACAATACGAGAATCACCTATCCCTACCTCCATGGAAAAGCTGCTACTCTGCTTACTGGCTATAATTATGCTGTTCTATTCATTTCATAAAAGTTAATTGTTAGCCTAAAAATAAAAATGCCAAGGCCTTACCTTCTGCAAGGCGTATCAGACTCTCCAGCAGGCGGATGGTGGTGCGGGCAGCATTCCTGCAGTCACTCCGACGCTGCATTTGATAGTAGCGAACAAGGACCAGGTTGCTCTCATCAGACAATTTTGGCTGTATGCTTTTTATAAGGCAGAAGTAGGTCTTCATCCTTTCCATGCTCCAGAGCTTTTCTGATTTGCTTGGACAGCCTGTGTTACAACACCCTTGTCAGTAATTCTATAACAACAGACATAAAGCTTCTTCCTAAGAACTCCTGGTAAATAGACAGGTGACTATGAAAGACACATTGCTGTACTACTTCTGGGGCATGCTGGCTGTCTGTACACTAGTCCTCAAGGACCTTGGTCAAATTCCAGTGCAGAATTTTACACACCATCCAATCCCTCCTGTATCAAAATCCACAGTAAAGCCTCCAGTAATTTTCATAGAACTGCTGTCAGCCTCACTGCCCACCAGATGGTACAGGCAGTGCCAAGTGCTTTGGAACTCCTTAAAATGAGAGATGCTACATGGGTGTATGCACCTCCTCTGGCTGTTTTACCTACTCTGTTGGAGCCAGCACTACCTGCCATATTCTGAACATTTTTTGTAGGGAAATATTTTGGAAAGGGAATGAAGCTAGCTGAAGAAGCTTCCTCTAACCACTTCTGTAAAGGAGTTCAAAGCCATGTTCCTTGACGTGGATGGGGAAGGGGCCGGTCAATATCAAATCACACTTGCCTTCCCTCATTCCAGACCACAAAGCTCCACATGGGGAATGCTATTGCTCATTCTTTGAGCCCTGCAGCACATACATCTCTAGTCTGTTCTGCCTGAATCAAGTTTTTGATTAACACCAAGTACAATTGCAAGGCATATAGGATCTGCAGATCAAACACCATAAAGGCGTGAGATGGAATCAATCCACTTACTGAGCAGTCTGGGCTGAAATCACTTATAAATGATCTCAGAGTAGAAGCAGACTGTTCTCAGTTCACCCCTCTTAATTAGTTAGTGATTTCTCTAACTCCTACATGAAGAACAACCATACAGCAGTAAACCACCATGACAAAAATGCAAATACTGATTAATCTGAAAGATTCAAGAATAACAAACTAAAAACTGGAGGAAAATTAAAAGAAACAAACAAAAATACTCCCAAAGAAACAAGCAACAAAACCAGAAACCAATCAACTGAAAAAAAACCCCAAAACCAACCAACCAAACAAACAAAAAACCCCAATCCAACAAAACACCTTATTTAAAAAGACTACTCTTACCTTTATTTTCCAAGATGAAGGATGAAATTATGCGGTCCCATTCCTCATTCTTCGTATCTAACAATACCAAGACCAGGTCAAATCTGCTCAACAGGGGACTGCCGAGAGCTATGTTGACAGAGACAGACTCATGGGGGTCATAATGGCCCTTAGGGTTTGTTGCTGCCAGGATAGTTGTCCTTGTGCTAAGCTTGCACACCAAGCTAGAGAAAGGTATGGTGAACATTATGGTTGAATTAAACTGGATAGGGAAAAGGATTCTAAAGTGTTTAAAAACTTTAGTGGTTTTATCCTATAAAGAGCACATTTTCTCTTGAAAGACCATAAGAACTAAACAACGTACACAATTATTGTATTAATATTTATTATATGTACAGCATGCACATGTACCAACTGAAACAGACATTTTCTTCTCTTAAGCATGATGTCCTAGCATGTGCTTGTAGATGTGGGGAGATTATTTTTGCTCTAGTAGTCCAAATGCACTCCTTTTGGGTAAGGCAGCAGCAGAAGCATTCTAACTTTGGTTTGTCACTGAGCTATTTCTAGTCAGCTCCTGAGTAACTGCTGCCTCACGTCCAAAGTTCTTCTGTAACTGAGAGGAAGGACCACAGATCTCCTTGCTTATACCCAACAGGAAAAAGCCTTATTCTCCCATTCACCAAAATAAGACCTAATTAACAAAGTGCTTAACCTATGTGCGGCTAAGTTACTACCCAAAAAATCCTCATTATATGTAGCCCTTGAAAGCGAGCAACTGGGCATATAAGTGGAAGTTAGCAAACTGTGTTTGGGTCTATCAAATCCAAACAACTGCAACAAGGAACTCAGCTGAAATACATCCCTGTCTTACCAAGGAGACAGGACCATATTGATTCCAAGTATTTGTGCCCAGCTGGTAAAGACTGGTAATTACTCAGGTGAGAGCAACTAAGATTAACTCAGTAAAAGCATGGTGCTAAAAATACTAAAGTTTTATGGGTTTAATCCTATGGGTTTAATCCCCATATTCACTTAAGAATTGGATTTGATGATTTGAAATGCTGACTCGTCTAGTTTGGGAATATTGTTGACAACAAAACTATTACATACAATGAAGAAAACAGATACATTTAATGAGCATTCCTCCAACATGTAAACACAAGTAAAAAATCTCACACTGTTTTCTCACATATGCTAACATGGCACTTACCCTGCCTTTGCAACACTGATGGTTTGTTGCTCCATTGCCTCGTGGATACTGGTTCTGTCATGTTCTTTGATACTATTGAACTCGTCAATGCAACAGAGGCCTCCATCTGCAAGCACCAGTGCTCCAGCTTCCAAATTCCACTCCCCAAATTCCTTCACAGCAGTCACGGTCAAACCTGAAGAATCAATTACTTCAGTGAGTCTCTTCCTTTAAATGCAGGAGTGAACTTGAGTGAAAGAAAGGGACCCAGCACAGTGGCTTGAGCGATGGACAGAGGGCAAATCAACAGGGAAGCTCCATTATGTACTTCTAATGTAACTTAACTTACAGTTAACTTTACAGTTACCAGCAACAATCCCACTAGTATTGAGGTAGGTTAGCCTGGAGCTGTAGAGAAGATTCTGTTAAGCTTTCCATGTTTGGATTGTGACTTGCTTTAGGACTTTGTTAAATGAACAAAAGGGATTAGGGTATGAAGACTAGATCTGTCAGATCACACTGAAAACTGGGGCAAAGACAAAGATTGCAAAATTATGGAACAGATCCATTCAGGTCCTCCTCCTCCTCAGCTACTAAGAAGGACAGAAATTTTGGATCTGCAAAGCACAGTTTGGGAAAAAAAAAATTTAAATTTTCATTCGCCACAGAAAGTGGAGTCAAATTCTTCCATTAAACAACACTGGGCAGATGGCAAGTCAAAACCCCTGCACAACTGTGGAAACGGCCACTCATTAGCAAGTATGTGCAGCTCCCTCCAATTCTTCTATTCCCTATTTCCCAGCTTCTTCTCTATCTTTAGCCCTTCTTTTTCACTCCAGTGTTCAGCTCAAAATATCCTAGTAGTTGACAAGCTGCAACCAGCCTAAAATCTCCTGGAATTCTATGGCAAAACCTGAATCTCTCCCTGCCTCACCATTTGGTTCAAGGCTGCAAAGACTTTCTCATCACTGTGCAGCCACCACAATACCTATTTGTTTGGAAATCACCAGGAGAAAGCTACTGGAATTAAATGCTTCCTGATAACGTAATACTTACGTCAACTTGTAGTAAGGAATCTGCTCCACCATGTGCAAGCTTTCTTGGTTTTCCTGGACTCTGTGCCCAGCAACGTGGGCAGTCAATCATCCAGCAGAATTATAGAAACACAGAGTACTAGGCAGTACTAGAGCCTGGCTGTGCATTATTTCTGACTATTCTGTCGTGGGGGTACACAGCTTGCATCCCAGAGCCATGGGCACTTTCTGCTCTCCCCCTGGGCTGTGAGGGATGTCTCTGGCACTGCAGTGCTGCGTCTCTGACTGACTCTGCTCCGTGCTGTCCCCTGTGCATAGCAGCCATGAGATAGCCTCTGCTGCAGGCTTCTGCAGGAAGCCACAGAGGATGGCTTCCCCTGCTGCACACAGGGCCTCTCACTGGCCATGCTGCTGCACAGGCAAAATGGCCTCAGAGCTGCTCAGGGTACCCAACAAACAGAGGAAGGGGATGGCTTCCTGACAGCACGGCCATGTGATGGGCTCCCTGCACAGCCCCTCTTGGGTGGCCTCTCCAGCAGCAGCATTTGGGGTTGGGCAGACAGCCCGTCCTGCCTGGGGCACCCAGCACTCCACCAGCAAACCCCGCTCTGCTCAGGGGCTCCCCAGACAGCAAGGTGCTGTATCCTGGCATGGATATCTCTTGCCATCGGCCAAGAGGTCACTGCCATGGGCTGCAGGCTTGGGCTCATGAGCCTGGCACCGCTGCAGACCCACTGCCCTGAGTCGGGGGTGCTCCTGGCACCCGGGACCCCACCAGCACCCAGCATAGAAACAGGAAAAAAACCCCACCAAACAAAGCAAGACAAAAACCCAAAGAAACGGCCCCACACTGAAAGTGCCCCTCGGCATATGGTGCAGCCCCATAGGCAAAATGGTTTAGCCTGTAAGTGAATCACTGTTTTAATTCTTCCTAGGGGATGCTGAAAGCTTAATGCATCTTCCTGCTTGATTAGACTAGTTTTGTGCATTCTGATAGCAAAAGTGCTTGCTCTGAGAGGTGCTGGGAACAATTTCATCATGAGCGCTGGACTGAGTAGTTTTCCACTCTTCCCAAGCAGTCAGCATTGCAGTTGCTGTTTATACAATACTGCACAATCTTAGCATATAAAAAACCCACTTAGGATTATTCTGAACACTTCTGAATCTTTCCTTTTATAAATAAGGTTAAATAAAACTTTAAAATGAACTCTAGTTGGAAGCAGTTTTTTTCTCTTGCTGAGATACAATGCTTCTTTAACTTTTTGCCTGAAGTGAACGGACAAAAGATTATGTTTTGTCCCTGTTCTACCCATGGTTCTAATTTAGTTATGATATTTTGCCCTGCTATTCTTCCAGCCTCAATTTTCAGCTTAGGGCACTTTCCAAGCTGGCTGTGGTCTTACATTGTTTACAACTTGCAGAGGATGAACATTTCGAAAGGAAATTAATTTCTTCTTCAGCTCATATGGTTCACAACTTTAAGTGTAATATACTGAATAAAAGAAGCATCTTCTATATATGAATTTAAACCTTATCAATTTTAATAAAAGTTATTGTGGTAGGCAGGATAAATATAGTCTCATAAGCTATATGCTGGCAATTGAAATAAAGTCACATCTTAGGACTTAATTTTTTTCTTTTAAATAAAATCATTGCAAGGCAACAGCTTTCGAACTAATGTTCGAAATGTTTCCTCTTGATCATGAATGGAGACCTTTCCTCCTGATTTTCCCCTTGCCTGGATTTTAATCTTTTTAACGCATACAGGAGGGAAAAAAAAGAAAAGGCTTTTGATAAGCTCTCGGTCCTTTTCCGGGCAATCAGAGCAGTAGACGTTCGGGGGCTCGCTGAAGCCCGCCCGGCTCATCTCCCGCCCTGGCCACGCCCCTTCACTGCCACGCCCCCTCAGGCCCCGCCCCCTCGCGCGTTGGCGGTTGGCGGCCGTTGCCGGCGCGCGCCGGGCGGGGGCGCTGCGGCGGGGGCGGCGCGGGGCGGGCGCGCGCGGAGGCCGCTCTGGCCGGCGCTCGGTGCCCGCCGTGCCCGCGGAGGGAGGGCCCTCGCCCGGCGAGCGGCCAATCCGGGCGGGCGCTGGCGGCGAGCAGGGGCAGAATGGGCTGTAGTTGAGCGAAATAGGGAAAGCGGCGAACAGTGTGGAGCGTTCCCGGTGTAAATAAAAGGGGGGGCGAAAAAAAAAAAAAGTTTGTGGAAGTCGCCGCCCTGCAGCCTCGCTCGGGCAGCGGCGCGGGGGCTTGTGCGGCGCGGGAGCCCGGCACGGAGGACTTTAGTGCGCGGCGTTAACACGCTCTGCCTATTGTTTGTGTTTTTTTCCAAAATATGGCAAAGGTTCAGGTGAACAATGTAGTGGTGTTGGATAATCCTTCTCCTTTCTACAATCCTTTCCAGTTCGAAATCACATTCGAGTGCATAGAGGACCTGTCTGAAGGTGAGTAGAATTTTTCTCCCCGATACGGATTTTCCAACCCCGGGCTCTGAGCTCGGGGCATTTAAGGCTTAAACTTTGCACAGGCCTGCGCCTACAATTTAACAGTCTCTCCACCTCGGCCGCATCGCCGTGCCGAGCCGAGGGGATGTGCCGGCCGGGCGAGGGGATGTGCCGCTCCCGCCGAGCCCGGCGCCGGCGAAAGTTGGCGGCGTCCGCCCGCTCTGGGCGCCGAGCCGGGCCCGCCGCCTCTCCCCGCCATCGGCGAGGCGGCGAGCTGCCGCAAGTTGCGAGGAACTTGTTAGAGTGGAGGTAGCCATGTTGCCAGCTTTGTGTGTGCGTGGGGGGAGCGAGCGGGAGAGAGGAGGGTTGAACCGGGCTCGGCGGCCGCGCATCCCCGCGGGCACACGGGATGCTGCGCGTTTAGCCCCGGCGGTGGTCGGAGCGCGGAAAACGCTCCGCGGGGATGCGTTTCGCTGGCCTCGTGCTCCATTTTAATACGAGGGAAAAAAAAAAAAAAAAAAAAAAAAAAATCACGGTGGGAGGCAGGGGCGGGCTGGCTGGCTGGCCCCGCATGCCGGCACCACACAGCCGCGGTAGGTGCGCGGGGGCCGGGGGCATGGCTCGGAGGGGAGCGCTGGCTGCGGGAGCCCCGCCGCGGGGGAGGGGGCCGCCCGCCTGCCACTATTTTTGGAAGTCACTCGAAAGTTACCGGGAGCCGCCAGCGGGTGGGGGGCGGCCCCGGCCCTGCAGCCCTACGGGGACCCCCGTCCTGAGCCCGGGCCGGGGCCGGCACCGCGCTCCCGCCTTTCCCCCGAGTCGGGCGGGCCGCGAGCCGCCCTCGCCCCGGCCGCGCTCCGCAGCGCCGCCCCCCGGCCGGCCGCGGGACGCGCCCCGAGAGGCCGCGCGTCGCCCCGCGGGCGGGAGTTTCGAACGGCTCGGGGCGAGGGAGGGAATGCGGGGCGCTCCTGCCCGCCGGCGGGCCGGGGAGCAGCTGCTGCCCCGGGAGCTGGGCGGCCTGTGAGCGGGAGAGGACGCTGCCTGGCCGGTACTCGGCGGAGCCCAGCGCCGCCTGCTCGCCAGAGAGCCCCGCGGGCGGAGGGGCGAAGGCAGGGATGAGGAGACGGGGAGTTGAGTGCTGTTGTGGCTAGGGTGCCCTGGCAGGCTCGCTATCGCTGCGGTTTAACTCGCCTCACCCCGCCTGCCTCTGCAGCAGCGCGTACTTGTGCGTGCCGGCGGGATGGTGACAGCGCGGGGAGGGAGGGACGGCCGCCGTGGCGGGAACTTCGGAGGAAGTCTCGCCTGAGCCAGGGCTTCCTCTAGGCCTCGGCCGCCCGTCTCCTCCCTTCGTGCCACTGACCGACGCACTAGCTGGAGCTGTGCTCCATGCACGTTGCTGGGTGCATCTCTCCGGTCAGCCTGGCCCCATGGTCCGAGGTGCAGCATCGGACCCCCCCGTGGCAACTGCTATGGCAGGTGGCAGTGCCCATCACAGGGGCTCCATGCAAGATGTTAGGCTTTTCCTTCCACTTGTGCATAGTTGTGTGTGATGTGCTCCTCACACTTAGGATTTATGTTAAAGTTAATCCTGGACACGCCTGGACAGTCGTGATGAGAAGAATTATAGATTGTCAAATGCAGAATTCTTAGCTCCTTTCCCCCACCAACACAAGTTAGACTATAGGATAAATTAGGGATGAACGCTTTTATCTTTCACATTTTAAAATAAGCTTAAACACAGCCATTGCATACTTCGTGAAAAGTAATTTCTTTAGCTTTCCTGTGCTAGTATGTCTGTTTACTGTGCTGTTTTCAGCCTATCCTCTGCAACACTGATCCTAAAATTAAATCCATGAACTCCAGCCCTCTCCTTCCTAAAGCTGTTGTTCTGTATCAATAGACTTAAGTAACATTTAAAATTTATTTTTAAAAAGTCTAGTTTTAGTACTAAATACTATGAGTTGCTTAGAATAAGTTTTATACTGTTCTCCTAGAATAATGGCACTGGATGGTATTATAGTCTTACCTAAAAGTCCACACTTCTTGTAAGTAGTAATTTGTCCTTAGATGCAGACAAGAAAGTTCTTTAATTATCCTTGATGAGTACCCTGCAATGCTGGCAACAGCCAGTACTTCATGCTTAAAAGGTAAATAAAACCTCTGATACAGTACCTGGGAAACTGCTGTGTCGTACAGAGGAGTAAAATCTCTTCCCAAGCCCTGTTTATTATGATAGTTAAGCCCGCAAAACCTGCACCGATGATAAACAATAGAAGCAAGAAGAATTCACTAATGAAGAAAGAGAGTTGCAATCTCAAAGCAGTCAAGTTCTGTTTAAGTGCTGATTTTTTTTTTCTATGCTTAAATTCCATTCCTGCATCCAGAAATGATGAGGCAGACCTTTGGATTTTGCCGAGTGTACTAATCAAGTTAATGCAATAGCTTACAGGTTTGTGCTTTTGCAAAGGCAATCAGGGCATTGTTCACAAGGGGGGAAAAAAGAAATATACCATGTAAGTTTTTAAGGTACAGTTCTGAAACAACACATTAAGAAGTGTAAGTTATAGTTTTTGATTGTGGTCTTTTTTTTCCCTCTTGTTTTAATAACCCCAAAATCTGTCTTGCAAGATTAGTTTCACATGTGTAAATAATACTGTTTTTGAATCAAAAAGGGAAGGTGAAAAGCTGATCCAGGAAGAGCCAATTTGGGCTAATATACAGTTTCAACTTGAAAACATCTGTGGGTTAGAAAAAACTGAATTGTAATAAATGTTTGGGTTTAGAGCATGGCTTTTAAGAAGCAAAATGCTACTTTTTTTTTTTTTTTAACTATAATTCCATTTCAGGATGTAGATAAAATCCAAGCATCACTGTCTTTAAGAATATGGCCTAGTCATGCTGTCACAATTTTATGTAATTCTCCAGGTAACACAAGTGATACATGAAGGAATGGGGACGTACAGTTAATGTGCCTGGAGTTTACCCAGTGGTTTTTTTCCTCAATTAACTACTTTCTATGATCTGTGTAATTTAAGCTGTGAGGTGTATATATGAAAGGGGGAATTTTGGTTTTGGGAGGTTAGTTGGTATTCAAGGATGTGATGATTTATAGGCATCATCCCTCTGCTGCTGCCATTCTGACAGACTTTGTGAGAAGATGCTCAGCACAGGTCCCAATTAGTAAAAGGGCTCTGTTCTCTGTATAAATTTAAAAATTAACCTCACTGTGACAAACAGAGGGACTCCTGTGGTACAGCTGATTAGAGAGAGAAAGTGGGATGATCTGGTTCATGAGGACAGGGTCAGACATCAGTAAATTTCTCTGATGAGGGACAGGTCCTTGTTATTTTAGGCTTGTTGGCAAAGAAGTAATTTTAGGCTATGCAAAACGGTAGATAGGCAAGAGTGGAAGACTTCTAACTGTAATGGTACATAATGTTTGTTTTTATTTATTTTTTTCTTTTTTTTTAATGTAGATTTGGAATGGAAAATAATTTATGTGGGTTCAGCTGAAAGTGAAGAGTACGATCAGGTGTTAGACTCTGTTTTAGTTGGACCGGTTCCTGCGGGCAGACACATGTTTGTATTTCAGGTAAGTTTGATTTAACCGTTTCTAAAATAGTTGTGCTAATTTGTTTAGGGATAACTGTATCAAACTAAGAGACACTTGAAAAATAATGGTAAAAAAATACCACAGTGAGCTCCTCAGGTATGATTACCTGCCTTTAAAATCTGTTCTTGAGCCTTGTACTTCTTTCCCCTGATACTTCTTGTTTATTTTTTTTATTTGTGGTATCAATAATAACTGATAAAAGCACATTTCCCATAACTACTGAGAATTTTAACTAGTCTGGTTCATAATCAGCAGTGCCAGTTGCCTGGTTTACACCAGCACCATCGGGCTACCTCTTCTGCCACTGGTGGCAGTTTCAGACAATCAAGAGCACTAGGTTAATGTAGACAACACCTTCAGAGGATCAGGCCAACAAACTAATTCTAAAGCTCAGCCAGAACAATCAGAAAGTTTGTTTCTGTTTGGCAGAACACATGTTCAGCTGTGATGTTTGGCTAAGCATGCTATATCATAACAAAATACAGTGATTTCTAAAATAAAGATAGAAATTCAGTGGCAAATGGGAGACATTTAGGTAGGACACAAGTGTGTAAATCAAGACTGTACAAAAAAATCTAAGCATGTGAGAGTCATATAAAATACTGCTGTTGAAGCCAAAAGTTAATAAGGAATAATGAAGGAAAAGTAAACAGGGAAAGAGCAACACTAAGATGGCCTACTGGCCTAGTCTTGTTTCTGTTTTAACTCAGTGAGAGGCAGGGGAACAACCTGAAGTGGACTTGCCTGAATTCTTACAGAAGCTTTCTTTTGTTTGGGATAATTTCTTTGGTGGTGGTGGGTTTTTTTTGTTCATTTTTATTCAAAACTATAATTTTTATTAAAACTAACACATTCTTCTCTATGAAATACTAGAATTTTTCCTGTAAACTGTCAGCAAAATCCATTGGATGAAAACTCAGATACAAACTGAGTATGTTTTATTGTATAAGAACCCTGCTATTTTCCCAAATACTATAAATTCACTTAACTAATGGCAAATGCATTCTGAAGAGTGAGCATTAAAAACCTGGAAGTACTGATGAATCTCTTATTTCTCATGGTTACTGTAGTTGGTTTAAAATAATAGCAGCATTTGTGAGGCATTCTGATTAATCCTCTAACTTCCAAGAAAGGTAGTTTATTTGGCATTTTAGGGATGTGTTTGTTTATTCTGGGCCTTTTTGTTTTGGTTTTTTACTTAAAAGGACTGGGTTAAGGAGTAGGATTAGACTGGAGGCTGCAGCATTTATCAACCACATACATGCAAATCAGTGTTGAAATGATTCCGTTTGGTTTTGGAGCCAGGCCTAATTTTTCCACACTACAAATAAAGCAGATGTGTAACAAATGCATCATTTATTAACAGTTTTTCCATTATCAAGCCATTATAGCTTATGGCATTAATTGGTAAGAAATAGGTGATGCTTTGTTGCTCTCAGAGGGGCTACCTTGTGTTTGTATGTTGGAAAATTAGCTGAAATCTACATTCCTAATTTTAAAAATGCACTGTTCTTAATCAAAGGTCCAAAGATTCCTTGTTGATGGTGATGGGAAGGAACAAGAAGCAGGTGCCTAAAGAAGGCATGTTTCAGCTGTATGATTGGGCAGGTCTCAAATTAAATTCACTGTAGAATAGACACAGCAATTGTATCCTGGTTATAAATAACACTGCAGCTAAAATAGGAGGAGATGGGTAGAGATTTTGCTTAGACTGGGAGTAGGTCCTGTAGGAGATTTCTTCTGTTAAAATATCCTTTTTATTTCTTATGAAAGTATGGTGGGGTCTGAGTATATTATGCTTCAAAGGCTCTGGATTTCAGGTGAGGGTAGGACTAAGCTCATGTGTACACAGGAGGCCACCAAAACCCAAAGTGCTGCAATGCACTTTGCTGATGACTGAAGCAGCCTGGGGTACAGAGAAGAAACAAGCAGGGGAAGGCAAGAATGGGGCAAAGCACAGAACTGCAGGAGGCATGTGATACAAAGAAAAGAGACTGTGTTAGTGGGGAATAGCATAAGGAAAGGACCTTTGCAGAGGAGTACAAAATTTTCAGATAATCTGCTGTAGATTTTTCTAGATAGGAAAATGGCTGAAATAGCAACTGAAATGGAGTATCACACAGATTACCAAGGATGATAAAAACACTTCAGATGAAAAAAAGATGTGGATCAGGTTGGGAATTCAGCCTTACAGAAAGATGGACAATTACTGTGCTTTTCACACTTAGAAAAGCAGCTTTTTATTTTAAAAACCTCAAAATATTACCTTTAAAAGGGTTTCAATAGTAAAGGCCCACAGCTTGGCCTGTTTGTTTCTAAATACCAAGATATATGTAGTGAAACCTGATTCCTTCTTGATTCTCTTGGGAATTTGTAATAAAATCACTTATTTTTGAGCATATAAGCACATAAATAATTTACTCTCCTTAAGTGGGCATATAACCTTTGCTACCTACTCTTCAGCAATACTATGTAGATAAATAGCATGTGGAAGAGCAAGATGGTTCAAGGCAACATACACATGGGCTGATTTCATAAAATTCTTAAGTAATTTATAGCATAAGAATCGCATATTAAGACAGTGATTTTTATGCAAAAATTCATCTACTGCCTGTTTGTAGATAATCTGCTTATTTATCATTTGGTCATACTAAGCTCTTCTTTTTTTCTTCCACCTGTATATGATCTTTGGTTCCCGAATAATTAAGACGTTTGACAAAAACAGGAAGTTGAAAATTTGAGAAGACTGTTTTAAACAGTCTTCAGTGTCTTTTTCATGCAGCAAAACAATGTTTGAGAGATAAGCAGAATTAGAACAGAGTATTTCCTTGAGTTCAGAACTGTGTTATAGGATATTACAAGACAGAAAATGACAGTGGGAACCTGGAAAACTAAGATCCTACATTAAAATGTGAGTTGAGTTTAATGGGGAGTTAAATGAAACATGGTCCTTCTGTTGCCCATTACTGTGGAATTTAAAGTGATCAGATAATTCTGGGCACTGTTAGAACAAGACTGCTGAATTAATGTAATGATTTAATCTGTATTGGCACTTCTTGTGATTTCCTCAAGCTTCTGCATTTTTTTCTGCTCCTTGGCCATCTTTACCATTCCCCTATGCTAGTTGTAAAGCCATTCAGTCATTTTCTATTTCCTTCAGGGTTGGAGGAAGATGAGTTCTACCTGATTCCCTGGTTTCTTCTCCTCCCTCTGGTGTATTTCTACCTGAGAAGTCTGACTCATCTAATTCTTCTGCAAAGTGCCTACAGCTTCTCACAAAAAGCTAGACTAGTTTGAAGGCTTAGAATTGAAGTGGCAGAGAGTAGATGCCAATGCTGCATGAGCAGCAGCTTCCAAATTTCACCATGCTGGAGCATATAAATACTACAGAAAAGTAGGAATGAGAGGGACAACAGGAATTAATTCCATTCATCCTCTGTCATTAGGCAAGGTTTGTTACACCCAAATCATCTGAACACACATTACTCATACCAACTTGTTCTCACAACATGAGTGTTCATTGTTGACTTCAGATTTTCATGTGGAATTGTAAATAGGAAGCTGTTTTACTATGCTGGGATTGCTTTTACTTAAAATCCTGCAGCAGAATCAGGCATCACATTTTATCAACAGATGTGGTAGTTAGGAGGCATTTTAAGGGACTGACGTGAGTCACGTTTTATGAGACAAATTTTATTGATAAGTAACTGCAGAGCCATGGTAAGTAAGGACATTGAGGAAGATTGTATCATTTGCTTATTAATTAGGTTTGCATACTGGCTAAAAATGTTCAGTTGTCTTGGAGAGATGATGCATTAAACTGCATAAATTTTAGTGAACATAGGTATTAGGAATGAAGCCAGAGAAAGTACTTCATTTCCTTTCCTAGAAATCTGTGGAACAGCTCAAACCTTACCATAGCCCATCCCTTTTCTTGCTGAAGTATGATTTGCAGTCTGTAGTTTCAAGGATTTAGTCTTGTTAAGAGCACACATACAGACCAATTCAACCTTGAGAGTGTATGAGAAAATCATCTTGCTCTACTAAATTACCAAGATGGGCTGGAGAACCATGGCAGCGTAGAACTGGAGTGGTGTTGGAACCCCTGTCTGAACAATGGTTTAGCTGATCACATATTTAAAAGGAGTTTTGGATCAAACCTGGCCAATCGCCCGTGAGAAATGTCAGCAAACAATTTTACTGTATTCCAATTCTGTCGTTAGAGGATGGTGTTCTAAATCTAGGGTTGATGTTGTGAAAGCAGTATATTTTCTGGTTAACTTGAACAATTTTAAATATAGTCGCAACTTAGCTGCTGAAACACACTACTTGAGATTCCCCTGCTAGGTAGGCATGTGCTATCAATTTTAATTTATCTTTCCCTTTCACATTTAGGCTGATGCACCTAACCCAGGGCTTATTCCAGATGCAGATGCAGTAGGTGTAACAGTTGTGCTAATTACATGCACTTACCGAGGTCAAGAATTTATTAGAGTCGGCTACTATGTAAACAATGAATATACTGAAACAGAACTGAGAGAGAATCCACCAGTAAAACCAGATTTTTCTAAGGTAAGGCATGTTTTATTTTAGTCATGTATCAGAGGTATTATGCTTATAGAAAAATGTTTTTAAGAAACAAACCCAAACCCCAAGTGATTTCATAAAATGCATGGAATGAGGCATCAAATAATGGAAAATACTTGGGGTGACAAACTGCAAGTGCCATGTAGTTGTCATAAATTTAGGTGATACTGAAAAATCATGAAAAATTGCCACCATCTTGAAGACTTGGCTGTACTTTCATACTGACTGTGAAATAAACCATTGGATTTATTTCCACCTGCACCATTGTTTACAAAGTGACTCTGTTCTTCAGAAAAACAGAGTAAATACTTTTTCTACTCCATCAACCTGGAACTAAGTTGTAGACATGCATTTACTACAGTTGTTACTCAGCTATTCTAGTGTTAGAGCTATAGTTTCTGCAAAATTTTAACAAACAAACTGAGGTGTGATATGAGAGAACATGGGTAGCCTGGTTGGATGACTATCTGATGTCTAATTTGACAAACGAAGTATACAGATAAAGTTATAAAAATATACATCCTTCATATTATCAGTTAAACCAGGACTAGAATTAAAAGAGGAAGTGAAATAATATGTTTTTCTATGCTTAACTTAATTTTCAGTGATCAGATACTAAGTATGCTCTGAAAATTATAGTAAAGTTTGAGGATTCTTAAACTTTGGGTATGCTCCTTTCTTCTTTATTTCTTTCATTTAAAACATACCTTATTTGTTATGTTGGTTGTCAGTGCCAAAATAATTACTCCCTTTAAGCACTTGAATTTAGAATGCCTAGAACTACTTGTCTTCATTCTCTGTTTATATAAAAAGCTATCTTTGCTGCTATGGAAGAGAACAGCAAAAGCTATCATATATTTATATACAGAGTCCTTAATGTGACTTGGGGACAAAAAGGAAGTGCGCAAGTAGAAGGTTATTAAAATGATTGATTAATTATTTGGTAATAAGCTCTGCTAGGTTCTAAAAAAGAAATGGTCTTTTTAGTTTGCATAAGGGGTAAGGAAATACTTAATGAGAGTACACTTTCTTGGAGAATAAAATTGAGAAAGCAAATCTTTCCTGTGACCAGTCTTAACTGTCATAGTGAGTGTCTACTGGTGCTAAGTTGCCATCCTCTGGGTAACTATATATAATCTTTCACCCCTTTTCAAAAGAAAATTAGCTATTTTTTTTGCTGCATACGTAAACAAATACAACATGTTTTCAAAGGAAAATGAAGGCCAGCCATGAGAATAAGATAGATGACTAATCATGTCCACTGCCACAGTGTTAGTATCTTCCAAATATTTATATTTTTATGTTAAAACTCCAGTAGATGAATCCTGTTAGTGAAATCAGTCTGAAGTTTGGTAGCTTAAGGATAAGATTGTACTTCTCAATGAAGATGAGAAGTTGATGGAATTGATGGATACTGCAAATACCATAAAGTTGATGCAAAATGTGATGAAGTACTGTGGTTTGTAAAATCCTTGTGGGGGTAGAAGTTATTTGCTTTACTAAAAGCTGGATAAGATAATAAACACTTGCACTTTACTTGTGGATTTCTTTCACAGCCTTGCCTTGCAGAACAGTTAAAATACTGTTTTGAGAAAGTGGTTGTTTTGCTGAGTATAATATTAGGGAAAATTAGTAAGTGGTGTCCTGTAAGCACATTTTTGATCCATAGGTAGTAGCTATAGATCACATTCACATCACATTGATGTGAATTCCCTTTTTAAACAAATTGTTTTATGCAAACAAGGCTATAGGGACTAAAAGGAAAAAATCTATATGCATATAAACTCCAGTTTGAGATGTACACATTACAATCCATATATTTTCTTCTTTCCCAGCTTCAAAGGAATATTTTGGCATCTAATCCCAGAGTCACAAGATTCCACATTAACTGGGAAGACAACACTGAAAAACTGGAAGATGCAGAGAGCAGTAACCCAAATCTACAGTCCTTGCTTTCCACAGATGCATTACCTTCAGCATCAAAGGGGTGGTCAACATCAGAAAATTCACTAAATGTTATGTTAGAATCTCATATGGACTGCATGTGACTAACCACCATCTTTTTTGGTACTGTATATGTGTTAAACTGTAAAAACAACCAGAACTATTTCCCTCAAATTCCATAAGTACATAGTTGAAGCAATGTGAAGAACTTGTTTTAAAACATCCTGTAGAAAGTTTATAAAAAAAAACCAAAAAAAACCCAACAAACAAACAGTATTTGAGCAGATTGTGAAATATAAATACAACTATTTTTAAGTAATTGCCTTTTTTTTCTCTAATGTGTTATTCTATGTGGTCTAAACCAAACCTGATTAAAGTATATGTATTCCCTTCCCTCCCCCTTACTTTGTAAGCACTATTAAAAGCTAAAAAAAGTTTAAAAGTTAAAACATTCAGGCAAAATGAAGGAATAATGCCATGTCCTCATCTCTGCTATCCAGATTGCCAAATATAAAGTGTCCTTTAATAGCAGCTTAAGAACAAAACTGTCATTAGATGAAGTGCAAAGAAAGAAAGTATCTTAATAACAAACAAAGTCCAAAAATGTCCTTTTGCTCTGAAAGCAGACAGCACAGTATAATTTTAGGTGCAAGCTTCTTTTCCTTTCAAGGCACATACTTGTTACTTAAAGCCTGCAATTTGAGATTTACCATCTGCTATCTTGGATTTTAGGACTTTTTTTTTAAAATCTCCTCCTGCTGCTGTTTAGTCTAACTGTGGTTTTGTTCAGGACAGTGTTTCATGTGGATTGGGATGGGTACCTCAGGAAAGAACCCTTTTTAAGCCCCCCTAATAGCATACCCAAGTGGCTGGAAGGGTGCAAGCAATTACTAGGAGATTCTAAGCCTCAAAAGCAATAGTGTGAATATGCCAAATATGTTCTTCTGCAAGATTGTTATGGATCACTGCTGGTTAGTATGTTTGTTTTCAGCCATGCTCTGTTGTAGTCTTTTTCAGTAGTAGTAAGGAGTTTGGGTGTGTTTTCATTTTTTTGGAAACACCTGGAATTTTAAACTTCTCTGTTTTCTCTCTAGCCTTTAATCCTAGTTACCGGTATAAACCCTGTTGTGGTAGGCCTGACACACTCAGGAATACATTATTTGCCCTGAAGCTCTTGCAGTGAGATATCCCTATTACCTGAGGCATCCTTGAAGATAAAAGAAACTAAGCAGTAACCTGTAAAGACTTAAGACATTGTTATGACACTTAAGAATTTAGTTATTCCTTCCAATCCTCATTAGCCTTATTTCTGTTTACTGTGCCTGTATGTGCATTTAAATTGTAATCTGTCATGCTGGATATAGTTCTACTATTTACTAGTCACTGCCCAAATTAGTAGACCCTTGTAGGTTCTGGGCCTTTCAAGAAAAGGTAGATTTCATGATGATTGACAGTGTAGCTCTGAATGAAAATAGAATGATTTCCATTCTCTTTCTGCATTATCTAATGGGGATGAAGATGTCCCAGACAGTCCTTCTGTCTTTCCATGTCATTAGTGAAATTGTCTGCATTTCAAATGTGTGTTTTTTAAACTGGAAAGGAATGACCCAATCTGAATGTTTTTCTTGTATAACAACTCAGTAGTACTTATCTAGGGTAGATGAATGAATTAATGAAATTCATTAATATTTGGAGGCCTAGTTTTAATATGTGTTCTTAACAATCTCTCTCTAATTGTTTAAAGTGATAACCAGAAATCTAAAAATATTAACACTCACCAGTGTGACTTAACACGAAGAACTGGTTTCCTGAACTAGCATTACTTCACTTGAGGGCTGAAATTCTGTGAACTTTGATTTTCAATTATATTGCAACTTTTAGGTCTGCAGTGACATTTTGAGATATTTCATGCACCTTATGTTCTATTTATAAGTCTATTTAAGATATCTCATAAATGTAAGCATGTAAATAATGTAGTTATCTGCTGAACGATTGACAGGCTTGTGAAGTCTGCCTTGAATTAAGGCTACTGTAGTAGTATCTCACACTCTTGCCTCTATTGAATATTCAAATGAAAACATGATCCAAGTACAAGCTGTAACCAGAATCCATCCACTGGTAGCATGAAGGCTTTTTAGAAGCATATGCCACAAAGTGATGGAAGCAAACCATTATTGCTGCTACTGCAAAACCAACTACAAAATGTAGTCAGCAAAACTATGTCACCCAGCAACCCAATTAATTTAGAGGAATGGAAAAGTGAAGCTCTGTTGTTAGTCTAAAAAGTCATCTGTGCATGAGACCTTGGGTGCAATAAACTTCAGGCTTGACTGTAGCAGGATGCTGCAATAGTTTGACACCACCTTACCTAATACACTGATGTGGCCTTGATGGGGCTGACCCACCACTAGCAGGAAGAAGAATACTGTGCTTGGTGAAAATCGGAGACAAACAACCCTACCTCATGATCTTTGCAAGATAAATGGCATTTCTGTGCTTTTTAAGAGACTGGGTGTCTCAGGTCTTTGCAACTTTGTCCAAATCTTAGCAATCCATACATCCTGCCTTTTGAGTACTGCATTTCCTGACAGAGACAGAATTTGAGGAACCAATTTCCAGTCCCTCAGAGACTTCAGGCAATATCACAGCACAAACTTAGTGGTATTAAAGGACAGAATGCATGTAGGGAGCCTGTGAAGACTTGTCCCTAACCTCTGAACGTTTCAGAACAGCAAGCCTGTGCACATGACACAGCCAACCAGTGCTGACATCACAGCATTATAGTTTCAAGGTTGAAGATGTATTCATCTTGCCACAAATCTTAATTTGCAGAGGCCACCACGATGCAAAGGAATGCTACAGATTCTGACAGGACTGGTGATATATCTCACTGTGTTTTCATCTCAGACAGGCAGACGATTAGAAGACTGTCATAATGCTTATCAGAGGTTATTCGTGTACAAAGAAGTAAGCAGATCACAGACAAGGTAACATGGATGAAAAATGTGTGTGTTTTTTTTGTCTAGCTTGAAAAAAAGTTGTCCCTCAGCTACAGTCACTGATTTATTCAGGTATCACCTTCAATCTGAATTACTATGACATGTAAATTTGAAGGAGGGAAAATCAAAATGGAGACCAGTGAAATTTAATCTTTCCAGTGGCTTTACAAAGCTTCACTGAAAAAGCCAACCCTTACTACCAGTCTTCAACAATGAAGCAACTAGGAACTTTGCTACAATAATCACAGTAACTTAGTTTAGGGCTTACCAGACACTGTATTCTCGTGATGGGAGTGACAATGTCACAAAGAAATCTGGTGATCTGACAGTCCATTGTTTTCTTTGGAGTGCCTCAGCTGCTGGTTTTCTGGAAGTCTGCTCAGACTGAAAGGTAGCCACTTGCAGCTAGACTGATCATCTGACATCTAAAAATGCTGGTAGGAAGGAAAAAGGAAAGACCCCAAACATGCTATGCATGTATACTAGCAAATCTTCATTTATCAGAGACAGAAAAGGGCAAAGTTAACTAAATCTTCTGGCTTCTGTCTGAACAGCTGCAGATCCTTCACATACCAACTACCCTACTCCTTATCCACAGCACCGTGGTCTGCAAGAGTACAGATTATCTAATTTATTTTGAGAGGCACAGAAGTTTGGCCAGGAGATGATGGGTTAATTGTTGCTGTTGTTGCTGGCTGGGGGACTCTGCCAAGTGCCAGCCAGGAAGATGCAGCAAAACTGTCAACTACATGTAAGGACTGGCAGTGTGTGTGGAACTCTTCTTCGTAGGCCCTCCCATCTCTGTTTCTGTTTCCAGTTATAGTTCTGCTTCTTAAAAGCTGGTCTTGTAGTGTTTGATATGAGAGAAGCACTGGAGAAGATGGATGGAGGGCGTTTTCCTAGATTTTTGGTCTAGGCAAAAATGATAAAAGGAAGAGGCAGAGGCAGCTGGAGGCACTAGGAAGGCTTTCTTAAAGGCAAACCGAAGGCTTCTACATGGAACTTAGGGGGTAATTTCAGGAGGAGACGGAAGAAGGATACACTTAAACATGTCCAGCTTTAGGTAATGCAGTTTTGGAGGCACAGTTGGGTAGTCACTGTCCATGGCCCAAGGGGTGTGACTGCAGACAGGAGAAAGTCAGAGGAAGGAGGTGTCTGTGCTGCACAAGGACTACACCAGATGCAAGAGACAACAGCTACATATAACCAGCACTATTAAGAACTGGCTGAATTGAACTGGCAGAAACTTTTATGGAGTTCTTTGGTCTCCCTCCAAAACTCCCTTGGACCATGAGATAAGGTCAAAATAAGGGTATCCTCCAGTTTGTCCATTCTACTAGGAAGATGGAGTTAGACCTACACTTACACAAACTGGAAAGAAGGAGGGGCTTCACAGTATGGTAAAGGAAATGCTGAAGACATCTGCTATCCATCCAAAAATCAACTGCTTGAAATGCGTGCCCTTTCAATGGCAGGATGAAAAAGTCTCATGAAGGCTATCCTGGAGATGTTAGAAGTGTGTAAGACCTGAAACCTTCAACCAACATGACAAGATATGTTCCTGCAGTACTTCCCATCCAACCTAACTATGAGCCTTCAGATATTAAGATGTTTGAAAAAACCCAAATTTTTGAAGACAGGCATCTCTGGCTAAATAATCATCTCTGTCATGCAGGTAGTCAGGGTAAGCTCTCTCAGGACAAAGCCATTTTGGAACAGCATTATTGAGAAGAAACTAAGGGAACTAAAGAAGAGATGGGACATTGTTACAGATGGGACATGTCTGACAATGTTTGATCACAGCTTCAAATTTCGTTCCTTCAACAAGTTTAGTAGACTTCCTATGGAGCTAAGGCCTTTCCAACTTGAGACCCAGCTGTTGAAGGAACAGCCAGTGAAGCCATGTTCTCAAGAAAATATTTTCAGGTTACATACTGACAGAAAATACTTCAAGTTCATGTACAATTATAAGTATTCAGGAAAACAATCCCATGGTAGAAGTGATGATCAGAGAAAAATGGCCAAAAGGCTGCATCTGTATTAATAACTTTATTAGGGACAGGATATGAATCCATGGTGGAAAATGGTTTCCTGGCACTACTTTGGCTTATATCAGCTAGGGAAGGCACAGGGAAGCTTGGGGATCTACAGAGAGGGAAAAATATCTCCAGTTTCAGAGTCTTGCATACCTCAAGATACTGACACCATGTACTCTATTTATAACCACAGCTGGATGGTTCATGTCAGTGACTTTGGATTGGTTTCTAATGGATCAGAAGAGAGATAGCTGAAGCCTGCCTACTAGGGGAAAGCTTACTATGAAAGAAGAAAAGACGTGGTTTCCGCTTGAGTCAGTTCCCTTCAATGAAAAGAAACGAAATCGGCAGCAAACTGCTGTTGGCATGATATGGACAGTGTTAGACATGGAAAAATACCAGCAAAAAGGCACTACTTGCAAGGCTATGCAGAGGCTTTGAGAGGCCAGAAGGGTGCATGTCACACAGCTCAGAAAGACATGTTATACAGAACTGGAGAACTGAAGAAACAGCTGATAGTTTCTCAGATTTTTAGGCAAGCTGTTCTAAATACAGTTAACAAAATTCTTTAAGCAACCCATCTGCAGAAGGACACAACAGCAAACAAAATTTTCAGAAATGTGAACAGTCAAATACGCACTAGCAAGCAGCAGAATGACTCTAGCCTGGATGTCCATGAGCTCTATACCTGCCAGCAGCTGGCATGTGTTGGTTCCTGTTGCACACCACTCGATCACTGCTCAATCTCAAGCTCCAGAGGTAAATGAAATACTTTGTTACTAGTGATTACCTTATCCAAATTTTCATGTGTGTCACTGTGCCTCTGGGGACTGCAAAACAGTTCATTTAACTCAGTAGTAAGGTGAGAACCCCCAGAGAGATCTTGTTAAGCCTCCCTAAGTCTCTATCTTAATGGAAAATTGTGTATCAATTTCTAAAAATAAAAGGTAGCTGAATGACTCCCTGAGATTCTCAGATGAGAGACAAGTCAAGGAGAATAAACTGGGCCCATAAAAAAAAACAGTGTGGACGGAACAAAACAGTGGGACAGATGGTTCCCCCATCTTTCATTTACAGATCACAAAGTCCTACAGCGGTCAAATAAATTTTTGCCATTTGAGTCGTGTGCGGGCTGGTCTGCCTGCCAACTGTCATCAAGGAGATGTGAGAGGAACAAACCCTAGTTCTTCATATATGTTGTAAACTTGTACAGAATTCGCAACAGAAAATTTCTGCTGTTTGCAAGAAAGGCAACTTAATAAAACAAGCAAGCTCAGAAACTTATTCACTGAGTGGAGGTAAAGTTTTGTTTTTTTCAAAACAGAGAACAAATTATGTGTCATTTGTAAGGGCTGTTTGCAGCAAGAGGGCAACTTGAGCCTGTGGGTGAGATAGAAAGATGAAGGTCTTCCAAACCTTCACCAAGAAAGCAGGATTTTCTCCTGAGTTGTACTTTCTGAATCAGGTAAAACAGCACAGACTTTGTTTAGAAAGTTCAGGAGAAGGCAGGAACCTGATTGAAAGAGCAGAGACCCAACAGCAAATTAAGCTTCAGGAGTTAGGTCAGTGTTTTCTTAAATTCTGCAAGCCAATTCCAGTACGTCTGTATGGGTTAATGGGCTGCAGCAGGCACATGATATTGCAGGGGCACAAAGTATCATAGTGGATCTCAGAGCACGTGATACCTAAGGTAGACCAGGAAAAAAAGAGAATTTTGGCACAAGGAGAATGTTAATCACCTAATATGCTGTCCTGGTACAAATAAATGCTTGTACAAAAAACCAAGTAAAACTCATATGATGCAGTTTGGGATGCAGAATTCTAATTCAATGCTTGTTAAATAGCTTGTGTCCTAAAACACCCCCAGAAGGGCACGAGATACGTCAGTGCACACAGAATCTTACTAAAGGCTCGTTAGATACTGGCAGTTTTCTCTAGAAGAAGGATCCAGCTTTTAGGAGTTATTCAGGGTTAATTCAATCTCAGGTGTGTCTTTTGGCCTATGTAGACTGTAATCCCAGAGCCAGCAACTAAATGCAATTCAGACTACTTTTTATATACAGTAAGGAACTAGCTGAAAGTGAAACTTAGAGATTTAATATTCATACACTGGAGGGAAGAATGTGCATTATGATTGTCCTCTCATGGGAAAGCAGAAACTGGTAATTCGAAGTGTTCAATTATGACAAGGAAAGGAAAGCAGCTTAATTGTTCTCCAAACTAATCTGAAACTTCTGCACAGAGAGCAAGTTGACAAAAATCAGTGTTAGGTACAGCTAAGTACAAGCAGATTCATAAGACACTCTTTGCACAAGAAAGGCAAAAACAATAGTAATTCAAACAATATCCAAATTCCTGGTCTAGAAATGAATACCTTAGTCCAGCAGTTCTAGCCATGGAAAGGTTCCCTGAAATTAAACTAGGGTTAATAAGATTCCTTCTTAGGCACTCAAGTTTCACTTGTGATAACAGTCCTGAAGAATTTTAAAGTAGAAATTTGGTGCTGGTATCAGATTTTAGAAATAGAGACAGAATTTTTCTAAATATAAGGAGTATTTAAGTGAAATATAGATGATATAAAGGCCCAAGACAATCCTTTCATGAGATGAAACTTCATCTCCACACGTCATTAGTGTACACACACTGCAGTAATTGTATTAACTGCAATATTTGTTTGCAGGGAAATGTCTTTGAACCTAGCCATCATGGCTGAGCTGGAAATCAGAGCATATAGAAGGTGAAGCATGGGAGAGAGACACAGTGAAGAAGGCAACAGAACATCAGAGACTGAGAGCAACTAACACAGGAAATCACTACTTACAAAAATGGGCAAAGTCACATTGAAATACATGGCAAAATTTCACTCCAGGTCGCTGGGAGTCCCCTAGCAAGCCTGAAATTATCCAGACTGTTCTCAATTCTTAACATAGAACAAAAAGTGGAGAAAAGATTATGCTAAACCGAATTTTTCTCTCTCCAGACCTATTTGTTAACAGTTTGAATGGAAAGAGGCATATGTGTTTCATAACAAGATCCCTGCACACAGGAGTGTATAGGCTCAACATCATGTTCCACTGGAAGACTCAGTATATACATAGCTGTGGAACTGAGGAAGATTTATCCTCTGGTTCTCCCACGTACAAATAATGCTGTTTTTCCAGGCATAAAATGATAAGCAGCACTGAGAAATACTCAAGTTACATGTACTAGCTGAGACACCTGGATTTGGCCCTAAGTATTTTGTGATTTTGAACATACAAGTAGTGTATTTATTTGTTCAAATAAAGTCATTGGCAGAGGTAATCTGACCCTGTACATTGTCCCCAGAAGAGTTTGCAAAGATGCCTGGCATTCAGAGCCAGCTGGGACATACCTAAGTTTAACAAAAGGAAGAAAGAGAAAAAAAAGAAGAAAAAAACCTTCATATGTAAGAAATAATTCCTCAACACAGGGGTGAATTTCCAGAAAGCAAACAGAAATCAAACTGGAGCCCAGACAGAACACATAAAAGAACAGAAGAGAGGAGATTATCTATTCAGGAGAAACCAAATGAGGCTAGCTCATCACACAGTATGAGCTCTGGAAAGATGTCACACTTGTCATAGCTGGGAAATGCTAAAAATACAGGTCCAGATCACTCTCTGCTAGCAAAGCACTGAGAGGTGCCTCTGGATGAGGCTTGTGAGGTTCCCTGCTAGAAGCTCATCACAGTCCTTCATGGATACAAAGAGCAGGGCTGCAGAGAGTCACATCAGGCCTCATATGCCTCCACAGCAGTTCTCTGCTTCAACTGTGCTCAAAACAACGAGCACATATGTTCACATACATAGAAGGCTTCTATATAAACATACCTGAGTGAAGAGATAACCTGTTACAGCTGAAGAAGCACATACCTGCACTTGTAGATCCAATTCCTGCTGTAAGCACAGAGCGTGGCATAATCTTAACTGCATACTTGAGGAACTGAGATTTCCCTGTACCTGGGTCTCCAACCAACAGAAGATGTGATTCACCTGGGGAAAAAGAGTGATGTAGGAGTAGATAGTTCATATCACATCGACACAAAATGCTCAGATTAAATAATACTTGCCATATTCATCTAAAATTTAGCACTATATAAAAATTAAAATATGTAATTCTCCACTATTTATTGGGTGTGATAAATACATTGTTTAATAAAGTCGTCTAGACACAAATATTTACAATTAAGTATTTGTGAAGTAATAGCAGGTAGTTGTCACACTTCCTGTAATATGAGTTCTTACATTTTAGAATGCTCATTTCTCAGACTCATTCGTGAATATGAAACAGAAGGATACCAGGCTTTAGTTACCATTCCACTATTCAGTTATTTATATTATTGCAAAATGGACTAATAAAATCAGCAGGTTGTTTTGCTTAATTAATTATTTAATTAATTAATTCTTTGCCAACAGTTACACAACTTTGTAATTTCATAACAATGAAATTACAGAAGTAAATAATTTGGATGCTACAATGTCAGTAAAGCGCTCTAAATTTTTTTCAGTGTTTTCTACAAAATACAATTTTAATTCAAATATAAAGTCTATAATTTTATTTAGCTGTTGGAGCATTAAGAAAATCCTGCATTTGTTTACAGAGACATACTTTTAAAAATTACTATGACCTACATACATTATGACCAGTGTACCACCTGGCACATGGCATATTTGCCATCTAATAACAACAGAAGGAGAATCAGCAGGCAGGTAACTTGCAGTTACAAGACTAAGTGAGATGTGCTGACAATTACAGATGGAAAAGTCAAGCATTAGGAAGTAAAATGAATCCTTTAATTTTTCCTTTTAATGTATTATAGTGATCCACATTAAGGAAACATTAAGATTCCATCCTTTGATGCCAAATACTGCTGGGAATATTCTACTAGAAATAAATTCAAAATGTCACTTATACAATAAAAAGTGAGATGTTTTAGATAAAACAGCTGCCTTTAATATTCTACCTAATGGAAACCTGAAAACCTGCTTCTATTGGGTTTTATTTGGGAAAAATTAAAATAAAAAGAGGAAGTCTAGACACCCACTTTAACTTATCTGAGATTTTGTAAGAATAATCAGAATGGATTAAAATTTGTTCTCACTCAAGAAAATGTGATGATTATGCTTCCAAATTCATACTGGTTTGATTTTGGAAGGGTGGGGGGAGGATGTGAGTGATAACAGGGATAGGAATGACTGTTACAAAGGATGTGATACTGTTAGAAACAATACAAACCTCTGGTTCGAGTTCCAGCAGCATCAGTCCTCTGCACACCACCAGCAAGCACCATGGCTACTGCCAGCTTCACTAGGTACAATCCAAAAACTTGAGGACATAAGCTAGCCAAAATTTCATTCCTCCCTAAAACAGGAACAAAAAATGGCACTCAGCAGAGTTAAAACTTGTTTTCCCATTGACTCCCATGTACACTGTCAAAAAATTTGGGCAAGAAAAGTAGGGTGGGAAAGAGACCTTATATTTTTTTTCTTTAAATTGGACCTAGAGCAGTTGTTTAATCCAAACTTCCTTCATTATAGAGAAGTCAGGTAAGTCAGAATCACAAGCAGCAAAGCCAATCCTATTGCAATTTAAGGAATGTATGGTGTGGATAGCAAGATAAAAGGCACAAATGAAATGCCATCATGCAAATTCTTTTGTTCCACATTTACAAGTGTAGAAGCTATGAAACCTAGAAGTTTACAGATTTCAAAATGTCCCCTTGAAAACTGGTGTCTTGTACATTTAAGAAAAGTAGGAAAACTTCTAACATTTATTTTGCCTTAAATCTGTGCACACATAGTCTGCTCATTTTCTCATTGTTACCTTCCTTCTCCTTTGATCCTTCTGTGTCACAGGTCCCTCTCCTTCTCCCTATTACAGTCTCTTTCCAGCAGCAGAATATTTCAATCTGCTCTGAAAATGCTGATGGTGTGGAAGATATGTAACAGGATTAATTCTGTCCTTTGAGATTCTGACACTACCAGCACATAAGAGGTCTCAGGTCATATGCCATGCGTTACTTCCATTGCTAGGAAATAAAAGAAAGTGACCCATTTTGAGAGCTTAACTTCATGTTTTAAATTTAGATGCAAGTACATGGTACTGGCAAAATATAGGGACCTAGTGGATGACTTAAGGTATATGTGTTTAATTTGTAGGTCTTCTGGAGGAATTAACACACCTTTGTACACCCAAAAGTGAAATTTTAAGAATGTTGTTCAGCCATGCACAGCTCGAGATTTAACTCCACAGTTAGGAGTTAGCATCATTAAGGCACTGACATAAAATGCAGTAGTAGCTATCATTATCTCTTGAAAAACAATACAGGTACACACACATTCTGTGGCCTCAGACTCCTTAGTCAGATTTGATCTCCGCTCTCAATTTCAACTCAAATTCAGACAATGATGACAACAGATGTCTGTTTTAGGCATCTTGGGCAGTCAGGGTCCTTCTAATTTCCACATCAACATTCTTGTAGGCATTTCGTATTTATTTATTCAGAATGGGTAATATTACATAAAATCACATTGCTCCCTGCAGGCTTCCAAAAATTGTCCTGAGAATGAAAGATTAAAAGGCACCTTCAAAGAAGATCCTGAGTTACTTTCTGAACAGTTCTAAGGACAGTGATAAGAAATATTCCAAACAGCAGAAGGAAGAAATGTTATCATTCCAACCAGCAAGAAGCTAGCAATTAAATTGCTTTCCAGGAAATGCAGTTCTGAAGCATCTTTGACATTGACAGGATCTACACTTTCTTATTGTGAGCAGGCCCATTTGAAGGAGGTTCCACCTGCTTTTCCTCCTGCTTGTCTTTAAAGAAGAAAGACTAAGCCTTTTCCACGGTTTTACAAGACAAATTGTCAGCTTTATGAAGTTCAGTGATGGAGACCCTAAAGAGTCCATTGAGATTCTGCAGAGTTGAGGAGAAGGCACTCAGATTCTGGAGAGGGACTGAGTTCCAGACAGAACTCCTGGTAATTCCAAGTTGTTTGACTGTGGACCACGGAAAGTGCAGGACCCAGCATGCTGAACCCTGACTGTTCTGGAAGCCATTGTGAACTGGGAGGCTCCCCTGCACCTAACTCAAGGGCCTAGGCATCCAAGAGTTACGATAAAGATAGGATGTGCTAATCCCTATGGTAAAGATTCAGAGCTTAATTTGGGATGCAGAGACAGTGTGTCAGCTCTCTCACCCCAGAGGCAACAGCTATGCTGACTAAAGGCAGATCTGGTCCACCCTATTTCTTCTGAGAAGTATGCTTCTTCTTCCTTGATTATAAAACACTACTCTTTTTTTTTTTCCTCTGATATTTACATTCTTTCTCATTTCTTGTTAATGAATGTTCCAAGACTTGAATAGAAAGCTCAAAGAATGAAGACCAATGCAGTAGGTTTGGTACTTCCTTCCACCCCACTCCAGTAATATTAAAGTAAGAATTCCACATTCTTGTAGTGGAAAAAATATATTCTTGATGAATGGGTGATGAGATAGCATAATGAGGGGAAACTGTGTTCAGTCACTGTATTTTCACTCATAATTTCACCTCTATCCAATCAAGTGCCCTATCTAAAAGCTTTCAACTACTAACCTGCTAAGGGATCATTCTTATGCCTTTCCCAGAAGTCTTCAAATTCCTTGCGAACTTCTTCATCAATTACAACTCCTGCTAGCTGCTCATTGTTCACTTTAACATAGTTGGCTTTTAAAACAAGCTCCAAGTCACAGCGTGAGCCCTCGTGGAAAGGTTTCCACCTCTGCATTACCACTCCATACACTGTGATGTCATCTCCTAGAGGTAACAACAAAAATTAGTAAAATAACTGACTTGAGACATGCAGACACTTCAGCTAGCTGTAATGCACAATAATGTGATCTAGATCCTGTGTTACACTTAAAAAGGCTAAAAACATCTAAGAACAAAAAGCAAAACCTCCTGCAGTTACCGGAAGTCTAAAACAAAGATAAGGTAGACTACTTAAGTCTGTGGTAGGAAGTTGTGTCTTTCCATTTCTGTTTAAGGGAGATGAATTCTTAAAGATATACTTTGGCTAGTTTCCTCTTTTAGAAGAGAGTAATTCCTGGTATACTGTTGAAGCTTGTGGGAATTACTGCGTTGGGACGGTAGGGACAAAATCAGGCACTCACTGTATTCTGGTCTTGAAGTTTACAGTTTATTTCGTAGGGCATGGGCATATATAAGGCCCTGCTAGAAACTGCAGCCGCAGCTCAGAGCAGGGTGGAGAGAGAGAGGGATAGAGCAAGAGGAGAGAGAGTAAGAAAGCTTAAGAAAGTAAGATGGTAAGAGCGTAAGAGAGAGATTTTCCTGTTTACAATACATTAAATCTTCTTCTATGTTGAATATTCTAATTTCCACTAACCAATCTAATACAAGATACAAATTCACTAACATTTGTATGCAACCCATAGGAATCACTCTATTACCATGTTTTACTGCTTTTCTTATCTCTAAATTTTATCTGGGACCCTTCCTGCCATGCCTAGGGAGAATGTCTGCTTGCCTTTTGGTATTTGCAGCATCTAACATTATGTAAACAAAGGGGCCTTCAGGTATTCAAGTGCTTTCAGCCACACAGTCAAAAATTGATATCATTTCTTTTTCACTTATATTTTCCATATTCTCAAAGTCTTTTGCTAGGCACTTGTATTTATAAGGTTTCCCTAATTCATCCTTCCCAACAAAGCTCTTTCAATTTGATTGATTATTCAAAAAAAAAAAAAAATAGCCAAAAACTGATTTGGCTCCTGGTAACTTTTGTGATAAACCCCGGAATCACTTGTTAACATTCTGAGCAGAATGTTTTTCTGAGAAAGTACAACCACAAATTAATTTCTTGTGGAAATGTGCTTATCTGAGAATTTTTAGTCCACTCTTCATTCATCCTCCTGCCAATTAGCTTCTTCTTTGAATGCCAAGTAGCTTTTTCCACCTCTTTAGATTAGAGATCAGGTTTCCTGGCTCTCCGAACCTATGGAGGGACACATCACACTGTGTGACCCAATCTCCTGGGGAGGTTTGGTATTCTACACTAACAAGATTTAATGTACTTTCTGTATGTCACAACACATTACTTATTGAAACTGATCTGTCAAACAGTCAAGATGTAACTTGGGGTTGCATGACATTTTCTAGAATGATCATCAGCTGCCACGCTAACATTCAGCCTGAAACAGCAACGTGACAGATGAACACACCCCATTCGAGGAGCACTGACAGCTACTTGACAGAGATTCATCTCAAATGGAAAACTAAAAATTATTGTGGGTACAAACATAGGTAATTTATGCTATATCCTCACCAGACTTGCAACTGTCCACCAAATCATCTTCCAGAACAACCACCATGCAACGAGGGATGCTTCCAACAGACAGCCTCTGAACCTAGGTGACGGGAAGGAAAAGCACTTCTTAAGAACAGGACCTTTCAAAAGCCTTTAATTTACAGCTGCTCTGGCCTACAGTCCTTTCCTGGAACTGAGGTCAGTCCTTGCTTTTTATCACAAAACTTACAGTAAGGATGCCAATGCTACCTTGAACTTAATGATGAAAGTTTAATGCTGACATTAATGGAAATGAGACTCTGTATTAAATTAGCAGAAAGTGCTCGGTGCTGGGAGATCTTGTGTGATTTCAATATCTTGCTGAAGAAAGCTCACTAAAAGAGGTTGTTTGAAAGACCTGATTTTTTAAAAAATTATAATTTGAATTATTACTAGATACTTCTTCAATATGTAAAGTTGACTCTGGGTACTGAAGCATGTGCAAAAGTTAGATAACCCTTCACTGAAGTACATACTGAGAGAATATTCTCTGTATTTTTCTGGTATTTAACCATGACTTGACAGTTTGACATTAGGTTTACACCTAGGTGTCAAGGATTAAATAAAGAACAGGAAAACTCAAATATATATTGACAAATGTGCCAATAACTGCTGTAATTCTTTTTCTTTACTCCAGGGCAAAATCTATGCAATCTTGTCAGAGTCCATTTCCAACTAGCTATCTTTCCATTGACACTTAGAGCTTGCAATAGTTTTGAGAGTATCTACTGCACAGGAACAACAGTCAAAAGTACCTTTTCATTCTGCAGCACAGGTCATACATGCTAGAATTCTAAATGTATTCACTCTCTGGTGCCTAGGAAGGTTAATTCACCCTTGTGTATTATCAAAATGGCCACAGGCAGTTCACATCACTGTCAGTACTGATGGCGCAGGCACAGTTATTTGCAGAGCTCAGTAGGAAACACAAGGGAAATTCGCTCCTAGTTTAACTTTACTGTTTTTAATAAGCCCATGTTGCTGAAAATCCTTCCTACCAGTGAGATGTGTGTGTCACACAGAATAAATATAACATTTCCCGTACGTCAGAAACAATCTTTATATGTTCATGCAATATAGGGCTTATTTCCTAGAAAATTTTATTCCCTTACTTTTTTTGGTATTCTGAACTTTTAAGACCTTAATTTCTAACCTCATACATTTCTCCTCCACCTTGTCTGTACTTCCACCCAGGGCTACAATCAGAAAACAAACACAAATGCTTGTATGCAGGTTCTGTAAGGATCACATATGTAATAATTGTGGAGTTCAATACTGGCTGAAGGGAAGAACATTTGCAGACACCACGTATTGACCACACTGCACAGCTACAGCTAGTCCTGGCCAACACTGAGCTAGCTTTAGTCCTCAGAAGCAATGCTGGACACCAGCATCATGTACAGGAAGTGCTTAGAGAAACAATGCACACTTGGGTGATATAGGGATTCAACATGGAATGGAATTTAATCTATGGAAATTTCATCTATTCACTGATTGCTGGTGTTTTGTACAATATTGAATGGAACTACCCAATAACAGAAGTCTGGTCTACAGGTTGGCTTAATTTTTAATTCTTTGACAGGAAATCTCTGACTAATAGGTTGCCTGGCTTCTTTCATCTTCTCAGGCATTTGTTTTAAACAACAGGAGACATCTATACTTTAATACCTTCACCTTTTGTCTATTTTTTTTTCCTTACCTGTTCCTGAATCTTGATTTCTTGATAGTCCCTGCAGCAGGTAGGAGAAGAGGTTGTTCCAGAGAGACATGTGAACTTGGTTGAGTTGCAGCCTTCTTCATTGAGACAGGCTGTTGGACGACAGAATGCATAGTACTGCTCAAAGTCAGCCTTGACAACAAACACATGCTTGCACTTGTTGCAAATGTAACTCCGTTCAAACTCCAAGACCTTCACTGAACTGGTACGTATGACAGTCCCAGTAACAGACAAAAAGTGTCCCACATCCTTGGATTTAGGAATGTGCTCTCGAGTCAGCTCTGGGCAAACAGGCAAACCTGTAAGACAAAAATATGTGCAGCATAAGGCTATGCTTATCAAACAAAGACTTATAATGCAGTTAAACAGAAAGACTAGAAAACATGCCAGACATATGAACAGTAGCCATTGTTTTTACTGTTTAATAAACATGATTCAACTATTCATCTGTTGTACCATAAATCTGATTCATTGTCCTCAGATGGTGAAAATCATCAAACACTTGAGCACTAGCTGAAAATGTTGCCATTTTAATCTTCCACCCTTGCCAAGGGGTGAATAGTCATGAACAGTTTCCATTCATGGAAACAGATTCTGATGTTCTCATATCTGTATTAATTCAGATGTTCTTTTTGCAGATGCCATTTATTCTACAACTGTTTCATCTGAATGACAAATTTTTAGTTATGCTACTTAATTGTGGTTCAATGTGATTCCTACAGTTAAAGAAGTGTAGCTCCTAATCATGTGTGAATTCTCAAGTCTAAGCAAACTCCTGTTGGAGAGCATTTGACCTAAAATCCACATTGCATACCAGTAAACCTCAAGCACAAGGAAGATGGCATAAAAAGAATGTAAAGGGGTCATGAACACAGCCAAAGTAAATTCACTTGTACATTCAAATGCATAGTGACAGGACATTTCCCACTTGCTTTCCTTTCATTTCACCCCAGCAGCCAGTTCAGTCATGTGCTGATCCCACTCCAGTGTTCACCCATCACTTGGCACCAGAGTAGCTGAAATCCTCAGATTCCTCAGATTAATCTCAACAATCTACAAAGTCTTTATAAAAATAAATGGTCTTGAAATGCTCACCTGAGAAAAATATTTCCTATTCAGAAATTAGTAATGAGCTACAAGATACTCTTCTTTGCTTTACTTCCAAAATAGAGCTAGGAAAAAGAGATGTAAAACTACAAATCTGCTAGGAAATTATGTTTTTAAGGAGACTAAAACTATTTGTATGTTAAAGTTAAATCTTCTCAGTGGCTTTGGCTGCTAAAAAAAAAAAAAAGGTCATCTTTTTTTCAGTGTTTTCAAACTCAAATTCCTTATTTCAGACATGCAGAAACATTCCAGTTTGATGCTTTTAAGTAACACTTGACCTTCTGCTTTTGTTCAAAGAAAATATTTTTAACTATTAAACTAATTTTAAAAAGTAATAGAATAAAGTAGAAAAAGTAGAATTAAATAATCAGGAAAAGGAAGTATTTTGTAAAACTGCAAACAATTTTTTCTGTTTGACTCTAATAAAGTTATTTAAATGTTCTACTGAGCCTTTGAAATTTTCATTCTACCACAGATTTGCATTTCTAATCAGTTCAGGGGAAGAAAAAATCCGTTATTTCTCCACCTGTTTTGGCATTTTTTTCTTTGTTCAGTATTGCTGCCCCGAAAAAGCTTTGCAAAATGCATCACATCTTACACTAGAGAGAGCTGCAGCACTGTTGTCAGGATCATCTCTGTCAATTTTGAAGAGACGAGAGTCTAAATGTGACAAAAAGAGCTTTCATTCTGATAATACTAGACTGCTTGACAAACTCTTTAATGGAGTACGTGCCTCTTTGAATCAACTATACTGTAGTGGTCACAAAAAAGCTATTAGAAAATATCAGAAGCAGCCTGGCCTTCAGTAACAGACCCAGTGGTGCTCAGGCTAATGATAAGTAAGGAAAAATAATTTCATGGATTTGAAGCAAAAAGTAGAAGCTATACAATCAAATTCCTACAATGCTGAAATTCATACACAGAACTTCATCTTCTACTTTCTTCAGGGAACTCAGGCCAATCATCCATTATTAATTACTGCATACTCACACTCCTTCAATCCTTTTCTCAACTCCTAGATGCCCTGTCTATATTGGTAGAAAGTGTTGAGATTGTTTCTTACACCTGATGTATGCAAAATCACTTTTCCTCACTTAATTCCAAGCCTGACACAGATGCCATCACCCACACTCCTGGTAGTTGCCTGCTGCACCCACCAAGAATAGTGCACCACCTTCTCATTCCCTCCTTATCTGACATGGGAATGGGAAGTGGCACTCCAAGATGAGAATCCTGAAGGTAATCAGAACTCGGCAACCACTTAAAAGTTAACAGTATAATGGGAAAATTTGGGTGGCAAAAAGGCTATAGAAATTTTAGGTTATTTCTTCTGCAGCAAGCCTTTTGGTGGTATAGAACATTAACCAAATTCCGTGGACAGATGTTATTTTGATCCAGCTGAACCTCTCAAGGTTAACTCCCCCTGTTCTTCGCCAAGTTCTCTCCAGTTTAGGGATGGAATTATCTGAGTCTGTTGACTGAATTCTTCTATCAGTGATCAGCCAGGCTTGCTTTTATCAGTTATTAAAACTATTTGATCAAAGGGGCTAATTTTGCTGGAGGTTGATATGGGAATATTTAGACAAAACATCATTGATTGATCAGCTCCAGCAAGAGGCTGGTAAGAGGAAAATGAATGTCTTAAAGACACCACTACTCATGCAGAGATTCTCTCTCCTTGCTGTATTCCTTCTAACACTTCCTGGCAGCTTTTCAAATAATCATACTTGGAGTATTTTTTCATGCTGAAGCCCTGAATGATGTAAATGCATCTCACAACACTAGGAGGAATGTTTTACCTCATTCCTGCTTTCATAGGTACAGGAAGGTGTGCAAGGTCAAATAGCAATAAAGCACAGAGGTCATCTTTTTACCTCACATAATCAGCAGCTGTGCACAAGCTCCTCAGCTCCTGAATACCACAGGCTAAATATATTTTTGTGTATACATTGTCATTACAACATTTTTATGGAAACTCACTGGAATGAAACACAGGCCTATTTAACAACTGAGATGTATCCAAATTCAAGCTGCCAAAAGACTCAATGATCATAAGCCACGCCACAACAGGGCAGAGGAGGGAAACACAGGCTGCCAGCTCTTGGTTTTGCAGAGTACTGCTCCAAACTGTTACGATCAGAAATGACCAGAAGGGACAGTGCCACTGCTAACCTAGTTTCCCACAACAGGCTAAAAAGACATTTCAACCCCAGAACCTGCAATCCACATTTACCAAACCTCAATGCTACTAAAATTTTCCCAATAAGGAATAACGATATAGCATCTTGCAGTGAAAAAATTACTGAATCCGCCATTAATGATCACGCCTTCAAACAGTTCGTTCCAATTTTATAACAGTTAAGCATAAAATTCAACAGTTTCGGATGAAATTGTTACAAGAGAACTCAAAATTTAAACTCTGCCTCTTCTAGAAGATGGCTGGGGCCGATAAGGACTGAGAGCCAACTGGCACATAGGGAAGTCAACCTGCAGTAAAACTTAGGAACTACTATCTTCCCCTAAAACTTTTTTCCAGGACTTTTTTTCCTCTTTTTTCTTTTTCTTCTCTCTACAGCTTCTGTTTAAAAGACATAATGTAAGATCAGCTGCTGCTTTGAGGAGTCGTTGCCTTGGAAAGACTTTAGTGACCCAGCGAGAGACACCAAGCACTGCACGCAGGCCAGTGGGGATGGCCACAGCTTTCTTTTGGGAGTTGATCTACACACATCCACGTGTTTGCACGTGTCCTTTGCTGCTTAACAAATACTGAGGATTCCCTGCTGCTTCAAACACTGGAACGGCAAGAATTAAACGTGCTCATTCCATGGCGCCCCGATAGTTTGTTACAGAGTACGGAAATCTTGGCAGTTTCCCTGCAGAGTCAGGCCATGGTGGCAGTCCTGGCTGGGAGGTGCAGCTGGCTGCAGCCCCCGCCCCGGCACTCACCCGAGACCCTGGCGTGGAGGTTCTGCTTGAGGCTGAGCTGTGCCGGGTCCGCGCTCTCCTGCAGCGCTGCCAGCGCAGCCCGCCGCAGCGCGCTGTCGAAAACCGGGAGCACCTCGCTGGGGAAGGCGTTGAAATACTCCCCGATCTCCATGTTGGTCTCAAAGAGCGTCAAGGCGTCGACGACGACGGGGTAGTGCGCCTGGTCGTCCGCTTCCCTCAGGATGGCCAGGATTTCGTCCCTGTGGTGCTCCAGCACGTAGGACTCGAACACCTGCCCGATGAGGCTCACCTGGTCCGCGCTCAGCTTCATGGTGTCCCTGCGGGGACAAGGCGCGGGGAGGCGGTCACACAGCGGCGCTTCCCAGTACGGCCACGCGCCGGGCGGGAAACTTTGTCTTTCTCTGGGAAAAGCCCATCACAGAGCCAGGCGGGGCGGGGCGCGGCTCAGGAGCTCGGGCAGGGAAACCTAGCCAGGGCGGCACCTCCGCCCCGCCGCTGCCAGCACCGGGACCGCGTCAGGCAGCAGGGCCGGGCTGGGCCGAGTCCCCGGCCCCTCAGTGACGGCTCCCGCCAAGCCGGCCCGGCCCGCCCGGGCCGCCCTCCCGCCGGGGTGGGCGGGGAGTGGGCGGGGCGCTCCTCCCCGGTAGTGGGAGAAGCGAACGCGGGCGGCTCTCCCTTCCCTCGCTGTGCAGGCGATGAAGGCAGGCGGCTGCTGCAGCGCCTTGCCCGGCCCCCCACTCCCGCTCCGGCCGCCTCCAGCACGGCAAGTTTTGAAGGCGGCCAGGCGAGCGCGTCCCATTCCGCCTCAGCGCCGGGCAGCGTGGGATGAGCTGCGCTCCCTGCGCTCCGCCCGCCCGGCGAGCCGAGCCCCGGCCCCGCTCCCTCTCGGTACCTGCGGCGAGGCCGCCCGGCTCCCGCCGCTTCCCGCCGCGCCGAGGCAGCGGCCGCAGCTCCCTCACCCGGCGGGAGGAGCAGCTCCGTCCCCGCCCCTCCGCGCCGCTCCACGCCCGGGCCCGGCGGGCCCTCAGCGGGGCGGGGCGGGGCGGGAATGCCGAGGCGCTCCCGCGGGAGAGCCGGCCCTCCCGGGAGTAGCCCAGGGGCCGCAAGCCCGGCACGGGGGACGCTCCAGCTGCTCGGGCTCTCCGTGCAGTGGCGCCGCTCTCTGCTCCGGCACAGCATGGAGGATTGGCAGGCGGAGGAAAGGGGCTGTGGGCAGGGGGAGCCCCGAGGCAGCTGAAGCTGCTTCCCACAAGTTCTCTCTCTACCCTCACGGGTTACACCTCGAAGTCTAAATTTGGATTCTATAGAGAGAGCTGCACGACAAACCAGCCACTTCACCCTTCTTAATGAGGGTATTACAGAGTCTGAGGAGTTTGGGGATTTTATTCTTGATGTAGCCAAAACCCAGTGTTTGCTGCAGGCTCTAAAGCTTTCGCTTTTGTCTAGAATTTACAGTATGGTATTTTGAATAGTTTCTTATCTGTATTTTTTCCCTGTGTATAACAACCCAGTGACATGCTCTACAATTATTTGAAAAAAGGAGAAAATAAACAGAAAAAAGTGTGCGTAGGGGGCGGGGGGGACAGGGAGAGAGTAACAGAGAAAAGCTAGAAATATATTGCCTTTCTGAGGGTCCCAGCAATTGTCTTCTGTTTTATTTGTGTATTTTCTTGGTACCTCTGGAAAGGTATTTGAATCTTTTTCATACATCCATTCAAGTCTTGCAATATGACAAAGCACTGCTTAATGTCTTCCTAACTTCAAAGTGTTCACGATCTTAAAACTTTTCTCCATTGAGCTTCTCCCTCCCAGGACCTCCCATTGTTAGCCTGTATTAATGATGAATTCTTGACAGACAATCAAAACAAAAATCACTGTCCATGTAAGATCTTAACCAAAACGTGTACTACAATAACACCAGTAGTTCTATAATCAAAACGTATCAAAAGAAATGTACACAGTTCGTATTTTAATACAGATTTTTACAGTTGGTGGAAGGGTCAATCAACACTTTTCAAACAAAAATAATATCCTTTAGATGCCTTATTATCAAGTTATGATGTATGGCTTTAATACACAAAATAACTACTGCCTTAATAAAACTAAGATAAGTCATTTTAATGCATAGCATGCTGGGTTTTTTTCATCCCAGTTCTATTTAAATGGGATTTTAATGAATAAGAAAGCTGCAGTGGTTACTTCACCTCTTGACTATATTATCTTACTATCTGTGGGTTCTCTGAAGAATGTCTGGCCAGCAAAGAAGGGAATGGTCTTGGAATGTTTGGGGGAAAGGTTGTGTGGAACTTCACAGGTGCTTTAAATTACAAATCTGATTTCTCTGAATTGCTACTCCTCATGCTATCAGAAGAAAATTTCTGCATAGGAATGCAGTAGATGGAAATTCAGTTACCTCTCCTGCATAGTTTGCCAACACAAACTTCAGGGTACTTGTAGATGTTGCCTAAATCCTCACCCGAAGGAAACAGTGCTTCTAGCAAAAGATTGCTTCATGGGGATTATAAAGAGGAAGTGTTTTAACCCTTAGATACGTCTCTAGAAGAAAAATACATTTTGTTTTATAAAATTTTAACCAATTTAACAGATACGGCTGCAAAGGCACTGCTGAGATCTGCACTTAAAATATAAATTGATCACTATGCAAATTCAAAACAAGCCTTTTCTCTGGCATATGCTTTTAGTGTCAACTTTAATCAGTTTATAGTGCTGGTTTTGCAAGGTACAAAACCAGGCTACTATTTTCTAATGATGGGACACAGTTGTAGCTACATATTTGTTAGCAGAGTTACCTGGCTTCTGGTATGGCAGAGCTGTCATCTCTGAAAATTCCTGGAGGTGCCTATGTGTGCTTCCTCAGTCTGTGTTTGTAGCCTAAACATCCAGTGCAGCAGAATGAAAAACAGAGCAGCTGCCTGCAACTGGGGCACCTGATTTTTCAACTACAGAGCAAATAGCAGATGTTGATATGTAAAAGCTGTGATCAGGTAGTGGTTCCTACAAGAAAAAACTCAAATTATTTATCAACTTACTGTTATCTAATAGTAACCAGTAACTGTTACGTGCTTAGCTGAGTAATGAAGAAATGTTTACTCAACAAGAAATTATCAAAAAATGTATTAGGTCCTTTTGAAAATCCATGAGATAGACTTTTGAAATCATGGTGCAAAATGGGACAGGAAAAAGTAATTGTTTCAAACGAGTGGATGGAGACAGTGCTGGCAGATACCAGCCTGAAAAGCTCTCTTGTCCTGGGCTTGGAACACTTGCCTGGTCTGGCTCTGCTTTCCACTTGGAATAACGGCTCTTTTACATAAACCAGTATTACTATTTTTGCTTTCAGGTCTCTCCTGATTGTCATGTGTGGTAGTGAAGACAAAGACTGAAAGCTGCTCTATTTTTCAGTTTTACAGAATACAGAATGTGCCCTCAGTCTGGGTTTGTTCCAGGATAGTACAAGAACTCCCATTAATACTGTGGTCAGGGTGGTGGTACAGTATGCAATTTGCACACTGCCAGCAAGGCTGCACAAGAGCTGAGAAGGGCTCACAGATCCCACAGGTTAGGGAAAGGTTTAGACCAGGCAGCATGGATGGCCATGTGGCTGTAAAACTTGGGCTCCAGACTATACCCTAAATTGTGTCTCTTTGCAGCTGAGGCTGCCTATGAACTCATGAATCCATGCACCTTTAGCATTTTCCAGAATACTAGATACTGCAAAGATCAGGAACACAACGGCATAGTCATCATGCAAGTTCCTTAATCCCAAAAGCCAGATACTGTCTTCTTTTGCAAATACAATTTGCAGAGTTCCTAATGCTATTTGGTAGAAAATAGATTTTTTTTCCTAGTTTCCTCTGAATTTTTGTGCATTTTATTTTTGGTTGGTTTTGGGACTTTTTTTGGCTGTTTTTTGGTTTGAGGAGACTGATAAGGCAGTGGGTACAACTGCTGACTGTGGCAGGCATGGTAACTGAGTGCTTCTTAACATTCAGATGCCTACTAGTAAAAAACCAATGGGTACACCTTTCACTGAATAGGTAAATGTAGGGATCATTATCTTCCTATTCCTGATCAGTTATTCATTCCATATGTGAAAAATGCACAAATCAAGTTGAGGACGGGAGAAGGCAGCTGATCCCTTGCAAAGCACGCAAGAAAAAATACGCAACACTCACTTCAGAACATTGTAACAAAATGATCTAGTGAATTTTATTTTGGGTAACAGCCAAGAAATCTGACATTTTGCCCAATATGGCTTTCTTCTAAAATTAAAAAGTTGCATATTCCTACAGTTGAGTCCACCAGCTACAGAAAATCTGATGTATACATTTTTAATCCATGGCAGCATCACCAGAATACAGCTTTCAGTGGTGTTTTCAAGGTGAATTATACGATAGAAGTTTTTAAATGTGCATTTAGAAGATTTTTATATTGTTTATATGAAAACATACAAATTTTTCATTTATACATATAGTACATATAAAACTCATTGTAATTAGCAAGTATCTTAATCTGGGTATTTACCTTTGTGCATATAGCAAAAAAAGAATGCAGTTAGGGCTTTAGATGAAATATTAAAGTTCAAGACCTTTGTATATGCTAACTAGAACCTTATTCAAATAACTCAGACATATTTTTTCCTGCTTTTAAAAGATAAGAGATTCAGCTTAAAAATACATTCATAAAACAAAGACAATATTCTCCCTGAGACTACCAGTGTGAGTTAATTTGTGGTAATCTTTGAATGAAAAATATAAAAAAGACAGTAAGCTCTGGTTTTCTCTATGCTGCAACAAATTTCTTGAGCAACACTGACATCATAAAAGGTATAGACTGGGGAATCATGCTCACTAGCTGAAAAATAGTTTCATATATCAGTTCAAGAAGAAAAAAATTTAATACAGACAAGGGAAGGTAACTAAGTTTTAATGAAAGATCTGTATCTGCAGCATGTATTAAGGGGGGAAAAGCTGTGTAGTTGGTTTTTGTTTGTGGCTTAGTTTTCTTTTTAAGATAAGAATTTTATCCAAAGCAAGACTATATGCTCAAAATGTAGATTCTTGATTTACACAGAGATACCTAGAACAGTTTTCTAAATATTTCAAGCATTTGTTTTTTTAATATTCATAAAAGAAATATAGAACCTGTGGGAACAGTTTCTGCTTAATTTCAATGATAGAATTTTTGATTATAACTAGATGGTGAAGTCTCATAAGCAATAGGTGAGGAGTCAACCCCCCTCCCCAAAGAACAGCCCTGGTTTGTGGCTTTTTTCATCTTCTACCAGAATCCATCTGCTCTGAAAGCCAGCAGATACACTAGTTTTACACAGCATTCTTGATTTTAAATGTTAGCCAGAGAAGGTTTTTAAACTGCTACAAAGTAACAGAACAGGGATGCATTAAACATATCCCACCCAAATTGGACAGAGTTAGAGATATATATTTTTCCTTTTACAATTCAAGTTGTATTTATAGTAACCATGCAATTATGTTATTTGGGGGTAAAGCCTTACCTGAAATCAAAGAAAACACATTTATAGGAAAAAGGGGGAAAGCATTATGTTTGTTCTACCAAAATTTATTATGTAGTAATTACAAAGTTTAAAGATTCTTCAATTTAAAATAAAAATAATAGTTATAATTACACATATTGTATAGTACCATGTCAGGTGATTCCAACAAATAACATGAAATACAGTGCAGTTTCAAATCAGAAAGACAAATACTTTCTCATTCACAGTGTTTGACAAATTACAGGAAAGCTTGTTCACATGAGGGTTTATTTAAGGTCATGCTCTTATAAACAGTCCACATCACGCTGTGCCACAAAAACAAATCATCTCTCAGAACGTAAAGTATCGGGCAAACCACTCCTGGCGTTGTGGGTCTGGTGAAGCCACTGGTGAGGCATCAGTCTGAGGAGGGCTAAATTCACAGAAAAAAGAAAAAAACAAAACAATTATACTACAACTATGTGAAAAGTACAACTGTTAGGAGAAGAAAAATAAATCACAGAGAATATTCAGTAAGGAACACAGTCTGTTTTTCCATGGATTATCAGTGTGCCTTAGGATGTGATTTAATGTCTCCCTATAGAATCTGTGATCATCCACTCCATTGGAGAGCATCAGCAGCACAAATCAGTTCATAAGCCACGTTACAGGGTGGGCAAATAATATTTTAGAAAACACAGTTTTAAATTTCATAAATAGCTGTAGTTTTCAGGAAGAATAAAAAGAATTTTCTCTTGGAAAAGCATGACTGTAGAAGGTCCTCTTTTAGCATCCTTTTCCTGTGGTATAGTTAATTGTGAAAAATATGATGTGAACATCATATTTGTAGACATGTGCTCACAAAGACTGGCTCGCAACTGAACAGAAATACACACTTTTCTAA
The DNA here is from genome assembly GCF_052056855.1 of Sturnus vulgaris. NCBI lineage: Eukaryota > Metazoa > Chordata > Aves > Passeriformes > Sturnidae > Sturnus > Sturnus vulgaris. The sequence continues at coordinate 66,281,743 of NC_142245.1, read as the reverse complement.
TAATTACTAACCATCACAAATACCACTTGCAATTGTTCATGCACACACTGAAAATACACCAAGATACTAGAAAAAACAAACTGCTGTGTTGCAAACAGCATTTGGCTCCTCTTTGAACACTTAACATTCTCACAAAGTGAGCAGGAAAGAATAATTTAATTACACAAATTCCTTTATCAATTAAAATTGGTAATAAAATAATCTCTGCTATAGGATAATACAGACCACAAAACATTTTGGAGTGAAAACTCCAGCATCACAGTCCATGGGGTCATGCACATGCATGTTTATAGATACCTGAGCATATTCATGCACATAACATGCAGAGGAAAAAACATTGCAACAGTACTTTTGTTTAAGGTTTACTTGAAAAATATTGTTTTCCCTTATCTATTTTAGATTCTATGATTTGTTTACCATTATAATTAGCAGTTGCTAGGCATGTGAACTTTTGCATTAAACCAAAGGAAAGAGCAAACAACTAGCTGTGGAACCAGTAATTACATTTTCCTTTAAGCTGGCAACTTAAAGGTAGGAGATCAGCACCTACTAGATACCAAGTACAGCACTTCAGTGCATTTAATATGTGGACATATCAAGATAAAAGATGTCCTGCCTCTAAAATGCCATTTTTAAGTTATTCAATTCAGTAGATTATTTTGTGAAATAATTACTTGAGACTTTAATGCTGATTTTGATTACTGGAAGCTCAGCATTAAGCACCCAAGCCTGCACATTTCCTGTTGCTTTCTTAAGGTTACTCCTACGAAACAGTTTCATATAGGTGAGGAAAGAGGAAACATAAAACATTCACCTAGCACGGAAAATAATTTTCTTACATAAAAATCTTTATCACATAATACTAAATAAAAACCTCCGTGCTAGTATCAATTCCTAAATTAAAATCAGTAAATAACACAAACATCTAAAACAATTGTTCATATATGTAAACAATTGGAAGCACATGAATTCTGTTAAGGCATTTATAAAGGTTTTTAAAGTTCGAGGCTTAGGAAAAAGTGAGATAATACTTCACATTTCAACAAGGTCTACAATAAAAAGGAATACTATAAAGAGGTTAAAATTATAATGTAAAAATTAAAAATGCCATAAGAGTACTTGTACCTCTGAAAGGCTGATAAAGCAAGTGGGAATCAGCTCAATAAGAATGCAGAATTTTCCAAAGTTAAGCAAAAAAAAAAAAAGAAAAAAGAAAAAAAAGGATTGGTGAGGCAGTGCTCACCTCAAAAACGTCTTGGGCTCTTTGGGTGGCATTGGCTGTGGTAGTGGTTTGCTGCTGTTGAACTCAATATCGTGGATGGGTGAGTTAGGAATGGGGTCCAGGCGGTTTGGATGTCCATTGCCCACCACTCCGCCAGATTCCAGAGCACTTAGATTGGGGACACTCACAAACCTGTTTGTTGATTTATCGTTCTTCTTCTTTTGCTGCATTAAAAATAACAAACGTAAGGAAGGCTTCTTGCACCAGGACAGATGAGGACATTGGCTAATTTAGAAGTTTTATTGATGATTGGTTTGGAGGTTTTTTTGAAGGAGAAGAATTGGGACAGATTAGGCTCTTCTTACAGTTGTTGTTTTCTGTTTGCTTTGACCTGAACTCCACAAATTTTCACAGAAAAATCGAATTTCTAATCAAAATGATTAAGTTACTATGATTTAGTGTAATAATCAATGAGTATATCACGTGAGTGTATGATCTTTCAATATAACGTTTTGGTTATATTGAAACATTGGCTCTATTTAAACATGTATTGGTCTATTTAAACATTGGAGATTGACAATCTTGTGGAAAATTTCCTTTCAGTCTGTTAAATCTTTCATGTTTACTTAAATATTTTCTTCATATCTGTGAAACAGCTTTGCTATCAAATGCAATTACAGCAAATTTAAATGATAAAAAATTTGGTCCCTCCAACACATTTCACTCCATCACTGAGGCACATATTAGTAACTGGACCATGAAACCTAGAAAAGCACCTACACTTCTTTCACAGCAATTTATATACCCTCTCAGTCAGCAAAACATTATAGCAATACAGCTAAAGATAAAAATATTACTGTACAGGAGTCCAGTTTCTTGCACAAAGAAAAGGCCTGGCTTTGATGTTAATCCAGCTGCCACTTCTAGACACCAGATGGCACAATTGAACAAGTTTTGTTTTGTTTTTGTTGGTTTTTTTTTTTTTTTTTTTTTAGAATACCCTCTGTAGTTCTTTTGATAGCATTGCAAGGGATTAAAAATATTTAGGAAATCTATTTTTATATAGCTATTTTACAGAACAGATCATACAAGGGAGCCAGTGATCCTCTCTGTTTTTATAGATATTTTAATGCAGAAGGATGTTTCAAATAATTCTATCACTTTTCTTTCAAATGGCTGTCTGACAGGACATGGTCTGTTTTTCTGACTTCTATCACATTTTTCATGTCCACAATAAAATACTAAAATTGAAAGTGCCTTATTTCCAAAAACAGGAGTTTCGACATACCCAGAGCAATAAAAAAAAACCCCTTCCTCAAAAATACAATGACATTATTTGAATATATAATAAATAATTCCTATTACTTATATGCAACCCTAACAAAGTAGCTAGGAGAAAAACCCCTTCAGGGCTTATTAACTATATATATTTGAACTAAATATAGTGAAAGACAAGTGTAATCTCACGTTGTTTCTATATAATCTTTTCCAGCAGAATTCCACCTGAAACAGGAGAGCTGCTCTATTCGAAGGTGGGCATGAGTTCAGCTGGAGACAGAGGGTCCTATTGTTTGTTTGTACTTTCTTCTCTTAGGCTCTCTGCTAGCTTTGATTCCAGTGCCTGACCTCTCCAGGGTTATGCATATGCCTCTCCAGGCATATGCAAATGATACTAATTGCAGACACATACTCTTGGGTGTGTTTGTCAATACACAGCTAAAATACCCCAGCAATTTAACAGAAAGCTGTAATAGAAAAAAGTGGGGTCTAAACTTCACAGTGAATGATCATCAGCTACAAAGGATTAAACTAAGATTGCTCCATACATGTCTGCTGTAGTAGTGAAGAAACAAGAAATAAGAAGAAATAGTTTGATGAAAGTAACCAACTGTATGTAAAATACACTTGCAAGACAATACATGCTGTTACTAAAACAGTGTGGTAAACAAACTGTAGTTAAATCTATGTGCTCCACAGGTGGCTCATTTCTGGAAAATTTATGTTATCCACATAAGTGCTTAGAAAAATACTATGATTTATATAATAGTAGCTATAAAAAAATCTTTGCTTCTGAAGCAGTCAAATCTGGAGACAAAACTGTATGTATTGTTCCCATGAAATTCATGCAAAGTATTAAGAAACTTTAGATATAAGAATGTAATACTACACTAAACAGATCAATTGCAGAAATTAGAGAAGCTCTAACACATACTGCAATTATTTTGCATTAATATGCAAAGCCTGTAGTAACTCATAACTTCTGGGGTTTTTTTACAAAAAAAGAAATGAGAATGAGATTTTCAGTTTCTTTGTAATTCATTCTCTGATATCACAGTATGTGTTTTGACAAAACAAAGTAACATAGTCCACAACTCATGAAATGAAAGATCAGAATGTTCTGGCATACAAGACACTTTTAAAGTCTAAACATTTTAAGTGATAGACGCACATTATAAAATATGTGAATTATCACTATGGAAATATGATGCTGAAGTACTTTTCCCAAACACTTCAGATTTCACACAAAACATAACATTATATACTAAATGGTTACATTTTACATCTTTGTAAATGGGTGATTCAGACAGACTTCCAACATTTTCAAACAACCATTAAAATTATATCTGGAAGTCCTGCTATTGTCTCTAATGGGCCCAAACTAATTTCTTTTATGCAGTTAGCATAAAAAATAGGCATCCAGAAAAGCTTAGGAGATCTGCTGGGCTCATGAAAATCATAGGAAAATATTGCCATTTTGCAGCAGAGTTTGTGCAGAAGATCGAAATACACTGATCTAATGTGAAACTGCAGTAAGGCTGGCTAAAAAAGCACAGCCTGATTTCAAATAATGGAACTAGACCTCCTTTTAAATAACCTGAGCCTGAACCTTGACCACGGAAGCTCTTGAGCATCTGAGCTGCTCAGGCTGTGCCCCTTAGGTTTTTAGCCTCTGCTTCAGAACCTTCCCAACTTCTTCTGTCTCTACAAATCTCTTCCCCCTCCATGCAAGTGAAATAACCTGTGGGTTATCACAAGGAGGAAGGAAATGTCAGAGAACTCACCCCTGAAGTGGTGAAAAGGAATAGTATTTATGTACTCTACAACAGTCTATTCACATTCCTCAAGAAGGAATGCTGCTGGCTTTTGAAGTCACAGGAAGGCTACTATGCCAGTGTGTACAGTAGCCTTCCCTGGCTGCTACTCAGCAGGATGGAGAGAACTGGCTAATGTCGCTACTGACGTTCTTTCATTTGTATAGGTGGTGACAATAACTGAGAAGGCTCGAGACTGACTTCAGTCTCTTGCAGCCTCCACTGTCCACACTGGTTTGCCACCACTTCTCTAATATTAGTCTTGTCTTTCCCCCTTCAGACTCATATAACACCCTTCACACATGCTTCCCCCTTCCCCTTTTACCCTAATTCCCCTTTTACTGTCTCCTCTCCCTCTCTTTCTAACGCTCTTCCACCCTCAGTGCTTCCCAAAAAGTGCAAAGTGGCCTTGCACTTTCCATAATACCCAAGAAAAATTACAAAACTAAAACCAGTTAGGGATGTCACTGCTCTCTGTTGCATGATACAGTTCTACCCTTTATTGCCTTTCTGTCACTTTTCCATTTTAAATTTGCAGTTTTGTGATAAAGAACTGTGTTTTATGTCACACACGTCAAGCAAAGCAGGGCAACAGCATCAGTGGATCTCTCAACAACACAGAAGAAACAAACCTACACAAAAATAAGTAGACAAATGGAAAACTATGTTCCTTGTTTTGAACATGTCTGTTAAGAGTGATTTATGTATAGATGCAGGCACACATATATCTCTTCTTTTTACTATATCTTTAGATTTCTTTTTCTTTACTTTAGCAATGAAGTCCATGGAACATACCTTCACCAATGGATTAATAACACCAACATTAGGGCTTGCATTAAACATTTTGTTGTAGTTAGTCTCCCTGTTTACTAGTTCCAGCTGATAGAACTTTTTGTCCTCCTAAAAAGAATAACAGATAGAAACTCCTTTTTATGCATTTTCAATCAGTTAGTGGCCAAATCTGCCTGTAAAATGTTCTCAAATAAATTTATGCTTACATTTAAAAATAAACTGGTAATTCTAAAAATTGCATTTCATTTTTATATATTGTTATATGGAATAATTAAATAATTTCTATTTATGCAGGTCCATGGTCCTGAGAGTGAGCACAGCCTAATGGATTATGCCTAATGCAAAAGACTCAGTATAGTTAAATTCTGATCTTCAATCAATTTTGATTTCCTCATTCCTTCTTGCTTCTTAATTGGGATCTAATTAGTCTAACGCAAGTCAGAGTGTTGTGCTCTGAATTTGGGAAGCTCAGTGGGTCAGGATGTTGGTCTTAGGAACTCCACAGAAGAAACTATTTCTTATATGGCTTGTCCCAGGATTGGAGGCAGGAGACATCTGATAAAGAACATACCAAAATACTTCCTGTAATAATGTATTATGCTTGATTTTGGAAAACACTCTGTATCTAATTAGTTTTACTATTATGAGTCATTGAAACCAGAGGAATAACGTGTCAAAGAATATGATTAACATGCTAGCAGGATTGGTTCTTTAAATATATTTCAAACACTTTGAATCAGATTAACTTTTGTACTTGTCAAGACATTGCACCAAGACAGCATAGAAGTCTTACAATCAATTTCTTTATGAGTTGGTCCCGCTCTGCAATTAGGTCTTTCAGTTCTGAGATAAGCTGCAAGTCTTCTGGTCTTGATTCTCTGTTTTTGTATTTTTCTTCCATTTCTTCTAAACTTTATAGAAAAGAAGAATATCCCCTTTAGCCTGTTTCAGTGTTAAATGATGAGTGAATAGTCACATTTTTGATAAGTACAAAAGAGAGTTCAGGGAATAAAAACAGAGAATGATTTTCTTACCACCTTGAAGGAAATTAATTTCTATGTTCTCCTTCCACTTTAGATAGTTAAAAACCAAAACAAACAAATAAACCCCAATAACCTTAACTTTTGCTCCAGCAACCAATAATCGAGGGAACATTCTAAAAACTTAACATCCTTCTCGTGCATGCACTACTGCATTTTTTAAAAGGGCCACTTTTAAGTCAGGCTAAAAATAAGGCATTCAAAATCACAGCATCTTGCTCAGTTCACGTGGAACACACTGGAACAGAAGACACCCAAGAACACTGAAGACTAATAGGTAACTAACTCCTCTCCACAAAAGCTACTTAGTACCATCAGAGATGAAATAAAGGAACGAGCTGCAAAACAAAAGGAATAACACTTGGATATTAGGATATCTAATGTAACAACTGATAAACATTTAAAAAAAAAACTAAGAGGAAATCTGAAATGCTTGGTGGGAAAGCATTAAAGGAGAGAAGTGAAATAAGCCAACTGAGAGAGGAATTGTACAAATAACTACATAAATATCCCTTTTTCTTAAAGAACAAGTTTTGAAGATATGACAGTTTCAAATTATTGCGTCTCCTTTAAACTAATAACATGCTCATGATGCTAAACATAGTTTCAAAAGAAAGTACTAAAATATGTCTCTCACATATTCAGCCCCCATGTAGATTAGTGAACCAAGTATCAGTATCAGAACAGATTCAGGAAATTTAACAAACTTAGTGAAAAAAGAAAAGAAATCCCAATCAAATGCTGAGAAAAATCTATGAATTATATTGAATCTAAATCAGGTCAAGCTTGATTCCACAAGAATTAAATGAACTGTAGGCACCTGGAAGTAGACACAGTTTTTCACTTTAGATAAGTATTTTCCATTCAAAAGCAACTATGAGATTTTTACTTTGATTTGCAGCTGAAAAAGCAGTTAATATTATTTTGATAATTTAATAACCTTCAAATAACCTGTACATATTCTGAGGAGATTATGTAATGTATTTACATAAAACAATATGAATAAGAACAACATGATTGTTTTTACTTGCAGAGAAGGCATTTGACTCAGCAGAACAAAAATAGCCTCAGCTGGCTTAATTTTTGTGCATACTTTTTATGCTGGGTTAAGCTATTGTACATAGACCCCCAGAGTACAGTAGATAGTTACACACAGCTGTCATTTTATTTTCAGATACTTCAGAGAACTGGACATTTTTTTTCTGTTTCAGATAGATAATTTGTAATGTAAAGACTTTAGCTGTAGAGCCTAATTAAGGACACCCATTCTCAATTATTCCAAGACACACTCTCCATTTCACAAACATTCATGAGGCCACGCTTTAGGTGAGGCTGAACCTGTGAACAGTTACTTGAGAAGCAGCTGCATAAAACTTCTCTGGGTTGGTGGGGTGTATGTGTGCATTTCTGGGTTTGTTTTTTCTTTTTTTTCTTTTTTTTTTCTTTTTTTTTTTGTTTTGTTTTGTTTTGTTTGGTTGGTTTGGTTTTCAAAATTTATTTGCCTTTCTACATAGTTTCCTCTTTGGACAGCTTCTTGCTTCACTGTAAACAGAAAAATAATACTGAAAGCCAGGTCAGGACACCCTGGATGATGCTTGCTGATTTTAGGCCAGTGGCTGCTTCCTCAAAGCTCTAAATTGAGCAAGAGTGAGGAGTAGAAAGCCAGCTAAATTCAGAATATTCCCTGACACTGAGAAGCAAACAACTTAATGAGGGAAACACTTAAGGTAAACAGTTCCAAAACAGTTCAGGTGGCTGCTCATAGGCCTGTTTCTCATACAAGATAAATGCAGCAAAATGGAAGTAGTTTACACCTAATTTACTGAACGGCAAGGTACCACATTTATCAGGGCATAAGAGCATGCATGTTGACAGCTACAAGGAGGTGAAAACTAGAATTTTATAACCATTTTATTTGAAGGCAATTTCTGAGGGCTCATTATCCAGAAAAAGCTAGATGCATTTTGGCTTTACTGTCCATTTGGAACTGATACTTACTTAGAAAAGCTTTCTATCAAAAACTTAGAACCAATTTCTTATCTCTGCCATATATCTTTCGTGCTGCAAATACAAATCCCTTAGTGACAACTTTGTGGCAGGAAGCCTTCAACATGCTATGAAACCTGAGCCAGAAGCTGTGACCAAATGGGTGACACCACAGAGACAGCGAATGAAGGATGTGGAAGACAGGAAAACACTGGTTGGTGACACACTATTACATCACTTCTGCCACCATTAGGTGGTCTAATCCCTGGTGGCATTTTTATTCAGACTAAATCTTAAGCCTTTTGTTACTGTTATGTTCATACAACCAATTTCAGACACTACAATCAATTTCAGACACTACAATCAATTTCAGACACTAATTTTCCTTATGCTACCAAACCTGAAATGTTTGCATCACTCATGCTACAATCTCACTTCTTAGTAGTAAATACTGTACTGTTTAAAAACTTTCTGAAGAAATTCTTGTATTCTCAAAAGAGATGTTTTCTCCACTTTTCCAGGAACTGCACAGATTTAATCTTTCCTACCTGAAATTTTTTGGTCTCAAACCCTTAACAATTTACCTCACTACATTCCCCTAAAGATTATAGAATAGTGTTGCCTAAAGAATGCAAGATTTGCCCCCATTCTTTATTGAGGTATCTGTACATCTGCATCTCTGCAGTATCTTCAGGAACTTACGGACACCAGAATAAACTATTCACTCAAATGCAGCTACATACAATTTTTTTTAACGCAACAAAACTTACGAAATTTGTAAGGCTGAATTAATTTCCTTGAGCAGCTCTTGGGTCTTATTAAAATCTGCCAGCATGCTTTGTTTCTCTCTGATGTGATCTGCTGTCAAGACATCCAGCTCTTTCTCATGTTTCTTGCTTAAATCTTGCTCATGCATCCTGTTTAATTTAGTTTTTGTTAAAAAAAGAGTTATTCTAAAATCAGACTTTTTTGTTCATCATGATTTTCTGCCATGCTTCTAATGGCTTTTACATAATATCAGACAACACAGAAGGAATTACTGATTCATCAAAGCCTACTACTTACTGTTCTCCAATCTTCTAGCTTATTTCATGGAAAATGCATCTCCTTTAATGCTTTTTGAAATAAACAAACATAATGAATTTGAAAAAATCCCACCAAAAACAACACTTGAGTGAACTGCTACTAAGATATGCCAAAATGTGTCGCTGAAATACCACTTAACTGCACAGCATAGTCACTAACTTTACCAGTAAAGAGCATAGCTTTACTAAAGAAGACTAAATGATAAGTAACATGATTTGATTAAGAGGATAATTTTAAATCTGCAAATGGTAATTTTTTTAAAGTAAAACAGTAAGTAAAACAATACAGATTTGAATTTAGAGTGGAAAACTTCGTACCTGATCTGTTGATTAGATTCACTGTGTATTCTTAGAATTTCTTTCCCTTTAAACTCTAATTCCTTTGTCAATGCACTTATATTTTCATGAAGATGCAGAATCTCTTTGTCCAGTTCAGCTATATGATGGTCTCGGTGTCTCAGTTCATCTTGTAGATCTGATATTCGGCATAAAAATTCTTTTTCCTACGATATAAATAGCAGCAGCAAAAAAAAATTTAAATATACTTGTTTCTCAGAGGTGATGCCTACAATACTTGCTTTTGGAGGACAACAGCTGAGCAGAATTTTCCATCCAACAGACAATTTTTTTCAGTTTTTGAAGTTGACTCAAATCATAATCAAAGGAAAGGGCTTTTTATTGTGTAAAAGTACAAAGAAGGAAGAAATCAAAGTTATGTAATAAATGATTTCTACTTGCAAGAAAACTTAAAACCCATGATTATCACCACCTGTTAAAACTGGTGCAGCTCATCACATTTTCTTTTTGCCCACACATACAAGAGAAAAAAAAACAGGTATTCCTAAGATCCAGGGAATGGACATTTCACTTTCTTTGTCTTGTCTGCATACGATCCAGAGAAACATATTTTTCCCTTAGAGCCCCGTTCAATGGGAGAAAATTGCTCAGGATGTTATGCCCTGCACAAACGAAAACTGATTCAGAACTCTCCTATCTTGCAAATATATACAAAGATCATAAATATCTTACAGCAGAATATGTGGCTGTAGATATGTGTTAAACAGTTTATGTTATATTTATATTGTGTCCAACCAATCAAGAATTTTTTTTTATTTTTTGCATAAGAAATTCCAGTGAAGTTAGTACCTGGGAAACTCAGCTGAAGCCTGTTCCAATGGCTTTGATAATAAGCCTCCTTGTTTTAGAAATGTCTGTAATGAAAACCTTTTCAGAGTTTTCTATTTCCATCAATTCCACTTCTTACAGTTTCACAATAATTAATGACCATATAGTTTGCACAGAGAAAATCAGCAGATATTCCAAAGTAGTTTTGTGTATAATTGTGTTTTGTGCCTTCATGCCTCCAGGAAATACAAATATTTCCTTGTGCACAGATTTCACTGGGCATCTTTAAGAGCAGACAATTAAAAATAACTATGAATCTCCCTATATAAAGACAATGTTAAAGTTTTAAGAAAAAGTAGAGGAAAAATTTACATCCACACATATAAATATTTCAAAAAGTAGCAAATATAATCATTCTGATCAGACCACTCTCCATCTCATTCAACCCTGATCTTGTGAACTGATGAGTGTTCTAACACAGGAAACCTCAGTAACTGCTTTGCCCTCAGTATAATCAAAGCTCACTTAGCAGATCATTATACTGAGGCAAAAAGTACACCCTGTTTGGCTAGATCCAACACCAGTTCTTGTAATTTAAACTTTTCTTTCTGGCATCTCATTTAGGTGTCAGATTCTGGGCTTAAACAACACATGACTGAAACTATATCCTCCTAAATCGTGCATGACAGCACTATGTTTTTGCCTCTGGTGCCCACACTGTTAAACCAGCAAGGAATAGCTAAAAAAGGGCTCATCTTCAACTGTCTCTGTTTTTGTGTATGGGCTATGTCCAACAAATCCTGTTTCCTCTGTTAATATATTTCTAAACCAGCTCCTCTTCCTTGGTGCTGGAGTATTAGTAAATCAATCTTGAAAAGCCTACTATATAGGCAAATAAAGAGGTAATTTTCCAGTCCTCTAATTTACAGGAGTATGGCTTTCAATAGAGCTTAAACTTTGAATTTTTAGCTTCTAGGAGAAAAACTGATTGTGTATAAAATGAAAAATGAAAGACAAAAGGTGAATTAATCAGTTTGCTACAGAAAGCAAAGGTAGTTCATACTGGTTTTGGGGATTTGGTTTTCGTAGGGGTTTTTTTGTGTACTTTTTTCTTCAGTTTGAAGCAATCATTTGATTATAAGCAACCACTTCTTTTGCCATATCTCTTAGGCTTCAAAGAGACACAGCTTTTTCCTTCCTGCTAGCAGCTGAGTACAATTTTGCAAGAATATCACTTGCCTCCCATGGCACTGCTCCCAGATGGCTGCACAGCTCTGAGAGGAAACTACATGGATATGGGAGCCTTTTCTAGGCTTTGAACAAGGTTTGTAGAAAGCAGAAAAAGCTAAGCAAGGAAGTTTATAAAACTGGTAAGAACACATTAGTTGCTGGTGCTGGATGATTTTGAAGGATTACATGTTTGTTGTTTGTTCACACCAGTTCTTGCCTCCAGCAAAGGGAAAAATGAATATCGATCATGCCATATATTACAGGCAGTTGCCAGCCATGCCTCCTACCTGTCGCCTGCTGAGTTCTATGCTTCTTTCAAGCTCCATTTTGGCAGCTACCAGTTCTTGTTGATGGTTGTGCCTCAGCTGGTCAATTGCTGCTGCATGTTGGTGGTTGAGCTCTGAGCGCAAGGAAGCTGGTTACCACGAACAAAGAGAAAAGTTTATTTTGGATGTGTTTATGTTAACAGTAACAGTCCAGCTTCATCTAGTATTGCTGCTGACCTAAAGTACACTTTACATCAGCTAAGTAACTGTCCTGTATTTTATTCCTATTGCTTTTTGAAAATATCAGTTCTCCATCAGGAATTTTGGTCACTTACTCCTTCCAAAAGAGCCTTAACAGTGAGATATTTTGAAAGTGAAGAGTCTAGGCTTACCTGTTAAAGCTTATAGTGATTTTAAGAGGAACACTTAGGTCAACACTGAAAGACTCAGAGAGATACTAAAGTGTTATAATACAATAAGGCACACACACAATAACACGCATATACATATATATATATATATATATATATATACATGAGTAGAAATAATGGTTTTGGACCCATTTGCAAATTTGAAAATAGTATACCTAACATAGCTTTTCCTTCATCCTCCAGCTCAAATCGAAGAGTTTGAAGTTCCTGTTCCATCTCCAATTTAAAACCTTCCATGGCTTGTTTATGTGTTTCTTTCAGTGCATGAAGTTCTTCTGAGTGCTTCTGTTGTAAACGTTCTTCTAATTCCTATGAAATCAAAATTGAAATAATTTGTTCTACACCAACTTGGAGAATTTATAAAACATTACACAATAAACAACTGGAAACAAAAAGTAGGCACTGACATACTCTAAGAAGAAAACACACCAGTATTACTCATATTTTCTTATCCTCCCAACATACTTTTTCTTTTCAGTGGTTGATAGTTACCAAGATTACCTGTGCACAAAACCATTAGGCTCATAGCTGGAAAAGAGAAAAAAATCAATCCCTGGATATATCTACAAAAGCAAGCAATGTAATAAGGTGCAGATTCATAGATGGGTTTAGTGTGCACACATCTGGGGACTCTGGTTTCCTAAGGACACCCATGTTTACTCCCTATGGAATTGTATGAAGCATAATGTTCCTGCTACCCATCTTCTGTGCACACCGTGGGAAAACTGGCTGCAAAGGCACACTGGAACTGAACTTAAAAAACCTTAAGATACTCCCTCATTACATACCATGCACTACCAAAATTCCAATTTTAAAGCTGGTTTTGTCAAGATTTTAAAAAAGTGTCTTGAGTGGGTATGAAAATTATCTCACAACTCACACCATTTTTAACATAAGGAAAATATAAAATACATTTAAAAATCTATTGACAGAAAAAACACGCAAAATTAACTACCATGGAAAATTCCTAGTCAAAATCGAAACAAGAATATAATATTAGGGATAACAATGTCAATCTACCATAAAGAAATGCATGTATTGACAATAATTTTACATATATATACACACACAACTATATATGTGCATATAAAGCAAGACACGAAACAATGCCAGTATTAGAAAATATTTTCAATATGTCGTGTTCAGATTTAACTGGATAGCAGTATTACTGTAATACATCAGCTGAAAAGGAAATTTAGTAGTTGCGCAGATTCTTTCTTTACTAAATTCCAACTGTGCACGCAAAATGCTAAAATGGCAACATTCTCTACAGAATCTGGAATAACCGTATGAACATGCCTTTTGTTCTTGCTCTTTTGTTTCTTCCATGTTTTGAAAGGCAAGGATATGGGCTTCCTGAAGTGACTTATGCCTTTGCTGATGCTCTTCTTCTAGCTCCTGGATCTCCTGAGTCAGCCTCTGTCGCTCCTGACTGAACTGAGCTTGTAGCTGTTGCAAAGAGCTCTGTGACTGGGAAAGCTGCATCTCCAGATTCTGCTTCAGTAAGGAGATCTAACCCACAATAGAACAGCAAATATTCATTAGTCATTAATACTAACATCAGCTGTAAAGAAGACATTCAGAAGAAGAAAACATTTGAAATTTTAGAGCCAGAGCATTAGCTAAAAGACAGACAAGCAATGTCATCCATCTACTGAATCTGTTGTTAATATTATATGATATATAATCAAAGATACAAAAATCACATTTTAGTGGTTTTGTAAGAATTATCACATTCGTTAGTTCATACTGCAGCACTGCCTGTAACACAATTTTAATGGCCAAATTATCAAATATTATTTAGATTTTATATGAAAGACCAATAAAAATGACACTATCAAAGTCTGAAATCAAACACTAGATTGTTAAACTATTCTTCAGGGGAACACCCATTCTGCAAGGATAATCTTGCACTTGGAATAGGGGAGGACAGCCTGTGACATCTACATTGGATTTTATATTTTTTTGTATGCTATGGTCCTACCTTACTAGTGGTCTTCTCATTTAGAAAGAAATGGTACCACTCAACATCACAAATGAAAAGTAACACTTGATGGATTTCCCATCACACAATTTTTTGTTAGTTCAGTAAGACTATGAGAGTGATTTTTATGCTTGTTTCCAAGGTCTAAACAATCTGAGTCACAAATAACTAATTTTCTTAGAAATACCTGATTTTACAAACTATGCATTTCATCCAAAAGTATAATAGTACACTATATTTCTTTTTAGTCCTGTTTTATTTTTATAATAATATTATACTTTGTACTCCACATCAGATAGCATCTTTTCAGACTGAAAGTATTAAACCTGTATTCCCTTTATAGCCAAACATGAGAGATACCCTCCAGTTCTGGATACATTTTGCTACAATGACTCCAAGGAAGGAAAATAAAATTGCCAAGTGACAAAGCATGTGAATCAGTAAGGATACTTTCCAAGCCTCAGAGCATTGCTTAATATGGAATTATAAATGAAAGTATGATAGTGTCATTTGATTCAGCATATCTTAAAATTAATTATGTCAAGTTCATAACGACATTGCACATCAAGTTATGGAGTTAGAGAACATCAAATCCACCAGTTAGCAAAAACTTAATAGCAGCATAACAAGTACTTCTAGCATGAACACTGCTGCCAAACACGTGGGTTGTTTTTTTTCAGAAGGACATAGCTTAAGCAGAGTTGAAATAAAAAGCTACAGAAACAAAAATTAGCAGTAAAACAACAGAAACGAAAATAGATCTAATTAAAATGAAATAAGCATAGCTCGTTGTATTTCAAATTCACCAGGTCTTTGTGTCTGGGAATATACACTCTACCTTTAACATACACTATATAAATAGTATTGTACTTCAGATACCTTTGAAAGAGATTAGCTACAATTAAAGGAGTGTAGAAAAGGCTTACACTACATTCTGCAAAACCTTCTACTAAATACATTAAATGTAAATTTCACATTAAAATTGCACAGTGTCAGACCAAAGTTTTGTCTGATCTCTGGTTCTGCCTCCAGAAAGTGCCAACCAGATTTACCCTAGAAAAAAAAGGCCAGGCATAAGTCCAGAGAACTTGACTCTGCAGTCTACCTGGAGCTAGCAATCTTTCATAAACCAGAAGAGGTCTTTTGGAGCAGATTTATAGAAGAAATAATAACAACCATTATCTGAGCCCATAAAAACTTTTAGTATCCACAATATCCTGTGTCAAATGCAATGCAGACATGTCAATTTGACATGATAGTCTTCAATGCTTGTAATGGAAGAGAGTCAAAAGAAGTTCCCTTTTCATTTGCTGTATTCTACTCATGCTTCTATAGCTCTCCATCATTTCCCTCCTCACACCCTTTGCCATACTGAATTGGTTTGGCATAGCAAGCTGCTCCTTGTATGAAAGTTATTTCATATCCATGATCACATTTCTTCCACTTTTACCCCTTTTCTACTATTTAAGATTAGGGAGCTAAAACAGCACAAGTTATCTGAAATGAGAGTAAACTCTGTTTTTATGTAGTGATTTATATGGTTTTACATGTTATGTTCTCTGTTTCTCTCCTATATTCCTAAAGTTTTATTTGCTTTTGAGACTCCCACTGAGCACTGTGGTGATGTTTTCATAGAATTATGTATCACAGTCCCCAAACCTACTTTCTAGTTGTAACAGATCAAGATAAGGTTCATTATTTTACAGAAGGAGTTACAATTCTTTCCTTGCGTATAATTTTGCATTTATCTACATTGGATTTCATTAGCCATTTTATTGTCAAGTCCCTTGGCTTTTGACAGCTATTCTATTCTGAATAAGCTTTTATAAGCTGCAAAGCTTCCTACTTCACTCACGTCTCAACAATCTGTAAAAGAAAATATTTTGAGCATTAGTGTAACTCTACTGATAAGCTACCTTCACTGTGGTAACAATTTATTTAAATTTTTTTTTTTCTCTTCATCCCTAGAAACTCACTCCACTGAAGTGGTGAGTTTGCACCATGCACTTGCCAGCATGGCCAGCTCTGAATTTTCATATATGTATCATTTTCTTGTACTGCAATGTGCTATTGTCTTCCATATCCAGGAAAAAAATAAGCTATTTTACCCAAACTTCCCTTTGGTCTACTCACATCCCCATCTACTCTGATTCTTCCTGTGTTCACTACTGGGCCCTTTTCTCCTTCCCACTTTTCTGTAACCTCGTATCTACCTGGTCCTTCTCTTCATCTGTAAGCCCACTCTTACTTGTCCCTTAGACCATGTTTCTGTCACTCAGGTTTCTCACCACTGTCCTCTTGGCCAGCAGGAGGTACAATTCTAGGGGAAGTCCTGCCCAATCCTGCAGAACCTCAGGCAATTTACTGATCACACTCTAGCAAGCCTTTCATGATAATAGTCAAATGGAGTCAACCACGGTAACTTAGGCAATTTTTTATTAAAATAACATGAAAAAATGTATTTTTGGCTTGAAGTTTAATCTACCTCTCACTTAAGTTCCTGCTCCAAATTCTGACAATTATCAGTATATAATTTATAAATATGTTGAGCATGGGCCAAGGACAACAACGATTTTGTTTTCATTTCTGTCTTGGAAATGCAGAAAACATTTTAACTGAGATGACCAAGAGAAGTCTGACATCTGGGCAGGAAGCCATCTTCGAAGAGATCAGGAATAAGCAAGAGCAGTTCATCTTTCCACCAGATTAAAGTGACTGCAAAACAACAGCCTGAAATGAGTCAATGTCTGGATATGTCTATTTGCATCAATAGACTACAGAGAAAATAAAGGACAATGAGGATTAAATGATTCTAGCAAGCAAGTCAGATTAGTCTACTCTTCTAATAATTTGTTTTGATGTTGGAAAGTACAAAAAAAAGTTAAAAAATCAGTCTTTTTAGAGGAGCATGTGATTTTAAATATTATTTTGATTATCCAGTGCACAGACTGATATCTTTAAGAGCATGTTTTGAGAATATTAGTGCATCTTTTTGTATGTCTTTGGACTACCTTTTCTGTGCATCTCTGTATTGAGAATTCAAAAGAAAACAGCTCTAAACACTATTCTCTGAACTTCCAGTAGTTTTATCCCAAGTTTTAAGCACATCAAAAACATCAGTGAGAATAAAAAAAAAAAATGAAAGAACAGTTTGGCTACAATTATGAGTTACACTGCAAAACTGCAAATTATAATAGAGCATCAATCCCATGCTTTGTAGAAAGCTCTGCAATACACATCTTCACTGCCCACAAGCTTGCTTGCATTAACAATGACATAAAAATGCTGCTCATGTTATGACCACGTACACAGTGTCTGATGCCAGTGATACAAACACAGTCACACAGATGAGGGGATGCACTACACAAGCTTTTGATAGCAGCACATGTTCTCGTCTCAAATAGTACCATGTCTCCCATTTCACGGGCTTAAGCTGTAAAGCAGCACTGCAGGATATGCAGGTTGATTGGTGCAAGCATGCCCTGTTCACAAGCTGTAAGTGCAAATCACTTACATTGCTGATAGATTTATGCAAAGCTTCACCGAGACAGTGCCGCTATGAGGGAAAGATCACAGGAATAAAGGGAAACATTCAGAAATCAACTAAGTAAAAGAAAAAGGGATAAGGAAGGAAGGGTAAACATAGAACATTAATTATAATTTGATCAGAGAAAAATAAGTTGAAAGCCATCTGGAAAAAATATGAATATGTTGCTTTGACTTAGTCTGTAAGCTAGTGAACACAGAACAGAATGACATGGTTTACCATGTTATGTTTCTGACATACAGGATAGCATTATCTCTTAACATAATGTTACTATATAGACATATATTTCACAGCTGAACACTTTTGAAATTATCTGCTTGTTTTCTCTTCTCCTTTATGGCAAAATAATTTTGGGAAGAAATCATTAAGTATGTGAACAGATGCTATATAAGGACACAATCAACAATCAGCTGTGTATCTTAGATATCACAAGCATATTAAATACATCATATTATAAATCATCTGCTAAAGGGCCGAAAATGAGTTTAGTCTTTAATGAAGACGTTTCTATTAAAATACTTCTTTTCTCTTTCTTAAAATTCAGAACCAAATGGGTACATAGAAGACTATTCCTGAAAGTCTCCAGCAACAAAATAACTTAATGTACCACTTATACTAGTGGTGATTACTAATGAAAAGCAAAAAATCCCAACATATTGCCAAGTAAATGCTCTATTAAATATTATTGATCACAGAAATAATATACATAATTCACATGTATATAAACATCCCTGTGTGCTTACAGATATGAATCATGTAGATAAGCACACACACATGCCCAGAACAGAGTCATCAGAAATCAAGTGAGAGCAATTTCAAATCCAGCATGACCACTTTCCCCTTTTGTCACAAGCTGGTCAAGAAGTTGGCTTTCTCCAGGAAAGAGCAGGTATTTTGACACCAGCCTGAAAGCCTATAGGTGGGAAATATTAGATAACACTTTGCCAAAATACAAAAAACAAATCGTTATTCGGTCTCAAGAATCATAAAAAAGGTATAACATACATTATTGTGAAATATCCAGAATGAGCTTATTAAAATTTTAAGAGTTATAAGCATTAATTTTCTATGCTGGAGTGGAACACTAGAAGGCATCATACTCCAGCAGACAGAGCAAAAGACCAGCATCTAACAGCTCTGATTCCAACACAGGATTTTGACAACCAGTTCTTCTGTGCTTCCCATCTGTTTGGTTTGTTTAGGGGGGAAGCTGTTACAAGCAGGAATGATCTCCTGCTAAATCAATGTTCACTTTTTAGAACACTTGGGATTTTATATTGATTGACGTATCTATGCAGCACTGTGGTACAATGAAGAAACACTTAGATTTTACACCTGAAGCAGAAAAGTTTTCACTGCACTTCACTGAAGAGAAGTTCCAAATAAAAATAGAAATATATGCTAGTCAATTGGAATGGGAGCTCATTACAGCAAAACGTGCAGCAATTTAAGCAGATTCAGCTCCATATTCAAAAGTATGCAGAACACATTCAGAATGCAGAACTCCAAAATAACAATGGTTTAAGTATTTTTAAGAAATTTCATAAAAATTCCAGACATCCTTATGAGTACTTCCATAGCAAAGTCCATCCATGTTCTGGAGAAAAAAAAAAAAGAACCAAAAAGAATGCAGGCATAATTATTAATGTCTGTATATCTATGATTGGGGAAAGTGATAATTAAAAAACAAGGGAGAAGGTGGGTTTAACTATCACTATTTCTACAGGTTGGCATTCAAGATTTCATTTGTGATATTACTCTGGTATAAGAAACCTTTGCACAATTCTCTCTGAAACCTATAGGGTGTGCAAGTGAATTAATTTACTTCTTGAAAGTACAGAAACTTCTGAAAACACTGATTTCACTTGATTTTGCTGTCTCATTTTTCAGTAGTATTATCTTCTCCACTCTCAGCCTATGCAAAGTTAACCCTCAGATGCAACCAAGAGAGCTTCATTATGATCCAGAGGAAGAGCAGAGATGCAGCACAGAATGGAATCTGCATCTTTATATGCAGCATCTTTCGAATCCACTGATCATTGTAGGCTACTCAGCAGGAGCGAAACACTTTGCAAGCAATACATGGAACAAGATTGGAATTCCCAGCTCTCTTTCAACACCTCTCCTAGAAGAGCTGAGTTTTCAGTTTAATTGGGCAAATGTGTGTTGCAGTAAAGAACAGATTTAGTGCTTTGAAATGACTCAAGGTTTATGCTTGCTTATTGTAATGAACAGTTGTTTGTGTTCCCATCACAGCTGTAACAAGGGCCATTCTTGGTGATGAAATGGTGTCATTTTCCTCATGAAGGACATTTACTGCACCAGTGACATCTTCACATTTTCATGCAGTTACCTTGTTTCCTGCAGGACATTAATTTATTGAATGCATGGAAGGTCTCCTGTTTTATGGTTTATCTGAATTAAAGATTACTTTCAAACAGATTAGAGAGACTTGACACTTAATTTCAGCATCAGTCTTCACTTTTCACCCAAAGATCAGTTATGTAACACTTTCCCCTCACTGTCACTTCAATGTCACATTGTGTCACAATCTGACTTAGCTATATGGTTTACTGAACTTTCAAAACACTGCCGGAAAACAGGAATTCTTGTGTAAAACCTGAAACCTTAACTGGGAGAGCTCCTACTTTATCTATTTCATCAAAGCAGATCTAGATTGCTGCATACTCTTTGCTTCATTTTAAGAATGACCTCCCAGAGTTGCTGAAGAACAAATCCTATGTGCACCCATCAGACTTTAGTGAAGGAAATGAGTTTCTGAAGTGCCCGGCACAAAAGCCAGAGGGGACCTTTGGCATAAGCCCATTTTATCCAGCTAATAATGGCAACAGTAACAACCCTAAAACTCTCCCTTGAGCTAGGTCTTTGAAGAGAAGGACGGATTTATCAGCAGAAGTGCAGTCTCTGGCTGTGCAGTGCTTACACAGCAGATGACTCCGCAGAGATTTGGAAAGCAGCTGTTTGCTACTACAACGTTTTGCACTTGGCTCGAGGCTTGTGACGTGCTAGGAACTGGAGAGCTGCATCAAACTTTGCCCTCCGTGACTGGCAAGAAAAAGCAGCATTTCGAGTCCTTTCCCTATCTCAAAACTCAACAGTTTTCTGATGAGGAAAATGAAGTGTATATATAAATGTATATTATTATATGTAATAATCTCTGGGATCTAATTGGTCCTGATTTCCTCCTGGTTTTGGACCAACCCCAAAGGGAAGGTGCTATCTCCAGGATGCCAGAGAGTAGGAAACTTACCATGTTGCTTTAAAAAGATAGAGTTTTTCTCTTTTCCGGTTCTAGGAATCTGTCAAACTTCTAGGCAAAAATCATAGAATGGCATGGGTTGGCTTAGGTATTTTGCAGATTTGTATCTGTTTGGATTTTAGAATATACTTTTTTAATCCAACAAACTGCAGGTTCAACGGTCAGGGGAAAAACAAGTGCATTTGAATGTCCTGGTAAAGGTTTTGGAAAATGACTAGAGCTTCATTCATTTATTTGTCATAATGCTGTCAGGATTATAAAGATTATATACACACCTTAACTAATTTTTTCTGGAGTACAGAAGTATCACTGCCTTTAATCTAAAATTTTAATCATCTGCTGAATCTCAAACAAATTTTGCCCCACCTGGTAAGTTCTCTTTCATTCCTTCCAAGGTCCACTTTCTTCGTTGTTTTTGAACCAAAGCAAAAGCTACTTGAGCAAGTACAGAGCAAAGAGGATAAGGAAAGTGTTTTAAAACTAGATGCTTGCTGAAGCCTTTATCTTACATTTAAGGGAAAAACATATATAAATATAGGATTAAAATTTTGGATTCGAGATAGTAGTACTGTTGGATTTGGCTTAGATTTCTATTTACCAGTTTTGGAAGTGTGAACTTCCAAATCTCATATTAAACTTTTTACTCATGCACAATACTAAGAATCTAATGTTCTTTTCATCCATTGACAAATAGAGTTAAAAGTCTTTCCATCTCCTCCAGATTTACTGCCAAGCAAAAACTCATAACATTAAATTTCAATTAGAAGCTTAGGATCAGGTAGGTTTCTTTGAATATGAAAATATCAACCTCAAACATTAGCCTAGATATATTTTTAAACTGAATTAAACTCGGCACCATGGGAGAAAAAAAAATTAAGGAACCAAAAGAGAGATGAACAAGTCCAGCAAGACATTTATTATCAAACAGAGAACAAATTCACACGTGTTAGTATTTCTACTATGTCCTGCTGAAAATACTTTCAAAACACTGAATTGTTCTGTTGCTTTTATTTGCTTGTTTTGCTGAGTAGCTCTTAAATGCAAATGGTCTTTAACTAATTTCCTCTGTTATATTCAGAATACTTTAACAAAGAGTAAAATAATGATGAAGGCAAGGTCTGGGGTGGGCTCATCAAAACCAAAGGCTTGTAACAAACAGCTGAATGTTAGGCATTTGTTTTCATGTCCAGGCTTCTGACAACACTACAATGACCAATGTAGAACAAATGCACCAACTCATCATCAGGATCACATCTCTTCAGAGAATAGGGAGCCCAGAACAAGAGAGACTCCTTATTGAGAAGCAGAAAGTCATGAAGCCAGAGGAAGCACGCTCAGTAGTTGGCCCTCTGAGGGCTGCAGTGAGTCCAGACTATCCACATGCTCATGTGAAGCAGTTTAAAGCATGTGGCCTGTTTAAAGCACAGGTTTGCCACTTGGAATACAGGAGCACCAACTCTTCCAAACCAGTGGTGAGCGGCAGGATGCACACAGACAATCTAGGATCTAGGCAGAAACTCCCAAATCTCCCCTAATTCTGTGAGGCCTGCATGAGTTACAACACAGTCCCACTAAGACCACAGTTTTGACAGCTGTATTAACCTGTCAAAGTTTTCAACAGTCAAAGAAAGCATGCTCCTTTGGAAAGACAAGTATCTACAGATTGAGGAAGAGGCATAACATTACCCTAAACTGCATTCCAGGATGCACTCTGTTCTATTCTCCTTCCTTGGTACGATTTTTCTCTTTATTCTTTTGGATTTCCACGTTTTAGATTTTTCAGCGTTTTTTAAACCTTGCCCAACATCTCTTACCATCCACTAGATGTCATAGTAGCCTTACTAGTACTACTGAACACAAGAATTGCCAAAGCAAATTAGGAGGGAGTTATTTGAAATTTACCTCCACTCTGTTTCTGACAGACGAGCCTTTAGTCAGGGTGCTCAGGACAATATCAAGTGACAAGGAGCCGAGTAAAACGATTCTGTGCTGAAAGTTTATCTCCCTTCTTTCTGGAAACTGATACAAGGTATGTGCAGGTTACTTCCTGTAGAAATTTCCAGCATCCATTTGACAGCAAATCTGCTAATGCAAGGATTACCCAGACTATGGAACAGGCCAGTAATCCTTGTGCTGGGGAAAGAAAGTAGCATTTCCTGATTTTGCTAATGTGGATGCACATCAGTTCGGCGATAAGCACCTCTACACGGACAAGTAAAGATGGAGCAGTAACTGCCTCTGGATGAAGCCTGATCAAAAGCCATTTACAGACGTGCACAGGAGCTCAGGAACTTTTCTCAGGACTTCATCAACAGCAGAATACTCAGGATTTTTAGACCAGTATGTTGAGACTGACTCTGTCATTTCCTGAAAATTACAACTTGAATAGTAACTACATCAGATGGAAATATTTACATTTGATACGAGTCAAAGTTTCTTCTATTTACTTTGACAGTTTAAAAAGGAGCACACCATCACAGAAACAAACTCTGAAGAGGAAATCTCAACATATTTTTCAAATAAGGAGTCTTTGCAGTACGAAAAACAAGTAACAGCTACTGAAATGTATGCAGTATACTTTCGTCCATTCTTGCTGTGCTACTCTGGTATTTCCATTAATAGAAGACATATCTTTGGTGTGAAAAGTTGATAAAGAAAGAAGAATGTCACACATGCTTGGGCATGTATGAAGCTACTTAAGAATGAGAAAGCTACATATAGGAAAAAATAATGACAGAAACATTTACTTTACTGAAACATGTTACTGAAAAGTAAGGAAGATGAGAGAACCAGTATTTGCTCAAATATAGAAAAGCCCATCCACACTGAGAACTCTTGGTTCAGTTTACTAAAAAAACATATCACAAGAAGAAACAGGTAAGAAGAATACAAATCTTAACCTCTGTGTTTCAGTGCCCGGAACTGATGGTGGTCAAGACAGACAGGCAAAAGAGAGAACATGCTCACGCTTAAAAAAAAAAAAAAAAAAAAAAGAAAATTCCAGCTATTTTGGTCCTGGCTGAAGCTTTCTCAGCAGTAAAATGTTTTTAAGAAAAGCGTTAAAACCCCATCATAGAGCTAAGTGGAATGGAAAGGAGCTAGCATATCTGAATTCACTGCATATTTCATACTGAAACTCTCGAACGGATTGACGTAGAAGTACTTGGTGCAATTTACAGGGAAAAAAGGGAAAATGCACTTTCTTTGTCTTCTAGAATAATTTCTCATATTAGAGATAAAAACCACACACTTGGTCTCAAGACACTGATCTGGTTAAATCATGAATCATATTTAAGTGTAGATGGTGCTTTGCAACCAGCAAGAATGTGTTTAAGAGCTTAATCAGCTGAGTAGCATTTTATCTCAAGAAAATTATTTTATTCACAACAAAGCTATAGTGCTAGAATAACAATAATCCTAAACGCATTCTGTGAGGGGCTGCTTAGCATTACTGGTATGAAAGCACAACCATTGCCTAGCTTTATGCAAGAGCTAGATTCCACCTATCAAATGTGCAACAAATAGAAGCAGCAGAAATTTGTAGATCAGAATAACATAACTTTAAAAACGCAAATCAGCTTAGTACACTTTGCGGGCATAATTTTTTTGCTTGAAACTGTTTGTTTTGTTTTTTAATTAACATTTATATCTGTGTCTGTTCATTCGGTTTTCCAGCACCAGTCAGCAGCATTCCCGGGTGGGCATACTCTATGTTGTATTTTTCTACAGTGTAGGTAACTATATTTAAACTTGTTTTTTCAGCCCTTCAGCCCTGTATGATTACATAACCATTCCTATACTTCAAGTTAGGCAACACACTTCTTTGTAGCTTGTTTTTAAATCAAATCAGAGATGCATCTCTATTGTGAGCATTTAATTTAATGAATTCAACCATTATGAACAGAAATTTTACAACTAAGTGGTGAACCTCTAGACACCTTCTCAATAAAGAAGACACATAAGCCACATTTGTTGTAAATTTACAAATTATTTTTCAGAGACCCTGCTCTTGTATTGTTTTGATAAATAATACTACTGGTATAGACCAGACCACTATTTTAGGTGTAACAATCTGAAGTGTAGAAAGAGAAGCTGGATTCCCTCTCTTCCTAATTTTATACAGATTTCATACCTTTCAAATGGGTTTTAAATACATCTTCCCACAAATTAAAACCAGGGTGTAACAAATCCACAATTTCACAGCCCTACTGCAATATCTCAGGCACTTCCAATTCAGGGTAGAATGTCTAAGGCATTCCAGGACCTGCTCATTTCAGTACCTTATCAGTTCTGGAGGAGGAGACAGAGGAGCATCCTTATGGAGTTTGTGGCTGACACCGAGCTGGGAAGAATAAAAGGTGGAGGGCAACCCAGTCAAATGGTCACCATACACTGCAACACAGAGCTGCCATCCAGAGGGAGCTATCTAGGTTATAACTGTGGGCTGGCAGGAACCACACAAAATTCATCAAAGACAAATGCAAAGTCCTTGACACAGGAAGGACCAAACCCTCACACTGGTCCATACTGGGTCACAGATCTGCTTTGCACAACCTCGTTGACAGCAGGCTGAACATGAAGCAGCAGCATGGTGTGGCAGCACAGAGTGCCAGCAGCACACTAGGCTGTAGCAGCAACCAGTAGTTTGAGGCGAGGGATCAGTGCCTTCAACTTGGCCCTTACTGCACATCACCTGGAGGGCTTATTCTGTCTCCTCCTCCAGCTCATTCAGCTGTGGTACAAGACACATGTTGATAAACTTGATCATATTCAGTGGAGAGCTACCACCAAGAAGGCTGGGACTGGAACAGATATCCTTCTGAGATAACTCTGCTCAGGCTAAAGAAGAAATAGCTTTGTGGGACTTAAGACTTTTCCAGTACCAGTATGAGGGGGTCACAGAGAAAGTGGACCCAGTCTTGTTACAATGGTGTACAGCAGAACAATGAGAAGCTGCAATCAAACTGAAACAGAGAAGGTTCTGTCTAAATATAAAGAAAAAACTTTCTATGAGGATAATTAAGCAATAAATGAGATTATTCAGAGACACTGTGGAATCTTCATCCTTAGAGGTTATTCAAGAGCTGACTGGATAGAGCCCTAAGCAACCTGGTTCTAATTCAGTGCTGACTGATTTGAGCAGCCTCCTGCGGCCTCTTCCAGCCTAAGCAAGTCTGATTCTGTGATCCAGGTCACTACAAGTCTCAGAAACCACCTTTTGTGTACTGCAGTCAGGAGGAACTTACTACAAATGCATTTCTCCAAGAGTTAAGTTACCCATCTTTTACACTATGGTTTGGAATTCTCTCTCTTGCAGCTGTAATAGATAAAATACAGACTCTTACAGAGTGAAAGCTTAATTCCCTACTACTAACACTAACTTTTCAACCTTTATAAAATACCTATCCAATTCAAACAGTGGTATGGAAAAGTCACATCTGGATTGAAAAAAAGTAGTCCTCACATGCTATTAATCTCTTTGCATACAGTTCTTTGATGCAGTAAAAGAAATGAAGAAAAAAGAAAAATACAACCATTTTTCATATGGAGACCATTTACTATGCCTGAAAATTCTCTAGTAAATTCTCCTTACTACAGTTAGCTTTCTGATGCCAAACTTTCTTGCACAGTCAGGAAAAAAAAGTGAATTTGCAACATAGTAATTTTCCATTCTGAAACTGTTGGTTAGATTTAACATGGTATTTTTGAAAGGCAGAGATAAAAGTATGTTAAAACTATGGAAAGTTTAATATATCCCTTTTAAGACAAAATGCTATTTACAGGAAGAAGAAAGTAAATGAAACTCGGGCAATGTGAAACTTAAAATCAAATGAGTCTAATGCTTATTATGTTCATGTTGTAAAAAGTAACAGACCAAAAACTTTGAAAACCTCCAGCTTTTATGAGTCTAAACCACAAGACTTCACAAGCTTAAATTCCCTCGTCAGCAAAATGTATTGTGACGTGCTCCTGTGAAAGGCTGTATAATCAAATGCATGTTCAGTTATTAGACTTCACAAATTAGCCAGCAAATTAAAAGCCATCCCACAATAGCACCCTGGAATCATAATCATTTAATGAGTCACAAAATCTATTACTCTTACTTTAAAGTGTGTCTGTTCATTATCAGCTATTTCTTCAAAATGGAGTCAATAAAACCAATTCTATAGCATTTATGGTTTGGAAAAAGTACAAAGCAAGTATTTTCTTTGAGTTATCTAACAAAACTGAGATTATAAATACGAGTTACCATTAAAAAACCTCAGTATTTACACAAAATTATCCCAAAATAATGTCCAAAATCACTTAAGACACAGCAGTAATAAATGTGTCATAGAAACCAAGAGACATTTTGACTTCTCAGAGACTTGTAGAGTGTTATTCTTGTACACATAGGGGATTATTATTTTTGTAAAGATAGGGAATACCTCTAAGTCCAAACAATTAGCACTGGTAGACATGTAACAGCACAACAAGTGAGCACACAAAATCAAAACAATCTGGTAGCGAAGAAGTGAGAATGCCAATAACCTCTCCCTCCTCCCCTCAAAACTGTAAAAAGTTCTATTCACATTGAATGTAAAGAACAACATTCATATAATTAAAGCCACATATTATTTAAAATATTTGATCGTGATTAGGTTAAAAAAGCCTTATGCCAACAAACTTCAATTCAAAGCCAGATATTACAATTGATTTTATTTACTTAGTTGGTAATAAGCCACCAGCAATTAAATTGTAATGGCTTTCCAACTCTCAAAGACACCATAGTTACCTGGTCTAAAAGATCTTCAACTTTTTTTTGCCATCCATCCCTTGCTGCATTTTTTTCACGTTCTTTCAGCTGCAACAGCTGAGTCATGGCTGCCTTCTTGTCCTCTTCATGCTGCAGCCTCAGCTCTTCACGAAGCTTATTACACTCCTGTCTAAAAACAAAGGTCAAATAACTAAAATGCAGTAGGACACTGTGCAAGAAGTAGGAAAGAATTACAACCTCAGAAATAACTGGAAAACCTTAAATAACAGAAACCTTTGCTTTGCATTTCATTTGACAGTACATTTGCATATAATATATATTACACTTCTCATTAAAGAATTAAAAAAAATACTTGCCGAAGATTTTCTGTCCATTTTATTTCCAAGTCACGTGCCATTCTGTCAACTTTGAACTTTTCCTCCTCTCTCATGGCAGCAATCATTGCCTCATGCTGTTGTCTCTCCTGATCTAGTTCCCCCTGCAAATACAAACTTTACAATAGAGACTGATCAGCAGCAAAAGTGTATTTCAAACATGGAGTGTATTTACAATAAAAATATAAATTACAATTGGCTCATAAATATGAACTACAACTTCTTCAGTGTGAAATTCCTAGTTAAGCATAATTAATGCTTATACATCTCCTGGTATTTCTTACTTGTGAAACAGAAGTCTGTTTCCAGTAAGTCATTCTGCAATCTTTTCAAATATCATTACATTGAATCACGAAATAATTTATGTTGTAAAGAACCTCAAAAGGTCAACAAGTCCTATTCACTGAAGGACGTACTTCAGAATTATAGCAGGTGGTTTAGGTGTCAAGAATTTGTCAAGAATGCTTTTTTTAAGCATCAAATATCCAGTATTTGAATTTCAAAGCCTGAGCCATCTGTATGAGATACAAAGTTCAAAGTTAATTTCTGTTTCTTGATGGGACAAGCCTGCTAGAAACAAGGCTTCACAGTCTGAACATAGAGAACATCACTTAAAATTCTCATCAATTTCTGCTGAAATTTTACCATACTAGAATAGTATTAGGTACCACCTAGAAATCCTACTTACATGAATGTTGTTCAGCAGTGCTTGCTTCATTCACGAGAAGCAAACACAACCCCCTAAACTGAATTAATACTTTTTAAAATGAAACCTTTTCTGCAGCATTTTGATAATTTTTAAAATCTTTTAAGATAAATGTTATTACCAGTAATCTATTATAGATGAATATTTAAATGTTTTAGTAGATGAAGAGAGCAATACTACTTCATAAGAACATTTAGAAACTTCATAAAAAATACAGAGGAAGTTATAAACTAAAATATTGTGCACTTCTAATGACTGTAGCTGAAAGAAATAAAAAATATACCAATAACCTGTTTCAGGCTGTTTTTGTTAAGAAAATGTGAAAACATGTTCAGTGAAAAAAATTTTTTATAATATTTGCTGCTCTATGTCAAATACTTCTGAGATCTTGTAAATGTCCATTCTTTACTGAGGAAACAAAAAGGAAATGTTTATCCAGTATTGCAGTCAATAAGCTATTGACAGACTAACTGACAGTTCTATTTGCATCTAAGCCAATTAAAATGACAATATATTTGTGCCCAGGCAAATTAATTTCTTGATGGTATAAAGTGGTCACATTTTCTAGGTGACAGTCTGCTATCTTTAAAGATATCCTAGCATATATCTAAAAATTATTCTCAAGTCTTTACTGAAATTCCAAATTCGAGCCTGAAATGAAGACTGTGTCCATTATCCAAGGAAAACATGACATATATGGATTCAAAAAACTCATTGAAAAGATTTCTGTGAATTCTAGAGCTAGTAAGCTCTGGACCTTGCTTTGCATCATGACATGAACTGTCTAGAATTGCAAGTGCTAACTCACATTAAAGCTCTGAACATATTTTGTATGGACATATTTTGGCAGCCACAGCTTCCATTAACCACACAAAGATATGCCTGCAGCACTACCTGTTAAACAGTAAAAATATTCTGAAAACAAAAAAATACCCACCCCAAAACAACCAACCAATAAAATAAAAATTTTAAAAAACCAAAGCACAACCTATCCTAGTTTCCATTATTAAAATTTTATGCTCAAAATAGAAATCTCTCCTTTAATGAAGCCATATGAGGCTACTTCTATCATGTGTACCCCATAACAATTTTAGCCATTTTAAAAATAAGACCAAAATCACCGTGACTGTGCTTTGCACGATTTATTCTCCAACAGCATGGTTACCTCAACACTATACAGTGAATCTGTGGTCTCTCGCAGTCTTGCTCTAGTTAATTCTAATTCTTTCTGGAGTATTTCCTGAGCTTCTTGGAGACTGGAGATGTGTCCTTCTGCAGTCCCGAGGCCTTGCTCACTTTTTCGTACTAGGTCTTGCAGACGACACACCTGTGACATTACAAAAAACCCTGTAATTTCCATAATTATTACTAATGGCAGCCAAGCCATCCTCGTGTTTTTCAGTGTTTCCTAATTCTGACCTAGGCAAATTTTTAGTTGCACTGCCTGTTCTCCTTTAATATCACTCAATGCTTCTATATTTAAAAACAAATTCCTGTAATATTACAAAAGCAAAGACTCAATTAAAGGATTTTTACAAGCAAAAAAATATACCAAATGTGTGTTTGATGCACATTGTAAGGAAAGGGGCTACATAAAAGATGTGAAATTGCCTGTAAATTTACTGTGAGAAAAAGCATGTTTTAAGCAAGTTAACAAGAAACATTTCAAAATACATAAACGTTAATTTAACATATAAATTAACTTGTGCTAGGGTGGAAGTTTCTCTGTTTTTAGATTGCTACCTGTCCAGCCTGTTTAAAACTCAACCTAGCAACTGTAGAGTATAATGTAATAATTTCCTTAACTGCTATGTAACAATACTCTTTTTTTCTGCCTGCTTGTGCTTCAGCGTAACAACCCATCTGTAAAATGATGATACTAAACTCCTTTGCTCCAAATAAAAATATGAGAGACTGAACACTGTTCACCAGCTACAGGAAAGAAAAAGCTTTTTAAGTATGGAAAAACAGAAAAATTGGAGGCAAGGAAGAACAAAGAACAGCAGCTAATTGGAAGTGTGTTTTTTGCCAAAGCAATGGTCTGTGCTATTGCCTTTGAATGTTGAGATAAATCCATTCACAGTGGGACAAGTGTCAGAGGAAAAGACAAGCCTTTGGTTTACAGACATGAACAGGTAAGAATTATAACCACTCTTCCTGTTTGTTAGAATAATTACACACAAATACAGTTTATAATACACACAGAGACACCAATCCTCTATCCCAGAACTCTCTCCCTCTGTCGACAACCTGTGAAGTGTTTAAAAAGAGGAACTCCTCCTTTCCTCACAGAAAAGAATCCAAAATTTCTTTGGCATGAGAGATCTCAGTGAAAAACTCATATAAACTTGAGCACTTGTCTCTGTGCTCCTCTGAGTTATATTCAAACAACCAGTTTGAATTCCCTACAAAGCACTGCTACCTGAAAAAGAATCCCTACAAGAAAAACTGTCCCCAAACTGTATTGGTATCCTGGTAGAACACTCCTGTCTTTGTCTCTGATGGTAGCAAACCACTTGCATCATATGATTAGAAGTCCTGTAGATCTAAAGGATATGGGAACAGGCAGGAATGCCACTCATAGGGCTTAAGATACACCCTGCTGTGGACAAAGCAGCGATGAAGGCTGTTTAAAATGATCTTTAATAACATCATCAGAAATCCTTTGCATGGAGACAACAAATCCTTAGATGACTGTGGCAAGTGATACAAACATGTCAACATTCTAAAAGGCCTTGGCTGGTCTACAGTGAAAGGAAACAAATCTACAGAGTTAACAGCCAAGTCTCATCCTGAGACACATGTGAGAAAGCCACTATCTTGACTTAACCCGAACAACCAAAAAAACCTCTGGCAAGTATTTAAGATTATACTGCTTTAAAATAGCTTAGTACTAGAAGCAAGCCTAATGAGGCTTCAATCTTCCCTCATCCTTTAGCTAAGATAACTGCCACCAGAAAGTCTGTCAAAAAGAAAAGAAGATGGCATGGGTTCAAAAGGAGCTTTCTCAGCAGGGAAAACAGAACTAAGCTAGCATCCATACAAAGTAATGAATACAAGCCTACTGTTAAATGTCTTCTGTAACTTAAAGCAAACAAAAAAAATAAAGAAGCAACAGTAGCAATGTAAGAGCTAAGCTAATGATGTGTCAGAGGCATCACAGGGATGCTTTTTATAGGTCAGTGAAGGCATTGAGAAACTGCTGTTAGTTGCAAATACAGGTCTAAGGCCAAGCTGTGGTTGCAACTGAAGCACTTCTTTCATGTGTTAAAGATAAACATAGCAATGAAATAAAACAAATCTGTGTACTATAGGAGTGCATTTACAGTTTAACCCAAATTTATGACCTGCATATTTTCTCTTATTCTTTCACTATGCAAAATATATGGCATTATAGTTATCCTGGCAAACGATTGTATATAAACTCGAACACTGGACAGCAGCTGGACCTAGCTCCCTATTTTAGTCTTCTGTTCCTTAGCTTTGCTTCTGGTTAACTCAGTACGCTGATGAATTTTCCAAGGCTGAATTTGATAGCAGCTGGATATCAGAAACTCATTCTTAAAACATTCGAAGTTATTTCCTTCAAAGAAGGAGAAAGTTTATTGCTCATGAACCCAAGAGAAATTGATAAAGAACAGCTAAATTTAAGCCTACAGTGTTAGATGACAATAGAATGACAACAGTGTCCTACTTAGATCTAATCCAATAAAAATGAAAGCATACAACAGAAAAATTAAAGCTAAAAAGAAATAACTAAAATTCCTGCAATTTTGAACTGAAAAATAAAGGGGTGTATGATTGTGTTAAGATACATAACTGTCACAAATACATCATTTTCATCAATTTGAATGCAGGTGAGCACACTCTTAAAAGAGCAGTTCCAGGTTAAACTTGCACCTTCTCTAAGCTGTGAAACAAAGACACTGGCAACCCTCAGGATGAAGAACTCTCCTGTTTAAACTGCTACTCACAACTGACTGATCAGCAGAGCTGCTGAACTCTAAAGGTGGGAGGTCCAGCTACTCTGGTAGTGTACAATCTCTGGCATATCCATCTATCTGGTAGTCCTACTCTGAAAATATATGTTAATAACCATTTTCAGAATATATATCTTAATACATAATAATAAAATCCATTATAATGTTATTTATATAGTCATGCATCAATATATTATTAATACACTAATACATATTAACAAAAAATCTACACTTTAATAAGTTTATCTATACTTCTGGAAGGGCAAACTTCCCCACTTAGTATATTATAAACAGGCAGGTTTTTTCTTAAGCTAGTTTAGCATTTGTGCAATTTTCAAGTCACCAGAATGAGATACCTGCTCTCTCCAGATGTTGTACAGGGTAGAAAGCAGTAATGAAAAATGTTGCTTATGAAAGTGAATTAAATTCATGTTTAAGTCTCTCTTAAAGCACACACTGAAATCATGCATAGGGCTTGCTGAAAAAAAAAAACTGGTGAAATATTTTCTTGAAATAAGGCAAAAGTTCCAGAGAAAAATGCTTTGATGTTTTTGATACCAGCAGAATGTACTTCTAGTTTCAAAACACTGTATAATGAAAAGGTGGTGATTTCCAACTAAAAAAATTAAAACTGTCTTGAGATATGATACATTTAACATCGATTGCATATATCAAGACATAGTGAATAATTTAGGCCTTACTAAAAGTACTTCATATCATGTTTTGATGAAAATACATGAAGACGATTTGCAAGTCAGGAAACTGACCAGAATTTATGATATGTTTGCCATAACTAAATATGGGTTTACTTGCAGTTATATTTCCCTCTCTCCTGACATATTTTGTGCAGAGGTCTGTGTACCTAATGAGAAGATAAAAAGAATTAAAAATAAAGAGCTGTTTACATCTCTCTGGCTTTGTTAATTTTGTAAAGGACAATAAAATCATTGCTCAAAGTCAACTAACTTGCCATGTTTTAAGAATATTCCACTCTAAACAGAAGTAAGGCATTAAACATTCAACAGCATAGTCCTAGACCTGTCCTGGAGTCTGAGACACTATTGATGAAATGTAGTAGCTGAAATACGCAAGTTAGTCCTTGCCTCCTGATTGGCAGAAGTCAGCTTCGTTGTCAGCTCTTCCTTCATATTTTCCAGCTGCTGTCGGAGCTGATTCTTATCATCCTCCAAATGCAGTTTCTCCTTCTCAAACTGCTGCTCCAACTCCTTCAGAAACAGGAAGGATGGAAGAAATATTAAATACTTGCCGTACAGTAATTGCAAAGTACTGGTCTACCACATGGGAATCATTCTAACTGGCATAAATACTTGTGATCTCAACCCTTTCCTTAAACTGTTAAAGCATGAATATTTATTTCCTTTTACAACAGACCCTAATTTTTCACTTTATTTTGTTATTTAACATCCTTGATTAATCACGAAATAAAGACAAACAGGACCTTCCTCTCAACTGCTTCTTAATTATCAAAAGCTTTAAAACTGTATCTACAGTTTTTCAGTCTAAGTTGAAAGAACAATTTTTCATTTTTTTATAAAATTACACCGATAAATCTGCATGTCATTCAGCCTTTATCCGTTTATTTCCTACAAATAATCCCCATAGGAAAGAGTAAATCTTAAAATCCAGATTCAACTGAAGTTTTTCAGAATGTTACAATGAATGAAAAAAAATGCCTCACACCATATATCTATAAAATTTATGTAGAACCAAAAGAGATCAAGAATTAGTTTTCAAGTTTAACTATATGGAAAGAATCAAGTAACACCCCTGTTTTCATTCAATCTTTATGGTGTAATAGCCAAATTCTCAAAATAACTGATGGATGAATTATATTTCTCTTACATGAGCCTATGTTTTGTGTGTATACATATACACATAAATGTTAGAAACTATATTTTTAAAGGAAAATTATAAATTTATACTTCAGCTTTATTAATATTCAGAATACATTTTCAGAAGAACAATTTCTTTCACAAAATACTTTAAAGGAAACATGTTAAAATTGAGAATTTTATTACATATTTCAGTGACTTATACTATATAACCCATAATACTGCAAAGGTTTAGTGAAGAAAATTAAGGTTGCCAAGCAAGGTCCTCCAGATTCATACCATACAAGGCTTTAAGGTTTTCTATGGAGCTAGAGGCTCTTTTATTAACTCCTTCCTAGAGGCTCAGTTGAAATGCAAGGCTTAGCATCGATTCAGTGCCTCTATACAGACCTGGGCTCAGGTTTCTGAAAAATCAGTATTATCTCAGAAACAGCCATGAAAACACATAGACCAGAGCCAGCCTGAAACAAAAAGCACAACTGGAAGTATTGGCAAAATTGGGGAAATAGGGAGAAATAACTAAGGTACTAAAGAGGAAAAACAGTTACTAAAAGATAAAAAAGTCTAAGGACACACAGCGTTTCCTGCTGCAAGACAGCAATGTAGGGTCACCCACCCAACTCCAAGAAGCAACAAAGCCCAAGCTTTCCTCTTCCAAACCCAAAGATGCCTCAAGTGTTTTTCAGGGCATGGTAAGCACATTAAGCAGCTTGTTAGTTCTAACACTGCTCTAGGGTATGTGGTAGGCAATACATAATTTCTGTGTACACTGTTTACACAACTTCTTCATTCATAGTAGAAGTTGGACAGAGAGACAAAACAGAGGGTTACACTGTCACGGACACGTTACCAAACAACATAACAAGTGCCCGCCTTCTTCACTGAGTCCACGAGTCAACACATGGCATAAATGCACCTTGCTCAGTGAAACTTGATCAATTTGTCTTGTTCATGCTGAAATCTGCTGTCTGCAAAATTCCACTGGTGTATTTAGACCCTATTCTGATAACAGAGTAATTATTTCTCTGATGATACTTGTCAGTACAGCTGTGCGGTGCTGCAAAATTATTAGCAACTCTATTTTCATGATCCTCCTGATGCCATTTTTACAGCTCATTTTATAGATGGAAATACTGAAGCAAAAATAAATAATTTTTGAGTCCTACTCTAATTCTAATGAATTCTCTTCTGTTCCCCAGATGCATTTCCCAAGCTTCCATTCCCAATGAATCCTCATGTCCTCTATCCCAAGGCTCCTGGTACCACGCTTCTTCATCATACAAAATTCGACTCTGCTCTGCATTTAAGCTTGACTGTTTTCTTCCTTGGATTACATGATCACCATAACATGTGCTTAGTGAGATAGGTTTGACAGAGGAGACAGTGAAATCTGATTAGATTTACAGTCAGTGAAATCTGATTCAGATTGACTGAGATCTTGATCCTAACATCCCTTCATAGCTAGTTGTTCCTTGCTAAAATCATTTCACATTTCTCACACTTAGAAAGGTGTTCCCTATTTAAACTAGTTTACTGATTTAAGAAAAAAAGTTTGCGATCTCTTTTTTTTTTTATTCTCCACATTATTTTAGTAGCAAACGAAACAAAAGAGAAAGAACCCCACATCTTACTGAAATAAAAGAAAAATATACCCAGAAGCCCTAAGACACACTGTCTTAATAACAGGCATGTTTAAAGTTTTGAAGAAAGTAAACCTGAAAGATAGATGCATATCTATCTCTGAGAACTGGTTCAATTACTAGGTGACAAAAAATATGTTGGATTTACTAAAAATTGAACTCAGAAGCAACATACCAGCAGAAAAATTCACAAAAACAAACCAAATCTGTCTGAGATGCACATCACTAACTATGACCATGTTCCTTGGTTGTAGTTAGTGATGTGCTCCAACAGGTATGTTTCCTGTGAATATACGAAAAGAAATATAACAAAGCCTTGAATTAGACATTTAATCCTCTCCCATGTAAGGCAAAATTTGTGCATAACACACATACTATCAGGGAAGGAAATAATAATTAAAAAATGGGCCTCACATCCTGAGAAAGAAAAAGCCAGATTTGTGAAACAGAAAAAGCCTTTCAGTTTCAGGATTCCAGTCAAAGGTAAATGTATAGTTGCTGGAGAGTGAGTTGCTGTACAGTACATAATTTTATGATGCAAGCTCAGAACAGTTGTTGTCGTCTTCTGAGCACACATATAGCCAAGTCCTAATAAAATATCTTTCTGTACTTCTAGACTGTCAATGAAATGACAAATAAATTTCAAATAAATGTTATAATAATATGAACATTCATCTCCTTCAGAAGAACTGATCTTGATATACCAACCCTTCTAAACACGGGTCACAAATCCCAGGAAAACAAAACTATTACACTTGAAAATACATTTGTATAAATGGGGAATTACTCTTATGTATGCAGACAAATGACAGTACAAGTGCTTTTTTTTTTTTCCCCAAGATATTTGTTGTTTTTCTAAAGGTTAGGCAGTTTCTTTAGAAGCCTGCAGGTAATCCCAAATTAAACTTGCCATAAAACAAAACCATGCAGTACAAGATGTAAACTGTAACAGTTGCTTTTTGCTTGATTACTAAGAAAATAAGAACATACCATCTGCAGTTTCTTCTTATCCTTATTAGCATTACTGTGTGCAGCCTCAATTGCAGTATGGTGTTTCCACGCCAATTCTTCTAAGGTCTTGGAATGAGCCTCCTTTAACTGTGCAGCCTCTCCTTCTAATCTTGCTTGTAATTTTACCAGCTCCTTCTCATAATATTCACGTTGCGTTTCCCGTGCTTCATTTACTTTCTATAAAGTATAGGAAAAGAAATCTATTCAATGGTAAAAAAAATATGAACAGTAGGAATAAAAAAAAAATACAAAAAATTACTGATGACAAAAATCTGCAAAAAGTTAACTTCCATATAAAACAAATTGCACAAATGCTAAGCACCAACTACATGATTCAGTAACCAAAGAGGTAATTTTAAAAGATCCATGCAAAACAATACATACTTACTAAAAATCTAAATTTTCCTCTCTTTAATCTGAGAAAACAACAATCAGGTATCAAGACTATAGAGAAATTTCGATTTAGTATTTTCAAACATGTTCAATGCATTTTCAGCAAATGGCTTTTTAAACTGTTCTTTAATCATTACACATTTGTCCTTCCTCAAACAATTTAGATATTAGGCATATACACACAAGGTCATAAATCAAATTATACTATTAAAAGATTGTCCAAAGCAGTCTGAACATTTCATCTGACTTCTCTCTAATCTCACTTTACACTTGACAGTAGTCATTCTTTTTTTGCTACAAGAAATATACTTCAAACATACTGTTCCTAGTCTGGTCATATCAAACAAAAATTAGAGTATAATTTTTTTTCTGAGAATCCTCGTTTTTCTTTGTTTTATTTAACTAAAGCAAATAAGCTGTTTAACCTTCTCCAATGCCAGAATTTGCTGCCTTTGACGCTCATCCAGACTCTGCGTTTTGCTTTGTAATAAATTTCTTTCCTCTTCCAGCTGGGACAATTTTTCCTTTAATCTAGACTTTTCTGATTCCAAGTCTCTGATTGTAACTTCTTGAGTCATTTGAGTAGCTTGAAGCATTCCAATGTGACCTAAAAACAAAACAGATCTTTAGAACCTCATAGCATTGTTTTCATGCAATTGAAGTGCACATTCATATTCCAGTGATAGTATAAATCTAATGGAAGCTTGCATATGGATCTCCCTTGCAAGCTCTATCTTCACTGCAATACCTATCTTCCTCTCCACTTCTCACTTGTTTAGTTTTATTGTAAAATGCCCAACAACAGTAGAGCACGTTGTGCTGGGGCTCCTTTTGTTTCAATTTTCCTTGTTCAAAGCTTCATGTTGATTCCCAGAGGAAAGCAGAAGTAGGCAATTCTAACAACACTGAAGAACTGATCCCACCTAAACCTGCATATTTCTATCATAGAATAGATAGACAACAGAAAGCAAACCACTGATATCTAAAGACAAACATGTCCTTGTTTTATCAAACTCATAATTTAGCATACGAGATACATAGCTTTATCTGCTGTAAAATGTATAGAATCACACTTTATTTTGCTAAAGGGATATGACTAAAAGATATAAAAAACTCTCTCTACAGTAAAGTATGACGTAAATCCTTGCAGGTTGGAAACCTCCTTTTAATTTATTTCTATATTTAAAAAACCAACAAACCAAAGAAGTAAAGTTTCAAATTACACAATGTAAGTATCTGTCCTTCACATAACCAGCTGACAAAGGTTTATGACTTCAGAAATTTGTGTGTTCCTCTTGATGTATATATTATTTTAGATAACTGACTAAAGCAGAGACATTTCTGCTATTTTGGGAGAGGCTTTGGATGCTTCTAGTTTGATCCAACTGAAAGATGAGAGATACCATTTACTCAGAATAATTTTCTGCTGTTTTTTGTAGTCTCAATTTCTAGGAAAGATTGTTGTTTCCCTTCTCATTTTATTACACCCTTCAAAAATGACAGATTTAATGAAAGTTCAGTTTTATAACAGAGCATTGCTTTTAAATTTAAATCACTAAGGAATAGCTATGAAAGTGGAGTATGTGCTGTTTCTCACATGACAAAATCACTGAGCTTCATGATTCATTTCCATTTATTGTTAAAAGCAAGATGTGCCAAAAAGGTAACTGTTTTAGCCTTTGTTGCCTGGGGACACAGATGTGAAGGGAAAAGCCATGAGATATATAACGAAATTTGGAAATTAAAAATGCCTCAAGCTTAATAGCAATTTCATTTAAAATGCACACCTCTAATTGTACTAAGCCCTTAAGAATTCTAAAACTTATTTCCACAGTTTTGTTTGTAAAACTGAAGAGGAAGACTTAGGACAATGGGTATGCTTAGGTTCTGTAACATTTTTTAAAAATCCTTATTTCAAAAGTTCAGCCATTTAAGAAAGGTATTTTCAAACCCCAAATTTTATAATCTAACAAGAATAATAAGAATACAATGATTTTTAGTTTGTCATACAAATATGTCATATACACACACACACTGATCTAGAACTTTTGTTCTAGCAATACCAACACACAAGACAGGTTTCCCACTTCTCATGCTCTACAAAAAAAGTATGAAATGCAGCACTTTCCTTACAAGTTGGGAATCTCAGGATAAACAGAAGAAGAATATTTTAAATGCCCCAAAGAGACTCAATAGTGTTCAAAAATAGCAATACGATGGGTAAACATTCTTTATGGTAATTAAGTATGAGAATTCAGTTTCTTTGAGGAAGAGCTTCTGACAGTGTGAGCTGACAAATCAAGGAGATGGCAGTGGGCCAGTGTCAGAAACCATTTCCAAACAGGCTGGCAACCAACTACACCACATGGCAATGGCTTGGTGGCACCACTGGAAACAGGGATCCTGGTTCTTGATGCACAGCAATAACTCTGTAAAACAAAGATGCACTGCTGACAGCACCACTGAGCTTGGCAACAGCACGGACTCACTGGGACTGCTGGTAAAGCTGAAAACCACAGTGCCAGAGGATGCCAGGCCTGGCCTCAATCACAGGCTAGCTGACTCCATGCCATCAGTAATAAAGAAAATCTGCCTGGGTGTTTATTTCCACTACATTTAGGGTGGCCTGGTGAAAACCCCCATGCTTCTGCCTAAGGA
Source organism: Sturnus vulgaris (assembly GCF_052056855.1). NCBI lineage: Eukaryota > Metazoa > Chordata > Aves > Passeriformes > Sturnidae > Sturnus > Sturnus vulgaris. The sequence goes on along the minus strand of NC_142245.1, from coordinate 66,241,291 downwards.
ATGAAACAGCAGAGGCTTTAGAGTGTATGAGAACAGGGCTTTCATACATTCATGAATTTTTCTATGGCTGCTTAACAAAACACCTTTTGGAGGGTCAGATTCCCATTTTACATACTCTCAGCAGCAAGCCTATTCCCTTTAGCTGTTTGATCTAATAGGACCTTGCAGTCTTGGGCTCCTGCTGGTCACTATATTGTTCCAACATATGGCCTAGACTACTCATGGGCTTGTGCTAATTTGTGTAGAAAACAATCAAGAGTTGCTATAATTGGTCTAGTTCAACAAGACCAAAGATAGGCATGGGGCCCCTTTTCAAGCCCAAGACCCTACCTATTGTATAGTTCTCTAAGTTCAAGTACTGAGGCCCATGCCTACTACTGAGCACACTAGGGAGACAATGCCAAAGAGGGAAAAGAAACCTGCATGTGTACAGCCAGGTCTTAAGCTATTCTTTGAGCCTTTCCACATGCCACCAACTAAAAAGGAGCAAAGAAAGCAGCTATAGAGAAAACTTTAAATGATTTATTATTCAATAAGCTGTAAATCTTCCGACAGTAGGTATAAAGCAAAGTACCACAGCATTAGCAAAAAGAAAAGAACTGAAGAAAGGTGGAAGAAAAGGAAGCATGGCTCAGTTACTATGCAGAGAACAGATACAGAGCAGAATTGTTCTGTGTAAGTGCAGTTCCAAGGCCTGGAAGATACATACATACCATACAAAGTACAGCATTTGGACAAATGAGTACACAAAAAAGGAAATTTAAGTACAATGCGTGCAATAGCAAAAAAAGTTTTAAAACCCTCCAAACTTGTTGGAAAATTCTACTGAAAGCATTAAACGGTCTTCAGGCATTCTAAACCTGCATGAGGCTGACAGGAAAAGGAAAGGCTAGAATAAAAGGATGAAGTTCGTTTTCAGATTAAGTTACTGACATACATACTGGCTTTGAGAACAAGATCAGTGGCCTGCTGCTGTAAGCGCTCTCTAGCAGCTGCAAGCTCGCTTTCCACTTCTTTGTGTTTGCTTAACAATGACATCTCCTCCTCCTTCACATCATCTAGCTGTTTTTGAAGAACCTAGAGGAAACACAGAATATCTGTTACCATCATATACAATCATGTCAATTTAAATGAGCATTAGGTTAAAAGGTACAGAAGAGACCTTTCAGCAAACAAGTTTTATTCATACAAAAGTTGAAATAGTGCAATATTATTGCCATATTCATTGTGTATTATATGTAATGCTTCAAAAATACTTTTTGAAGAACAAGATAGTGGGGTACATGGCCTGACAGTAATGCATAACAGAAATATGACAATATTCAAAAAGATGTATGAAAAAATAAAAACTATAAAATGGTCCACAGAGTTTGGGGGTCAACTTTAGAAACGTGGTTTCTGGTATCTGAGAGTTTTTCACATTAAAGAATACATTATGTGTTCACAGCAGTTTAGTGTCCTTCATTGCAACTCTGAGTGTTTACTACTGACTCAAACTAAGCTACCTGTGGAGATATATAAAATGAGAGCTGGGCAATTCCTTATATCAAACACTCCCGGGGGTCACTATTGGGACCAGCAGTTTTTAGCATGTTTCTCAGCCACACGGGCAGTGGTATCGGGTGCACCCTCAGCACGTTTGTGATGACACCAAGCTGTGTGGTACAGTGGACTCGCTGGAGGGAAGGGATGCCATCCAGAGGGACCTTGGCTGGTGGGACTGTGCAAACCTCATAGAGTTCAACAAGGCCAAGAGCAAGGTCTTGCACCTGGCTCAGGACAATCCCAAGCACAAATACAGGCTGGGTGGAGACTAGTCCTGGGGAGAAGGACTCTGGGACAAAAAGCTCCATACGACTTAGCAATATGCACTCACAGGCCAGAAAGCCAATCATGTCAGGATGCATCAAAAGCAGCATGGCCAGCAGATCACAGGAAGTGATTCTGTCCCTCTACTCAGCTCTTTTTAGACTCCATCTGCACTACTGTGTGTGTGGGGGCCCCAACACAAAAAAGACAAGGAGCTATCAGAAAAAGTCCAGAGGAGGCCATTAAATCAATGACAGGGCTGGATCCCTTCTTCTATCAAGACAGGATGAAAGAATGTTCAGCCTGGAGAAGAAAAAGAGAGAGCTGGAAAACAACTTTTGACAAAGACATGTAGTGATAAGACAGAGGGCAGCTGCCTTAAGTTGAAGGAGCATAGGTTAAGATTAGATATTATGAAGAAATTCTTTCCTGTGAGGGTGGTGAGGCACTGGAACAGATTGCCCACAAAGGTTGTGGACTCCCCATCCCTGTAGGTGTCCAAGGCTGGATGAGACTCTAAGCAAGCTGGTCGAGTGAAAGATACATCAGCCCATGGCAGAGGGTTTGGAGCTAGATGATCTTTACTGTCCCTTCCAACCCAAACTATTCTACAGTTCTATGATTCTAAACTTTTATTACGCCTTAAATCAGATGTACTGATTCACAACAGTATATCTTGGATAGCGTAATGTATTCTAGCCATGCAGGAAGGAAAAGAAAGTATTGTTCTGGTTCAAAAGGAAATATAGATTTCTTATAATTCAAGTTACTGACTTTACTAGTAAAGAGTCATTTCAGAAACAAAAGCAGAAGAGAGAACTGAGGAAAACACTGTACAGGATGTGTAATGAAACAGACATCAGATGTGGTGATATTATGCATTTGACCACCTCATCCACAATGATCAGAGCAGGAGTTGACTTTAAAATCTACTGCAGATACTGTACTAGACTCTTCCTCTTCTTTGGGAACAGAATTCCTTTACTGCAGGAATGATCAATATACAACTGGTTTCACCTTCATCGCAGCTTTCCATAAATCCACGTCTGAAGCCCCTTGCAGAAGAGGCAAGAAGAGACGTGTGAAGAACTGACTGCAGGCCCCCTTTACTATCCCCCTGCATCAATGCAGGGGAAGAGATTAGAGAATTGAGAATAAAGTTAAGCCCAGGAAGGATGAAGGGGTTGGGAGAAAGTGCTCTTTTAAGATTCGGTTTTACTTCTCATTATCCTCCTTTGATTTGATTGGTAATAAATTAAATTCCCTTTTTCCAAGTCAAGTCTGTTTAGCCCATGATGGTAACTGATGAGTGATCCCTCCCTCTTCTTATCTCAACTCAGAAGCCTTTCATTATAGTCTCGCTTCTCTGTTCAACTGAGGAGAAGGGTGATAGAGCACTTGGCATGCAGCCAGGGTCAACCCAACACGCTAAATAACTCTGTTATTTAGTGTGTTATAATAACTCTGTTTGAGTTTAACCCGGTAAGCAGCTAAGTATGACACTACCACCTGCTCACTCCTGACAAAGTGGGACAGGGAAGGGAGGGTAAAAGCAGGAAAACTCGTGGACTGAGATGAAGACTGTTTGACAGATAAAACAAAAGCCACACACAAACAAGCAAAGTAAAACAAGGAATTCATTCACCACTTCCCATGGGCAGGCAGATGCTCAGCCACCCCCAGGAAAGCAGCACCCCATCAGGCATAACAGTGACTTGGGAAGGCAAACACCATCACTCCTTCCTCCTTCCCCCAGGTTTATATGCTGAGTATTATGTCATATGATATAGAATATCCCTGTGGTCAGCTGGGGTCAGCTGTCCTGGCTGTGATTCATTCCAGCTCCTTGTACACTCCCATCCTCCTCAATGGAAGAGTGGGGTGAAAAGCCAAAAAGACCTCGACTCTGTGTAAGCACAGCTCAGCAATAACTAAACCATTTCTGAATGACCAACACTGTTTCCAACACAAATCCAAAACATGGCACCCCACAAGCTGCTATGGAGAAAATTAATTCTACCCGAATTAACTCCACTGAGTCAAACCTAGTAACATATTGAAAGAGTGTGTAGTACTTCAGTTGCTGCTGGTGAATATATTGTTAATTAAACAATTAAGTTTAAAGTAGAAATATATGAAAAAAATTTGGAGAAGATGACAAGTAAGTATGAGGGATAGAAAATAAATTTTCGCAATCCAATTACCTCCTCAACGTAACAGCCACATGGAAAAACTGCTTCTATAGGAAAAGAAAATTCACAGTCTTGGGAACAGCATATCATCAGTCTCACCTGCACATTGTTTTCTGCAGTACCAAGAGCCACCTGAAGTTTTTGGCATTTTTCCCGTAGACTGGCAGCTTCATCCTGGACCATTTGCAATTCAGTTTTAAGCTTCCCCAGATTCTTCCGTAACATACTTTCCTGGTTCTGAAATTCTTTTCTTAGCTCCACTTCTTTCTCTTTGCAAGCATGTAGACTTTCTGCTGTAAAAAGCTGAGATCTTTTCAAAGAGTCAAGTTCATGTTCATAGAAGGACTGTGCTTTGCTGAGTTTGCCTTCATAGTCCTCAATAAGCTTTTTTCTTTCCAGCCTTAACTCTTCAACTTTATTGTTCAAGTCCTCCAGCTCCAGTCTATGCAATTCCTCCATCTTTTCTTGCCCCTTACTTAAAGTAGCATTCTGACTCTGATGAGTCTTCAGAAGTTCTTGAATTTCAAGCCTGTGGGCAGCTTTTAAGTCTTCCAGAGCTGTACGCTTGTCCTTCTCATACTGTACTTGCAACTGCATGAAACTTCGTAGCCTTTCCTCGAATTTCTTTCTGATCTCTTCTACTTCCCTTGACATGGTCACTACACGTTGGACATGCTGAGCTTCTGCACAAAGCTGCATATCTTCAACTCTATCTTTGTATGCTTCAAATTCTGTCAAGGCCTGATGTTTCATCTTTTTGTGATCTTCCAGTGACTCTTCCAAAACCTGAATCTTTCTCTTGAGATCCATTTCTTCTGCCATTTTACTTTTATACTGCAAGATCTTCTCTCTGGTCTCTGCAAGAATTTGTTGGATTTCTTCTTCATGAGCATCCTTAAGGGCTTGGATAGCTGCTTCATGTTCATCATTTTTAGTGTTCAAAGCATATATTACCTGCAAACATGAAATAATTTTATATTAACAGAAAAGGCATCCTGGTTATCTGTTAAATCCCAAGAAAAACATCTTTATACCCATGTTGTTGCTGTAAATACACTGGGGGGAAAAGCACATTTAAAAATCCTGGATTTATTTAAAATAGTTCAAAGCATAAAAAAAAATTGACAAGGTCTTCTATTGGAAAATAACAGAGTATATATCACAACAAGAAATTAACCTGGGGAAAAAAATGATATATCTCAGATCTCTCCTTTCCAAATGTTAAGAGTTCTTAAATATTTCATTTCAGAAACATCTAAAATGCAAACACTAGTTATTTTGGATTATAATCTTGATGGTTGCCCAGATACAATTTCACTTTTGACAGCTTTTCTAGTAAACATTCTGTGTATCCTAAGGTCTAAGGTCCCTCACAAGATAAATTCACCGACTTCCCAGCTAGTAAGTCAGCAGAACAGAAAAGTTCAGGGCAGGGCAGGCAGCAATCTGGGGAGCCCAGGGAGCTAAGCAATTCAAGAAGGCTGTGAAAGCAGCAAAACCACCAGCATTCAATGAAAGTTTTAAGATAACCAGATATATCCTAAGGGATGTTTCAACTGCACCACAACATAGTAGATCATCATCTTGGTTTTTAACTAGGAAGTACAGATAAGTATGTGTGTCTGTATCTGTATAAATCAGATAATAAACTATTCAATAGGTGAGGTTAATGCAATCTTTTGCTTCAAGAACTCCAGCAATTCCCCCATACTTCCTAGATATAAAGGCAGCAGAGCTATAGAACACATCTGAACAAAAAAAATTCTGAGTAGCATAACTTCTGTGTCTTAAAAATTAACAAGATGCTACCAAAAAAAAAAAAAAAAAAGAAGCAGCACAGGATTTTCTTTTTTCACTGAGGACAGAACCTAGACCAGGCCTCCATCAGCACTGAACCAGGCAACAGAGAAGGGTTGCACTGACTTGCTCTCAAGGCTGGCAAATATGAAGAAGGCACAGAATTGCTCACCTGACACCAAGCAAAAGCCTCTATGCACTAGAGAAAGTGTCTACAGACAAGTGCTCAGATGAGCTACAAAGCTCAAAAGAGTTCTCACAAGTGAAAGAGCAGATTCAAGACTTTGGCCATGGTGTTCTTTTGTTTGTTTGTTTGAACAAAGGTCCAGACACTTTATTCTAAATTTTATGCCGGAAATAACATACCCCATTCTATTACCTTAGCACAAAATGCCAACAGGACAGGCTTTAGATTACAATTGAAAAGAAAAAAAGAAAAAGAAAAAAGTTCTGAAACAGCATCAGATGTAAAAAAACCCAATGCTCCCCAGACTCACTTATCTTTATGCAAGGATATAAATTCCTTTATAATAAGGAATTAACTTCAAAATATCACAAAACACCACTTTAACTTATTCTAACTCAATTTTTAAAAAATAAGTATGTGCTATTTAATGAAAGAGGGGGAAAAACATAAGCTTTCCATAGTTTTGGCAACTTGTTTTTAGTACTTCTTACATATCTGTAGGTATCAAGGACGCTTTTGGCTTTCTTCCTGCCCAGATAAAAAAAAATAAAATTAAATTTCCTATTTTGAAGGAGTTTCATGGTACAGAGACTCACAAAACTCTACCAAAACATTGCAGAAATTGACAACTCAATCACATGCAATTTCATTAGCAAAATCACAACTATCACTTAAATGCCCTTCACTCAAGGTTTCAACCGTTTATATTCTTATTGTCTTTGGTGGTGCCAACAGTAACTTCTGATCACAAAGTTTTCACCTCCCTCCTGTTACAAAGAGTCTCAGCTATTGGATCCCAAAGGTTTGTTTTCCTGTTGGTTTAATGGCATGTAGTATTCAACTTCTTCATTAATATCAAAAATTACTTGAAAACAGAGGGTCTGGGATTTTTCTAAATGTTATGTGTGCTATCTTGCATGAATAGGCCTTAGTTTTGGTTAGAGCTGGACAATGTAATTTAAAACATACTATAAAAAAATAAATCTCACACTTAGGATCAGGTCATTATAATGAGCAATTGCAGAAGACCAGGTCAAAACCCACACTCAAAACAGCCTTTGACTCTTGTCCTTGTGCACAGAAGTGCCATAATGTTCTTAACTTCAGGCAGTGTTCCAGTCTCAAGTTATGCACTACTATGATCTGCAGAAAGTATAAATCAAAAAGCATTTTCAAGGGTATTATGATTTAGCAGTGGAAACCTCACTGAAAACTCCCAAGTGAAAAATAAATCCATGTGCAATGCCACATTCAGAAGATATCTTTAAATTCTCATCATTTACTTGCTCCCTGCTAAAAGCACTGAACAGCAACAAATTCAGTTCAAATTCAAGCACGACTTGTTCCCTAAATGGAGAGCATTCATATCTTACGGGAAATGTAAAAATAAAATGCATGCAACTGAATGTTGCATCATAATATATGCCTTATAGCAGCCTGAATTCCGGCGTCACCAAATTACTATAAACCTCAGTATTTTTAATGGAATGGAATAGTTGTATCAGATTTTATCTTTGAGAATTTGATGCACTGTATTAATACATGAACACAGGGAAAAAAATTGTGCGAACTGAAGCAAAAGAAACTTAATAGCACTTCAATGAAATGCAAGCAGAAATTGAAGTACCTTGGAGCAAATGAATACATTTAAAGTTCTTGCTAAAATAAATAACTCCTTCTCAAGTAGGTTTCTGAAAATTAACAAACAGTAAGGTTGCAAATGTTGGAGGTAGATAAAATAAATTTTGCACTCTCTATTTTTAAATGAGAATGTGAACTCCTGCTAAACATGCTTGTAAATGCGTTTTAAAATGCTTTAAAAAACATCAGCAGCTTTTTTAGTATAACTGCATAATACTAAGAACCATAAATTGCTTATTTGAGTAATTCATATTTTTCCAGCTCTACTCTAACTGTACATACCAATTATTATCACATGACAGTAAAAAAAAAAATCATGCTTTACTGTACAGTCAGCATATCATTTTAGAGGGCCGGACAGAACTATACTCTCTATAGGGATACCGAGATTGCCAGCTAATACTTTTTACACAAACCAGTAACATAATTATTAAGAAGAATCTACTGAAACACTGTATGCGTTGGTCTGAAGAACTACAACAGAGTAAGTAAGTACCAATAACAGCAATAATCTTGGTTATGCCAGTAATTAATTATCTGATTGTTTAATTATGTTCTATGTGGTAAGGTGAAGCAAGTCAGTCTCTGTGCTAACTTTGGTGTTTTGAGCTACGTGGAATACAAACACTTCCTGTTCCACACTGTTTGTGGCTCAAAGATGAACATTTGGCTGACGAATATTTTTTACCCCAAACCAGATGTTATGTTTTGGAAAGCTAACCAACGCTTGCATGGTCAGCTGTACCTTGGTCATCTGCTCCCCTGTCAGCAATTTAGTCACGATAGAATGCTTTTCTAATTACAAATGTGTAATTCACCTTAATACTAGAATTGAGTGCAAATTATTTTGCAGCATAGAAAACCATAATCTATGATTTTATAAAAATATCCCCAAAAAAATGTTTATGGTTCATTTTCTCTAATTTTACACATAAACAAGAGCTGATACCTGTGAGAGAAAAATATCACTACACATCTTACACAAACATCAATCTTATGACTTTGGTAAACCTCGTTCTCAGACTTGATGTGTGGGTCCCTGGGTCAGAGCACCATGTTCAGCCTTGTTCAGGTGAACTCTTATGTTCCCAGTGCTCCCAGGATGCTGCTGCTGCTGCCAGAGGCATCCCTAGATTTTGTCAGTGCTACCTGTCTCCTGCTACCACACAAGTACAGTGCCAACAAAAACGCTTGTGCATAACCTGCTAACGTTTTAGATGTGGACCAGTGAGCCTGACCTACCCTTGCTCTCTGTGGGTAGGTAAGAATTACTTCACATAGGAAGTAGTAACATATACTGAGAAACAGTAAAAAGTGCAGCAGACTGCAAACAGAAAAGTTCAGTCTACAAAATCAGTAAGAAGCACTAAAAAATTGCAAGCATTATCATTAATTAATTTTATGTAGAAATGTTTCCTCTATGATAGTCCAAATCAATTATATGATTTTTGGTACAATGGGTATTGACTACAATCACAGAGTACAGTCTTACAAACATGTTACTACACACAAAAGTAGACTGACAGTTATAATATGTATAGAAAAAAAAATCTTCTTTCTTCTTTTTTTTAAATTCCAGTTTTAAAAAACATCCATTTAGCTAGAAAGATCTTTTGCTTCCTTATGGAAAATCTCATAAATAAAAGATGCTTTGTCAGTCAAGATCTTTGTATTGCTGACAAATGCAGAAACAAGCCTAGAACTTTAGGCCAGGATTTCTTAGACATCACAGAAAAGGTGGAAGGAAGACACTTGTTCTTCAGCTCCGTGGTTCATTACAAGTCTTTTTAAATACCTGGCATTAGAGGCACAGTACAATGAGCACGGAAGGGACAAATATGGTCTACAGCTGTAAAAGGAGTGTCCCCTGCCAATAGCAACTCTCCCCAAAAGCTGGTCTAACTAGACCAGTCCTTCTTGAGATGAAATCCACAGAGGACAAGAACTTGAAATTTTTTTCGTAAAAAACCACTTTCACATGAAATTAATTATTAAAATATCCTTTATGCTATTCAACATTCTTCATATGTTAGCTCAATTTATGCCTAAGTAAAATTCAGTATTTTATTCCTTTACAAACTCTGAACAAAAATACTGGATTCTTTTTACTACAGCAACTAGCTTTCCAAAGCAATCTCTAATGATTTTTGTTTACAATTAATTATTTAGAGAATGTCACTATGATGCTCAACATAATTTCTAAGTATCGAGCATTAACAGATATTCACTACTAGCTAGGGCTCTACCTTTGGATAAGAAGAAATTTTTCATTTTCTCACTTATTGATAAACACTCATACTTAATTTTCTGTAAAAGAGGGTAAGTCCAAGGTCATGCACTGCTTACCAACATCTACACTGAGAAGAAAACACAGGGAAAAAAATAATTTTTTCTTTTCAGGTTTCCTGATGTTTATTACTATATACAGTAGATATAATACCTCACAGGGGCCCATACACCTAGAGGAGCTTTCTTCATGCTCCTAAATACTTGCTCCTCAAGTAACCTGATGTGCTGATAATCCATTTCTACTTTCAGAACTGCCAAGTACAGATCAGTATCACATTTAACAACTTGACTAACAACCCCTCCTGTGTTTTGTTTATTTGTATATGTCCCACACTGAAATATTAACTCTTGAATTCCCTGAAAATCCTACTGGTTTAAAAGATCTGCTTGCATTTACAGCTCAGCATGTTTATAAATTATTACAGTGCCTGTACCTTAATATTTAATTATTAGAAAAAGTCATGCCACAGTCCAATTAATCGTGGGGCAGGAGATGTCCTCACTCAAAGAAGAGGTGCAGAGCATTTCTCGACACAGGGACAGAGTGGTCAGCATGGCCGAATACGTCATTCATTTACTGCGGCCCCTCTCCTTTCCCTAGAGTCGTATGAGACAGCAAATGAGAGGCTTTCTTGGAGCTCATCAGGACCACAGCCTTTCTTGGAAATATGCACTTTGTCCAAACTCAGGAATAGGGATAGCCTTTATCAATCAGGTAGCACAAATCAAAAGCATGGCAGCAGGTAAAGCTACAGCTGCAGAGCACTCTGTAATCAAATTCAACAAGAGGAGCCCATTACCTGCACCTCTTTTGATAGCCCAGCACACTGAGCAGCAACATGAGAATGAAATTCACAAGTTCAGAAGCCAGGCAGTCAAGAGTGGTTTAAACCTAAGGCCTGAGGGCCAGGACACAACAATTTGTGATCCTACAAGTGATTTTAGTAATCAGTAGTGAAGAACTGAGAAGGAGCTCACCCATAATTAGAGGTCAAGTGGGCAATCAGGACCTGCTGCTCCTTCTGCTCTAGCAGCTGGGTGCTTCCGAGACTGGGTCTCATCAGTGAAATACAACCATAGGGGGACAAAAGGGGATTTGACAGAGGCATCAGCACATATGTGAGAGTGACAGAAAGAGATTTGAGAGCAAACCCATTCCATTAAGCAGAGTAAATATAATACCAGATAGAGGAATAGATGACATCCTGGTATGGTTAGATGAAAATTCCTTTTTTTACTTATTTGGTTATTTTGGATATGCTGCAGAAAAGGGAAAAGTGGGGAATTTTCCTCATCACAACAAATTATAATGGAACAAAGGAATTTAATTACTGTACCCTGTTTTCTGAGGAAGAAAAAGAGCAGATATCTCTTACAAATATGTATCAAAATAAAATAAAAAATAGGAGGGAAAAGGAAGAAAAATACAGTTCTCTTTAAAAAGGTTTTTAAAAGAATCATGACCTGGCTATGGTGTGACAGACAGATATAATGCTGCATCACCCAAATCAGGAGGAATTTCTCACTGAGAGGGTTGTCAAGAATGGAAATGGGCTGCTCAGGAAAGTGGCAGAGTCACCATCCCCAGAGGTGCTCAAGAAACAACTGGGCACAGCTCTTAGTGCTGTGGTCTAGTTGATATGATGGTGTTTGGTCATAGGCTGGACTCAATCTTGGATGCCTTTCCCCACAGTAATGACTTTATGCCTTTATGAAATATGATACAACCTTCTGAAAATCTTCAGCTGAGGCAAAAATTCAGGTGCAAAACAAGCAATTGTGATGTCAAACAAACTGGAAATACCAACTAAACGGGAAGGGCTATATCAAGATAATATCGCAGGTCTGTGAGAGATGGGTTGGGTACGCAGTTCAGTAACACCAAACATCTCCACTCAGTGGCCAAGATGGCCATTAAAGAATGCTGCAGATGGACAGGCAAGTGGTCAGATAGAATTCAACTAATTTTCAGGAGTAGAATACCTTAGAATTGTATGCACAAGTCAGAACATTGGTAATTTTTTCCAGGAGGAAAGAAGTAGACTTGAAGATCTTGACAGAAAGACAAGAAGCAGCTGGCTAGAAGCGAAGTGCAACTCTTTACTAAAAACGAAATTAGGGGAGACATCACCATTAGTGCTTTGTAAGACCTGGCACTTAATCCCCCACTTGGCTACTACAAGACATCTATTTCTGAAACGCTCAGCTGTTCTACACTGGCATTGCTGTCTCTAATGGAGTTACGTAAGTTTACAGGGCTCAGTTCTGTACATTTATGTTGCACTGCTCTCAAACATAGCCATTTCTAAGCAACACATTTATTACCTGTCTGACTGAGACATTTAGTTTTGCTAGCTGCACCTAAGTTTGCTTTCTGTGCCAAACTGTAAAACCAGCTTGCAGAATAAGCTAAAACAGAGTTCAATGTAAGTTTTAATCTCATTACGACATCAAAAATATTTTCATCATGGCAGGTTCCAATATAACACAAGAATACATTGAAGAAAGACTGTTATGAAAGAGGGAAAATTGTTTAGAAACAGCTTCAAAAGTTAGTCAGAATGGGAAAAAATTCTAGCAGAAAACAGATTAAATGTTTTGTAATGGCTCCTAGAAAATCAACCCTTATTTTTAAACTTGACTAGCACTTGCAAATCAAGTTGAGAGGTACTAAACCTCACACTTGCTTAACTGATAAGGAGAGCTCTACTATACAAATATTATCAAAATAAAACAGTTATTTACAATGCTTCCAAGACTACTTCAGCACTATGACTTAAAAATTATTTGTTCATCCTGAATCATCAGCATTGTTTCAGACCTACATTACAGAGATGTCATTAATGCTTTAATCACCTGTTAGCTACAATAAGTTCATCCTTTCCCTTTCCAATTTCTGTATTTAGTATCATCAAATTACATCCTAATAGGCAGTCAAGCCACAGTTAATGAAGCTGGAATTTTTTCCCAATGTTATTCGGAAATTTCTCTCACACTATTCATTTCTAGAAGGAAAACACACTTTCTAGTTCACCAATTATTCCTTTTCTTAACAAAAAGCAAAGTAATATTACTCCTTGAAAAAGCATCCACAGAAGAAAAACAGCCTTTTGGTGCAAAATATGAGAGATGGCACTGAGGAAGTGAGTTGTCTTCAGTAGGATCAAATGCCTTAAAAGATGACATGCACTGACATTAAAGCAATCAGAGTCTAAAAGGATGAACAGAAGTTGAAATTTTCTGCAAAGTATATTTCAATAACAATTCCATCACATTCAGAGAATCTCAATTTGGAGAGAAAAAAACCAATCATATAAAAGGGCTAAGATTAGTCAGCTGATTCCATTTATTGTCTGAAAGCAAAGCTTAAGTTTTTCCATTTTGTTCTAAAATCAATCGTTTTTTGAAAAGGCCACTATAAGTAATGTCTAATTCAGTCTTAAGCTATTATATTGATCTAAATTACAATTTAAGTCTCCCTTTTTTACTAAACTGAGCTAAATTATCCTCCATACAATCACAATCTATACTTTCATCTACTTTATTTTCATCAGAAAGAAACATTTAAGTCATCTGTACTATATAGAGTAAGTCATAACACTCAAAATAATCCAAATTCTAAAAAATTACTGTCCTATTTCCTTCTAAATCTATTTCCTTGCTTCATCATTCAAGCTAACTTTCATTACAGTTCAAGACTAAAAACTTGCTCTTAAATTTTAATCTATTTCACCTTCTAATCTAACCCCCTATTAATTTTTATGATCTGAAGTGTCATGTTTTTAAACAATTATTTTTCACTAGATGTTTATGATGAAAACATGTCTGATCATTGCCTAGTTTTAGATTTTTCAATATATGGCTTAGAAACACATAGCTTTTTAATAACTAAGGGTATGCAAGCTGAGTTGTCCTGCTTTTTAGGAAAATATAATTTTTGTACAAATACCCACTAATATTGGGAACTGACTTCAAATATTTAGAATGAAAGGGATTTGTTTTTTCTTTTATTTGGCAAGGGGGGAAGAAATTAAAGCAGGGTTGATAGATACAGAACAACAGAACAACTGCAGAAATGTAAAGTAAAATGACGCATCTCCATTTCGTAATCTGCTCTAGAGGAGATCCAAAGCAATATTTTTGAGAGCCATCACCTGAAAATGTCACAAGTACTTTTGGATAATTGTAAATGAAGTTGACACTAAAGGAAGATGATCTCTCTTGCTCTTAGTTTGCTTGTAAACCTGAAAGGAAGGCCTAGTCAGCATTATTATCACCCACACACGCTATTCATTCCTACTGAAGAGTCCTCAAGTGTTGAGCTGATGAAAGGATTTTTTTGTATTCAGTTTTCCCAAAAAAACATCAGTACAATATAAGCCAGAGAAAAGGTCTTCCCAGTTTCATCTTCCCCACCAAAACAAAGTTCATTCTTCCACTCTCTCGGTCTGCAAGTCTTTTCCTCTCAATGCCTGATATATTTTGAGTTTAATTTCCTCAATAATTTCTGTAGACTCTATGTAATTCGAGTATCTAGTGGATCCTCACAGCAGATGAGACCATGCAGATAATATACCACTCAGCCCCTAATGGATCAAAAAAGAAATCTTCGCTACTGTTCTGAAAAGCAGACTGGAAAACAAACACATTGCTTGCTCATAATTGATTTTCTACTTTTCAGACTTGTTCAAGGAAGGAAAGGCATGGAGCCTTCCAAGCAAGTCCACAGTTATGCAGGAAAGAAATGTTAGTGAAAAACATATACTGCAAGACTCCCAACACAGTACTTTTATCTACAGCATCTTTCCATTTTCTAGAAGGCATTAACTACAAATCACTTCTGGAAGTTTTAATGCTATATTTTCAGAATAAATAAAGGAAATTCCAACCAGAATAATGGAATTTTTAATAACTGCAAAAGAATTTGAGTTACTTTCCCAGAAAGAAACTACCTTGAAGTAATTTCTCTTCCCTTCCTCTGGGAAAAAAAAAAGTCTCAATTTTTAAACAAAAAAATAAAATCCATGTTCATGCTAAGACTTATCACTAATTCCACTGTTTTTTAAAAAAATTAGATTATAGAAGCAAAATCATAAAGTAAGCAGAAGGTGGCAGAGTTACCAGTTTAGAGTCCAGGTTTATTTTCAAAGCCAAGCTCAAGATGAATCTAGGGCAAGTCTGTAGTGGCCTACTGGGATACTTTCCAGTAACCTACAGGTACTAATCATGCAATGAAAAAAAATAGTAGCTCCTAGCTACATCTCAGTATTTACACAATAATGACTATTAGTCTTGACATTTGACACTTACAGCTTACAGGTTCGACACAGTAGCTACTGTAGAAACACTATGTATCACAGAAAGGCTGAGGTCAAAACACCCATCTGGAGGTTACCTAGTCTAACCCAGACCCTGAGCAAAGCTAGGACAGACTATTCTGGGCCTCGCTCAGGTGGGTTTTCAATGTCTTCAAGGAAGACAAGGACTCAACATCCCTGGGTAGCCTGTGCCAGAATTTAACCATCTTCACAGTATTTAAAAAAAAAAAAAAAAAAAAAAAGTGTTTTCTTCTGTTTTTGTTTGTGCCTATTACCTTCTGTTTTCATGAGACACCACTAAGAATATGCCTGCTCAGTCCTCTTTACTCCTCACCATCTGGTGTACACACACATTGATAAGATCCCCCTGAGCCTTCCCTTCTCCAGGCTAAACAGTCGCAGCTCTCAGCCTCTCCCAGTATGACAGATGGTCCAGTCCCCTCAACACAGCGGCCTTTTGCTGGACTTGCTCCAGTACATCCATGACTCTCACACGGGGAGCCTTAGAACCAGACCCGGCACTCCAGGTGTGTTTCACCAGCACAGAGCAGAGGGGAGGGACTTCCCTTGCACTGCTGTGACACTCATTCCAGCACACTCCAGAGTGCCATTGACCTTCTTTGCCAAAGGCATGCTGCTGGCCCAGGTTCAGCTCGTGTCTGTCAGGACCCCGGGGCCTTTAGTGCCCAGCTCTTTCCAGCCAGTCGATTCCAACCACGTCCTTGCTGTGCTGCCCCAGATAGGCCTTTGCATGAGTTTTGTGTGGTGCATTCCTCCAGCCTGTCCAGCTCTGAATACCCATCTGTTTTATCAGCCCCTTGTCACACTTCTGTATTGGCTACGAACTTGCTGAGTGTGTGTTCTGTCTCATCACCCAAGTCACGACAAAGATGTTAAACAGATTGACCTCTAGGGCACACTGTTAGTGACCAGCTTTCATCTGAGCTTCACGCAACTGACCACAACACAAAGACCAGAGGTTCAGCCACCTTTCAATCTACTTTAATGTCTACTTGTCTAGCACACGATTGGAGAAAACTCACAGGCACATGACAAAGAACAGCGGAGATGTAACCAAACTTAAATTTCCTTAAAAAACAGTCTTACCCAAAACAAACAAACAAAAGCTAAATACATTTTTTCTCATAGTATCTAGTCTATCTACTTAAAGTTTGTGCAGTTCCTTCCACCACAAGTTTTCTAAACCATTCAATAAAGTGGAAAAAAAATGTATACATAAGCAGGAAAACTGTAGTGTCTCCATCAGAGACCTACAAGAAAACTGATGCTCTGATGAAACCATACAATTATACTGCTTTGTCCTAAAGCAGCTCTTTTTTCTATTCGTCCCATTAAATACAGTAAAAGTAGAATTCTCAACACTCACTTCAACAAGTATACATTATTATTATGGCTATCCTGTTGAATCCAAACTTCATCAGTGAGATAATCTTCTGGAGAGCCACCCTAGTGAATGTTTTTAAAGACTCGTCTCATGCATTTGCAATGAAGGCTTCTACTATTGCTTCTCTTTGGCAGCAAGAACACAAGGAGCTTATTTTAAGAGTACTTACCATGTAAATGATTTGCCAGATTTGCCTCTTTTACAATACTTACTTTATTCCACATGAAATGGGAGACATTAACTCCTATTCTTCAAGCAATTAATCATACAGAATTCTGTAGGTAAGATTGTTCAGAATTCTTCACTTTCAAAAAAAATTCCCCACACTTGATGGGTCAGTCAAATAAGAATCTTCATCAAGACCTCAAGTTTTGGCTGTGATTAGCTATAGTAAGAAGAAAATCTGTGATAGCAAATATGATAAAGATGATTAAAGGGAAACCAAGAAGTCTTCTTTCTTCAGCATCTATTAATTCCTTTTTTTTTAATTCAACAAATGAGAAAACACTGGCAATCTTAAATCAAGGAATACATATTAACCAAACAAGTAGATTTCTGAGAAAGAAAAAAAAATCACCAAGCACTTGTGTGCAACTTCACATTAAATAATTAGCTCAAGGCCTACGGTGGGTACAGGTCTGTACCACGCACCTGTCAGTTTATATATATTCAGTCTCTCATACAAACATGCTTAGCTCTGACTACTACTGCAAAAACATTCCATTTTTTACACAAAAAGGGAAATAGAAAAAAAGCTAAGTTGGTGGCATACTGCAAGAGAGATAATTAGTTAAGAGAAAAATTTAAGAATTATCTACGCAACTCATATACAAAGAACACACTGAGATATCATTCCAAGCCCATTTTAAGACTATTCTATGTACAATGCAGCTGTCAATACACCAGCTGTAATTCCATACAAAAAGCTGTAACTCACATCTTAACTTGTTAAGAGACAGCATGGAACAATTTGGTTTTCAGACTTATACATTTATCAGTCAACAGCAAATTTACTTAAGTTTTCCGATACTTTTTTGAAGTTAAATTTCAAACAAGCTAGCAAATACCATTTAAACTTTGGTTTGTTGGTGGGTTTTTAACATAACTTTTACACACCAAGCACAAGAGTCTTCAGCTACTGATCCACCACTGCTCCCATTACAGTCAGGAAAGGTTCTAATAAAGATGAAAGTTTTTGATATTTAGCTCTGTTCTGTTTCCAGCAGATCCTGTTCCTAATTTTAATCCTTAAAAGAATTTCCATTGCTTTCTACCTATATTTTAAAGGTTAAAGAGACTGCAAACAATATAATTTCCAAAGCAAAATCTCTTCCATGAAAGTATAAGGTTTTTTATGGTAAGCTCATTAAAAATTAACAAGCTTGATGCATAAAAACAGAGCTATGTACATTTCGGAAATATCTCATTTTACAGATAAAAAGTTAAACATGTGCTTGTACTTGTTGGTTTTCTAGTTTTCATTAAGTTCTCAGTATACTGCCTATATTTTGGGCAGTCTTCAATCACAGAACCAGACATAAAATACACTAGAACTCAGCGCAGAGTATCCAACTAATTCACTACGTATCCCAATTCATTATTCATTCAACTGGAAACAACTATTTCCTCCTGTTACAGGCTCACTTGGGAAGGATGTACTTGCAACCACAAATCAATACGCTTGTGCTGGGATAGGTGAGGCAGTACCAACACCAAATCAAAACCCGTTTTCAGTTCTGGCAACATCTATCAATCAGGTTATGCAAAAAAAACCCCAAAAAACAAAACATTACAAATCTGTAGCAGAGTAGCTTCAGGCAATTTATCGAGACAGTTAAATCTTGAGAAACATACTGAAGAAAAAAAATAAAAATAAAAAAGATTTAGTGACAGATGTACAAATTCCCCAATCTGCCTCCCTTTGAGAAAGAATCCCATTTACCCTCTAATCATATAGCTGACACATCTGCTATATGACTAGACCTTAAACTGCTGCAAGGAATATAGGATAGGCCAAGGGGCTATTCTCAAGCTGTGTTTGTCTCAGAGCTGCATTTCTTCTCAGATTTATTTCTTGAATATTTGCATATCTGATTTTAGCCTTTCAGGTATATAGATCCCTAGAGAACCTCATTCTACAAAATTATTCAACATGCAAACAAATGAATTTTCTGTCAGAGAAGAGTAACATTAAGTTCAGAACTTCCCAAAGTAAATAGTAGTAGTGCCTAAGTGGAAGAAAAGGGTGAAAATGGTACTCATCCTACAAACTTGGATCACTGTTTTTTATTAATCACCAAAGTAAGGGGTTTTAGTAGTATGATGTTTCAAGAAGCATTTTCCTCTTATTTTAAGGACTTGTGAACCTAAGATATGCTGGACAACATCCAGAAATAAAAAAATATATCTTTAGTACATTTTATGACAAGACAACTGTATTTCCAGCTTCTTAAGACACTTAAAGCTAAAATTGCAGTTATTTCAGAACAGAGTAAGACCAAATAATTAATCTTTTTTTGTTGTTGTATATTCTGTAAGTCAGCTTTTGAAAATCAAACATAGACCCCACTTTCAGAGTCCTGACAAAATTAAGAAAATGCTGCTGTTCATTCAAATATTCTCAAACATTTCCTAATTTACTAACTGACAGAACTCTGAAAACCACCAGTGCCTATTTTTAATTTTCACTTTGTCCTTATTTTTTTATTCTCCCAAGTTTCTGGGAAGACACTACAAAACAGCATGGCACACTATTTCTATTTCATAGAAATAATTCACTGCACTGATCTCCACAGTGTTCAGCCGAATCAATGTTATAGCTCGCCACACCAACTACATAAAACATTTGGGAAATTGTAGTTATATAAACTGGGTCTCTAACGGGGTCTTGCCAACAGGGAAATGTACTGGTTTGCATAAACCAAGTCAAACTTGGTTGCTGCTGACACCAGTGCCGGTGAGGATAAGACGTGGAGGCAGCCCCACACTCAGTACCATGGAGAGCTGTGGCTGCTGCCCGCCCCTGCAGCCAGGGGGACACAGGTCAAGAGAAAAATTCAACACAGACCCAACAAAGCCCACGGGCAAAGCATCCAACAAGGCTCCTCTTCCGAAGAGGAGAGCCTCACAAGTCTCCCAAGAAAAGCACCTATAGCCTCACACTTCACCAAATATATATAGATTGTATTCTGTGATACAATTAGTTCTTATAGGTAAACTTAAGGCTACACTCAATTGTTCGACAAAGCAACTGGGTTTTTATGCTTCCAAGACCATAGGATTTTCTTCATTTCTTTCTTTTCTTATAAGAATTCCTTTTCTATACATGAGAACAGATGAAGCTCAAGATTAGTAGTGAATGTAGAGTTGAATACAGCTTGTGAGTCAAGACTTTAATTAAGGGAGCACCTTT
The DNA here is from genome assembly GCF_052056855.1 of Sturnus vulgaris. NCBI lineage: Eukaryota > Metazoa > Chordata > Aves > Passeriformes > Sturnidae > Sturnus > Sturnus vulgaris. The sequence goes on along the minus strand of NC_142245.1, from coordinate 66,221,241 downwards.
ATCAAAATTTCATATAGGCCTATACAGAAGCTAGAGTTTACGATCAGTATGTAATTCTCCTAGAGTGAGAAGCTATGTTACTTCTGTCTACAACTTTGCCAAGCTAAGAGTTTTTTGAAAGCAGGAAATTTCATTTCCCTCAAGACCACAGAGTATAGATGCATAAGGAAAAAAAACCAAACCAAACCAAAAAACAAAACAGAGAGACAAAAAAACAGACAAAAAAAGAACCACAACAAAACCCCAACCTAAAACATTTTAAAATTTCCATTAGAGGAAAACAGTCTATTACACAAACAGCTTTGTCAAGAACAAAACCAAACAAAACAAAAAACTCCAGCAACAAACAACAGCCTCACCCTCCCAACAATCTGGTATTTGAAATCTAGTTTATTCTAGAGTATCAACTGACAGCTATGGAAAAGAACCAAACCAAACCTGCTTTGGGCTCTTCACTTGTTCAGAATGTACCTCCTAAAGCAGTGTCTGCCCAAAGTGATAAGAATTACAAACTCATGCATTAGATATTTGGAGACAAGACAGAATATACCTAATAAATCAAATTGCCATATATACCTTTTCAATGCACAGTGTGGACCATTCACAAGGTGTGAAGCAGAGTATGGAAATAAAGGAAGACAAGAATCACAGGAATAGAAAGAATGGCCACCAGGTAAGATGAAGAATATGTAAACTGAGCTTTGTGCCGAAGTCCAGACTCAGCATAAAGCAAATGGACATATGCTCTTAAAAGAAAAAAATGAGAAGGGGGGGTTGGGGAAAGGACTGGTTGAATTATATGACATATAACTCTAAGTTAACACTATAATGTTAGACAATATATGGAAAGCTAGTGAACAACACAGACAAAATAATGGACCCAAAACTTCAAATAAATTTCTACCACTCTGTGACACAACACAAAGTATTTTCTTCAATAAATGAGCTATAAAGACAGGTTGATGTTGAGAAGAAAGACATATAGGTTTTCAAGGTGTTTTGTTTTCTTTTTATATAAACATATAACTGATTACTTATTACAACAAGCAACAATGAACTATATTTTAAGTGTAAAACCTAAACTTACAATCACACAAAGCAGTTAAATAAAAAAACAAGCCCTTTTCCTTAATCTTTATTAAAGAAATAATTTCCCATTATCTTAATTTGTCAAATTTTAAAAGGACAAAGACAATCACAGACGATTACTACAATGCATTTTAGTACAACCTATCCAAATACATCAGCATCCATACTGCAAAATACTAGATCTGAGAAGGCAGTGTCAGACACCCTTTACTAAAAGTTACAGCTTTCAGTCACACTGTGAGCAAAAACACTGTTCAAATAAAAATCTTTGGATTAGAGCACACCTGTTTTCTGAACTCATTACAGTTCAGGTTTCTAGAAATTGTATTTTAGGAAATTTGCTGAAAAGATTAGTTTAATCGCATAAAAATTAAACTAGAAAACCAGTACTTCTCATATTCATCTCATGCTACTTCTTGTAGCTAAAAGGTCGTCTTTCATTTAATGGCAGCATCTTGAAGGACTTCATGAACTTTTTAACATGAGCTATTTTTAAAAGCTGTCATTTTGATCCTAGTCAAGTGACAACCTCAGCAAAAGATTCTTCTTCCTCCTAGCCTTCTAGATTCAGTTAGAAGAGCCTGACTGAGGAAACAGAACCAGGTAATATGCATTAAGTAGGACAAGATGGGGAATAGCTTTAGACTGTTTTGTTTCTTCTGGTTATTTTTGGAACGCAATGCCTTTGGTTACTGGTATGACATCAGTCATTAGAAGAATACCCAGATGCCTGGCTTACTACTGCCAAACTTTTATCAGCCAAGAGACATATACATCTGATTTCATAACGTTATGTGGAGATTTGCTGGGTTTATTTACTAGTAAGCCTGCAAACAGTTAGAAAAATTTACTGACTATTTTAAGATCATATTCTCCTCCTCAGTAGAGTTCAAAGGAGAATGAAGCTTCAATGGAGAACTGGAAGGGTAGAAAATAGTATTATCACTGAAAAAATTACTGGTTTTATTAAAGCCAAAGCCTGAGTTAAGAGAATGAGATATTGAAATAATTTAAATGCTTAGAAGCTTCTCAAGGCTAGAAGTTGCGGTACCAAAAGAATGGCTTATGACAATTAACACTTCTATGCATGCATTAGATGCAGTACACCTCCAACTGTACTTCTATACATTAAAAAATCAAGTATGTGTAAGCAAGAGGTTGCATGACAATACAGAAATATCCAAAGCAAAGCAATATTGTTGCCAAATACAATTTTACTGTGTTTGAAGAAAGCAGAGAATCTCAATGTTTAATATTAATTTGCAATCTGACTTCTTCTAAAGAAGTGCTAAGTCTGTCAATTTGAAAGAAATTCTTTGCACATTGATAATACTGCAACACCTACAACACCAAAAAAACACCAGACTGTCTTCTGCTGACACATTTTTGTAAGACTTGTCAAATCAAAACTCCTTACAGGACTGAGTACTTCAGAGTGTTGTTCCTATACTAATTTACAAGTGTATGAAATAATTAATCTATAAATACCTTGTACAGTTACAGAGTTCAACTACTCGTTTCCCTTTTCAAATATACATAAAAGACTCTCCAGCTTACAACTTTTACATCTGAAGGAAAGCATTTCAGTATTGCATTAACTCTGAACTGGCACTTCCACCTAAAAAGAAAATTGCAACAGCCTTCTTTCATAATGCAGTACTTCACTGAAAACAATAACAGCAACAAAACCCCAAATTAATATATATTCAAAATATTTCTTAATTTTTTTCGTAACGTTTATATTGTCCTATATAAAAGCAGCTGAAGGTTGCCAGATTTTAAACTTCATAGGTGTTGCAGTATTAGGTTTCATTTATGTCCCAAATGTTCTTTCTGCTTCAGTTTTTAAATGTTGACATGTTGTTAACATTGAAGTTTGTAGTAAAATCCATGCCATTCCAGTTTTTCTGTAAATATCCTTACAGTGTTGATGTATTGGATTTAACAGCTGAAGTCCAGACCAGAGCCATAACATCTAGTAGTCCTCCAGCTCCTTGTAACTCTGTATTATTTAATTTTAGCAGTGAATAATAAGCAAGAGGTTGCATATAGAATCTTAAAGAGTCATTAGGTTTGAAATGATCCTAAAGATCATCAATTCCAACTGTAAACCTCATACTTGCAAGTCTACCACTAAACTATGTCCCCAGCTGCCATGTCATATTATTTATCCTTTCCCCCAATTTATTTATTTATCTCTTCATTTTATTATTCTTTTGGATGTTCATAAAATGAGGAGAAAAAAAAAACCCATACCAAAATAATGCACAAGTGTATTAAAGAGGCATTTTAGACTAGTAACATATGTGAATGTGTGATCAGACAGTTTTCAACATCACACTTTCAACTACACACACATACAGGAAATATCTTTAAAACTGTAAGTTATCAGCAGCCCCTGAAGAACTTTGAGTTACCAGTCAACCATTAAAACTATGTGGGTGGAGAGCAAAGGAATTCATTTGAGTATATTTCTTTTTTATATTAAAAATATTTCATTCTTGTCCTCCTTCTTTCTTCTTGATGTCTTGTGATAAAAGACTGTAAAGTCATTGACCTAATTCACACATCTCAACACTGAGCTCTAAAATATACCCATATCAGGTCAACATAGAACCCCTGCAGTTGCAAACCCTATAGGTTTGCAATGATAATGAAGGGAAGAACCATTTGAGAGATATGTGGTCCTTATTAACTAAGCCACCAATTCTGTAATTTTTGTCCTACAAAGCGTGGAAGGTAAGAAAGGCTTCTTCAGGTCTAAATTAGAAGTCACAGCTGCTTTAAAGCAATTCACAGTGCATCAACTAGGAAGTATTCACATAAAGACAATAACTCATGATTTTACTGAAGTTCTGAAGAAGATATTGAGAGCCTGAAAGCTCTACTTACTTCTTCTGTACTATACCAGATGTTATTAAAGACATGACATTTTTAGCCAGATCCATCCTTCTCTTTATACTATCATGAGTACAGAAAACTTCTCTTCTGTGAATATCCCTTGCTAAGACCATAATTACTGCAGAATAAGAACACAGTTGGAACACCGCATGGAAAGAGTCTGACAGGGAAGATGGAGAGGCTATACTAGCATGATTTTAAAAAGAAAAATCTTAAGGTAGACACAATATTTCTGGAGCAAGTTTCTCATTTCCTACCTGAGAAATCTCTCCCTTCTTAGAGGACTTACTTCAGCTATCTTTGGAATAATTAACACAAAACAAAGTTAAATATCTCCAGAGAAATGTAAATTAATGAATATCTAATATTACATTTTTAGATCTTTTAGTCCTTGCTACTATTTTTAATGTAGTAACATAATATTTATTCACACATTACCAGTAGGAATAATGTAGAAAATACTGACATTTAAATATGTACTTAAATCACACCCGCCTCAAAATTTCAGCTCTTTTCATGCAATCCTAGAACTGTTACAAATACTGGCCTACTGCCAGTGTTAACACACATTGGAGAGATGACATAAGGCTGCTTAAAAAGCTAAATCCCAAGTTTTTAGAAAACTGTTAATGGCATCAACTACAACATGATGACAGCTAACATCAAAACAGTTCCACAGGGATTTTTAGATTCTCATGTTTTCCCTGGTTTTAAGGGCTCTTCTTTTTAAGTTTTCTTATAATTTTATGCACAAGGAACCTTCTGCAAGAGGTTTAGTTGTTTTGTTTCCCGAGGCAGAATACTTCCAAATAAAAACTGACCAAGTTTCACTGGAAACATTTTGTTAAGAATCATTTATATAAGTTAAACCTTACAGCTCCTACTTCCATAAAACTGCATTCTGTGATTGTTGAGGGAGACCTTTAACCATCCCAGAAAAAGAGTCCATACAATAAACAACATAAGCATCTGAATTAAAGATCATTAAATTTGCTCTTCAGTTTTTGAAATAAATTTACTATCTACATCCCCTAGAAACTGACTGGATTAACAACAACATTAATGCCTATTGTCTAAGTACTTCGCTCTAACACAGGAAGACAGAAGGAAAATCAAACATTTTGTTTCCCAAATATAGGCAAGAAGCTGTTGGAAGAATTGAGAACCGAAGTCGGGTCTCAGGAGTCTTGGATTCTAGTTTCTTGTTTACTCAAGAATGATGTACCTTGGTTAACTTTGTTACCATCCTCTTTGAACTGTGTTTTCTGGAACCTTTCCAGAACTGAACCATCAACCTCTAAGTATGTACCAAGGGAAAACATAAGTGTTTTATACAGTTTATTTTCATTAAATAGACAAAAATGCTAACTGTAGGGTAGAGATCATCTTCACGGCACTTACAGACTCTTCTTCCAGAATCATAAAATAATTTGGGTTGGAAAGGACCAGAAAGGTCACCAATTCCACCCTCGCTCTCATGGCAGGGACACCTTCCACTAAACCACTTTTTTTCAAAATCCCATCCAGCCTGGCCTGGAACATTTTCAGGGATGGGGCATCCACAGCTTCTCTAGGCAATCTGTTCTAGTGTCTGATCACCCCTTCAGTAAAGAATTTCTTCCCAGTATTTAATATAAATCCATCCTCTTGCAGTTTAAAGCCAATCTCCCTTGCCTTATCATTACAGGACATTATCAAAAGTCCTTCTCCAGCTCTCTTGCAGGCTCCCTTTAGGTACTGGAATGTGCTCTAAGCTGGCCCCAGTGGCTTCTCTTCTCCAGGCTGAACAACCCCAGCTCTGTCAGCCTGTCTTTATAGGAGTGATATGTGCCAGCCCTCTGAGCATTTTTGTGGCCTCCTCTGGATTTTTTCCACAGCCCTCTGATCATCTTCTGAGCCCTTCTCTGGACTTGCTCCAGCAGGTCCATGTCTTTTGTGTGCTGAGGACCCCAGAGCTGGGCACAGCACCCAGGTGAGGTCTCAAGAGAATAAAGTAGAGGGGGGGAGAATCAGTTCTCTTGACCTCTTGCAGCCCTGCACACTGGATTGGTTTTCTGGGCTGCAAGACCACATTGCCAGGTTATATTTTCTCATCAATCAAGAATGCCAGGTGTTTCTTTCTCATCAGAGCTGCTCCAGTTAATGTAAAATTTCTGCAACAAATATCACACAACCAAACCAATACTAAAGATTCTCTTTTTATAGTCCCAGCACAAATCATGCAGCTATTCTGTAGAAGTCAAAGATTTATGTTGATGTCACAAAACTTGCGCAACAGACTTCACAGAAACTCCTAGGATATGGATTTCTCAATCACAAATGCTCAAGCTACAAACTACATCACAAAGACAGAAGGAAAGAAGAAACAAAACAAAAAAAAAGCAACACCCCAACAAATCCAAGAGAAACGAGCCAGCTGAACTCTTGTGGGAAACGTGAATACTAATGCCATTCTCTCCTATTCATGCAAGCATGGCAGCACCTTGCTTTTTGTTTCTAATCCAGTTGTCTTATGCAAACTAATTAAATATATATGTATATTTTCATTTGCAGCAGGCATAATTCAACACTGCATTAGCACTCCTGCATGCAGTAGTACAAATACATATATGCAATCTCATAATCGCAGTTTACTTCTTGTTGGCTTTAATCTTTGTGTCAGATGCTACTTTATCCCAAACTGGTACACAGATCTTCCGAAATGCCAGAAAATAAGGAGCTTATACTGAAGAGGAAGACCTAAAACTGCTTCAGTTACAATCTACTGCAGTCTTTGAAACGACATGAAGTATCATCTTGGTCCTTTTAGACCTGCATTTCTAACCACTTGTTTCACCTTCCCCTGTGAATTAAGCATATTAAAGTTAAATCTGTTCCACCCGAAAGTAAAAATTTAGTTAAGCACTTCAGAAGTGTTTTGCTTAGTGAAATGGATTCATACCTTATTTTGCCTCACTCCAAATTACCGATTATATCTGGTTATTAAGCAAATTTCACCTTTTACTTTGTGTTCCTGTATTGTTTTGACTAAAACATCAGATTCCCTTTACGTAATGCGAAAACATAACTCAGGAATCCTAATTATGGAATTTTACATTTAATTCATGCGTGACCCTCATCTTCTGTGGGGAAAGCATTTTCTTCTGCTCCTTCTCACAGTTCATAATACAAACTGCACAAGGAGAGGCAAAAGTAACCTATGGAGTCACATTGCTTTTGTCAGAAGAAAAAGGCTGTCTGGATAACTTAACTGTGTGTACTCCTTGGACATTGAATACTTAGATTTTCCTTTATCACACTATATTGGTGGGTTTGTTTTAACCTGGTAAAGTGCCTTCTGCTCTAAATCCACAGGGGGAATTATTATATCTTCAAGACACTCTTAGGGAAAAGTTAGAACAAAAATTAAATAAATGGGTAAAACAGTTAAAAGACATGCAAGAAGTACCTTATATAGAAGACATTAAACAACTTGAGAAGCACAATTAAGAAGCGGTACTCCTAAAAAATTCCTGGATTGCTGAAGAGGAATTTTATGCATACACGCTGGTAAACATTTCACAAAGCTAGAACAACAGAATTTGGTCAAAAGACCTAAACAGACATATCCTAAAATCTTTTTTGCAACACCTTAATTCAAGGATTCTTCTGCAAAGTGAAGTTAATTCTTCTCTGCCAGTTAAATCTCACTTAGGGAAATTAAGTCCATTATGTTTATATTTTTCCCCTTTAACTTGAGTCCTTTCCCAAGCATTAATTTCTGTAGCCAGCTATCAAATCAGTCTTCAGTTTCTAGAGGAGATTAGAAAGTTTAGATCATACTTCATCCAGAAGTTTCTATAATTCTTTCAAGTCTCCCTTCCTGAAAGGTCAAGTAGGTGAACAGAAATGTAGGACCTGAGCCCTCTAGCTACAAAACCGTCAAAATGTGCACTGTGCACCTCTACCTTAATGAAATACATTTTACACAGTACCTGTAATCTTAATCCTAATCTTTAAAGTCTTAATTTCATTTTTGCAATAGGTGCAATAGAAGTATTTTTATATACACCTTAGTTTACATTTAAAAGTACTATAATTCATTCCAGACCTTCATTCAATAGAAAGATCAGTTGATTTCCCAAGCTTTCTCTCTAAAATTTGAAAACAGAACACAACATTCAAACTAAAACAGTGCCAGAGTCTGCAAGTCACCGGGAAATATACAAGACTCTAGCCCTGCAAAAGCCTAATTCACTTCTAAACTCCCTGCATGAGCACATAGTTTGCAATTATTTGAAATACACAGCAGAAAACAACTCATAGGTTTTATTTACACTAATCTGAAATCAGGACAGACTTGCATACAATATATAGAATCTTAAATGAACTCTACCGTGGATCATAAGAAAAATGAAAAAGAAGTATTTACTGTCAGTCTCTTTGCACTTTCTAACACAGCAGTTCAAAATATTTCAGCACCATGCATTTAAATCCACAATTAACTCACATCCACCTCAAGATATCTGATGCATAACAAGTGAGAGTGCACAGGGCACATGCCCAGTGATGTGGAATTCATGGGTAACACACAAATGACTTCACATCAGAAGTGGAATGCTGTCTCAGAAATGAACTATAAACTGCTGGGTAATTTCCTAGAGAAAGTAAGGGAAATATATTGAAGGCGCACACACACAGATATAAATTCTTCTTTGAAAGTATTACTTTACATATGCACCTAGGCCTTAAGGTAAACCTAAAGCACATTTAGGGGCTCCAGGTCCTTTTTACACTTTTTAGGGAGCACAAAGCTGTAGTAATATCTTTAATGTTTTACTCATTATTTGTATGCACATGGAACAAGACCAAGGAGATCCTTTAGCTTATTTTAATTCAACTTTTCTTTTTATTCAATTAGAGTTCCACTGATATTACCATCAAAAGAAATTGGACTTTCAATTTAAGGACAAGATACCCCTCAGTTATCAGCTTTCCAACACATTAAGGTGCACAGTGTGCCATGACAAATACTATTTTAAACTGGTCAATGGTGCATCAACTGTAAATAAATGTGAACTGTCTCCATTGTGAGGCTGCCAGCAGTCTTCATTCTCTTCACTCTTAGTCCAATGAAATGTCACCTTCATCCGTTTTAGTATACATGTAAAGAACACTGGCAGTTCCCACAGTACTTTAAAATTACCTTTAAGCGTTCTAGCTATTAAATTCCTGACAAATATTACTTCTTCTGCTTTCTCTTTAATAAAGAGAATCTGCCTCTCATTTCCTAAAAAATGCCATTTGCTTACAGCTTGAGCATCACACAAGAGAGATTACAGCACCAAAGCATTGTTTTAAGTTATTCCAACTAAATCACAGCTACAGTCACATCTGAAACACTGCCTTAGCAATAGGCTTTGAAAACACCTCCTAGCTTGACTACAGCCTCTCACAAAGAAACGATGTCTTCTCTAGGCTGGGGATGACATAATGAAAACTGTTCAATCAGCAAGAGCAGACCAGAAATTTTCTCACACTTCACCCTCACTATCTAACGCATTTAAGCTATTACCAGACACCTTAAATAACAACACTTCAGCAAAGGGAAGGCAAGCATCACTTGAATTTCTCCATTTAAACAGACTCGCAGAAGGGCTTATTACAGCGCTGGAAGAGCAGCTACAATTTCCACAGAATAAATAACCAGTACCAGCCCAGCAGTCGGGGATCCGCACACCGGGATACCTGGCTGTGCCAGGCGGGGTTCGGACGCCGCTAGCGGGGGCCGGCACTGCGGCAGCTCCCGTGGCGGCTCCCGGACCGCCGGAGCTCTCCCTGCGGGACCGCGGCGTGACCGCTCCCGCCCGCCGCCACCGGGCCATGCTCCCGGGGACCGAGGGCGCTCCAGCTCGGCCTCCGGGCTACAAATCCGGCCGCATCCCACCCATCAGCAGATGGCTGATTTGCCATCAGCCCCGACAGTCCGTCGCTCTCCAGGCCCATCGCTGTCCCCACGAGGGAAAGGAGCAAAGGAAAACAGAGCGGAGGAGGAAGACACCCGAGATGGCTGCGGACCCGGCGCGCCTCCCTCACCTTCGTCAGCTGGGCGATCTTCTTGCTCATTTTGAAGTGCAGGTCCGGGCTGTGCTCGGCGCCCAGCCCCGCCTGTGCCGAGCCCGAGCCGAGTTTTCCCGCTCCGGGCGCGGAGCCGCCGCCGTAGCTGTGCTGCGGCTGCTGCCAGCCCATGCCCGGGGTCGCCATCTTCACCGCCCGGCTGCCGCCGCTGCCGCCGCTCGGGCTCCGCCGCCGCCTGCTTCACCGGGGACCGAGCCCGGCGCCCCGGCCGCGATCCGCTGCGCCAGGCGGCTCCTCCCGCCCCGGGCGCTTCCCTCGGCCGCCGCCCCCACCGGGCTGCGGCGTCAAAGCTCTCGGGGACGCTGCGAGAAGGGGCGCCAGCCTCTCCTCCCCTTCCCTCCCCTGGCCGCCCGTCCGTCCCCGGGCGGGGGGGTTCGCTCGGTGGGCCGCGGTGGCCGCGCTCTTCCCGGGGCCGCCGCCGCGCTGTTTACGCCGCGCGCCCCGCGTCACTCGCCCGCCCCGCCCGCGCGCTCCCCGCCCGCGGCCGCGCGCGCCGCCCACCGAGCGGGCCGCGCGCCGTGTCCCCCCCCCCCGGCCGCCCCCCGTGCCAGGAGCCGGGAGCCGGGAGCCGGGAGCCGGGAGCCGGGATCGGCCCTCCAGCGGGACGGGGCGGAGAGAGCCCCTTGGCCCCGGGGGCCTGGGCACGGCGCGGGGAGGGTCGGGGTTCAGTCAGCGCTGCCCCTCTGCGTTCGCCGAACGCCCAAGGCTTCTCGTGGGAAAGGAGCCCTGAGCGTGTGGCGGGGGATGCCCAGGGCACGGCGCTACGGTGTGGGGTTAGCAAGTGGACCGAGCTGGTCCCCGGGTTCCTAGCGGTGTGAGCGTAGGACGTGCCAGCAGCAGGAGGTGGCACAGGCAAGGAGCCGCTGGAATTTGGAGCAGGTAGCAGGTTAGCAGGTAGCGTGTAGCAGGTAGCTCGGGTTTTGAGGGAAGTGGGGGACTGGCCTCTTCTCCCAGGCAGTTAGCGACAGTATGAGAGTCTTAAGCTGCTCCAGGGGAGGTTTAGGATGGGCATTAGGAGGAATTCCTTCAGAAAAAGGGTGATAGATGTTGGAATGGACTGTGCAGGGAGGCGGAGGAGTCACCGCCCCTGGAGGTGTTAAAGAAAAGACTGGATGTGGCACTGAGAGCCATGGTCGGGTTGACAAGGCGATGTTCGCCCGTAGGCTGGACCTGGTGATCTCCAAGGTCTGTTCCAACTAATCATTCAGTGATGAAACGCTCACAAATGCTGGGGTGACCCGGCCAGGGAGTGGAGAGGCATCCAGCTGAGCCGGCCGGTCTCTCCTGGGTCACAGCGCTGCTCCCGCAACACACAGCTGCTGATGGGCATGGAACAAAGGTCCCCGCCAGAGGGGTTTACAGCTGGATTTAGCACGACCTTTAGGTTGGGCTTGGCTGCTCTCTTTTTCAGTTCCCATCCTGTGCATCTCCTGGGAACTGCCACCCTCTTTAAGAATTTAACATCTCCTTGCTAGGCTCTGGCCTTGTGAGAATATATGTATTAATGTGGTTTGACACATCTGATTCCCAGGTTAACAGGCTTTACAGTGTCCTTGGTACTCTCTGTTGAGTAGTTTATCTTTTTACGGCTTTTTTTCCTACTCTAAAAATTTCCTCTTTGCCTGCATTCTCTGTAGACAGGCAAAGGTATCAAAGAGGCAAGCCACAAAAATACACAGCTAAGTCTGTGGTTCTCACCAACGTTATGGAGAAAAGTATCTCTTAGAATTTGCAAATCATAGATGGAATAGTAACGTATAAGAAGAGCTCCATATTACAGAGCAATGTGCCTCACTTTACTAGTAGAGATTCGTGCTTATGTTCCATGATAAATAACCAACTAAGCCTGAACTGCCAGTGCGAACCTGAGGTCATGGGGTAAATAAGGTTCTTTGATGCATAAACTAGTCACTGTCCAGAAGGCACAATTAGATGTTGCTACTTCTGTGCAGGTTGATTGTGAGAGTGCAAGAGAAATACCTGCATTGAGTTCTTCAATTTCCATGCATCAACACACTAGGAAGATGTTCAAAAAGGTCAGAGGTTCTAGGAAAAGTCTCTTATAATGAAAGAAGTAATTAACCCAAACTATTTTGGATAACAAGGATAATAAGAAATTATTTAATCACAGTCTGAAGTAGCTGTGTTGTCTTAACTCAGAATTTGCATTGTCCAGGAAATTCTAACACCTATTTTTTTTTTCCTTCTGAAGTGTCCCATTCTGGCAACAGAGAACAAAGGACAGATGGTGCCTACCCAGGCAGTGATTCATACAGATGAAATACAAGAGGAATAAAGAATATTAGGAGCATCTGTTTCAAATCTGTGTCCATAGATTACATCCATGAATAGCACATACTGTTAATTCAGTTTTATCAAATTAAAAAATAATTCAGTGGCAGGAGAGACTGATTTTTCATGTCTAGGAAGGTCAAACTACTAATTAAAGCAGTAGACTGTTTGTGGAGGCCTGGTTACAGATAGTGGTTATGTCTGGCTGCATGTATGACATTGGGCAAACTTCTAAAATCTCATGTAAAAAGAAAGGCTCTTTAATGTACCTAATAATGCCTCAATATGAAGGAATGGCTGGCTCAATTTATTAGTGCTCCTAGAAATCTCAAGAGTTACAGAATATTTTAATTTTAATCTACACATTTAAAATATTTTGGATAGATTTATTTTTAAAATAAATTAAAGCCGTTTGGATTTACTAACATTTCCCCTGAGACAAAAAGACTGGATTTTTTTCAGTATCTTTTAAGCAACCACTTTTCCTGTGGTTCATATTGGCCCTAAATCATTGTTTTGAAGCATTTGGAAGTGACTTATATGGCCATGCTTAAATATATTTGACAAAACAGTCAAATTCATTCGATTTTTGTCTCCTCCTTCTACTGAGATGCCAAATACTAAGTTTTGTCTAGGTGATTTTAAATTTTTTTAAAAAGTGATTAAATATTCTTTGTCAGTATTTCATGTGCCATTTAGTAGTTAACTTATTCAGATTTTTTTCAAGCTCCTCTTTATACATTTTGTGCCTTTAGAGCTCCGATGGTGGTGACTGCTAAGCTCTTTTCCTTTCAGCTCTGCACGTGTAGGATAGAGCCTGTTTTGTTTAAGGTTGCTGATGAGAAGGAAGGCAATGCAGCAGAGCAGTCAGGATCCTAGTGGGTTTTTTCCTTGGTGGGATTTAATGTCTCATCAGTGCAGTGGGATCTGTAGCAATGAAGGTGTCCCCCAGGGCTTGGGCTGAGGCCATGCAGAGGCAGATGAGGAGATGGTGCTCAGGGTTTGCTGAAGGGCGTGCAGAGCATTGGAACAAGGCAGGGCTCCTGACACAGATCACTGCTCCCAGGGCTGCACAGTGAAACCTTTGGTGTCCCTGTCACCATGGGCTTACATAAGTGAGATACAGTTTGTATCTCTCCCGTGTCTTCATGGGATTATGGACACTGTGTAGGAGTGCTCTTGGTGTAGGTATGCAGAACATTTTTTATGTATTTGAAAATATGGTCAGTGAATATATGCTTTAAGATTGCAGGGGTTTTTTTACATTTGCTATGGATATATAGTGGCATGTGGGAAGGACTTTGTACTTTTGCTTTCTCTGATGGAAAATCACCAACACTGCCTGTGGGGAAATATACCTGTGCCTTTTTTTGTATCCTACTGCCTATCTGCATATTTGCAGTTCAAATATTCTGGTGTGTGTGTAATGTTTTCTAAAATTATGAAATGCCATCACTGAGGTTTGAAAAACCAGGGAAAAATTTCATTTACACTCAATCTTCTGGGATATTGTGGATTACAGATTTCTGTGTGCACTAACCCTCCTTTATTTACCTCATCACAGCTGTGACTAAGATAAATGTGTGCAATCACAGTATGCCTTATTTTCAAGCCATAGGCATAAAACTCCTTCTCTGATTCTTTATAGACAGAAAGTGTTACAAGGGCTAAGCTTGCTTTGTGCTAATGTCTTTTGACAACTCTGAAGATGTCAGGAAGTCGGCAGCTTTTTCTGAAAGGACAGTTAACGAGAAATTTGACCCACTGGTCTTTGCAGGTTTGTGCTATTTAATTTGTAAGCCTGCAGCTACAACTCCGAACAGAATTTTCAAAATTTTTTTGCATATGTGTATTAACTAAATACTTAAAAATACTAAATATAGAAACTAGTCACTTAAAATACGGAGATTCTTAAAAAACCCTCTTTATTTCTACCAGAATTCTAACTAATAATTTATCATATACATACCTTCAGTTTTTATGCAAGTTTAATTATTTTCATAAATTAAGAATTCACCATTTAAAACAATAGTATAAGATATTCAAAATAACAACACAGCTTAAACATATCTGTCATTCGTGCTTTAATTTTCTGGTCCAAACAAACCTGGTGGAATATAATAACTGAATAAGCCCATGGTGTCCTACTTTAACATAAAGACCTCATTGCTAAGGCTGAGGTTAATCTAGGATGCTGAGGTTTCTGTGTAAGAAATCATGCAAAACCATTTTGTTTTGAAAGTGTACAAGTAACAAAGGCTTCTTCTGTTAGCTGTAGATAATTATATACAGGGGCATATTTCCACATCTATAAAGGATGAGAGTGCCCAAAATTGTCTCGCTATGATTACACATACAATCATGAAGAATATGTGAGGGGAGGAGAAGAATCAAACAAAAAAAAATTAAATATCCTAATGTCTTTGAACTAATCTCATGACCTTTTAATTTGTGAGTTAGCAAGATTGATTTATGGAAGGTGAACAATCAGATCAACATTTCAGGATACTCCATCTGAGTAGTTCAGTCATTACCTTCTTGCCTCTGTGTATGCAAGTAAGAATTCAGTCAATATGACTCAGTAGCACAGGGTGACAGACACAGGTTTATGACTCTACCTGGTAGATCTTTGGTTTTTGCATCTTTTTTGGTTTTATAATTTTATGGCTCTACACTGCTTTGGCCTTCAAAGCTTGGAAGACTCGACCTCTGCAAATCTTGAATATGTATATTAAACCTGGCATAATTTTAATTTTTCGAATAAGAAAGCAGAGAATGGTGAACACATATTTGAGACAGATAAAGTTGTTGTCTTTATTATGTCTTTTTGCCCATCTAGGAAACTGTTAGTGTGAGGAAAATAAATTAGGTCACCAAATCCTAAAAGGAATGATGCCATCTCATGCATGTGTCCTAACTGGAACTACTGTCAAGATATGATGAAGGAGAGAATATTTTTGCCTGCAACTTGCGAACAAGCATATTTGAAAGACTGGGGGGTTTTGCTGATTCTTTGGAAAAGAATTTCCAGATACTGTAAAGATGTGCAGTGGCACACAGAAAGATTCCCATGAGCAACTATCTCCAGATATTTCTCTCTTTCTTTAAATCCACTTATACCTTGTCTTGCACAATATTTTTATCCTCACATGGAGGATATATCACGTGCAGTTGGAGGCATATGGGTTTTTATTAGAAAAATTAACAATAATCTACTCTTTTACATCAATTTGTTTTAATCAGTAATAATCAGTAAAGACATTTATATTATTTTAATTTCAAGCTCAAAAAGAGTAGTTAAGGATGGAAAAGCTGAAGAAGATTAATAAGAAAAGTGTAAGGGTCTTTTTTCTGATATAGCTCTCTTTAAGTACTTCACTTGTCTGTTTATTAAGCTTGTACCTACATTTTTTTCAGCAAAGAAGTTTTATTTTAAAGAAAATAAAAATTACAGAGAAAGCACAGATCTGTTTTACAGACAAAGCAAAAAAAGAAACCCCAAAGCAGCAGAAGAAGTGGGAACAAAACTAATGCTTTGGGAAAAACACCTCACTGCTTACACCTGACTGTCCTTTACAGAGAGAAGTCACACAGAGGAAGTGTTGGTTGAATCCCTCAATGCTTTTCTGAAAGTTGCTGAGATACAGCTGGGGAAAAATGCTTCAAGAGCATGCCTAGTGTAAAATGGTTTTTCTCTTGTTTCAAAAAAGATCTCATACATTTGTGTTCTCTTGAGCTGCACAGATGGGGAAGACTGGATGAATCCTCAGTTAAGTATGAATCTTACTACTACTACTACTGTTTCTGTTAGTTCTCATAACATTTTCTTTGTCAAGTACTATTTCAGTCTGTTCCCTTTCTATTTTATCAGGGCAGGAAAGCTTTTGACAACATCAAGAAAGCATCCACATACATAAAAACAACTCTATTTCTTTTCCCATCAAATTAGAGAACTAAACCTATCAGTGCTCACCACTGCACAGAAAATTAATAAGACAACTGGTCATTATAAAGCCATAAAATTAATTTAAATGGTAATAGTACCTGTACAGAATGTTTTGTGCCATTCATCTGCACCAAGATGCAGCATGTGGAACCTCTCAGTAACAGGCTTTTAGAAATGAGTCACTTCATTTCCAGCTTAGAGACAGTATTTTGGATAGCAAAATATGCTTCTTGAAGTAAACCTTCTGACTCTAAATAATGTTTCATTTTGCTTTTTTGCGAGGTTTCTGGGTTTGTTTTTTTAATACATGGTGCACATTTGGTTTAAGTTGTCAATAAAGTCCTTCAACAGGATATGACAGTCCTTGTAGTCTCTCGTTTAACCTGCAAAGATTTAACATATAAGCTACTGCTTCAATCTTCTTCTAAACAAATGTTCTCATTTTATGTTGCTCTTTTTCAACTTATGAATGTTTTTTCCAGGTATTAAAAATTAGACCTAAAACTGGGAAGCTGGAAGCTCAGCCAAAGACAAGTACATCAGAAGAATGGTAGATGGACAAGAGGAAAGGAACAGAAGGGTCTTGTCTCAGTTTAGGCCCTCTGGGGCAGGGTTGGCCTTTATGATAAGGAATAAGAGGCCAAAGAACGTGATTTTCAAATCAGGCCTGCCCAGCAAGACTCTCACAGTGAATTTAGCAGACTTTTAAAGAATTGTCATCCTTTCCTGCACAACTTGTGTAAATCAACCTGGTTGATTTCACTCCCTACAATACGTCAAACAAAATTCTGACTTTCATGTTTCAATTCAATTTTTCTAGATTAATACTACAAATAAATTTAGGGATGCAGAGAAAGCTTCATTTAATTTCTCCGTTAAAACTCAAGTTGTAGGCACATTTCTGCACATGAAAATGCAAATTTATCAACATATGTTAAATCTAGCATACTTTCTATTATGTGGAATTATCTACTGCAGAGGAGATGTCCAGTCTTGCATTCCATATTGGAATATAAATCTAATCTGCCTAAGACAGTTTTATTCAAGTGGGTTAGAAAGCATTTTTGGTTTTGCTCATGGACAAAATAGCAGATAGAACAAAATTTTATGTATTAAGTAAGTTGAATTTGAAAGTCTTAATCATAGACTGTTAGTCTTTTACATTCTTATGCTCCTCTGATAATAACTCATTAAGGAGACTGTTCAGATTAGAAAATGAATACATTTCACTTAATTCAATTAATACAGTCATATTAATCTTCGTTACAATGAAAGCATTCCTATTGAAAGGAGCAGTGACCTTTAGTAGACTATTGGAGTTTCTCCCAGGGATGCATTAAGTAATCTTGCTAACTTCTGCAATGTTCCTCTAAAGACTTAATTAAATGGAAGGGAGTGCCATGAGTGAGGCTGTCTTGTTTCTGATGCAAGTGCTATGGTGAGCTCAGAAAGGAGGCAAATACAAAGAAATCTGTGTGGCCTTTTAGTACCAACTGATAAAGATTACTTTGGTATATTAATGTGACTTGCTCAGCTCAATCTTGACATTCCTTTAATATGGTGGATTTGTTGTATAGAAATGTAATGCACTTATTCTCTTTTTAGAGGAAAAGCAACTTTATAGGTTAAAATATAAAAATCATTCTGACCAATAAAAATATTATTCAGATTAAAAATATGTGATAAAAAATTCTAAACAACAGTGATTGAGAATAAGACACTGATCTTCCTGGGAAAATCTGGCTGGCTGATGATGTTTGGTTGGTTTTGGCATCATTATTGCCAGTTGGTGTTTATTACATCTATTGTGCATTTTGAAGAAAAAATCTTCAGTAGGAAAAAGCAGCTAGAGAGACTATCCCCAGTTTCTGAATTATGCTGCTCTCAGCACCTTGATCTAATATCTTATATCTGTCCATGGTGCTGGACACGACCCAGAAATGGGCATTCCCAGCCTAGAGAGCCGGTTGTATCCTGGGCTGCATCCTAAGCAGTGTGGTCAGCAAACATAAGTAGAGGATGAAGCACCTCTCCTATGAGGAAAGGCTGAGAGAATTGGGTTTCTTCAGCCTGGAGAAGAGATGGCATAGGGGTGGCCTAACTGTGGCCTTCCACTACCTAGAGGGAGCCTAAAATAAAAATGAGAGGGACTTTATGCAAGAGCATGTAGAGACAGACAAGAGGGAATGGCTTCAAACTGACAGTAGGTTTGGATTAGATGTCAGGAAGAAATTCTTTACTGTGTGGGTGGTGTGGCACTTGAAACTGGCTGTCCTGAGAAACTCTGGATGCCCTGCATCTGACAGTGTTCAAGACCAGTGATCTGAGCAGCCTGCTTTAGTGGCAAGTGTCCCTGGCCATGGCAGGAGGGCTGGAACTAGGTGATCTTTAACGTCTTTTTCAACCCAGGCCATTCTATGTTTATAGGAGCACAGGTACAGAGTGAAGCAGGGCAAGGATTTAGTTCACTATTTTTTATGCTGGCATTCATATTGTCCTATACATGTACTCATTCAGATTTCAGGATGCCTATAAAATTCATGTGGTCTTGCAACAGGCATATTGGATGAAATGTAAAATTTTTTTATTCATTACATTATCAGTGGAAAGTTGGATAGGACAGCTGAAAGCCACAGAGTGGCATAGTTTAACTACAGTGCATGTAAAGGCACCAAAAGCACCAGGACTCTTCAGGTTTTTGTTTTCCCTCAATACCAATGGGATCACTTGGAAGCAGCCATAGAAATGCTCCAGTAGGGAAGTTCAAACAGATGGTAGTGGAGCTCTGATCCTGCCCTCAGGGTTATTCTGCAGAGCAACACAGACAACATTTGTCATCTGTATTTCTCACGATGCTATTGGAAATGGAGATGGGTTGCTTGAAGGGTTTTACTTTGAATGTGGCTAATTAATCTCCAACATTGGTTCAGGATTTTCTGTTCCACATACTTATCTCTGGTCTATTCCTTGACATATATGAATTCAAATTGCTGTATCTTGCCAATGTATTTTGGGGGATTTGAGCATACAGACTTGGAGACTAGAGAGGATTTTGGTTATGCTTCAAGAGGGAAGAAAGATAAACTGGCACATTCCCAGAAAATTGACAGTTGTACTAAAACTGTGTTGAAGTCCCAAAAGCTGTGCACAAGTGTGAATGTTTAAGTAAAAAGGCTTTTGTCAAGGTTTTGTTACTGTCAAATAAGCAAAGGCTTCTTTTGAAATTAAATCTATTGAAAATGGCAATATTCTAAGATTTATTTGCATATGCAGGTTGCTGACTGAAAGTCCCATTTTACAGAAGTGTTCCATAGAAATTGTGGTTAAGGAAGGATAAAGAAGAGTACTTATAGATTATTACTGGTCTCCAATTGGGCTGTCAAAATCAAGAAGCATAGTTCTTGATTGTAGTGTAGTCTAATGAAACTGATACAGTAACTAAAACTATTAGGGGTAGGGGAAACAGAACAGTTTTCTGTCCCAAATCAGAAAAACTGCAATTATTCTAGGTTCCTGTGCCTATGCTTATTGTCTGGTGACTGTTCCATTGTTATTCACAGTGGTGGTGATTTGAGACCTGCTTGCCAGACATCCAGATTTGAAATGAAGTGTGAAGAATTTTCATGTATCTGGATTAAAGTGCAGCAGGCTTGAAAATGTCCTATTATGCTCTACCTCAAATCAGCAGCAACACAGCTTGCATTCAGCAGAATGTAGGGTTCCCTGTTCTTGACAGGGAGCCAAACTCCCTCAATAATACTTAAAATTTTGGAAGGGATCAGGATTAGCGTTGCATATGCTTGGTTGTGTAAGAGATTTACTTTGGGAAAGGGCTTCCCTTGAAGGCTAAAATACATTCTACCCCAAATCAGCATAAACTTGTGTTTCAGTATATCATGCATATTCATTCCATAAAGTGTGTCATATCCTGTTTGGTGCATAATCAAGCTAGTTTATAAGCACCAAAATGTCAGTATTTTTTATTATTATGGGAAAAGGTTGTAAATTTATTGAAAAATATTCTTAGGAATAAAAGGTACAGATAATTTCCATGAGAGAATAGTACTTAAAAACAAATAAGAACTATGTTCTTTCTCACAAAGCATATAAAATGCTCATGAGCATCTTTTGAAATTTATAAACACTAGGGCAAAATTGTAAAAATTATATATCACTGATAGTATTATTTTTATATAATTATTCATTTTTACTTTACATTTTAGTTACAAGTCCCCCTAATTATGATAACGAAATCTAGTTTACTTGCTTGTAAACATATCCTGTTAGATATTAAGAAAATAATTCTGAAATAATTATTACAACTCTTTGTATGCTGAGCTAGTTACAACAGTTTATCAATTTTCACATAAATCCATGTTTTGAACTTTAAAAGTTTCAGGATTTTTAGGACTAGAACTACATAAAGCTAAATAAAAATGTACAATGCTTAGAAAGGAAAGTCATAAAACAAAGCATTTGAATATCAAGAGTTACTCCACAAAGAATTTTTTAGCATCAAAGAATATGACAGAGCACTGTGGTGTCTCTGAGGTAGAAAACCTGAAGGGCAAGAAAAGGAATTCACTTCAAGTCTTCATCCACTTAGATTGAGTTTGGTGATTAGAGCCTCAATCCAGCAGGAACATTCTTGGCTTTGAAAATTCAATCCTGGTATTTAAGATCAGCTTTCACTTGATCAGTCTTGCCACACACTACCAGCCAAATACAGAAACACATTCCCATGAGGAATTTTTTGCTATCTAGTTTTTTGAGCCTACCATTACTTTTAGAGAATTTTGGAAAGGAAATCAGTCAGAAAAGTAAAAAAGAATTACATCTTTTAGTAGCCCACTTCCTAGCTGATTTTTAGTCAAAGTTTGTCAACACTTCACAGGATAAAAGTATTTTGATTTTGTTTTAATCAGGAGTATCATTTCTCCACAGTTAAGTTGTCCATAGCATTCTCAAACATCATTCAGATATGACATTCATAGATCTTAATATTAATCCAAAGTTATTTGGTTTTGGATTGTTTTCTTGCCAAGCTTATCAGAACCAGTTAATTACTTGAGACTGAAAATCCAAAAAACATAATAAACTTTTTAGGAATAATAACACTTTAATCTTTTGAAATCTAAAAATCTGTGAGCCTTTGAAACGCATTCAAAACAAACTGAAGAAAATATGGTAATTCTAATATTTATGAAAAGTCCAATCTATCTTTAAAACACCCTCATTTCTTCTAAAGTACTTTAGGAAGTGTACCTGCATGACTTCTAGTGCCAGGTTTCTGCATAGTTGCTTGAGGACAAACTTTCATTTTCTAAAACCAGAGCACTGTTCTAAAGATCTCCTGTAATTAATAACCCCATGTCTATGGAGAGCTCTGTCTTCCCATGCACTGTGCAGCTGGTTTCTGCACTGTTTGCCACAGAGGCTTTTTGATGCTGGACTACACTTAACTACTTAATGACTACCTACTATTTTGGGAAATTTCCCAGGGAAAAAGGTCATATGCTAGTTCCACACTATTATATTCTAAATCATATCAGCCTTCATAAAGATATCTTAAATCTTGAACGCTTGGTTTATTTCAGGATAAAATAATTTGCCTTTCTGAACCTTTTTTTTCTAAGCCAGAGCTTCTGCTGCAGCACAAATGGGTCCAGCATAATTGCAAGCAGCTCTCAATTTGGAGTGCACCCAAGCCAGAGTGCAAGGCCAACTAGGTATTGAGAAGCAAGTGACTGATTCTACCCCATGTAGCTGTCATACAGTGTGTTCTCTGGAGAGATGTCAAATTTGCCAGAGCAGGAATTGTTAATAATAGAAATAGGCTCAGATCATGTCCTGCAGATACAGTGGAAAAAGCCTTGATGCTAAAAGATAAATCTCTGTAATATACTAGTGTTACAGAGCACCTTCAGGGTCACATGTAACCCATATATCTAAGGGGGAGAGATACTAACTTGTGCTTGCCTAGGTGGAAAGCTGCTCTAGTGAAACAGTGATTTCTATTATTGCTCATAACCACGCTATTTAAATTCACAGATAAATGCAGGCTTCCAGTTTAAATTATAACCTACTTGACATGCACAAGAA
Organism: Sturnus vulgaris; assembly: GCF_052056855.1. Lineage (NCBI taxonomy): Eukaryota > Metazoa > Chordata > Aves > Passeriformes > Sturnidae > Sturnus > Sturnus vulgaris. The sequence continues at coordinate 66,198,794 of NC_142245.1, read as the reverse complement.
TATGATACTTGTGCTCTAAAATAAAATTCTCAAAGTAAAAAGACTGTGGCACAATTCTTACTCTATTTTTGAGGAACTGGAACATCTAAGTCTAGTAAAAGATGTAAGTGATATTTAGGGGAAGAATATAGAGACTTTGTTGTCATCTGATAGATATGCAAAGTTTGAAAACTACTGGAAAATCTATACACAACTGTTTGTTCATTAAAAGGGTATTTTAATTCTTCATGCAAGAAATTAATATTTATTTGATAATAATACATAATTCAGCTGCTCCACTCTCATCTAACATCACTCAGGGATAAAAGTGTCTGATCCAGAAATACTGCCCACCGCTCAAACTCACTTTTCATCACAAACTAGTTCTTTCAGAATTATCAGTCAACCTTACACGATTATCATGCTCTTATCTTTGTGTTTGGCTTGTAAATTGCCTTCCATTTATTTTCCTTTTCAGTCATGAAGAATTAAGGAAACTATACTACTGCCTATATTTGATTCTAGTCCTCAATACTTTAGCTAGTCCATAAATATTTAGTTAAATTGATTATATATTTCTTGGGGTTTTTTTGTAAATATTTTGGTGTCAACAGCTGAGAGAGTCCAGGTTAGTGTGCAGGTTAATGTCCTCTGTGTTGGAAAAATAAAAATTTGTTTGAATAGGGATACATCATGGTATTTACTTCCATGCTAGACTTCCCCTTGGAGAAAGAAAAACATAATTCCCAATTGCACCTTAGAGCACTTGCTTAGCATTGCCAGATAGCAGTATTTAGGAAAAAAAAAATCAATGAACAGACACTAAAAAGAATATTAAGATGCTTATTTTCAATTGCTTTTCTTATAAAAATATGAGGAACTTTCTAAATATTACGCCGTCAGAAAGCTACCAATACCTTCAATTATAAACTCTATTAAATGCATTTTTTGTATTAATAAGGTTTATAGGTGATTATACCTTTGTACCTGTGTATAAATAAAAACTCAATTCTATGCATTTATCTTAGAATTTCTATACTGTGCTATGTATCCCACTTCTGTCTTCATCATTATCAGGTACCCATGCTAAGGAAACAAATGCCATGCCAAACACCAAATAATTTTTAAGTCATTTCATAATGAATTACTTGAAATATTTCATGGAATCTGCCATTGAAAACATGTTCTTCTCTCACACCATTTTTATAAAAATAAAAGATAGAGGAGAAAGCCATTATGCAAAAAAAGATTCCTGTTTTACTCAAGAGAAATTAGTTCTGCAGCTCCAAGTATTTCCATATTTGAGAAACTAAGTATGAAAAATGAAATGGGTTTGACATGGCTGAAGAGAAAAATACTAACCTCTGTTTGAATTCCTGCAGCTTCTGCATTTTATTCCTCCTCGGTGAGCGCAGTTCTGAAGTTGACTTCACCAGATACTAGTCCCGGACTAGAGGAATAAGCCAAACATAATTTCATCCTAGGAAAGGATCAAAATAAACTACCAGCATTGTGTTTGATAGAGAGATGATACAGAATACTACTGAAAAACCTCTTTAACTGACATCCAGCACTTCAAAGAATCAGTCATTCTAATAGTATAGATCTAATTTAGAATATAGATGACATGGTTATTTTTTGGTTTGGCATGATATAAGAGCATCTAGTGAGACTGAACATCCTTCTTTTTCAAAGGCAGTTTCAGATCTCCAGTTCAACCTGCATCACCTAGAGAAAACTGTTTTTACAATGCTTTACAAGTTCTTACTGATACCAGTTTCGTGTTATGATCCCGAGGCAAGTGTACAGAAGAACATAATTCTGTATGAGTACTGTATACTGAGTAATTACATAATACTAATGTAATCAAGATTTGACATTCTAACAAGTGAAAAATCCATCTTAATAATTTGTCCACCAAGTATTGCTGCCTCACTATTATATAATGAAGCAAAGATTTCTCTCTTTTCCTGGATCCTTTCCAATTAGTTGTGATATTTTCTGTATCTCCCAAACCCTTCAGGTAGGAAGAGTGCCTCAGTACAGCAGTGCCTTTGGACTGCAGAATGTTACTTTTCAGTCTTTCATACATTTATAAAAAAATAAAAACTAAACCAAACCACAGTGGTAATGAACCTGTCATCTCTGATATCCTTCTAAGATATTTCTTTAATTAATTTTTCCTTTCATTTTTCTCCTCTGCAGTATTTCTACTTTGGTGCCTCTGTCCCCACTTGAAAACTAACATATTTTCACAAAAAAATACAAATTTAAACTTAAAATTCATGGATCTGCTTTAAAGAAATGCACAGAAGGTTATATTTCAAATCATTGGGGAAATTATACTTGTAATGTTTTCTGGTAAAATGACTGCTAAAAGCAGGATTACATATCATAGAAATAATTTATATATGTCTATGTTAATCCATTTTAGCATGACTTACTCCTCCATAGTTCTAAGGCAATAGATGTGTCTAAGAAGGAAAGGAATTTCATGCATTATTATATGCAAAACTTATTTCATGCATTTTGCTTCTCCATGCCAGTTGCAAGGAAAAGACAGGGTTGCACACGGAAGGCCAGGTGTTAGAGCAAACCATTTTTTACTGATGACAATTCCATTCTCTAATAGCTCTTACAATGTCTTATGGAATCTTAATATTAGACATGAAGTCAATAGACCACGTCAGCTAAAAATCTCTTTATTAAGCCAAAAGACAATTTACTTGAAATATTTTTCAGCTAAGTAGTTACAACAAAAAGTATTCATACTCAGACAGGTTTGTAATTCAAAGCATTGCTAGAGTAATTCAGGTTAGGTGAGACCTTAGGGGGCCTCTGGACCAACCTTCTGCCTCAAACAGGCTCAGCTGTGAGGCCAGGTTGTGTCTGGTTAGGGCTGGAAAAGCTCCAGTGATGGAGGCAGCACAGCTTCCCCTGGCAGCCTGCTGCTTCTCTGCCCGACTGTCCTCATGGAGAAAGGTTTTCCTTACATGCGGATTGAACCTCCCTTGTTTCCATCTATGCCACTGTCATAAATCCTTCTGCCGTGCACTGCTACAAGGCTCCATCTTCTTGATAACCCCCTTGTAGGTATCAGCACATTGCTGTTGGATCCCCCCCTAAGCCCTCTCTTCTCCAGGTTGAACACACTCCAACAATGCATTTGCAAATCCATTCTGACTAGCTTCAAAAGAAAGCATTATGAACAGGCACTAGCTTGCATTATTTATGGTTTTGGCTTTAGTTTTATTTAAGGGTTATCTGACATGTCTCTCCCTCTGGTTCCTTGTTTTTTCTAGGACTGGCTGAACTCTACTTTTGGCATGTGGCTATTGCTGGTTAAACCAGCATTATATCCTTCTGCAGCATTTATCCTGCAACCTTTATCACATCTCATACTAGCTGGCTCATCATCCTATGTGATAAGCATTCCCTCTTCCTAGTAAAGGACAATGTCCAAAACAAAAGATGATAGTCTTAAAATAATAAAATTAATAAAATAATAATTTAACAAAACACAGCTATTGTCTGTGACTTTGCTTCTCTTAATTTAAGAACTGAGTCAATTCCATCACCAGGGTTTGACAAACAAGAGGAAAAGGAGAGCAAAAATCAAAAGATGGATTGCTTTTATTTGCATCAAGTCTTATGCAAAGCTTTTTCCTTTAATTCTGTCTGTGTGGGAGGTGGAAAGATGATGGGAAGAGTTCTTTCTCAGACAGATATCCTGCATGTATAACACAGAAAAATGTTATGCAAACAAAAGAATTGCTTCCTTCCCAGATGTGCAGGGTGATACCAAAGTGGAGCTTGACCAGGACAGCAGAAAAGCTTTCATATAAAGCCATCATATGAGGTGCAAGATGCTACTTCCTGTAGAGCTGTTGCTTCTTAGCCCTATATAATATTTGCTAGATAGCCCACAATCCACAGGATTAAATTAGGGCTCTAAAATAAGGTTACCAAAATAAAAGATTTCTCATCAAAAAAATACTGTCATAAACAATCCTTCACAACTTAAGTACCGTGAGAGTCACCTGCTCTCTCTCAGCAACAGAAAAGTGCAGGAAAAAAACTAATAGTGTTTTTCTAACATATTGAACACTGTATTGTTGCACTACAAAATCAGTTACAGCTTGATGTAAACTTTCTCCCTTAGTTTTGTAAGGTTTTGGCAGAGGAAATTGATAATAGAAATACCAATATAAAGTAGCTGGTAACTTTGGTTGAGACACCCTGTCAGCCTCATGTGCCTAATTCCCATACAAGCAAGAATTAATTCATTCAGGGATGTGAACAACTATTGTTGATTAACGAAGTGTCCACTGTAAATACTTGCAGTGAAGAACCCGTCAAGTTTTTTTCAAGGTAGTAAAATATTTTTAAAAAGTAATTTTGTCATTTGGCTGTCTCTTCCTGCTATAAAACTTCTTGTTTACCACTTTCAAATTTCAGTCTTTCTTATGACTTGTCAGAGAATTTTTACTGCTGCTCTGTGGTGAATATATAGAATGAAACTAGGTCACTTCAGTAACCTGGGGCTGTCTTTGCTCTGTCTCAGTGAACACTGTTGGTCCATGGTGAATGAATTATTTCTTTCCTTGACTGACAAGAGAAGAAATTATTTTAGGAAATTTTATGCCCATTTTAGACTGATTATATATTAATATGTAGACCACTGAGGCTTTGAAGACCGGAGTAGAATACAGTGGGCATTGCTCAGTAAAGACTACCTGGGAGAGCCCCAGAAAGGTCAATCTTTACTCTACATTTGCATAATTTTTATGTGAGCAAAAGTAGACAGATCTCGAACCCAGGTTATCACAGAGGTGGAGACAGCACTTGGGTTCATCTCTCCTGACAATGAGCAGCGATATGACAGCCATTAGGAAGGCAAGAGGAAGCAAATGGAATAAATTTTTATCTACAATGAGCTCTTTGCCCATGACACCCATGAATAATAATTTATATTCTGCATAGAAGAAATGATGGCACTCTGGGTCACAGAACTGACTTAATCTAGAAAACAATTATATTGTGTTCCCACAGGACTTCAGCATTGGACTGTAGCTGAAGTCAGCAGTTTAGGAAACAGCCTAATGTGAAAGGTGTATCGGTGACAGTGACTGCTATGAGCAAAGGTAGTCTTTTGCTATTCCTGACACTGGTTTCCTTCATGAAGTCCCACACTGGGGCTTCAGTCCTTATTTTCAAAGTGCTTACATTCATAAGATGAATATGAAAGGTCTCAGCCAGACTTAAAATAAAATGTTCAGAGGGACTTTTTTTAGCACTTAGGCAAAACGTTAGTGCTCCCTCCAGTCTCCCATGGGAGATCTGTGCTGGAGCAGGCTCCTGGCAGAGACCTGCAGACCTGTGGAGAGAGGAGCCCACTCTGGAGCAGGTTTCCTGGTAGGACTTGTGACCCCAAAGGGGACCCACACTGGAGCAGGTGTCCTTGAAGGACTGCACCCCATGGAAGTGTGACCCACATTACAGCAGATTGAGGAGGACTGTGCCTGTGGGATGGGCTCACACTGGAGTAATTCATGGAGAACTGTCTTCTATGGGAGGGACCCCACAGTGGAGCAAGGAGAGGACTCCTCTCCCTGAGCAGTGAGAGTAACAAGGTGTGATGAACTGACCATGATCCCCATTCCCTGTCTCCCTGTGCCAATGGGAGGGCGGTAGAGCTGGGAAGGAAGGAGGGGTGGGGGGCAGGTGGTGTTTCTACGGTCCTGTTTTACTTCTCATTATCCTGCTCTGATTTTATTAGTAATACATTCAGTTCTTATCTCTACTTCAAGTCTGTTTTGCCTATGACAGTATTCAGTTAGTGATCTCTCTCTGTCCTTATCTGAACTCATGAACCCTTTGTTATACCTTCTCTCCCCTAGTCAGCTGTGGAGGGGATGAGATAGGGTGGCTTTGGTGGGTACCTGGCATCCAGACAGCATCATCCCACTACAATGGGCATCCTGCAAACACCGTGTGCTATGGATAACCCTTCCCAAATGTGACAGCTGTAAGGGCTGAAATGAGGCCCCTGTCTGGTCACAACTTGCTTACTCCAGTGGAGTTGTCACCAGTCCTTTCCAGCACCTTTTGTTTCTAAACAGTAACCACCAGGTCCATCTGAAATCAGAAAGAAATGGCCAGAGAGTGAAAAGAAGAGAATGGAAATTTTTATAAATTCAGGACTGTATCTCTCGCTGAGCTGAGACATCCCACACAGTTTTAGCACAAACAATTGAAGGCTTCCAAAATTTTTTCTTTGATTGCTCATTGCTGTAGTACACTACAATTTAGTTTGTTCAGTCATTACTAAAGCCATCCACCCACTTGCAGCTATTCTTATAGAAAATAGCATCCTTTCCCACTGATGCACATAATTTGTATCTTCTGATAATTGTACTTCTGATGTATGGAGAGAAGACAATAATAGACAAGGGATTCAACTTGATTTCTGACATACTGCTGAAAAAAAAGGCAATGGCTTTAGTTAATGTGTGCATACATTTTGCCTGAATTATAAAAAAGCAAATGGAAAGCTTCAATTGCATTATTCAGTAGTGTCAGTAGTGTTCTGAGTTCGTGAGTGACTGAAATGCCATTGAATGGACATGGATATGCAGTCACAGGCATAATGATTTTGCCTGTAAGTAACTTGCATCTTCTAAAAACTAAAATATCATGTCAGACTGTATAGATGCAGTTAAGAAGCCCAAACTGCAAAATAAAATGTGCTGTGAAATAATCTTAACAAATGTATTTTCTTGTTAAAGGGAACATTAGTTTCTGTTTGGTAATACTATAAGATTTCAAAAATTATGTGTTACTTACGCAGTTTAATCTGTTTATCAAAATAATGAAGCACAAATTAAAAAGAAAAAAAGACTTGTACAAGAATTTGGAATTCAGATGCTTAGAGAGAGAATGGGGAAACAAACATAGAGCTATAAATCACAGGAGCTGGGAGGCTTGGAAGAATTTTCTGTGAACTTCAGGAAATACCAGTGACTTTCACAAAGCAAATTAAAAATCTGAGGAGCTGAGATAAAGACCTTCAAAATGAAGCTCTAGAATTATGGAATTATGTATTTTAATATCTACCAATATCAACATAGAGTTCTTCTGTGTTCCATATTCAGCTGACACGGCTGATGATACAGGGAGCTGTGCCTCCCACCTCTCCACACAGCTGCCTGACCACCAGCTTGTGCCTTACTTGGATGCTGCTTCTGGCAGAATGAGGAGGTGTGCCTGACACTGTGCTCACGTGTCAGCTGCATTGGAGTGACTCCAATTCCTGCAAGCAGCAGGTAGCTCCAGCCAGCCTGACTTCGTGTGTTTAAGTTTGAAGTGTACAGACCTCCTCCTCAGACCTGCCTTTGGCAACAGGGAAAAAAAGTTTCTCTAGAAAATCCTTTGCATCTGTACGTAGAAGGATATGTGTTTACACAGATATCAAGAAAAACGTATCCTGTTGTCAGTACATATGATCGCATACCCTTTCATTTATGCACATTCCATTAAGTAACATCATACACATCTTTTCTGTATCTGATATTGTCTTGTGATACTATGAGGGACTTTTCCTATGGAGTCCTCATGGAAGTCACATAGGTGGAAAGTACCAAATATGTTAAAATTCTATGTAAAAAAAGAAGAAGGAAAGAAAAAATTTTGGTCACCTATTTGCATAAGTTAGTTTCTCTGCCTACCTTTACTATTTTACCTAAAGGGTGTTGTATGGCTAACCCAAAATGAATATGTGGTACTTAGGCTGTGTTAATGTTATTTAAACGTATTCTTGTGAAATGAAATTGAGTGTAATATAGCTAAGTAGTAAGAAATACACTGGATTATTAACACAATGAAGTTAATATAAGTATATAGGATTAAGTAATCAGTATAAAATGCCTCAGGTATGCTTACAGTCATAACAAATGCATAGTTGCATTATTATACAAATGCCATGTGGCCATATCCTCTAAAACTGCATTTTAACGTAGAAGCCAAAATGGACTTTTTGATGCTGTTTAGGCAATGGATATTAAAAAATATTCAAACTATATTGCTTGCACATGACAGTAGGGTACTACTTCTATATGTAGCTTTTTGATTGACTCTAATCACAGAGTTCTTGCTGTGGAGGCCATTTAAATGTACTTATTTCAAAGACATAGGGCAAAATTAGAAAAGTGCCAGAAATTCTACAACTTAACACTGAATTTGCACTTTGTTATGAAAAAAATATAACACCATCTCTAACAGAACTGAAAAGCCATCTTGGAAAATATATCTTTTTTAACCTGGATCAGTTCTTTGGTAAGACTCGCTGAAGAGCAGCACAGAAGCTGTGTCAGCCCCAGGTTGGGGGCTCAGAGGTGACAGGGATGCTGCTTTGGTAGCACTGCCCATCTCTTCTGCCTTAAGGTGTTCATTTACCCACAGCTTGGGTGTGCAACTCCTTCGTGACCGGGGTCAGGCTAAGTTGGTGCTGGTCCAGTCCTACAGCATCTCCCTCCTGCCCTCAGCTGTGGGCTCTCACCTTTCTTTCCTTTAGCACAGGAATTTTACTCATCCCTTTTGCGAGCTAGTTGGGGTAGTAAAAGGAGCAGAGAACTGTACATTTCTCTTACTGATTTAATTTTCTGTGAAGAGCGCCTTCCAAACTGACATATCAAAAGGTCGATATGAACACTATGGGTGGCAGCATGAGAGCAACACAAAGCTGTGGGTAGGATTGCAGCATCTGATCTGAGTTGTCTTAAATTGTCTTGGAAGTCGAACTGTTTCGTGGAAGTCAAGGCTTACAAAGATCAAGCTGCTGCAGTCTTGTGTTCGTTTTCCTGGCTGCATGTTCCTGCATTTTCTTCCTGGAGGCATTGGCATACATGGAAATTGCATTGGTCCAGGGATCAGCTAAAAACTAGCTACTCTTTTTTGCTAAGTAAGGTTAATTTGCAAAAGGTCCAGCTCCTGAGCCAGCTTCTTTTCTGGTCCCATACACATCCAACTAGGCTTGTTTAAACTACCATGGAATTACATTTCAGGGTGATGTGGTTTATTCACTGAAAGATGATCTCTGTTGCATGAAAGAGCCTAGAAGTGAAAGCAGCCAGAGACAAGAGCTCTGCAATGTGTGAATTGCTCTATCCATCCTGCTGGGTGCTTTCTCTTCCCAGAGGCGATGCCTGTGGGCCCCCGATAGTGTCCACTGAGCCTGAAGGATAACCCAGGAGAAGCTGTTCCCTGGTTTCCTGCTGAAACACGTGGAAGAGCACAAGTCAGCGTTCACAGCAGCACCTCCCAGCCCGTCCCTGCCTTTCCAGGCTCTCACCCCAGTCTCTGGCACATCCGTGCTGTCATCCACCCAGCAACGTGACAGGAAAAGGGGAGGTTTTGTTGTCCTGGGAGGGAAAGTGTTCTGTGACCTGTGTACCTTCTTACAGACTGCAGGCACGGCTGTGTTTCTGACTCACTGTCCCTAGGCAAAAAAATTAGACGCACTCTTGAGCATACAAGTGCTGACAGCTACAAATAAGGCAGATTTTTCTAAAAAATCTGTCATGTGAGCAATGTGGCTTCCAGGTACCGTGAGGCTTCCTTTTAAAAAGTGCCAATGGATATGCATAAACATGCTTATGCTAAACATACATAAATAAATTGCATATACAGTGAGTTAACGGTAAATAAGCACAAAACAGAAAGGAAAGAAAAGGAAAGGGAAATGTGTATTGCTGGTACAAAATAATGGTGTGAAGTGAATCTGATATCTTTGTGTGTTTCTAAGGGATCTAAGCATTTTGCTGGAAAAGCATATAAGATATACTGAATTTTAAGGGAAAATATTTTCTTTGTATTTACTGCTTCATGCATACTAAACCAGTTTCCCCTCAGGTGGTTTTATTTGTAAATTCATAGTTATAATTTCCATAGAGTTACTCTGAAAAAAAGTACAAGACACAGTAAGAATAATTAAATTAAAACACAGTAATTTTTACAGGAAATACAGTGAAATAATACCTGCAATTGCCTTATAAGCTACCCAGTCTCACAGACTGTATTTAGAATATAAATAACACTGAAATTACAAATGTGGGAGTATCAGACTTTATCTTTTTTCAAAACATATTCCCCGGGGAAGGCATGTGCTGCTCTTCTGCTGCTCTTCACAGCCAGGGATGCCTGTACTTAAACCCATTAATTGGTGCTGTAATGAGACTCTGATGAAGAGCCTGGGGGCTTCAGAAGGAAGCACTTGTTTTGTTTTCAGGGAAATTTTCTCAGAAGTCTGTGTCGACCCAGAAAAAAAAGGTAATTGCATATTTGCATTTTTACATCTGCAAATATGTAAGTAGGAACCTGTTTTGTCTACCCATACTGTGTTATGCGTGACAGCTGTGACATAGGTGTGTATGTATCCTGTGTGTGCCATGATCTCTTTCACCAATTCTAGGCTGGCAGTTGAGAAATGCCCGGTGACTGAGGTGACTGAGGGCCAAAGACGAAAAGGGATAGAGGACTGACCCAGTAAGAACAAGACTGTAGTTTTTAACAGGTATTTAACACGCTTGTTATTATTTTTGAGGCATACTTTTTTTTCTTTGTTGTTAATTCCAGTTAGGGTGCCCACTGCTTAGGTTTGTGCTAATAGCTTAGGCTCTTCGTCAAGGCACTACAAACACAGACAAACATTCTCTTTTCCAACTGCTGCTGCTGGAGCAGCATTCCCTGGCACAGGGACAGTGCAGTGCAGAGCAGAGGCTTTGGATCTCCCTGCAAGATTTGCCAGAGGGCAGCTGTCAGAGCCCAAAGAGGTAACAGCTGCACAGGGCAGGGTGGAAAATTTTGAAAGAGCGAGTACTGATAAGGAAAGAAGACAACAATTTTTATTTGCCTAGGGCAGCAAAAAACCTTGCATCAGCTCTACTCAGTTTTGTTACAGATTTTATTCTGGTTTTGTTCAGTTTTCCTAGGCAATGTTGTGATGTGCATTTGCATTGCATCTGCTCACTTTATTCAGTTTATTGAAAGTATTCTAAGCAGAATATATTTTAGAGTTGCTTTTCAGAATGTAAATTACATCAACCTCATGAATAGCCTCTGGAAGAGTTCTGCACCCAAAAGGCCACATAAACTGGTGCTTAGCAGTTTGCAGGCAATATTTAGAGAAATGAAAAAGGTCACTGGTGTTAAAACATGTACTAGGAAAGAGAATGAAACAGATTTTTAAAAAGTTGCCATTGTGTACTGAGGGAAAGGTACATATCTGAAGATTGTCATCATTCAGTGGGAAGGTTTGACAAAAGCTGTGCTTTTCCTTCCTTACAAGAACCTTGTGTTTACTGAGTAAGTTCAAGATTGTGACTTTCAGAATTATTATAGGATGTAAAACAAGATGGTGCAAGTTCAGTGTAGAGACATTAGTGTTATGATCCTCAGGAAACTGCAGTCTCACAGTACTGTCCAGTAAGTAAAAAGAGTTGTCACTTTTGTTGTTCTATCAATTTGTTCAACTCCATGCAGAGTCCTCCACGCAGATGGAAATAATATCACGTTTCCCCAAGTGAAACTTAAAGATGTTCAAGATGCAGATTGGGCTTTTCCTTGAGTGTGCTGTATCAAGCGGCAATGACAGAAGTCTACATTACCTGCAAAGATGCTAATGAAACTTCAAGCATTCTTAGTTGTCATTATCCACTCACCATGAGTCTTTCCTACAGCAGTCCCACAAGTCTAATGTGAGGAGTGAGATCTCCTTGCCTTTCCTTGGAAAGCTCATAAGGATGCAACAATGCTAGCTCTTCATAATCAAATATAAAGACTTTTCCTGTTTTTTTTTTCTTGTCTAGGCTCAATGAGAGCTGCTTGTTCCCTATGGGAGGATTTGCTGGGTCCTGAGTGTTACCCCAGTACTAGCCATGCCCCCATGGGTGGGTTTGTTTGTAGTAGGCAGAGCTGGGGGGCTTCACAGGGTTCAATTACAGCCCCTGAGATGGATAGTGAAGAATCAGGGCCAGGGACAATCCAGGAACTCCCATCAGGAACTAAAGCAGAATGGGCTGGGGGCAGGACCTGAGACAATGCTGTGATCAAGGGTTTGAAGTTCGTACAAGGAACAGGGACAGAGACTGGAAACAAGGTGCAACATATAACCACAGGGCCATCCAGGACGAAATAGGTCCAAGGACATCCAGGTGGCAGGGCCAGAGGCAGAGGTGGGAGATTGGCACTGCTTCTTCACAGTCCAGGCAAGAATTGCCATGGGCAGGAGTGGAGGAAGGTCCCAGGTGTAGCTGCTCAGGTCCATTTTAGCCTATGGGTTCCCACGGTACCCTGATATTTATTTCCAAAGGAAACCTTCTTGAATTGTTCTTCCCATCACTCCCAATAGACACTAAAAAGATGTGGCTTACTCTTGCATCCTCTTCCTGTGAAAGAAGCAGCACTGACATGGTCAGACAGAGCTCCCAAGTCTCAGTTCCTGCTGAACTCTGTCCTCAGGAATCACTCTGAGGCAAGATACCAAGAAAAGGTGGATTAAAACAGAAAGATTTTTTGGGAAGCAGCAACTCCAAAGCCCTGTTGAGTTTCTACCATCATGGTTTCTTTACATTTGGGAAGCAAAACATAAGCTGTTGCACCAATTGTCAGAGTGTCACTGGGTTTCAGATATAGTATGAAATCCTCACTGCACTAACTTCAGCAGCAATTCTGGGATTGACTTCAATTTTTTTTCCACCTGTTATCTTCTTATACTTAACTGGATGCATTTGGTGCTGAGGAAGCTACAAAGAAATCATGCATAAGTGCTGAGAATCAGCCCATAGGCCTGTTTCTCAGCTGATGGGTTTAAAGCTCTGTTATATGATTTCTGAAATCAAACTGGATTTTCAATGCACAAATTGCATTTTGATAATGCTTTGCATCATGGGTAAGGCACATTAAGGCTCCTGTGATCTCCTGGCCGTCAAGAAAGAAAAGGAAATAAACCAAAAGGAAGTTTAAATAGAAATAGCCACTGTGTTAGGGGAAAATGATAGAAGTGTACATAAGAGGGAAAAGGAGCAGAGGTAAAAGGGAATGGAAAAGACAATAAAGAAACGTGATCTATTATCCTACAACAATTAATTTGGCTAATAGTTACCTATAACTAGTACCTAATGGTTTAGGAGAGAGTGGATATATGTCTCAAATATGTATAGGCCTGTCTGAATATGACAAGAACTATATTCAACAGTGTGGACAAATAGAAGTTGTAGGCTTGCCTTTCAGTGATGCATGAACCCAGGGCTCCCCCTGTATGAGAGGATAATAAAAATGAGTCTTAAGTTCTCCTCATGTGGGTTAAAATATGAGGCCTGATTTGATTAATATTTACAGCTACATTGTCTCACTGCTGTTTTGTTTCAGTGATGGACTGAATGTTGCATCTCTACTACTGTAAGCTGTCTCAGAAAAGTACAGAAACACAAAGGCAGATGTTGAACTGATGAGACAAGCATGTCCTCATAGCCCAAGGCCATGAAACAATTTCATATACACACTCAAATATACTCTAGGAAAGCACCAGTTGGGCTGTATCCTGGAGTGAAACTTTTCCATGTTCTTCAAGACCACCTTTTCACCAATGTACCCACTTAGCTGCTACGTTTAGGCACATTCAGATTATCGTCCTGCTCTGCTCCAAGGGTCCTGCCAGTGGCAAATGTAGCACCTCCCCAACACAGTGATTTCCATACCAGCCCATCCCTCACTGTGATCCATGCACTGTGTCACACCATCTGTTTCCCCTGTGAAACCAGATGTGGATTGTCTCCCAGTGAACAGATGTTGAGGCCAGTCTTCTGGCAAAAATTTTGCTGGCTCCATTTTGATTATTATTTATCTTAATAACAATGTCCTCAGTAGGTGTCCCCCAACCGTTTTGAGTTAAATAATCATGCAAGGACACATAAGTATCCTGTTCTACCAGACTTTCTTCCTCCTGCTGCTGACTGCAGAGCTTCAGGGACTGCTAGAGGGCCTGACAGAAGGCAGGCAGAATCTACAGCCCCTGCTCTCTGTCATTTTTTTCTGTGACTTTATGCAAGTGATTGGCACCTTCACTGGGAGAGCTGTCACCTCTCATCATCCTCTGGCATTTGGATGTTTCTAAACAATTCTGCATATTTCTGTGAGCTGTGTCACCTTCTAATTTAGTAAATGTGCTCTTCTCTTAAAATAGTTTTGTTTATTTTTAATATGCTAGAAAATGTTTTTTCCTTCTTTGTATATGCATCAAAGATTACCAGGGTGAGACTACAGATATATCTGGGGGTTTGCTGCCATCTGCAGTTGAAACTTAATATTAATCCCAGTTTTCATGAGTGAATCTTCCCTGTCTTCAAAGACCTTCAAATCTCAGCAAGCAACAAAACATACAGTGGTGATCTATCATTCTGTTTTGACTACTGAGTTCCTGCTCCAGCAGAAGGAAGGAGAAGTTAAATTTATTTAACTCCTCCTGGCTGTAAAGTTCACTGACCATCTGGATAGATAATAAACTCTTGTACTCATCCTTTCAGCTGTCCTTTTGGTCAATTTGTTCAGTTTCTAGTCTATACACTCTGAATACACAATCCCACTTTTTGAACTTTGAGTGGGAACTTTTCAGAAACTTTACAGCCTTAACAGAGAACTTGACTGGTTTGGCAGGGAGAGTTAACCATCTGCATTTCTGAACTGGACTATCCTTGTTTCATCTCTAAAAAAAAGACAGCTGCTGATGTAAGATATCTCTTCCCCCACGACTGTATTGGATTTTCTCATTGAGATATATGGTGGACCCTAGTATAGAAGAGAAAGACATTAAAGCTTGCTGTGTAAAATCAACTAAGAAAAGTAACTTTAATAAAATTTACCTCTACAATACTAGGCACCAAAATATCCAGAAAAATTTACATGCATCATAGGATGCTTGAGATAATTAAAAACACCTGAACAAACACCCCCCAAAACTCAAACAAACCAACCACAAAGCAACAAAAAACCTACCAAAAAATCCTAAAATGACTTAATATTTCTAAATATTTAATGATTTGTTAAATAATGTATATAAAATAGTAGGAGAGTAATTCATGCAGTTCTTCACACGTCCTGCAAGTAATTACAAAAACATGCAAATAATTACATTAAAGAACAGGAATGGCACAAGAAGAGTGAGTAAATGTATTAAATTGTTGGTCATGAAAGGTTTTGTATTTTTTTAAATTAATCTACTCAAGCAACTTTACTGAGGTCTCAGTGTAAGAAATTATTTTTGACTGTCTGCATAAGAAAGCTAAGTAATAATTTCTATGATATTTAAAAGTCCTTAAGTCCTTCCTGCACTTCAATAAGAGAACTGCATCCCATTTCACAGGTATTGGTTTTAACTTCTCTATTAAAGCACATTTACCAGCTAAAAATCTCTGTACTCATGAGGATGTAGTATGACAATATCTTCTGATTTTCCTATCTCCACAAATCATAGCAAAATTAAGAGGTATTATGCCTGATCCTCAAGGACCATAAATCACTCTATCTCCTTGAAGCCAATGGAGCAGCACCAATCTGCAGAAAGAGAAGATTTACCCCTAGATTTTAAGTGTTTCATAAACACTTCATTGAAACGGAGAGATGTAAATGATGATTCAAATGATAGTTTGCCTTCTGCATATTATAGTTTACGTTCTTTTGCCCAATTTGCAGTACTTAAAGTATCAACAAATATAATAAAGTACAATATAACAGTGATCAGCATGAAGTACATCAAATTACTATAGTTAAATCATGAACTGCCAGCTTGTTTTTGCAGTCACACAAAAGCAATGTCTTAATCTCTTCTGACAAATGGAGATTGTTACTTATGCAGATGGTGTGTATATGAAACATGAGTGCTTAAATTTTGCCAGCATCTTTTCCAAAAGAATGCTTAACAGAGCAATCCTAAAGTTCACATAATAAAAAAATTATTTCTTTGCTGAGATCTAGGTCAGAAATCGTAACCACTGTCAATCAAGTTGTAATAAATTGTCTGTATGGTTGAGATTTATAGTAAGGCCTTTCAGGGAATCTGGGAGAGTTTCTGTTCACCAGGGAAATGGACTTCATCTTGTTTATATTTATTTTCTCCACTTCCTGCTCATGGGAAGACTTCACAATCCTCAGATGTGCAGAGGTGCTCAGGTTTCTTATTCCGTGTCTGGGAATCATGGGATCAAGTCTGGGCTATCCTATTATCTACTGCTCAACTTGAACCATGTTACTCATCTACTTTTTAGTGTTTAACTTTAGGTGTCAATTTTTTAACTAGAAAGTCAGTGATACCCAGGTGACAAATGTATTACCAGCTTGATAATTCTGTTGATAAAATATTTTAAGATCTTTTGCTTAGTGTACCTTAAAAGCTCTTACTATATATTATGTAATTTTTCTATTGATGAAGACATTCAGAATTCATAGATATAAATTAATCTGTAAAACTAGGCTAATAAATTAAAGTTCTTATTGTAATGCATTCAGATTATATATTGAAAAAGGGGTAGATCAAAATATTTTGCCAGATTGCGTTAGTGAAGAGTATAACCTAAACAAATAGTGAAAGTAACTTTAGCTTTTCTGTTTCTTAAATTATTGGTGCACTTCAGAGTGCCCTGCAACAATCTAGCAATGAAAGAAAAATGGGAGACAATACCTTGCATTCTGTATTACACTTCTTGGTGAATAAAACTGGTGTAGTTTCATCTAGTTCAGTACTACAAAGTTTAAGTTACAAACTTTCTGAGAGACTGTAAAGGTTTAGTTTACTGCCATAAGCTCAGTATGTGCATTTTAGAACTTCAGGTTCCCTTAGATTTAAGCTTTAGGTTTAGACCATGTGTTCTTTTGAATGGAAAAAAAATCCTATCTTAAAGAGAGATCTATGACTCTAATTTTACATAAATCAAACAAAATTGTCCTTTACTTCTTTTATGATCAGGTGCAGTTGACGATGTACATGACAAGGGAGAGAAAGGGAATAAAATATTACCAGCTCCTTTGAGAAAGAGGTGAGGTTGCTCCCATTCCTCCAACACTTAACCAAGATAAAGAAGGGAGGAGAGGAAGGAAATAAAAAGTCCTAAAGTGTCATCTAAATTGCGAGATTAGAAGGGGAAAGTAGCATGAGCTCTTAAAATTGTCTGGGTGGTCTGGAGAGAAAACATAAATTTGAGTAAGCAGTTAGAAGTAGGAGTTAGGAAAAGTATTAGAGAATGGTGGAGCTAAAAGGCAGCTGTGAAATTCTGTAACATAAGTAGTGGTGAGACCTTTATATTGAGAGTCAAGGCACTTGGTTTAATGTCCTTGGAAATATAAATAGACTTTGTCATGGAGTTAGAGAGCAAGGGGAGTTCACAAAGCCAAAATGTACCAATTTGGTTTTACAGTCCTAGGTTTTCAGGGGCTAGGAAGAAGAAAATGGATAGAAATTCACTAGAAACTTCATGTGTCCACATGAAGACTGAAGACTCTAGGTGTAGCCCAGGCCTCTCGGGAACTGGCAGCTCTCTGGAACAGCAGTTCTGACTGTCTGATGGGATAACTGGCAGCATTTCTTGGGCAGGTAGCTCTGCAGCATGTGCTCGCTTAGTCTGACACCCCGGGAGGCAGTGCACCTTCTGTACATGTACTGCAGGCAATAGAATACTCTGCAGTGCATGGTCAACATGTCCACCTGCTTTTGGAAGCATTAGTCCTGCTATGAATTTGATGGGTGTAACTGTGCAGAGATACATCAACAAGAATTACAGGCATGCTGTTGTGAAGTGGTGGGTACTGTTGGTGCCTGCAGGCCTGCACTGAGCACCCACGTGGTGAAAGCAGGACACTGGGTCCCTCTCTCTGGGTACACTCTGCATAGGCAGGGAGAGCATCCTCAGCATTCCTGACCACTGCCCTGGAACCAGCACAGGATGTTTTGTTCTTTGTCCTGCTCCAGCTGTGATGATCAAGTATAGGGATGCATGGCAGGTTCCCCCATACAGCAGCAGGCTCATGATCACGACATTGCATCGTCCTCTTCCCTGGTCCCCTGTCCTCTGCTGTGTTTCTGGGTGAAGAAAATTTGCTGGTGTGTTGTATGGTGGTGGGTTTGATACAGATTTAGTTCCCTTTTGGGAGTTATGTGTTATGAATAAACAAATAACCTTGATGGGACTCCCTGCTTTTGCTGATAGAGCTAGATGCTGAGGGTAAATGGGGCAGAGCAGCTGAGGGAAAAGCTTTAGAAAGCCAAATAGCTGGCAATTACTGAGATGACTGAGGAATAGAAAGCAGTAAGTAAAGACGAGTAGATGAAATTAGTTCTTGCTGAAGAGGTAATAATCTTTTCTGAGGGTACAGTGTTTTATCTGTGGGTTTTTTTGCTTGGTTTGGTGATAATTCACACACTGTTTGAGAGCTGGATGCTGATGTAAAGGTGGAGCCTTTGTAGCTGAGGCATGTAGAAGTATTTTATATTTGGTAATTGTTGCGAGACCTGATGAACAAAAAGAAAGGGAAGAGCTGAACTAGGTAAAAGTAATTAAACCTAAAGTTTAATTAACTAATGTGGCCTATTAAGTGGACTGACAATTGGACAAAAGTTGCTGTAGCTGGCGTGCTTTGAAGGAACAGTAAATAAAGAGAAGGAAGGGTGGTGCACTGGTACTGGGCAGCAGAAACAGGCTGGCAATTGGTGTTTGCATGGCAGCAGAACAGAGGGAGCAATTTGCCTTAGTTTTTAGTTAAGTAATGCTATAAAGTACAGTTAGAACACAGTTAAATGAGGCTAAAAATCAAAATTTTCTATGAGAATGTTTGAAAATAAATGTTAATATGATTTAAAAATCTTAGAATCTGTTCTAAAATAATAGGAAAATAGTACATATGCTACTAATCAGAGAAATGCGATCCATATTGCTACAGGCCTGTTTAACTGCCAAAATATAAAAGCCTTTATAACCAGCTTTGAAATAAGAATATGTGGGAACTTGAACATAAATAGAAAAGGACATGAAATGTGATGTATGTGTTTACTAACAGTACATTGTGTCAGGCTGACATGCTGTTTTTATTAGTCGTCTGTATCACTTGATACAATTCTAGGATGTAAATAATTACCTGAGAAGACACAAATTAGTAGAAAAATGTGGAACTGGTGGAAGACAGACCACGCCTACAAGGTCACAGTGGTAGGAGGGGAGGTGAAGGAAAAACACTGCAAAAAGGGAAAGTCTAATTAGATATTATTAAGCGTTTTTTTGGTTTTGTTTGGGGTTTTTTTGTTTGTTAGTTTTTGGGTTTTTTTCCTCCAAAGTGAGCAGTGTCAAACACTGGTTCAAGTTGTCTGGAGATAAAATTCCACCCTTGAAGAAGGTCAGAATTCTGCTGGAGATGAGCCTGAGTCGTCAGATCTAATGTCCATGCTGATCCTGCTCTGAGTGAGAGATGGGATCAAATGATGTCCAGAGATCCCTTTTAAATTCAATTATTCTATAATTCTTTGAAATATTCTTTTCCAAGGTAAAATTTATGCATGAAAGGGTGCTATCAGTGTATTATTGCTAGCATGGATTTTTTGGACTCTTCAAAGTGTTTTCATTTATTCTAGCAGTAGAATTCTGAGAAAATTTGGGAAATGCTGCCTAGTGTAGGAAGATTAGTGTATAGATCAGAAACAATTTAGACTGTAGTTATAGCAGTGAAACTATTTTGTGCATTGCTACATAAAAAGATGGGAACAATAAGAATATTTAAGGGATGGAACAGATTAAATGAGGATGTATTAGCTTATTTTCACCCAACTAGTGTGCCAGTGCTGATGCAGTCATGGGAACGGTAGATATGGTTCTAAGATGACAGACAGGCACTTCCAGTGGCCATTATCAGGAAATAAGAGTTCAAACCTAAATAAATTAATCAGGCATTGAGGGATTGGAGAGCTTTTCTTGAAAGGACTTGACTTAGTTTAGGAAGATTAGACTGAAAACCAAAATGTTTAACAATTTGAAATACATCAAAGTACATCAGAGCTTCGTGATGGAAGAAAGCCTGTTTTAAGATACAGGATAAGATATTGGGCTCAAATCTGCTAGGTATAAGATTAGTAAACATTGAATAAAGTTACAAACCACCACATTCAACATTCAACTTCTGAAATAGCTTTCCAGAAGAAGCAATAGGGCCTTGACTGATGCTTCATCTGCTGTTAAAATAAATTATTTGATATGGCTGTGAGGACAGCAAAGGACAAGAGCTGATGACTTTGAAGCATAAGACTGGAAAGGACATAGTCTTTCTAAAAATATAAACAGAGCAGTTTGATGAAAAGCTACAGTAAATCACTCTGATTCTTAAATGCTATTAGTATTAAAGGGTTGTTATTTCTCCAAAGGATCTAGGACATCTTGAGCCACTGAAAATGCAAGAGATATTTATTATCAAGGAGACTTAGACTCAAGAGCTGCCTGCCCCAGCATCCATACAGCTGTCATGTCCCTCCACTGCGAGGAGCTGCATGGTAAATGGTTCTGTTCTGCCTTGGCCCAGGGGTAAGGTCCCTTCAGCTGAAGAATTGCTCTGCTTGCTGGTGTTGACAGAAGGCCGATTGTGCACAGGAATCCCTTTGTCTGAAGGACAGACTGAATCTGAACCAGACCTGTTTTAATAGTTGGCTCAGCCTTGTCCATTTAAAGCCATTACAAGGGTCCTGTCCTGCCAGGGAGATAGTGAGACCTGCTGAGTGCATCTAAGGAAAGCAAAGCCGTTTCTGAATACAACAAAAAAATAATCTGCATTTTGATTGTTTTCATTTAGTCTAAGGTCTGGGCACTTGTCAGAGATTATTCTAAATATATAGTGCATTGAAAGTTTCCTAAATTTCACTGCTCTGCAGTGCTCATATTCTTATAAACATCTCTTGTTTGCAAGGATTGACTTGATATTTCCTGAAGGAAAATTTCACTTTTCTGTCTGACCACACAACATTTTTTTTTTAAATATAAAATAAACTGAATTACCACCACGACTGACTGAAATATGTAACTGTACTGTTTTCAAAGCAGCAGAAATCAAAAATCCTGCTTTTTGAAATGATTTCACTAGAAGTCCTTAAATAAGAATTTGCAATGGCTCTGCTTAAGAGCTTGTAGACACTGTTATGAAATACTGTAATTTATTTCATATAAATATGTGTTATTTGTATGTGGTAGTACTGAAGCCACCTTTAAACAGACAAGCATAAAATACAAGTATGTACAAAGTGTAAACCTGATATGTTTGCTGTGTTGTCTGAATGAAACAGTGCAAGACGAGATTTTGGTGAGGGGTGCAGTGATGTTTTCAAGAGGATTATATTGTATTTCTTTTTATTTCAGAATAAATTATAAATGTCACAGTTCTTCACAGCTGAAAACACTGAATTAATTAGTGTGTCACCTGAGAGCTTTCGCCCTTTCTGGGAAGGAATGAAGTGATTTGAAAGAGCACTGGAAAAGGCCCTCATCCTACTTGACCTTTCCAGAGATGTGGCAGACAGATCGATAGGGAAGTGACTGCAGTGAGCTGGCACCTTGCAGAGAGGGTGTACTTCAGAAGTGCCAAAACAGGTTATAAAAACATGGAGGTTGACTGTTCTGTTTTGTGAAGAGGCTTCTCTTTCTTTTGGTTAAGGCTGAGGTAGCATCCAACCATTTTGTCTGTACCCTGGCTTTATTTTATTTTGATTGTTTGCATCTTCATCAAAATCAAACCTTTCCTCCTTCTAAAAGATTGGTGGTGGGAATTTGTGATAGCTAGCTGGGAGGCTGAATGACCCGAGAAACTGGAAAATGTCTCTCTGAGGTAGCAGTTCTAAAGATAAATTGGACTTTCTATTATTGTTTTCCTCATATATATATAATTTTTTTGGCTCAAAATCAAAGCTAAATGTAGAAAGTCCAAATGTGCCTCTCTGGTGTTGGTAAGAACTGGTGATAACTACAAGCACATACACACACTGCTGCAAGGCTCATGCTCCCCATGGGGTATTGATGCAGAGGTTTGATCCTGTGATCCTTGGCCAGCTGTTTCCTTGAGGGGAAATCATTATGGTTCAAAGTGTGCATGCTAGATTTTTGGACTGAGGGTGCATTCCACCACATCACTCTTCTCTCCCAGATATTTGTCTTTCAGTGTTGAAGCCCACTTGTGAGGAGTGATGCAAAATAGCAAATATCATGTGAGTTGAGAGTGTGCCACCAGAGATGCTGCTTCTGAATCCTCTTTGATGATCTTTCATGTAGTGAGGGTTTTAAAATATTTAGTTACCAGTATGAGGGAATCTGCCCTGCCTTCTTCACTTGTTTCCTAACAAGCACATTTATATATTTAATGTTTGGCTTTAATCTTCTTCTTGTATCAGTAGGTTCAGAACAACTAACTGACCAGGGGGTAAGAGAAGCATCAAGAGATGTAAAGCAAAACTAAGTGATTATATTGATGATAGTAGACAAATCAGGTGTATTTCTCCTAATCACTCCAAAAGGAGACAAGAATATCAGAAATGAGTTAATAAGGAACCTTTAAAATACCAGCACCTTTCTAAAATTCAGTCTTCCAGCAGCTCAGAACTGTGTGTCTGCTACACTGCTCTGTATTGATGTGTGTATGACTGGCAGAGAAATGAGTGAACAGGAATCATAAATTGTGCCCATACAAGCAGTAGCAAAATAGCTGACAGAAGGTTCTTGGCCAGGCACAAGAAGTAGGGCACAGTGATTGAGGATGATTAAGATTAGATTTATAGATAATACAGTATTCAAATATTGCTGATGTATCTCAATAACAGCTCTGTTGTCTCTTACATGGATTTTAATATAATCCATTCGTGGTCCTTCCTGTTGAGTCATGAGCTTCAGTGAGATACCCTCACTTCCTCAGCTTTTCAGAGAAGTGTAAGTGTGGTTCAGTCCACTTAGTCAGAGATTTGTTCAACAGTCTGTGACTAAAGAGCTATAATATAAAAAGGTTGAGCTAGAAATTTATAGATTTACAGGTTTTGGCTGTAATCTTTTGCTGTAGATGTGGCTGGTCTGAAACAGCTAATATCATAGAGAATAGGCTCTGGCATTATATATCTTTATGTGTAGGAGTAGCCATGATCTCTTGTAGAAAACAGGAGACAAGCTGAATCTGATTGAAATAACAAACTCAGCTGCTGTGTAGTGTGTGGTGTGTGTAGTGATGAGGTCACTCCCTTGGCAAGGTGATGCTGTAAGCTCTGGACTTTGCTTTGAGGATTTTCTGTATTGAAATTAAACAATTAATGGAGAAGGTGAAGAGAATGAATCCTTTTCACCAGTAGACTGGAACTGTAACTTACAGTCAATGTAGAGTTGCAGCCTTTTATGCTCTTCTTCTGGCTCATTTAATCTTGATTTCCACTTATTTTACGCTGAGTGACTTGACCAGGAATAATGGACTGAGTCTTTACTTACAGACATCCTTCTACACTGATGATTAGGGCATTTGTGTGAAACAAGGATTTATAATTTATTCATATTGTGCATCTAACTCTGACAAATTGTCTAAAGGGGTAAAACGAAGGATGAGGCTGAAATTACTGGATTTTTAGGCCATGATTATATTGGTCAGTTTAAAAGTTCAGTATTCTGTGATTCAATGTAGGACAGAAAGCTGGATACAGGAGGCCTACAGAAAGACCCATGAGTTATTTGTATAAGCCAGCATACTGTGAATCTCACTGGTTATGGCAAATCCCACGTCTGGTGTGGCACTGGCAGAAGTTTTCAGTCTTAT
Source organism: Sturnus vulgaris (assembly GCF_052056855.1). Classification (NCBI taxonomy): domain Eukaryota; kingdom Metazoa; phylum Chordata; class Aves; order Passeriformes; family Sturnidae; genus Sturnus; species Sturnus vulgaris. Next base: position 66,174,962 of record NC_142245.1, on the reverse strand, counting down.
CTATTGAGAAATGATGATTAATGGGTACTGCCTTTCCAGGCATGAAACACTCCAAGATAAACAGTTCTCATACTCAGAATAATATGGGTACCAAGGGAGAAGGTTTCCCTGCATGTTCCATCTGTGTACCCTCCCTGAGCATTCCATGTACAAAGCTGTGACACTGTGTTGCTGTGATTTTTCATCCGTCCTGTCTTCTAAATAATCACTCTAACTTTGAAACCTGCTGAAGGAGGTTTTATGGGTGCTGCTGCTGCCTTGGAACTTGTCCAACTTATTCAGTGTTGTGCTTTGTTTTGTGCTCTTGCCCTCTTCTGGATGTGGGGAGGGCAGTGCTGAATGCCTTTAATCTTGAATTCCTCCTTTAAAAAATAAAAAGAAAGACGAAAACATTTCTTAGAATTTGTGCCTTTCTTATCAGTCTTTCTCTTAGAATAGAACATGTCTATTTCCGGAGACACTGTTTGTTTTCTTTTGCATTGAAACAGAATCTTTCAGTTTTAATTTTCAACTTGTTCCTGCTGTTCTGTCACTGACAGAGATAATCTTCAGTGATCTGTGGAAATTCTGCAGAAACCAGAGAGGCTATTAATGCCTCTAAAGTCCAAGTTATTGCCTGAAAGGGATCTTGGCAGAGAAGAGCACTTGGTCTTCAGTGTGAAGACTATTAACTTACTGCATAGAAATTGCAAAAGTACCTGAAAATTCTTGTTTTAGAGACTCTTTCCCTACCTAATCAGGCAAAATGAGAAATAAATGTAGAACAGCTCTTGAAGTTCTGTTTAAAAGATAGAGTGAAGAAGCCATGATACTTTCTGACCTGCTGGAGAGGAAAATATTTTATTTTCATTTTTCTGTTAGAACTTGACACATGGTCCAGTAAAATGTTGATAACTCCTCCAGGGTGAAATGTAACCTACCTAAAAGTCTAACACTGCTGCATGGGTACTGTGCAGGTCAATCACTGTGCCTCACATGGATTAATTTTTAACAGGATCTTCTGTGTGTGGTGTTCCAGCTTAGTTTGCTAACTCACCTGGTTTCAATTTTTCTCCAGGAGTAAAAAAAACCCTCTTGGTAAACTATCAGACTGTTGTTGGTATGCTAATAAGACTGGCTGAAATAATCCAACATGTCCAACATGCTGTTGCATTGGTGACCTTCTGGCAAAAAAAGAGAAGGGAATATTCAACTTTGACCTAGGCTCCTAGGTCATTGCATGGTGCTTAAGAAAGGGATTGTTGGGCACCAGTGGGAGAAGCAAGGTATCTAGAAATGAAAAAAAAAAAAAAAAATTTGGTTCCTAACTAAGGCAAATAGGTACCTAATTCCTCATGTAACTCACAGTTGTACACTGTCTTGGAAAGAAGGCTGGCTTGTCTCTCTCAGAGTGTGACAGAAGAAAACTGGATTCTTTGCAATGAATTGGTCCATGGTCAAGCCTTTACTCAGTGGTATAGGAAACCTGCCAGAGGAATTTTCTAAATACTATCTAAATACTATGAAATCTCACACCAGATGACTGCTCTGTCTTCAGGATTTATGGATTTGTGTAAATAAAGTGACCCTCTTTCTTCCCTTCCTGCTCCCGTTTTTGTTTTTTTTTTTTAAGTTACATGTTTTGGGTTTGGTTTTTTTTGCCTTGTCAGACATGTCAGAAATGCTGGACAATAGAAACAAATATATGGCTCAGTCCATATAAATTAGAAAATGAGACTGAAGTTTGTATCTCCACTGAAGAGAGAAACTCTGATCTCAGACTTTTAGATTACATGCGAGGAAACACGACTGGCTTGGAGAGAAAATACTGCAATACTAGAAAGCCCACACTGACTTATGATGGCTGTGCTGGGTTCCCGTGTGATAAAGTTGATTTTCTTCATGGTAGCTGGCATGCTGCTGTGTTTTGGATTTGTGCTGGAAACAGTGTTGATAATTCAGGGATGTTTTAATTTCTGCTGAGCAGTGTTTGCACAGTGTCAGGGCCTTTTCTGCCTCTCAGCAGAATAGGTTGGAGGTGCACAAGGAGCTGGGAGGGGACACAGCCAGGACATCTGGCCCTGACAAATTCGAGGGATTTTTCCCTACCATATGGCATCATATCCAGCATATAAAGCTGAGGAAAGAAAGAGGAAGAGGGGTTGTTCAGAGTGATGGCATTTGTTTTCCCAAATCACTGTTAGTGTGGTGGAACCGTCCTTTCCTGGGGATAGCTGAACAGCTGCCAGCCCATGGGGAGTGGTGAATGAATTCCTTGTCTGGCTTTGATTGTGTGTGAGGCTTTTGCTTTAACAATTAAACTGCCTTTATCCCAACACGTGAGTTTTCTCACTTTTCCTCTGCCAACTCTGTCCCCCACCCACTAAGGGTGAGTGGCTGTGTGTGGCTGAGTTGCTGCTGGCTGTGGTTAAACCATGGCAATGTTTCCTGCACTGGTCTAAATTGCAGTCCCTCATAGTCTTGCTGTTGTTTAGTGGTTGGGAGTGTTTTAGGTGCTGCCTGTTATTTCCAGCTTGAGTCTGCCTTGTCTGTTCTATCACACAGGTTCCTGAAGTGGCACTTCCCATGGAGCAGGCAATGACTGTGAGAAAACAGAGGTCTTGAGAGATGCCTGAAACAACATTTCATAGTCCTTGAAATGCTTTCCTTAATTTGCTAAATTTTGCCATAGACAACTTACTGGAGACATATATTTGGCCATGGGACTTACAGAAACAGAGGGATATCTGGCCACATGCTTGTTTACAAATGGTTAACAAACCCATCAAAATGTTTAAATTCAATGCACAGCTTTTTTTCTGGTTTATGTATCTGAAGTGAATATCTGGTACTAAGACAGCTTCAGCAATCCAATAGGCAAGTGTGGATTGAGTGTTCTTAATTTTTCTCTGAGAATAATCTGATTTTAAAAAACTGTTCTACAAATCAAGGTACTAATAAAACTAGAAGAGTCTCCAGCTACATTTCTGGATCTTGGATCTTCTGTGTTCATGAACTGGACTTTAGCAGCCTGCAGTGCCAGTTGTATTAAATATTTGATAACAAAGTAGACAGTGCTTGCTGTGCAAAAACAGTTCTCCCAGACAGATGGGTTACTAGGCTAAAGTGCAAGTACGATTATTCTGACAATGGATTCAAATTATTTCCTCTAAGAATGGTGCATCTGTCCAAACCTGTGAAACATAGACTTTTAAAATTTGTTTTGTTTGTTTATTTTTGGTTTTGGTTTTTGGGGTTATTTTGCAAATATTCATGGTCAAAATAAACCGCGTGTAACTGTAGTATTACCTTAATCTATCTTGGTTTGCTAATTTTTGCACGATTCCACTAGAAATCACAGAAAGTTCTTTGGCTTCATTTTAGCAGCAGAAAAGAAAAATATTTAAGCCCTCTAGATATTTAACCTCCTTTAGGGGCTAGAAAGAAGGATAAGCTCTTGGGCAAAGCACTAGGCAGAGAATTTTTCACTTGGCTGTAGCATTCCTGAGTTACTGTGGGCAAATGAAATACTTTTTTTTTTTTTCTTTTTTTTTTTTCCGTTGGGATTTCTGTAATATTGTTACCTTTCTATCTTCCCCTAGTAGGCTGTAAGTGGTGTGAGACAGAGACCATCTCTTATAGGGTCTATATAAGATACACCAATGCCAGCTTCTGAGCAGGGAACAAACTAGCTTGTTTCTGATGCTGTTCTTTTTCTAGCATGTTTATAACTGCTCAGGATTTGAAATTCTTTTAGGTAAAATCTTTTGAACATATGAATGTGTTATAGCCTGCTGGAAGTTTGTTCCCTTTTTAGTGAAGAGTTGCTTTACTCAACCCTGAGGAATGTAAGTGTGTAAACTGCGAAAAAAACTTGTGGGTTTTTTTCCCCTTTTTTCTTTTCTATAAGGTATGGCCTTTGCCTCTAGGAAAAGTTGTATTTACTAACTCAACTCTTTTCAGTTATCTGCACCATGACATTTGTATGGAAATTGGTATTCTATTCCATTTTTTAATCCTTTTTCATCTCTCTACTTTAGAAAGACATTTTCCAGCCTACGCATGTAATTCAGAGTAAAGGAAAGAGAAGTTTCTATGACATTCTCAAACTTTTTAGTAGTAAACCTTTTGAGAATGTAAACTTAAAAATATAAATGATTAATGAATTGAAAATGATGGCATACTACGGAACTCTCTATCTCTTGAAGTGCAGTGTATAGAATCTTCCTTCTTGTTTTGTGTGAAACTGAAACTTTTTTGTCAGCCAAACTTTGGGGGCTCACAAACAATCTCTTAGAAGTTTGATAGCCTTGGAGAAAACCTGATTTCTTGGGAAACAGAAGAATCAGGAAAGACTTTGCTTATAATTGAAATCCCTCTCTACCACAGAAGACTTTGCACAAAGTTTTTGTTACACTTTAAGGTCAAAGTATTGGGTACCTAGATTTTATTTATTTTTCTGCTATATTTCTCCTAGTTTTCCTCCTTCCAAAAATCCAGATAGACCCTTGTTCCAAACTATTCACATGAGAATTACTGACATGGCAATGGCAGAGCTACCTTTAGATCTCTTAAGAGAAGAGCAACTGTGATGTCTGTGAATTGTTGCCCAATCTACAGCAGCCTTAAATTTTCCTTCAGTCCTTCTGTTAGAAGGGTCTGACCTCAACTATGCCTTTCCATATCTTGCTCTGTTACTAAAGCCTGTCTACACCGATTTCACTGGGAGTTTCTTTAGAAACACAAAGAATCTTTAAGAGTATCAGCAGTAGTAATTTGCTTCTACCCATTCACATTTGGGGCCCTTCTGGGGTTTCCATAGGCTTAAGGGAAAATACTGTTACCCTGCTCTGATTCAGATTAGCAGCGTGAAACCTTCACTCCACTTACACACTGCACACATTGCATTTTACAGCCATTGTCTTGATTACTGAGCTGCAATTGATTTACTGGAGAGCAAATTGAAAAATTATCTCTAGGCTTCTCTGTAAAATTACCTCTGATAGCAGGAGCATTAGACAGTGCCTTAGTACTAACAGGAGGCTGTCAGCCTGTCACCTTCCCTGCCAGCTAACATTGCTGGAAGAAAATTTAAGCCCAGCCTTAGAAGCTACAGCCACTGACAGATTGCCTCCTAACAATGGCAAACTATAGGATGGCAGACTGGGAGGGAGGGAGACACTCACCTTGCTATATTTGAGCAATTGAGGTGCTTGGTTGGCCCTTTAAATAATGGTGATGAAAGAGCTCTCATGCCAAAGTGGGTAGGAAAGAGCAATGCCCTTTTTATTTCAGCATCTGTGGGTTGCACACATATCTCCTGTAGTGAACTGCTACTCATGTGCCTTTTTTGTCCCGCTCATCAGGAGTAAGAGACACACCACAAAACTCAGACAGCAGCTTTAGAGTAGTCTTTCACACAGTATTCAGTGGAGATGGAGACCTCATTGTTGCAGGTGTTGTAGAAGCTCAAAGTACAAATAACTTTGGACATGCGAATTTTTGTTTCCTTTTTTCAATATGTTCGTGGAAGATAGAAGGTTGAGAAAAGATTTTTGACCCACAGGGAGTACTCAATTGTGATGACCAAGTCTGCACACATTTATGAATAAGGATGTAGTAGAACTAACAAATTGAGACAAAGTAAAATAAGTTAAACCAGACCAATACAGACTTCACCTAGGAAGATACCATCTGGAATTTCAGAAGGGATTTTGTTTCTGAGAAGTATGAAAGCTGAACTGGAAAGAATTAGATAACAAATATGATAGAGAAATGTTATTGAGATAGTTGTTGCAGACAAGACCAGTGGAGCCTTAGGTTTGTGTTGAGGGCCAGAGGGAAAGGAGTATAAAATCAAGACACTGACTTCATGCTGGTGGTGCACTTTGTGGTTTGATTTGGAAAACCGATATATTTTCAAGGAGAAAAATGAAGGAGCTATTGTGTGTCAGAGGGCCAGGAGAGTTCTGCCTTCTAAGAGCTATTCTGAAGTTGCTGTTGAGCAACAGGAGGAGAAAAGCAATGTTTGCTTCTTCCTTAGTGTTGATGAATACAAGCTATTTTTGTACAAGGCTGTTTTTTTTCCTCTAGGAGAGAGGCTGTCATTGGTGTAAGTGAAAATGTTGATTCTCTTTTGCAGAAAATTTTATATACTAGTGGGGATGCAAGTGAACACATGCATTACTCTCATCTCCTGGGGCTTTCTGAGGGCTGTGATTTTAAGGTCTCCAAGTGGAGTCACACTTATTAAAGTTTTTACAAGGTGTCTTTAGCCTCACAAGTCCATGCACAGCTAGGATGTCTTTAGATCTCACCTTTTACCTGTATATGTGGGTGTATGCACACAACTGTCCACTCTTGGTATGGCCCTCACAGCTTGTGATAAAGCCACAAGCACCCACAAAGCTGACCTTCCTAACTGTAAGATGACGGTGGTTTTGTCATTCTGCTTGGTATAACTGGGAGCTGCAGGTGTGAAAGGGGAATGTCTGCTTTTCTGCCCTTCCCTTCCACTTCCCACCCAAACAGAGCTCAGCAGCCTGCTAATGGGAGGCTGGCTTTAGCAATGTATAGTGACCTGTGGCCCATTTATGAACTCTCCCCTGCCCAGGAAGGAGAGGCTGTCTCCCTTGTGTTTTCCTTGAATTCCTTCCACAATTTCTGCTTTCTTTTCTTGCCAGATGCTTTGACACCATGACTTATTTTTACACTTACATCGACTTTCTGCTGAGAGCCTAATGAGTGCAAAAGGGCACTTATGACTTCCAAACATTGCAAGGTATAATAGTGCTGTGGGGGAGACAATCTAAAAATGAGCAGAAACAGCAAAACACTGAAGGGCAAACAGGATGCTGCAAAGCCATCTAGAAATAACTACATATCCTGGAATGACTTTGTCCCACCCTGAAGGTCTTCCCCACCCCTTCCCTGTAGTTTGCAAAGCTCTGCCTAGGTGTTTCAAATGTGCCTAAAGTTAGGCTTTACAAAGCATTGGTGCACTGCTAACATCATGTAAAATCATCTCCAAGCTTGTTGCTGTATAGTAGAACATTTTTAATGCTTGACAACCTTTTGAGAAACAGTCAGCTTTCTCTGGACTCCAGCTTATTGTTGTAGGTTACAGTCTGTATTTTCCCCTTCCTGTGGAAAGAGAACACAAAAGGGAAAGTTTTATTGGCATTTATCCTTCTTTTCAGCTTAATGATCTGCTTTATGCACTCCTTTCAGAGCACACAGAATCCCTCAAGAGGCATTGGCAGTTCTTATGGAAAAGTGAGTTTAACAGACTGAGGCTGCTATTGGGATGTTTATATTCTGCTCAGGTCTCCCATGTCACCAGCCACAGCGCTCCTTCTCTTGCTGTTATATAGCTAGGCTAGAAAGTTGTGTATTTAACCTAGTTACCACTCAGAGTTTATTAATCTGGTCTTTCTTGTCAAGGTTCTTGATTTCTTGATGAAACCTGGTTAAACGTGAAACTAGAAGAGTTATTTGGCATTGAGTTGAAGGGTTGGAGCCAGGCACTATCTAGGCAGGAAGGTGGAAGTTGCTTTGCCATTCCTCTTGATTAAGATATGGCTTCATTCCTTTATGGTTTAGGGTCTGTGTTGTTTTTCAAATCTCCATCTACATTAAGAACTCCACCCTCCCTCACAAAGTCACAAATGTGCATTTGAAATCCTCCTAAAAGTCCAGTCTGGGAGAGGATCCTGTGGACAAAATAGCCTATCTCTCAATTTCATAGAAAATACCCAGTGCCAGTCAGTGTGGCTGGGAAGATCCTGAGCCTCTCTTTGCAGTTACAAGACTTGCAAGGCAGTGGTCCTTCGGGACATTTTGGGGCATGCAAGAGAAAGTGCCTTTCTCCACTTGTTTCAAACATGAGTCATACTGAATAAATACACCCTGAAATTAAGGAAACATACGGATGTAACAATGTCAAACTTTATTTGTTTCTAAAGGCTATCACGAAGTAAATGTGGACTAATAAAGCAGACCTGGTGACCTTAAAGACCTAAACAATATCACCAGAGCAGAATTGGTTCGGTCCTTATGAGTGTGGGGTCAACTTTGCGTTTTTGCTCTGTTTTTGACATGCTGAGTGCAGCTGCAGGTACTCATAAGCTGCTTCATCAAGGCTTTTCCTCTGAGCTAAGACTTTTTACCACTGGCCTCCAAATGGTCCTGTAACCACAGTGTTATGGATAGCATAGGATGCTCAGCAGGCCTTAATATGTTTGGGAAGTGAGACAAGATCCCTCATGCTCTGATAGCTCATCAGCTGCTTGTACGATGTAGATTTTAACCTTCCCAGATTCCCAGGCTGAAGAGAAGTTGATATCACCCCAATATTAGCTGCTGATACTTGGAGGGCTGAGGACAGAGGGTGGCAGCACAGCCCTGTCAGAGCTCACCCACGCACGCTGTAGAGGCTGTGGCAGTGCTGAGTGGGTGTAAAACATTTCACACACAATTGCCTCTAATTAAATGTACTTCTTTTTTTTTTTTGTTTTGCTTCACAACAGGGCAAAAGTAACTTCTGTTTGCTTAGTGTGTTTTGGTATGTTTAAAGCTGTGTGTTATTGTTTGATTTAAGCTTATGTGGTGAAGTTTAGAGCCACAAGTTGTGTGTATAGTGCATGTGTGCAGGGAAATCATTGCCTCAGAGATAATCCACTGATCTTTAACTTATTAAGTGCTCTAACTGATGCTCTTGCTGATTGTCCTGACAGCAACTAACAGGCCATTTCTTAGCGTAAGGCAGAGAAGCAAGAAACTGTGATACTGAGGATATAACCAGATCTAGTTTGGGGGCAAAGTGAAGAATTTTGGTACAAATCATAACAGTGAGGAACGAACAACATTTGTAGAGGGAGGCATGCTTCCAAGAGCCCTAAAATGCTTCCTTCTGCATTTTGTCTCGTCGGAAAAACTGAGATAACAAAGTGCTTAATGTCCTACTGGACCAGGTTGGAATCTTACAGTGCTGAGTGCAGGGTTAAACCAACCCCAAACCCACAGCTCCTAAACCTCCTAAAACTAGATCTATGTACCTCATTGAAAAGCTGGTACAATCTTCGTTCCTCTCTCACTTTCCCAGTTAAGTGCAATGAAGATGCTGAGCTCTTGATGAAAATATAGACCATGCTATAAGAATATGCATATGTTGAAAACATTATTCCTGAATCCTCTTCGTTCTTTGATGAAAACTGAAGTAGGATCATTCAGCGTTCTCAGTACTAATAAAAGGTTTCCTGAATGAGTGTCAAAAATTCTCTTTTCTTAAGAGGAGTTAGGAGAGCATTGAAAGGAAACCTTGCCCATTTCCTTCATTAACAGGAATAGTCTTTGTTTTGCATACTTTGAATGAGAGGTCAACTTTGAAACAGCAGAACAAAGTTTCTGGGGCACACTGGTCAAAGCTCAAACACGAAGTTTTGTATTGTTGAAAATTGGTGGTGTGATTGTATTGTTTTTAGTGCTTATATTGTGCTTATTTATATTGTTATGAATTGAAGTGATTTGGACCTGTGTAATACATTAATGTTGTAGCTTGAAATCCCTGTAAATCTGAGATAACAGACCTAACTACCAAATGATGGTTACTGGAACTCGATGAAAGCAGAATAGAATTTATTTATGGCTTGTGCTGTAATAAGAGCTTTGAAAATGAAGAAGCATACAGACAAACACCGGGCTACTTTTACAAATACCTTTGTCCTCATTCATTTTGTTTAGCACTTCAACATTTCACTTAGATACTATGTCTTGCTTTTACATCTGTTGGTTTACTTAATCTTGTCTTGCTGGGCTCTTCTGGCTAATCAGGAAATGCATTACAATCTGTTTATTTGTGCAGATGAAATAGTTTTATGTCTGCTAATTTCAGGAGAGGCAATTTCAATTCTGAATTGTCTCCAGAAGTCTTGAGTTGCCTACTGGGAAACAGAACCAATGTTTATACCTATTTTCTACTGGTCATCATTTTAGATCAGAGTAATGTAAAAGACTATTCCTCAGCTGAAGATATACTGTGCCTTTTTTCAGCCGACAGATCATCTGAGTTTAAAACACCAGAGAAGAACATCTTCCACCTCAACTCTTTTTGGATGTCAGCTCTCTATATCTATTTAAAAAGACATTAAAAATCCTTGAAAGGACAAAGATCAGATCTGAGCAGGCTAATTTATATATAAAAGAGAAAATGGTATTAGACAAGTCAAGACCTGATTGATAGAAGTCACTGAAGGTATTTTCATTGGAACTTTTTTGTGAAAAGAATCTGACATATTACTGAGAGATCATTTCTACTTATGCCTTTAAACAGCAATTTGATAATCTCATGCAGCTGTGCTAACATTCTTGCCAGAACCCTATGCAGTTTTTTTGCTGACCTCCCATCTCTTAAAAGGTACACTCTGATCCTCACAAATCAGACAAGACGTTGAAAGGAATATTTGCAATGAGTCATTTTCTGCAAATAAAGTATTGTCCATATTGTCTTCCCTATGAGCCATTGTTTTAGGAAAGCTTTGTCTGCCAGAAGCTGGAGGAGGGGTGTATGAGAGGTTTCTCCAAAACATACATAAGTTGTAAATTGTATATGATGACTCATATTCCATTGCCCTTCCATTCCTGCAGGGAAGGGTCAAAGAAAGTCGGAAAGCTCCTGATTTTGGGCGGGTTTGCTTTTTAACTGTTTGGTAGCAGTAACATTGTCCTGACTTGAAAGGTGGATCCTTCATCCGGGGAAATACATTTTTGGGATGGAAAGGGATGTGAGGGACACAGCCACAGGCTGTGATGTGATGGTGGGGGCCAGGCAGGTAGGTGAATGTATCAAGCAGCTGTCTGTGTTTCTCTGCTGCAAATAAGATTAGTTCTTAGGTAGGTTCACTTGGCGCTGGGAGCCAGTGCAGCTCCCTAGAATTTAGAGAAGTCATTTGAGCCAAGTTCAGGAAGACTCAATAATTGTGCCCTTAGGTTCTGAAGAGCAAGAAATGTTTTGAAATAATTATTCCCAGCGGAAGCTGTAATGAGGTTAGGTTAGACACGATGAATAATTCTAATTCCTTACTGTGTAATGACACAATTTAAAATAGCATTTCAGACGTGGGCCTCCTAGGTAACTGGGTTAGATCAGTAATCTCCTACTCTGATAGAAACTCTTCTACTCATTCCTCAGTGTCGTCTCTTTTTGTGACTGACTGAACAAAGGCTTTCTGGGTTCCAGTATAGCAATCTGATTATCTTATTTATTCATAATATTGAAATCATATTAATTGATCAATAATATACTCCAGACAGCTTGTTGTTAGGATTATTTACATACCATGTGTGTTAAAGGGGGCAGAGGAAGAAGTAGTGGCTCCACCCTGAGAGGTGACTAAATGCTAGACAAAACAATTCCAGGCTTTTTGTAGCCTGGAATATATTACCTATATATTCTCCTTGTGACTGTACATATAGACAAGATGCTTGTTTGAGGGCAAGGTAGAGTACAGTTTTCAATATAAATATTTTTGATGGGGAGAGAAACAACATCCTTGAAAGTGATTCAGGGGAGAAGATCCTTTTGAGCAGCTGTTAGGCAGAATAACTGCTGCACCCTACCACATTGTCACCCTGCTGGCTGAAAATTTTTTTTCTTACCAATGAAGTCTCCTTCCTCCAAGTAGTCTCTGAAGGGAAATCGATAAAATAGAATTCTCTTGCAAGAGAAAAGATGTGTATAAAACTTACGACAGAGAAAATAACAGTTTATCCACAGCAGAGATGAAGTCTATTTTCTTAACTACTATAATATATGTGTAAGGCTCCCAACATGATTGAGTCTTCCTCATACAAACTGTTTTTATCTGTCTTCTGCCCTGTCAAGCACCATTATGCTGCTGCTGGTCATAGCCACTCAGCCCAGGCCATGAGAGACTTTAGGTTCCAGCTTCCTCTCTCAGCTGTACCTACTCAGGCATCAGTTCCTCACTGCTCTGCAAGGACTGACTGTACTTGGGATTAGGAAGCCTAAAACCATGAAGAAAAGTTCAAGTGGCAACGGTTCATCCTTCTCCAAAGGAAAACAATTAGGAAGTAGTGAAGACACCTGGAGCACAGGTGTCTCAGTAAATTACCTGGATGCAGCTGTCTCAGTAAATTACACAGGCATGAGGGCCTGACCATGTTTGTTAAGCACTTAGGAGATCAGCCATGTCCCTTAAATGTGAATCCAGCTTCAACAGAAGCAGAGCTTCTTTCTTTATTTCTAAAAGAGATTGTGGAACTATCTCTGCTAAACTCGAAGGCAGTGCAAGGGCTGTAAAGTGAGCTGCTTTTGTGTGGAGGAAAAAAATGACTTTCACGTTGCCTCTGTTGCCCCATGTATTCAGGCAAGTATCTGTTGATGAACTCCCTCCTCTTTTCCTACTCTTTATTTCTGTCTGTCAAGTTTGTTTGTATAGACAAAATTCATCTGTGTCCTGTATTACACCACAGCTGTGTAATAGCAGGGAGGCCTGTCCAGCTGAGGAGGTTCAGTGATGTGAGCTCTGCTGTTCCACCTCGGAGACAAACCCAATGCCTTGGATTCTGTGGTTTGCTGCCCAAGGTCACACATCAGTTCTATGGCAGTGTGAAGAGTGGCACATCTTCTGCTTGGGAAGGCACCCTGTTCCTGGGCAGGCTCCCCAGAAGGCTCATCCAGATTTGTACCTGCTTGTCCTCGCTGTGCCAATCACCTCGTGGTTAGTGCAGATGCCTGGCTTAGCCTCCTTAGCAGGGTCAGAGATGCTTCAGATCCCCTTATTCCTCTGTTTGCCTTGGTTTCCTCAGCTTCACACGGGAGATAGCAGCACTGAGACAGCCAAATATTTGCTTGTATGAGTACATATCTTAATTAGCAGAGTCCTTTGAAAAACTGGCTGTGGCAAGTGCTCTAACAGCGAAGAGGAATCCTTCATGCTATAAAAAGCCTGGAATTGTTTCCTCTGGTGTTTAGTCACCTCTCAGGATGAAGATGCTAGTTGTTCCTCCTCCCCCTTTAACACACACAGTATGTAAATAACACTAACAACAAGCTGTCTGGAGTATTTTATTGCTTAATTAATATGGTTTCAATATTATGAATAAATAAGATCACATTCAGATTGTGAGTATAGAAAAGTTAAGGGCATACGATCCAAGAAGGAGTTTCAAATCCCTTCGCATCTGTTCCTCTATTTTGTTGGATTAATTTTATGTTCTAAATTAAATTATTCTTATGAATTTGTTTCCTCTGATGTTCTGCCCTCCTCCCCCCATCTTTTCATCATCTGTCTGCTCAACACCTTTCCTGCTCTCTCGCACAGGGAAATAAAAGCCACTTGACAGCCCAGCTGGCTGAGCAGGTCTGTGCTGTTCTTCTCCATCCCTTGTGGGGCTGCTGAATGTGATGGGTTTGGAAAGCTCTGGACTTATTAGTCTCTGTTTTCAGATGAATGCAGGCTTTCCAACTGGCATTCATTGTTACTTAGATCCAGGTTTTAATTGAAAACTTGGGAATTCTAAATCCATTGAACTGTAGTAGACTTACTTTTTAGTAAAGGTCCTTTTCTTCCTCTCTTACCTGCCCTTAAATAAAACTAAAAAAAAAAAAAAAAAAAAAAAAAGCCAAACAACTCCCAGGGCCTTGCTTATTTCTGTTTAGCGAAGGAGAAAAAATTGTTAAGTATTCATCTTCTTTATAGGGTTCTTACAAGGATTTTTTTTAAACTTTTGGCTACAGAAATGCTGATGTGACTATAGTTTCCAAGTTGTCAAATAAGGTAAAAAAAAAAAGTCCAAAAGACAGGAGAGCAAACAAAAAATCCACCTCATAGGCATATGAAATGCTTACTTGGTAATTAAGGCTTCATTTTCATTTTGTTAAATTATAAACTGCCAATGGAGGGAGTTTCCTCAGGCTAGGAGAAGGACTTGGCACATTTTGGGCATTCACACAAGAGAAAAAATAACTGAGTTGCAGGTATAGATGCTAAGGAGCTACTTGTTCTCTTTGGCTAAGGAAGAGTTTTTTGCTCAAAGGTTTTTTCTTACAGACCTGACCTTGCACAGCACAAACTGCTGAGTTCCCTCTCTGATGCCTCCAAAATGCTGCAGCTCCTGCTGGGGTGCAGCTGCCTCCCCAGCCCTCCCTGATGTCCCTCTTGCTGAGAGAAGCCAGCAATGCTGCCGTGAGTTACTGATGTCTGATTGTGGGGCTCCTGTTTTTCCTAAAATGAGCAGCACCATATTCCCAATTGATTTATCACCACCACTACCACATTTGATGGGATCAAAAGCTGTCATAAATCCCCTCTCTTTTTTTCTTAATGTTGTATTTTTATGGTGTACAATTGTTAGTGGAACTGGAGCTCTTTATCTCTGGTAAAGAATTGTCTGAAATCAACTCGAAAGGTTAGAGAGCCCTTGGAGAGGTACAAACCAACACAGCCAGACTAAGTCACCATTTAGAAATGGATTATGGTTAGGAATCTAATGTTTTTCCAGAAGTCTTGTCAGGCCATGATGATTTACCTGCTGCCCTGTCTCTTTGTGCATAGTGGAAGATGAAGACTGGTATGTCTTGGTACCCTTTTGATTATATCTTTGCACCAATTTATTTATGGTTATTCTTGCACTCTTTTGTTGCAGACTCCTGTTTGCACCCAGCTGCTCGTGGAGCATGTGAATGGTGTGTGCCTTTTCCTCTTTCCCTCACAGGGAATGCAAAGAAAGGATGCAGGTGGTGTCCTAAGTCAGCTCCCACATGTTGAGAGACGTGTTCTGTGCTTGTTGCTTCATGGTGTTATCTCTGAGTCGACTCCTGAAACCTTTTCCCATTTAAGGCATATTAGCCATAGTCTAATTTCTTTTTTAAAAAATTGCTTGCTTTTACTACTGACACTTGTTTCTTCTCTAGAAGTAAAAGAAGCAGCAACTTAATGCAAAGTAAATCACACCTGATTTATGCTTGTATAAATAGTGTGTATCTCTTCACGTACAGGTAAACAGAATTATAAAGACATTTGTGAATAAAATTTTGAGAAATGAGAGAGTTCACTAGTAACTCATTTACCGTGACAGGAGATGAATAGAGGTAATTTAGTCTCATAAAAGTAAAATTGGCTCATGTCTTACATGCGGATGGGAAAAAGATTATTGTTTAGCAGCTGGAAAGCTGAGTGGAGTTGAGAATTGGCAGCTGTGCTGGGGGGGTTTGACTGCCTGGCTCTGTAACCTCGGGTGAGTCATTTAGTGTGCATGGTGTACATGCTGCCTCCTGTAAATACAGATCTAATTCCTGGCTAGTTTGTAGAGGGATTTGTTTTCCCCTAGTGAAGCACCAAAAAATAGGACTCTGGTGTAGTGCTGCTCTATTGCTGTGTTGGAATAAGAGCATTTCCTCCCCTCCTTCTCCTGTGGCTGATATATTTACTCCAAGTGTATTTCAGTCTTCATGTCTTTCCTGCGGACAGAGTGGAAAGTAATCTTGAAAGAAAAGCAAATATCCTTTGGTTTTAAAGTTATATAAGAAGAAGATAAAAAGATTAGGGCCAGTGGGACTAGGCATTATGAGACTCAGATGAAGTGCATCATCTTCTAAGGTACCTGCCTTGTTGGACAAATAAGCTGGATTGAAGTCACAAATGAATTGTACCTGGGAACTTCCTTTCAGGACTGTTACTAGTGAAAATGTTGAGAAAATCCCTGCGTTAAAGGATGGTCAGGGCTCTGCTCTGTGGTGTGGGCTGAACTGCAGCTCCCTCTCAAGGTTTAGAGATTGCTTGAAATTTGGGCAAGGATGAGGTGAATGTAAAAAGAAAAACAAAAAGGGATGAAAAGAGGTAAAGATTCTACACTGCTGACTTTGGAGAACCTTGTAATCTTTTTCTGCCACTGTGGGGGACAGCAGTAGTGGTGTGTGTTTTATTTTTGAAGGCAGAGCAAGAGAGGAGTTCTGGATTGGCTCTGAGATGGCCTCTGGCTTTCAAAGGTTCAAGTAGGTGCTTTATAAAAATCTATGGGACTAGCAAAAATGCATTGTTCTGTACTGCAGGTAATTTTTTTTATTGGTGCAAATGGATTAAACCCCACAAAATCTCCATTTTTGCCTAACCTGGTCACTTTCAGCATTTTTAGGCTCGTAAAAAAGCTAAGCAAGGAGGCTGGTTCATTTCTACTCGTGTTTTGTTTCCTAAGAAGTGTTTGCATCAGTCTTTTTGAATCTGGGTTATTATCATATGAAATGGAGTTGCTAAACCTTACATTATCAGTAATTAATATAATGATTGTTTCTCTTTTCATTTTTGTGGGCTTTCTAGTTCCTCTGAGTGGTGATGATGTGCAGGCTGCCCTTTCTTAATGAATTATTTACACATTATGGCTGGTAACTAGAGAGAGAAAGATACTTTGTGCCTCGTTATAACATTCCCCTAAATTACTGCGAAGATGCTGCTGTGTCAGTACTACCACAATGCTACTTCTGGGCTTTTAATCAGCTCACCATGCTGCAGATCTGCAAATAGTGTTGTTCACAACAATTTAAGGCTCTTGGCTAAACACTACAAAGAGCTTCAGCCTGGGACTTGCTGAAGTCCCCAGTGGTTGCTCGAGCCTGAGTGCTAATCCTTATGCTTTGCAGCCTGGGCTGAGATTTGTCAATAGGTTTTAAAAAAAAAAGCCGATTCAAATTTAGGAAGATGTACAAATGCTTGAGGTAGGCAGGGAAGAGCTGTGTGAGTTCAGGGAAATCTTCATCTCTCCTAACCTTTAAAGGTCTGTGTGCATCTCTTGGTGATTTACTTAAAGAATGCCTCTGGATTCCTACATCCAAGTGAAAGGATAAATCCAGCGAGAGGTTCAAGTGAATGTGAAACTAAGGAGGGAGAGTTAATAACCCAGGAAAGGAAAGCTATGCACAAATAATTGCAACTCTTCCTGGTGTTGTTTAACCCCAGGCAGCTGCTCCCTCATTCCCCCACCAGCAGAATCAGGGAGAAAACTGGAAAAGTGAAAGCCAGAAAACTCGTGGATTGAGATAAAGACGCTTTAATGGGGAAAGCAAAAGCTGTGCACACAAGCAAAGGAAAACAAGGAATTAATTCACTGCTTCCCGTGGGCAGGCAGGTGTTCAGCCATCCAGCAGCCTCCTGTGCCATGGGGAAGCACAGAGATGCACAGATACACCATGATGAGGAAGGGGAATTTTGGAGTTGCGAGAGGACAGGAGACCACCTTGCAGTGCAGGGTAATATCTGGGGAATGTTGTTTTAATTTTTTTATTTCTGGTTGTAGCAAATGTTTTCAATGCTGATTTCAAGGTGTGGTTTTCAAAGTTGGTGCCCCTGCAGATTCAGAACAGGCACACTACAGCTTCCCTCTGTAGCATGTCTGCTCTGTGGTCCTCAGTCCTTAAAAGGGAGAGCCATTTTTCAATTCTTGGCCTGTCTAAAGATGATGTTTTTGAAGTGCCCAGTTTGTGGTTCATACCCATCATCTCTGATGCCTTCTCCTCCTCCATTCTGAAGTACCTTACCATTCTCACAGATCATCTTACATGATGGAGCAGATCCTGTTTATAAGTTATGTTTTATAAGTTTGCCATCTTCCTTTCAATCCAATACTTTCAGTGTCCCATTTTGCCTTACTCTTTTCACTGCTGATCTCCCTATGCCCTTTTCATCTTTGAATAATTGCCCAGTGACTTAGATTTACCTTATCTCCTATTGTAAAAATTTTCAGGAGGAGAACGTGTCTACATAACTTGCTTTACCTTTATGGCACTATAGAATATAAATGGTTGTTATTAATAATGCATACAAAAATGGCCTCTTATTTGACAAGTCTACTTCTATTTTAACATATAATATTTATGTCATACTTGTAAGTAGTCGTCAGCATATTTCATAAAATTAATGGAGTCCCACAAAATGGGAACTCGCTACTGTGGCTGGCTGTAAAATTTTTGCTGAGAAATGGAAAGAGGCTGCAGGATTTTGTATGCAAATTATGAAAGCTGAAGATTTGTCTTTGTGTGTATTTGGCAGCCAGTGTTGGAAACAGACTGATATATGTGATATATTAAAACATTTTAGAATGATAGAGAAAAGAAAGCTTCAAATTTTGTTGAAGCTATTCAAGTTAAGACATGCAAACTTTAATTAAAGAAGCCAAGCACCAGCTGAATCGAAGCCACTGATTTGTTTTCACTGAGAAAAACAGCTCTGAATGATAAGAAGATGGAGAGTTTGCTTAGTGAGAATAAATTCATACATGATGTTGATTGTCTAAACCATATTTGAGAAATAGATAATCTGAAGGATATTAAAAAATAAAGAGAAGCATAGCATGTCTGCTGCCTTTTCCTCAAGCATTCCTTAAGCTGTATCCACTCCATAAGTCTCAATGTAAAATTCCATGGAATTGTTTACTCTGAGTGTAAAATTGACTTCACTAAAATGAACAATTTTGCCACTGACTCAAATGGAGCTGGTTTTCTTGCTGTACAAGTTATTATTAGAAAGAAAAATGTTGATTGATGCAAGAAATTTATCCCTGTTAGCCCAGTTTTGGTGATACCATGGATATAAAGATGGAAGATTGCCCAAGCAGGTTTCAATTGTGACCAGTCAATTAATGCTCTATTGGAAAACATCACTATGCTTCAGTGTTACACTGTTGCCTCCTAATTTTTTGCTTTGGAACAGAAAGAAGTGAGAATTTGATAATTAGATACTGAGAACTATATTACAGTCTATCAAATCCTATGGCAGATGTGAATAGTTGTAAGGTTTGCTTAGATCTGTAAATATATCTTAGTATAAAACACAAATAGAATCTGCATGTTGTCTCACTTTTTTAGTGAGAAATGTCCAGGTTTGGGATTGCAGTAAGATGTGGACAATAGTATTTTTTTCTGGACCAGATTGTTATAGCACATTAAAATCACACTGCCAGTTTGTTGTTTTTTTTTTTTCTTTAACTTGAGATGCTCAAGACTAATAATAGCTCTGAGCTAATTTGACTGATGATAAGAAAGCAACACATAACTGGAATGAAGGCATAAAATATTAGGAATGAGAAGGAATGTAAAATATCAGCATGGGAATGGTAAAAGGCAAACAGTTATCCACAACTTGGCCACAAAGTGTGCACAGAGTTTGGAGAGCATGTGAAAGTTTTAGAGGGGCTTCCAGTGGGAAGGTTTATTATGGTGAATTTACAGGGTGAGTGAGAGCTGGTGCAGACAGAGGAACTCATACCTGAGACATGAGGGTCAAAGTGCTGACTTTGGAATAATGCTGAATGCTAACAGCCTGCTGGGATCTAGCTGGATTCTGCAGATATGAGACTCGTTCCATCCACCACTCTGTGCGTGTATCAATGCATAAATCTAGGAGAGAGCAAAACCCTGTGGTTTACCTCTTCTTGCAGTATTCAGAGTAGAACTCCTGAGCCTCAGTGACCATTTCCTGGGTTTGGCAGTTTGCTTTTTGATGTGTAATCTCTCCTCCTGCATTTGAGATCAACTAGACAGACAGAGTAATCCCAAGATTAAGGTGGATCATATGAAGGGCTGTTTCCATAGCAGATGCTGCAAGGCCATAAGGCAATGCAGGTGGGTCAAATCCTGTTTGTCTAGACTAATTGTCAACTCAGTCCTAGTTCCCTTTTCCCCTGCAGGAAACTAGCCACACCAAACATCCAGTTAAGGAGACTGAATTGGTTGAGATTCTAATCCAGGCTTGCGTTTACATCTCTTCTGAATCACAGTCTGCAGGAAGGTTTGCATTAGTTCATGCCTGCCTTGTTGAGTAGCAGTTTGTCTAGTCCTGGAGCCAGCTGCAGGAGGGCACTGTCTGCTGACTGCTGCGAGGACTTCACTGTGTAACTGAAACTGCTGCAAAAAAATCTCAGAGCTACCCTCAAAAATGATTTAAGCAGGACTAGTAAGTCTTTTGACAGAAATTGATACTACTAAGACTGTTCTGCAAAACCACAGCAGTTTATTTCAGTATCATCTTGGGAGGAGGCTTTCTACTAAACAGAGAAAACAAGGTTATCCAGGAGGTGTAGCTGTTATTTCAATATTTAGATTGGAAATCTTAATGTCCTTCTGAAACAAAATATAGTTACAGTTCCTATGACAACTGTTTCCCTCTCCTCTGGAGCATGGGATAACGACAGGATTTCATTACATGGTCATGTAACACTGGGCATTGTGACAGCCTTGTCATCTCCACTGTGCTGTTTGCTCCTAAATGGCATTTAGCTTTGCCCACTTGTGTTGTGCAGAGCATGAATTGTAGTGACCGACCTTCACTGTGCTTATTGCCTGCAACCTCCCACTTCCCAGCTTCCCTCTTTTCATTAGCAGGCTCATTTTCTACCAAAATTCATTTGGTATGCTGAATTTTATTGACAAAAATTCCTAGAAACTTATTTCAGTGGTAGAAATTCTATGTACTGATGTTAATTAAGAACAGCATCTTAACAAGTACACAGAGTACTGACAAAAATTTGTGAGTATGGCAGCTAAACCAGAATTTGCAGCAGATTACTGTAGTTACTTCTGCAACACACACAAGAAAAACTATAACCAGTTGAACAGATATATTAAAAGACTTTATTCACAATAGAGAAATTTTTACAAATATAAGTTCTTAAAAATTAAGCATCTTGATCTATTATGTATTCCATAACTTCAGTTTATATAAAGATGAAAAGACTAAATGGAATATGTACAAATCAAAACCAATTTAAATACATGATAGAAATGGATATGCATGAAGTTACCATAGAAACAGTGAGCCACTGGGCATTGCAAAAATCTGTGTATAACCAACACATATGAATACTTATCTCACAAACAATTAATTTTTTTCTTTTTCCCTGTGAAATAATGTTGGTGCCACTTAAAGGGATCTACCTCTTGGGACTCAACATATGCAGATTCAAATGCATTATTATGCTACAAAGAAATGGAAGAAGTGTGGGCAGTGTGTTTATGCTAAGATAATGTGTCCATGTCACTTTCTTCTCCCCTCTGCACAGCCTCCCCTCAACAATAAGCAATTTCTTTTGCTCTTACAAATGACTGGGAACACAAAGTCACCATCACTAGCCACTTTCATGAAGTTAGTTAAGTGAATGGGAATTAAAATGCATGTTATCTTACTAATCCAACAAACAGTGGTATTTATGGACTGTTTAAAAATGATTGCTTTAACTTTGGTGTTCTGGGGTTATTTAAAAAAGAAAAATTGATATACTCTCAGTTTATGAAAAGTTTTTTTTCTTACAGTTGGCAGATCTACACGTTGTACAATCTTCTCGTCTACTTACATTAGTTTACAAAAAGTACAGTATAGTGCAGTTTGTACATACAACCTGAATACCAATACCACATCAAATTTGTGCTCTTTCAAATCATCCTAACTCCCACGCTAAGAAAAATTCATACGAAATGTCTGTATTACAAGGAAACAGCCACGATGCTTATATTTAAGTACATAAGACCCAATGCACACAGAGCTGTGTGACTGGAGCCTGCTTTTGAAACATGGAGGAGACCTGTCTGGTTCTCTACTCTTCAGCTCGCTAAGTACCAGCAAGATCACTACAGACAGCTGGGGGACGCAAACCTTGGTTAAGAAAACCATGTAGAAAGTGGCTTAAATAACTACAAAAGCTCAGACAGAAACAGTCTTTGAGAAGTTGTGTTTTCTAACTCAAATGAGGTCTAAAGCAGCACATGCGTGTGGGAGGCAGTAGCAGCAGGTGACACAATAAACATAACTAAGAAAAAAGTAATTATTGTTACATATTAGAAAGAGAGGAAATATTTTGGTTTTATTCCACAGCTATGGTGGTTCAGGGGGTGGAAAAAAATCTCCCTTATAAATACTGTTTATAAAGAAAAACAATGAAGTATGCTCCTCCAACAGTACAAATTTTTGGCTTCTACCTAAGGAAACCTCCACTGCAGACCTCTATCAGCATAGAAAAAATGTACTCTAAAGCCTAAACAAATGTGTTTCCTCAGCTATGATTAGTAATGCTGGACATGTGAGCTATCTTGCTAAATACCACTCAAGAACATTGTTATTCAGAACCAGATTTGTTTCACTGCAGTCCAGTCAATGAATAATGGTCTTTCTCAGAATGGGAAGCCAGGTGTTTCCTATCTGAAATGTATGGAAGTCATCCATGAAATGAAAACACAGGTAGACTTAAAAATCATGTAAACCACTTCAAACCAAGTAGAAACAGGAATTATTCATGCCTCATTTCTTTTTCCCTTTGGTGATGCCACAGAGCAAAATATTTTTGGCAAAGCTGTTGCCTTTCTTAGTAAGCCAGGCCTCTACTCTAAGGAATATTTTTAAGCACATTGCATTTCTGTTACTTAAGACATGACAGTGTTGTCAGAAAGTTTTAGCTCAATGCAGGATAACTTCCTCTCTGAATGACTTATCTTCTTTTGAGGAGGCAGGTTTTCTTCAAGGCATATGAAAGTCTATATTCATATACATTAAATTGCTTTGTGACAATTATCCATCAAGTCTGGTGTCAAGTCTGAACCTACCTAAATCTTTGTGAATGTAACAGAAAAGCAAACAAATTGTATCTGATATAATTCTATGCTTCCAGGAAAATGTCATTGAGTGTTTTTTGTTGTTTTTTTTTTTTGCCAAACAACCAAATGAAAGCTACTGGACTAAATATATAAAGAAGGTTAATAGTCCCTTTCTTAATATGAAATTACTACCTTATTTTACTCCATAATAGCTTGACTAAAGACGTAAGAATAACACCACTTAGAAAAGGGAGGAAACAATTTATTCTATTACAATATTCTAACCAAAACCTGAAAAACTAAGGTCTGCTAACTAATGTGCTAACTCCATAGAAACTAGTTTAATCTAACTTATACTGCAATTTCACAGTTGTGTCTGCATGAGATGAAAATACCCCTATGTAGACTTCATTGACAATGAAATACATCAGATACTTTAGCAAGTAATGATAGACCCGCATAAGAAGAGGCTGTCACAGTCACAAGATTTGTCCTGGATGACACACAAACTAACATAGAAAAAAACAAATAAAGGAAAAAGCTCTTTATACTTAATTCAATATGGCTTTTTGCAACATGGCAAAATATTACAGCTTAAAGCATACATCTCCTCACAGAGGAGAGTAGAATTTTGCAGTCAAATTAAAAGCATAACAGGAAACAAGTAACATGCAGACCTTCTGCTTTTTTGGCCAAAATGACACTGTAGCCTAACAAAATCTGGGAAGATATCCTATTTCACTTCTAAGAAGCTATTCATCTGAATTAGAAGACTGAGGTTTCATCATAATTTAATTGGGTACATTCATAAAAATTTACTGTTAAAGAAAACAGACTGCAAAACACTTGATTAAAAAATTTAACTTGGGAATTTAAAACCAAATCATGTGCCCAAGTCCTGGAAATGTAAGGAATGAAACAAAGTATAAATTAATCTTCATCTATTTCTGATTTTCTTCTTTATTCCCATCATCTTTGCGAAGGACAGGGAGAGGATGAGCCTCTGTGTTGAAGACCCAGTGTTCAAATGGAAGAAGATCATCTTCAGAAAACAGCAAATACAGGTACCTGGCAAGAAAAAAAAGCAGGAAATGAGACAACATGAGGGAAGTGATTTTCAGGAAAACACATAATAATTCATTTTTCATTTACTTGAGTATTAAATTCCCTGTTGAGATGACATGAGTGATTTTTTTTCTTGCACAGAAAAATAGCCTCCAGAACTGAAGAGATCAAGACAAAACTTTAATCTCATTAAAAATATAGGTGATGATGATAGATAATGAAAGCTTTTAGTTTTCTTTCTTAACAGGTCCTGCAAGCTTTCCATGGAAGTTGTTTTTTTTTTCTTCTTTTTCTAAAGTTTTAAAATGAAAAGTTCTCAATATAAGCCTGATAAGTTCTCTGTCTAGTCAATTTGTTTCATTAGTGCTGGCATATATAAAAAGATAGGAGATGCAATGTCTCAAAAACTATCAAGTACCTTTATCAGAAGTAAAGATAATTTGCAGAAGTCAGGGAATTTAGTTTACTGACATAGATTGGAAAAAAAAAGACAATTTGGCTTCCTGCAACCTAAGAAAAGCTCTGCTATTTCACTCAGATTCTGTTATGTGAGTGTCAGGGGTACTAATGATAAATACTTATCTGTAAAGACGATACATAGAACTATTTCACATTAATGAAAGTCAACTTTCTTTACTTACTTGAGTGTCTCTGAAAGGAAGAAACTTTGCTGCACATCGTCATGGCTTTCATGATGGTTATAAACATCTCTAATGCCAGAATAGCCACCATCTACTCTGCAGTGTTTTTCCAGTGCCTGAAGCAGGGAAGAAAACACCCAAATCAGTGGGATTAACAAAATTAATAATATGTCAGTTTTTCTGTTTGACAATGAAACTAGCAAAAAACAGTTGCCACAATTTTTTGATAAAGAGAAGAAAACTTGGTAAAGCTCTAGATAGAAGACTCTTTAAAAAAAGACATAGGCATACCTGTCTAATTTTATACAGGAAGAGAAGGAAAGTAATAAATGAATACAAAGTGAACACAATGCAGCTTTCAGAAGGAAAGACGTATGGGTATAAGGATTTGAAGACATATGGATTTTTTACTTATGCTCTTTTTCCTCTTTTAAATAGGAGTAATAATAGCCTTTCTCTCCCAGTCTTTCAGCTTTTGGAAACTGTGTTACCTATACCTTTCCTGGTCATATTTTGGTACTTAAAATGATAGTGACATAATTGAACACCATACTAAAGATCAGTCTTTTCTCCTGCAAGTCCCTGCAAAAAAAGGAAAGGCAACTCTCCATTTTCTGAGTAAGTTGTATGGCTTCTCTTTGCAATTACTTAATTTTTCAATGGGAAATCACTGATATTGGGCTCTAACCGAATTTCTTTTGTGCAGTAGTCATATTTTTCTTTGCTACCTCTCTGAAAAAGCTTTGTCTGTAACACAGGAGTAGACAGAAAGCCAGGACTTAACACCACATAATTTAGCTGTAACAACAGCAATGTGTTTTTCTCTAGCTAGTTTCCAAACTCTTTATTCAGTTAAAAGGTGTAAAACAAATGACTGATTCCTATTTCCCAATAAAAAGGAGTACATGGCCGCCTAAAAATACAATTTATTTTCTGCCCACAGGAATGTCCTATATTTCGAAGAAGACATATTTTTAAAGGAGTAAAAGGATCAGATGAAGAGTATATATAAAAGGGCAAAAAAGATGCTGGAACTGTAGAAGGTATATACAGTGAGACTATTTAATATACTTTGTTGCTTTTCTTTATCAGGTGTTTGCATTAGAAAGGTGGTACCTATATGCCTATGTATAAGCCATAACTTCTTTAAATATACTGTTATCCAATACTTTATTTAAATATTGGTTATCTTATCACTACTATATTTTAAAATAGTTATTCATCCCTTTTTTCTTTATAATTTACCCATTTAACAGGGCCACAAGTATTCTTACTGTATTCTACTCTTATTCTCTTTTACAGTAACTCTCTGGTATCACACAGTATAAGGAAGGAGGAAAGAGAATTTAAGATGATGATATTTGAAACAACTCATTATTCAAAAACAAATTAATAAAATGCTAGTTAATCCTAAACAACTTCTCATAATGAGAATGACAGCAAGGATGGTGGATGACTGCATTCACTCAGGACAACGCTATTGTGAAACAGGATGTTTGCTGTGGAGATGGTATTGGAACAACAAATTTCAGGCAGAAGCACCTGAGGCTTTATTCCCCGCTAAGCAGAGAGCCAGGAGATAACTAGTCCCTCCCTTTCTGAAATTACTACAAATATCACTGAAGTGAGTACAGGATGTGTAGATTTTATTTAGGGAAAGATGCTGCACTTCAAAACACATAAGCTAAAAAGCAAGGCAGAGGATATATCTAAACCCGGCAGAATAAGTACTTTCTGATAGCAGATGGGACTAAGAGTCACTAATAATCAGTGAGGTATTCATCACGTTCCCCTGCTCTAAAGAGTCTTTAAGATGTGTGTTTTGCTGTGAGTAGATATCCTAAATGTCCTTGATTTTGCTGGAGTCCCTGTAGCTGTCTGCACACATTTGGCTTGCACGTCAGGCTCTCCTTAGTTTTCACTGGAGAGTAAGCTGTCTATCATATATTTAAAAGGGATTTTTCTCCAGAAGAGATCCTTTAAAATATAACAGCCTATTTGTCTTTTCTTATGTGTCTTTAGGTTCTTTAATTTTCCTGGACACTTTTACTAAATGACAAATATACTTAAGTTCAAATAAGTCATTTCCTCTGCCTGGCATTCTTTCCTTCTTGTCTACTCCAACCTGCAACGAATTTAAAATGCTGCATCTGTGTCTGGACTTTCAATGTCAAACAAAAGATTATGTTTTTCAAGGCACAGCAGAAACAGAACTTGAAGGATAAGGCTACTATGCAAGGAAATACCTGCATTCTAAACAGGGCAAGGTAAAATAAAAAGAAATTGGATTTACCATTTATATGCTCTAACATACTTAGAGCCTTCTTTGAGTTCAGAGGCATCATAAAGGTACCTGGAGGCACAGCTATGATGTAAACCAAGGGGTTAATTTGCCCCATGTTTGCCTTCTGGTGATATTACTTAATGCAAATATGAAGCGTCTCATCCCTCAAAGCTACTTTCCCCCTTACTAAAGGAACAGGACATCCACCTGCAGGATTAGTAGGATAAAAAGGCTCTAGGTTGTCAACCATCCTGGCACTGATGGGCTTCTGTGCCCTTTCCTGCAGCTTGAGAGCACAGTGATGTTCACAGTGATAGAGGCAGTGGTGGGCAGAAAGAAACAATCAAACACATTTTGAATAAATAGTGTTCTGAAAATGAGGGTGGCTAGGATCAGTTATGATACAGTAATGGAAAACATCAAGCACAGTGAAAACTGGCTGACAGTCTCAAACTACCATAAAGGGAAAAACAAAGGAAGTGCTACAAATTTAAAATATGTGCCACATTTATAATGCAGAAAGGGAGGCTTTTATGAGCTAAGCTGATAAAACCTTTCTGACTCAGTAACAGTGGATATTGCTGGTGGTCATAACTGCATTTTCTCCAGCTGCTGAAGTACATACAAAATTATCTTGGACTCAAAGCAGCAAAGCAAATTCACAAAGAAAAAAAGGAGGGGCTATAGCATATTTTTAGTCTATAAAATTAGACAAAGACTTAAGAGACTTGTTAGAGAGTTTAGAAGTCCTGACTCTAAAACAGTCTCCATTTCTAATACAAGGACACTGGGAAGAAAACCCTAATGAGTTCTTATTGCCAGAGTAATGAGTTGAAAATGGATATGAAACACCTGAAGAACAGCTTTTTTGGACAAAATCCAAATGGTCTGATTGTTTGTTTCCTCTTTTTTCGTTTCAATTTCAGGTTCCCATTTGTGCAACAGATACTGGTAATTAAACCAACGACCTTCAGTGGTTGAGGGCTTCCCCAAGGACACAAAGGGTGTCCTGGGGTACAATGCAAAAATGTGTATTCTATCACCATCTATTGAAATGTGGGAGGGGAGGTGATCCTTATCTCTGTGGGAGATATCCTCTGCTGATGTGCCATCTGATAAAATCAGTGGGATGATCATCGTTATCTATTCACAACCCATCCCTCCTCCAGAAGATATATTCTGTTAATGGGCCATTCAGTCCTATTGTGTGACTGATAAGATCACACCATCCCATTGGGAGATGCCCCAACCAGGGGCAGGAGCCAAGCCTTTCCTACCTAGATAAAAACCTGGGGTTTGGGACCCGAGGGCAGACCTTTCTACTGGATCCCAGAGGAAAGTCGGACCTTTTTCCACATCATCGCTGGATCTTCGGAGGAAAACTGCACCTTCTACAGGAGCACTGCTTCAACAGAACCACATCTGTCATCCAGGAGGACTGCAGCCACCATTTATAGGGACTGCTACCAACACCCTGACTGACAGGGTGTCAGGTTGTATTTTCTGACTTTGTCGGTGGTTTTTCTTTTGTATTATTGCATGTATTTTATTTTTTCTCTTTTTTCCTATTAAATTGTATTACTGACTTGGAGTCTCGCACTGGTTTTGCTTTCAAACCAATACAAAGGATCAGGTGCTCTTTGGGGCAACATTAAGGAGCAAGAAAGAACAGAATTTATGAAATAGATATGTTAAGCTAAGAGAGAACAGGCAGAAAAAATATTTTAAACCTACAACTGACTGCATAACTTCTGGAATGCTGCAAGGTTTGTTTTTGTAAAACACTCAGCCGCACATTAGGACAATGGAAGATGGGCCCCGGGCAGAATGGACCAGCTGCATCTCCCACACACAGCCTGTGTTAGAGCCAGATTGAGGATAACCACAAGAATGTTAAACAAGGAACACGTGGGGAGCAAGAAGAAGGTAAACAAGTGTACCAACTCGAAAGAAACACAAACAAACTGAACCAAATGGGTAAAGAATAATAATAAGGAAAACATTTCAATTGTTTATTACAATGTTATCAGTGTGGGCAGTAACAATGAGTCAGGAAAAACATCTCCTGGAGAAGGAACAGTTGGCATTGCTGAAGCCTGATGGGATGACTTCCACAAACAGTCATTGTAAATATGCCAATTAGAATCTGCCTGGGAAGATTCCAGTAGTAAAATGTATGCCTATGGGTGATGTTAGCAAAGCAGAAAGTAAGGGAACAGCCCTCTAAATTAGAGGTTTTAAAACCCCAATTGCTTTGGAATAAGTAACTCAGAGGCATATTGTTTCAGGATCCCAGAGCCAACACCTGAGGGAGGCAAATACAATGCCCTAAATTCAGCCTAGCTGAATACAGTGCTCAGTGCAGGTATGGAACAATCGTGAATATTCAGGCAAGAAGTTTGAGAGTATAAGCATAGTTAATACTACTATTCTTTTTTGTAAAGCAGATTTTGGCTTAAATTTAATTCCTGGAGGGTATCTAATTACCAGACATGAAATACCCTTTTTTTTTCCACAATGCTCAATAGCATTTGCACAACATTTCTGATATGATCGGTATCTACACACTGAATACTGAATACATTTACAGAACTTGGTTGCTGTGGAGGGAGTTGGGTTTATGGGGTCATAACCCAGTTACAGCTCTCTAGTAGGGTCCCTTGAGGATGAGAAATTTTAGGACACAAGTCTACACATTCTACCCTCAGAGTAGAGCAACTTTCTACAAGTAGTGGTATAAGCCTCTCCAAGAAGGTTGTAATCATATACTTCTAGAAGCAAGAGAGTAAACCGACAAACAAGACAGGCAATACCTGTGCACAAGAGAGGTCACTGTAAACAAAATACTGCAGAGAGGTTTTTTCTGTTTGTTTTTTTTTTTTTTTTTTTGTATTTCATTTTTCTTAAGTACACAGAGCCAGAAAAATAATTTTCTTCAGCTTGCTGTATTTCCTGTCAGATGCCAGATAATTTAGCAAGGGTGGCACCAGTGTGAAGAGGACAGAAGTGAACTCCAGAAAAGTGTAATAAGGACCCATACCTGGAAGATGGAACATGGCAAATCTAAAGGCTCTCAGCCTTAAGAGTAAGATTGA
This sequence comes from Sturnus vulgaris, assembly GCF_052056855.1. Taxonomy (NCBI): domain Eukaryota; kingdom Metazoa; phylum Chordata; class Aves; order Passeriformes; family Sturnidae; genus Sturnus; species Sturnus vulgaris. The sequence goes on along the minus strand of NC_142245.1, from coordinate 66,145,304 downwards.
TTAATTGCTGAAGTAAAGGAAACATTGGATTTGGCAAGCCCATTTTTTGCAGTGCAGACTAGCTGCCCTTTTGGAAGGCTTGTGCTAGACAAGCACAAATAGCTAGGTTCAACTTGACTGGTCAAAGCTCAAAGGCCAGTGGGACAAAAAAAAATCAAATCTAGAAGGAATTGCTATCATTTAGGGAGTTTTGTCCAAATAACTTATGCTTCTTGAAAGTGACATGGTTTTATGTTTGGTACTACCTAGTCCTTCATCCTGGCCTTTGTCACTTTAATTAAAATTACCTTCACACAATTACTGAAAATATATTTCATAAAACTTATTCCCATATCCAAGGCTCAAATCTGACACATGTATGTACCTTCCATTCACATGCAGCAACACTCAACATCTTGGACAGTACATCCAAATGTGACCCCTAATCCTAGAAGTATTTAAGAAGGAGAAATCACAAGGGACTTTTCTATTATACAATATCAGCAATATTTGGTTTTGTCAAAATGCCTGGAAATCTGAATTGATATCACTGATTTAAAATAAATATTCAGTCTCCAACTGCTGAACAGTCTCCAGTGCTGAACAAAATTAGTAGGATTTAAGAACAAGAAAGTCCAATAGAACATTACCTCAACAGCTTCCCATCCCCACTCCCTGTACTTTGGATCGTGAGTGAGCCGCCACATGTACATGTAGGTCTCTATAACTTCTGGTCGTAGGATGTAGTACTTTTCATTTTGTCTTGTGGCAATGGCCTCAACACCACCATCAAATCTGAAGGCTTCTGGTCCCAGTTTCATTCCTAGCCGACAAAAAAAGCACAGACTAAAACAAAGGCATTAAAAAAGGTTTCAAATTATGTAACCAAATCAAACTCCTCAAATTACCAAATCAAATTAGGCTTTTATGTGGCATGAAGCCAGGTTGTCCAAAACAATATAATTTGTGAAAGATACTGCAGTTCCTCCTGTTTTCAATATTTTATAAATAATTTGGAGTAGGAGAGAGCTGTTCTTCACCAATGCCCTAAATGGCAGTTACAGTTTAAACAGCAATGCTAACGTTTGCATTCTGGAGGAATTCATGTAACTAGCAACAAGTGAAATTTTGCCTAAAAGATGAGGATATTTACTTTTCTATATCAAACTGGAAAATATACTGTGGGACCTGAAATGCTGCCAGGATTATTTCTATAAGAAGACGATAAAATCCAAATAAATTTCCTGCAGAGAAATCCACTTTCTTTGTGCAATTCTATTGTTTGCAGCATTGTATCAACAGAACTGAGTGTAAAATATTCTTTTGTGCATAAAACATGATGAATACCTATATTGATGCATAAATGAACAGAGTCCCTCTCTTGTATTCAGCTATACAGAAACTGGCATAGTGAAAAAAGCTTGTTAATTACTGTTATGCAACTGTCATGTCAATTACTACAGCGAGGAGATACGCTTCAAGTGCACAGAAATTATTTATAAAACAGAGCAGCCATTTTAAAAGTTACTCTTGAAGCAAGGCAGCGTTTGCTCAGAAGGGATGAACAGTTCTCACTGTGCTACAATTTTCATTCAGCTTTATGCAAAACCAGCAGTGGTGCCTTGAGGAAGGCAAGCTGTGCAGCCAGGCTCTGCAATACGCTACTCACGTGTACGGTCATAGGATTCATGGCACGTCCTGGCAATTTCAGCACCCAGCTCGATGTGATGGCCTGTCTTGTCACTGGGTGCTCCATCTGCTCCCAGAGCAAACATGCCTCCAGCAAAACACGTGAGGTGTCCCATCTTGTGTTCCAGCAATCCGCCCTTCCACTCGGCGATGTACGTCAGGCCCCCGCTTGACTTTCGGATGAGGTGGGTCTCGATGGCCTGCAGAAGGACGTGATCTCAAACCAAAGGCCCATTGGGTAAAGTGCAAAGGGCAAAGCTGTCTTGTACGTTGGTTGTTTTTGCTCTGCATTGCCTTTGCTCATAAAATGCAATGGATAATATGAGCCAGCATAACTTCAAAGTGCAGCCAAACCAAGGCAGATTAACGTACGTCAGTAATGACGACTAATTGTGCTTCAACTTCGAGCAATTTACAGGGTACGTTTTATAAAAATGTTGGAAAGACCTACAAAACCCACTTCAAATTTTGAATAATTTTATTTTTTTCTCCCTTTCTACATTGAGCAGTTTCAGGTAATTTAGCTTTCAATAGTAATTTAACTTTCAATAATTATTAGCCATCACATCAGCTTTTGTATTTCCTATTTTAATTCTGACTTACAGGAGGTGGTTATTGATATAATTTCATGTAAATTATATGCAGTAATGACTCATATTCAAAACACTTGACTCAGTGTGTGCAGTGAATGATATTAGTCTAGATTCCCAAAGTCCAGTGGGTTTCCCCTCCCAAACGGAAATCCTTTACCCAAACTCTATCAAGAGCAGGGTCTCACTGAGATCTCTGGAAAAAAAGCCAAACAAACCCTAAGCAGAATAAAAATACACAAACCTAGAGGGAACTGGAAGTTGGTAATAATAGCAATGTGTGGTCACTAATTACAAAATCCAGAAAGGCAACCTTCCATTGTGGGAGGAACAGAATTAAAACAACAGAGATGCAGAAGAGCACATTAATTAGAAGCCCACAAAGAAAGTAAAGTATTACTCTTCAAAAGGTTATGGAGAGGAGATAATTCTGTTGTGCATTCAGTTATCCATTAGTGCTCTGGTTCTTCTGTTGAAATCATAAGATTGAGAAACAGTACTCAACATGTATAATACAAGAGAAAAACCATTAACAAAAAAGCTAGGATTTTAAAAAAAGTTTTATAAAGAGAAAGTAATGATTGTAGTTACTTCTCCCCATTTAAGCATTTGTAAAGGTTGTTCCTATAAAAAAAATGAAAAATCCTCTCTAAATTAGAAGCTTCAGCAGAATAATGGTACACTTTTTATTTACTGGTTTTTTTTTCTGCCAACAACATTCACATTGAAAACTATACTTTGTTTTCCATTAATATTAGTGCAAAGCACTTAGTAAGGATGTTTTCTGCCCAGATCCAGAGCCACTATTGGCTCAGAAATCTCTTCCACCCCTTGTTTCCACGTTGATTACATGCTTTTACCACTAGGTACCTACTGGAAAACATGCCTAAATTTTAAAGCAGAAGTAAATAATGATAATTCCTGTGCTTTAAACAAATTATCTTTTTTTTAAAATCCTGCATAATTTAACCTATAAAAAGAGGAATTAGATGTAAAAGGGGAAAGGTGAGAAAACACACAACAATTTTGTGGGAAATAGCTTTCAGACCAATTTGGGCATTCTAACAGCAAGCTACCTAAAGCCAAGTTGAGACAGGAAAAACTTTAATGACATTTCATTTAACCTTTCAGTATGGTATCTCCCATCTCATCAAAACAACAGTTCTAAAAATAGGCAATAACTTTACTGGTCACTTAGGTGTTGGGTCAGAATTCATTTAAAAAGTAAGCAACTATAAAAATAGATTGATAACTAAATCTACCTATGTTGCAAATTTATTTTTTTTAAACCAATGACTGAAAAACAGAATAAAGTATTACTGTATCTGACCAACATAACAGCGATGATGCACTTTTGAACTATGTTAACTAGACTAGAGTTGATCCTTGTAGTATAAAAATGAATTTTCTGATACCAACTAGGGTTGATGAGTTTTTCCTCTCTTTTGGTTCAAGATTAAAGTTCAGGCTGAAAAAGGATGACTTCCAAGAGTTTTAAAATGATTCAAACAAACTGGTGTTAAGAAACTAACAAACTCACGTTGATTGATAACCAAGAATGTCTCAAAATAAAAATATATTTCCAATTTAAGTATTCATGTTCAGTAAAGCAAATCATCTTTGTTTTATAAATGGGGCCTATTAAGAACTAGTACATATGTCTATTAAGTTAATTTATTATGCAACCATCTTATTTAAAGCTATTTTTATGAGGTAGTTATTAGATATATTACAGACTCTCAGACTGCCTTGTCATGGTTTGTACAAGCCTGAGTCCCTAAGTGCTAGATAATACCTATACCAGTGTGTATTTCTTTATTAATGGCATGCTGGGTCACTACACATTTTTACCTAGACATGAAATCTGAAGTTTAAGAGCAGGATAGGAAGGAAGGGTTACATTCCCATAGGGGAATGCTATTTGCTATCTGCAGTGCTTTGGGTGCAGTTCTGGCAGGGAAATCAAGAAGTAAACAAGTTATCATAAAAGGAGAATATGTAGTGTTTTGACAAAGATCCCCCCAAGTAAAAAGCTCTGTCTGGTACAATTGATTCTAAATTTCATACTTAAAATAAACTTACTTTTATTTTGATATAATTATGCATTCACTTCAAGGAACACATTTATTTGAATTGCAGTTCTATTTCAACTTGCTCCCCAACTACAAATAATTCCTTCCTGCACTGTTAGCAGATCAGGTGGAGGGATGTAGCACCTCTCCTGTGAGGAAAGGCTGACAGAATTGGGATTGCTCAGCCTGGAGAAGAGGCAGCTTCAGGGTGACCTAATGGTAGCCTACAGGAAAGATGGACAGGAACTTTTTACAAGGGCATGTAGTGACAGGACAAGGGGGAATGGCTTTAAACTGAGACCATGTGTTTAGATTAGATATTAGAAAAAACTTCTTTCCTGTGAGGGTGGTAAGGCACTGGAACTCATAGCCTAGAGAAGTTGGGGATGCCTCATCTCTGGAAGCTTTCAAAGTCAGACTGGATGGAGCTCTGAGCAAGTGAAAGGTTTCCCTGTCCATGGCAGGGGGTTAGAATGGTCTTTAAGATCCCTTCCAATCAAAATCATTCTATAACTCTGTGATATTTATCACTATAGAGATTATTATTTCTTCTTACTGTAATTAATATTCTGAATATAAACCAATATACAGTATCTGAAAACGATAAAAACATAAGAAGAATGTGGTCTTTGATTAGCTGAAAATACATTACTGATGGATTGTTTGGAGCTGGTACAGTTTTTCTTTTAATTAAATGGAAATTGCATTTAATTCTAGAATATATTTCTGCAATTCAAATAATAATTTATTTATTTCCATGAAGGTAGGGCAGAGAGACAGTGTAACAGAAAAGACTGGAAAGAGAAAAAGTAGCTACAAATATATGTTACCAAAGGGAGCGATAGCAGATGCTACCTGGAAGTGGAAAAAAAAAATTGAAACAAAAAAATTTGAGACAACCTGATTTGAGGCTGTAGTGGACAAAAAAGGAGAGGGAAACGAAAGGTAAATAACACTTTACAGATATTTAAAGAAATAAATTTACTGCATGTAAAGCTGCTATGGCATACAATATGTCATGTAGCCATAAGCTCTTAGAGCCAGAATAACTTCTTACAGCTGATACAGTTCCTGGCAATTTTTCTTTTTAAGCTTTTACCTAAGGCTCTGCTTACAGACCTCACTGCAGTAAAGCCTTCAGCCAAATTACTTTTTTCTCCATCTTGTGAGAAATGATTCCTTCAGTGCAACAACTGTATAAATGCTTTTGCACTCAATTAGAAACACTAACAGCCCTTTCTACAGTTTGAATGGTGACTGAAGTGCTCCTTGCATTACTACTTGCATCTTTCTCAGGAGTTTGCATGTTAAAATTATGCCCTTGCCTATCTGTCACAGTGAATGAGACATCAGGAATTGTTCCAACTACAGGATTGCAAATTGTACATTTGTGTAATCTCTGTTATTGCCAGCATAAAGGAGAAATTTCAATTTTTCCCAACCTGATTTCCTCCCCTTCCTGCCCTCATTGTTAAGGCAATATATTTTGTGTTCTCTGCTTATCAGCCTGTTCCTTAACCTATACGTTATACTGCCAGCTCTTACCATTGCAAAATTTAGTAGAATTGGACCCTCCTAATAAATAACCATTCCTCATTCAGTTCCTCACTTTTTCAAGCTTTTCACACATTTTAAATTATGTCTTCATCACCCTCTTCAGTCTATCCCTGACTTGATTTTGTGGTTGCAAAGTCCTTCATTTACCCTTTGAGTTGTTTAAAATGTATTGTTCATAGGAAACACAGAAGACCCAGAACTGAATCATCTCACTGTTCAAATGAGGTAAAAACTAATCAATAAGCTTATTTTTACAGGTGTTTTCTTGGTGGATTACACTGACAGGTAACAAAAACACTAACTGAGATGCCTGCAGAGCACAGGTGGAGGTTTCTCAGGAAAAATGATCTGCTCCTCAAGGCTGCTCAAATTCTAAATAAACATGTGCCACAGAAGTGTTAACTCTGCTGAAGGAGCCGAGATAACAAATTACAAACCTCAAACGGCAATGTGACCCCACAGTTCTGTTACCTCCAGCTCTTAGGCATTTTACCTCTCCTTTTGCAGTATCTTCTCTTTTGTGATTAGTGAATTTCAGTGATTACGGCTGTTTTAACAAAACCCAGATGGTTTCATTTCCTGCCTCAAGATGTCACTGTAGCTGGAGATAAAACTGCCCAGCAAGACAGTTCCATATTTTCCATACCTTAATAAATTTGAAACTTCTAAAATATGATTCTATTTCTACATTTCAAGGGTTTATAATGTCTGTTTTGGGGATAATTACAACTCTGCAGGCATCTTCATAACAAAGCACCATAAATTATCTCTCTTCAAACTTTTAATATATTTTTCTTCCCCTAGGAATTTTCATAAACAGTTTTTTGATGATTTGAAGCAACAGTGAAGATAAAAGAGAATTCTACCATGTGTTATTTCCAATGATTCAAATATGTATAATGTCAATTGCCTACTTATTGACTTTAATATTTACAGCTTGCACCAGTACATTTTATTGCTTTGAAACAGCACACAGCAGCAGGTCAGGATTACTGTGGGTTTACGTTCTGTGAATTTCTAAGTAAATTGTCGGCTTTCTTGTTACTTCCCTTATATTTTCTCTGTTTAGTTGATCTAATGCAATAGATACTTTTCTTTCTCAACCTTCGCAATTAATCAAATTTATCCTTTACTGAAAATTCAGGTGAGTTCATTACAAAAAGTTTATTGCTGGATTAGGAAGTTGAAGGCCTTGCTACAAACAATTTAAATACTTCTGCCAAAGGAAAGTAATGTCTTATACTGAGGTCCTCACTGCTTATGAGCTTTAAAATTAATGAAAATGAGCTTTAAAAATGAGCTTTAAAAATTAAAATTGAAATCTGAACATAGAACAACTTTCATTTGTTTAAACACAACATATAAGAAACATTTTGAAAGCACTAAAGCACTTACTTCTTTTGGACTTTAGACATATTATGTAGACAAGCTTACATGTGCAATGAAATATAAGTGCTTATAATGAAGGCACCTAATTTTTAAAAGGGAATCATTGGCAAACATTTAACTACTGTGATATCTATTAATCTGATCACTAAAAAGATGAATAAGTTCTAGGGGAAAGCTGACTATTTACTTGTGTTTGAAAATCACTAATTTTTTCCCTCTATAGATCTATTAGTGTCTCTCAGAGCACCAATGCCCTAGCTCTAAACGCACTAAATGTAGAGAAGCGTGAGTTTATTAATATTTTAAAACAGTATTAATGGTCCGGAGTGAATCAAATCAAGTCACTCTCAAAATGTTACATTGTGTATGTTCTGGATACTTTAGGATATCTGTTGATTCTGACAAGTTTTTTGTTTTTTTTTTTAATCAGAAAAGGGAAGGGAAAATAACATGACTAGTAAGGACATGGCTACTCTGAAAAGAACAAAGCCGTGAGCAAAACCCATACAATTTCTATTTAGACTTTTCTAGTTAAAATCCTCCTTAAAGACTTCTAACAACATGAAAGCTTGCTTCTTCTCCTGACAGTCCATAAATAAGCAAAAATTTGAATAAATACTTTAGCTGGTCTGAAACTTAAGACACCGTGTGGTTATCAGTAAATTATTAACAATTTAAAAATCTGCAGAAGCCTGTCTTTAGCCTTGATGCTTTCTGTAAGCACTTGGAGAGTCTCAAAACTCTTGCTGAGAGGGGAAACGCAGTGAAGAGAATAACAAGGAGCAGCGAGTCCTCTGGATGTTCTCATCTGCTCAGTGCAATGAATCTTGTGTTCCTACATAATGCAGCCATACTATCACTATGTGCAGAACACCAGTGCAGCTGGGTGATAAATATTTTACACATGACAGCTGACAAAACTGCCTGCTTATTGATTTTAACACATTTAAGTTACATTCAGTTAAGTTGCCTCCCACCTCCTACACCATAAAAAAAAAAACCCAAACAAAGTATGCAGTGGGAATGCTGGGTACCAACTGCTTCATTCCAAGATGGGCTGCTATTGCAGCATCCTGCCTGCCTCGTTTATGTATTTTCTTCAATGCCAAGAAGTGCTCAAGTATTGAATGTTCAAGTCATTAATCACTTTTAGCTTTACCTAGTATGACAATATTTGAGTTGCTGCAGTTCTCTCATTGTCCACATCAGTTATGCAGTCTTTAAGACCACTAAAATCCCAAAGCAAACCACTTCAAGCATTTAATGGAGACTGCAGCCAGCACAAACCAGCCAACAGACTGTCACCTCAGTTAAACAGATCCTCACAAAGCTCCAGAGATGAAAAAGGCCTATCTGCCAATATCATGTTTTCAGTTTGCTATCAACACTTCATTTTCCCTCTCCTTTCAAGGAGAAAGGAGTCTCCATGGGTTTGTTTTATTTATCTGAAAGGCTGAAATCAACAGCTCTGAAAAATATTCACTACTTAATGCTGACAGTTAAATATACCCAAAATCCCCCAATCAAAATCAAACCTTTCGGCAGTGTGCAAACTGAGTACATATCAAAGCTAGATTCCAAAGTTAGCAATGTGCCAAAAAAAAAATTAACCCCCCCGAAAAAGTAATTCTATATATTTTCTGTCTGAATACTCAAAATCCTGACGCCAAAAATTACTCTTTCCTCTTTTTATATCCACAGAAGTTTACTGCATTCACAGCATTGCTTAATTGTGCAACCCAGCCTAGCAGCAATTTCTGAAATGGTGTTGAAATCTGGCAGAGTGGCCGTGGCACTGCTTCACAACATGTGTTCCTCTTCTGGCCATTTCCATTGTTTCCACTTCCATGGGTTATGCTCTGCAGAAATCACTTGTTTTCTTGTTAGGATGGTCTGAGCAGTTGTTACCCATTAAGAAAGAATAAACAACCTAAATTTCTAAAAAGTGAACTAGCTACCCTGACTCAAGACAACACTGCAGAAAGCAGCTGCTTTACCTCACTGAAACCACAGGGCCACCAAGGGCTGCACAGAACTGAGCTGCTTGGGAAGTGCTGGTGAGGGATTTTCCGTTTTCCTGTGAAGTTCTTCTGGGGTGAGTTACCATTCTCTTTATAGCCTCTGGATATGCCACTTCTCTAGAACTACACTGAGAAGCAGATGAAGGCAGAGTCGGAGAGAGATAATAAATATATATGTAAGATGCAGAAAGATTGCAGAAATGGCCATAAATAAATGTAATGGGAGAACTTGGAAAAGATACCTGACCATCAGATATCAAGTGTGAGACAACCTATTTACAGGAAGAGAGGTAAAATTGTCCTTCAGCTTAGAAAATGAGGGCTGACATATTTAAGAGGGGAGGATTTGATGCAGTTGCTTGTGACACTGGTGTTGCTAGACTAGATAGAAGTGAACCCACAAGGTCCATTTCTGCTCTAAATTATTGTGTCCTCTTATAAACCTACTCAATTGTGTCTCAGAGATCAGCCTTTTAACTGAGAAGAGTGAGATGATTCCTGTCCCGGATGCTTGCAAAGACTGATGGATTATTCTATTGGCAGTCATTTCCTCAAAATATAGCTGAAAGCTGAATACACATTTGTTCTGTAACTAAATGTTACATGCTATCCATTGAAACCAGCTTAGGAAGATCTCTTACTTCATGTATTATGTGAAGCAGGACATTATTTGTATTACTTTTCAAAAGAGAAAAAATAACTTACATTAAAAATACATTCACTTGTCTTTTTGTGTGAATTCTACAATTTATGAATCCCTCTGATGGCCTTATACATTCCTACTACGCTCTGGTATTCAAAACAAGACTATCTTGGTCCCTTTTCCCACTAGAAATAACTCTTTAAATGGCTTCAGCCATATATGCATTTTTGTGGCAAGCAGAAGCAGGTTTTAAATCCAGTCTGACAACTTAGTTATTGCTTTTAACTTAAGCCATTATATAATCTATAGGTGATACAAAAATTCTAATGGACAGCATTCCTTTTTTAAAAATATTATTTACAGAACAATGTGAAAAATAACCCCTAAGCTCTATCTAAATAGATTTCAGCTTTTCACAGTGAACTATATAACTCACCATATATTTTCATTTGTGGTTTCTGGATAGCAGAAGATATTGAATTAAGCATCAAACCTTCACATCACTCTTTCAGAATCTGGTGGGTATGTGCTGGACTGAATGGCCAGGAATAATCATGCTGTTCCCTTTGGCATAGTCTTAAAAAGATTCTGGGAGCGCTGGGGGAAATTTCTCTAAGCAAATACCAAGCAGACTCAGAATGCCCAAACCCTGCAGCTTTAGTCATAAAGAAATACTGCAGTTTGAGCACTTAAATCAGCTTTAATTTAGATAAGTATTGGATCGATAGCAATGAAGGCAGTATCAGGATGGATTTCAAATCAGGATAGTTACTCCAATGAAGAACCTGGAATCTCAGTGGGGCCCAATCATCCTGCAGTTTCTGTGAGGCTGAAACTTTGCTGCTGCTTTCTGAACAAGCTACTTTACAACATCAAGCTGCAACTCCTAATGCTGCATGTGCACCCCTAGCTATGGTACAGCTGCACCTCAGTACAAAAAACAGACAACGGGAATGCCATCGACCAGAAAATACTGGAATAGCAACAGCCAGCAGCATAAGGAAATCTGTTTTTAGTCAGGTCCTCTCAAACACTAGCAGTGGTCAGACTGCTTCTGAGCTAGTACTACTGAAAAATATTAAGAAAATAGGTACTTTAAATACCTAAATACTCATATGCAGTAGAGCTGAGAGCCTGTCATTGATACTGTCACATTCAGTGATGCTGCTGAACGGGTGATTCTGCTCCTGCAGCTGAAATCCGAGCAGGGAGAACTGGTCTTGTAAAGTGGGGGGCTGTCACCACCTCTGCTCCCTGCACCTCAGTAAAATCCTGATGTTTTTAAACGAGTGGAAGAAGATGGCTAGAAGCAGCTTTGTGGTGCTTCAAAATGTTTTCCATGGTAAGATGAATTGATAATTTCACACACTTTGTTCTCTCTGTTTGGCTGCCGACCCAATGGCTGAGCTATTAAAACAGCACTGTTCTTATGTTATAGCCTCAAATGCACTCAAACCTAATTTAAGATCCACCTTTTGCTCTGAAGTTGAAACCACACTAGCAGTGAAAATGAGGCAGACTGCATCCAAATCAGCACTTACACAATTAAAGGCAGGATTTCCTTAGCAGAGGATACTTGGTCGTCAAATTTACAACCACCAGAGATCACACCCTCCCTCAGATCTTCACACTTGACTTTCCTCTCTAATGAAAAAAACCATGGTTGCAATAAGCAACCATGGTTGTTATTCTTTTTTATGCCACCACTTTTTGTGTATGGGAAGTAAAAGGAGACTTATGACTTCCCTAGGGACAGTGTGTTTCCAGATATATGAAAGAATAAGCAGATATTGCTTAGCATCTCAAAGCCTTGTCTATAGAGGCACTGTAGATACACACAGTTAATAAGAGATAAAAGTTCTGGCCCTAGACAGCTTCCAGTCAAAACAGATGAAAGGATGGGGAAAAAAAAGAAGTAATATTACCTCTTTTTTAATATATATCTATACATATGAAAGCAAAGAGTTGAGAAAATAGGTCATTTGCCCAGGACTGGAAGGAAAGCCTGTAAATATGAATCGAAACAGAATACTTCCCAAGTCTCAATCTGGTGTCACAAACCCAGTATTTCTCCCAAAACAGCATATTAAGGAAATATAATAAATAACAAGGCAAAGTTCAGACCAGCAGGATCATAAATAGAATATCGTACAGAAATGTAAATATGAACAGTCCTGATTTTATAAAACTTTCTCTTGTGTCCAGTTGTGCTGTTTCACAGAAGCTGACAAATGCATGCTCTTATACCAAAACGTAATTGTGAAACAACAGCTCTATTTTTGTTTCTAATTATCTACCATAACACATTGATCCATGTATGGACCACAGTCAAACACTTTTTATGGCTGAAACACATGAGAAAATTGCACACAAGAGAGGAATTCCATTCTGGACATAAAGGAAAAGGACAAAACTAATATATATCTAGAAAAGACTCAGGAAAAAGAGTTGAACGTCTATCTCAGAGCTACTTATAGATGCATTTTTTGTTGCTTATTTTGTACTTTTCTCCTCCAGAGACAATTGACTATATTGCAGTAAAAGAAAAAAATACTTCAAAATACTCCCCTTTCCTGCAGTATCTGTATTCCTCTATCACTTCTATTTGAAGAAGTCTTTTTTAAAACAGAAACTAATTCTTTAAAAAAACACCCTGTGGTAGCAAATACATAAATCTCTCATATTGTCCTCAGAGTCTGTCTCTTTAGGATTATTATAGATTAGATTATTATGGAAAGGAAGATTTAAATGTCTTATTTACCTGAACAGCATCATAATACATTTTCTTGCCGTCTTCATCTGTCTTGTCTGACATCAGCCATGCCTTGAGCAGATATTCATAAAAGCTATCCCCAAGCCCTCCAATGGAGACATGATCTTAATAGGGAAGAAAGAGATTGAACAGCAATTTCATCTTCAGCCAGGACAATAAGATACAATTACAGTTTGAAGCAGTGTATTTAATTATTTATTTCTACAACATCTTTAATAAACATAAGCCTGGAACCTCAGGAAAAACTTTACTGGTATGTACAGTGAATTATTTCTTTTATTGCTATATTTTTAATCTAGCTAAAACGCCATAGTTATTTAATATCCACAATGTGCTGCAGGACATCATGGCAAAGAAAAAACAATTTATATGTGTCCATTCTAATTCATGAAGTCTATTCTATACAAAACCGTGTCAAACTAACTTTTTTTATTCTAAAAAGGAAAAAAAGTAGAAAGTGTTCTCTGATTTGATAAAGGATTTCCCTTAATGTGCAGGCATTGCTCTTTTAGTCACTAACTTTCCATTTAAGTCACTTCATAAAAAAGGCTTTTAGCTCCTTACTGCAGAGTTGAATTTCAGGTTATTTAGTGGTATTTCAAAATGCTGAGCAATATGTTTAAAAATAATACTACATTTTGGAACATCTGACTGGTCTCAAAACTCAGCAGTGGTTTGGAAGGTAAAAAAAGGACTTTACCACATCTACAGTTGCTGAATTCTGCCCTATGCTTACTATGTGAAACAATCTGATACTATAGATGCTGTGATTATTTAACTGCACAATTTAGAACGTGACTCTGGAAACACCAATACCACACAAGCCAGACATTCAACATCAGTTGCACCAGTGATGGGAAATTTAGTGATGCTCTCAGCAGCTTGTACAAGATTGCACCCACTTACTGTCCAGGAACCTAAAAGATTCTTAGCAAAAGTTTGATGGGTTATCATGATTTCAGCATAGATCCCCTAAATACATGAAATACTACAAGTATATATGCATGTAAAGTGTATTTCTAAGCTCCATTAAGTTGTGTAGCTAGAGGTTTGCTTTTGAAACCTGTTGCTGCCTGGTATAATTAAGTGATTTGGCATTTATCGAGTCTTCAGTGAAAAATTTCAAAGTGCTTTACCAGGACTACTCATCTATAACTGTCAATTTTACAGCAAAGGAGGGATCTGCTAATTCCACTCAAGAAATCTAGGATGGAGATGTCATTACACAGATCACACAACAAGTCCCTGAGTCATACCGCAAAATTCTGGCCATGAGAAAACAAAAAATAAACCTGCATGGGATGATCCAGACTCATAAAGTGAGATGCAGAAGGATTAGTGATACTGAGCTCACACTTTCCAACACCTGACTCTGATCTTAGCTTCAAAGTTATGCCCTTGTTGGTAAAATTCAAAGGAACAGAGAGAATTTATTTTTACACCCCTTCGTATCTTCTCTCCATGGGAAGCCTCCTTTCACCTTCCAGACAGGTTGCAAAGACATGCAAATGTAGAAGACAGATACTTGTCTATTCAAACTATATCAACAGTGTCCTTTTCCTCCACTACCCTGTGACATGCAAAAGCAAATTTAGTTTTCTGAATGCATCCTGTCCCTTTGCCTGCCAAATATATTGTACCATCAAACCTGGGTTTGAAATGGCTTTTTTTTTCCTCTCCAACCTCTTTTGAATGAGATATATTGAAATTCTGGAAAGACTATACCATTTTTAAAATTAAATGTTCATGATCCAAAAGGAGAAGAGGTTTCTTAAAACAATGGGAACATTTCCTGTGATCAAAGGCTGATCTTTGAACAGCAGCATTTAAATGACCTTTACAGTTTCCTAAATAAATTACCATAGAAACCTCTGACATTTGCAAACTAAATAGCACAAGCAGAGTTTCATCAATAATAAGCCCTGTTATTATATACATTATTGCAGTAGACAAATCCAATTGACGCATGCTGCAGCAAATCACTGTCAGTTTACTGTCAAAATAACAAGGCTAAATGAATTTACAGGAACAATGGCAGAGATCCATCAGTGGCCTTCACAGCAACAGCACTGCTAGTGTAGAAACATTCAGAAACCATTGTTCCCTCTCCACTTTATGTTTAAGAGAAAATATTTCTATCTTGTACCAGTTAAGGGTCTTGGTTGTTTGGTTTTTCCCTTCTCTTGTAATCACCTGAAAACAGCCTAGAAAAGCAATCTCAAATAATATATTTTTCAAGTCTCACATTCTGATCTTCTCTGTGGGGAAAAAATTAGTTAATCAGTGTTGGTGAATGGAGGCGACTGCTATGAAAGAGATATAACAAGATGGAACTTGTCTTTGCTGCTTCAGCATGCCAGGGACAGACCTGCATCAACATCTGCACCCATCATTCACAGGCACGGGAAGCTATTTATTTGTCAACACTATTGCCTGCTATTGGAAAACAAAGCTCGTGTAAGCTATAAATTTTTCTGTGCGCACCAACAAAAACTGGCATTTCGTGTGAATGAGGAGTGCTTAAGACACAATTATATTAAAAATATGGAAATAACAAAGGCATAAGACAGAATAAGTGTTTTGACTGCTTGAAAATATGTAAGGCAGAGCCACTAACTGCCTCAGCCACTAGAAAGATCTGCTCTCATGAAGCATGAAAAATCTGCTTCTGTGGCTAACAAGCCAAGAAAGGAGTTAACTGGATCTGTCTCACAGGTGCTGAGATTGCCTCTAATTAAATCCAGCACCTGCAGCTGTAGGAACAACCCTTCCAGGGGAGATTTTTATGTCTTGCAAAGCTGTGCTGAACCAACATGTGTTACAATTGGGCACACCTGTCAGATGTGTAAAGGGATGTCAGGGTTTATACCAACATGCAACCACAGTCCATGGTCATGCATGCTGAGCTGCCACAGGCCGTGTGGCACAGTGACCTGCAGGAAGCCTCACAGCATAGCAGACTAAGAAATGACAGGTGTACTTCTAATAAAGGGAAATGGGATGGGAAAATACAGCTGAGCAGCACAGCCTTTTTGGACACCATTTTAACTCAGAGTGACACAAAGCTTTCAAAAATAGATTTTAATCAATAAAATCACAGAAATCACAGAATGGGGCAGGTTGGAAGGAGTCACCATGGATCATCCAGTCCAACCTCCCTGCGCCAGCAGGGTTATCCTAGAGCACAGGATACTATCTGTGTCCAGATAGTTCTTGAATATCTCCAGTGAAGGACACTCCATGACCTCTCCCAGACAGAGGAGATTTGTTCCAGTGCTCTGCCACCTGCACAGAAGAGTTCTTCCTCATATTCAGGTAGAATTTTCTTTGCATCAGTTTCTTCCCGCTACATCTTGTCCTATTGCTTGGCAACCTGGAGAAGAGCCTGGTGCATCCTCTGACATCCTCTCTTCATATACTTAAGAGACATTGATAAGGCTCCCTCTCAGTTGTCTCTTCTCAATGCTGAACCAGCTCTCTCAGCCTTTCCTCAAAGGAGAGATGCTCCAGTCCCTAATCATCTTTGTCACCCTCTGATAGACCTGCTCCATCTGACAGACCTGTCTCTTGTACTGAGGAGCCCAGAACCCCAGAACTGGACACAGCACTTCAGTTGTGGCCTCAATAGGGCTTAGTAAAGAGGCAGGATCACCTCACTTGACATGCTGGGAATGCTCTTCCTAATGCAGCCCAGGATGCCATTGGCCTTCTTGGCCAAAAGGGTTCATGGCCACCTTGTTGTCCACTGGGATCACCAGGTCCTTCTCTGCAGAGCTGCTTTCAGCAGGCTGGCCTCCTGCATGTACAGGAGCCTGAGGTTATTATTCCTCAGGTACAGGACCCTGCATTTGTCTTTGTTGAGTTTCAGACAGTTCCTCTCTGCCCATCTCTCCAACCTGTTGAGGTCCTGCTGAAGGGCTGCACAGCACCCTGGAATATTGGCCATTCCAGGTTTGTGTCTTCAGATAACTTGCAGGGGAGGCATCTCCATCTGAGGAATTGATGGATAAGTTAAACAACACTGGGCCCAGTATTGACCTGTGGGGGCACCAGCAGTGACAGGCTTCCAACCAGACCTGTGCCACTGACTGTGACCCTCTGGGATCTGCTGGGATCAGCCAGGTCTCAATCCACCTCACTGTCCACTCATCCAGGCCACACTTCCTGGGTTTGCCTACGAGAATGTTGTGACAGTGTCAAAAGCCTTGCTAAACACAAGGTACACAATATTCACTGCTCTCCCCTCATCCATCCAGGTAGCTGCCACATCACAGAAGGCAATCAGGTTGGTCAAGCAGGATTTACCTTTAGTAAACCAATGCTGATTACTCTTGATCAACTTTCTGTCCTCCATATGGATAGAGATGGGCTTTAGAATGAGATTCTCCATCACCTTTCCAGGGACTGAGGTGAGAATGATGGGTCAGTAGTTCCCTGGGTCATCCTCCTTGCCCTTTTTGAAGACTGGGGTGACGTTTTGTTTTTTCCAGTCCTCAGGCACCTCTCCTGAACTCCACAACCTTTCAAAGATGATTGTGAGCAGCCTCACTAGGGTGCCTGTGAGCTCTCTCAGCATTTGTGGATGCATCCCATCAGGTCCCATGGACTTGTGGATACAAAGTTTGCCTAGATGTTCTCTAACCCAATCCTTTTTAACCAAGGGAAAGTCTTCCTTCCAACATTCCCTAACCCTGGGTGACCCCTCCAACCTGACGGGCCTTTGTGCACATTCTCATTTTTCTGGTCCTCAGATTCCAGGGCTTCATAACTAATGTATGAAGACACCCGGGAAGATGAGGTGTATTGGGAGGGAATTCTCCTGCCAGCCTGAGCAGAAACCTGTTTCTGCTCCCCTTCATCTTTAAGGTCCCTTACTTCTGCCTGGTGGAGAGTGGGTAGGGGACCCACCACTTCTCGTGAAGTGGATCGTGGGTGCATTTGTCTGAGGCATGGTAGAGAGCAGACACTTGCCTTTGCCTTTGTGAAAATTATCTATTCAGACTGTGGCCAGTCCCATAAGGAGTGCATAACCTCACTTCCCCCTTAACTACATCCTAAACAAACCCTTATATTAACAAACCTCTCCAGTCCTTTCCCTCTGTTGCACTGCCCAACCAGCTCACACACTGATAATCTACAGGACCAGCTAATCTGTCCATACCTTTTCAGACCATGACAGCACATCTTGCTTGTTTTGATTCAACAATATAAGGAAGAAAAAATAGAAAGACACTGAGTTGCATGAATAGGATGGTGGCAAGACTGAACCTAAGTAAGAAAAGTGGAAAAAACAGTAAGGTCCCTAGAATCATGATCATGCACACTGTGCAGACTTCAACATGTTGTGGAGATCAGGGTAGCAATGAACAACAAGAAAAGGCTCAGTCATCAGGAAGGGGCTAAGGAATTCAAGTAATTCAAGTATTTTACAGTCTTTCCCTTCTAATTTTGGTATCTTCAGTAATGGTTCCAAGTGCATTAATGCCATGACACATTCCTGTTCAGTGTGCTTCCTCAGTTGGTGGCATTACATTTCAACAGAAATCACAGCTGGCATTAACTGGAAAGACTTGTCTTATTACTTTTTTTTCCTTCAGTGGAGCCATACAACTCTGAAAACGTGGAATTTGATTCAGACAAGCTGATAATGTTTCCTTATACAGCTACTTCAGAGAGCACTTTAGATTTTCGAATAAGAGACTTCTGTAGTCCACAAATTCCTTTCCAAAGTCATACATATTCATACATTTCCCTGCTTCCACAAGTCATAGTGAAAGCTCAGAAAAAGCATATTAAAATACAGGAAGATTTTTACTTTTATATTCATAGTATTTTTTACATTCTATGGAAGCTCAGATATAAAGTGAGTTTCTATACATTATAAAAGTTCTTTTTATATAAAAAACACTCAACAGTGACTGAAAGAAGTTATCGACTGCAATGAGAACACTGATAGACAGGTCATAGTACCAAAGACTTCAGCTACTTACGCTGGCCCCACTGGCCACTGCTGGGATTCAGGTAGTTGGGGTAAAGGCCGTCTGGTTTATCCAGTCGATTTAGAACTTTTCGGATATTCATGACCTAGTGGAAGGTACAAAACACTGAGCACTTATCCATTTTCCCCACAAAATACAGGAGTGTAAATATGCCTAAAAATAACCCCCCTGATCGTATTCAACACACATATCCAAACACCTCTGTGCAATCATATGACTTTTGAACAAGCTGATATTATCATGCAAACAAGTTCCTGAAAACCTCTGGAGTTTCTGTGTCAATTGCCAGCCATGAAACAACACAACAGGAGCAAGCTCTGAAGTTCAGGACTTGCCATGCAGAGTATCCTCCTTCTCCACAGGATACTGAAATTCACTGAGGCTCTTTGCCTTAACTAAGCTCTGCTACACCAGCATTTGTATTCCTTGTATACCTAAATCGGAAACACTATTAAATATTAAGGTTATCACCCAGTTCAGACGTGGAAGTGAACTGTAAAGGAGTTTTGCCTGGGAAGGAGAGCATGGCTGGAACTGACTGAGCTTTACACAACCAGCTTGCCCAGCAGCAGGGACCCAGGCAGCCCTGAGCGCTCTGCCAGCACTGCTAAGGAGCTCACTACAAATGAGATGCCCGGGGAAACAATTACAGCCCAGATGCTCAGCAGCTGGAGCCATCCAGCAGCACAATCCACTGCAGAGCACATGAAATGAGTTACACTGAATTTTAGGATTCGCAGAAAAAGCAAATGTAGCAGCTTGGAAGAATGAGGATCCTGAGCACTGCAGGCCAGAAACTGTAACAAAAAGGTACTGACAGCTTCATTATAAACTCCTGAGTGCCTAGAGACCCAGTGAAGTAGCTACTGAAAAAGAAGATAAATTAACTTATACCAAGCTGCAGAAGGATTTCTGTTGTGGTATGCAAACTGCCTCCTGCATCTTGACACTACTCATTGCCCAAATGCAGGCTGCAATGAGTGCTAGACCTCAGTTAATGAGTTCTTCTATGAATACGTCCATGCAAAGCTTATTCCTGTGTTTCTTCTTCTTTATCAAGTGTACCAGCCCTGGAATGGTTTGCCTCTGAGGGCTTTGGAATTGCAATCTCTAAAGGGTTTTAAGAACAGCTTACATAAACAGATTTCCAGCATTTTGCAGCTAGAGCATGATGCCACTGTGTAGGAAAACCATGGGCTAGGATTTTTAAGATACACGCTTTCATTGTCTCTTAGTAGAACAGATGTTATGCATTAAATTACCATAAATGCCACAAGATAATTAACTTACGTTGTCAATTTGTTTCTGGCTATTCCTCAGTGCTGCCACTCCCTACCCATCCGCTCCCCCTCCTCAGTTCAAATTTAAGAGAAGCTGTCCTTAAATCTACCCCTAAATACAGGAAAATTGCTAGGAGTTTGCTCTACAAAATTTGTTCCAATGCAGACAATGGTACTGGAGCAAAGCCACTCAGTCCTTACCCAATAATAATTTTAGATTTGACTATTGCTTTTAGACTTACTGCTAAACATTTGGAGTCTCATCAATAATTAGATTATTAAGTCAATAATATCAGCTTTAGGTAACATGGGGCAGCTGCAGTAAGAATACAAAATCTAAACAAGTGTACATTTTAATTAGGAGATAAAATAAATGATAAAGTGTATTATAAAGAACAGGACTTGCTGGCTATTAGTATGTCAAAAAGCAAAGCAAAATTGTTCAGGTGGGAATTGAGGGAAGGAGGAGTTCTTTCTATGGCTCATGTAGATAAAAAAGTATCCAGAAATTATCAAATTTTGGAAGAATTATTATGCAGAACAACTATTTTGTCTAAGGATGTGACTTTTTTTCCTTCCCCAGAGATAGTTCAAAGTATATTTCTTAGAGGTCAGTGCAATGGAAGGGCTTTCTGACTTCACTGACAGCAGTGATATTATACAACATTTTGAAGAGTAAACTTGTGGAAATCACCATGGTGCTTTTCTTTCTCTAGACATCAGTTATTATCCCGAATATAATGTCAGGTTTTGTTTACACCCCATTAAGTAAGGAACTGAAGAAAGCTGTACAGTCTGATTGCTTAATGCGATACTAATTTAGAAGATAAACAGAAATTAAATGTTTTATGGGGCCATATACAAGAACATACATCAGAATAATTTTGGAAGAGACTTTTGACTTTTTAATACAAAAGCATGCCTAGGTGATTAGGGAAAATGTGACAAATTCTTACAGCTGAGGTAAATCCAAATTTCTCCCCATTCATATTAGTCTCTGAATATGTGATTTATCTTTTATAACATGATTTTGATAGAGCAGTCTAACCTTTTCAGCAAAGACAGGGTTTCCAGACAGGTGGCTCAAATGTACAAACTCCAGATGCAAAGTCCCAAATTCTGCCAAAATGCTGCTTCCACCAGAGGCCCATGGCCAATTTCGACCGATTCCACTAAGATGGGGTGAAGAGAAAGACAGAAAATAATCATGAGCATCTATAAGACAATGCTAATAAAATTAAATAGGCAGTAGCTATACCATTATCATGAGAAAATAATTAATCTGAAATGTACTTAATATGTATGTAAGGAGCCATGCTTCAGCAGCCTTCCACGATTTCACCACAGGACCTTGAATTACTTCAGTCCAGCTCTGCTTAGGCTTTACAGTTACTTCTTGCAACAACCCAATGCTTTAGCTCACAAATAGCTCCATTACACTTACCACTGCAAGAGTGTTTCATTGCAGCATATCATGTTTGAAGACATGACAAAAAAAAAGAGTATAAGAAAGCATTCTCATACTCCACCTGTTTTCCATGTACTTAACACAACACTCTCCAATTCTAACTCTAATTTCTACAGCGGAATTGTTTATTAGCTTAAATTAATGCACATATACAGAATAGGCTTTAAGTTACAAGTATTGCATACAGCATATCCTTCTTAATATATGAAACTTTAATAGTAAGTAATAGGATAAGTATGTATTTTCTGTCTAGGAACTCCTACCAAGATGAGTAACTGCAGTTTTAATTACGACCTAAAGATACTTCACACCAAAATTAATCTTAGGATTTGTGTTGAGAATAGAGAAAAGCACATTTATTGCTAAATCCCCACTAGAAACTAATGCTGGTTGAGAATCAGGATGTCAAGTCTACTAAAGTTTCATTACAAAAAGGTGCTGGTTTTTTTCCCCTTGAGATTTCCAGCAGCAATATTCAGAAAAAAAACCTTCAAATTAAAGTTAGCCAGTGTTCCAGAGCATCTAGGTGAATAATGACATATTAGATTGGCATATTATTAGGATGAATGTTACAAATAAATACATTTATTAGGTACTGGAACATCTTCCACATTTCTGAGCTGTAAACAGCATTAAACACAAACACATCCATATATAAATAAAATTTTAATTTTACTTTTACACATAAGCAGTCACTACCGTCATCAATTAGCAGTTGCATCACCATGAAAATATAATATTCTTCCTGAGTTAAAATGTGACTTAAAACACCCCAAACCAGCAAAAAAATCCAATAAATCATGATGGAAGTTCCCAGATACATTAAAATATTCTCTTCAAAAGATCATATGTAACTGAAGCTTAACCAATACATGGAAATTAAGACTCCATTAAGTCAATCTCCCTGCTAGCTATATTAGCATGGTATTTTGAGACTTCTGCCAGACACACAAAATAAAACCAAGCCATTAAACTTAAAAAGCAGAGAAAAGGACAGAGAGCACAAAGGAAAGACATCTGATGAGGCTCCCCTGATTGACCATGAAGGTGCAAGAGGCTGGGACACATGTAAGTCCTCTGATGTAAATATTTGCCCAGAAAGTGTTTCTAATCCTCATAGCTGCAGACCAAAATCAGTGACACAATGAAATCAGGGTACTGCAAAGATGCACACAATCCCAGTTTGATGGTATTTGTGCGACTGAAATAGAACACAAGTTTTAGGGTATCTTAATATCTCATTTTAAGATCTATCTTACAAAGATTAGAGTACTTTTTACAGAGTGAAGAGACCACACCACAAGCTGTCCACACTTCAATCTACAGTGGCTTGGAATTTTTTTTTAATGTTAACATAAAAGCATCAGATATTACAGAAAATAGGATCAAGGTGAGTACTGCAGACAACATGTCTGGAAACCTCTTCTCTGCAGTCTGAAGAACTTACAGACTGGTTATTCACCCAAGAACAGACCCCATCTCTGGAACACACTATCTCAAGTGCTAACTGTGACTTCGACATGGAAATATTTTATCCAAATTATTTTTTCCAAATCACACAGATTAAAAGAGCTGACATAAAGTTCACAGGAAGAAAAAAAAATACCCTCAGAATTTCGAAAAGTTACCATGTTGTGGGACAAATGGAAAAAGTGCACATGCTTTTTTCTACCAAGTTGCTCAATCAATCTCCAAGTGAAAACATCAAGCTGTTCCTGCAGCAAGGCATCAACCAAAATTGACAGAAAATGTAATAGAGTTCCTACTTGCACTCTACTCCAGTGTCTGCCGATATCAACACAACCTGCCAGAACATTTTGATGTAGTGTGTTTTGTTAACAAGGAAAATTTCCAAACACAGCTGTCAAAAGGTTTTCTGCATGCAGCAATGTGTTTTGCCATGAGTGGAAGATTCTTCTTGTTTAAGATGGTTTGAAAAGTACAAAGTTGGATTCTTTGCTCTTAATGCAAAAAATAAGTAGAAATAAACATCTATGTTACATATTATGTATTATTTAATGTAGCTTTCATTTTTTTCAGTTGGCTCAGGTGGTTAGGAAAAAAGGCATCAACATATTTCTGGTAAATCTGCAAAATAACAAGGCTATGTGTTGGTTTAGCCTCAGATGTGAGCTCTGTCACTGAAAAGCTCATTTCAGTAAGTGGTAGGAACCAAGATTTGCACTTCAGACACTCAACTATTTTTCATGCAAGCTTCAGCTATGGTTGTCTGGGATTTTCTCATATTATACAGTGGTCTGGATTGAAAGGAAAGGGACAGTAAAAATCATCTGGTTCCAACCCCCCTGCCAGGGGCAGGGGCACCTTTCACAGGTTGCTCAAAGCCCTGTCCCACCTGGCCTTGAGCATTTAATGCCACAGCTTCTCTGGGCAGCCAATTCCAGTGTCTCCTCACCCCTACATAAAAAAAATTCTTCCTGTAATCTAAACCTAATCTCTTTTGGTTTGAAGCCATTCCTCCTTGTCCTATCGTGACCTGCCCTTGTCAAAAGTCCCTCTCAGCTCTCTTGCAGACCCCTTTAGGTACTGGAAGGCTGCTGTGAGTTCTCTCCAAACACTTCTCCAGGTTGAACAGCCCAATTCTCTCAGCCTGTCTTCATAGGAAGGGTGCTCCAGCCCTCTGATCATCTTCATAGGATATATTTCATCTTTGGGAGCAATGGAACAGGTAGGTTTTCTATATTCCCTCACACTAATTGGAACAGCCACAGTACTGCTTCTGATTCCATTTAATTCCATCCTTATTCTAAGGTGACAGTCCAGTGTGCATCATGTAGACAGTCTGCTCCTGAAGAGAGAGACCAGGAAATACTCATCAAAGCTTTCAGCTTAAAGAATGTGAGAGATTTCACACTCTGATCATTTTTGATTGGGAAAGTAGACTTTGACTTTTGTTTAACAGTATCTTGGCTTAAAAAAAAAAAAAGGAAATTAAGAGGATGCTCTTTTTTCAGCCCTGCCCTCCCCACTCTCCAAATCCTAAATATTGTATACTTTTAAACAAAACAGAACTTTGGAAAGAGAGAACCTGAACAGAGCAAAGTAAACGGAAAAAGACATCTGTGTCAGGGATTATAAACAACAAGCACATTTATAAATTATTTGAGGTGCCCTAGAAAATAACATGCAATAAATAAATCTAACAGCTCATTAAATTTTAATAACTACGCATAGTAAAAGACTGATTTCTGCCCATGCATGAGATAACATAACCAATGCTCCCAACTCAGATATTTTTCAAGCTCTTCACCATTATCATTATCAGGGTAAACAAACATTTCTGTAAAGTTAAAAAAAGAGCAATGTAAAGTATCTATTTACTCTTCAGCCATAAAGTCAATGCTGGCTATCGCATTACTCTTCAGATATAAAGTTATGCACTGGCTTCCTGAAGTCTTGAGATGCAAACCTGAGTTTCTGGTGAAAGGTTTTATTTCTACTCCCAAGTTTTAGCAAACCTACATATTGTTGCAAGTTCCTACAAGTTTTTTTGTTTTTTTTGTCTGGGGGTGCCCATTACTGAAAGCAAGAAACAACAGCAGCAATCTGAACCCAAAGAATGATATGGGCATTTGGGGGATTCTCAAAAGGTGGTTTATGAATCTGTCAAACTTAAGTGCAGATCATTCCTCTCAGTCAAAGCAAAATCTGTAAAGCACTGAAAACCTTTTTGCATCTCATTTTCACTCAGTTTAATAGTTTAATGTCACAAATATTTTGTAAGCTGACAAATGCAGGTTTCAGAAAGAGACGGAGGACAGCAAAGGGGTCCAGGTATGATACTTTTTATATTGTTGCATTCCTTTGTCTTGCTTTCTTTTTGTAATTTACTTTGCCACTGAATTCTTCAGTTTCTCTTATGTATCAACATAAGAAATTACTCACTACAACTTTATTAAGTGTCAGTCGTACTGACATCAGATTTAGAAACAAGACTCCTACTATAAACTTTAAGAAGGAAAGAGGGAAGGAAATGCACTACTCAAACTACTTCGAAGATTCAGAAGAGAACTAAAATAATTTCAGTTTAGAGGGCACTATTTTAACTTAAATCATTGTGTCTAAAATTCTGTATTTTACACTGCATAAAACACGCAAAAAATTTCTGTAACATATTCATAGAACTTTAGGACTTATTAAAACTTTCATTATGTAAATAAGACAAATTTGAAGTAAGGAACTAATCAGGGAAGTATAATATTTTGGTTTATAATATTTCTCACTGATTTTATAAATTTTGTTTCTGAACACTGAGTGCCACAGAATCTGAAAATTAGTGCTTTTGTAATTCTACAGTCATTAAACGTGATCCTGATTGACCTGGGCTGCTGGTAACTCAATTCAGTATTTTTCCAGCAGACCATTGTTGGTCCATCTGTACATAAGAACAGAAAGTATGAGATCACTAAGTCTTCTGAAATGTACAGAGTGTACCAGGAGAGAACCACAGAGGAAATATAAATATTCAAAGGTTGCTTTTTTTAAAATCACTGAAATTCAGAAGCACAACCATATTTAAAAGAGTTTTCAAAAATTATACCACATCCCCAACATATATAAAGCAGCAGCTAATTTTCTACTGAAAGGAAAAGCAAATCCTCAGGGAAACTGCACAAATACTTCAAAGGGTCAAAACACTTATCAAAATTCTTGTCATCAGTGAGCAGAACTGTTTGTCTCCACAGACAACTTGTTTATTATACCCCAACCTTTCCTGGAGGATGCCAGGACAACTCCACAAGCTGGAGGCAGAGCAAGAAGTTGGAATTACAATATTTAATGCAAAATGCACCAGCACAACAGGACAGTCAGTATCCTCCTGCAGACTTAAGCCAGTAAAAAGGTGAAAGGCCAGAATAAAAGAGACACAGCAGCAACAATGTGAAGTGTCCAAGTACTGCTGTTGAGAAATGTTTTAGAATTAAATACGAAAATAAGTCCCAACAGTCTCTTTGGACTTTACTAATGCTGATTTTTTTCTGTAAGAAACTACCCTGTGATTGTGGGTGAAAATGTAAAATGAAAACCCTGAGAAGGGTCCACTGAAATTCACCAGACCTGGAGCATGCAGCTTGTGCCTGGTACTTCCAAGGATGCTGAAGGGCCAAGGAAGATCTGCCTGGAAAATACAGCTTGTAACTGGAATTGGTTAGGTTTAATCCTGTTTTAAGAGGATTTCTGCAGGAGCAGAATGCTGCCCAGCCCAGTCCTCAGAACTGGCTTATGTTCCTGCACACCACCAGCTCAGACACCCAGGAGAGAGAGGGACCTTCCCAAATGGAGGTCGAGAGACAGGCAGAGGGTGTTGCAATGGGCACACAAACTTCTCTGCAGCTTTCCCCTCCCAGCAGCCCAGGATGCACTTTATGTTTCTCCTTGAGTCTCAACCCCCAAGCAGACATGCCTTGAAAACAGAAGTAATGTAGAATTATAAGTTTTTTTTTTTGTCAAAGAAAACCACAAATCATCCCCCACTTTTTTTCCCGAAAGGAAGCCCGTGGTCCCCAGACAATTTTGAAAGCATAATATGATTGCTTTTCCATGTTTTAGTCTTCAAATTATGACCACATGCCATTTGGCTGCACAGCTGAAACCCCACACTGTAATTCAGCAGACACACTGTGTGCCAGCTACAGGTCTGACCACGGGAGAAGGTGGGGAAATGTGAGAGCACTGCAACTCCAGCAAGGGTACTCATAGAAATTAATCTCTTTGGGGCTCCCCTGATAATAAGTACAGGGAGATAACAGAATTAAATCACTTCACAGAGGAGATTAAACTGAAGATGGAGTCTTTCTTGTTACAGAGTAAACCCATGGAGACCAGTCTCCTACAGTTACCCCATGCCAGGTGCCCAAATCTCAAAATTTCAATTAGCTTCACAGGTACCAGATGGGTTTTTTAACTCTCTACAGGCTAATACACATAAGAAAAGGTAGGACTGGAGATAAACACTCTGTAATGTTATATTTTAAAGTCTTTAATTACATAAAAAGTATTTTCCTAGCTCACAATTTATCTTTAATGATTTTTTTAGGAACTAGATGATTTTTAAGGTCTGTTCCAATACAAACCATTCTACAATTTTATATTTCAATCAAATTAGAACAATCTCCAAGGGCACAGTCCATTTTGGCAGAATTGCTCATTATTTAATTAATATCCCTTCCAACCTTACCCATACTGTGATCCCCTGCAAAAGGGAGACAAATGGCAGCAAAAAGGATGATTCTCAGAGGCCACTTTCACAGAGTATCTAATGTTTCATGCATTATTTAGGATTGCCACATCTGAAAATACTTTCATAAGAGTAATTTTTTGGATTGTCCTGAATGGAACCATTTGTCAGTGTGTCACAAAAAAAAAAAAAAAAAAAAAAAAAAAAAAAAAAAAAAAAAAAAAAAAGAAGAATGGCTTCTTTTCCCAGAAACCAATGCTGATCATTAGACACACATTTCTTCCTAACAACTTGCTGAGAGGCTAAATCCAATACCACAGACCACACTGGGGGAGTTAAAGGATAATCTGCTGTTCATACTTCTTAGAAGAGGTTCCCTTCAAACTCCTGTGCTACATCTTTCTTCTTTTAGTAGTGCAGCTAACTAAGAATGCTAATAAATTATGCTGTATGATTTGAGTTTTAATTAGAGATTCATATTTTAAAGCAAAATTAAAAACAAACTCAACTATGAGCACACAGGAGACGCTTGCTTAAAGATTCAATAACTCTATTTGATAAATTAAATGCTAAAAAGATTTTTTTAAAAAATTACCTCTTTCTCCCCCACCCCCAAAAGTACAATGTCTTCACAAGCACTGAAACTGATGATTTATTTGTTAATACTTCAGAAATATTTAATGTGTTTTTGTTCTCCCCCTAACCGGCAAATTATCTGTACCCATGTTTGAGAGTATAAAGAAAGGTGCAGAAATCCCAAGTTTGCACACGCCACTGGCCCTCACTCAACTTTTCCACCCAAATCTTGTGGCAGGAGCTGCCAAGGCAGGGTCAAACCAGGGAACTTGTGACAGGACTAGCACAGTAATTGTGTATTTCTAGCCCCAGCAGCAAGTGTGAATATCTTCCCATCCAACCTCCAGTAAATGACAGTTAGCTTTTTGCAAGCCTAAGCGGTCCCAGAATCACCCAAGGCATCTGGACTCCTGCTGGACCTCTGACTTCTCCACAGTATCCCTTCTCTGAGACAGGGAAATGATGATAATCTGGTCAAGCACCTCTCATTCACTGTCTTGACAGCTGGAGACAGCTGAAAAAGAAACTGAAAATCAGCTAGCTAGCCTGCAGGCTAGTTTTTGATGTCTGTTTCGTTCCTCTTTGTAAGGAGGACCATGTAGGCAAATTCTAACAGCTGGTTAGTTTTTCAGCTGTGACAGTAAATGTGTTAACTACTGCCCTTGCCTAACCACTGCCCAGCTGGCAGCTTCCTGCTCAGCCCAGCTGCCCTCTCTGCATCTGACTGATATCAGCTCTTACCTGGAAACATGATCTTTAGGGATGATGACTTAGCAGGAGGAGGCAGACAGTGAATTAGCACCATCAGCAACCTCAGGAGAAAGACCAGCACAAGTGGTTACTCAATTTTATGGGACGGTAGGGAATAAAAAAGATTTTTACATATATCTGCAATGTCAGACAAACAAAACATGAATGTTTTTTACTGCAACAAGTGAGATAATGAAGAGGTATAACCTCAGGAGCTATTAGTTTGAGAACATTAATTTTGTCTATTTGCCCATTCACATGCAGTGACAGCATTAATATATGCTGATCTCCCGGCCACTTCAGTGATGCCAGTGCAGGGGATGGATCCATTTATATTGGACGCACATGCACATCATCATCAGATTGGTGTGGCTAACTCTTCTTCATTTGAGAAACTACCAGCACAGCCCCCAAAAGATGCTAATATGAAACAGACTTTAAAACAAGATCCCTGCTTTTCTCCATGAAGTTCATCAGGTCCTTCAAAAGCAATGTTTACAGTTACTTTTTCCAAGAAGAAAAGTTACCCTTCTCCCAGCATTTTTGCCTTTTATCTTTATAAGGAAACATACCCAGAGACCTCTAAAGCTGCCCTAGAATGGTCACTGGCTCTTTGTTGTACTTTCAGGCAAAAGGGTTAAAATGTTCAAATGTTATCCAGTGGACTGATCTTCACCAAGCTGACTGGCCAACAGGCAATTTCTCTTGAAAACTGAAAAGAACAGCAACAGAGACTGAAAAGCACTATTAATGTAAAAACAGAAAGTGAGCAGCAGGTACATGAAGTACAGAATTTCCAGTAGCAATCTGTGCTATGGCCTCTGCCAGGATAATTCCCCACCTCCCTAAAGGATCAGTCAGCAGTGGCAGACACAGGGAAGGCAAGAAAGTTCTGTCTGCTCTGAGTCCAAGTCATTCTTCATGAAATATTCTCTGTGGTGAAAGGTATGCTCATGATTAGGTCAGAGTAGTGATAGCTCCTGGGGAACACTTATGTGAGAGGGTACTACAGTGAATGGAAACAGCAGACATGGAGCAGGAGGAGCCAAGACCCAGGTGGAGACCAAAATGCCAGAGAGAACCAAGGCAAAGAGGAAAGAATCTCATCTGCCTCTGGAGAGCAGCAGAGAATAAGCAAAGGCCAGGGAAATTGCCTTTGGGAAGACCATGCTTTACTGCATGCATTGAAGTCTGACAGTTGCTGAGAATAAAAATAAATCACCTCCTCCAAGGGCTCCAAAAATGACCAGATACCATCGTGTATTCCTTTTGTGGTCTGATACATGGTTTTTGGACATTTGGATCTAGTTATACTGTGTCTATTGATGCTTAAAATAATCAGAGTATCTTATTTTTACAAAACAGTCCATCCAGACTGTTGGGCTGCTTTGTTTACATAAAATTCCTGTAACATTTCTCTGTGGAAAAAGACTGAATTTCTTTAGGATTTTACAGGCAGGGTTTGTACAACCCTTTCCTTATGGCTGTCTGCCCTGTGACACTTCTCACATTACTGGTGCTCTAAAGGGGCATCAAAGCTTGTGCAATTGGCACTCCGTGGCAAACCAAGAGACCACTAAGCTCACGTTTACATGCCCACATGGAGAAAGGGAGAGACAATTAGTAGTCAGTCATTACATGATCTGAAATATCAGTGACACATGTCAAGTGTTTAAAGGTAATTTTCAGTGTCACCATCTAAAACTGTACTTGTTACCATAATAATTTCTGATAAAAGTTATCTGAGCACAGCACAGACCTACATGTCTCCCACAACACACTAATGAATAAACTAAACAATTCGTGCTTCCTATTACTTGATATACTGAGGTTTAATTAATCAATTCCAAAGGCTAAAAAAGCAAGAGGGAATAGAACACAACGGAGCAACGCCAGAGATAATAAGTACTAGCATGGACTACTTTTAATCAGGTCCCCAAAGAGAAGTGAAAATAACAGGAAATGAAAGTAATGAATGGAATTTCACAGTTCTGCCATCCATGTGATAAGTTAAGACAGAATAAAAGAAGGTGGTATTAGAATGAAATTCCCTACTGTAGCAAGTGGTGTACTGACAGTCAAAAACCTTACAAAACTAAACCCAAAGAAAAATCATACTAAACAAAGCAAGAAAAATTAACTCCTGCTTCTGAGAAGCAGATTGACTGGGCAGGAAAATAATTAAGAATTTTGGTAGACTCTATGAGAAACAGCATTTATCTCTGTTCTTGTCCTCTCTACCATGCCTTTTAATACTAAAAGAAAAACTAACTGTGTAAGTTTGAAGCTTATTTTAGAACTTCACATTTCACATTAAGATTGCTTGGTGCCTTAAAACCACTGTAGCCATGGCATTTGGCACTTTTGGTATACTTTAATCAGTACATCCCTCTCTAAGACTCTGCTCCCAGTTCTACATCACTTTTCCAACATTTAGCTTTCAGGTTTCCTTTTTTTTTTTCTCCTGAGGATTTGCTATCAATCCCCCCTCCACCCTGATTAGTTCATTAACTTCTTCAGTTAGTTTCTATCCCACATCAGATTTCCTTTACTAGTAACTGATGTTCAAGTTTCATTAAATTGTTCTTTTTGCTATATCAGTTGCATTGTCCAAGTGCAAAGAAATATTATTAACTTCCTCTGTCTGTAAAATTCATTATGAGGATGAGTGTTGAGCAGTTTGCATTTTCAGGTAAGTAACATAGAAATAGGGTGGAGAATTGGTGCTAAACCCAGAACTTCCCTATTTCTTATTTTTCTTCTTGATGTGTTTGTTGGACCCTTTTTTTTGGCTGCTCTGTTCTTTTCTGGTTCCACAACTCTGCTCTTGCTCTCCCAGTCAAACTCCTTGTGATGAGACATTCTTGCTTTTACTGCCAGTCACTGGAGATCAAGTTGTCTCCACACATCCTCAAGTGAAAGCAGCAAGATGTGTTTGTCTGGTGGAGATCCTGCAACAGCAGTCCCCTCTAATTCAAGCTAAGGACACTCACAGCACAATCAAGAATATTAATGTACTAAAACATTGTGAAAACAATGTTTTGTCTATCAGAAGGGCTGTATCAGTTTTTCAAGAAAAGCCACTACTGATGATCTGGACAGGACAAACTCCCAGTACTTGGTCTTTTCAGTCTGATGAGGAAGCACTAAAGCATGGATGGCAAGTGACAGTTATATGTAATTTTTCTGCCTCTAATTTCCACCTTCCCACTTCCTAGCACTAATTTTTCAATACCCTAAATAATCCTAATCTCAGTCTCAGTCACTTAAAATATATCTGTTATCACTCTTGTCTATACATAGATATATTCATAGCTCATATTCATTCCTTATCATTAAATGGTAAATCTAAAAAGTGGATTTCATCTTTTTCTTCTCTGAACTCAATTAGCTCGTATTAGCTTCTTGTGTCACAAAAATATTTTATGTGGGTTCACAGTCATTCAGGTTAAAAAGTCTTTCAAAGCACCTAGTCACATTTATTGTGCTGGATGCCGCATGTGGTGCCATTAAATGCTTGAAACATAGAATCAAAATCATTACACTAACGGCATGGCACCGTTATTAAAAATAATGGGCTGACAAGCTGCAAAGGTCTGCTTCAAGCCGTTTTGTAGTTACCAGTCATTGCAAGGAGCCTGCGTCAAAGCCTTGCTGACTGACAGTCAATTATTTCTCCTTCTAATACAGCTGCTGGATCAACAGTGGTTTCAGATACTGGACAGCTTGTCACAGGACTTGCAGCTGTGATATTCATCAGATATTAACATTAACTTAACAAATGCAGTAAATTACACTTGCATATGCAGGTATGTGTATCAATCTAAACATGTACAATACAGAGACACCACTGTTGTTGAGGGAAACCTCTCTTCAATATCTGCTGTCACAGATGCTGTGACAGCTGTATGAAACTCTACTGAAATGGCATTCTGGTTCACTGAAAGGGACAGCTTCCCTAGATTAAAAAATCTAAGTAGTCTTTTTCAGACTAGTATTGTGAAAGACATAATCTGTTTTGACAAATGCTTTAAGAAAAGTATAAATGTCCTCTTCTTCCAGTCCGGTTCAATCTTCTTGTTTCTTTTTGCCCACACATTGCTGTGTCATAAAAATCCATTTGCTCTGGGATCAGATAAACATTTGTTTTGCTCAGTGCCAGTCACTAAGGCCTTGATCCTTACTCACAGCCAATGGAAAGACTTGTGGTTGTTTCAACAGGGACTGCTCGAGCATTAAAGCCCTGTCATTAAAACTGTTGCAGAGACAATAAGTTAATAGGAATGCAGGGAATCCCTGCAGCCAGACTGAAACACCAATATCACTGTATAAATCCTTTCCCTTAACACCATTCAGATTCAGGAACTGAGAGTTGGTTCTTTCTAAAAATCAGTGATAAAACATAAAAAAAATTTCCCAGCAAATGACATATTTGCTTAAGCACAGTTTTATCCTTCAATGCCTACTAACCACATAAAAATAAAATTGAAATCAATACTTTAAAGAAGTACTTACATGCAATTTACATCCTTTCCCCCCCATCTTTATACATTTATAGAAAATACATTTATTCAGTATAATGCAGGCAATTTAACAATAAAGGGCCATCCCTATTTTTCTCAAATGACATTAGTTTCAGGCACATCACTGGGCTACAGGAAATTATATATTGTGTTTATCAGATTCTGACTCTGAATGTTATGCTTTTGCTCCATGCTTAATAAACACTGAATTTTATTTTATTGTCTCACATCTTCGTAAGTGAATCAAGCTCACTGCTGTTTGCATCATCACAGAAAATCAACCAACGGCTAAAATATGATCAAATCCATTAATTAAGGTAAGATCAAGAAAATTTTCTACAGTATATGAGGTAGATGAAAAAAGAACAACCCACAAACAAACCAAAAAATGACACATAATCTAATACACATCTGATTTTCACCCGAGAAAATAACAGTATTCCATATTTCCTGTGATAAGAATTTCTATTATCAGTTATTCAACTGTGTTCTACCTAACCCTGAACTTCACCAATAATCTCCTTATTATTACTTCAAGCAACAAATACCTTTACATAGCTGCTGTTCATCTTACAGATGAGCAATTTACAAAAAACCAATGATGCTGACTATCTCAGTTGACAAGGCACAGCACAATACAGCTTAATTCCCACATATGCACTAAAAATTCTGATCCAGGACAATCTGAATGCACCATAGAGAAAAGTCAAAGAAGAAAAAAAAAGGACAAACATTACCTCAAAGATTCAGGAAAGCCAGATTAGTCAAGACTTGTATTTTTAAAGTAAAAATAATTTTGTTCCGTAATATTTTTTCAGTATTAAATTACAATACCTCACTAGACTAAATATCCTGAAGAAGGAAAGGAGTTTTCCGCCCAATTACTTAACAATCCAATAGAGCTGAAAAAGGCTGAAAGACATTTGTTACCTTGGTAGAGCAGAAAATGAGACCCACCAAACATTTCTTCTAAAAGTACTTAAAATACATAATCACAATCCATGCACTAATACTCATGGCCACGTTTAAGATATTCCTTGGAGTATTTTGTGAACCAGATTATCAGATAATAAAAGACCTGGCATCAAGTAGTCAAATAAACTTTTCTTAACAGTAATGGGATTTTAATCAATACAATGAAAATAATATAATAAAGGATGAAGTGAAATAAGCATGAAGAGATTACTATTTAAAGTAATAGAACAAAAAGGCTCAGAAAAAAACCCCCACACTTCTGGAACCCTGCTGGAGACAATATGTGTACTTTTTGTTCCTGTACCAGCACACAGTGTTTCACTAATCACCTTGAAAAACCTTCTGCATATTAACTACATACAGAGGGAAAGTACATTGCTATTTTTCTTTTATAAATTATCAATGAAAACAATGATATAGTTTTATAAAGCATTTAAGAAAATTGGGTTTCTGTTCCAATTCCAGCAAAACATTTGGTCAAAGGTTTTAAATGTTTTTTGTAATTCCTCGCTGCTCTTGATGGCTTTAGTGAAAGAATCAGCATTTTAAGCTTTTTTTTTAATTCCTGCCCTTCCTCCCCCCCACCCCCCCACCTCCATTCTTTTTTTCTGTATTCCCAGCCGTAGACTGGAATAATGTAGCAAATAATATAGCATGGAATATCTTGAAAGAATTGTCACATCAGAAGTAGCATACTTGTTTTTTCAAGTGCAACGAAGATCATGTCTGCAATGCAGTATGTTCTGGATAGATATGGCATACTGGTTTGTTTTTTTGACACTTCTGAAAGATAATGTCAGTCAAAATAAGTACTTTTGGGTAACGTGAACAATTTTCTTTTCAGTACCAGAGAGACCTTGAACTCAAAAGCCACCAAAAATACCTATCTTTAGGTCTATTATGAGTAACTTCTTGACACATTACATTGTATATTTGGGAATATGAGAGCAACACACTGGCCCAAGTGAAAGCCATCATAGTAAATAAATAAATTGAGATGACTCCCCTTTTCCACTCCTGCCTCTTTCAGGAAGGCAGATTTCCAAAGGGTATCTTCAAGGGCCAGCAGAGTCCAAATTTTCTTTGATGTGTGGGTGAATGCAGGGATAGACTATAGATGGCCAGGCTCCCTTCTCCTCCTTAAAAGGCAAGCATGAAGGACCACCTCTGCAACAGCTACGGTCTCTGTAGACAGCAAAAGATCTTTTTCTAATCATCTGAAGTACCTAAGACATGTTTAGTCAATTCATGACCAATTAACAACAAATCAATCTGTCCCACAAATAAAATTTACTCAAAAGTGGACGTTTGTGAACTTGTACTACTCATGAAAATCTCAGATGCCTGTAAACCTTAACCATACAACAGGCTGAACATTCAAAAGACATATTTAAGCCTTTAAAGAAAAGCCCAAAAGCTATTAGCCATTAAAACAATGCTGATAAAGTTAGTTAAGCAAAACTCAATTAATTTACAAAGGGAATTCTGGGTAAAAGATAGAGAAAACAGTTCATTTATGGCCTCAGTAGAACACTGTGACATGATGTGAAACAACATTGCTGAAAGACTGGATGTTCTAATGCCTATTAGAAAACGTTCATTTGAAAAGAATTAAATTCAAAATTATGCATTTTAAAAATCTTTGTTCCAGTAGATTTCATTACCTAGAGAGGTTGCTGTATGACATGAAATGGGTAACCTGAAAGGTCAACCGGAAAGACTGACAAGAGTTGCTGCACCAACCTCAATTTGCTGGGATGTATCTAAAAACATGAGCCTCTCCATAGCTAAGAATTGAATCAAGACATTTACATTAATGGGCTTTTGACAGACTAATACTCAATTTTCTTACACTACACAGAAAGTGCACAACATGAGCACCATTACAAGATATATAGCATATGGATACCATTAAAGCTCAATTATAAGGAATACTTGCTCATTTATTTCTCTAAGCACTACTCCAAGGGATGTAGCAGCAGTTTCACAGATGTCAAGTGGAAATAGTAGCCTTCCATTTAATTTGCTGAAAGATTGTACCTCCTATTAACTAATTTCCTCCTAAAGATGTGTCAGTGTTATAACAATAAAAACATCATTTTAACATGAAGTTTAAACCAGTGAAGGCAAATTGCTGGAACAAACTACTTAGCTGTCTTGCTAACCTCTTTTTATTTCCTTCTCAATAGGTCTCAAACTAGCCCATTATTGTCCAAGTCTCATTTTGTCTTTACCCTCTGCTATATGGATTCCTACAGTGACATGCATGTATCCACGATATTTACTGCTGGGGTTTTATTACTGCTTGGTTAATATAAAACAACAGACTAGTCTGGTAAGTCTTTTAAAATTATATTCAGTCATATCACATCCTTTAAGCCAGTTCTACTCAGTGAGGTTATGGTGTACTACAGTGTCATGGTCTGCTCATTAAAAAGAAGGAAACACAAGGACACTCAGTTTTTTGTGTGAGATTAGAGTGAGAACACCACATATTTTGGATGTTGGCTAGGTGCATCCACCCAATTCAACACTTAGAAGAGAGTCCACATCTGCCCATTGGATAAGAAGTCAGGCTGAATGTTTTCCCCAACATAAAGATGTTAGTGAGGTCCTACTCTCCCCTGTCCTTACAAAGGTCAGTCTGTAGTGAGCTAGGAGTCAGTCAAGGCAGAACACAATCACCAAAGTGTTGCTCATTGGCTTATTCACTCTTAAGTCTGACTTTCCAGGTTGACTTTCCAGGCTGACTTTCTCTACTCTCTTTACTACTTACTCTCTACTATAAAAATTCCAAAATTATATGAAAATATTAGGGAAAAAAACCCAGCAGAGTCAGCCTACACAGCATCAAATTGGCCCTGTGATCTTCAACATCTTCATAAATGACTTGGACAGAGGTCTGGAAGGGATACTAAGCAAGTTTGCAGATGATACAAAACTGAGAGGAGCTGTTGCCTCCCTTGAGGGGAGGGAGACCCAGCAGAGACACCTCAACAAACTAGAGGGCTGTGCAATCACCAACCATACAAAGTTCAAGAAGGGAAAGTGCTGGAATCTGTACCTGGGATGGGGCAACACTGGATGTATGGACAGACGGGAGAATGCTGTCCTGGAAAACAGCACAGTGGAAAGGGACATGGAGTCCTGGTCAATGGCAAGCTGAACATGAGCCAGCAGTGCCCTGGCAGCCAGGAGGGACAACCCTGTCCTGGGGACATCAGGCACAGCATCACAGCCGGGCAAGGGATGGGATTGTCCTGCTCTGCTCTGAGCTGGGGAAGCCTCACCTCCAGTGCTGGGGGCATTTTTGGGTGTCACAATGTAAAAAAGACATTGAGAGTGTCCAAAGGAGAGTAACGAGGATGGTGTGGGGTCCTGAGGGGAAGGACATGAGGGGTGGCAGAGGTCACTTGGTCTGTCCAGCTTGGACAAAAGGAGACTGAGGGGACACCTCA
Organism: Sturnus vulgaris; assembly: GCF_052056855.1. Classification (NCBI taxonomy): domain Eukaryota; kingdom Metazoa; phylum Chordata; class Aves; order Passeriformes; family Sturnidae; genus Sturnus; species Sturnus vulgaris. The sequence goes on along the minus strand of NC_142245.1, from coordinate 66,107,363 downwards.
CTACAGTCTACAGCTTCCTTGTGAAGGGCAGAGGAGAGGCAGACACTGATCTCTTCTTTGTGATGACTAGTGACAGGACCCAAGGGAATAGCTGGACAGAAAAATTGAAGTTTTGCAGTTAAGATACCATACCTTTTAATACTGTGAGGAAAAACCTCAGATAGCTACAAAAAGCCTTGAGGCATTCATACACGACTGAATTCGGAAGAACTTTTGGGCATTAGTACCCATGCCAGTTCTGCAGCCACCCATTTTCTCAGCACAGCTGAACGAGTTACAGCACTGGATATAATTTAAGGTTATATTTTAACCTATATATCTATAAACTAATTCTTTGATGTATACTCTTTGTCAGTTGTAATATCTTGTAGTACATGTAAGCACAAAAAAAAGGTGCAGCTGATCTAACTGAAAGTTACAAACTGGTTTACAGTGCTGGAATGCCTAATCCACACAGAATGACTTCAAAGAATACATAAGACTCTTAAAAATATCTCTTTCTCCAAACAGCTTCATGTCATGTAACTACTCATGTTTAGCCATGTGCAAACTGAGCTTTATTACTGCAAATGCTCATGAAAATTGTTACATTGGTGACTTCAAAGAAAACAATTAGCAAATTTGAAAATCAAACAATTCAGAAACGTAGGATATTGACAAAATGGTTTGAAGCAGATTCAAACCATTCAATTATTTGAACAATTCAAATATGAATTATTTGCAACTGTGTCTAAAGAGAAAGAAAGCCAAATTCACTATATTCTTTATCCATTTGATTTGTTCCGAAGTGATTTGTTCAATATAACTAATGCAATAAGCTGCAGTGCTGCTCAATTATTAATTTTGAATTTAATTTTTTTTATATGAAGAAAAAAATGGAATATTTCAGTGTCCTAAAACCACTGATATGCCACTGTCTGCGAAACACAAATCAATAGCCAGCATAAGATGGTCACCACCACCATGCATTATTCACAGTCATTAAGGTCAACCACAAACCTCAGACAACTTTCAAATTCCATACTTTAGTTTTTTATTTTTTGTGATTTTTTTTTGTTCATTTGGGTTTTTTTTGTGTATCTGAGAGTTATCTGAGAGTTGAGAGTTTGCATAAAGCAAAACCAATATGAAATCTGCATGAATCTTACTCTCTTCCACTAAACCAACAGAATTTCTAAGTAGGTCCTTTCTAAAATTCCAAGGCTGTTTGATTAGAGCCTCAGTAACTCCCTCCTCCACCTCCCCTAATCCCTTATATATTTTATTGTTATTACAGAGCAGTGAAATCTTTTAATTTCTGCTTAAAATATTTGATTTGGCTAGCTCTCTGCTCAGATTGAGCTGGATCAAATAAAAGATATAGATGGCTTTGCTTTACTTAGTTATCCAAAACCAGGTTTGTGATCCCCACATGGCCTGAGAACAAGCAGGTCAACAGTGCCAAACAAATATACACTTTTAGGCACTTTTTCATTTATCCACAAAACACAGCACAGCAAGTGGGGAAGACTGGGAGAGACACTTTAGAAGTTCAGATCCTGAGCTGAACTAACCTGCTAATGAAGACACCCACCTTGATTCCTTGATCTTGATTTGTCACAAGCCCTTAGGCATAACCTGCCCACCATTCACCTATCAGTAATATCTGATTTGGACTCTCTAACTAATGCTTTCTTTTAAAGGAAGCAATAACCTAGGGAGCAAAGGCACATGCCTGAGAAGTGAAAAACCCAAGTCTGCTGAACTTCTGGACAATGTCTCAAGTACAAGAGAAAAGCTCTTCTGGCAAATGCCATCCATTTTCTATTCAAATTGTGTCACAAAAGAAGAGAAAGGACAAGATCCACTGGACTGAAAACTCCTGGCGTTTTGTTTCCCAGAACACCTTCTCTAATGCATTCCTAATGAAAACTTAACAACAAAATTCCTAAAACAAGACCGTTTTAGACCGTTGTCAGTGTCTGATCTACATAGATGCTTTGTGCTTTTCCCAATCACTTGTTAAAAACAAGACTAAATATAAACCATACTGAGAAGATTACAATTCTTTATAGATTTTAGTAGATCAGGTTTGATAGTAGCAAAACCAGACAATCTGTTTAAGAGCATTTTCTCTTATCAACTTCACTTCTAGTTTCCTAGTTGTAATTTCTGTTCAGTATAATTTAATTTCTTAATAGACAAGAGGCTCTGAGCATGGGGTGACCCACAATAACCTTCACACCTCAAAAAGAAAGCAAGAAGGGCACAAATACTCTCCCCCTCAAGTGAGCTTGTCATGCTGATTCAACACACCTAGGTAATTTCTATTTTCTCCTTGCATTTCTGAAAAACATTTAGGGATAGGTTATGAAAAATGCAGACTAGTATGACCATTACGGTAATTGCATTGGTTACATTTATTAATTTGTCAAAATTAAGTCAATAAGAGTTTTAGTAGCACCATTATATTACTTGATTAGTTTTGAAAGTGATTATCATAAGAACTCTATTTAATTGGAAGCATCTCAATTTACAGGATACATTAAATTCTCAGTAGCATTTTAAGACGATTCAACATATGCAGGTCAATTACCAGTAATCACCGTCTGCTTCAGAAGAAATTTCAGTACAACACTGGAAAAAGCATGATAGATGGTTCTAAAAATTACAAGTGAACCTTAGTTCTGAAAGATAAAGCAGAACTTCAGCTCATGTTATTATGGTAAAAGGCCACATCTAAGATCTAGGCTGTTAAAACCATTCTGGAATGCAAAAGATTATAAAAATCTGAGCAAAGATTAGAGAACAGTTGTCTACCTTAAAACGGATGATGATAATTTGTCAGGACTGCCAAATTACTGAAATGCACCAACTGCACTCATGCCCAGCTGCACATTAATTACTAGATTAGAAAGTTATAATTAATTTTCTTAATATCACTACACCGCTTTTCTTCCTTGAGTTAATAAAAACAGATTGCAATCAATCTTTGTTAATTCATGCTGCAGAACATAACTGCTGTAGCTATTTCCATACATGAAGAACACTGCATGCACAGCTCTTGCAGTAATACCCTGCCTAGAAGCTGAATCTGCTGACATTTTAATGAAGTGTTGTAATAAGGCCAATAAATTATAAATTATAATTTGACTTAGTATAGTTAGTAGAAAAACTACAAAAGCTTAAAAATGGATTCCTAAAGAATCTTCTTAATGACAAAATTTAGAAGTGGATACTGTGTTCCAACATATTTTGAACAGGAAAAGAGGGGTGTACTCATAGTTGCAATGTTGAAAACCTTCACTGCTGAGACTTGTGAATTTTCTTCATCAACTGACCTTGTCATTAGAAATCATCAAAAGTGCTCCAGACCTTTGCACATATTGCAAGAAATTTTGAGAAGCAGTAAAGGAAAACAACTTCATAGAGATACAGGGTAAAGTTCATCAAAGTTCTCATTGAGAGCTTTCAGTTATAAATACAGCACAGATAATTAAAACAGCATTCAAAGAGCATCTATTCCCGTGTCCATATCTGCATTAGTAACAAAAGGTGTTTTTGTAAGATGGAAAGGATTATTTATATAAAGTCAATGCACCCTTTTTTCATTTTACATTAAGCCCAAAAGTTGGTTAATTTCTCCAACCTCATTACTGCTTAAAATGTATATTTTTTTTCTCCCCTCCCTCTCCTTCCTTTGTAAAAGATGAGTATAGAAATATGAGAATTGTGACATTGTGGCATCCAAAGCGCGGTAGATATTCTATTTTGGCCTAATAGAAATCTTCACATGGTTGGCTTAAGTGTCAGAAAGGGAAGAGCAAATGCCAGCAACAAATGAAAGCTGACAATATTTTTAATTTGCGAGTTTGTGATTTTTAATGTTTCTAAAGTTTTCTGGGGAATGGTCAAGAGAATGCAATTCTGTATTTGTGAAAGACTATATAGCATTCAGCAGCAAAGGTAAGCACAAACTTTTTATTACGTATTTTTTTCTCCCAAACTTCCCTACAGGAGCCCAATTTGCCTTACACTGCTAAATGTTATAAATATGTTTTTTTATGTATACATGTAAAACATCTATAAGTTTGTGTTGAGGTACACATACACACCCCCTCCACCCCCAATGTATACCAAAATACATAGGCTTGATTATCACTCTTTCCAGAATATTCAAATTTTTCAATATATTTAAGATCTTAAGGAACAATGTATTAGATGATACACTAGGACAAGTAGGACTTATGGATCAACTCTTCCATAAATGATCATACCTTAAAGCAGCAACTTTAATATATGTCCCATTGAGGGGATGCAGAGAGCCAACTAGGTGACCTCAAGTACATCAGGGATTTCAGAAAGCAAGGAGGTAAAGAAGGAGGGATGGAAGACAGGAAGGGGAGGAAATGAATAATGGTCTGCCCAGAAGTTTTGGAAGACATACGTGGGACAATACTAAGTACAATTCTTAAATATTAATTTTCACATGCCATCAAACCGAAACATCTGGAAAATGGCTCAGAGAAGCAACCCCTAGATCAGGAAAACCTGATACATCCAGGATTCCAATTCCTCTTGTGAAGGATGTGTGGGAAAGGACAGAATCACAGTTCAGTAGAAAAAACTATCAGAGCTGAAAATGATCACTGGTGTGTTTCTTCTCCAAAATCAAAACGGATTAGAAGACGGGAGGAAGCATGGAAGAGAAGTAGCAGGGTTAGAAAATACACGAAATAGAGCAGGATCAAAGACAGATTGCAAGAGTTTTGATTTACAGAAAACATACCACAAAAAGGAACTGGATGATCTCAGGACCTTGTACTAAAAAATTGCAACTTAGATTAAGTATCTGGATGTTTAAGAAACACTATGAGAAACAACGTAGCTGTTTTCCAACCAAAAACTGTGCTGTTACATGGATCAACTTCTAGATAACTGAAAGTAGCAATCAAAGCACCACAGGCATCTGTATTTAACGCTGAGATTACTGTTTAAAAACAATTAAGTGTTCTCTATTCAGCTGGTTGTATGAAGCTGGTCATAAAGCTGAGAAAATGCAAGTAATGATCAGTAATTATGCAAGCAGGTAAGAAATTAATACTTACATCATTCCTGAAAAGAAAGAAAACTCTTGAATTCTCATCAAATGTTAAACATATCTGACTATTAACAAATAATAAACTTTTGTTTCTGTTAAAAGGTAAAGCAAGAAATTAATCTCATGAATTCTGAAATAACAGAGTGATTTCTAGGGGAAAAAAGATAACCTATTTAATGCTGATTTGTTGTTTTAATGTCAATCTAAAAGATTAAATTGAAAATTATACTGCAAGAGTATCTGACATATCCATGAAAACACATATGCCATGAATTTCAGAATAACAAAAGGTGTCAGAAGCAGTTATGAATAGTCATCTTAAAATTAAACATGCTTATAAAAATGGCATAACACACACCCCTCAGCACTGGTATAATGAAACAGAAAACCACAAAATTCAAGTTTCACAGTATTAATTAGATTATGAAGTGCTAAAAAGAGAAGCTGAAAATTCAGGTAAGTAAAACTGTTATTTGTGGTATACATGATGCACTGGAACTGTGTCAGTTGCTGCAGGGTTTTGGCTGTCCAGCTGGGAGGCCATGGTTTGGTGGAGGTTAAGGAGAGAGCCTCTTGTATCAGCAGCAGTAAGAAACCAGAAAATGATGAATAAAGATTTACCAATACATACATCTATCTATGTGTTTATCCGAAATGAAATATGTACTTTGAGAAGTATTGAAGGAAATCGCTTTTTCAGAGTGGAAAAAAATCCAGTATTCTTTGAAGATAACCAGCAGAATCGGTTCTCAGCAATGATATCTGAAAAAATACAGTTAGCAACTGTTGTTCATGCTCATCATTTCAGGATGGTAAGAATGCAGAGTAACTACAGACATCAGTCAGCTATTTCCTTGGTTGATCTCAATCCTTACTATCTACCCGTCATACAGATGCCTAAAACACTGTAGGAAAAATAACCAAACAACCCCACATAGCTGAGAATTTAACTAGGTTGAAGTACCAAATTCCAGCTAAAATACACAAGCAAAGCACTTTGCAAATGCCCCTCTCCGCTTCTCATGGTCATTTCAGGATTTCCCTAATGTGAAATGAGTCATGGATTTGGCAGGCAAAATCCTGCAAATGTACATAGATTGTAACAAATACATAAAGTAAAGAACTCATAAGTGGCTTTATAATTTATCCGTTGTAAAATTCTTAGGTGGAACAATCCTAACACAACTATTGTTTTTAGATGATGTGTTTTTCCTGAGGTGACCTGAATTGTGGTGGAAGTGACTGAGAAGTACTTGTGCTCATTTTATGCATTTAATGAAACCTGATGTCTTCAGAAACTGCTTCCCTTCCCTCTGAAGGAAAGCTCTTTTGACAGTCACATTTTGTCTGCTGTAAGATTATAATTTACTATACACAGATGAAAATTAGGTCATACATGATACAAGCGATTAAAAAGGAAATGATCTTTAACCAAGTGCAAGGATTAATGTGCCTACACTCAGGTGTCAGCGTTCCCAGCATAGTCAGTATTGGCCAAGGAAAAGCATCCCAGTGGGCCAGGCCCTGGGCACTTGGTTTCAGGGCAGGATAAATGCTCCTCAAGTTGCTTCACAATGCATTTTGCAGTGTCCCACTCCAACGGGAGCTTGTTCCTGCTGCGCCAGTGAACATGCAAATGTATCTCATCTGGGACTGAGCCTCATCCTGCACATCTTCACAAACAACTCCAGCTCTCAAATATGTCTGGCAATTCAACACTAAGGGCTCCCTTGCAACTCCTAGGCAACGGGAAGGTATGGCACACAAATAACTCCTGATTATCTGCCAATACCGAGGTGATAAGAGTGCTTAGCAAAAGCTAAAGAGTGCTTAGCTAAAGCAAGAGCACGAGCAACACCCTTGGCCATATGCTAATTTATAAAATCCTATTATCAACAAATGCAATTTCAGAAACTTGGAGGGGAGCAAGAATGGAGGAGCTGATGCAACTTGCCCACCCTATGTCACTGCATTTCAGTGAAGCACGTGTTACAACCAGACTGGCAGGAAATTAGAGGTACATGCTTGGTGCATGCTTGGGTGAACTTCATAGTCCCGACTTCTTCTAAGGCAAAACACAACACAGCTCCACCTGCTTATCCTCCCCCTTTCTGGCACAGAAAACCTTTGTATCTTATAAATAGCACAAAAAGCCATTCCCCATTTTTTAAGCCATCAAGACAAAATCTTATAATAGGGAAGGTTTTGCCTCCAGACACTCTGGAGAGTGTGTGCTGATGAAGCAGGCAAGGCTCATGAAGAGGAGCCTCTGGTAACCTGTTGATTTCTGTGGGACTGTCTGGCAGAAGCTTTGTTTGGTTTTGTAAAAGAACATTACCTATTGCTAGCACCACAGAGATCTATAGAGTGTTTGTGATCACACATTTTGTGCTGAGGAGGACCTCAGTATTACTAATACTCACATAGGCTTTTACACAGATAAGTAATATGATAATTATGAACTTGCAAGTATTTATACTCATTTTACATTGCACTAATAAACTGTGGGGAAAGAGTGTTTAAACTTAGAATCTGGGACTTTCTTTTGGCTATAAGAAAGCACTTAAACTGAGAAGGATATTTTGCAGTAATAATAATAGGTCCCAAATTCTTCCTGTGTTATTGCCAGAGGGCAGCCTCCCACACAAATTCTGCATTACAATATTGAATTGAAGCTGTTAGTTGAATAATACAGCCTATCATTATGAGCTATCACCAAAATAATATTTTTCTTGGTTCTTTTTCTTTCTCGACAAAGAGCTACATTCCTTGAACTATCTTATGAAATTTTTCTGATACTATAAATGAGATTTTTTTACATTGCTTAGTGGTAAATCAGACATCACCACAGGTCAAATATACTGAATATTGAATAGAAATCACTAGTTATGCAATGCAGAATTAGCTACTCATTTCAGGTGAGGTTATGACACAGCAAGGAATTTCAGATGAGGCAAAGACACGGCAAGGAATTTGTTTCCTTTGGTGCTCTAACATGCCCTAAAACATGGAAATTTCTAACTTTCTATTATTTAACATGCATAACTATTTTTCCATATTTTCCATATTTTGCATTCAGTACTGACTCAAGAAATGTAAGCTTGTTTATGAATCATGCAATGAACTGAAATGGCTGTGCTGAAAAAATGTACCCTTTGCTGAAATAATCCTTGTCACTAGTTACTAATAAATTAGGATGCAATTAATTTCCTCATCTCAAGATGTTAGTGCTTTCAGTTAATTGTGCAAGGTCTTCTTTAGTCAATGGAAAGAGATTGGTATATGCAGACAGCAGATCATTCTATGCCAAAACATATGTTTAACACAAACCAAATAATTTTTAGAGAGGCAAAGTTCAGCCAGGATTATCTCTTTGCATCCTGTGCTAATACAAATCCACACTGTGATCCAAATGCCTGAAGGCAAGTCTGCTTTCCATTGTTCTGTTTGGCTACAGGGGAAATCTCAGTGTTTAATTCAATATCCTTTTTAATTCAAATCCTTTTTTGTTATTATTACCACTTTATTACATCAGTGGAGTCATTTGCCGAAACTACACATAAAAAGCCTTTATAAAGTACGTCTGCTACTTTTAGTTTTTTTTCTTAGGTAATTTTGATTTCTTCCTCTAAAATTATGCCAAAATTAGACAGAAGGGATATAATTAAAGATTTCATCTAAACATGTAGGATTTCATCCTACAATAACAAACTGTGCAGACAGTATAAGCTTTTAATCTCTAAACTTCCTTTAAAAATAGGTTAATTTTTGCCAAATATAGTTAATTTGAAGAACAACCTTTATTTAAGTCTGCAAATTCTGCAGTCTTTAAAAAAATTTTTTTCTTTTTATACATTACAGTTAACAGTGCAAACCAGAATAATTAAACTATCCATCCTGGTTAAATCTCTGCAAGAATCTGCTTCTGGTGTCACTTGGTCAAATAAAAGCATGAACTGCTAATTCTGTTAAAGAATATAGTATCATACAAAAATTTTGCAAAATAATGCAACAATCAATCTTATTTCAGGCATTTCTGAAAGTGTAAGTGGGAGAATCAAGCTGTCAAAAAGGTTTATGGAATATACATATCTGGATCACTTTTTATATTCTTAGATTTTCTCAATGCATTAAAACTCCTTACAAACTCTAAAGGCATGCACTCTTAAATGCATTGATTATGATGTTTTTGAGATGTCACAGAACTCAAAAAGAACCATTCTGTTATATGCTGAATTCTTTCCTTAAGAATATTGGAGTTCTTCTAATGAGGCACCACACACACAAGACGTTTTGAAGACCATGAGACCTCAAAGATGTTTTGAAATTGGGAATTACTTTGAAATATTTTCAAGCAAATTCCGCTGTCTCAAGACTAGCATTTCATACCTCCAAGGTGGTTGGTTTATTGGCCACATTTCTACCTCTGTGGAAAGGGCTGAGAGAGAAGCTCCTTTAAATGCCTACAACCTAAACCACTGCCACCAGCAGTCTGAAACACCAGAGTGTCCCATAACACAACACCACTGTGTGTGTGTGTGTGTGTGTGTGTGTGTGCCATCCTTCCAAGCACTGTAGCATTTTAGCATACAAGCCCTCTCCAAAGCAGCAGTTCTGCTAGGCAAGCTGCGACAGTGGGGAGAACCATCTTATTTAGCAGAACAGAAATCTTAGCTGGTGGTAAAAAGTTGTTCAAAATAAAAAACAAAAGTATGAGTGAATTTTTTCTTGCTATTTTTTTTTCCAAATGATGTGAGATAAAGAACTATCAAACTAGTTTCAAACTAGTTTGAAACTGTGCTATGGGTGTATCTTCTGGCTCTGAATACACAGTGGCTGCAAGGGCTCAGAAGTGCCAAAAAACTCTTGTTTAAACTAAACACTTTGAGGCCTGAAAAGACCTGTGGCATAACTTCACTGCTGTACAAAATGTAGCAATTTAAAAAATAATAGTAATTTTGAAAGTGAAAAGAAGACCTTGCTTTAAAATCATGCTGACAACATCCCAGTGACATAAATATTGCAGCTCTGTCAATTCCATCCTCAGTTACTTCTGAGTATCTACTTTGTGCAAACAATTTAGCAAGGCCCTCACTACTTCACTTTATAAAATGTTATATTGAATACAACTCAGATCCACTATGTACAATCAATATTAAATTGTAAAGGCAAAGAATCCTGAACTGACACCAGACACAGTAAACATTCTACAATTATGTAGAGTAAATCTTATCACTCCCTGTGGTTTCATTTCAATACAAATTAATCACATGCATTTCAAACTCCTCTTTTTTTGCTTCTGTTAGGCTTTCCCACTCTGACCCACTCCAACTACACTTCACAGCTTTTCCTTCTATACAACACTTCCCATAGTCCCTAGAGCCAGAAATGATTATATAATTTAGGTTTGTCAGTGAGCCAGAGAAACAGGCACAGTATCCCCCTCAGCCACAACACTTGTGAACAGGCTGGACATAAAAAACCCAAAAAACAACATTTCCAGTTTGTTATGCTTCTAGAAATAAAAATATTATTTATTCCAGTTGAAACTTTTTCATTAAGGCAAGGCATAACTATTTTTCAAAGTTTCAGATGCACTTAAAGGTTATATGCTACATTGATTCTTCATAAAAAGGAAGGCCTTTTTATGCCTTAATGCCTAACAGTATTGCTACATCACAGCACATAAGGCACAATAAATAACCTTAAAACTACACAATTGGTCAATGTAAAGAGAGCAAACATTTAACGGAAAATATATTGTTTCATATAGCAATTCTTCTGGGTTGATTACTGGAAAGTAGTAATGTGGTCTTATTGGAAATAGACTTTTGTCCAATTGGAAATTGGACTAAAAACCAGATATAGGTTGCTTTCAAAGGAGGGGCAAATGACATAAAGACAAAATTTCCATCTGGGAGAAAAAAAAAAAAGGCAGAGACTTTTATACTCAGATGTTTATTCCTGACTGATTCAACAGAATAACAACAATCTGGGTTCTTTTCTGTATTTGACAGCTGGGCATCATCCCATAAACACAAGTCCCAAACAGCTACTCCTTTAATAGTTACAGGAGTAAAAATAAATAGATATGTTAAAAAGATTACCTAATCCTGCAAACTTGATGCAAGTCTGGGTATTTGTTAAGATTACTTAACTCACTGAGTTATAATTTCAGATTTTTTTATTTCTATAAATCTGAGAGGTAAATTACAGAAATACACAAGCAATATGATTGATCAGTCATAAAGTACTTAAAGTTTATAGAGAGAAAGAGAAATGACAATTTTAACATGGAGAAGCCAGATTGTCACAGCTTACTAGGAAGAAAAAAAAAGGGATCGTGAACTAGAGGTATTTTAAGAAACTGTTGTAGTTGGCATTTTAGAAGCACTGAAGAGGAAATATCTAAACAAAGGATAAAATAAGACTCAAACCTGTCTGTCAGCTCACCACTGCTTTATATCCTTCTCCCTCTACATATCCTCCCTCCCTGTTTAAGCCAGAAGAACCCACAAGTGCTATACCACACTGTTTACTTAAATAAGCAAGTGAGCCATAGAAGGAACTTCAAATTTTGCAGCACAAGCAGAAGTGAAAAACAGATGCTGAAGATGAACTGAAAGCATCAGAAATATGGAAGTGCAACTGAAACTTTAGAAAGAAAGAAAAGGAAATCCCCCTACAAACCACTGATCTAATTACTTAAATTGTACTTTAGAGATCAAAGGAAGTTTTACAAGCAAACATACTCATAAATTGGCAAGTATTTTAGCTGAAGAATCATACAATGAACTTTTAATCATATTTGATAATAAGAGTTTCATAAGCAAGACAGTAAGTGTCCCATGATCACTAAGTGATGAGGAAAAAGGCAGGATGAACTGAAGCAATGGAAAAGATAAAAAGGATGGTGGGATGCAAGGCGGATGTCTTTGGTATGTAAGGAGACAAAAAGCACTTTTATATGTTTACACACAGAGGCATGCAAAGAGAGAGCAGGTCAGGCCATGATGATACAGGATGAGTAGAGAAAACCAACTATTTTCTGAAGAACATTTGCAAAGTTAAACAAATATCCAGCTCATCTCTTAATCCAGAAAGAATAATTTAAAAATAACCACTGATACTCATAATCTATTGTGAGTGTTTTCCAATTTGAAGCATAAATCAAAATAAAATAAAATAAAATACTAATCAGAAATGAGGCATATTAGATCCACAATGTATGCAGACTTCAGTGGCTTAGCATTTTCTAAGCCTGGATGACAGCTTATTTGTTTACTCACAGTATTATGGAAGAGTCATCTACTGAAGGTCAAAGCTAGGCAGATGTGCAAGGATTCAGAATGAATAACCAAGAACACAGCATTTCATGTCAATTTTTCTGCTCCAGAAAAGGAATTTACCTGGGCAGAAGTTCTGTTTCACTTTTGTACTAGGCAAGAAACTAATCCTTTTTGCATTAACACCTTGCACTGTCTGCAGATGGCATTTGTAGTGCCCCACAGCAGTTGCTGTGAGAAGGTAGGAACAAACCATAAAAATCTACCACATAATTTGAACTATATACAAAAAGAACATTGATATATTAACACTTAAGGACGAATTTAGATAAGGGCTATATAAAAGATATTTTTATCCTGAATACTTTGAGCACGCTTAAATATATACTATGTAGAGAAAAGTATTGTTGTGTTGCAATTACAAACATATGCATTCAGAAGTTTCTCTAACAGCTTAAAATCACATAACCAACATGCCTCAAGCTGCTGTACTACTGAACTTGTGCAAACTTATTAAAGCCTGTAGTGAAAAAATTATTAGCATGCATGTAAGTAACCAGGCAAAGTCCAAGGATCATCACCAGGCAGCAGTTAACCAGTTAACCCTTCAATGATGAGAAAGTTCAGGAGTCACTAACTCTCTCCTGCTCCCACACACATATGTGCTTTTTTTGGCTTTCTACCTCCCTGCTGTTTGAAAAGGAGGTGGAAGATAAGCCTGTCTGAACTGACATGCCAGGGGTTTCTGTAGGACTGGCCCTGAGCAGTTTACTGGGAAGCCAGAAGCAAACACAGCCAATCAAGCAAGATGTCGATGTCCATCCCACTGTGGGGAAAAGGGCACTCAAAAACAAAGAGCAAGCAGGGAACAGCAGAAGATGCTGACTGTCAAGGAGACAGCCACTCAAAAAACCACATCACCAATGCACACACATGTGAAATTCTTTTTTATTCTCTTTCTTGTGATGAGTGATGCTGGAGTTTATTACCAGTATAAAAAAAGCTGGGGTGTCCCTACAAATACAACCCCACAAGTGTAATTTTCAATATTCTTTGCCAAGCAGTGCAAGGAAACCATTTTCTTTACCAGCACAGGTAGCAGTGCTGAGTTGGACCAAGGAACGGCTGACGTGTCTGGAGCCAGATACTGGAGGCAAGAATGACTTCAGGAAAGCCAGCACCTCCTACAGCAAACACAGAGCTGCCTTCAAACCATGACTGCCCAAAGCAAAACCACTCCTTGGCAGAGGGTACAAAACAGTGAGTCTCTTGTAGCAGGGATTCCTCTTGTTTCTTGATATGAAGGACATGCTTATACCACATTTGAGAACAGGTTTTAAAATAAGAGCACAAAGTGGCTAGAAAACTCTCAGAGGAGCGCACGTCCTAATGCTCTTAGCCTACCTAAAACAACACTAAAAGGACTTGAAGAGTGATAAGCAACGTACTAACTGACAAAAACACACAGTTCTGAAATTAATAAATATATTTCTGTATGTATTCTGTGTGCAACATATATCCACTTAAATTTCCCAATTTAAACTGTAGAAGAAGAAGGACAGAAGGACGATGAAAACTCTGCCGCAATTGCAATAGTTTTGTAGCAAAGATGGATTCAACACAATTTTTTATGTGTTCTAGTCACCAAAAAGCAGTAGTTTTACCTCTTGATATTAAGCAATGCCCAAGGTATCCCAGTAGGAGTGTTGAAAGCAGGCAGCAGTTTCTCTCCAAGCTCCACTGCCTTTTTTCGGAAAACCTGAAAGTTAAGAAGAAACCAAGTGTTGGAAAATGCATTGTTGCACCAACTAAATTAACTTAGCTAATATGATTATTGAGCATATGGTACAATCCATCTCAGCACAGTGAAGCATCCCTGCTCGTGTAGAGTGACGTCAAAGGAACGAAGCAGCACAGCCTGTTTTCCATTGCACCTGGTAAGGAGAGAACTCACACAGCAGGATCACACAGTGACAACGCCCAGGTGACCTGCTCCTGGCACGACTGGCACCAAGCCAGGGCCACCAGCACAGCCAGCCCCGATACTGCAAAGCAGGTCACACACTCCTGGCTGCCCCTGCCAGGCACCCTGGGCTCAGGGAAGGGGCCATGAGCCAAGGATGCTGCTGCAGCCTGGCTGGCTGGCCAGCAGCTCCCTGCCCCAAGCACCACATCCTCCTGGAGCATGGGGATACAGCTGCAGGAAACCACCTTTGCTCTCTGTCAGGTTTATTAACAGGAGCTCAGCACACTGCAGGAACCTGGGCTGCATCGCCACGTGGCCGCTGTACTGCCAACCTGCTGGCAGTCTGGAGCAAAAATACCCCCCCCAGATCACCAAAAATATAAACCCCACACAATTTGCAGTCTTTATGGACTCAGCTGGCTTATACCCAGAGAGTGTCAGTGCTACGATTAATCAAAAAATTGGAATATACCTCTGCAGCCAAGTGAGACTTAACTGATATGTAGCATCTAAAGAGTTCCAGCTTGCATTTCAAAAACATGAAGCAGGAAGGCACCAAATGCTTACCATACGCCCACGGTAAATAGTTAAAAAGCTGGAACAAAGAGGATTTTGCTTTCCTTCAACTGCCAGCTCAGCTCAGGTTACATTAACCTTACTGTTTGTGCACTGAGTGCTCTACTAAGAGAGTTTTTAATTAGAAGCAATATTGTTCCAACTTAAATATAGAAACCTATTTAGTGATTTCAATATGTGGATGTTCAAGGCCTATTTGCTTGGAATTACACTGGGATCTTGCACAACACTGAAAGGGATTATCCCAGGTGTAGTAGTCAAAATAGCAAAGTCACCTTCATTGTTCTCTCTTTCTAATAATGGTTCCTTTCAGCTCATTTTTTCTCCTCAGGCATATTTATGATGGAATTATATTTATTTATGTATTAGAAATCAGTTTGTATATCTGATGCATCCTGTGGTGCAGCCATGCATATATGTTTATGAGAAAATATAAAGACATTTGCTGGGCAAAACAAGGTAATGAAAAAATTTCTTTCCACAAAAATAAAATACAATTTGTAAAATACCACTTTCTGAAAGCCACATTGAAGGAAGGTTTTTATTATTGAAAAATATGTGATCAGGAGTGAATATAAAATTCTGGAAGAATCATGTTACCATAAAAAAGCCCAGACTATCTCATCCCACGGTCTCTCCATATGATACAGATCTCAAGATTTCTATGGCAACATTCCAAGATTTAGAATTACAGTAAAAAAATATT
Source organism: Sturnus vulgaris (assembly GCF_052056855.1). Taxonomy (NCBI): domain Eukaryota; kingdom Metazoa; phylum Chordata; class Aves; order Passeriformes; family Sturnidae; genus Sturnus; species Sturnus vulgaris. Next base: position 66,091,749 of record NC_142245.1, on the reverse strand, counting down.
TTGAGGGAGGTTAGGTAATTTCAAGCCAAATTATGTCTGGATTCAGAAAACTTTCTTGAGTAGATTGCATCAGAGTGCTGGGAGAAACTTGAGGCAAAGCAGCAGGGAAAACAATTTGCCTGGAAATCCCTTCATAATCCATGATATTTCTGACTTCCCCATTTACCAATTATGTGGATTCTGATGAGAATTAGTTATGGATTTGTGATCTTTATCCAGCACATAATTCAGTCTTCCCAAGGGTTAAAGCCTTGGTGAACACTCAGAAACAGTTGGTGCAGAACATAATCACCTCTTAGCAGATTTCCTTGGGAGGAGCAGGGACAGTCACCTACCTGGAGCACTCAAGCTTTCTCTTACTTCACAGCCACGTTTTTCACTTTGATCTGCTGAAGCCAAACCTACCCTTTTCTCTTTTAAAACAAGACAGGCCTCTCTCAGCCTTTCAAAGCATATGATGTGATCAACTCATCAGCCTCTCTGCCCTGTTGAAGTCCTGACAGGAGAGTGGCTACAATCATCCTCCTAAGCCATGGGCACGCCAGGACCCTGAAGAAGCATCTGCTGCACAGCATAAACCCCCTACCTTTAGCCCTACATGAAGGGGCTAGACAGGTATCTTATGGAATGTTGTTAAAGGTGCCATATATATTCTTTTTAGATGTTTATGTAAGGATAAGAGGAGATCTCCCCTTCAAAACAAACACAACCACAGCAGAGGCAGCAAGGCTCAATACCTGCTGCACCTTGCAGGCTGTATCAATCCTTCATCATTAAAAAGATTACATGCGAACTCAGAATGAGATCTTTTACAATAATTGCTTCTGAACAAAAATGTGGGATTTTAGCATCTTAATTTCATGTAGAGCAATAAGGCCTTACTTTCAAATATTTCTACCAACTCTTACGAATTTTTAAAGTTCTACTGTATTTATTTTATACATAAACAACACCAGTTCTCTCAAAATAAAAATTCCCTACTTTATGGAAATGTCACATACAGTGGCTAAGATGTAAGTAAAGCAGTAAGCATTGTTCCACGTATGGATATTGAAGGAAAAGGTAATTCAGTCCTGACAAAACTAATGCCCTGACCACCAACATTAGATTACACACTGAAGCCAAGCATTCTAACTTCTTTCTTGTCCAAAATGCACCTCTTCCAATGCACTAAACAATTTTCAGAGCAGGCAATTAGGAAAAAGGAATTTAAAAATATTTTTAAACCATCATATAATTTTGAAACAAGTGCTGAGGTGAAGATGCACTTCTTGTTTACATGAGAATTTCAATTTTCATGAGAATTTTGAGGTTATTACTAATGCATGCTGGTTATTTTCCTTCCCCTTCCAAAGTTAAAAATAAAAATCAGCTATGGACGTCGTCTAATTTTATCTCTAGGTCTAATTTACCATGGCTGAACAACTGACTGGTAAATCACTATCTATGAAGAACAACATAGACAAGAATGACACGACTACAACAACACTGAATGATTGAGCACAATAAATTGTAGCCTCATGCAGTAAAATTATACTCTTCCAGCAAGGGTAAAAGGGTGAAGATAAATAAAGGAACCACTTTATTTCTCAATTTTCACCTTTAACAGTTAGTAATAATAATAATAATAATAATAATAATAATAATAGGAAAAGCAGATGGTATTGCACATCATCCACAACGTTCACTGTATTTTTCTTCTGCAGAAACTTACAGTATTGGACAAGAAATAAATACTGTGCTATGTAAGATATTTTTGAGGATAATAAAAGTAAATAAACAGTAGGAACTTCTACTTATTATCTATACTTCTGAATCACATTTCAACTTTTTCCAAGCCCCAATCCTTCTCCACTACCACCCAGGAAAGTAAAATGATTGTTTGGTAAACACGAACTATGACAGCCATTACCGAGAAGCACAAAACAAAGGCAGAAATGACAGAGCACAAAAATGAGAGACATCAAAAATGAGAGACATCGACAGCAAATATCCCATCCCAGTCGTTATATTTAGAGCCTCAAGGACCTTTCCTGGCTTTTCCTCACGAATGCTCACCCAGAAGTAATGAAAGATTACTTACATGAAGTACTCCAACTGGGTAAGACCTGGGAGAAGCTGTCACAGTCCCAGACCTGAACTCATCCTTCACTCCATGCTTAGTTTAAATATTTACCTACAAATACAAGACTCTACAAAGCACTCCTGAGGCCTCCATCACTTTCTCCAACGCTCTATCATATCTGGACAGCATACTTTTTAAGGAAGGGGAACTGTGGAGTTATTTACCTGGCATATTGGCAGTCTCTTTACCAAGAGGTGCACTAAGTAAGCCACACTGCCATCAATCCCTTCTTTTAAATTGAGGATGCACAGCAAAGTACTATGATTACCTTTAAAGAGCAACGAAGCCACTAAAATTTGCAGTGATATTTAACTGAGCTAAACGACATGCTACAACAAAGAAAATCATTCTAAGTGAAGCACTGTGGTTCAGGAAAGAAAATTATAATTGACACTAGTCACAAATACGTGATCAATATTTAAAACTATAAAGTTGGGTAGGATATGAGATGCTTTCTCAAGCATTTCTCTTTAACCTTATTTTTGCTAGTAGACAGACTTTGGATGGGAGATAATTCTCTTTTTAAACCCTCAGATGTTACTAACATTTTTAAAAGTATAATGCTGATTCTTACTGTGTGAAGGTCCTGTGTAAGATGGACTCCTCCATGAAATAAGTAGAGATTCCTTCATACTCCACAGTCCTACTCAAAATTAGCACTAAAGCAAATTAGAAACTTACTATAATCATACAATAGATTATACAGAACACAGAGTTACTATACTTTCTATTTCAATCTCTGTTTATATTAGTAGGTTCTAAATTGCTTAAATAAGCTTGGGGCTAATAAAGAAGCACTTTGATTTACCAATCTTGAGTCCCTTAAAAACACAAAAGTCACGTCAGACCACCACCATTACTCCAAGCCAGCAAGTCTTTGAACAACATTTGAGTAAACACTGGTAAGCAAGAAATCCACCCCACTGCTGCACACAGTCCTATTATAATCTGTTCATTCCATAGGCAACACACAATAAGCCAGGGAACAAGACATTGTTTTCTCACTCATCAGGTAGCCTTAAATATTTCTTAAATACATATAAGTATTTTTGGTCTTCATAAGAGTGAACAAACCAACTAACTGAGAGATCATACATCCAGAACTGCTATGCTCATGTTAGAACTCTCAATGTCACAATCAATCAGATCTTGCAGACTCTTCCATCCATTAACAAATCTTATTAGGGAAAAGAGTGTTCCCACAGAGAAACAAGGCTCTGCCTGCAAAGATGCAACCACAGGGCAAAGACCAGACCTGTCATCTGGTGAGCACTGGCTTTCATTACAGTGCAAGAATGTTATCTCCTCTGGATAAACAAAAATGTTTCCTCTGGCTGGAATGAAAAATCCCTTTTAAAATGTCAGATTACCTCATTGTGGTTTTAATTGCTATTGCTAATCAGGAAGAAAAGAAAGCACAGGAAACAAATATCTTAGAATTGCGTATGTGGCACGTCTAATTTTAAAAAAGGCATAACATGGTACAGCAATCATAAATTAAAGAACAGCCAGAATCCTGCCTTAAGAAGTTGTCCATATAAAGGGAACCAGAAGTTAAAATTTAACACCAAACGAAAGAATAGTATATTTAAATATTTTTTTTTCAATTGACAAAGACATTTTCTCGACATTTATAATTCTATCAAATTAAGCATTTCTCATTTTTGTTTTTATATTTACAGATAAAAGCTGACAAGTCACTAAGTAAGATTTATTGTTTTCTTTCCTGTACCTGACTGCCTTTCCCAGTAGGATAAGGAATGAATATTTCAGTGCAAAAGCAGAAAACGAGAGCAGAAAAATGAACAGGGACAGGCCACTTTCCTGCTCTTCAGAACACTGAATAGAAATCCTCTCAGAATAACAAATGTTGATTTGGGTTCAAAGTGATCTGCTAACAAAAAAGAACTCTCTCAGAACAACTTGTTCCAATAACTTCTTTACTGAAAGACAATCTAGGATTTTTGCTATGTTTACATCTGTTTTATTTTGACAATGAAAGACTAGAAATGCTACGTAAATTCTGGTACCCCACCTGACATAACAGAATACTTGAGATAGTGTAAGCTAAATTCTGCCCCTATCTGCAATACCAAGTGATACCACACTAACTGCCATATTATTTGAAACCATTTCCTATAACACATTTTTAGTGTTTATGACAGCTGGATAAGTTATCCAGATGCTGGTGTTAATTCATCAGCAAGTAGTGCTTTCACAATTACTGCCACCTTGACACTAGCAGGTGGCTGTGATTTTTATTTTATTCAGTCCTCACTTCCAGCTGAGTTCAAGTAATTTATGAATTTTCTGTGCTAATAGGTGAGGAGACAATAACATTTCTGGAAACAAGCATTGTAATGAGTCACATCAGTGTGATCATCAGTGCCAACAAAAGAAGCCAAATGGCTTTCAAAAGAGGACTTTCACTGCTGTAGAAGTATTTTTGTACATCTAGATCCACAAGTATCAAGAGTGTGTTTTGAGCATTTTCCCCAGGAAACAGACTGTGTTCCAGACTGATTTCCTAGTTTCTGATTTCCTGGGCCAGCCCTGGTCCTGCTGGACTTGAGCACATGAAATGTCACATGAACACAAGCCCACCTCCAGCCCAGTACTGCACTCAATCTCAAGTTTTCCTACCAGGATACTGAAGGGGGGGACAGTACATTCAAAACAAGTGGCTCCACTTGAGTCTATACCTACAGTAGACAAAGATCAGTCAGAGCTGAGCAACACAATGGCACATCTGACACCAGTCAGCATCACACTCTTCACCATTCTGAGTTTTGGGAAGGCTTTCCAGTTTGCAAGTGTAACATCAAACCCAAAGCACCTTTGCCCATCTGTACAACTCACCTCAAAGCTGATAAAACAGAGATCACAGAAATATGCAAATGACCTGCTGGAGAGATTCAGGCAGCTTGTGGTATCTGTGAGCAACCACTCACCTGCAAACTGCTAGAATAACACCTGCCTTTTTCAAAACTTGAGGGCATAACAAACACGAGTAAGCTTTTAGATTTGCCCTTTCCAGAATAATCCAGTATGCTGGTCACCAGCTCGTAGAAGAAAGTGCACATAAAAAACCTGCTTATTGCATAAATTAAATCAGATTAAAAACAAACAAACAAACAAACAAAACCAAAAAAGAAAACAATTAATAAAATCCCTTATTTTATTCAAATAGCCTTTTTTTGTTATGGTTTCACTGGCAGCAGGAAAATTAATTTTCTTTTCTAGCTGACTGCTGTACCAAAGAAGTCACATAGCATGATGAAGAGTATCCTCTCTGTGGAAAAGATTGTAGAGAACTTAATCGAATGGAAGTAACTGGATTAGTGAGAGATTTCCAGATTTCATTCAAATGCACACAGCAAAAAGCACAAATCCCCTCAAGTTATCAGCAGCAGCTAATGTATGTAATTACTTGTTATTTTTTAACTAAAGAATTTTTAAGTAGATATACATATGAAAGTCTTATTTTAGAAAGGCCAGAATTAAATGGTACAAACTGTCAAAAACAAGTGCAAGGCATAAACCAAAGAAATAGTAATGTAGAGTAAGTTTTCCATATCTCACTTGCACTTTAAAATGAAGACAGCAATTGCTAGATGACCGTAGAATTAAAAAAATCGTAAAGGAAGACTTTGTTCCTGCTGTATTTAGTTATTTTCTTTTGTACTATTCATGTGTATTTAGGATTGCTTACAAGGACAAACTCCAAGCACTATTTAAGAGGAAGAACTTTCAGACCACAGGAGAAAAAGTAACTGCTCATTTATCTACAAACGTCAAAAAGCATAAGTTTTTTTAAAGGTTATGTATACTTGAACAATTAGAAGCTTAGCTACAGCCCACTAGCACTGAAAGCTTATGAACCAACCATTTAATAATACCCCTGCTGCAATAATTCAAGAAAAGGCGGTGATGAATGCAATAAACAAACTGCACTGATTGCCTGTAATAACAAAAGGAATTTGTTACTTACAAAAGCCTTTGAGAATTCCTCACCCCAGACTCAGGGCAGCTTTAATTTTTCAAGAGGTGTGATAAGCAGCATGCACAGAGAGCAGTGAGTTGAATTTACCACACATGTACGGATTAACTGAGCACTGGCAACTGGCTCCCGAGGCCCCAAATACAGGTAACAAGACTCACACCTGCAAAAACTGTGCTCAAATCTTAAAACTCTGAAATACCACATCACCCCGAAAACATAAATTATGAAACAGCTCAGTGTCAGCAAATCAGTGTCAAAGATTTGGGATGCCAGCTTTGTGTCCTGTCAGCAATAGAAAGCCTGGGACTGCCGGTCTCCAGTCAAAAAAACCCATTTGTTTCAAGCAAGGACAGATGGCAAGCTAGCAGGCATTAAAAGTGTCAGCATGATGGAGGACTGAGCCCACATCCAGTGGAAGTTTTAAACCTCTGTTTTTACATAATATCCACATAAGGGGAACAGGATTTTAACCTGCTCCATATGAATTAACACTGTGGTATGTCCTGCTTTGAACAACAGGCACCATTTTAAGAGACACCATACAACTCTACAACTAAAGTATGAACAGACACTGGTACTAAAATTCTCTTTCCCAAGGTCCCTCTGTCCCAAACAAAATAAGCCCTCTCCAACCTGTGGAAATCCAATATTCATATGTTTGGATGCTGGTGAGAGGCACTGCCAGCCCTAGAGGTAACTTGTACACTAACAACAGGCAAGGATGTCAAGATTACAGAAAATGTCATGTATTTAGTTGTCAGGTCTTTCACAGTCCAGGAAGATGATACATGTATTTGAAAGCACATTGGGTGTAAGCGAATGTGACTGAAATTAAAAATACGGCATACAAAATGGAAACTCATTATATTGTGAAGTGATACAGAAAACATCTGGATGTCATCCTAAGAGGTTGGTGTTTTTCTTGATTAAGGAAACAGCTGCCTTACTAAAATTCTCATACCCAGCAGTAACAAAGAGTATCTTTTAGCTCAATTCTTCTGTTAAGCCACAAGCATCTGCTTCCTAATTTTCTTTTTATTTAATCTTGTGTACCCAGCTCAAGTGCTGTAACAACAAATTTAAATAGCTGCCTCGTTTTATATCTTGCAAGCTATCATGACTAAACAAAGAACAGCACTTTGCATATGAAACTTTCCTTTCAAGCAGGTGACCATTGAGAGGTGATTTGCAACACCATCTGTGTGAAGGCAGGGGGTGGGGTGGAGGAGCCTAATAAACTGCATGGGGAATCAATAATTACATCCTCAGTGCAGCATAAAATGCTTTCAGAAGATTCATTCCTAGGCTTGTAAATTTGAGTGTATATTTTAATTCCAATACCATTAAGTGATTTAGAGTGATGCCTTCACTCTAAACTACACTCCTAGACCACGGTGGCAGGCTCAGAAAAGACTAAAATCACTCTGTGTATATAAAGGGAATTCTATTTTCTTTTTAATGGTAACTCAACAGCAAATGGGGAGCTGTTTGTTTCAGCCAATGTTATGTGACACTTGCAAGTTTCTTCCAGGCATTAATGGCAAGAGTTTTAAAGGATGGTTATCAAATATATGAATATAACAATGTGAACAGGATACCAAGGGTGCCTACTTTATTTGTTCTTCCATTCATTTTTTCCTATCTTCATTTAATCACTTTAATATTTTACTCCAACACCAGAACGACAGCTTAATGAAATTACTCTCATCAGTTTGAATCAAAAAGGTCCTTGGACAAAAGGCCCCCAGACTCAGAGTCTCCCATATTCTGCAATCTCCCTTGAACCAACCACTAGGAAACCTGAGCCTATTGTTTCTTGTCCTTACATCTTCACCATTCTTGCATTTCTCCACCCTAAGATTTGCTTTCCCACAGCTTTCTAAGAGTTTTATACCTTTCCTATATCCCACAACCTGGTCCAACTGTGCTGCTCAAGCAGGGCCACCCTGAGCCTGTTGCCCAGAAACAGAAACAGAAACATGTATGGATAGCTTTGGAATATATCCAAGGACAAGGACTCCCCAGCCTCTCTGGGCAATCACTGCAGTGCCCAGTCATCCTTACAGTAAAAACATGTTTCCTGATGTTCAAAGGGAACCTCTTGGGTTTCAGTTTCTGCTTGATGTTTAATATAAATGTTATATGTATATTTTGGCATTAGGACATGGACAGGGCAGTGTCACAGTATAAGCCAAAGTGACTACAGTCCAAGTTGTATCTTCAGTAGACACTGCAACTCAAGAGTCTTGTCTTGTTAGTAATGGTTTGATTTAGAATGAAGCAAGCAGTAAACTTGTAATACTAGCAACAATAAGGACGATTAATAACTAGTGTACCACATGTAATGCAGGCCATGAAAGGATTAGCACAAGGAACAAAGTACGATGACAATCCAAAGTGACAAATTTGAATACTAAAATTTTAAAAAGAACTCATTATTTTAGGCACAGAATTACATAGTTCCAGGCTTTATACAGTCTTCATTAAACACAAAAAGCCTAAGGAGTTAATTTGCATTACTCCAATGTCCTTTGCCAGAGACCCTATGCTCGTCTTCATGCATAGGCAATTCCACATTCCACTGCCCATTATTTTGATGTGTTCATGGATACAAGGAGAATAAATTAAATTAAACACTACTATTTCAGAGTATCTCTTATACTTTTAAACATATATAAAATATAATGAATATTCACTAGAAATTAGTGTTGCATATTATGGCTGTCCCATGTTTAAACAGTAAAGTGCTTCTTTTAATCCTTACACTAAGATTGAAGTCAACACAGGAATTTCCAGATTTTGTGATCACAGATACTGGAAAAAAGTGGAATGAACACAAGTACAAAGACAGTGCCAACAATCCCTCTGTTAGATCTACAGCATGATCACTTATGAACAAGCCATTGGATCACAGAACTCTCTCATTGAGCTTTCTCTACCATCAGCACCTACAGAGTACTTCCATCCCATTGTACAGACATACAGAAATCAACTGTTTTAGCTGTTTCAGCCCTCAGATTTCAATGGATTGTCAGATTACAAATCAACTTGTTTTGGTAAATTCCATTAAAAACAATGGGATCAAGAACGTGGCATTTAGGTAAGTGCAGCTTGGATTTGCAACCATGTGAACAGCTGAGCCTGACCCCATGACAGGTGAGTTTGGCAACAGCAGCAGTTGTACTGATGCATTCTAACGTTGTTATTTTTCAAGGGGAGGAACAGGTTAAAGTTAGGCGTCCTCTGAAGGCTCCTTTCCCTACAAGACCTCTGACACACCATCTAGATGGCTTTTTCTATAAGTGATGTAACAAGAGAAATTTTCCTCTGTACACTATACTATACACAGCAGTACAAAAAGATGATGGTTTCCTAACTCAGTGCTTGCTTTCTTATTACTGAGGTTTCTCTGACAGACAACAGTCATTGAATTGTCTGATGAATAATGGACAGGATCAAAATGAGCCTGAATAAAGTACTTGTATATTTTCCTTAAATTAAATAAAAGAGATGTGAACTCTTGTAGTTCTTTTTATGTAAGCCAAACAGGAGGCTTCAAGAGAGAAGAACTATGATTTAAGAAGCTGCTTTTATGTTGTAAGTTAAATCATCAGGCAGACTAATTCGATTCCTTTCTGTTTTCTGTAAGACTATTTCTCTTACTGGACAAGCCATAAAACTAAAGTGACTAAAATATAAGAATTTCCAGTTCTTAAAGACTCAGAAACAAGTCCTCTGACTGAGCAGGAGAGCTGCCAGCACGTCGAATTTATGAGCAGTTCAATTGCTTCTCTGAATTTCCGGCAGTTTTTTACGTTTTTAGAGTTAAACCTCAAAACCATTCCTGTAATTAAACAGCCAAAAGTTATACACTCTAAAGATTAACACTATTTTTAAGTGCAGCACATATCTGAAGGAAACAATGGTTGGAAGTATTCATAAAGACTTCAAGTATGCCTCTTAGCATGTGTACATTGTTTCCATGTTCCCACTTGAAGTAAGAGGAAAAAAAGAAAAGGCATGTAAACTCTCTCCATTTTTAACAAAACTCATTATATGGGTGTAGTGTTTTATTTTATTCTTTAACTGAACACTTCATATAGCCACTTCTAGAGAGAAGGCCATTCAGGCTTCACTAAATAATTTATATATTCAACAGCATGTAAGTTAAAACATTAGAGTACCTTAACTATAATTTCAAGTTAGAACTAGATAGAAAAGTCTTGAAAGTATGATATAGAAAAAGGGCATCTTAGTCACCAGCTCCACTCATTAATTCTATTACCAACTGCCACAGTCTATCAAGATAAAAAATATGGCTGAGTAAGTCCTTCTCGTTATCTCAGTAAATCTTTACTTTTGACCTTGGGTCAGTTAATAACAATATTAACTTAGGACAGACCTTTCAAGCAAATCAGAAGAGCTGATGGCATTTAACATTGAACTAATTCTGCTCAGGCATGCTGAGAACCACCACTGTAGTTTCCTGCAGTAGTGTGGCAATGATGGCCCCAAAGCATTACAGCAGTTGTAAATCTTGTCTGGAATCAGGAAGATTATTTATTCTTCCCTCTAGAATATAAATGGAAATAAAAGCAACTCTGGAAAGAAAAGGCTGAGCACAGACTGAGCCATGTTTGTAAGAGATAGCCTGCAAGCAGCAAATGCTGATGAGAAGGTTTCAGTTATTCACTAGTTTTGCATGATAAAGAGAAAAAGATGGAAATTGTCTGTATACTATGAATAGTGTTTTTAAGAACAAGTTGGGGAAAATAGCATCCTTTAAGAAACGGCATTGTAAGCTGCTGACTTTGTTCTGCAGCTGTTAGTTTGAAGAAGACAACAAAAAAAGAGTTTTTAAAGAGAAATGGAAGGGAGTGAAGTTCATAGTATATCCTTTTCACATGATGATCCTTAGGATCTATTGGACTGTAAAATCATCTAGTCATGCTTGCAAAAATTAAGGACAACTTGGCCCCAAGGGACAACACAACTTTAAAGCAGTAGCAAGACTGAACCAGCTTCCAAAAACAACCAGTATGGTTATTTTGCTTAGCCTGGAAAAGCAGATGATTGCCTAAAGACTGAAGAAAAGAAACAAACCAGACGCATGTACTTCTTCAGATGAACTAGTTACAGAGTATTTTTGGTAGTTCAATGCATTTGAAACAACAGAACTGGCCCTTTATGCCAGAAAGAAGACGCTCTGTGTTAATTGAAGGTTGATTCTACTCCAGTAACCCTGCTGCTGGAATGATCTTCTTTGTTTGCTGTAGAGTTATGTCAGTTTACATAAGACTTGGATGTTAAAACAAGCTTTTGAGCCTTCATGAATGACAAGAGTCATACTGTACTGTTTTAATTAGCTACTATTTTAACGAGTTCATCAAGGTTGGGTGGGTTAATGTAAGCAATTAAAGGTGTTGAGTAAAGAATATCAGAGCTTAACACATCAAACAAAATCCAAATTCTTCAGAATATTTTATCACCTCTTGACCTCTCTTGTATCTTTTGCTTTACTACGAAATTAAACAGTCAGATGGCTGACCAGCTAACATCTTTGAGAATACAAAAGCTTGTATACACGTTGACAAAAGATCTGCAATGTAAACAGTGAGCTAAGAAACGGAATCTTCTGTTTAACTACATCTAAATTATTTTTTTCTTGAGGAAACCAAGCAAGATTTGTATGAGATGCTGGCACTCCATGCCACTCCTCCTTTTCAGCTTTCAAATTTTCATGTTCATCCTCTCTTCAGGTTTTGGCTTAAGAAAAGTTTGCAGTTTGCCCAATTCTGTGCACTTAGCCCTGGGCAAAACGAGCCCTTACATTTACTGATTGGAGGAAAACAAAGATTTGTCTTTCAAATGTTTCATGACAGCTCTGTTTAGGGGCAATCACCTGCCAAAACCACAAATTCCCATTGGCATCTATCATGCTGGAAGTGGTACAGGATTTTTCATGTGCACATCTTTTCCAAATTCCTTTTCAATCATTTGCACATAGGGTGGAAGCACGGTCTGCATATGGCAGAGGCAAGCTTTTGGCACAGATGATACAGGAGCTGGACTCATTTATCAACCACAACATTTACCAACATTATTCAACTGATGCATTTTTACAAACAAATGGCAAACAAAGCATGTGGCTTCCTGCAGATTTTGAGAGGTGTGGGAGAAAGCTCCCTACTCATCTTACAAACCTTTCAGATTTCTGTTGCCTGAAAATAACAAACAATTGATTCTGCCAAAAAAAAAATCCGCAGGACAATTAGCACTCACCATAAGTTGATCCCAAGAGCTGGTGCAAACTTAAAGCAAATGAACCTTGTCTGTATTTGTTTCATTTTTGATCTGCTGAGCAAGATGTGTTTTAAGTGCAAAGGGGACTTTTGAAAGAATATCTGTTTCTCCTGCAGCAAGGATGCCATTATCTCTACCTATTGCTGGAGATATGAAGAGCATGCAAGGGCAGCAATGATGTCTGTCTGTTTGATTTCAGGCATTCAATTTTCTCAATGATCTTCAGTTAGCTTGAAGCAGCAGAATTGGTGGGTGGTACAAAGTGTTGTTTGGTAATGAATTTCTAATCCGATCCTTTAAGGAGCTAATTGGATAAGAATCTTCTCAAATTTCATCATGCATTTCTGTTCACTCAAATTATATTTAAAATACTAAAAATTAATTAATGCCTACATATTTTTTACTAGAAGTAATTTAAATTTTTGAAAAGAGATATGAAAGTAGAAAGATTCTTTGCTGAAGTTAGCTTTGGAAATCTGATGGAATGTCTTCATAGCTGCCAACAGAATCAAAAACGTGCTAATCTTCTACAGATGGTTTATGCTTTTATCTTCTCTAAGCTAATAAGAGAAGGATGTTATCACCTACTTAACTCCCAACTTAATGACAAATAACTTAAGACTCAGTCTACACTGAGACAAAGCACAAAATGGAATCTCACATACAGTAGTTATACATTGCAAAATATTTAGATGAAGAAATGAAGAGTTACTCCACACCCAGAGTAAAATAATATTTTCATATATACCTTTTTTTCTAGTAAAAAATCAGTACAATGATTCAATAACATCTATTACTTATCACCTAATTGAACTTTTATACTACATCCACTTAGAGAATATATTTCCCAAATATTTTACATAGCTCAGAATTTAAGCAGTATAAATTAATGCTGGTCTACTCTCACTGTCAACACTGAGATATTTTTATGTTGCTTTCATTTGCAGAAAGAAGGAAAATTCTTCACTGTAGTATTGTACATAAGGATTGTTATTTAGATATGAATAGTATATTTGCAACAATCTAAATGCTGCTTGCAAATGGCTCCACAGAGCCTTGTATCTAACCATATGTTATACATTTTCTATAAAATCTGCAGAGCAACTCCACCACCTCTTCAGACAGCATGTGTTTACCCTCCTTTTACTCTTCTTTATTATTACAACTGCATTTTGTGCTGCAAAGTGACAGAACTGGAAACAGATAAATAAAAGAGTGAAATATCTTGGAAACAATTCTTTGCAGGTGCCTGGTGATTCTGGACAGACTGTTAATAGCATGTAATTTCTTCTGTACAGTATATTAACCCACATGCAAAGAATTCTTCTTTAGGGTCTACCTAGAGCTGCTGCTGCTCAAAAAGAAAGCACTCACACTACCATTTCTCATAGACATTCTCTCTCCAACTGTTCTGTAGAACCAGAATGAAGTGAAACTGCAGGGGCTAGTTGAAAGCCAAATCCTCAGAAGAAACAAACAGCTCCCTCTCAGCTGCTTGAATTCTACTTAATAACATAGCTCATGAGCTCGTGTCAAATATACCAGCTGTTACAATCACAATCCGGTATTTCTTAGGTCTCCTTATCATCCATTCTCCTTCCTAGCAATTTACCATCAGCCTACAGTAGTGTCGAGGTGAGCAGGGATTTTAGTTAAAATTAATGTAATGAGAAGTGAACTATTTGGTTATTTCCAGAGTCAACATATGAATGCAAAAATGAGTTTACCATGGAAAAAAGCAAATATTTTTGTTGCTTGGAGAAAACTCCCCTGACAAAATATTTTCTGCTATGCAAATGGGAAACCACTAAAAGTGAAGAACATAAGTCATGCACAGGTTGGAGTTCTAAATTGGTGTTTCTCAGACCAAAATCAGGGCTCTGATTCCTGGTTTCATAGCAGGCTTAGTTATAGCAGCTGCAGCAGGCTGTCACCACAGCTTCTCAATCCCCTGCTGTGGGTATTCACACTGATAGACAAACAAAATGGTGACAGACAAACAAAAGCAAAACATACCCACTGCTGGACTCCAGCAGACAGCAATTCACTGAATTAAGGCAAATTGCCACTGTTCCCACTTTACATTAGCAGAGTAGCCTGAGGGCCCTCATTCTGAGGCACAAAAATTGCTGGTGATGGCAGCTGATTGTGTGCCTGGTGGTGCCTGATTGCAGTACAGGGCAGAGTCTCCATCAGGCACTTAGACCCCAGAAGCAGTTCCCCGTCAATGTACACGTGGGTGGTATCAGTAACCCCACAGCAGAGAGGGAAGAGAAAGAAAATCTAGAAGCAACATCTTAATTAAGTGCAAGACTGGAAATCCACATCTCTATTGCCATTCTTCCAATTTTCCTCAGAATTAAGTGTGGGGCCAGCTTGAGCAGCACAGTTGCACTGGGAGAAAGGGGACAGAAGTATTAGGAATGAGAAAACTTTTGGAATAAAGGGAACCTATTATTTGAGAGAGATGGGTTTCATCAACAGTGACAGTGTAATTGCACTGCAGGAACTTAAGAGACAGAAATAGAAGACTGAAGGGCAGTCTGCTTGCAACACCAGAACAGTCTACATAAAAGAAAATCTTAGGAGTCAAGGTTATCTCCAGATTGTGAATCCATAGGGATTCTGCAGTACATTTTGATGCAGCTAGCACAGAAAGTGAACAGCATTAGATTTATTAAAGGTGGTGAAGAGGCTGAAATAGTAATGGAGATAACAGACTGTGATTGTGGGAAACAGAGGAGATTTTAAATCTTTCTCTGTCCCTGAGTAGGCTATTAAGTGCTACATCAGACCTGATATAAACCTAGATTTTATACACTGTAATGACAGCTTTCTGCAGAAATTCGGAGTCTATAGGAGAAAAAGTAGCTCTTAACTTAGTTTGACATATTACTGTTAACAGGGGCCACATGCCCAAATTCAATACATTGTTTTAAACAAAAGGCTCACTTTAGTAATGTTTAAGTTTGGAAAGAGAATCAAGATGACCAGATGAAATGAACTTAGAAACATGGTTAAATTGCTTGGAGATGATTTGGAGAGGAAAAGGTGACATTCAGAGTCCAAATATTCTCAAATAGAAAGGTTCAGAAGACTTTAACCTTCTTTTGGTATGACTGTAAAGAAGGTAATTAAAAGTAAAACTAAATTGAGTTCAAGTAAGGAATACAGAAACCAATAATGCTTGACAAGTTAAATGAAAACTTAAATCAGGCTAAATGTAATTTTTTAAGAACAAGCATTTAAAGTTAAAAAAAAAAAAAGAGAAATATGAGGCCTGCTAGAGTGCCAGGAAAAACAATAGGAGATGTCTGTTCAAAAGAGCATAGTGCATGAACCAAAGCCATTGCCAGAAAGATAAACCTGCCCTGTGTTTGGTCTTGAAGAGCCTAGGCATGTTCCCATGCAAGAAGTTTCTTCAAAGAACAAGCCTAATGGACTCTTGCAATATTGAGGCTGGACTGGAAGATCTCTTGAGGTCAATTCCAAGCTGAATGGCTCCAGGATTCAAGAAATACCAAGTTAAAAAATCATAAATCTATAAAAATGAAGAGCTTAAAGATCATCTCAGGGCTGTACAGGAACTAAAACATGACACCACTGAAAAATGGATGTATTGCTTAAAAGTGGCAGCAGATGAATGGTAGGTAGGAAACAGGACCCAAATCTGAAAACAGGGCTGTAGAAAACTACAGGCAATTGGAATCTTCTAGTCTGTACTACACAGAGAATTCTACTGCCAGTCTGCGAAGATGATTAAGGAGGAGTTAAGTGGCATTCACAGAGAAACGATCAAGCTGATACAGTATGCCTGGAGTTTTAAACAGCATTAGAAATCAAGCTTCCAATACATAAAAGGAGAAGTCCTCTTGTTAACTAGTGTCAAGTTAAGTGAGAAGCAGGTGATAAAACTCAGTGCTCACACTTGGTGAGCTGAGATACCCAAGGCACATACACCGGAACTTAATCAAGATTTGCAGAAAAGGCCAATACCTTTGTATAGGTGATAAAAACTTAATTCTCCTACCATTCAAGACTGCTAAATGATGGATTTTTTTTTTTTTGTATTCATGCAATTTAAATATTCTCTCTGAAGAGACACCTCTACAAGAGAGGGAGAGAGAAAGAATTGCTACAGCTAAGTTCTGCAGAATGTCTTAGAAGTATATGAAGTCAGCAATCTTCTGTGGTCAGCCTGTCAAAGGCAGTTCTAGATCAATAGCATCTGCATCATTATTTCATGCCTGCTCCTCATTAGTAAGACACCTCTACAATCACTGAGGGATGGTGGTTTACAGTGAGCAATGATTAGGTCTGTCTGAAGTCAGACAGGAAGCCAAGAACATCAAGTGAGGTTGAATAGTGGCACTGTAATTCCAGCTCTAAATGCAGAGAAACTAATTAGGTATGTCATAATTTTTTCCCCAGGTTTTTTTAAACCTCTAATTGACAGCTGGGAGAGAGTAACAGATGAAACTCTAAGTCCAACACATCATCATGAATAACAGCTTGGGTTTTTTTTTTTGTTTTGTTTTGTTTTGTTTTGTTTTTTGTTTTTGTTTTTGTTTGTTTGTTTGTTTGGGGGTTTTTGTTTTTTTGGGTTTTTTTTGTTGTTTTTTTTTTGTTGTTTTTTTTTGCTTTGGAGTTTTTGAAGATAATTTGTTTGGTTGGTTTGCTTTTGTTATTCTTTCACCCTGATCAGAATAAACTGGTGTTCCTTCAAACGAGTTACCCTACCACAGTAAAAAAGTACAAATCTGTTATATTTCTGCTTCATGTCATGGAGAAGATTGGCAATATGAACATATTATGCAGGAAGAACAGCTGCTGCATCCAAAATATTTTAGCACCAGGGAAAATAAAAAGTTACTTATCCCATTCAGAAAACTGAAAAGCTTCAAAGGAATCTGGGAAATTACCAGCTGAATCTGAAACTTATGTGCTCCTTATTCACTTCAGAGCATTTTGGATTTACTTTTTTGTTGCTCACACAAACAGCAATTTAAAAGCTCCTTTTATTTCTGCCTATGCAATATATTCCCTGACTGTGGAACTAACCTTCAAGTAAAACAGTTCCCTTATTACTTAGCTTGAGCAGTGCCTTAAAGAACCAGCTATGAGTAAATCAGAAGACCTGGGGAATGCACAAACCTGACTGGACTAAGAGCAGGGCCACACATTTACCATGACTTTCAGCACCAGTATCACAGCTATTCCCAGCAGTGGAAATTACAGTGTTCAGAGGTAATGTTTGTAATGTCCATGAATTCTAAGAAAGATTTTACTTGCTCTTTGAGGGTTCAGTGTTGTCCTCCTCCAAAAGTTAACAAATTATCTCCTTATGTGACTACATTTGGAAGTGTATATATCTGGGTCTGCATGATAGATTACATGTAGATATTTACTATTCTGCATGCAGTATTCCTGACCCTTGGTATACCAGAATTTAACATCAAACTAGTAAGTACAGCAAGGCAATTGTAAAACAAATTTCTCTCTTACATTTTACTTTTCATTTCAAAACAAAATAATTACTTACATGAGGGATCTTCTAAGATTCTAAGACATTTCTAGTACTTAATCAAGGTTTAATTTAAACAAAATGATGAAGAAAATTTGAAAAAAAATCTGACCCAGTCCTATGGGATAACTGTATCATATTACAGTTTCCTAAAGATACTTTCATAAAAACAAAGAAATTTAAATACTGACAGTGCTTTTCAGGAATCAGGGTTATTTTTAATAATCCTTTACAGCCAGTGACTTATGCAATATTACTATTAGGGACTTAAAAACCCAAAAGAAACCAAAAAACAAGTAACAAAAAAAAGAGCAGCACTCAAACAGTTTCTCATCTTAAAATCAAGTTTTCTGATACTTGTAGCTATTTTACAAATTATGTTGATATTTGAATGAAACTCTTTCTGGCTTGAGCTTAGACAGTTACCACAGTGAAAAAGAAAGCATATGACATCTCTACACTTTTATGTAGTTCATATTCATTCTTCTAAGGTAGAAATTGTAGGAAGTTCAACAGAAAGCGTCTCGTGGCTCTATTTGCAAGTGAGCAGCACACAGAGTTATCAAGGGGTAAAGTATTCAATTTGTTCATTTTTAGAATGATTCACATTGGTGACTTTATCTAAATGAACTATTATGCGAGCAGGATGTTCTAGGAACTACTCAGTATGATAGCATATTCTTTAATCGTGATTAGTTAGACTTAAAAATGATTATGGAAACATACAATGTGTTGCAGCTTTGGATCATTACCCATGGAAATGTAATTCAGAAGCACAAACAATAATTATTTCCATCACTTCTTCTACTGAAACATAGCTTTCTTTAATTAGAATACTGGTAAGTGAACACAGCAAATATAAGATTTTTTTAATACTTAATCTGATAAAGAATTAATTGAGCTTTTAACGGAGGAAGTTTAATCCTTCAAGCAGTGTGCATACAGATTGTGCCACCTTTTTAGGTGTTCACCCACTAATGTAATGGAGTAACAGATTGTTAGAGATATATTTTCCACAGTGGCAGCCAGCCTCTGGGGCCCTCAGGCCTTTCCACACCTCTCAGCAGCAGCAGGGAAGAAGAGAACCACATAATATGGGAGAACCTCACCTTACTGCATCCCATACTTTCCATTGGCAGAGGCTGGCTATTGCCACATCTCGGAATTTAGAAGACAAATCGTGAAGTTTCCCCAAATCTGATTGAAACAGAGCAAGCTGAATTGCACTCTCTAAGCCACCAGCACAACTGCTTAGGGGCATCATTCTGTCCTGTCCAGCAGATGTCTAACAGAGAGTGTGAGAACCAGTGGCAAGCACGGACGATGCCCTTCCTGGCCTGCAAGAACTTGGCACCCTCCTTAATAATACCCCTCTACTCTCTGTGTAAGAGCTCATCTTACTTTCCTTACTGAGTTCATCAGTTTTAGAATGGGCACTAGCATCCTGTATCACCAATATTCCACTGCAGAGTTCCACTTAATTATCTGTTGTGCGAAACATTTTACTTCAGATGTTTACTCATTTCATTTGTGCCAGTTTTACTGGCACACGAGTGCTGCTTTCAATCTAGCTGAAGAGGTGGTGGTAAAACTGCCTCTCTGAGGATGAAGGAATGTTTGAGAAGCAATGACTAGGTGTTATTTAGGAGAAACTATGCACACTGATTGAAAGTGAGACTGCACATAAACAGACACAGGGAAATAAACCATCAACATACATAGGAAATCACCATCACTGATGGCAAATGATTAGGGCATTTCTTGGCAGACAAACTGCCACTTGATGTAAAGTCCCATGAGCATTCATCTACCAGCTCGTCTGCCAAGAAATATCCTCTGCTTCTTTCAGAACTGGTTAATTAAAGTGTACCAATAGGCTATGCTAGGAAAGTCCACACCTGTTTCCCAAGCAGACCTCCAGTGAAAAGAGAAGAAACATAAGTAAAACAATATTTAGCAAAGATCCAAAAGCCAGCTACCAAGCACCTCTCAGTTTTTTTCATTACTGTTAAGTATCTGAGTGCATTTTTCCGCCCCAAAATTACAAGACAATTCAAATAATAAAACCTGTGCATTTTGAGACGTGAATGTCTTTTCCATACCATCTACACTCAGCACAAGTCCAGATGAAATAAGCCTGTATAAGTCTAGTTAAGACATAAAAGTGTCAGAGGAACATTGTCTCCTTATAACTGCTTTGTCAGGTATGTGACTGAATAGCAGGTGCTAAAGCAGCTTTAACATAATGATACATTTTAACAAAAAATAATCAGGCACAGCCATAGAATTTAAGACATTAAAAGTGACAGGTTCAAAACAGAGCTCTACCTAGTATTTGGGAAATTTACTTATGAAACAAATAAACTTTTTTGGGTTTGTGGAGTTTCTACCAGTAATTGTTTTGGATTTAAGGAACAATAAATTCAACTTATGGTTAAAGAGTATTAACTTGTGTAATCCTGCAACAAAATACTACTATAATACAGAGACAGAAACAAGAACTTAAACTAGTAAGGTTAAAGACTTTTCGACTGCCAAGCTAAAACTTGAAAATATCACAAAACATGTCACTTTATATACCAGTGACTCTTTTGGCCTTCTCCAAATATATTACACAAATAACTGCATTTAGACAAAGCTATAAGATGAAACTGCATCTTCATTCTCTCCAGAAACCATGGTAGGTAATAGAGATTAATGAGTTATTAATGCTTTAAACACATTGTATAGGTTTACAGTTGCATTTTCTTTTTTAACATGTCTTTTCCACATGAGTTGAAGCCTCAGGTTCAGGTAGGCAAACAGAAAGTAAGAGTGTAAATGAGTTCAAGGGTACACTTGAAACCCATTTGGGAAGCAGGAAGCTGATGCACCAAATCTACCACTGCCATAGAGCAGGAACTCCATAATTATATACTCTAGCATTAAGCCCAGTAAGATGTACTGAGTGTGATTCCCACTCAGGAAAAAACCCCCAAGTATCATTTAACACTTAAATGAAGTAATAGCTTTAGGACTTATACAAAGCGGCAGAAATAGAAGCAAGAAGACCCATTGGTCTCCACTGCACAAGTAATTTTCAAAATTTTAAACAATGGAGAAACTAAATTATTTAATTTGGATAAATAAAATTATTAAACTTAAATTGAATGACTTATCTAGATGATGATGTGTCAGATAAACCAACTTACTTCTTCTCCTGACAGATAGTAAGCTGAAAGTAGTCCACCGACGAAACGAATGTTCACTTCAAATACGGAAATTTCAGCATTCTGTTGAAATAAACATTAATTTATTTCTATAGATGCTTGTTTGGTTTGTTACACACACACACGTATATATATACACACATACATGTTTTAAGGCACAACAGGTATAAATAGCAAAACACAGAAGATGTAGGGAAGGACAACACAAGAATTTAAAACATTTCTTTCTCTTCCTCACTTTGACAAAATATTCTCTCTGTTATCCTCATCCTGCTCAACTTTTCACCTCTTCTGTTGGGTTATAAGGCTTTCTCTAAATCCATATAGCTGAGTACTTATCATTCCTTGCAGATGATTTAGCATTTGCCCAAAACATGCTCTGGGATTACATCCCACACTATCTCCCCTCACACCATCTCAGACAGATCAGTATTGATCAAAATGTCCTATCGAGTATTTTCCTACTTCAGTCTAAATGCAGCTTACTGCAAAAAAGAAGGCAACATTAGAATGAGTTAATTACATGCTCAGGAAAAAATGTAATCATTATGTGTATACACAAAGAAGATCTTCTGCTATTACAGTGACAGCCCTTTCCAAGCTGGCGTGGATAAATCTTTTACCAATGATAAAGACTAGGCCAGCAACTATCTCAAAACTCAAAGCACATTCTTCCCTGCCTTTTGAAATTCAAGCATAAACGAGGAATCTGAGTTTCACGTTTTTGTTCTTTATTAAGGCAATTTCGATTTCACCCCAACACATAACATTTAATCCACTCTAGGCATTCAGCTAAAAAAGGTGGTCTAGTGAAGTTTCTTAACTTTTGCTTTTTTATGTAATACTACTTTTTATATTTCTGTATTTCTGCAGAAAAAGGTATCCAACAGTGTCCCAGAATTTTGAGCACATAAAAAAGACGTTTGACTTTCCCATGTTCTAGGTTGTTCTTGCTTCTACTAAGTCACTTTTCCATTTTCTATTTGCCAACATACACTATAGCTATATTTAATATAAACCAATGCATGGTGGAGCTAATGGATTTTCTTCTGAAAGGCTTGCAGGCTTTTTTCATTCATCTAGCTTTTGTGCTTTTCCAGTTTAAACATTCAGATGTCAGTTTAAGTAGGAGGGAAGAAGTTGCTCCCTGTTTTCTATGGATTTTGAATTGTAGTCAAATGGCTTTACAGAAAAACCAACAAACAAACCAGCACTAGGCTACTTAATAAAAACATTACTTCATGCTTTACAGTTTCCAAGGTGCTCTGATTAAGAAAAGGTATCTAGACACATTGCAGAGTTGGTGAGATTTTGTAAATTGTAAAAGTACAGGCTTCAAAACACACTCTCAGACTTGCCACAATGCTAGTGGGTTTACATTCAGGAATTTAACTTTTCTCCTCTAAAATGTATTCTGCACTTCCCCCTTATAGAAGAGGATATAATTCACTCAGAATTACTCTGATTAATATATTATTAATATAGTATATATGTGTGTGCTGTATAATTTTTTTACATGAGTACAATTCAAAGGGACCAACAAAGTAAAGCTATGACATACATCTGTGTCTTGAAAACTCAGACTGGTATCATGGGTTAAGACTGCAAAATTATCTTGCTATCTTGCAATGTTCAGAACATAACACTCTTCCAAATTTATTTTGAGTATTCTAGGAATCTGCAGTTTCTCCTCTGTCACTGCTCTCCTCCACTGGTCCTCTCTTATTCTTTCTAAGAGGAATGACCAAGTTTAATTTCTGCAGCTTAATTTCTGTTTCCAAAATGTCTTTTTTTTTCCCAGAATCTGTTAATTCTCTTTCCAAGTGTTCAGTCATTGCCTCACTGAATGCAGCAATAAGGCAGATGAAAACAGGTATTCATCTCAACTTTAACATTCCTCTGCAGCCTTTTTTATTATGCCATGATCCACATTAAACCAGGGGATATAAAAACATTTAAATCCTCTAGAAATCTGAACTGTCTAGATGATGCATCTGTTCGTCTGCTAAGCAGGCTACCTGTGTAGGAACTACAGCACACGTACATTAAATACAGAAATCTACCTTAAAATCCAACACATAAGACACCTAGTAGAGAACTGATTTGACTAAAGAAAGGCTGATCTGACCTGATCTGATTTAAAAAAGGATGATTAAATGAGTGAAAGAGGCAGCTTCTCTTCCCTGGAGACTGAGCTAGCTGAAGCTCCTATGAATAGTATGAGAATATGAATATGTGAACTTCTTCAGAAGTTCAGGTTCTTTCCATTTCAATCCTGCGCCTTAGCACATGTCAAGTACCTTTCTTTGATGTGGGAAGGTTGAAGCTGTAAAGAGGTAGGTGTCAGATGAGGAAATGAGTTAATCAGATATCCCAGACACTTGTGTTTCCTTTGAGAACTGAATTAAATAACTTTTTGATTTTCAATTGCTTGAAGTAAATTGAGTGGTGTATGACCTGAATATTTTGTCTCCAGAATTTTATATTTTGCCTTTCTGGATTTAAATATGGCCACTTAACTCACAAAACCATTGCTATCTTTCAAGGAGTGCAAAGGAAGGCTCAGTATGTGTGCACTAACATCTGCTTCTGGAAATGAGTTACAGACAAGAAGACTATTTGGAAGTAATGAGAATAAAGGTTTTACTGTTGAGCCACAAAGATTAATTGCACTGCAATATTGAACATGTGTTGAAGGGGTGATCTTTTAGGACATTTCTCGAAGGCAACCATTGTTCTAATGTTATCAGATTCCCAATAGGTCACTTGAACCTTCATGTGAAATACTTGCCTCTTACCAAAATCTTTATGCAAGCCACTGAAGCAGACAAACACTGAAACAGTCATTCCATTAATGGTACTTTGAAAGCTTTATTCCTGATGCATAGTTACTCTTAAACTCATTGTACCAGGTTAGTATTGTTCTCAGCACACAAATAACAGTAAATGGCAAAACAATTAAAGTTTCACAATTTCACGTCAAGAAAATATCTCTAAATGGAAAGTTTGTGTAAAGAAGTAATCTGTTAAGAAAAATGAACTTGTCCTAAAAGTAGAAGGTTTCTGCTACACCAACTTGACCATCCTGGTTTGATTTTTAAATTTTTTGTATGATATGGCACACTGAAGATGCCACACCCTGATCATTACCCTCTTTTCATATATTTAATCATCCACAAACAGTTTGCACAAATAAGTCTGTATATTTCTACTCAGAAATCAAATTCTAAGCAAAACTATTTTTTATTTTGCTCTCAGATTAAGCTGCATATGAATACCTTATGATCCGTTTAACAGTACTAAATATATATCAGAAAAACTTTCATCTGAACTTCCCAAAATTTCTACTTCACCATCTATAGAGGTAAGAATTATTTTTTATTTTAAATTTAGCCGCCTTCTTCAAACAGTTATTGCATCACTTACATAGCAAGTCTGAGAAGTGGTTGAATAAATTCCATATGGAATTTTCATGGAAATTCTGTAAGGCAAAGTAACTGGATGTGTATATTTCAAGATGACTACAATGTTCCCTTTTTAAGGTACCAAATATAAAAGACACTCTGAACAACTGGATAAATATAATTTCCAATTTTATGGTCTTTACATTAGTGCCCCAAATAGACTGTGCTGTGTATGAGAATATCCGAAAATACCTTTGTTAGTACACATCTGTGCTAACATCTAAACATCAGTTTGATCTGATATTTTCAGGCCTACCTTTTAGAAAGGATTCTGAAAGTCTGTAGATACTTGGAAAATGTTATGTGTATTCAGAATAACACGTTTTTGTTTTAAGTCCAGGGCTTCACATTAAGTGCTGAATGTGAGTAATGGGGTTGCTCATCTTATATTTATTCAGTAATTTATCATTCACTATTTGAACTATAAATTGAATAGTCCAAGTACTATACAAGATCCAAAGAAATTGTGACTTCTGATCACTCTACTTGAGAAAAAATAGAAAACAAAAAGCAACGTATGAATCCAATATGCAGTGCAAGAGCAAAGCTGTGACAAATTTCAGGAATTTCATCTAGTTTCCCTGATTAGCTTCTAAAGATGAAATTATTTGGCAAAGACATACAATATCCTTTACATTGCTGGCTAGACACATAACAAAGAAATGTTAAAATTGCTTTTTAAGTAGAAGAAAACCCTTAGCTCAGAAACACTCAAGATGCTGGAGTAAATTACAGATGTAACTAGAAAATCTATTATACTAACTCCTTTAAAAGAAAGGGAGAGTGACAATGCCTTAGCAAGGCCCATCTTCAAAAAGCAACGAATATAACCAAATGGGGAGAGGGTAGACAAAATAAAGTGCCAAAATTTATATTATTTAGCCTGTGTTACTCTGTATTTCCATTTTATTTGCAAATCTATGACAGGGCCAATTTGATCTCAGCTGCATCTCACCACTCAACTTCCCTCATCCTTCCATAAACCAGAGGACTAAGACTACAACTGGTAAACTACTGAGGCTTCAAAGAGCTGCTATATTGAATATTGAAAACATTGTTCAGACAGCAAATTACTGTCAACTGGGCTCTCCTGAACGCCTTTGCCTATTGAACTCCTCCAGCTTCCCAAAAATCAGTATTCATATCCTTCTGGATCATTTCCTTAATGCATCTCATTTCTCATAATCTTCCTCTCCACTATTCACAGACCAAGGGCAAAATTATTTCCATCTGTATTTTCTCATGGGAAGTCACCCTCCCTTACAAAGAGAACATTTGAAACACAACATTATTTTATTTATGCAGTGTTAGGTTCCACCTGGCACTCACCAGCAGCACTGGTTATGTGTTCTGCCATTCAAAATTCAACTGGAGAAAATACTGTGTGCTCTTTGCACAGATTAATGTATTCCCAACAATCAAGTCATCTTAATTTATATTTGATAAAGAGCTTACTCTCTTAGTTTTTATAAAGATAACAAAAAATAACGCCACAAATCCTAACATACTATTTGTTTCAGTCTTCTCTATTGCAAAGATTCCTTCCAAAACTTTCTTTACTTTGGCTCTCCTGTTCTTGTAGCATCAAGAGTGTATAGAACTCCAATCACTTAATCTACATTTCCATCTATTGCTCCTCTGTACAAGGAATATAGCAACTCCCCCCACGCACAGACACCGTGGCAAGCAGCCCATATCCTGCAGTTTAACAAGCTGTGCAAGAGAACACCAGGGACCCTATACTGAACAATGCTGAATAATGTATATAATTCTAGACTAAAAAGTGGACACGAAGGGCCCACATTTCCTGTGAAATGAGATGAACTTGTAATTATTATTACTATTAAATAATAATATTCCCCTGTCGAAGAACAAAGGTTAGGAACAGCAACAAATGTTACCATTTTCAAGCAGCCCAGGAGTTACCATAGAATAGAATTACTACAATAGCTCACTTTCTACTATTGTAATTAAACAAGATTTTAATTACTTGCAATTGTGGGGAAAAAAAATTTCCCTCATATTCCACAAATGAAAGTTACTGGCAGCTTGCTAAAATATTCTGTTCCCAAAGACATGGGAAACAATCTTAGCAACCTTTTTATCACAAGTGCTAAAGCCTGGTTATTGCATAACATGTTATTTAACCTTGCTGAAGTCCCTGCATGGCAAACTGCAAGATCTTCAACAGGCACAAAATTAAAGTGCTACTGAAGGCATTAATAAACTCTAGCAGCAAAAGAACTGCGTTTAGTAATGAATTTGCAGGATCTCCTTTTAGCCCATCAAAATAGGGCTAAAATTACACATAATCAAAACAAAATCAAGTCACTTTGAAGTCTGGCATTTAGAGTGTACTAATAGGTTATGTGGCAAACTAGTAATCAAATAGTTCCACAAACTAAAGAACCATTTTCAACTGCTGGCTTTCTTAAGATTTCTCTCCGACCCATTATGCATTTTCTCACACCTCCCACATGACTTTTTTTTTTTTTTTTTTTATAATGGAAAAGCTGTTCCAAATTGTTGTATTAGGAAACTTTCTGATATTCTCACTTGAAGAGGAAGAACAGGAAAAATAAAGAGCCAAAAAACCATAATGTTCCATGTCAGAACACTAGGCTGTGGATTGTTAAATACAATTACAAATCAATCCTAATACATACAGTTTGGGAATAATAGGATTTAGATTGGTAAATGCTGAAGTTTGAAATAAGCAAACTGAAGTCTGGAAGTCTGTCCTGTTATTGATTGCCACAACAGATACAGCCAAGTCAATGATAACTGCTGGAAGCCTTACTTATTACAGATTCAAATAATATTTCCTATTCTGGGATCTTGGAAAGGGGGTATACTATTCTATACATGACAGTAGAGAAAAAAACATTATTTCAAGTTTCTTCACTTTTACCAGTTCTTTTCCAGTTCACTCACAAAACTTCTAGATTGCATGAAGCTCCTGAGAAAACCTCTTTAAAAGATACTCATATTTGCTAAGCTAAGCACAAAAATGAGAATCAGAACTGGTAAGTTAGCCTTCAAGCTTCAAAAGTGGTATGTAAAATCCTTTACTTAAGAGCATTGGTAGGACACAAGACTGAGGGTACCCTCACCTTCTTACTTATTCCCCTCTCTTTATGCAGTTCTTCAATTCATTAGTACATGTCTTTGAGAGCAAATAATGAAATGCCCTTCATACTTTCCCAATTTCCCTCTTATCTGAACAAGTGGCTTTCTGCTCTGTGCCTCGTTCCCATTCTGATCCTGTCTGGCTACACTTCCATCAGACGTCCAGTCAGCTGGTCATGTTATGAATTCAAGCCCTGTCCCATGTACAGTTTGATTGCTAGCACCTTCTGGTCTTGGTGTGGGCCCCTATTGCTCCAGTCGATGTCCAGACATGCTTTAGGACACCATGTAGACCACGGACTGCTCCCAGTAGGCAGCACAAGCAAGACTGCCCTTTTGCACAGAACGAGTTTAGCAGGGATGAAGAAGAGGGGAATGGATCACTTAGTCACTCATCCTAAAGACACTGGGGTGTGTTTGGGTGTAGATGCAGAGCACCATCAATTCCAGTACTTATAAACTCCCAAACCTTCACTGCTGTGCCATGTGGCTCAGCTCCTGCACCACACTACTCCCTGACACCTAACCCCTTCATTTGCCTTGTTAAGATGCCTTTTCCTCTCTCTCTCTTTCCAAGCATATACTCAATGTCATTTGTCTCTTGCACTGCAGAGACTGATAGCTTTTTCCTCCCCAGTATGAAGCAGAAGTGGGCTGGTGGTACAGAAATTCTTTCAGAAAGCTCTGTGTGTGTGTGCAGCTCCTGAAATAAATAAGGAAAAATAAGAGCAGAGGAGCAGGCAGCAGTGTGTAGTTGTAGCTAGGAAACAGCCAAGCTCCCCAAAGATCCCATGAAAGACTGGTTCCCTTTTCCTCCCTTGTAACCTGCTGACACACAGCCCAGCCCAGCTGTTGCAGCCTTGGGCTGTGCACTGTGTGGGGAGGGTCAGAACAAAGCCTTGGCTTTATTAATTAGAAGAGCAAAGATGAATCCCCCAGAGAGAGGAAGTGATTTAACAAGAGAACAGAGCATATATCCATGATGCTACTCAAAGCAAAGACCATGTATTCAGCCACTGCAAATGTCATCTCTTTCCAAAGGTACAAGTATGTCTACATCTGTTGTAATATTGACAGAATCAGAAAATGCAACTTAATTCCTGAAGGAATGGCTCAGTTGAGCTCAAACTTCTGCAAGGTTTCAAATGAAAAAAAATGTCAGCAGTTGTGACATAAAAAAGCTCCAAGCATTGTAATGTGGATATCTCAGTTAAAAAATTACAGGGTTACTAGCTACAGCTGTAATGAAATAGCCTGTTATTCTCCAAAAGGGAAAGCTTCTGAACATATCCACTGACAAGCTTACTAAAATACACAAGTTTGCCAAGAAAGGTGCTGCTGGCTCAACTAGAATTTTCCTTCAAAATCAAAACCTATCTTCGGAAAGGTAAAGAAGAGCAATCCTGACATCTAATTCATTGAACTGCGACATTGAAATCTAACGCATAAAGAGACGTTGCCATTTCCCATTAAGTCACCATTATTCCATAAATCCTTTCATGTGGATAAACTAGTCCTTATTTTACAAAGTGACATTAGGAAACTTTTATGATCAGGTGTTGAGAGAGGTGTGAGTTCTGGCCAAATAGTTTGATGAGTATCTTTTAGAGTTTATAAAATTTTCCTATATCCAGCTGCACTGACATAGAACATAAGGAGAAAAAATTCTGCTACAGAATACAGTCACAGTAATCTTTGTAAAGAGCATCTTAAAGAAAATTAAAGATTTGAATGACACGGTTCTAAGAATAAATGAAGAGAAAAACTTAACCTATTTATGCAAATAAAGACCAAATATGCTGATTAAGCAGTTGCTGCCCAGGAAATGACCAGAAACATCAAACACAAGTTTATACTACTCGGAAGAAATAACTCTTAAGGATATGTCAGTGTGTCAGTTATTCCAAACAAATCATGGGACAAAGGTTTCTAAAACAGAAGCAAGTAATAGTGTACATAACATTTTTGCAGAGTATGTCACATAAGGCCTGATACATCATAAATGCTGAAACACAAAAGAGAACATCAGTTCTTTAAACTGTAAGATATAAATACAAAATGGCATTTGAATCTGAAACCTATACTTAAAGTGGGAAAAAAAAGTGCTTGCAACAATCCAGCCACTAAACAAATGGATATCTATTATTAAGTTTGGCGCTGCAATTATTTATTTTAATTTCCTTGTTCCAGTTTGTGAAAATTTATCTACTTGCTGCTGATGCCAATGTAAAATTCAATTACACATGATTATGAAGCATTAGGAAAATAATTTTGTGAGGTGTTGAACTCCAGGCTGCTATTTACAGGAATATCAGTAACAAGATACTGCTAGTGATGCATGTCAGTGTTATCTGTGAAGTTGTTTTGGTAAATCTGCTTGACTCCTGCATTGACCAACTAATAGAATACAAAATTTCTGACATTTTCTTAGCTTATAAGCATTACTGAGAAAAAAATAGGTGCATTAAAAAGAGGAAATTTAGGCAATATCATCTTCAAGTTTCTGGCATCGAATATAGCAAGAATTATGTAAATCCAAAGATTTTCATGTAAATAATATAAATCACTTTACAATACTTTACAGTGTTCCTTCAAGCAGAGCTCAGCTCATCGTTTTAAGAGGAGTTTGTTATTCTCTGTTGTCTTATCGTGTTTTTTAAACATCTTGATTATACCAAGCTAATAAGACAGTAATTTAGTATTACAAAAATACCTTTAGTAAAAAAAAATCTTACGCACAAAATAAAGTTAGTATGTCATTCAGGCTTCTGACACTACACAAGAGCACTGTTTAATACCCTCTATTTACATTACAAATGTAAATATAAATGCTAAATCACTGCTTATATAAACTAGGAAATATCCACTCTTATTAACTCCTTCTAAAAAGGATAATTAATTCTCAAGCTTGGAAGAGAACCTAATTAAACATGACTTTTGCATAACTTATTAGAAAGAGTACTTTGTTTTCAGAAAGCGTTTCTAACATGAAGTATGTCAACTACAAGAGTTTTTAAGTGCTCAGTGTACTGTGCCTACCTTACTGATCAGAGGTGCTTCAGCAGCCCTCTGTACCCAACAATAAATCCTCTGGCCCAAAAAAAAAAAGGAAAAAAAAAAAAAACAAACTCAGGACTTCTCAATTTAATTGAAGAGGTTCCTGCTTGTTCAAGGTCTTCCTAGAATAAAAGCTTCAATAATGAACTTTGCCCTCAGCTGCATATTTGCCACTTAATAGGGTGATTTGTGATTTTGATGCAGCTGTGAAGACCTAATGCTTCGTAAGGCTAAAGCAGTTCAGTTGTGCCAATAGTTCAGCCTAACTCATGATATTCAACTTAACTGGAGTAGACAAAGGAACCTAAGTAGTGTGTATCTATGGCATGTACCTTTATCTAAACACAAGTAAAATCTGTGGAAGATTTCATACAGGGAAATGTAAAAGGTTTACATAATGAAAAAATTTATGCTTGGAGGGTCCCTATTCTGCTATCCAGAAAAGCTGGAAAGGCTGTTTTTTACTTTACAATGGCAAATACTCTATTTCCTTTTTTCCTTCCTTCAGTCCAGCTCATTATCTTCCATCTACCTACAGCTCTCTGATTGAAAAAGAGCATATAAGCAGAGCAGTAAATTTCCTATCTTCCAGCTTCCGGCTTTGTTCCATCTATCAATGAACTAGATTCTTTAGCCTTGCATCATGCTTGTAATACTAGAACCCAGTCCTCAGTTGGCCCCTGGAGACTAAACAGAGCATTAAATGTTAATCAGCAATGCTCCTTACCACATTGAAATCCAAGTTTTTTTCAACCCACTCCTTGGCTTCCTTGAACTCTTCTTTCATTTCCATGATGTATAGTGTATCAAGAGCATCCACGATTGTTGCTCCTTGGATGTTACCTGAAATACATGAAGAGACAGTGATTTACTTTCCAACAGAAGACTTTTCAGTTAGATATAATTAATTTAAATTAATTCCAATTTTAAAATTCAATTTCAATTAATCCAATTAAAAACTGGGTGCATAAGCATTCAAGTGGTAACTAGTAATTCACAGCCCTTACTTTGATTCCCATGCCACAACACAACATCATAATATTTAAGTATTTCTTCCACTAATGAACTTCTGAAGAGCTGTTCTAATGCACTGTATTACTTCAGCCATAATTTTGCTTTTTAAACCACTGATAGAACAGCTCACCGTAAAATGACATAAAACCCAGTAGATCTCAGTAATTCAGAAATTCCTGTTTCTTCCAGTTTGGAATGAAAACGATCAGTTTCTTTTTTGTTTTTTTACACAATAATATACATAAAGCTTTAAGAAGCTGGTGAGTACTGATCTCATTTCAGTTAGGAAAGCCCTTTAAGAAGTATAGTCTGTGGAAAACAATTTTTCTGATATTGTGCACCACCATGTAACCTGCACAAGATAGCAGTGGGGGAGGCAAAGGCAAACTTGCACACGTGGCTTTGTCAGCTCAGGAGGGGCTGCAAGGCACTGGTTTTCAGAGTAAGGCACTGGTGGTCTGCAAAAGTGGCACCCTTCTACCTCTGTTACAGAGATGGCTAAGAGCTAGCCTTGACCTAACTGCAAGATGAAGTATCATCAGTATGTTGGCTTTGGAATGGATTAAATGTTTATCATCCTGTACTGAAAGGTTAAAGCGGATGGTGGGGTTCAAGAAAACACAGTCACTCAAAATACTTTCCCAAGCTTACTTCAAATTTACCTTGACCTTTTCAAAATACCATTTTTGTCTGGGAGGAGTTTCAATTCCTATTTATGGGAAAATGTCCAAAATTCAATTTTGACCACTCTACTAAAATTTGTATTTCCTAACTTGGCTCCCACAGCTTTCATAATGAATGGAAAACTGATGTTGTATTTTAGAGAAGACTGTGATACAGTAGTAAACATTTAGAATTACAAAATAATTTAGGCTACAATCAACAGAGAAAGTCATTAGATCCAATCCCTGTTTCCCTCAGCAGGGCTAATGAGTCAGGTGAATAGCTGTCTACTCATTCCGGAATTGATTGTACCAGGGGAGTAACAAGACAGTAGCTACAACTAATTAAGGAACTTGATTATCATCTTGTCTCTAAAATACCTGACAAAAAAGTAAACTTAATTATGTAAACTTAGCAAATATCAGAATTCAATTTTTCATATTTAATAAAGAAAGCTACTATATCAGTCAATTCTTGTGTTCACTGCCATCATGGGTTTCTGCTTCCACATGAAACAGAGAGGTGATTGGAGAGCTCTATATAGCAGGATTGACATCACTTTCTTAAATTAAGCTTCCAGGTAGAAAATAATTTTCCACTTCCACCATCTTAAACAAAATAATATTTGAGGTTATTACAACAGTTACTCACTGGGTATATTTAACAGAATCAGATACTTTCTCTATTTTAGCAGCTGCTTATACCACCCATTTTTGAAATGTCACTTTCCTACTCTGAAGGAAGTAATCCCTACATTTTCCCCCAGATATTCCACTAATAAAACTGCAGCATACTTCAGTAAGAACAACATAATATCCTTCAAGAGCTTATTTGGAACTTGGCTGCCCTTCTCTAATATTACAGGAAAAGTATTCCTTTAAAGTTGGCTAAGCAACTTATATTTTTCCTGAGCTTATGACAAAGTGAGAGTGGAAAACTGCTGGAGGACATCTGCTCAAGAACACTACTGCAAAAGCTCTGGAGATGTCTGTTAACTCCATACAACAAAAGCAGTTCCTAGTGAACCTTTAGAACTGAGCTCTACTTACAGAAAAATCATCTATAACCTGATTTGCTTCAGTGGATTGTGATAGGCTCACCATGCAAAGACATTCTTTGTGATAATCCTCTTGTAATACAACTAACACCACCACTAAACAGTTGAGCTTTCAATTGTAAGGATTAGTACTTGAGCTGCAACTCACTACTAAGTCAGAAGAAAAAGAGGAGAAAACTTAATGAGAAATCGCCCTTGGAGTCACCTACTTACTATGATTTTTTTTCCTGAGTCTGGCCTATATGGCCTGCTTAAAGCAGAGACAGAAAAAAAATTCCTAGAATCTAAAGTAGATCTTACTTTATTTACTTCTTCTATTATTCTGAAGGCTCAAAAATATGGAATAAAACCATTAATGGGACCATTAGTCAAGTTTGTCTCAAACAGCTGTACTTCCGAGTTCTTGATGAAAGATAAAAGAACGGAGAAAGGGTCAGTTTAGAGGCCAGAATCATGACTTGTGAACAACTGCAGTTTATGCTAAGTGAGCCAACAGGATAACTTAAACTTGAGAGTAGTATGGAAATTGTGATGCTGAACAGTTCATTAATAACCAGTCAGACAAACCAGTGGTGGGGGTAGGGGAAGGAGTGCAAAGAAATTAAATGAACATTTCTTATTATTGGAGAAGACCAAATATTTCATAAGCCTATATAAACTATGCTTCTCAAGCACAGCACATAAATTATTAAATAGTTATCACTGTTGTTTGTTCCTACACAATATTCCCAAGGAATTACACAGCAGTCATGGTCTACAAGAAGCAAAGATTATTGCTAGGCAATTACAGTACACACTCACGACACAGAATATTTGGACAAGAGGACTGTTTTCCTATACACCTACAGTACTGCTATAAATTTGACTAACAGTGAGCACCATGTTACAGAGTGCCAGCAAAGTTGCAGCCACCATGGTAGAGTTTCATAGCTGCCCTAGGTAGGAGGAAGATATCACAATATTTGGATAAAATTCATAGACCTCAGGTAAATACAGATATATTTTGCAGATAATTTAAAGAAATATATATATATATACACTTGAGGTAGAGAAAATGAACTTGAAACTCATAAAACATATGCTCAGAGGGAGTAATTTTGATGATAAAAGAGATAACCAGATGTACAAGCCTACCAAAATGAAGAATTATTAATCTCTACCAAAACCTCCAGACCAAGTATTCATGTATGCTCCATTTTACTTCTACTGTTAACCTTTTACTTTTATCTCTCCTCTTTACTGACAGCATAATTTACTCCAAGGGAGTAATAGAAAAAAAAATAAAATATAAAAACATAGACATGATATGATTAACATATTTTGCACATAAAATAGCCTACTATTAACTGAAAAGAATGCAAAATATATCAGTCAACATTAAATTTCCAGTAGACTATCGAGAAACATCTACACAACTTCCTTAAAATCTTAAGAACACTTCAGAACATCTACAGAACACTTAAAATCTTAAGCAATGATCTGGAAGAAAACAAAAAAGAACATATTGCTAACAAGATTTGTGGACTATTAACCACAATGGCTTATTACCCAGCATTTCAGAATAGTATGATGTAAAACACAGGTAGCCTACATCTCCTCTGGATAATGCAAAGTCGGCCCATTTAAACTGCATGCTTTTTAATATGTGCCAGTGTATGTGCATGCAAATAAAAAAAAAGAAGAGATTTAATTAGAGAATGGAGTACCATCTCAGGATTAGGCAGCAAGAGCAGAATAAGAGTGATCAGAGGATGAATAACTTTGTAGGAGTTTCCAGAATGCCACTGCAGGGGAACTGCTCTGGATGTGAATGACAACCTTATTAGCACAGCTCTGTGACTGAGCTTATATGGCCATATGGTTTAAGAACCACAGCTGGCTCATGGCCAAACCCTTTGGAGCATGTGCCAAAATAAGTTCTCACTTGTCTAGCCCAGGCTTTTAGACATGGCCAAAAGAGTCTGAAATAGAATACTTCAGAATCAATGCAGGTTGGTGCACTTAATTAATAGTTTACAATTTCCTCCCATCCCTTGCACACTGAGCCGGGCATTCAAGAATACATATAGGTTTGACTAAAGTAACATTTTGATTTGAGCTGTAGGTTTCTCAGAGCATTGCTTCAAAAGCTGACTCATATCTTAGAACAGTGTTTTCCTTTATTTAAAGTTCACTGAAAAGGTTCCTATGCAATATCATTAGCAATTTAAAGTGTCAAGAGTGATTAATTATTAAAGTGTGCTATGCCAAAACATGAAACTCTTGACTCAAGTACTGGCAAACCCTCAGCAATATTAACACTTTTAATTTCAGTGACTATTAGCACCTGGTAAGAGTGGGGAAAGAAAAATCCATTCAATTTTTAACAAATCTAGCTTTTCGTACGTGTAACATGAAACAATATAGCGATATTTCTAGAATGCTCTTCTAAATCTCCGGTATTTTATACATCTGTGCATTTCAGAGTCAGCTCTGGTCTTTGAATTTGATAAAGCTCAAATAATTTTTCCTTCACTGCTTATCTCTGTGCTTCCTGCAGAAGCCTTTGGCATCCACCACACCTCTGGCACTGTGCAGCTCAGCTATATGTTTTGTTATGAACCACCTCCTTTTGTTTGAACATGCTGCCTAGTAATTTGCTATCTCCACCCTTCCTTACAAAGGATATCACTCCCCACAAGGAACAATAAATCCTTGTTCATTGCATATGCCACTATGCCACTTTTTACCTCCACATATTTTTCTGGAAAGTTGTCAAGCTTTACTACTTGCTATGAACTCAAGTCTGCCCGTTCTGTGTATTAATTCAGAATTATACCTCCCGTTTCACTAAGTGCCAGTTTAAATTAGGAACCTTTTCTATTTCTAAGTGCAATTATTGCCTGTTGGGAAATTCTTCTGGGTTTGTGGAAGTGTTTGCAGCTTGCAATTGTCAAAGATACCCCAGGTAACTTATTTGCACTGTCAAATTTCACTCTGGTCATTTGATTTTCCAGCATTGGGATGAGTAATTTGAGAGTGTGGCTTCAGCAGCAACCGATTCTGGTGAGACGCCAGTAATAAGCCTGAAAAATGCTTTTTGGAAATCTAAAAAGACAATACACTTGTCTTTGTCATGCAACATGACCTCTTCTCAAAAATGCTGTGTTGAGTAATTCATCCACGTATCTGTTAATGTTATTCTTTATACAACTTCATTTAGCTGAGATAGATGTCAGGCTTGCTTCCAAAATTAAAACCACATACTAAAACACAAAATTTCAAGGAATACAGCAGGAACAGTGAAGACGAACAAGATTGGGGTGGGGGAAAGATTTTGAATCCTTTTAATTTAAATTAATATACTGTTTAAACACATGCAGAATTAATTGCCTAGGCTATAGTAATAAACTTAGAGTTTGAAAAGACACATTGCTATACACTGCCAAGACAGTTTTGGATATAAATTTTGGCAGGCTTTAAAAATATTCACACACCTCAACACTCCATAAAAGAAATGACAAAAAACAGTTCAAAGTGGGAGGATCAGGATCTTACTAAATTATAGGACTTTGAGGTTTGCTGATTGTGAGTATTTATTAAATGCCTCCCTTTTTGCCTCCAGAAATGGTCCTTTTTCACTTGCAGAGATTAATTATACTATGCCCACAAGTTACAATATAAAACTGGCAATACTGCACATGAAACACAGCTTCAGATAATTAAAAAAGCCCTTTAGTTACAGTCACTTAAGTGCAGAAAACACTTCTAGAAAGAGCTCTCTGCTAGTGCAGCAACACTCATTAGTTTTAAAACTAGTTCAGAAGGCTTAGAGAGGAATAGCTCCTAGCTTGAGGGGTTGGTGGTGGAGTGCTATGAAAACAAGGCAAAATTGTGATTTTGCCACTTTCGCAGTAAGAAGGTAGATTAATAAATCTCTGCTTTAGCTAACATTGTTAACAGTAAACTGAAACACACAGGTTAAAGGGCCTACTTTCTACTAGTAATACTAGGAATACTACTACTAGGAATACTTAGAGAAGAATTAGTACTCATGGAAGAAGTCATGCTAGGAGATATGCCCTCTTTTGCTAATGGACAGATATGGTGCAAACAGATGCTGAGCTATCCTAATTTATTCAATTAATCTAGAAACAATTGTACACCTCATGGAATTAAACCAATAAGAATATTTCTGTCTTTTCAAATAGCTGCCACAACATGGCAAATGCAAAGGAAATAAAAACATTGCAGGGATGTGCTGAAAAGACATTGCCAATCGTCAGAGGCATGTATGTGGCACCAGCTTCAAGGAGAAATGTTTCAGTTCACACATGTTTCAGTGCTTCTCTAAAGGTATGTTATTCTTGGTGTGCACATGTGAGAGAAAGCAACTTCTGCTCATAACATTAATATATCTACAGTCTGCCAGTCTAAAGACTTTCTCAACTTATTACACACACCCTTCCACACACACTGCCTGCAGAATACCAGCAAGATCAAGGCAGTTCCTTGACTTCACAATTTGTTTTCATGGCCTGAGTTTGGGACAAAAAAATGTCATTTCCAAGTTCAGCAAGAAGTCCTCAGCCTATAGAATAGCCCTACTACTAGTGAGTAGTACAAGGTGCTAAAGCAAGGTTCTTTTCCTTCCCCCAAAATTAGAACCACCAGTTGTCCCTACCCTTTCTCCCAACAACACCCCACTGGCCATTTTCCTCTTCTCTTAGCCTAGCTATAGTGTCTGTATTTCATGATGATATTTCCTAAGCCACATCTATGTGTAATTACACCTCTCAAAAGCCATCTTGTTTTTGTCCTTCTGAGGAATGGAGCATGACAGTTATGACTTGCCTTCAAGACACAACAGTCATTATAATCTACCTGCAAAATGGAGATAGAAAGGAACCATGCATTTATACTTTCAAAATAAGTTTAGAAGCAGTATCACTTGAAAACAACTCTCCTCTTCTGTGCCAGGAGAGTTGTATTGTAACTTATATAACATAAAGCACCACACAGCACTGGACTCTGCTGTTCCTCACAGTGAGAAAGTAAAAAGTCTTTATCCCAGAGCAGACACTCCCTGTCCATGCAAAGCAACGTAAATGCAACAATTAATTCAAAGGAGGAGAAGTGTTTAAAATCAAACAGTGCCTAACAAAATACGCTGTATTTTACCGATACTAAGACAACACAAAACTTGTATTTTTAGAACAATTGAGACCTGGCAGCAAGAAGAGAGTCTTGGCAAATTGGAGATAGTTATGGATGATAGTGAACAGAAGGTCTTGATTTCTGAAGGATGGGAGGAAATTCACAGGACACAGAGCTGAAGGTAACCTATTCTCCACTGATCCAATTCAGAATTACTTTGAATTAGTCAAACATTTGCAATTTTTACAAATTTTTTTTAAAATAAGAAACAAGGAAGATAAGGAAACTTTTCCATCCTTTCGTGAAGGAAAGAAACCCAACATACAAACAGGTCACCCTTTCATTGTTTTATGAAAAAAGCATAAAACATTTGTTGAATTCAAACGTGAAGGTACAAATCAGATCTAATCATCTGAGGACACTTACAGAAGCAAGATTTTGTTCATAGCTCTCAGAGAACCATGAAAAGAACAAAAGGCAATTATGGGCTCAGGCAAGGGTAACTTATGAGGCAGACCTGCTTG
Organism: Sturnus vulgaris; assembly: GCF_052056855.1. NCBI lineage: Eukaryota > Metazoa > Chordata > Aves > Passeriformes > Sturnidae > Sturnus > Sturnus vulgaris. Next base: position 66,052,541 of record NC_142245.1, on the reverse strand, counting down.
CAGATATGCTGCTCTTCAGTATTCTGTAAAGCAATTCAGCAGAAATAAACCTAATGTTTATTTTGATTTGCACCAAGATCAATAAGATTGAAGATGTTTTTAAGGAGAACTCCTCAGCAATAAGATCTTATACCAGATGATCAGGATGAGAAACTGATCTGCATTTAGACTGACTCTGGCTCTTACTCCTTTAAATGCAGTATTATTTTTCAATTCAACACTTGTCCTGTTTCACAGAGAATTGTACCTGAAGTGACTTTAACTTATGCAACATCCACAGAACTCCTGCTTAAGATTTTCACAATACATCTACAGCTTGTTCTGCGTTGCAAATTCATGAAATATTTTTATTAAATAAAACATTAGAAATTTTTATACTACTTCTGATTTCAAATGAAACTACTTTAAGCGTTTTTATTTTCGAGATTCATGCCATTTTGTTGTACTGCAAGAAAACAGAATTCCATTACATAGTTCCTCAAATAGATTAAATTGCACAACTATCATTCTCCTGAAGACAATAAATAATTTTTATTTTTAGAGAAGAGAAGGAAATAGAAACATGACAACTCAACCTTGAAGTTAATTCAAACTACTCTGCTTCCAAGAACTCAAAAATAATTCCAATAACTAACTAGATAATAATTACTTATTAACATTTTTGATGTTACCTTGGGGTAGCCAAGCAGTGCAGCAAGATCAATGTAGATGTTGTATTTTGCAAATTATTTTTGTAATCACAACTGCTGTCTCTAAGCAACCTCCAAATATAGTTGGGGATTTGATAAGTGCTCTATTTAGGCTGTTTTAGGAAATGTTTCCACTTCAAGTTATCTTTTGCAAACATTCAACAAAGTAACTTCCTCTTAAAATCAAAATAATGTATTGATTTTGTATCAGCTATAGAAATTAGTAATTTTTCATGTTTCTGTTTAGAAAACAAGCTATTTTTTGGAAAACAAGCTATTTGAATAGAAAAGTTGGTGTCAAACAGTTTAATTCTTCATTTTTCTGCAAAACTGAAGATGATGACAGTTCACAGGGACTGTTTTCTTATGCTTCCTCGGAATGCTGTTTCTCTTCAGCTACTATTTAACCAGCTACAAGTCCTACTTGGACACTGAGGAAGTCTTGCTTCATTACACTGGATTTCTACAGTGTGCCTCTCCTACTAGAACTTTTCAGTCCCATATTTGTTCTACACTGATAACAACTTGTCCTTTATTTAACATCTCCTGTGCAGTTTTTAGAGGTACAAACAACAGTTCTATTAATGAAAAAGAAAGCCTGATAAGGGAGTCTGTTACAAAGTTATAAGAAATGGAAATAAATTCCTAAGAACTGCACACAGCTTCAGCTACCTTTGTGACTGTAGAGAGAATTGCTTGTTCCTTGTAAAGGATTTCTCCTCTTCTCCACCCTATTCCCCTTACTTCCCTGCTTACTGAATGTGGCATCAATGATTTCCATAGTAAATGTTTAAGACAGGACAGTATTTATTGGAGCAAAACTATATTTTTATCATGCAGCAATGCCATGCTCCATTTATTCTCATTCAGACACTAATCTATAAAAGTCACAGAAAGCACCTTCATTTACTGTTACTTTTTATACATAACAGAAGCAAGAAATATCATGCTGCATGACAGGGACAAGAAAGAAAACATGTTTATCACTTATAAGCTTTTCAGCTGATTTACTGTTTTATGCTAACGTCACTAAGCACAAAAATACACTCTACTCACCAAATAAATTGCTTGAATGTCCTTGCTTAGATATGGGTTTCAGTTCATTTAATCCCCATGCGTAACGCTTATAATTATCCCAGGCATGCTTCATCATCTGTAGGGAAACGAAAGCAGGATTATAATGTTGATTTAGCAAGAAGCCACAGCAAACACCAACTTGAGAATATTCTCAATATTAAAAACATTTAACTCAATTCTTAACCAAATTCCTGCTGTATGCACTAGAGCTATGAAATATTCAATAAAGAATAACAGTGGCACTGTTTTCCAGGTGGCAGTGGGACCATTGCTCTAAAAATTACATTATTGTTCTCTCCACTTCTGTTACCTGCAAACCTATGGTCAAGACACACTCAAAAATAAGTAATTTTTAGGAAGGGAATTCACTGTGTCATATATCAATTCGATTGAGATTTTATTTCCCTTCAGCATATACCTCAGAAACTGAGGGAAATAACATTTTTAAAGGAGGTTTTTTCCCTAAAACCTTTAGATTCTTTGAGGTGAAAATAAAGCTTACAGTAGTTTTCAGATTCTGGCAGAGACCTGCTTGCATAAAACTAGTTGGTTCAAGCTTAGCACAGCTAGTAACAGTACAAGCATGGTAAAGTGGGCAGGCAGAACACCTAGAAAATGTTTTGAGGTTTTTACAATACAATCTTTTACGACTATAAATGCACCTGTAAATGCTTTCACATGTCATTTTGCAGAAAGAGACGAAAACCTTTACAACTAAACATATCACCACCAAATCATATTTTGCATGAGAAGAGGTGCACCACAAATAAATATCGCTTTAGGAAACTGCCTTGCAGAGCCCAGCACAGCAGTGCTGTGGTAGGAGAAGGGGGCATCCACACCAGAAGCCAGGGGGGTGGGTTGACTCAAGAATAGCTCACACTCTCCACCATCATCACCAGACATATGTAGCCTGGACTGTCCTTTTCCAGGGTGCTCCAGGTGCATGTCCAGGAGCCCACCTGCCCCTCCCCATACATGCAGAGAGAATGCATACAGCTCTGCAGGCCTGGTGACAAACCACTGCCACTCCAGCAGGTCCAACACCTCCTCTTACCAACCACCACTTTTAACACCTGCTCAGCAAGAGTCTTCTTTAAAGGCCACCACAAGCAGCATGGCTTTATATAACAGAAAGAAAGATTTTGCTTCCTTGCTGTCCTTCCTCCCCTCTTCCACAAGGCAGAGTAGTGCTGGAAATGCCAGAGGTCATCTTCTAGACAAAAAGTGACAATTTCAGACCTTTTCAAAGATACTGCTTCAGGCTGTCAAATGACAACACTGCTCTGTCCTTGCTTTCAGACCTCTTCTTGAGGCCACATGTGTCAAGGATAATTCTGTTAAATAACAGTTACAATCCTAAATTTAAAAGAAGCAGCCTTGGGACATGCTGATAATAGCAATCCTGCACTTTCTCCCTTCCTCTTTCCTTTGCTCAAACCTCAGAGAAATTATGTCAATTAAAAATCTGCATTAAGCCATACTACAAAAAATGACAACAGATTTCCTAGAATACTGCTATACTTGCGAGAATAAACATTTCTCCACCATTAATGGGAGAAAAAATGCACTCCTATCCAGCAGGAAAATTTATGGATGTTAATCTACACTACAGGTCCAGCTTTAAAAATACAAAAATTGGCAATGGCAGTTAATATGTGAGCATTTTCAACCAAAAGATTAGCCTGGTGTCAGATCTCAGCTGAAAGGCAGCAGTTCAGAGGTCCTGTGGCAATGGTCTCAGGCCATGGATGGCAGTGATATGCCAAATGGCAGGAGTGTGTCCATTGCTTGACTTCATTGCAGAATGGCTTAGGAGCTCTCCCACGATGGGGCTTTTTGTCTCAAAGCAGAACTGGCAATAGCAGTCAACTGGCAGACTTTCTGACTATGGGGCTTTCCCAATCCCTGACTACAAAGATCAAGACTACATGAAACCAATCATTGGTCCACAGCGTATTTTCTAATTTACCAATTGAATTTTTCTGGTAATTTTGTCATTATACAAGAAATACTTATTCTGCCCCGACATCATATCCCAGATCTGCAAGCTCAGCTTTAGATATTAACGTACAAATTCTCAGAGATTTCAGGAGGTTAAATCCTATGCTTTGTCAAAGCTTATTTTCTCAAGCAATCACATCAGAATCTTTTCATTTGTTTAATCTTAATCAGGGCACACCACACAAAAGGCCCCTTTTTAAAATTTTTTTTTAATAAACTAAACTTGTAATTAGATGGCCTGACTCAAAGGGCCTAAAGATGTAGTATTATAACACCATTATAATTGCTCAAGTCACTATCAGCATTGTCCTTCCCTTTTTCCATCCTTTTTCTCCTAGCACATCTATGCTTCTCTTGCACGAGAAATGCAGTGGTCATCAATTCCCAAACTAAGTCAGTTCAGGAAACACAAACTTTTTCAAGTGACACTGTTGTTCTGAGGATCATTTTTGTCTTGTCTGATTCCCCAAGTCAGATTGTCATGAGTGTCAGAGCTACCAAGAGGGAAAGGCAGGAAGAGCTCCAGACTGGATCAGTCCAGCCACAACAGTCACAAAGTGTGTGATGCTACAAGATGTTCTAGATGCAATCATTTGCCTTTAGTTTTTCCCCATGGATTGACACCTCATTCATATTGTATCATAAATGTATGTGTGATTTGGTAGCAGAAACCACTCTGATTACCCTCTTGCTTATCAACCCCTAGCTAGTAAGAGAGGAAGATAACCCAGACATCTTCTAATAATATTTATTATTGTGGGACAATGAACATCAGATGGGTTGTTGGGTTGGTTTTTTTTACAAAAATTTCCTCCCATTCTGCTAACTACTCAGGTACATTTATCTAATTGCTTTCTAGGAAATTACAACGTGTGGATTCCACAAGCCAGCCAGACAAAAAAAAAACCAAAACACCACAACAAAACTCACAAACAAACAAACAATAAACCAAAAAGCACTGCTCCACCTAAACTTAAGGAAATGGTCCAGTAGGAAAAACCCTACCAGAATTTACTGAGCAGGAGATCAAATTAATCTCTTTTGGCTAATCAAAACATTCTTTAGAACTCTTCCAGAAAGCCTCGATTTAGACAAAACCCCTGAGGATAGTGAGTAAATTTACTCCTAAGAAAACGCACCTTTAGGACACCCTTGCTTAGGCATTTGGAGATTTATGGACATACTTGTAAGCAAAAGGCAGCTTCAAAAGCAGTCAGTGAGCCCTCTAGTGTTTCAAAAGAAATGAGTCATTCCAACTAGACACAACCGTGAATGGCTCTTTAGGAAAAAAAGTTATTAGCACTCAGTGTTACTGGGCAAAGAGCCTACAGATCTAGCAGCCAAAGAATCCTGCCTTAATCAACACTGCCTTGCTACACAAGAGACTTTGGACATCTAACCTATCAAGAAGTCTCAATTTCCAGGATTCCATACATCAGAAATACTCTACATTCTTTCCCCGCTGTGGAAATTACAAAACCGTATTAAGTTTCCCAGTACATGAACTTCCTATCTGTAAATAGCTTCATTTTCTGTGTAAGAATGAAAAGGTTTTAAAATATTGAGAAGCAATAGACCCAGCTCACCCAGGTAATTCTTTGCTTAGGCAAAACTCCGAGCACTGGTACTTTGGGAATTAATTTTAACAGGGTTGTTTTTTTTTTGAGAAATCCATCTATCTTTGCAGTTTTCACCTTTTTGTTTGCATGGGATACCACCAAATCATTATCGCCTGATTTTTTTTGTTTTGTTTAGTTTGTTTGTTTGGTTTTTGGTAATTCACAACGAGTCCTTTGATAATTTTGATCACAACTCTGACTACTTGTGCAAGTGCTATTGATCACTTGAAATTTCTAAAGATCACAGTTCCTGAGAACATCCGGTATATCAACACAACATTACTGATGTTAAAAAGAGAAATTCCCAAGGAGGGATACTCCAACAGCTTTTGACCAGATGATTCCTGATACTCTCAAAGTTCTCTACAGTATGACTAGTAAAATTATTTTAAATAATTCCATATTAGACTTCCAGGATGTTAATAGGCACAGTTACATTTGCATAGAAAAATTCCTCAGTCCTTCTAGTTTTATTGCATGCTAAAAAAATATATCACAGAATGGTTGGGATTGGAAAGGAGAGATAATCTGGAGATCAACCACTTCCAGCCCCCATGCTAAAGCAGGTTCACCTAAGTAGGTTGCACAAGATTCTGTCCAGGCGGGTTTTGAGTACCTCTAGAGAAGGAGAATCCACACCCAGCAGCTTGTTGCAGTGCTCTGACACTCTCACAGTAGAGATGTTTATTCCTCCCATTTAGGTGGAACTTCCTGTGTTTTAGTTTGTGCCCATTGCCACTTATCTTGTCGCTGAGAACCACTGAAAAGTCTGACCCCATCCTGACCTCAAGATATTTGTATGCACTGATAAAATCTCATCTCAGTTCTCTCTTCTTCAGGTTCAACAGGTCCTTAGCCTTTCCTCATACCAGAGAGATGCTCCAGTCTCCTCATCATTTTCATAGCCCTTTGCAAGACACTCTCCAGTAACTCCTTGTCTTTCTTGAACTGGGGAGCCCAGAAAGGTTCACTGAATCTCAAACACTACAAGAAGCTGACAGCTCCTTGTTCTATGAAAGCAGAAGGAAAAACCTTTCCTACAGCCATAAGATTGACCATGTAAAAGATGATAACGCACTCCTACTTGTTGGTATTTTAGTTACTGTCATCCTTCAAAGCACTCTAACACAACACCTAGAGAGGACATAAAACTCACCTGAAATTTGCAAAATACAGTTCTGTTGAAATGTTGACAGAAAACAAGAGTGATGCTGAATCAGCACAGTAATAGTGGTGTTTAGATGGAAACTACTGCAGTACCAGGTGGAGTGAAAATAATAACTTAATAAGGTTTATTTTTAGCAGTTACATGTAAGTGGGGGAGACGCCAAAGAGTATGTCAGGAAAAGAATTAAAGCACCTTTTAGAACTGAGATCTTAAGGGAGAAAAAGGATTAATTGCATGAAATAGTACCACCCTGACCTTCAACAGAGCCATTTAAATCTTGCCAAGACAGAGGAGGAAGGCAGAAAACTAAGGTACTGAAAGTTCAAGAAATGCAAAGACAAAAAATTCCCTCCCAAATCAAACCTAACCCCACAACAAAGCTCTGAAGAAAATGTAGCAGTTTATCTAGTTTCTATTAACTCCTACCCCTAGCTTAATTTTTTTCTTTCTCACTTTATACTGATCTTTCTACACATTTAAGTTATTCTCACCTTTTAAACTCACCAGAACTACATGTTCACTCAGACTAATCTCCCTGCACCTTCTCTCTTTGCTGCTGGAACTAAAATATCATTTTTCCACAGTATCAGCAAGGGTAAGGAAGTCCCTAGAATCAGTAAGAAACCTCAACAGGCATTCCACTTGAACTTTCCTCCTGTACAAATCAACTTGCATGGCTGAGAACTGTTCTGGGTCTGGTTGGGATGGAGTTAGCATCCATCACTGTGGCCCATATGGCATTTTGAATTGGTGCCTGAAATAATGCTGATAATACAACAGTGTTTTGGCTGCTGCTGAACAGCACTTGTAAAACAGCAAGGCTTTCTCTTTTTCCAGCTCCTGCCCCTTTTCCACTCTCCCTGAGAGGGAAAATGGAAGAGGTGGCTATAAGGTTGAGAGGGGGGACAGCTGGAAGAGCTGACTCCAGTAGGTCAAAGGGTTATTTCCTACCATGTAAACATCATGTTCAGCAACAAAAACTGGGGCAGAGGAAGAAAGAGCTGTTTTCCAAGGTGGCTGCTGTTCAGCAACTGGGCATCAGTCTGATAGCAGAAGGATATGCCTTTGCATCATTTGTCCCTCCCTGTTCCCTTCTTCTTTCACCTAATAAATGGTATTTATCTTGACCCACCAGGTCGCTTTCATTCTTCCTGTTCCCTCCTGCAGCTCACTTGGGCCAACAGCTGGGTGGATGCTTGGCTGCTGGCCCTGGTGAACCCACCACAGTGCAGGAAGTTTGTGACCACAACTGAACCTTCTGGTTTCTTTGCTCTGATGAAATATTACATCAACATGAGCAAAAATTCAAGTTTTAGAAAGCCTTATATTCTTTCTGTTCCCATTACTGTTAACCAACAAGCTAACCAAGAGTCAGTGAATCAGAATCATAGAAGGGTTAAGGTTGGAAGGGACTCGCTTAAGTAATCTTGCCCAAAGCCCATTGAAAGACCTGTTCTCAACTGTTTTCACAGTCACTGAGTAACTGAGTAACAACCAAATTGCAGCATAGCTGAAAAAATCATTATAAGAATTTATTATTAGCAAATGCAATACTACCTTTGATATTATTACCACCAATTAGGATTTCTCTGTGAAAAACTGTATGATCCACCCTCAGCTGATTCACTATCACTTTCCAAAAGCTATGCTGTATATATGAAAGCTTTGTTTAATACACTCTTACTGAATCTACTGATTACCACAGTGAGCAATTTTTGGAAATTGCACACAGCCTTTCTTTCTTTAGTTATCAAAAGTGTTGCATTTGTGTTTCATCATCTTCACAACGGTATTTAGTGTAACATTGCATTTTAAAGAAATACAAGTTATTAACCAAGTTTATTGAGCTTCTCTCAAATAATATGCATCTAGAAAACATGAAGTAATAGACGAATTTTCTCTTTATCTCAATGCATAACACTTTTTCTAGGATTAATAAGCACAACTACATTGCAAATTCATTTGACACTTTCCCTTGTTTCTGAGCATGATCTTTGTTATCTTTGTCAATATTCACTATTATTGCTTTGGTAGTGCTTTAAACCTTTTATTTCAGTATTTTGTTGCAGTTTTGCATGCAATCCTAACACATTCCAATGTCTTTTCCATCTGGAAATGTTTTGATCACTAATAAGTACCTTGACCTTTTTATTTATTTTTTTAGTAATTTTTATCAGTATTCACAGTGTGTTCAGGCTTGCTCTACAGTGGAAATCTAGGCAAAGATGTAAGGTGTTCTGTCGTAGTTACTCCTTTGCTGATTAACTCATGACCTTATCCAAGCAGACATGCAGATCTGACTAACAGTGATACACGTCTGCTTTAGGCTCTTTCAGTTACTCTGTCTACTGTTATGCTGGACTGCTGACAGAATTCACTGTCTGCAACTTTTCATAAGACAAAAACCAGAAGTTAACTTTTTCAGTGAACACCAAGATTCACTAGAAAACTAGTAAAAACTGCTTTATATCCAGATCCTTGTTTTCTGTAGGTAGAATTCTATCTCTGGTTTATTTTCAAACAAAAATTAGCAATTATAGCTGTCTGAATTTTATTTTAAGCTCTTTGTTTTCTGGTACTATTTCTTATTTCAGAAACAGAGCTGAAGAAATAAACTCAAATGTATAAAGGTTCATCTCAGTAGATACTGTTTATTTATTTTCTCTTGAATCTGACAGAAGAAGATACAAATGACAGACTCCCTTTCTCTATTGGCACCAGAAATCTGTTTTTCTCCTCCAAGACATGTAAAATAAATCCTGTCACTATGAACCTTCATGTAAATAATCACTTCTTATCTGTCAGCAGGAAGATTATTGCAAATCAGAGTTTGACAGATTTTTGGTGTTTATAACCTCATTTCCTAATGGCATTATCCTGAGTTAAAAGCAAACCACACAGTGTCAGTGTTTGTGTAGTAGTCACTGCCAAGGTGTCACCATTTCTAATTTAGCAGGTGGATGCTCTGAAGCCCTGGCAGGCTGGAGGAGTTCCTGTGAGTGCTTCCTGATGGGACTTCCACCCAGCCAAGAAGAGCCACAAAGGAGATTTTAGTATTAGTTAATGGGCCAGCAACAAGGATTCCCAGTCGCTGTTTTCCACTAAGCAGCAGACAAGGGTTTGGGGAACATTTAGGTGCTCTCAGCTTCCTTGTGCATTGTGATAGCAATGAAGGACTCCTAACAACTCACAGGTTCATCCAGCAGTGTTGCCCACAGTGTAGGGCACTGCCAGACACAGAGTGGGGGAAATACGTGTACCTCTTACCATGACAATTGAACTAAGGTAGGCAAACTGATTCACAGAATTTTCCAATAATATTAAACGTGCATATCATATCATGGAATACTTTATTTGGTTCTTTATTTAATGATCTGCATTAAAGGGGTATGCAAGCAAAATCCTACTACTTCTCAGCATTTACGTATCTTCCAAATAATTCATTTCTTGCCCACAAAGACAAATTAAAATAAAAAAATCTAGCATTTGCATAGAAAAAAGGAAGTAAGACAAAATAAAAATCTTAAGGCCTATTCTGAGAATTAATTCATCATTTGTATTGTAAAGAACTTCAAACTCCTCAAATGGAAAGCCTGACAGAAATGCTAAGTATTATTCCCTCATGTGTTAAGTTACAGATAAGCTTCTATTCTTATATTTCCTATTCCTCACAGTAGCTTGTAAGCCTCCTTAGGACTGCATTAAACTATCCAACTAATATTCATCATATGCTGCTCTGGGCATCATTTATTAACCAGGGACAGACTTTGCACAGCTCTTCATTCTGTTACTCATTTTAAAAGGAATCAATTATCCTATTAATTCTGTAACAAGAATTCTAATTAAAAGGTAACTAAAGAGAACAGGAAATTTGCAGGTAAGGTATTTTCTACACTTATTCTATTACTGCATATTTTATTTAATGCACAAGTACACAAGAAAAAAAGAGACAATTTCTTGAAAGAAATAACTAATAAGAAGAGCAGCCCTTATGCTTTGATGTCTACATAAAAAAAAATAATTTGAAAATGATGGCATGACATATGAAACTAGTCCATGATAACAAGGCACGTTTTACTCATTTGTCAAGCGTACCTCTCTTTGTTAAGAGTAATGTACTGCTAAAATTATGAATTTACTGGAAAAGCAGGAGATACCAGAGTGTTTTACTATTAGTTGCTGAGAGCTGGGCTACAGGGCATTAACTATTGAATTTTTCATTTTAGTAGAAGACACAAGAGTGGTAAGGCAGAGAAACCTGAAGGAAGATCTAAAGGAAGGAAGAGTTTACCTGCATACTTCATATATTAATATCATTCAGTCAGTATATTATATTAGGCAGTATCTACACCCTGCTTCTTACCTAGCCATCTGAGCAGTACAGCTACAAGAAACACAAACTATTTGGCATAGCACAGAAACATCCTATCTGAGACCTTGTCCTTGACTAATCAAAAACTAAGGCAAGAAAAATGTACGGCCCTTCCCACCAAGAGCACTGTCCTTGAACTTTCTGTAACCAAAAGTCTGTCTAATTTCAGCCAAATGAAATCATCTATTTCAGGGAAATAGAAAAAAAGTGTGGTTCAAAAATCTTACCCGTACAGTTACCCAAATAACATAACAACATTCATCCTACATTGAACTAGCCAGGGTAGATCAGTTTTAGCTCCGTTTTAGATTCATTCACTCAACTCCAGCTGTCTTCCACCAAAAGTATAGAAAATGAAATAGACATGCAAGAAAATGCTCTTTCCTTATCAAATAGAAGGCTTTGAACAATCTTTTTAATTTTTTTTTTGTTTCACCTCACAGGTAACCTAGGATTTGAGTATGTTCCATTGGCATTTAAATAGTTTTTCCTGAAAATATCTGCCGTGAAAGTATCAATTATGATATTGTTGAACTCCTTCTTCCTCCAACTCCTAGTTACTAGTGGGTGAACCAATCACACATTCCCACTAGCTACAAGACTAAGTGGAAAAAGAAAAGAAATTATAGTACTAAGGTGCAGTATTATGAAATTAAGCACAATTTAATAACTGAAAATGCTCTTTTTCAACTTATGCCACTTGTCATTTATGTATGTATACATAAACAAGATGAAAATCTTGAACTGTCCAAGCCACCCAGTTCCAAACAAAAGAGCAGTCTAAAGAAAAAGCCACACAGCCTCTACCTTACAACTTAGCAACTGTTACCAAGATTGGCTTTTCAGAAAAAAATGAAGCCTACAGCCTGTCACTCAAAACCACTACATTTCTCCAAGGCTGTCTTCTTCAACACTTAAACATAAAAAGTCAGATGGGCTCTTTAACAGACACACAGAAGTATTTCCTTATCACTAGCACAAGAGATAGATTATGTTTCTTCAGGCAACCTATTATTTCAGCAGTTTGCATACTTATTTTTTTCTTAAATCTCTGTGGTGGATAAATCAGTGATGCTCTATTGTTCTGTTTTTTTGTCTAAGGAGAGTCACTGTTGGCTATTTTTTTTAAGAACCAGATCACACAGATGTTTTGTGTTAATGAAACAGCTGTTAAAAGAGAAACATATCACATCATAAGGTAATGCGGACAAACTCAGATCATTGTTCATTACTGACAATAACCTGAAAGCAAGCTCAAATATTTTCACTTAAAACAGAAAAGCATTGGAGAGTTGCATAAAAAATTGCAGAATTAGTAGCAGCCTCTGAAGTTCATGCACAATTTGAATAATGTCTTTAAAGGGAAGGAAAAAAAAAGGCAATTTTTTGAAATACTACTATTATGAAGAACAGTGGTATACATAGACTCATCCCACTCAGTGTCATTTTTTTTTCTTGGTCTACTTATGACTTGCTACGGTTTCCAAGAACTCCCAAGCTGAACAAGCATGAACAGTTCAGCTCCTGCACCTGCATGATACAATCATGCTTTTGTTCTCTCTTTCCTACTATTCTTTAAGAAATTATTTGGTAAGGTTTGCTTCTAATTAGATTATAAATTATTCATGGCATGGACTGTATGTCTTACTTGTTTTAAGGTACCTGGCCCTCCATAACCACGCTGCTAGTGAAGTTCCCAATCTCAGTAGGGGCAATGCAAATAAAAAAATAAGCAGTACAATAATAAGCAGTGTTATGCAATACAACACAGTCACAGGAAGTGATTAACATCAAGGTGATTCAAGTGGCTGTTTCAGAGCATGATTAGCATACATGATTAACAAAAATGAAGTAAGATACCATCACGTATTTTGAACCTCAATCTCCCCTTATATGTTTCTATGTTTTATTCTGCTGCTAAAGTCAGTAACAAAGTTTTGGACACCTCATTATACGGAAATTGTGAGTATATCCAGGTCTATCCAGCATGACTTTTAAGACAGGAACAACAACTAAAAAAGCAACAGCAACCTTCCTGAAGTTTCTCCCCCTTGCAAAATTAGTCTACTTTCATCCCACAATCCTGCTTCCCTACCAGAGAATTGGTAGTGACAAGACAATATCATTGATGGTAAGAAGTTTTAGTGGTGAGACAAATGCCAGACTGTCATTGAAAGGCAAATTTTCAGATGTATTTTCTAAGAGCAATGTTTATTTAATCGTAATTTCCTTTATTCACTTATATTTGATTGAAGCAAGTATTTTAATTTTTTTTTAATTGTAATTTTTTTCTTAAGAAAAAAATGAAACAGTGATCTATGCATGATTAGTATATTTGGGGCCATTACCAACTTAAGGTAAATGGCTAATAACAGTAAGTAAAAACACAAACAAGCTACAAAAGCTACTAGTGTTTCCCAGTTAATGAGAAACTTAGAGAGCTTGATGCTGCCCCTGAATTCATGAGGTGCAGGGCACTTGAGTTTTCAAAAATGCTGATACTGACAGCATTTCACCCATCCTCATGCCATCAGCTTTGAAAAAAGCCAGCTCTTCCTTTCCCCTCCCTCTCCTCTCTCCAGTATCCAGTTAGAGAAGCTGAAGTACTTCACTACTAAAGCTCATTATTGTGGCCACGGTGAAGCTGCACTTTCCAAAGTCAGAGAGCCTGTTCACTGAGGAGGATTTCCATAGATTGATCAGGTATGCAGTTGCTGCATGGATCAAGGGCTAAGTCTGCATCATTTCCACTGCCATCAGAGAAGTCTCTTCAGCCTGATATCCCAGAATTAAGGAAAAAGGATGGGACTGTTTCCCAGCAGCTGAAAACCAGTTACACGTGGGTCAAAAGCAGGTGCTACCTGAAGAATATGATGCAGTGCAACCTTACCAAGCTTGCAAGCAACCACTTTGGGGAAGGAAATCCAATCTGGGAGCCAGAGGCAGAGGTCAAAACAGGCTGGAGAACAGGCCAACAAGAAGTTCATGCAATTTAGCAGGGCTCAGATGGTGCACAAGGACAAGGAGCCAGGGAGGCAGAGGTGTGGGCTGCCCACGGTGACTGTGCCAGCTCCGCTCTGGGGGTTTCCAGCACTGTAGAAGCACAGACCTAAGCAGCCCTGTCTGACCTTGGATCAAGGACCTCCTCATACCTCCAAGTTATCCTGCAATCTCACCAAATTCAGTATGGATTGCACATATTTATGCACATTTTATAGGGCAATTCACTTGCTTTTCCCGATCAACAAGGACACAAGTCAAATTTCAGCCCAAGACTGTGGTTGTTTAAAATATTCCAGATGAAAATCATGAATTGTTAAAGCCTTTTCCCAGCCTTCAGAAATATTTCAAGGTATTTTCTATATTGAAAAAATATGTCAGCTATGCAAAACACTGCCAGCTCATTTCTGACAGAAAGTAAGAGCTATCTACTTATGGCACTGGTATAGAAAGATCTAAGAACAGTTAAAATAGTCAGACTCTGGCAAAATGTAATGAAGATCCAGTGTCATCTACAAATTCATGATTTCTGCCCATTTAACTTTTACATCTACTTATCTTGGTCAGAATTGATCAAACAGCTTTTCTAGGGCTGCATTTGATTTTAGAAAAAATATTGTTTATAGAAATATTTCTTTCTGCAGCCCTCAAACTATCTCCAGGAAATATGGGTTGCATGGTAGCAACTTTTCTAAGGTGAACATTTCTTGCTGTAAATTAATCATCACATCTAGCTGTGAGAACAATGCAATAACCACCAAAACAGGAAATGTGTATCAGCTATTTTCCTTTAGCACTTTTATCACAGTATTCAAAATGGATATTGTAAGCTGCCTAAGCATCACCATTCTTTGTGTGGCTTTTTTTTTCCTCTTGAAACATTTATTTGATTAGGTGGCCTGTGGATCCTAGTAAATCATAGGATGGTTAATAGTTCATCAGCTCCATGTGAATTTGGGAAGAACTGTCACAGGCTTATGCAGAATGCCTGTGATCATGTTTTCATGACAGTCAAAAGAAATCAGGTGCTCAGTTGTACAAGAAAAACCATAAAGCCATTATGAGATAAAAACAGTTGTGAAGGATACTAGTGGTCTGTTCCAAACACCTCCTGGCAGTAGAGGATACAGAAGAAAAAGAAAAGATTCAATTAAGAGACACAAAGATATTTTCCTCAATGGAAAGGCTGAAAAATGGGCAACAAGATAAAAATCAAGACACGGAAAAAGTAAGGATTGTTCCTGAATGACTTTGTTAAAGACAAAAGGAAGAAATGAAACACACAAACAATTAGGTTTGGTACTGAAAAGGCAAACACTCATGAATCATTGCCAGGAGATACAGTGACAACCTAACAGGATACTGAAGGATTTGAGAGAGCAGATGGTCAGAGAGGCCCAAACTTCATACTGCATTTCCTAAGCTGTTAACAAAAAGTGTGTCAAATGGAGTTTTCATAGCACAAATGGAACATAATTTTAGTTTGCACTATCTATAACGCAGATAATGGCATGATGACTTTCATGCACTGTAGTGTTATTAGGAGATACCTTCCACCCCACACACCCAGTAGAGACTTATTATAGAGTCATAGAATCATTAAGGTTGGAAAAGACCTCTAAGGCCACCAAATCCAACCATTAACCCAGATCTGCTAAGGCCACCAATAAATGTCCCTAAGCATCACAACCACATATCTTTTAAGTACCTCCAGGGACACAGCTTCCCTGGGAAGCCTGTTTCAATGCCTGACAATCTTTTTGTGACAAAGCTTTTCTTAATATTAACCTAAACCTCCACTGGTGCAACTTGAGGCCATTCCCCCTTGTCCTACTGCTTGTTACCTCGGGAAGAGTAACCTCACCTTGCTACAGCCTCCTTTCAGGAAGTTGTAGAGAGTGATAACATCCCCTTTGAGGATCCCCTCTTTTCTCCAGGCTAAACAACTCCATCTCCCACAATGGGCAAAAATTTTCACTGCCATCTAAACTTACAGTTTCTCAGCACATACAGTGCCTCACACAGATACATAAACTATCATAAAAAAATATAGAAAGTGTGATGTTTCTCCATAATAGAATGCACTCAACAACTACCTGTAGTTTCTGGCCCTTCCTAAGAAGGAACAGGAAAGCCAGCTACTGAGAGAAAGGAAAAATTGTGGATGTGACTTGCTTTCCAGCCACTTCATTTTTTTTTTTAATTCTCTTTCTTTTTTCAGGCAGATATGTAAAACCACACAAGTCTCCCAGAACCTCTGTTGATTCCGCATTTGCATTTCAAGATTCCTTAAGGAGATCAGTCGGAGTACTTAAAGTAAACTACAGTACAGATGAGACAAAGTCCTTGCTCTCCCTCAAACTGTTCTGGACAGTTGAGCTCAAAGTTGAAACTTTAGGGGCTTGAAATTACGTGATCTTTAAGGTTTCTTCCAACCCAAATCATCTTATGAAGATAATCTAGGGACTTTTCTGCAGCTGTTTTCTAAGATATACTTCAAAGATAAGCACAATCATATGCAAAAAGTGAAAAGACAACATTCAAATCATTATAATAATTTTTTAAAATACCATGTCAGGTCAACAAGCTACAAAGTATCTGTTAGAGTAAAGCCAGGGATGAAGTTTGCTGTTGAAAATCCACTACCTGTGTTTATAAACAGCTCTCCCTCAATGCATGGAAAACAATCAACCAACCAAACACATACAAGCAAAAACCACATCAACTTCACTTTCAGCGGATAGAAAGATGAATTTGACAAGCTCCTTCCAGGCAGGCTGATGGCTGAGGAGTAGAGCAGGCAGGGACTGAGCCTCCCCAGCAGCCTACTTGACAGGTCCTGTCAGTTTTCATTTCTGGCTTACCGCCTGCCCACGAGCAAGTCTTGTAAATTCTGAAGAGTCTACTTTTGGGTGAAACATTTTTTGCAAATAAATATATTGTTCTTTAGTCTCACATTTCTTCCCTAAATCTCAAATCTTTCCACCAGGAATGTTCTCTATCCAGCTCTGGGCTTAACCCCTTTTCCAAGTTTATCCTTTTCCAGCTACCAATCTCCAATGCAAACAGCTGTGGTTATCACTATAGAAAGACTTCAGGAAACACCCAGCTGTATCTACAGTTACATAAACATTGAGGTATGTGTGAACTGTATTATTCTGCAGCCTTCTTGGGGGTGCAGGTGCAGAGAATTACAGACTGCCAGACTCTGTGTGTGGCAGGGCAGCCTGAGAAAGGCGCTGCCGGGCTGGAGGAGCCTCTGCCGAGATAACAGCACCTCCGAGTGCAAGATGCTGCAGATAACAGAGGGGGAGCAGCCCAACACAGATGGCTCACCCTGCCCTGTGGCACCGCTGACAAGACAGCAACAGGACAAAGGGCAGGCGGGTGCTGGAGATAACACACGGCTGGCTTTTAACAGGACTGGGGGCAGCGAGAAAAGAGAAACCAGGCTGATTAACTGGGAATCGACGAGGATGATAAATGGGAAGAACTTGGAAAGCAAAGAACAGAAGGGAATGCAAGGAGAGACAAATCGGGTGTTTGAGGTACATTATCAATGCAGTGAGGGGGAACCTGGGTGCTCTCCCTCCTGCAGGTAGAGAGCAGCTAGAGAGAACCTCCTGAGGTCTTAATATATACTGGACAGAGCAGAACTTTCCCCATGTTTATAGCTCATTAACTAAGCATTTAGGTAATACTAATGCAACTCTGTTCATGAAAGTTATGAATTCTGTTTGTGCCATTCTGAAACAATGCAAATAACTTTACTCAGGACCTTCTTTTTCGGTTGTTTTTCCTGTTTCAAAAACAGATTCCTCTCAGGATAAGGCAGGCAACAACCATTCCAGTTCTCAGAAGATATCCAACACCAAAAATTATCAGAGTCTAAAAGGCAGGTCTACTACAGTTTCCTACCCCTAACAAATGCTTATGAATAGTACAAGCAATAAACACTTCCTGTGAGTAATAGGAGTGTTCAGAGCTTGAGTGTAGAAGACTTTTGGAGCCAGATGTGATGCTTGCATGATTAATCACGCCCAGTAGAGTTTTCTTCCACGAAATTATTTAACTGTTTTCTGAACTTGTTTGAATATTTTTATATCCATAACATCCTGCAGAAAGATCTCTACAGCTCTGCAACATAACATGCAAAGAACAGGTTTGTTCTAATTCTATCACCTAGTAGTTCACTTGATGTGCCTTATATTCGACAAGCAGGGATATTTCTCAGAATAAATGTAAATAACACCACTAAGTACTTCATAAGAACTGATGTCTTACTTCTACCTCTTTCTCCCAATTACAGTAGTTTCCTAAAAAAACGTGGACTCTAATCTTAAAATTTTAAAAGAAACTATGTTTTTATTATGCATTTTGGCAAAGATTGTTGTAGTGGAGAATAGACTTGCCTGAAATGTGTGATAAACTTCCGTCTAATTATCTACTACTTTTGAATTAGAAGAAGCTAATGTGCCTGCATTGTAAAATGGGTAAGCAATTCTGATCTTCTCTGAAATATTTCATTAGATCCATCCATAAAAATCTTACATAAAATAGCCATGTGTTATTATAGTATCCAGTTTCCACACCATGTTCATGAGCAGCAATTTTTCACTCAGAGTGATGGGCAGGTTACCTGCCTATGATCTCAGTCTCCATACATTTACTGATTTCAGAATCGAATTACAGAAATCCAGAACTTTTAACTTCTAAGGATTCATGTTAAATTAACATGCTTTAGAAATAACAATTTAGGGCAACAGAGGTTTGAGTCCTTCTAAGAATATAACATTTCACCAGAACTACACAAAGTTCCTTTTTGAGCACAGAAGTTGAACACATGAGCTATTTAGACAGCTTCTTACAATCTTCTCAAAACTGCAATGTTTCATTCCTAGAACTTATTCTTTCACAATATCCCTGTTCAAAAATAAAAGAGGAAGAAATAATTGTTGGTCTGAGACTACATTTTAACAAAAACGTGAAATGTCTGATATCAAAGAATTTGAGATTTTCAGTTCTTCCAGTGCTCTTCTGCTGCTGTGTTTGGGACAAACACAGTAAAACTATATAAACTATATAAGTTTTTCATTCCAAGGTTTCCATCCTGTAATGACCACTTGAAAGAAAACTATCAGAAAAAAAGAAAACCCTCCTGACACATCTGTAAGTCGGTTTTGTCTGCTCACTTTCACAGAATACTGAATCATATTCTCTCTACATGCAAAAGCGATAACTGACCACACACAGAGATCTCATCTGAACATCGTGGCTTGGATCTGGAATTAGCAATGTTTTTAGTTTAAGTTTGTTTTAAAACCAGGACACAGTGGAAGTTTCTGACATCATTT
Organism: Sturnus vulgaris; assembly: GCF_052056855.1. Lineage (NCBI taxonomy): Eukaryota > Metazoa > Chordata > Aves > Passeriformes > Sturnidae > Sturnus > Sturnus vulgaris. Next base: position 66,033,258 of record NC_142245.1, on the reverse strand, counting down.
GTTTAGAGTAGGACACAATGTATCCTAGTTGTTTCCCGTTAATCATAACAATTCATCATTCCCTGCGTCCAGTGATTTAGGGCTGCCAAGCACACAGAATAGCAAACCCGCACGTATTGGTGTCCTGATTTTGGCTGGGATGGAGTTAATTTTCTTCTCAGTAGCTGGTACAGTGCTGAGTTTAGGATTCAGTAAGAGACTAACGTCGATAACCCACCAATGTTTTCATTGTTGCTAAGTGGTGCTTATCCAAATCAAGCACTTTTCAAGTTTCCCAAACTCTGACAGCAGGTACACAAGAAGCTGCAAGAGAGTAAAGCCAGGACAGCTGACTCAACTGGGATATTCCATACCATGGAACATATTCTCTGTATATAAACTAGAACAGTCTGTTCCTGAAGGATTGCACCCCTGGAAGGGATCCATACTAGAGTGGTTCATGAAGAACTGCAATCTGTGGGAAGGACTCATATTGGAGGAGTTTGGGAAAGACTGTCTCCTGCTGGAGACCCCAAGCTGAGGAAGAGTTTGAGTAGTCTCCTCCTGAGGAGAAAGAGCAGCAGAGACAATGTGTGATGAACTGGCCACAGACCCCATTCACTGTACACTCCACCGCTGGAGGGGGAGGAGGCAGAGAAAATTATTAGTGAAGCTAATCCCAGGAAGAAAAAAAGGGTGGAAGAAAGGTATTCTAAGATTTGGGTTTATTTTTTGTTACTCTAATCAGATTTGATCTCCCCCTGTTGAATCTGTTTTGCTCATGACAGTGACTGGTGAGTGATCTCCCTATCTCTACCCATGAGCCTTTCATTCTATTTTCTCTCACCTGTTCATCTGAGAGGAGAGATAGAGCAGCTTTGGTAGGCACCTGTCTTCTGCTCAGGGAAGTTAGGTGTCCACCACAATCAGTTAAGCATATTTGCAAACTTTTAACTGACATGGTTAACTGAGAGTTAAAAATTTACCTGCAGTAGCTAAGAAAGGCAATGAAGTGCTGATATGAATATTGAAGTGGAAATCTTATTGTCCCATCTGTCAGTCATAAAAACAAACAATCCAACTCTATCACTGCCTCACCCTGATGAACAGAAGAGACTCATTTCCTTGTATTCTACTTGTATCCATTAATAGCCTATATTCTTTTAAGGCTGTCATTTCTTTGAGGAAAAATCAGCTTTGAGCTTAGTCCTTTAACACGTACTAGTGTAGTAGCTTTGACAAGAGTTACTATGCAGTGTGTTCCATCTGCCTCTAACTCTGAAATAGGTCACTAACCATTGCTCCAGCTACATCAAAGCAGACCCCTCCAGAAGTGTCACACCAGTCAGGGCCCACAGCTGGAGTGCTGAAGCCTGGAGCTTTTCATGTCCCATTCAAGAGCAGTGAGATGTGGCAGGAAAGCCTTTGGGCTGTAGAACACAGGAGAGAAGGCTTTGCTGTGGTGCATGGTGCTACTGGAACTGGTCTCATATGAGGACCTCTGGCCAAAGATGGAAGGCCAGAGAGCTGGTCCCACAACACACCGCTGTACTTAAATTATGCAGCAGCTCAGACTTTCCATTTCTCTACCCTGACTTCATGCCTACCTTATATATGATGCCTCTGCTACTTGCTAATGATAGATAATAACCAGATGCCAGAGCAAGAAACTATCAAGTTTAGATATTGAGCAAGTATTTTACATTTTTTGAGGAAGTTATAAAGTCAGCATCAAAAGTCAATAATGCCTGCTGGTTCAAGTGAGTGCTATAATCAGACTGCAGACTAAACCTAAGGCAGTGTCAAGCAGAATGTAAAATGAAGGGTCTGCAAGACAGGCAGCACATCAGAAACATGTCTGTATTTGAAGTTTTCTGACAGTACTAAATAAACTCAAATTCAAAAATTACAGTCTTCCAAAACACATGCCCTGAAAAACTTTTTAATATTTGCAATCTGGTGCCTTTTTCATTGATTTAAAGAGAAATTGTTTACTGTTTTCTTTTGAAGGAATAGCAGTCTGTGTGGAGCATCATTTGCTATGTTTGAAAGTGATAGATATAGTCATAAAGAAAGGAAACCTATTTTCACTGCAGTGTTCCCTCTAATTCTCTGTCTTCATTCCCAATACTAATGAAGGGACATTAGAATGCTTTAAGAAATCACTGGGAAATGCTGGTTCCATGCCATCACGTCACAGTTACCTTACAAGGTAGACAGTGGGAGAGTTCAATTCCTCATCCCAGATGGAGGGATCTTTCAGTGATTCCATGCTGTACACTAACACTCTTCTGAGAAGCAAACTATTGTAATCATTTGTTCATGGAAGGTATATTTTTTTAGACATCAAAGTGGACTAGAGTTTTAGCTTGGCTTTAGTCCACATAACAAAGTAAACAAAGGAATATATGTGCAGCTTCTGCCCAAATTTCAAGGAAAAGTACAAATATTCCGTGATCTTCATTCACTTTCAGAAACATTTGGCCCCTGTTCTCCCAAAGGCTTGGCACCAAGAGCACATGTTATTCTACATGGTGTTATTCTACAAAAAACACCAGCACACACATTGTGACTTCAGGGAGAAATGACTTTTCAGAGGCAAAGTGTGCCAAAATAGCAGTGGGGTTTTGGTGAATTTGCTTCCAGCTCTGATCTGGCAGAACCATGGCTGGTTAGAATTTTAAGTGTACTGCTGAAGTCCAAGAGAGAATAAAAAGAACATGAGTTTGTGCTGATTTGAGGAAAGTGGTTGACTGTACAGACCTTAAAAGGTCATGAAAATGCAAAAATATTTCTTTTCCTCACAATACATATTTTCACTACTTTTCTGTAGAAACAGAAGCAAGTGGGTTTGAGACAGATACTAAAAGAAATTAGATTCTGCTATAAAATCCCGAATTATTTCTAAATTTACCCAGTGGTATTACAGAGGTCATTGCTACTTCAGTAATAGTAACCATCTCACAAAAGCTGAAGAGCACGATGAAACTGAGTGATGTCCCAAAGTGAGATATTAACTACGTGAATTAACTGTAGAAATTAATTGTTACCAAGTACCTTGTATAATAAGCTGATTGAGAACTGCTGATAAGAATTTTCAGTAAGCAGTAAAGTAGTGAATAAAATTTGTTTTTCAGCACATTCTGACTTGCAAGCAAATACTGCTCTTGCCCAAAGAGGCCTATATTTAGTGAGTAATAGCCCTTCTGAAGACCAAAAATATTCTTTATCCCCAGCAGTCCAAACGGGCAAAAGCAAAATATATTAACAATACAACATTTAATCAAAGTTCATACAACAGTCATCAGTCTACCTTTATACACAGTTATATACTAAGTTTCAAGAACTACCTTTCATCATCTAAGCTGTCAAATACTTCCTCTCTACCCAACAGCCAAAACAAGGGCTTTTCCCAGGCTTCAGTCTCACAAGCAGGAACAGCTGTGAAATACTCATGCTACAGAAAAACATGCTATGTAAAAATTACAATTTGAGTTTACTTCTTTGGCAACAATTCCATGTATCAGGGTATGAGCTTCTTCTTTAGTCTTTTTTCAGTAACACACATACAGGTTTATATATCCAAACACATACAAATCTTTCTCTACTACAAATGCTCTTAAATGACTGTTTCTTTGGTAGAATGTGCCACATTCATGTTTCCAATTTTCAAAGGAAAGATGAGCAAGTTTCCCTCTTTCCATCAGAAAAGTTTCTCTCCTTCTTATATGTAACATCTTTGGGGAATTTAGTCAAGTTCAAGTAAAAGGCTGAAGTTGAAATTTGAGTGGGACTGAGGGGTAGGGAAAAGAAAACATAGCATGTAACAAATTCCCTCTTGTTTTTATTACAGCATGTACACTGCCACCCAGGATGCTTCCTAGAAACAGCATATTTGAAAACAGATATTACAGCATAACAGGAATATCCAAAAGAAATTATGAATAAGTTATTATCTTCCAGATAATAGCACATTCACAGCCTGCAGAAGTTACCCACATAACACAGGATTAAGGGCAACCAAGTTACCAAGCAAAAGAGGTCATTTTTGGTGATGCTGCAGTAAAATCAGCCACAAAGTTCTCAAGGAATGTTTCTGTATGTGGACATAAGGTAGGGTTGGTAAAACAGACACTTGAGCGTGGTTGGCATTCAGGCAGCTGATCACGTCCGCATTTATTTACACTGCACTGCTCACATGAACACAGGGGACTTTTCAAGCTGGTTTTGAGACTTGACTTTGGCATCAGCCACTGGTCTTGTGCCTTCCTTAGAAAAAAATACACATTTTGCAAACAGTGGCAGGAATCTGAAGTGAGAAAAACTCCTCATGAAAAATAAAGAATAAAACTGGCATCACAAAAACATTATGCTCAAAGAAGAGGTAGTTAACGACTCAGCAAAATCCCCCCATCAGAGAACACAGTAACAGGTAATTAGCACACTATGAAGCTACTGCAGAGGTACTCTGAAATGAATGCATGTAATACCTTGCAGTGCACTACTGTGTGTCTAAAATAGCTTCATTGATATTTGTGCCCTCCTAGGTTATGATCAAGACTACAGCTGACAAAAGAAAATGTTCTCTTAGCGCCCACCAGGTTCATCTAAAAGTTTCTTTTCACATGCAAGAGATCAAAATGGTGTGATTGCACTAGCTTAGACAACAGGGTCAGCCTTACAGAGGAAAACCTTGAATTTTTTATTCAAGTTACTGATGAAAAATGTAGTAGTGGACATATGCAGCCACTGGTCATGCTTTGGATTGCTGCACAATACCCAATATAACTTACTTTCTTGATGAAATGAAACCTCCATACTCAGGTACAGTAGAAAATTTAAAGATAAAAAAGTCTAATGAAAGTTAAAAGAAGTTTAACTCTTTTTTAAAACCTCAAAGCCCTTTCCTCAAACTTACTCAGTTCCTACCAAAAGTACTCATTACACATTTTAAACAGTACCTTTTCACACTTATAAGAAAGGACCATAAATTTGGGGCAAAAGGAAGGTTACATAGTCCCTGCTATAGACAGAAGAAGCTCTGCTTCTCACATCACAAAATCAGAATATGTATGTCAAATTGAAAGGATGCTCATGTGTTTCTATAATGCTGGAAACCAACCCTTTTAGAAGTGACTAGTGGATCTGGACACTGAGCATGAGGCAGTGTAAAGAAAGACTTTACTTTCAAAACCAAGCTTCTGTAAGGCCAGACCTCTTTATGATGTCACAAGTGACAGAAAATCAAATGCTTATGAGTTGGAGTCTTCTGAATCAGTGTGTAGTTCAACAGTACAATCTCCTGTAAAAATATCTAAAGTTCATCCTGTAAACCCCATACTAAATCATAAAAAAAAAAACAGATGAAAATTTAATTGAAAAATACATGCTTATAGTGGTTAGACCATTAAAAAGAAATCAGACAGAACTGCTTTAAACCTACTTTAATGGTATCTGTGTAAATGTCAATATGAACTCCAAACCTACCAACTTTGAAATGACATTATGATACCTTTCATGTTCTTAGTTTCATATTTGCAATGTATAAACTTCAGGTGACTGATATTTTGATCAGAGCTATGCAGAAGAAAGGTGCTTCAAAACAGCACACAGACTGTATCAGTGTGCTAGTCACCCATCTACACCCACAAAAGTGGCAAAAGCTGCAACTAAGAGCTTCGTTTTCCAGCAGTAACTTGTATTTCAAAAATTCTAATGGCAATTTCCTGTATTAACCAAATCTCTTTGTCCAGCAAACATTTCCTTATTCTTTTTAAATCAAAAAATATCTGCTGATCTAGCATACAGCTGCCTGCAGGGCTTCCCCAAGGAAACCGAGAGAGGCAGCAAAATAGCCAGGAAAGGCTGCATTGGCATTTTCCCCCCACCCCAATTCCCATGATAAAAGCTTGCTTCAAAGCAACTGATGCATGAATGAGAAACGTCTAAACCCCAAGTCCATTTAAATGCTAGACAGCAGAGATTGCCATCCTGAAAGAACTGCAGAAGGCAATATAAGACCCTGAACTGCAGGGGAATGAGCTCAGTTTCTTCAGGGACCTGATCTGCAGGATCGTACGGGAGAAGCCCTTGTAGGGCTAAGGTGCTCAGGAGACCTCACTGATCTTCAATGTGCCACACAGGAGAGGAGGGTGGCTTCATAAGGAGCTCAGGTGGAGCACAAGCCCTCAGGGAAGAGGGGGGAGGAGGAGATGGGGAAAGATGTCCGACAGCATCTCAGAAACATGGGCTGGGCACCAGGGAAGAGGAAGACAAAACTTATCTGGAAGTTGCCAGAGGACAGGAGGTGCCTTTACATCAACAACAAATGCAGGACCAAACCAAACAGGCATTGGTAACTGAGAAAAAAAAAAAAAAAAAAAAAAAAACAAGAAGGAAATTCTGGGGATTTACAAGACAGCTTTATTCCAAATCTTGGTAAGAAAATGGAGCAGAACTTCCTTGACTCTATTTCCAGGAATATGAAGGACAAAAACACCCTTGCAAAAGGCAAGAAAAATTTCCCAAAGGCAAAATGTGTCATATCGACCCAGTTACTTATGATGAAGCCCCTGGCTCTGTGGATGAGGGCAGTGCAGCAGACAATTTCCCTGACTTTAGCAGGCTTTTTGACACAGTCCTGCTTTAGCACTAAACAGTCAAAAAGGAATGGACAAGACTCATGAAAAACTGACTGGTTTGACACTGTCAAGATAGCAGCAAACAGGTCAAAGTCTAACTAGCAGGCAGCGACGAGTGACGTGTCTCTGGGGTTGAACTGATCAAAAGAGCAAACATACAGTCACCAACTCCACGTGTAACCCAAATTCCAGCAATCAAGGAGTTGGACAAGAGGGCTCCCACCTGAATGACCCCGTGAGCTGACAACCAACTCTTAAAACCACATAAAACCAAATGCAAAAGTCTTATGCCTAAGTATATAACGGGAACTTCCAGGCTAAAAGCAGCTCTGGAACAGATGTCCTGCGGGTCCTGGTGAACAACTGCCTGAGCACAAATAAGCAAGGCACCCTTGCAATGATGAAGGCGAACTATACAGTGGCTGTGTTAGAACGAGTGAGTGCATGCTGGTGATGGGAAGCAATCAGCACTTTCTGTGTGACGTTCCTGATGCCTCAAAGGGAAGCCCTGTTCCTGATTTTCAGCTCCCCTGCAACAATTAGAGATTTTTTTAAAAAATTATGGAGAATACAATGACCTATGAAAAGCGGTAGATGAGGCTGAATATGTTTGGACTAGAAAAGAGAGGCCTCTTAATGACTTAGGGAATACCCATGGAGAAAAGGTAGCCAAGATCATCTCAGTGGGGCACAATGAATGGAGTCAAGGCAGTGTAATCAGTTGAAGCACGAGAAGTTGTATGTAGACACAATAATAATTCAAAAATCCTACAATAAGGGTCTTCAGACACTAGAATATGTTTGTCCAGAGAGGCTGCAGAATCTCCCTCTGCAGAGATCTTCTACACTTGAGTGCACAAGACTGAGCAACTCAATTTTATTTTGAAGTCAGCTCTGCTCTATGCAAGAGTTCAGGCCTCCAGAGGTCCAGTGGCAAGTCTGAATCTCTGTCCACAACAACAAAATTCTATAGTAAACAGAAGGCTGGGGAAAAGAACAAACAGGACTACAGTGTGCATAACCACAGATCAGCCAAGTCTCCATAGCACCTACAAGAGGATAAGGTTGCATATGAAAACTATTTCCGTGAAGTCTGAAAACTTTCTCAGAGAACATCGACTTTCTGCAATATCTAGATTTATGTAATAAAAAAATTACTTGAGCAAAGCTGATTATTGAAACACTAGGATTTCTTTGCTTCATTCTAATGTTCTGGATTATGCTTGTAGCATATGTATAATTATATTTTCAATTTAGATGATGATTTGTAAAACAAAACAAACCCTATGCCTTAAACCTTTTTCAAGGTGTTTTTTCAGACCACACAGAGCTTGTCCCCAACAAACTCCATTCTCAGCTACAGACAACAGAACAGTTGCACAACATATTTCACTCCTTTGTAAAACATACATGTGGAGAGAGATATGAATACATCTCTATCAATATATGAATATATATATTTTTTAAGAAACTGCATTAAGAGATAGATGGGCTTTTCTTCAGCAAGGTAATTTCTTTGAAGTGCCCTTCTTGATCTGTGACGTCACTTCAGCCCTTGACAAGATCACACGCCTTTCTATTTCAGTCAGTTCAGGTTCAGTGCCACGCTTACTCTAGAGACTTACAGAATAAGACATAAAAATATCAGTCAATCTGCAGTTTGTCTTTACATGGCATAGCTCTTCCCATGCTGATTCTTCAGACGATCTCACCACAAAACGGAAAGCAGCATGCAGTTGTGAGGCAGTATAATGTTTTAAATAAGTAACATGTATAACTCTTCTACTCTCTAAATGGCAATTAGGTTTTCTGTTGCATGACGGGGGTGGGGGACAGAAGGCCATCACTGCAAATTATTAACATCTATTTATTTTCTTTAAACTTTAAAAAATTTAGTATTACTACCTAGGTCCAACAAAGAATTTAAAGTGCAGTTCTTAAAATCACAGATGGGTGGAGAGCTACAACCACAGTAGCAAGCAACAGATCTCCCCACAGACATCAGTATGGGCAAAGCTTTATCAGCAGTACCACCACTCACTGCACCAACAGATGTCAGTGCTCAAAGGCAGTGAGAAAAGTGACAGCAGAGTTAAAGACTGGGTCTGCATCTGCATGTGTCTATCACTGAATAGTAAAATTACTATCTCCTTAAGCACTACACTTTGAAAGCAAAATGGGTTTTTTTAGCTTGATATTCTTTTACACTAGCTACTTCCTATTTCCTTGGAAGAAAGCAGTCCCTGAACAAAAGAAATTTCAAAAGGCAGAGATTTATATTAAGCAGAGAACTAAGTGAAATAAAAGTACGCAGATACTTTTAAAATAGTCTCACAGTGGCCTGAATATTAATTAAAGAAGTAAGCCACACTGACCTAATGTAATTTTATTGCAAGTTTTAAAAGTAGATACTGTTTTAAAAGCAGATTCAATAAATAATTTAAAAAGAGGGTTTATGTTGCCAGGCAATATGATCACCCCTACACAAGTGAGATGATGTAAAATTCTGGGAAGAAAGTATCAGACATTTTTTCTTTCTACTTTATTTATATGAAAAATACATAGTACTGCCTCTACCCTAAATGCCAGCATTATATATCTTCACATGAGAAGTGCAAAGCTGCATACTTTCAATTAAATCTGCAACTTCTGTTTCTACTCAGTATCAGAGAAAGAAGTTGATTATTCTGGAAGTATTTTTGAGATGCACACAAAGTCTTATAACAGCCAGATGTTCCACAGTCATCATCAGCTCATTCATTGCACAGAATCATTTCAGTCCTTTGCACAGTATTGCCTACCATCTCTTCTGATTTTCACCTGTTTTCTTACCTGATTAGGGATTTGCCCTTAAAAGAAAGGGCCCAAGTTTCATGTAAGTCAGAGTCCACTCACTCTTTGTATTCCTAAAACAAGTTTAAAATCGAAGTACATACAGCTTCCAAGAAGGAGTGAGAAGACAAACGAAAATAGATTTTATACTTGTAGTTACCCTTGCCTAAGTGACTGCATTTCTCAGTGTTCCCACAAGGACTGTGAATATAACATTCTTATAACTTTAACAGTTATAAGAATGTAACAGCAGGTTATGTGCTCATCCAATCTGTTTGAAAAGCTTTTAAAATCAGAGGCATCAAAAAATGAGCAATACCTGTATCTTCATAAACACCAGCTATAAAATCCAACCAGCTTACCGTGGAGAGTTATAGCAAATTGTCATATTATTTCATGCAAGCCTTTCTTGGTTACAACAGAGTTTAAACTGAAGATTTCAAGGTGCAAGAAAGGCAAACTGGGAGTTTTACTACCCTACATGCCTTCCTTCATAACAGCACTGGAGCACAGCTCTCAAGTGTTGCTTCAAAAGCTTACAAAGCTAGTGACCTAAACACAGAACCAGGGAGTCTCAGGTTTAACCCCCCCTGCAATAAGACAATGCATTTAGCAGTAGTTTAGTGGTAAAGCAAAGCTGCTCGTGCACTCATTGTGAATCACAAAGTGAATCACACTCCAAAACTCAGGTTTAAACTGCCATGCCCATGCTAGAGACCTGCAGCACAGGTGGCAGCAAAGACAGCCCCTGGTTTAGTGGGGAACAACCAAACAGGAGTCAGATATCCAGATTCTGCTCCAAAATTTGGCACACTGAGCTGCCCTGTGCAAGTCAATGGACTGCTCTTAGCCCTAGAAAACCCAGCTGCTTCCCCTCAACAGCAAAGCCTCTGGACTCTGCAGGCAGGGCTGCCAAGCTCTGTGATACAACTGCAGCTTAACCACAAGTCTGTAAAAGGTTTCATTTAATCTGGTTCGGGCTTCATTACTCACCAATTATGTTTTCATAACAGACTTGCAGACGTGATTAAAAAGAGTCATGGAAAACAGAAAAACAGAAGATGCCTCTCAGAAGTGTGCATACACACTTTATATCACATGCTTAAAAAAGCCCAAACAACTCAGCTAAAAAAAAAAAAAAAAAGGAAAAAAGGAAAAAAAAAAAGAAAAAAAAAGAAAAAAAATCCTGAAAAATGTTGCGGATAGAGAAGATTTTCACACAAAAGGAACCAGTATATTCGGCATCCTGTACGTTGCCCATATTGCTTAATTTACAGTCCCTCACCCCCCCGCCCCGGCCACTCCAATTATTTTCCTCACTCGTAAAAATGACAGTTCTATAAATAACTTAGAAAGAGACCACAAAATCCTTCAAAACTGGATGTCTAAAACATGCTTTGCACAGAGACACATATGAATATTTGAGTTTGTTACCAAAAAGACACACAACTAGAGTGTCTCATCATCTCTGTACCACCTCAGGTGGCAATTTATTGCCAGAGTAAGTGCTGCACTGTTAAGACAGAGCCAACACTGGATCAAAGCCACTTTCCTGAAGTATTACTCTTACTGTGCCAAATGAGTTAGGAAGACAAATTCGTTATTTGTAAATAAAGGAAACATTTATCAAGATATTATCTTTAAGATGAGAACCGCAGAAATTTCCTCTCATGCTGGCTCCCCAAGCTAGAAAAATACACCCCAGCCTAACCAAAGAGGAAGTTAACACATTCAGCAATCCTTAGAGCAGTATGCTTCAGACAACTTTAAGAAAAGGTCTCTCCATCCAGCAGTCACACAAATCCTCCTGCAATGACATTAATTATTTTCCACAAGAAGTATCATCTTCTGTCTCTCCATGACTTCCTTTTCATAAATTCTGTGTTTTCATTAACATTCAAAGAAGGTATCAAAGCTTGGCTGTCTACCACTCTTATTTGCTCCCTGAATGAGATAAGACTTTTTTTTTTTGGTCTTAACAGTAGATTTTAATAAACAGGTGGAATTTTTTCTGCTTCAGTTTGCCTGCAGCACAGAACTACAGCCTTAAGCAACTGTACTCACTAACATTATGATTTACTCTATTTTTTTATATTAATTGGCTGCCATAGGCTGCTATACCAGCATTAAACACAAAATCATCACCATGAGAATATAACTTTTGCTGAAGTACAGGAGATATTCCATTTTAAGCTTTACCTCACGTCTTTACATCAGCTTATTTATTTCTCATGAAAAGAGTCCTGTGTGTCTAGAATCTACATTTTGCCTTTACAGAAAGATAAAGAATTAATCATATGCTTGTTTCATGGTTTTTTTTTTTTTGTTTTGTTTTGTTCTTTGTTTTTTTTCATGAAAGCCAGATGTTTTCTACTGAACATTTGAAGCCTTTTCATTTTCCCCACAATTCTGAGGATCCAGTTATAAAGGGCATTCAGTTAGTTTTGATAAATTTACCTGTTGAGAATACAGACTAAGTCTGAGGATAGGAAAATTAAATATTCTTCTTAGCACACAGAAAACAGGTGCAAGGCTGTAAAAACATGAACTAGCAATTGGGAACCTAACACCCTATTCCAATCAGATATGCACACGGTCACACAGTGAAACACTCCTCCAACTCATGATCAAAGTTCAAATCCAAGATCATTTGACTGAAGGGAGACTGTGAGGTTCTCATAACAAAAACCAAACAAACAAACCAAACCAAACCCAAACAAAGCAGCACCTGAAGCAAGTCACCTGAAACAGGGTCCTTCCCTAAAAAGGAAGGTCCCTAAGAACCCAGGGGGTCTTAGCAGGAGGAACATTAATTTGGCAAATATATACACAATATCATATTTTGGAGACATAAAGACACCTCAGAGACCATTCTCTTCCACTTTCGTCTCCATTAAAATGCAGTGGCTCAGTGGGGGTCCACCACATCCCCTGTGCTCAGACCTCCACTAAACCTTTTCAGCTCCCTACCCTGCTAGGCTACAAACCCAACAAAAGCAGGGGTAGCTTCATACCTGGTCGGTAAGTTGAGCTGACTCTCCACAGGTTCTGCCAAGTGCCAGATACAAGATAAATGCTTAGCAGAGTCACTGAATCATGCTCAGTAACACAGCTGAAGCTTCTCTGCACCCTGTAGTACCATTAACCCTAAGCAAGCACTTTAACTTACTGTTTTGTGACATTTTGGATATCATAGGACAACCTCCAGCTTATCATCATCATATGTGATTCCCATTTTTAGGCACTTTGTTCATCTCCTCAGTGACGTTTATAAAAAAAATTAAAAAATAATAATAACCACAACTAACAGTATTTTTCAGGAAGGAAAGCACTACCAAACACTCAAAAAGAAACAGCAAATACAAAAATACTGAAGATTAAAAATAAGTAAACAAAGCTTTGGGTGAGAAAAAAAAAACAAGATTAATTTTAAACTTCAACAAACTTAATGACAACTGTAAGATATCAGCATTAAGGTCACAAGATATTTCAGGAAAACTTTCGAAATGCATTGATTGCATCATCAGCATGTTGGCAGGAATCACCACATTGCTTACTCATTACATGTCAACTCTTTTCCTTTCATTGAATCATGTTCTTAAAGAAATGTACCATCAGGGAACGTGGCTTTTTCTGTTTGAAACCCAAACCATCAATACTTAAACTGCTGTATTTTAACTGTTCCCTCTCCTATGAAGGCCCTCACAACTTTCCTGTCAGTAAAAGCACTCTGAATTTTGGTCTACAGCAGCTGGAGCTTCAGTAATTCCGGCTTCTGTATTTCCTTTCTCTTTGTCTGTTATGAGAAGAGGGGTTGGGAGGTAAACCTCCTGAAGGGAAATGCTCCATTCTGCTAAAGAAGGTTATTACGGAAGACAGAACCTTTGCTCTGCAAAAGTCTCATTGCAGAGATTCGGTTTCAATGGAGAACTAAGGCCAGAAGATCAGACATCAGCTGCTAAGACATAGCTACTCAAAGAGATTTCATACCTTTCATCTGCCTGTTTCTTCACCAAAGCCAAAACTAGCACCAAGTCAACCCTTTCATTAACGCCCTTGACTCACCAGCCTGACAGAAAGTTCAGCAGAAATCCAGCCAGTTTGGTTTTTTTTGCTCTTACAGTTTTCAGATTACTTACTGAGCTGAAGCAGCTTATGGAGGGATGCAGTGGAAATCACAGAAAGTAGATAGTGGAAGAAGGTAGTCAAAACTGGTATGAAGAGACTTCTCCTCCTCTCCCAATAGCAAGATGTATTAGTGACCTCACCTTGTCATGTAAACATTCTCAAAAGGAAACAAAACTCCATCCAGCCTGGCACTGGACCTTCCTGAGCAGCAGCACCAGGATACTAGGCAGTAGGAAAGCAACTGGTAGAAGCATGCAAGAAGACACAAGGGGCCAGCTGCCTTCCTACAGCAGTGAGTGACCATCTGTAATTTTGCCACCACTCCTTGTTAATGAAGAGATCTGATTACGTCCAAGTATTTAATGTCAAGCACATATTAGATCTCTGATTAGTGCCTTATTTCCATGATCACAAGCTTTCTTTTCTCAAGATATTGTTGAACATCCCTGTAACATTACTGAGACTTCCATCTAAACTGCATAAAAGCTCTGGTAGAAAATGAAAACTGAGGACTTAGGAAGCTTCAGAATTCACACTACCAATGCCACCTCAATCCAGTTCTTTACAGAAAGATGGGGAGGGAAGCTGCAGAGTCTGTTTTGTTGACTTGCAACCACTGCTCTGTTGAGCTCAAAGGACTGGTGCTGAAATGCCTCTCTGCAGGACTTGTACTACATGACTGCAACAGCTGAGAACTGTGCAAGCATTTGAAGCACTGCATGACCATGCCCTTCAGACATTGATTCCAGTTTACCAGGGAGGCTTTTATCCTGAAAACATGTCCAAACAGCTCTGATCAATAATGTGAACAGTTTCCAAGCTAGTTACCTTGTACAAGAGCAGCACAGCTGCATTAGTATGGTGCTCCACCAACACCAAGAGCTTGCTGTTCAGCAGGATTAATTAGTCTGGGCAGAGCACTGCACTAATGTGATTATATAGCTTATAGTACCTGAGCTAGCTCATTCATCGTTTCTATTCCTTTGCTCTGAAATAAAAAGAGCTTAGGTTTTGCTGTTTTCTTAGCACCTAAATAATCCCAGCACCTTATTTTCTTGGAAGAGGAATGAGACTTGGAGAAGACTCAAAATCAGATTTTCCTCATTAAAATAATGCATCTCCTGCCTACATAGCTTCTCTCCACTATTATCATCCTCTTCTAATCACTTCTTTTGCTTGTATCAACTACCTGTGCACCTGCAAGTCTTCCCTTGACATCAGGAATAACAATGTCCAGCCATAACCAACGGTGACAAGAGCTGGAAGACATTGCATTTGAGTGGAATGGAATCATCACTATCTTCCACTCCTCCTTTTTTCGTGGGATGCAACAGATACCACAGGAGGTACTTGCTCAAAAGAGGGACCACCTTTCAAAGCAATGAGGGGCAGAGCAAGAATACAAACCACAACCTCCTCATCCACAGTCTGGGGCTTCTGTCAGGACATGGAAACAGAGACCAGAGAGGCATACCAGGGACCCAGACCTTGACCAAGTCATGGGAGCACCGGAGGAACTGACTGAAGAACCTAAGTTCTGGCAAATCAAGTGTGCTGGTATGCTCAAAGTGCTTCTTTGCTCGAGCCTTCCTGAGGCATCCTGCATGAGGACAATGCTCAGGACAGGCAACATTAGGCCATCCAGTAAAAAAATATCAGCAGCCACAAGCAACTGACAGCAGCTGAACAACAGGAAGTACTGGAGAAAGCTCCACTGATGGCAGTACTGCTCTTTCTTCCAAGTTTGCCTGTAGCACATCAACGGAAGAGAAGCAGAGGACTATCACAGCACCCAGTAGTATCTCTGGCCCTTTCCCTGTCCAGACACACATCCAGGACCCAGAGGTATAACACAGCAGGGCAGTTCCCACACACAGACCTTGAGAGCAACCACATCGTTCTGACAGAGTGAAAGGCAGTGATAGAAACAGGATCTCTACTTCTTCACATTTCCACAAGTATTTTCCCTGCTCAATAAGCATCTAGCATTTAATTTTCTTTTTAGTAATATTATATTAGTTTAAATACTAAGAGAGTTTCAAAAACCTATTTCCCTCTTGGTTTAAGTTTCACCCTGTTGTGGTTTTTTTTAGTTTTTTTGGTTTGTTTGTTGTTTTTGGTTTTTTTCGTGTGTGTGTTTTTTGTTTGGTTGGGGTTTTTTTTGTAATATAAAAGAGCAAGCTGTAGAAAAAGTGGTTAAAATTTCTAGAACAAAATTTGGTAAGAAATGCTGTAAAGTCATGGCACTTCGTTGCTTTGTGATTGCAAATGATATTGTACTGCCTGGACTTCTAAACATGCATGTCAACTTAAAATTTAAAACAGTAAATGGACAACACCTCTAAGGCATCTCCCCTCTCAGCTTTATGTCAGCATGTTGATGGGACAGAGCCCTTCCAAAACAGAAATGCAGGGAAGAACAAGCTTATTTTTCAGCAATCTTTTCCTTTAAAGTAACTTGTTTCCTTCTGTAAAAAATACCCCCAAGAGTAGTTTCAAATTTTGAGTTCTAGATATGACAAAGTGGACAATGCAGACGCAAATTCCAGGCTCAAAAGAATATGAAAGTAGAAAGATTCTTTATGTTTGCATATCCAGCATGCAACCACCGGGCACAAAGAAAAGAACTTTAAGGGATAATTCTGGTTTCTGTGCATTTAGAGTGCCAAAGTTCATTCTTTAAAAAGATACAATTTAAAACTGTTTAAAGTTTTAAAACTAAGCTAAAAAGGCTGCAGATTAGAATCCATCTCGATACTAAGGTAACAATATTAAAAAAAAAAGCTTGCAAAAAGACAAAGAGAAAAGTAACAAAAAAGACCAACACATGAAACAATATGAAGCAGGTTACCACAGAACAGAAACACTGTTTTACTGTCAATAGAAAAAAAAAATCATTGAAAAAAACCCAAAAATCAAATGAGGTAAAATACTTCAAAAATGTTAAAGCAAGTAAGGAACCAAGATGTTAAGGTTACATAGTGATTTAAGAGGAAAAGAAACTCCCAGAAACACCACTTAGTATTGAGGACTTAAACTGAGGTACGTAGGAAAACAGAGATCTGGAAACTAAGTGCAGTCTCTGTGTCATCTTCTATGCTTGAACAGCCAAAACTCTGGTTTGGGGAGGCTACTGTGAAACTGATGCTGTGTGGAAGTGGAGGTGAAAGAGGATGGAAAGGAAAGCAAAGAAGAAATTGAAGATATGCTGGCTGTTCATTAGTATGTACACATACACATACATACCCTGAATAAAGGTAATTCAGACTAGCTGGCACACAGTGGGATCAGCAAGACAGCAGTATATTTAAGAGTTATCTCCCTCCTCCTGTTTATTTACTTGTTGCAGTCGTCTGTATCACAGAATCATGTACATCGGGTCTGGAGCCTCATTACTTCTAAATACTTTTACATGGCAATTTCACACAGCTGGAGAAAGAGTTGGCTGGTATTTGTAACTTTCCATATGCCTCAGGGAGGCTGCATGATTAAACCAGAAGACAACACAGTCTCTGCACACTTCAAGATGTGGTCTGTACCGTGTAGTCGTAAGAGTTTCTCCCTTCAAAATACCTTTGCATTAGAACATACTGCTTAAGACTTAAAACTATGCTACACAATTTGCTGAAATAGGTAAAGTGACACAAGGACTCTAGAGCACAGAACATAACTTGATAATTGTGAGAGCTTATTATGTGATGCTCCATGAGATATCACAGCTCACTTTTCAGAGCACTCTGTACACACACACAATAAAAATAAATAAATTTAAATAAGGCTAACCAGGTTCCCCAAACAGTGAAATACTCTGTAGTAAGTCTCACTTCTATCTCATTTCCATCACCACAGAACATGAAAAATATACTACTAATTAATTCATAAACCCTAATCTCTGCAGGCAGCTGAAATTGTCAGTTCGATAAATAAACCAACCAGCACTGATGGGAAGTTGAACCGTATTATCAAGGAAATTCTTCTTCTGCCAGAGGACCCTGTCCAGCTCTGCCCATGAAAGCATTACCTAGACACAGTTTGGAGAATTTCTGTAGGGAAGGATTTAAAGCTGTACCTGAACCAACCGAGCAGCAGGACCGAAAAAAGGTGGTTGAAGGAATTTGTCAAAGCTCGCACAGCTCTGATGCTTTACCACTAAGCCTAAATTGACTATATTTCGCCAAATGCCCTCAACTCTTTAGACAAGACAGCCGGTATATCGCTGAATAGTGAACCGCACGAACACGACACAGACCGAGACACCTCTGGAGCGCTGCACCGCACCTGCATCCCGCACTCGCCCGGCGCCGGACAGCGCTGGGCAGCTCCTCTGCCAAGAGTGCGGCACGGGCAGGGTTCCGTGCCCCGCTGGCTCCCGCAGCCCGCGGAGGCATCCGACGCTCACCGGCCGAGCCCGGGACGTCCCACGGGGAGCGCAGGCGGACCCGCGCCGCTCTTTCTCCCCGGCGCCGCTGTCTCCAGCTCCGGTACCCCGCGAAGCGACCCATAGCCTGCGAACTCTCGCCAGGCTTTGCTTTCTCCCTGGCTTTCGGTGCAACAGCTGGGAGAACCTGGCAATGTCGGGAGGGATGGAGGCGCAGCCGGCACGGAGCCGGCAGCGCGGGCCAGCAAGCGGGAACGCACCGCGGGATGCGAGGATGCAGTCGCGGGCGACGCCGCCGACCTGCGCTGCGGCTACCGAGCGACAGCCGGCCAGAAAGACCCCCTTCCCGCAGGGAGGAGGCGCCAGGAAGGGTCAGGGGTCCCCCAACACCGCCGCCAGACCCGGCAGCGACCTGTTGCCCCGCGCGGGAGTGTGGAGGCGCATCACCCGGAGCGGGACCGACAGCCGCCACCACCCACCTCTTTGATTTTCTCCCTCCTCTGCCGGACGTCGGGGTCGGCGGGCTCCTGCCCCACGGCGCCGACGGGCTGGCGGAAGAGGCGCTGGGGCAACCCGGGGGCGCCCGCCTCCTTCCTGCCGCGGGCGTCCTGCAGAAGTTTCTCCTTGTCCTGGCGGATGTCTCTGCGGATCTCCTCGGGCAGCTTCTGCAGCGTCTCCTTGGCCTCCCGCAGAGCCCGCTCGTGGTCCGCGCGGATCCGCTCCAGGCTGCCCGCCCCGCCCGCGGCCGCCGCCGCCGCCGGACCGCCTCCGGGCTGCGGAGGGGCGCGGGGCTGCCCGCCGGGCGGCGGCGGCGGCGGCTGCAGGGCGGCCGAGTGGAAGAAGACGCCGCTGAGAAGCTTGGAGGAGTCGGGTAGGAAAAAGATGGCCCCGAAGCAGAGGGTGATGAAGGCGCTGAACACCAGCAGCAGCACGAACTTCTCCGTCAGCCGGAACGCGCCGGGGCCCGCTGCCTTCCTGCCCCCGCCGCCCGCGCCGCTGCCCGCGGGGCCGCCCAGCGTCCCCGGCCCCGCCGCGCTACCGAAGAGCGGCAGCAAGCTGGCGGCGGGCATGACCCCCGCGCCGCCTCAGCCTCAGCGCCGCGCTGCGCGCCCCGCCGCCGCCGTGCAGGGACCGCACCGCACCGGACGGCTCGGCTCCGCCGCCCCCGGCCCGCCTCGGCTGCACAAAGTTTCCCCGGGCGGACGCGGCAACTTTTCCCTTCCCCGCGGCCGCGCTCCCTCTGCTCCCCCGCCGGCAGCGCTCGGCAGCGTCTGCGGGGCGGGCGCTGTCAGCTCCAGCCCATGCTGCCGCCGGGCCGCCGCCGCGGGTGCCGCTCCCCGCTCCGCCCGCGCGGAACTGCCGGGCGGCCGGGGGCGGGGCGGGGCGGGGCGGGGCCGGGCCGCCGCCGGCCCAATGGCGGGGGGGGCGGGGCGCGGGCACTGCCGGACCGCGGGTCCCGGGGCTCGGCTGCGGGATGCGCTTCCCCGGGGCTGCCGGACCTCCGCGGCCGGAGGGGCGCGGCGGCGGCGGCGGGGCTCGCCCGCTTCGGCCCCGTGGGCGGCGGCGGCGGCGGCGGCCCGGGGCGGGCGGGCGGATGGATGGATGCGCGGCACGGGCAGATGCCGGCAGCGCGCCCTCGCGCACCCACGTGCGCTCCGGTGTACGCACACGCGCGCGCGTGTACTCCCGCGCGGGCACTCCCGCGCGGGCGCGCGGCGGGGGCCTGCGCGCTCACGGGCGCGCGTGCACAGGCGGGCACACGGTCACTGGGGGCGGTGCGAGGGGAGCAAGGGCACGGCGGGGCCGGGAACAACTCCCGACCCACCGGTCATTATAATCCATTCTTTCTCTGTAAGGAAAACAGGGCTTAATTTTTTTTTTTTTTTTTTTTCCTGTAGGTAAAAGGTGCACCTTTTCCAAGGAAGTAAGGCATATATCTGTGGTAATGTGAGAATCCGACTTTTCACTGACGCTAGTACAAATGAAAAGACCATCGTGTGTTGGCACAAGGAAATACCGTCTTTGATAGTGGATCAAATTGCTGCATCAAGCTCCCTAAGCATTCAGTGAGAGGGAAAGTTTCCAAAAAAAATAAGATACCGATTTATTCTTTTTGCCCTTGTTACAGAGCACTGCAATAAACAGCTGGCATGTGAGAAGAATAAAATGTTATGTCACTTTAATAGAAAAAGGGAACCCAGCCAACACCTAGGGGTTTATCTCCAACTTTTTTTGGAACATACTCAGAGTCTACCTAGAGTTTCACAGCAGTTCAGCACTGTAATCTTCAACATTTCCCCCCAAATGTTAACGACACAGTCAGAAAGAAAACAGTGAGATATTTGTTCCCAGAAGTTAGGATGCTGAGGTTGGTTTGTTTGCGCATTTGCATGGTTTTATTTTGCAAGGGAAAAAAAAAAAAACGACGGTAGAGGGAAGTCTGTGCTTTAAGCAAGGGCTGGGAGAAGGCATTGTGTAAGCCTTACAGACATGATTTTGAAAATGGGCTTGGCATGGATCTAATTCTGCTCCCAGTGGAATTAAGGGGAGTTTTACCATTGACTTAATAGGAATAAAGCAAGGCTGCTGCCCAGTGCTTTTCCAAATCCCTTTCTTTAGAAGTTAGAATATGTAACAGATTAATTAAAAACAGGTTCAGGGAAGACAGTTATATAGAAATCTTGGAGTGAGTCCTACAAAGCTCCCCTAAGTATATAAGCAAATGCTTCTGTAAAATTTCAGGATTATGCATGAAACTGAGGGATCAGGGGCCCAACTTCATACTCAGCAAGATCAGTAATTTAATTTAGTTTTTATTCTGGTTTTCTTTTAAATCTTATTTTTTTTTCCCGAGTTGCATTTTCCCACATTTAGATGTGAAACTATTGCTCAAACTAAACAATGAGCACTCTGACTTTGACACACATTTCCCAGAAATGTTTAACGTAACCCAATAGCTGTGCCAAGACAAAATTGTTTAGGGTTGAAGAAACCAAAGTGCTTGGAAAAGGAGATAAAAATCCATGGTGATATTTTCTTTTTTTTAAGCATCATTTAAGGTAGCAAATATGGGGTTTAGCTGTTGAAAGACAGTTGACTAATGAAAAAGCTTCCTAAATGGTGAAATACCACTCTCAGCTTCAGCGAGCATATTCTGCTTCAATCACTGTGTATGTGGGTGTGCAATATTTTCAACAGATTGCCCTCAAAACTCATCACTACTTATATGATAATATTTGGAGGCAGAAGTTATTGCTGGAAGAAATGCCTTCCTTCAGTATTCTGAAGTAATTCCTTAGGTTGCCATATTTCTATAGCACTTCATGAATGGATGCAGGAGTAGAAAATATCATCACCTGGGGTTCTGCTCCTGTGTCTCCTAAAATGAGGCTCTCAGAACTCATCAGCCTTTTGCCTTCTTTTGGTGTTCATCCTAAGCACTAGGGGCCAAGCGTGGACTCATGCCAGGGGTTTCATTGCCACACCCATCACTGTCTTTGGGACATCCTGAGCATGAGGGAAGCAACAACGAGGATTTTCTATGTGAAGATGGAAATTGTTAAATTCTCAAGCTTTTGTGATGAGATGATCGTTCCTCCTCTGAGCAGGACATAAAATTTTGTATGCAGAGTGTTCCTGTTGTTAGCACTTAATGTTACAGTTACCAGTAAGGTCATGTGGGAACTATTCAGTGGGACTATTGAAGCATGTAGAGTTACTGGCATACAGAGCTGTTCACTATGTGAGGGCAATGGAGACTGAAAGACAAAGAAGCTGCTTCAACCCAACAGTGATATACAAGTTCCTTGGGCTTTTTGTCACTAATTTATGTCAGGCACAAGGTGTTCCAAGGACCATGAAAATACAAGGAGTAGCTCAGAGTAAAATACCTTTGATTCCAAGTACTAAAATGAAGGGCTGTACAGTGCTAATTTTCAACTGGCTGTGTCCAACAGGCAGTTCAGCTATAAAGTTAAATCATGTTCATAGGCACTTAAATAGTGTCCAAAAATCCAAATAAAATACAAACGAGTGAAGCTTGGTGTTTGCATTAATCTGGAGACAGCAGTGGAAAGCCCACCTGCCTGCACTAGGACTTGTACTGGAAGAGCCTCTTTGAATACAACTCTATCAGCATATCCACCTAGTGGGTATTGAACTGCCTGCTACTTTGGGTTGGTTTTTTTTTTTTTTTTTTTTTTTTTTTTTTTTTTGCTAATCTAGCTTCATTACTTCCTGGATCACATCAGCTAAAATGGGGAAAAAAAAGTCTCTGGGCAGTTTTTTTGCCATGCTGGGTAAGGTTAAGTCCTACCCAGTTTGCTTATACCAACAAAACTGGGCTGCATCCCTTCCATGGAAAGAAATACTGCTCCTGTGGATTTAGCTGCAGAATCAGGAATAATTTTCCAGCAATCATGCATAGGTCAAGCATTTATAGAAAGGTAGAACTGATACATGAAAAGTGGTGAGAGGGAGATTTGCATAATAAGAAACACGACTCCTTTCTGTAATAAATGTTCTGAATGGGGAAATTTGTTGCCTATTGACTGAAAGTCCTGGGAAAAAACAACCCTTATCATAGTTGGTTTTTTTGTTTTGTGGGTTTTTTTGTTTGTTTGTTGGTTGGGTTTTGATGGGTTTTTTTTGATGTTGTTGTTGGTTTTTTGGGGGGTTGGGGTCTTGTTTTTTTTGTTTTTTGGGGGGTTTGTTTTTTCGTTTTTGTTTTTGTTGTTGTTGTTGTTTTAATCGACTTATATCTAATTTGTCATGGTTCCAGCCTTAGATCTTTTCTAGTGAGAAGTAATTATCCTGCTTGGTCTGAAAGATACACGCAACAGATAAGACGAGAATTAACAGTTGTCCCACTTTTAGGCCCATCCAGCTGAGGCAGAGATATTGACTGATACATGTTTTTGGATAGTGAGTTTGTAACAATGCCACTCCCTCTCAAGGAGTTCCCAGTGTTACCTTCTAGCTAAGATTACTGTAAAAAAAAATGACAGCTTCTTTTTGAAATGCTATACTTTTACACAGCTTTCAGAGATACTTTTAACATGCTTGCCTTTGGGAATGTGACTCACAAACCCAATTTAGACATCCAGCTCTTCATAGATTAAGCAACATGGCACAGACTTAGGGTTCCCAGGGCACACAAGCTGGATTCATAATGCCGAGTGTGCTGTTTGGAAGGAGGCTTCGACCATTTGAGGACCAGATGTGTATGAAATTGCTCTCTATCTCTCTGATTTTGGCAGTTGGGTGCAGTTCTGAATTCAGTCTGTGAGGAAAGTGTGATTCATAGCCACAAAAACTTTGTTCCATCTCCAGTGTTTTGAGAATGCAGGACTGCCTGATGCTTTTCTTTCAGAGCTCAGAAGAGAGAAGTGTTGACCACTTATTTAGGAGTCTTGTGGGTAGAGCACTTGCTCAAGAGTTGGAGATCTGTGCTTGACATGTTCTGTAGTCTTGGGGGATTCAAATTATCTTCTTTTGCAGTGGAACTTGTACATCCCCCACCACCATTCCTTTTGAAGTAGTGCTGTGACTCAGAGATGAGGCAGGACTTTGAAGACAAAGAGGAGAAAAGTTTTCCACTTAGCATTGCTTAACAACCCTGAAATAAGAATGCTCCACTCCCAGAGAAGCCTACAGCCTAAGAGTTAGGGCACTAGTCTGAGAGATGGAAGACACCAGATTATCTCCTTCCCAGTGATATGGGTGTTGAAAATTGGTCTCCTATTTGAGGATGAAAAAAAGAAGAAAGAAAAAATTTTTCACATCCTTTTACAAATATTTCCTCTAGCCTAACACATGAGATGATTGTGGCTAACAACTAAACTTTATGAATACCTTAGAAATAAATGTATTATCAGGAACATGAAGCTGTAGGCTCACAAACCTTCTTTTCCAGCATGGCTGTCAATACTACAAGAGGTCTCTTTTCTACCAGTATCATTGGAAATATCTTCCATCCCTACCTGAGGGAGAGGATCATTCATTTTTCCAAATGAAATCTCTGTAGTGCAAGCAGCTTTCAGTGTTTATTTGGAGGCTTTGCTAGAAGTACTCAGGTATGCATCCAGCTAATGACAGAAAAGCTTTCCTCTTTCTCTCCTCCCCAAGATTTCAGAAGGCACAGAAAATGAACTGCAAGAAATGCTGTCTGAAGAAAATATTTGACTCTTTCAAAACATGAAAGTTTAAAATCATTGTCTTCAATACTGCAAGAAACCTGAATCTAGAATTTGAACTCTGACTGCTTGAAGTATTGTATTCAGTAGTAGCATGAAGTATATAATACTCAGCCTCAGATGGCATCTTTGAGAATATCTCACTTTGGTTCTGGCTTTTTAAACTTCTGTAATTGTTTTAGACACTTTTGCACTCTCTCAAAGCAAGCAGACATGGTTTGCTTTTCAATGTGCAAAGGAGAGGAAGACAGAGGTAAACATAAAAGTAATAGAAAGAAAAAGAACTACAAACTTTTTTCCTCTTTCTAGAAATTTATTGATATTCACATCCTTGAAGAAAATTTTAGTCATGGAACTAAGAAATGGAAGCTAGCTCTTATGGTATTCTAGCACTTAAGTTTCAGAACCTCATGTAATTATTTGCATAACAATTGAGGATGAAATTGTTTGCAGACATCCCACGAAATTCCATCTGAACCTTAGATCTCTAAGAGATTAAAAGTCATGACAGGTACGTATTCTCTTCTCCCTCAGAAGTGAAGAGACTGCTGTTACCTTGAGTGAGTGCTATTCTTTTCCCTCTTGCCTCCTATTTCATATTCACAATCCTCAGGAAAGGTAAAAGGCCACCAGACTGTTCATATATTTAAGGGACAAATCTCAGTGGATTGTGACTGAAAGTTGTTTACTGCTGTGGTTACCTTTGGACTTAATTATCTCCAATAATGCTAAACTATCTTGTGCCAGAACCCTGACTGTAGCAACTAAAGGAACTCCCAGCAGCTCTTTTTTCACTGCCTTTAAGTTTGTATATCACATTTATAGGTATGGGTTTAGTAGATTCTGACAAGATTACATCAAGACAAGAAGGTAACATTTTTTAAGAGGGTCCTTGGAAGACAGCCTTCCCATCCTTTCCAAGGTGGTTTTGTTTTCCTGAACCAGAGGGGAGATGAGTTGGCAGAAAAGAAGATATGGCCATTGGAGCTGGTGTTTGTAGCCATTTAACAGCAAAACAGATCTGGTGCTGTTTGTGTGTAGCCTCAAGGAAAAGTGGTGAGAGCAGAGATTTCTAATCTGATAAACCTTCTAAGGAGTAAAAATATGGTATAATACATGGCTAAAAGAATCAACAAGAGATCTTACAAGCAAAAGACACTGCGAATTACTAATTTATTTCATTATACTGGCTGTGCTTAATTTGTACAAAATTTTAATTCCCTATTCAATGGGTCCCTGACTATTTCACAAAAAACAATGTTCCAGAGCTTTTTTTCACCCTACATACGTGTAGTGACACATGGATTATGTAAATTGCCCTCATGTAATAGTTGAAGTGGTGCCTCTCTTCCTAATGTATTTCCCTAACTAGATGAGTTAATTCTGCTTTAACAACACATTTTAGTAGAAGAAGTACAGATGTGGTTTACTGACTGTGCCTTATTTGACTGCAACATTACTATGAACATATTTAATTGTTGGGTATGTTTTAAAGGTTCTTTCTCTTTCTGTAAATCTATTACGGATTTGGTGTTATAAGCAATATTTAGATATTTTTAAAATTAATCTTTCCTATTGAAAATATTCCACTGCTTCATCATCTGGAATACAGTGGTGCACTTTTTCCCAGTGGTTGTAATTAAACCACAGTTTTGTTTCACAGACTTTTGCTTAAAAGTGTGGCCAGTTCCATCAGCCCTTGGTGGATTCCCTTACTCCAAGCCACAGAAGCCTTTTGGTGCCAAAGGGTTAATTTTTTTTTGCTTTCCTGTGTGTGCCATGTGTGTTCTGACTCACCTTGACACATACTAATATTGCATCAGAAGTGTCCAGCTACCACCTGATGGGCTGTATGAATTTTTTCTTTGCAAAATCCCTCCCCAAGTAATGGCTGTCATCTGCAAACTGGCAGATGGTGCAAGTGCGCACAACACACACGTGACTGCTCAGATCTTACACAGTTGTGTATTATTTGTCTTCCCTAAATGAAATCCAGGGGTTTCAGCCTCAGTTCAAATCTGATCCTTTATCCTGCTGAAACGCCTTTGTTTGATTTACCGCTTGGGCTAAATGATGCAGGAAAAAAAAATCGGTGTTAATCTGACCTTTGCTCTTGCTGTTTGTCTAGACCAATATCTTACTGAAAACCTTGATAAGAAAAATAGTTTTGCCATTTTTTTTGTCTGTGTGAGTGTGAACCTTAGTTTCCTCAGCTGTAAAGTAAGAGCTAATCTATTTCACAGTGAGACCTAATATATGGAGTTTACTTTGATATCCTTTGGTGAAATATTGTTTTGGGGTGCAAAGTTTAGCTTAGTTTTCCTTAGAAATTCAATTCTTCCTCATTTTCAATGCTCAGTTACTTATCTAAGGACTTATGGTATACCAGGGGTAGTGTATCCTGGGCCAGTTCTGGTTAATTTCACTTTTTTGGCTGTGTTCCTGAACCACAGGTCTCCTTTCTCCCCCACACATGTCCAATTGTCCCTGAGCCTTCTGCTTTATTGACAGCTGTAGTGCTTCAATGTCATCTGATGCTCTGGTTCATTGCTGCAACCCTGAGCTTGAAGTGTATAATGCTTAGCCAAATAGAGGGCATCTTTGAGTGCATTGTATGTCCCTCTAAAGCACTAAAGTGTGAGATCCCAAACACAAGAAGGACAAGACTGAAGTAGCATTCCAACAGGAAGATTTCCATTTAAGATGAGATTCAGGAAAATGTTTAAGGATGAAAAGGGAAGATAATTATTCAGTCAGAAACAAAATGTTTTTTAAGAAAATCCTTCTCTCTCAAAAAACATGCAGAAGACTGAATAATGTATTTTTGACTTTCAGACTTATCTGTGGCATGAAGGTCTCTATGCATGTCTTGAGAAAATGCTTGTATGTGAGTCAAATCTACAAAGTGGGGGACAAGTGGTACAAGGTCCTCTAAGATTTTAGTGGTTTCATGTCTCTGCATGTTTCTCTAGTTCTCTTTTATATGAGCTATTCCTTTAATGTTCCTGCCAGCAGGGTGGGAATCTGCCTTTGGCACAGTTGCAAACGTAGAAAGTAACAGTCTAACAGTGAATGAACAACAATATATTTAGATACTATATCTACCATAAGAGATAATATCTGCTATTTTCTCAAGTTAACCAGTGACTGCCTATATTTGAAAAATGTGCATGGTCTGTTCCTTATTTTTTACTCATCATTGACACTAGCTATTTTGCTCAAATGAAAATAATTTGGCTCTTCGTTCCCCTTATATATTCAAATCAACAGATGAGAGACAGCAAAATTAGTTAATTGTTAACGTATGTACATGAACACAGAGGACAAATTCCAAACAGAACAGCATGAGGCACCTGGTAAGGTTGTCATGCTCCTAGAATCACCCATTTAATACAAGTTTACCTTGTTCCACCTTTCTCCCCCATGGGTTAGACTAGAGGCAAATAATTTTCATGAGCATGCACCTTATTATTTACCTATATTAGGATTTCCAAACTTCCCTGGAAAATAGATCTTTAAAATTAGATTTTTTTCTTTACCAGTGAAGGGTGTTTCCTGATGGACAACAAAATTTACCACACCCCATTTAATCATCTGCGAGTAATTTATCCTTCTCTCTAGTTGCAGTGGAAGAATAAATCCATCCTAGCTAGCAGCAGGGTAAAGTCATGTTTCTCTAATGTTTTGGTTTGTCATGACCTATCCCATGCCTCTGTGAGAGCTGGAACAGACGGCTTTTGAAAAAACACAGAGTGGTCTTTAAAAACCTTTATCAGAAGTGGTTTGGTGTTGTGATGTCTTCTACTACAATCTCGCCATATCTCTTCAAAGATAGATTTTCTGTCTTGTGTTGCCTCACATTTCCTCCTCTCTTTTGGTTCATAGTGACATTTGATAGTGCAGAACTCAGGTGCACAGGAAAAGAAATAGTTAAGTGTTTTCCTCAGAATGACTAGCACTATGCTGTTTTGTTCTGGTTTTTAGAAGAGTGGTTGCAGTGGGGAAGGCCAGTGCTGACTTGTCCTCTCACCAGCCCTGTCCTATTAAGGGTCCAACTGGGGCTGCAGAGGGGCCTCCACAAGGCACTTCAGCAACCACACCTTTGCCATCAAGGTTTTTTTGCACCTCTGGCTGGTCACTCCATCACTGATGTGTTTGCCCATCAGGCAATAGGCTTACATACAGTGTGTCCCTATATCCAGTTGTCCTGAAGGACAATGGGCACTATCCCATCCTTTTGTAACCTCCACAGAAGAAAACATCTTCCCCAGCCTGGAGATGGCTCTATTGGTATATTCTGCAAGGGTCATTGGTCCAGTAATTTTCTTCTGTGAGGGGAAACTAGAGGCCTGACAGACCATAATTCAGGATTGTCAACACAAATGTGGTGATTTGTCCATGGAATATGGACCATGTGGTAAATGGACTGCTGGAAAAATGAAAGTAGAGAGAAGTTCTTATGGATGCGTTTGTGTGGAAGGAAAAGAGGGAATAAATATAAAGCAGGCTTTTGGAAACAAAAATCTTTCCCTGAGGCACCATGTCAGGAAACCAGATGCCGTCACAAGACATTATTTATTGTCAGCTAGAGTCACAAACCATAGTTGGACAGGGTGTCTTTATAGCTGTTGCTTGCACTAGCCAGAGGCAAGAAAGAGACCTTAAACCAGCTCTCCCTCATGCCCTCTGTACACCAGCATTTCATACCCTACTGACTTGTGATCATACAGATTTGACCATGATGGTGCACAGTAATCAGGGAAGATACAGAAATGGTGTAAGCCTTTCAAAGTTACAGATTTGGTCTTTCTTAGACCCAGTTTTGTGACTGTTAATCCTGTTAGACAATGCCTGATTCCATCCTATTTTAGTCAGTGGAATTTCTTACTAGGATGCAGAAATAATCTGTGTGATGGAGTATCGGTTGTGTGTTCTGAACCCTTGACTAACAAATTCTACACAGGAGCAGAGCTGTTCCCTGCAGCTGAATCTGTTTATAAGCATTGCTGGAGGTTAAGCCACTGGGACAGCAGTGTTTCTACCACACTAGTCTGTGGCTTGTGAATGGTTAATGCAGTGAATTAAATACTGAGATGAATGCCTCAAAATATATGTAAAGCAGACATACTACTAAGAACAAGGAAGCATGAATGGGTTGCTTCAGGTTAATGCATTAACATAAAGTGAGTTACTCTACTGTCCTTCCCAAAACAGGATGGGTGGTTATGGAAAGTGGATACATAAATAGAAGTTGCTGAGTTGTGTCCTGTGTCAGGCCTGTCTAGTGCTCCTTATCCTTTGCTCCTTCAATTTTTAGCTGTGGAGATTTAATCTGAGCTGCTTGTCATTGAGATGGAGAAATAGAGCAAAGACAGTCTAAGCATTTGGGAATTTGGGAAGTAACCAGCTTTAAAATTTAAAAAATACCAGCCAGATGCTTTTACAATAGTAATAAAATCATACATTGTGTTGGAGTGACCCTGTCTGGATGCTAGGTATCCACCTAGCTGCTCTATTCCTGTTCTCTTTGGATGGACAGGGTAGAAAGAATATAATGAAAGGCTTCTGAGGTGAGATAAGAATATGCAGAGATCCCTTACCAGTTATCATCACAGGCTAAAGAGACCTGACTTGGAGAAATCAATTGAAATTATTATCAGTCAGATCAGAGTAGGATAATGAGAAATAAAACCAAATTTTAAAAACACCTTCCTCCCACCACTCCTTTCTTCTCAAGCCCAACTTTTCTCCTGGATTCTCTGCCCACTCCCCTACAGTTGTGCAGGAGGAAGGAGAAGGCAGGTTGCAGTCAGTTCATCACACATTTCTCACACCCCTTTCTCCTCAGTGGGAGGACTCCTCACACACTTCACCTGGTCCAGTGTGGTGTCTCCCTCATGGGAGACAGTCTTCCATGAATTTCTCCAATGTGAGTCCTTCCCACAGGCTGCAGTTCCTCACAAATTGCTCCAGCATGTGTCCCTTCCATGGAGTGCAGTCCTTCATGTACAGACTTCTCTGGCCATGGTTCCCCGTGGAGTCACAAATCCTGCCAGAAGCCTTGTCCAGCCCAGGCACTACACAGGCCCATAGCTCCTGCCAAGACTCTCCTGTAGCATGGGCTTCCCATGGGGTTGCAGCCTCCTTGGGGCATTCACCTCTTCTGGGGTGGGGTACTTCCTGGGCTGTGTGTGGATGTCTGCTCCCCATGGATCTCCCTGGGCTCTGGGTGGATCTCTGCTCTCCATGGACCTCCCTGGGCTGCAGGGGCACAGCTGCCTCACCATGGTGTGCACCAGGGGCTGCAGGGGAATCTCTGCTCCAGAGCTTGCAGCACCTCCTCCTTCACCGAGCTTGTCTGCGAGCTCTTCCTGTGTCTGCAGGGCTCTTCCTCTCACACATGCTCACACTTCTCTCCAGCTGCAGTTGTGCCAGGTGGATGGAGCTTTCAACATCCCGATTTACTGCAAGGTGTCCCTGCCCATGGCAGATGGATTGGAACTAGGTGATCTTTTAAGCTCTCTTCCAACACAAACCATTAATTCTATGATTCTATGACTAAAAACTCCACTGTGTGCATTGAAGTGCATAAAACTCCAATGAACCAACGAATGGACAAGCAAAAATGCTTGCTGCTTTTTTTTTTCCCCTAGGTGCTGAACTCAGGTGTTTGTAAACTTAAATCAAATCCTGCGATCAATTATACTCAGGTTGATTATAGTAATCAAAAGGCTTCTTGAGGTCAACCTCGAGTGCTCTGTAGATTGTTAAAATGTGTTTCAGTTTCACTTAGTCTCAAGTACTGAGTCAGAGGGGTGTGGCTCTGCTTGGGTCTTGATGAAGATGAATTTTCAGAATGTAGTGGAATATAGGACTGAAATAATTTTGATAAATGAAGAAACAAACCAAGAAGAGGAAAGTTTATGCTTGACCATCTTTTGAGTGTTCTTCAAGCAAGTCCTGTGATCCCACTAAATCTCCAGCTTCCTCCTGGTACTCAGGTACATGGGTAGTCATATACCCTCTTTCCCTCCCCTCTTTCTTTTACCTTAATTGTTTTCCTCATTAGACTAAAATGTATTAAAAGGTTACTGAGAAACTTCAGTGAGTGCTGGATGCAGTCACATCTAGGTATCAGAAAGTACCTACAGTATTCCATAATAAAAAATAACTTCTAGCCATTTTTATATTAAATATAAACTATTGATATAGAACTCTTGATTCCATATACAGTCTTGATATCTTAGAAAAAATTATATTTTAAGGTAATAACATAGTTTTTAATATGGATGTTAGAATCAGCTTATGCTTCTTTTCTTCTGGTGTAATTTGCTATTCTTGCCTGTGAATATGTTAAAAATATATATGTAAACATAATTGTTGCTAATAAATATTACAGAAAACATCTGCAAAACAACATAAATTGAAGTCAAGTTTGCTCTTTCATTTTCTGACTCCTTGTAGAGATAGACAAAGTAAGGGGAAAGGGTGAACTCTGGAGAAAGGCTATCTCCCTCTCTCCTAAGTGTAATTTCCATGGACTCCTGTGTAGTCAGTGGGAAAAGAGAAACCCTTTCAGATTTATTAAAGCTGCTTTGAGTTTTTGTTCTGAATCTTTCGTGGAAGAGATGATCTCTCTCCATCTGCAACAGAGAAAATTCCTGGAGCTTATAGAGTAATCATAGAATCATTGCCCAGGAGTGACAGACAAGCACCAGTAGTTTCTTCCAGAGATGTAGGAAAGCTCTGGAGATTATATTTTTTGAATTGGATGGGGAAGCAGGCAAGTGATCTAACTGGTGTGTAATATCAAGAGAAAGACCACTCTTGCCTGACAGCAGTATGTGCTTGCCTGTATCCTTGCTCATAAAGCACGGACTATTAGTGAAAACAGGCTTTTCTCTCCTACAGTCTTCTCACAAACACTGAGTAAAACATTAGCACATGTATGCAGTTTCCAGACACTGCATTAATGAAAAGAGACTGAATTGCACTCTGAAAGGTTACCGTCACAATGTTGGTTCAAAAGCAGTGGTGACACGCACTGAGCTGCTGGTCATTATCAGTTTTCTTGACTGCAGTGCTGATAAGTGATCTTTTTCTACCTCCAATGATTTACATCCATCCCTTACTGGAGACGCATCCTACGGTCCTGACCATCCTTTGCCTTTCAGCTTTGCAAGGAACTTTTAATCCTGTGAACAGGTAATAGAGTATCCACAGCCTAGTCTGGCAGTGCACTGGCACTGATAGGCTGTGCTGTTCAGCTGTTTTTAAACTGATGTAAGCAAGAGTGGAGTCAGCCCCCCAATACCTCGGAAGTTTTCTTTTTCCCTCTAGCCACTGCTTGTTATAGTACCCTCAAAAAATTATTTCTCTCTCATAAAAGTTATCTCCATGTAAAGCCCCTCCTCAGCAGTGGCTCAGGCAGACAAGTTTTATGTGTGGGGAAGCTCCTTCCCTTATGAATGCATCACTGTGAGGAACAGAGATAGTTTAACATGCTTCAGGAGAAAAACTTCCCAGCTTACTCAAATATAGTATAGCAGTAGTTTTTCCATTAGGGCAGGAAAAAAATTAGTAATCTGTTGTGGCTGGCATTAACATAAGTGTCTTCTTTAAAGTCAGTGGATTTGCAATTGAAGGACTCACTCTGTCCTTGGCCTTTCTTTACCTTTAGACACACTCCTTTTTCTTGTTCGGGAAGGTGTAATTAAACAGCAATAATATTTTATTATTGAATTTAGCTGGATTTTAATAGGTGACCTAGAGATTAAAATTTCAGACTCTGTTACTTACTAAGAGAGTCATTTGAATCCTTGATGGTTTTATTATTTAGTACCTGGACTTAGATATTTTCTTTCATTTCACAAAGGTGATTTTGACCTGTCTTCTGTGATTTAGAAGCTACCTTTTATTGCAGGGCAAATTTAGTATGCTTATTCACCACTTTGCCATGATAAACATTAGTCTTCTGAGGCAGGAATTTATCAGTATAAGCTTTATTTCCCTAGCTTTCCATTAAGCAAGTGCTATAGGCTGGTCTTTCACAGGGTATGAAAATGTAGAATAGATATTAGTAAAATATGTCTTTGCTTATGTGTAATTACAACAATTTTATATGAAACACAAAGTGTAATTTTCAGATGGGCACATTCTTTTTCTAGCACAAAATACTCAAACTGCAGGAAGCTCTTAGTTGCAGGAATATTTGACACTGTTTTAGTGGAAACAAGTGAACAAATAAAGATGTATGGGCTGAAAATTGCATTTAAAAGTAAATAGCACACCTATAGCATAATAAGTCATCTCAGGTGTCTGAGTGTCAGTGGCATAAGAAAATACTATTCGAAGGCTAAAAGTAGAATACTGGAACTATTTAATTTCTTCTTCTGTTCTTCAACAGTGACTGGAAGAACCAGACAGCTAAACTTTTCAGAACTGAACTGGAATCCCATGTAAACATTATGTTTGCAAAGTTTAGCACAGTTGTGCTTTTTAACAAAATCTTTTTTATAGTGTATTTATTCTTTTTTATTATAATGAATACACTGTTTGTGAAGCAATGTATTTAAAAACATAATTTAAAAATAAGTCCTTTAAAACTCAGAAAGTTTTAGGAGTAAGAGTCAGGCCTTGTGTGACGTTTCTAGGTACCACATTTATAAAAAGTAACTTAATTTCATCTTGGCAGGTTCTGACCAGACAACAGCTTTGCAGAGTTGATTCTACCGCTGAGCTGATGCAAAAGGAACAAAACCTAAAGGCAATTTCAGTTTCAGATTTTAAATTTGTAACTAATAGGTCAGTCTGTTTTTCCTCTTGCATTATAAATTTGTGTGAAGAAAATAAGCTTTTTTTAGAAAGGCTTTTGATGGGTGTTTAAGACTCCAACAGCTCAATCTTGTATTTGTTTTAATTTTCTATGTGTTACATTACTGTTTGGAATGAAAAGGAAGGTTTTCGTTATCCAAGTATTCTGGTAAGACCTAGGTCATATCTTTTAGTTGAGGCATTTAAATTGCATATTTTACAGTTTGCATACCTGCAATTACAGGGACCAGATTTTTTCACTGTCAGGCTTAATGTAGCCTAAACAACATCACAGTCCCACAGAAGTTAAAAAAGCTTCACCTACTAAATTGTTGTTTATTTTTCCTTGTTATAAATATCTATGAAACTTGTGAAAAGAACATGCCCAAGAGCTTTTTCCAGATCATTGATTCAGGTAGGAGCTGTAGGGATATATTTGTGCACACATGTCACCCCTCTTTTCTGTGTTTTGATTTCCCAGGAAATCACAGCTCTAACATACATGCATTATTAGGGAAACAGGACTATGGAGCACAGGACAAATATCTATGCTATGTTATACAGATAGACCCAGGATGGATCATGAAAGTACAAAATTTACATATCCGAATGGAGGTCTGGGAGAAAATAAGACACAAAGCAAAGCAAAAGATTTGAGCACCTTTTATAGCAGTGGGGCTTATATGGCCCAAGTGAATAGGATTTGGGATTGAAATTTATGGGAAGGAGCAAGATCTAAATTTTGGGGCTCTTTTGTTCAACTGTACTGTAGTCATGTATTTTTGCTTTTCAGGAAGGAGTCATAGAGGTGTCTTTGATACAACACCAGGCAAGAAGCTGCATGCCAACCAGAGCTATTACCTGTATCTTTAACTACATATGTATTGGTATACAGAAATATATAGTTTAAACACAACCTTGCAGTAAACAGAAGTCCTGTTTGAGCCAAGTAATATTTTTTATATTTTCAGACTCCTGAGACTTTTCAACTGTTCTGTGGCAATGTAATTAAAAGTAGAGAATTGTTTAGGGCAAATGAGACTGTCCTCATGAATAACTTATACTCTACAAGAGCTGACTTTGTGTTAGCATATATAGAACAGCCAGAAAATAAAGCCATGGATACTTCATTTGCACAGCTTAAAACCAATGGGCGTTCTTTCATTTTTCACATGAGCTCCTTAACCAGGAAAAATATGTTTGTCTATACAGCTAAAAAAGAGGCACTTCAAAGAAGCAGAGCCCAAGGGAAAGAGCATGGCATCAAAAATGAAAGGATAAGGCGCTTGTTGGTCTAGAAATAGAGTGGAATTTTCTACTTTTCACACAGGTGAGATGGAGGTCTGCATAAATATATTTATAAAAAAGATATAAGCAAAGGTGTTTTTCTGAATGTCACATGACAGTTAATTTTTTTGTTAATTGGCATCTTTTATCTGACACTCCAATTCTAGTACCAGGTACAGATTTTTTCACCTGTACTTCATGGATTTTGTTTACTGTGTTGCCACTGTACAAAACCCCCCAGTAATAACATAACACCCCTCAAGTCAGAAAATACTGATATATAGACACCCCCCTCCACCCCCACGAACACTTACTGTTTTCCTAATTTGTTTGGAGTACGATTTTATTACTATGAAAGTAAAATCTATTGCCAGATTAATTTTTCAACCATTTCGATCTGCTTTAAATATAAAGGTAAAAGTCCTAGAGAATGATGAGAAATGGCAGAATGACTTTATATCTTTCTTGGAAGGAGAGCGATATTGAAATACATAGCATTTATTAAGAAATTTTAGTAAGATTATGTCATTCCCTCTGGATTTTTGGATTTCAGAGGAGCTTTCCTGCGTGTTAGGTTGACTCCAGTGCATGAAAGGACACGATCTGGAAAGCCTTGTAGATGCTACGCTTGTATCCAGTATGGGCAGCTTCCTTACAGAGCATAGTCGTGTTCCTTCCTCCTGATTCACAAGGTTTTGTTATAAGAAAGACTTAATAATAGAGACCATAAAGCAATTCTATTTTATTTTTGCAGCTTGAAGACACACTATGTCTTTTTGTTGTAAAAACCCCTGAAAAATACATGCTTTTAACTATGTGACATAATCCTGCTTTCCAATAAAGGCTTTATTTCCAGCAGCACCAGCAGGGGAGAAGGCCACATCCTAATTCCTGAACCACCCACAGGTCAGCAACTATGTGCTAGTGAGCACGCTGGTCAGTGCATTTTGGCACAGCTGCACCCTGGTGTCAGTGGGCTTCCACTTTTCTCCATCCCCACCTTACCAGGTACCTGATTGCAGGATAAAGAACCCCATGGTTTGCCCTAAGGCTTGCAGGCACTGCAATGGGTTAGTTGTGTGCTAGCAGGGCCCAGGAGCAGATGGGAAGATGCAACAGGAGCAGGTCCCCTTTGCCTAAAGGACCAGAGGCAGGCAAAGCTTTATGTCATTTAGTCCTGCAGACATATCCTTGTTGAAAGGCTGATGCAGAAGATGGCTACAGACCACCTGAATTCCATCACCAGGATGATATTCCCCTTCTTCTCCCATGCTGAGAGTGAAGCGGGACCAGGACTGTGAAAAGTAGCTCTTTTCTTTCTGTGTAAAGGGGATTTTTCTGCATCTTTAGCAGATAGCTGGAATAGTTACAGGGTAAAAATGACAAATTACAAGCATAGTACAGGGAGACGAATCTTAACAAGAAATTGCAGAGATTACCTATAATTTTTACTGAGCAAAGAACATGCTATTTTACCACTTTCCAGTAAACTAGCTCAGTTTCTTTTGAGAAGAGGGAGATTTAGATGAAATGGTATTTGGGTGGAGATCCATTTAATAACATTTTATGGTATACTATTTTTTACAACAAGCATAAGGCTTGTCATTTTTACTTGTCTACCATAAGAAAAATGACAGTCTGTTTGAACACTATAAGACTACAGTTAAGGCAAGGAATTTTTCCCTCTGTCTGCATTTTCAAAGCAGGGCTGAGGTGAGGGAAGCAGATAACAAGAGGTGAGCTGACAGTGTACCTACCATGAAAAGTCATATCTGAAATTAGAGTGTAAAATCTCACCCAAATTCTTCATCTACTCCACTCTCACCTCACTCGGAGTGCTGTGTCCAGCTCTGGGGTTCCTAGCACGAGAAGGATGTGGACCTGCTGGAGCAAGTCCACAGGAGGGCCCTAAAAATGATTGGAGGGCTGGAGCACTTCTTTAAGGACAGGCTGAGACAGTTGGGGTTGTTTTCCAAGGAGAAGACTTGGGATACCTTAGAGCAGCCTTCCAGTTCCTAAAGGATAGCTGGAGAAGGACTTTTCACAAGGGTATGTAGTGATAGGACAAGGGTCAATGGCTTCAAGCTGAAAGAGGGTAGATTTTGACAAAATATTAGGAAGTAATGTAAGGGTGGTGAGGCACTGCAACAGGTTGCCCAGAGAAATTGTAGATAGCCCAACCTAGTCCAGGTTGGCTGGGGCTTTGAGCAGTCTGGCCTGGTGGAAGGTGTCCCTACAAATGGCAAGAGGGTTGTAACTAGATGATCTTTAAGATCTCTTCCAACTGGAACCATCCCAGTCCTTGCTGTGCTGATAGACTTAACTCCTTCTTTGTTCCCTCATGCAGATCACCTTCACCCTGCTGTACTCTGAGTCAGTCAGTCCAAGGAGAAGTGGTCCCAGTTCAGGGCTATGGACCCCTCTGAAATGAGCCCTTTCTGGACTGAAAAGTGGATGGAGCACATTTGCTCACCCCTGGTGTCTGCACATGCACTCCTCACCCTGCTGATGAATTTGTGTACACGGTGTCCTGGTTCTGGCTGGGACAGGGTTGATTTTTGCAGTAGCCAGGAGCTGCCATGGCTCAGACCCAGAGGTTATTCCAAATCGCCTCACATCACAGCCAGGGCAGGGGAAGGGAGTCCCTTCCGAGGAGAAGGGCACTCTCCTGGTCGGGATGGCTGGGGTTGGGTGGATGGGTCTTGGGCTCCCTGGTGAGCATTTTGCATGTGAATCAGTCTCTCTTTTGTACACTTTTGTTTTTAACACTCTTGCTGTTACTGTTTGTTTTCTAATCTCATTGCCCTTTCCAGTAAATTGTTCTTATCTCAACCTGTGATCTTTACCTCTTGTGCCTCCAATTCTCCTCTCTGTCCTGCGGCGGGCGGGGTGGAGGGGGGACTGATCAGCACGGGGTTTTAGTCACAGCACTAAATTCGAGAATACCTTCCTAAACCACAACAATGGGTCAGGTTGTGGATGGCAGTGAAATCTGGGGTCCCCATTTTTTGCCAGTTATCTCCCCTGCACTCAGAACAGCAATGGGTGAAGCCAGGAACCCTCCTGCATAGAGGTGGGTTGTTCTTAGGTTTTTTTTTCGAGATTTCTCTGCAGTAACAGGAGTAGCGAATAGTTTATTGAATCCTTCACCATTTTTTCCAGCCTTTAAGAGCTGAAAACACTTCACAGACAGCATTAACTTCATTTAAATAAAGCTTCATTTAAATATCATATTCTGTGACATAATTAATTCAGTTACCATATCTCTGTCACTCTTAGTTTATGTTTGTTAGGAGAAAGTTTATACTGCTAACTGCAGTGGCTTATTAGTTGCTTGTCAGAAGTATGATTTTTAAGTTACTTAGGAAACAATTATTTAAAGAGGCTGTATAAACATTCTTTAATTAGAATTAGGAAATACACATAGAAAATTTAGGCTCCACCTTAAAAGATGTAATGACTATTACATTTTAAGCTAAATGCTTTGTGTGGACATCCAACACTATCTGTGAGAAGGGATAACAGAAAATTGAAGCAGGCCACCAATTTTTTTCTGCAGGAAATTTTAATTCACTTGATTTATGGAATAATCTTAGCAACAAGTGGCAAGGCTGTAGGCGGCTGTTTCCTTGGATCTCAGTAGGATGGAGGTGAGAAGGAAAAACACAGTGGCCCATCACCTGTGTGGGAAATCTCAGAGAGAAGCACTATATCAGGTCTGGACTTCTAAGATTCCCAGCAAGGAGTTTGTCTTAAAATATGGATTTCCTTTCCTTCCTAGACCATTTTACACTAGTTCATCAATGTGTTGGGATTTCCTTAAGGATATATCAACAGGAACATCACAGCATGTCAGCTTTTTCCTGTGTGTATCTGTTGTTGCATTATTTTGGTCAGTCTGAAAAATACAAATTACCTGCACTGGTGGCCATTACCAGGAGAATTCCTGGTTGCAGCTCTTTCATCTTTGGGTACATCATAACACGGTGCAAGTACTCTACTCAGTGTGTTGGAACCACAGGATGGGCCAGCAGAGCCTTACAACAGGGAGGTGTTGAGTCAGGGCTTCCAGACACATGATTTAATATATCTATCATCAGCAAGAACAAGTTTAAACACACCTGATGTATAAAAAAATCACTGATAAGGGCATTAATGCCAACTTGTTATGCTTCTTGCTCTCCCTCGAGCACATCAGCCTTTAGCAGGCATGAAGGAGTTTTGGTTTCCATCTCTTGTGCCAGTGGATGTGAATTGCAGCACTGTAATTTAAAATAGCAAACACATACTATGCAGCCTAAAATAATGAGAATTTTAGAACAACTGTATGGGCAGATGGTTTTATAGTTCCAGTATTCAAAAGAAGATATAATGCTATTCAGTCTTGAATTATAAAAGGCAGAGATGGTTTGAACTCATCCAACTATTGGGCAGTCCTCATTGCAAACAATGAGGTCCATATCTTTGTCAAAGTACTAATATCTTTTTCAGAACAGCTGAAATTAAATGAACACAGAGATCTTATGAATTTTGAAGAGAACTATTTTCATGAAACCATGCAGCAAAAATTGATGCTAAGAGGGTGAATAGATCTCTTATTTGTGACAATTGAAAATACATGTGACTGCATCATTTAGAGGTGTTAGATTAATTTTCCTTTAGAGAGACCTTTGTTGAATAGAATAACTGTAGAACCATGTGAAATATCTGACTAGTTCCAAGAGAATTAACTTTTTCATTATAATTTTTAAAGAGTGACCAGCAGCAGTGTTTCTCCTGTCCTTAACAGGATACCAGGAACTGAGAAGCAAAAAGCAGTTAGAAATCAGAAATCATCCCATGAATTTCCAATAAGCCTTAGCCTTTCATTTGTGCAGAGGACAATTACTGCATTTTTGCAACCACAATGAAGTTCACTAAAATCATAACACTAAAGAACTTATATCCTTTCCTGTTTTATTCTGCCAGATCTGAGTTCCTGATTTGCAATATCATAGTCATTAAGCTTTGGAGGAAGACTGAGGGGATTCCTTTCCCAGGACAGATTGCCTTGCTTACATAATTGAGTATTTGTCAGAATTTAATTCCTATTCTGTTTCTATGATAACACTGAGGTAGTGACAAAAGAGTGATCTATGTGTTTTGGTGCTGAATCCTGACTGGGAAGACATGGGTTTCTTTCTCAGTTTTGCTCCAGATTTCCACTGTTGCCTTGTGCAAGTCACTAAGACAGTCTGTGCTTTATTTTGTCTAATAAAGCTGAATGCTAATGAACCTCCAGATCATAGCTCTTGTCCAGAAAAATACCCATCAATTTTGGATCCCTGAAAAGCTGTGGCCAAATGGTGGAGGTGAAGGGATCCCCAGAAACCAAATTAATTCAGTTTAACTGGAAAACAGAAAAAGGCAAATGATGAAAAAGAAGGTAAGCAGATGTATTTCTTTACATGACAGACAGAAATATCTTTACACTCCTAATACATTTTGTTTTATTTTCTCTGGTTACATATAACCCAGCTTTTCTCAAATGACTCCATGTTGCTTTTTATTCAGCCTTTACAATTTGCTCAGCTTTTCTAGGCATCGATCTAATGAAACCTTTGAGAAGAAATCAGCAAGAAGAGGAAAGCTCTGACCTATTCTTATTTACAGTACCATCTGTTCATTCCTGCAAGTGTATTTCTCAAACCTAACATGGTTTTTTTTTACCTTGAAAACAGAACTTTAAAGTTTTCATTGTCAGAAAATACAGGTTTATTGTCAATATGCCCAACAATCAAGGAATATAGCTTCTCTCCCCAGTAACGGTTTGCTCTCCTGCACAAATCACATCTTGCTGCTATCCTGGGCTCTTGGAGAGGTGGGTCATTGCATCTTCATGAGGGGCACGAACGGTTGAATTCCTTCCACAGCTCTTTTTACATTAAGAAATGTAGAAACATATTTCCTTAAATTCATTTTTCTCCCAGGATTTCAGTTCCATTGGATGTATTCTTACTGTCTTATGGCACAGTCCACAAGAAACTAGGTTCTCTGGGAGTTTTCTCATTGATTTCATTATTTACATTGTTTTGCTTCACATTATTGACTTCTACGCACTGCAGCTCTGACCCTCAGGCTGAAAACTTCTAAAATGTGAAACTTCTGTCATGAACACCTCGTTTTCAATGAGAGTGAAGATTTCTGAGACCTGAAATATTACTGTGGCTTGAGTCAAAGGAAAACAACAATCTACATGTCCCTGCTTATTCTGCACATTTTATACTTCCCAGAAAAGACATATGAACACAGATTTACGTTTTTATTTAGCCATTTTTAAATTTAATTTCTCCATCCTTCAGTAAATTAAGCACAGAAGCATTCCTCGTGTTTTTTTTTTTTCTCTCCTATTTCTCCTAAATAGCTCTAGCAAGCTAAACATTGGCATCTGTTGCTCCAGCAAATATTTTGTGGTTTTCCTAGTATCTGCAGGTGGCTGTGCTTGGCTGCATCTCCCAGTCCTATTGCTTCTATGTTTCTCTGACAAAAAGATATAGAAGTAATAGCATACAGAAGGAGCATGGTCTGGAGAAAAAAATGCCTTTTGGGGAGTTTATACCTTGCAGATATAACAGCCTGGATATTTTACTTTATATGAAAATTTTTGAGATTTCTTCTCTTTTCCTAGTTTATATGGAGAGGAAAATTAGGTATTTTTGTATTTATTTTGTTTATTTATTTATTTGGAGTGAAGGCACTAGCAGTGAGTAGTATGGGGGCATTCAAACTGAATGGAAATTCTAATAATCTATTGTAGCCCAGGGAAAAGACCTTTTCTTACCTACATCTCATACGACTTCAGAGCTGTTCAGCTGCAGCAGAGCAGAGATCTCTTGTATCTCTGAATTTGACAACAAAAACTCAACTTCCTCCATGTCCCATGTGAGACACTGGGGGATTTTTCCCAATGTCTTTCTACAACAATAATGCATTTTTAAACTCGAGATTTATGCTTTATTTTCTCCCCTAGTCAGGTCCCCGATTTTGGTTTCTGTCTCTGATAATGGTTGACCATGCACCTCTGGACAGTTTCTTGACACATTTTTGTGTCTGCTGCCCAATTGCCTTTAAAAGAAAATATCCCCAGTTTCCCTGAAATGCTTTATAATTATGGTAATGGCTGCATTTTGATGTAAACTTGTAAATAAATGGAAGAATGCAGAGTACAACTATAAATATGCCAACAGGTTCTTAGCTGAATTTAATTCCATTTTAAATAAGTAGTTATTTATTGCTTCTTGTGACTTTTCTTTCTATAGTGGATTAAAGATAATAATACTGCAATGTATATCAGATAGATGGATAGATGCACATTTTTGTGTTTGGGAATATGTTAAAATTTTTATGTCTTCTTGCAGTGTT
Source organism: Sturnus vulgaris (assembly GCF_052056855.1). Classification (NCBI taxonomy): domain Eukaryota; kingdom Metazoa; phylum Chordata; class Aves; order Passeriformes; family Sturnidae; genus Sturnus; species Sturnus vulgaris. The sequence goes on along the minus strand of NC_142245.1, from coordinate 65,990,605 downwards.
TTTTCAGCAGTTTGTTTTTGTTGGTTTTTAAACAAAAACCCCAAAACAAAATCAACCAAATGAAAAACCATGAGGGGCTATTTTAGAATGGGAAAAATAAATACTCACAGTCACTTGTGTTTATTTCCCAGATGTCATACTATGAAGTTGTTACTATATAAGGTCTTCCTGCAGTTTATAACTCTAAGTACTACATTTTGGTTGATTTTACTCACTATGTTCGCCACACAGCTTACAGATATTTGTGTCATTTACTTGCAGTTACAAATCTACATGTGATTTTAAGGGATCATTTTTAAGGCACGGTTGAACAAAAAGTAAACCATAACAAAGTCTGTGTGAATTACAATGCACCCATGTATGATGTATTTCTCTGTCCATTGGGTTTTGTTGCCTTTAGAGGCTTTGTGTTACATTTTGTGCTAAAAGCAGAGAGAAAGTTAAGGCAGTTTCTGACTGCTGTGTAATCAAATACATTGTAAACTTTTACCAGATGAACCATTAATTCTTTCTTTTTACAATTCCATTTCCTGAGAGAGAAAATATTTTTGTCTCAGGAGTCTTTGCATCATCTGTGGTATTTCACTTGATGAGGATGGCGAGATCCTCAGATAATATTGAAAAACACCTTCCCTCTGGGACTGCAACATTGCAGCCAGCAGGAGTTTTGCTTCTGGAGAAAAGCAGGCATGGAGGTGGCAGTAGACAAACAGTGCTCCACTGATCCTCTGACTGTGCCTTCTGGGAAAAGCAAGAGTCTCCTAAACTCACTGAGATGATGGAACACGAACATGTTTTCCCTGGCTTTACTGCATCAAGGATGCCAGCCTATCTGCAGGACAGCTCAGGTGTCGTGTGTCCCATGTATGCATGTTTGTGTTGGTGATTTAAGCTGACAGGTGTCTGAAGGCACCCAGAGATCTGGTGCACAGCAACATGCCACAAAGCGTGTTGCTTTTATCCTGTGATCTTCCCCAAGGTAGACAGTGAGCTCAGAACAAGATGCTGAAGCTGCTTATTGTGCCATTTGGTGTTGTCTCCTCCCCGCAGTGCCACTGAGCTGCCCTGTGAGCTGCAGGGTGACCAGAAAAGTTTAATGCCTGTTGCCACCCAGAAGCATTGCACAAAGAAAGTTCTGATAATGCAATGAGTTGCTTCCTCAGGCAGACCCAGGTGGGTATCTGCAGACAAGGGTGTCCATGTGGTTGGCCAGTTTTGACACACGGTTACGTGCTGTGTTTTTAACATGCTGCTGCAGTTTGGTTGGTCCCAGAGTTATAATGAACTACAACATTCAGTTCAATGGTTTAAATTATAATTCAATAGGAATTCCATAGTTAAATATGTTAAACTTTTCATCTTCTTTTGATACTCTGAAAAGCCTCACATCCTTTTCATGCTGTGGTTCTTTTTGCTGATTCCTCTCCTTTCAGCATTCTCTTTTGGCCTCTCAAATGCTTAGGGCAGTACAAAGTAAGTAATAAATACATCAAGACTCTTTGGTATTGTAAAGATGTGAAGCTCTTACCATGTTCTCATGGGGGTATCATAGCCCATCATTCATAAAAACATCCTGTGGTTAGACCAGATACTTAAGAGTTTACCTCATTCACATTAAAAGTCAAAGGCATGTGTTTAACACCTCCAGTGATTTTAATGGAGGCAGCTTTAAAACTTAAAAAAATGCTGTATCATTTCAAAATTTGAGAGTATCTGGTTCTGATTATAAAAGATTAAAAGCATTTAAAATTTGAGCTATAAAATATTAATTGTGCTTATTCCTTAAGTCAAATGCACTTTATATCTGTTTCTATGGTGATCATAATATAATGCACAGGGAATGTTAACAGGCTGAAGCAGACTGGATCCTGTGGTGATCTGAGCAACTCCTGGAAGGACTGAGGGTCCTTAGCTCCTGGCAGCAATAGAGTAGAATATATCAAAGGAAAAGCATTGCATTTTACAGGGTAAGGTCTTGCAACTTTTGCCAATTAGGAGTGGAATCTATTGTAAAATACTGCATGATCCTGTTAAAAGAAGCCAGAAGTGACTCCACAGCAAGTGACAGCATCAAAGGTAAAAATCCTAGCCTGGGAGGCACAACAGGATCTTGGTTCCTACTGGAATTTGCACACTTAGTGCTTGTCAGCATAGATGCTTACCTGTGTCACACCCAAATAGCTACTCAAAGCACTCAAAGCACCACTAATCCCCGCAGATGCATTCCAAAGCTGATGGTATACGGTGAAAATGAGCAGGACAGGACTCACAGTGTCACTCAGCAAGCCAGGGAGAAGTGGATTTTACTTCTGTTTTCAAACAACTGGTAAGTGAAGTGAAGCTACTTCATTAATTCATTCTCTACCCCAATCTCTCCCTTCTTGTCTTCCTTTTTCTGGGACTTGCTCCCAATTTGTTTTCAAGGAAATATGAACTATTCTTTTAATAAATATTAAATAAATGAAAAAAAGAATTTCCTATGTGAGCAGACCCAGGAAATTTGGGACAATATACATAGAAACTCTCCCCAAATATTTTTATATGTGTCTTATATACATACCTGTTAGGAGCTCATTTCTTCTTCCTCAGAAAACAAAAAAGTGAGATTGGATAGCAAATGTTCAGAAGACCTTAGCTCAGGAGTATTTTTATTTTAGTTCACTGTTAAATGAAACTGGGATTCTTTAGTATGTTAATTATAACTGTATATACACTATTGAAATTTAATTATTATATATATACATTTTGAAAAATTATATCAATATATGTGTCTTTAAGACATAAATGGACCAATGGTCCAATTTAATAAAAACTGAAACTTGATTTATTTAAGAAAATACTGCACAAAAATCATTCATCTGAGATTTTAATCCCTCTGCATTTGGAGGTTCATTATTCCATTCCCTGCAAGAGATGTCCTGGTCCCCAGGCCTACCCTCCAAACTAGTGTGAACATGACTCAGCTTTTTTAGGTAAATATGAGGATATTTAAAGAGCTTTGTGGAAGAGACAGTATAGCCAGAGGTGCAATTTTATAAAATTGTATTTCTCTCTTGTGCTTCTGTCATAGAGTAGAAGTAGTAGGAAGTGGTTCTGTTATTCATGAAGGCAGGTGCAATTTCATTCACCAAAACAACTTAATTGAAGCACTGCAAATATTAAGAAAGCATAATGCCTATTAAGGTGAAATAGACTTGTCTCTTATCTGCTGCTTTAAATTTTGGTATAAAAATACAGGTGTAAAGAAGAGTGAAGGTTGGGAAAGATATTTTTTCTTAAACAGACACTTGCCATCTTAGTGAAAAGCAGAACAGGTATTATTAGCATTTCAGCAAAGTGTTTACCACAGGCACTGAAACAAAAGCCTGCTGAATTCTAAATTACAAACCTGGTCAGGAACTGACTGTTGGACCTTGCCTTTTTAAATCTCTTTCAAGAGCTGCAATATGCCTTTGTGACTACCTGTGTCAGAGAAAAACATGACACAGGCATCTCTGTAAGGTCCTTGCATACGAAAAACAAACACAGTTAAATCCATTTAAATGTGGTAACATTTTTGTCTGCCTGGGAGCTCTGCCACCCACTCGTACAGAACTAAACCAGCACTGGCTTTGTAATTGCCTTGAGCCTATGGCTTCCTTATGGAAAGATCCAGAAGAGCTGTGCCTCCACGTGCTGTGGAAAGCCAGGGCTCAGGTGGTGCTGGCAGTGACTGAGCAGTGGCATTATCCTGCCCAGTGACAGGTGAAGGGGTCGGTGGCATACCAATGAGCTCGGTTTCTGTGAGCCTCCAAACTCCACATGTAATTAAAGAGGCTTTTCATATTTAATAGTATTTATCTTGTGTGTCAGATAACACTTGTTAAAACTCATCAGCTTTTCATTATCAAGATCATTAATGCTATTGGTGATACTGTGACTTGAATAGCTCTTCACTTGTTTGTCACAGCTGTGAATTGACTTTCTGATGACTAATTCAGTTGTAAATTTGCCTTTTCAAGAACAAAACCAGAAGAATCAGGCCTATTGCTTACCTCAGATTCTTTTATTAACATTTCCTTTTTATGTAAGGCAATGTTAAGCCAGTGATTTTATGGGGAAGCTCTCTTTGGAAGGTCGTATTTTCGAAGAGGTAGCATGCTGCCCAATTGGAGCAGCTTTTTTGTGCATCCAAATTTTGCTGATCTTCCATCTGTTCCCCCTGCTGTGACAGGACACCTGGCAAAAAGACCAGATCTTGATTTTTCCTGCATGTTCACACTTTGGCCCGCTAACCTTTGCATTACTACCCCTATGTGTGATGGAAAGGACAAAATTGTGCTGGGCTGGCAGGCAGGAAACCCGTCTGCTCTGTACCTCCACTTTTACTGGCAGACTGAGCAATGGAGTTACTGAGACTGCTGCTATTTCAGAACAGAAGGGCAGGTTAAAAAGTTTACTTTTTGTGCCTTTTTTTTTTTTAATCTTTACATATACAAGCCCTCAATATCAATTTGATCTTGTACAAGGCTTTAGATGGACAGGTAATCTTAGATTTTTGGGCCAGAAGTAGACAAGTAAGTCGAGTAAGTCACTGAGTTTCATGTCTTATGGTTGCTTAGGTGTTTCTTACCCGTCTTTAGCCAGAACCCGATCTTTGATTAATGCACAAGTCCCAGAAGACATCAAGGAATGGCAATTAGCATGCTTTCCTTTTAAGGCTTTGGGTTTTTTTTACATTATTTACTACTTTGATGTTTCTTTTGGTTTTGGGATTTTTTTTTTTTTTTTGGTGTATGTGTGTATCTGTGTGTAAATGTTGTTCCACAGTTTCTGGACTTGAGAGACCAACTCTGCACTGAGAAACTGATTTAGTTACTATAATTATATGTGCTAAGTGAAGTGCAATGTTCCTGTCACCTGCCAGCGTGGGCAGATATGACTCAAGGAAATACTTTGATTTGCAGGTCTACTCCATCAGAGTGCTTATACTGCATATAATTTCTTAGATTGTAAATTATTTGTGATAGGCCTGTGTAGGCTTTGCTTAACCAAAAAAAAAAAAAAAAAAAAAAAGCAGCTTAACAGGAAATTCAGAACCTTCTTTCAGACACAAGATGTTGAGAGTATGTCTGTGGGTTGGGAGGAGAGGGCAAGGGGATTGCCACCCGAGGCATGACGTGAAGAATAAAGCATTTTAGAAGCCTCTGGTTGGTACAAATAAGCCAAAGCATTGTAGATGCAAAGAGTATATCCTCAAATATGGCTGTTCTAGATGGCAGTTTAATGACAGTTCTGAGCCAGTTTTAACTTTTGTCTTGTCAGCAAGCACAAGGTTATACACTGGAAGAAGACTACTTTTGAGGAGGAGGTCAAATCTGAAAAGGAAGAACATCATCAAAGTGCATTGTAGTCAGAAGGTGATGGATTGAGGCAAAATAATTCAGCTGAGATGTGCAGCCCATTTCTTTGGCGTGACTGTGAACTGGAGCTGAAACTTCCCATAGGCATCCTTGCTCAGGGTGAGAGCCAAGCCAAGAGAGATCATCCAGGCTTGCAGCTGAATCCAGCATGGCTCAGCACTGTAGTTCTGGCCCAATAGTTCAGGACCAGACTTAAATTTATGGACCTTGGTACTGCTCTGCTGGAGAATGGGGGGAGGTGGGAGGGAGTAATGAGCTTTGACTGCTGCAGTGTTTGCTGTGGTTGTGTTGGTGCTCCCATCATTTTCATCTTGCACAGGGTGCCTAGGTAGAGAGGGGGCAGAGGGAAGCTTTCCTGTAGCACATGGAGAGCAAGTCAGTTTGGTGGAAAGTCCTGGGGATTAGGTTTTGTTAGTTTGTTCACTGAGAGGTCTGAATGTTTGGTTTATGCAGCTGTAATCTCAGTAGTACAGAAATTTCTTTCTTTCTTTGTTGCCAAGACATAATCTAAAGTATTCACAAAGACCCTCTTCAATTAGAGGACTTCGCATTCAATGCCAGACAAGCATCATTTGGCCATTAATTGCATTGGATGAGGAGGTAAAATACGATCTCATAGTGTTGCTGAATTATTTATTTTGTTTTTTTTTGTTTAATCCAATCTCCACTGAGAACTCTGGTATACTTCATATATCCCTTCTTTGTATATTTCATGATGAAGTGGAATATTAAGGAAGTGAAATAGGCACAAAGATCTGCATGCAGGTGCAGTTATGTTGTATATAGGGAAATGGAACTACAGGAATGCCCTGAGAATATAAAAGTTTGAGAGCAGGCTCTCAGTGAAAGTCAGACTGATTTGATTGACATCTCCTGTGTGAAGTGTTTTGTGTTGGAAGATGGAGGTGCACTGGTGGATTTTCAGTCAAAATACACCTTGAGTGGAAAGGATACTTGCTTTATTTGGTCGCATTAAAAGAATCACAGAAGTTACTAATCACAGAGGTAATGGGCCCACAGAAAACGAACAAACTGTATGAAAACCATGGCCTTTGATGTGGGAGCAGATTGCAAGATTTTCTATTGCAAAATTTTTTGCAAGATCTTATCTTGTAAGACTATAAAATATTGAAGAAGTAAATAGCTCATAATTAAAAAAGTGAAAAATTACTTCTTAAAAAAAATAATAACAGTCATTTTAGTCAAGATGAAATAAACTACCTCTAACAATGATAAATCAGCCTGTTACAGCCTTGATTCTAGTAGTGTCAGTTGCTTTTTCCAAGAGACATCTGTGATAAATATAGAACAGCCTGGACAGAATGTGGCAAATGAAGAGAAAAAGCTACAACACTATAGGAAAAATTATCTATCACCAACATTTGCCCTCATGAGTGGAAATAAAAAAAAAAAAAAAGAGCTGGAATTGCCATGCAAACAGTTGACATACTAACAGAGTCCCATGTGATGCCACTACTAAGGGTTTAGAGTGGGATTCATCTCCAGAATAAGATACCTAACTGAATATGTCAACACATGAATTTGGATAAAATATTACATGTAGGTATCTTAATCTGGAGACATGTCATAGAATCATGGAATAATTTAGGTTTCAAAAGACCTTTAGGATCATTGAGTTCAGCTATTAACTCAGCATTGCCAAGTCCACCATTAAGCTGTGTCCCTAAGTGACTCATCTACATGTTTTTTATACACCTCTGGGGATGGTAACTGCACCACTTCCCTGGACAATATCAATATTCCAATGCTTGATAACTCTTTCCCTGAATAAATTGTTCCTAATATCCAGCCTAAACCTACCCTGGCACAACTTAAATCCATTTCTTCTCGTTCTGTCGCTTGTTTCCTGGGAGAAGAGAGTAACCCCCACCTCACTACAGCCTCCTTTCAAGTGATTGTAGGGAACAATAAGGTCACTTCTGACCCTCCTTTTCTCTAGGCTAAACATCTCTAGCTGCTTCAAGGGACTCCTCACAAGATTTGTGTTCCAGACCCTTCACCAGCTTTGTTGCCCTTCTCTGGTCATGCTCCAGTACCAAAATGTCTTTCTTGTAGTGAGAGGCCTGAAACTGAACACAGGATTTGAGGTGCAGCCTCACCAGTGCTGAGGACAGAGCAACAATCACTGCCCTGCTCCTGCTGGCCACGCTATGTCTGACACAAGCCAGGATGCCATCGGCCTTCTTGGCCACCTGGGCACGGCTGGATCATGTTTAGCTGGCTGTTGACCAGGTTCTTTTCCTCTGGATGGTTTTACAGCCTATGTGAGATTGTTGTAACCCAAGGGCAGGGCCTGACACTTGGCCTTGTTGATCCTCATCCCATGGCCTTGACCCATGGATCTGGCCTGTCCAGATCCCTCCACAGAGCCTTCCTGCCTGACAGCAGATCAGCATTTCTGCTCAGCTTGATGTTGCCTGCAAAGTGACTGAGGCAACACCCAATTCCCTCATCCATATCACTGATAAAGATATTAAACAGGAGTGGCCTCAGTACTGAGCCTTAGGGGACACCACTTGTGACATCTGCCCACGGGATGTAACCCCACTGACCACTGCTCTCTGGGCCCGGCCATACAGCCAGCTTTTTACACAGAGAGCTGGGTAAAACCCTGCCAAGCCATGAGCAGCCAGATTCTTCAGGAGAATGCTCTGGGAAATGGTGCCAAAGGCTTTATTAAAGTGCATAAACCACATTCACAGCCTTTCCCTCACCCATTGAGTCACCTTGTCATAGAAGATCGAATTAGTCCTGCCCCTCGAGTTCTGATGCAAGCCTGATCCTTGGTGTTACTAAAAAGTGTAAAGTAATGGTTATGATATTTTAGAAAGCAGCTGTAGTTGCAGGGTTCTTTGTTAATATACTGATGGAAATTGAGAAGTCTAATGATGAGACAACATAAAAATATGGCAGGTTGTAAAAAATAAATTAACAATATTGAAATGGTGCTTTTGTTGCAGACTCCTCATTCTTAAACAGTGTGAAAAAATATGTTGATGGTGAGGAGAATTTGCTCCATATTATGGTCTTAACTAATAAAATGCCACAATAATGCAGGGAAATAGAAGATTTTAGCTCCCATTTTATGAGTCATCTGAGTTTTCAAAGTAATGAATGTATATTAGCATCTACATTGCTTAGGGCTGGATGGAAGTTTAGATAAGTGACATTCATATCTTATGGTTTAATGCTGATGATTCTCAACTGTACACTCTTAGTACCATCTGTAAGAAGATGTAAAGAAAAATCTTTTTGTCCACATGCCCTTTCAGGTTAAGGAAAAAAATTTTCCCCCTTGACTTATATTGGGCAAGGTAGGTTTCTAGTTTCTTCCTGTGCTTCAGACTTCTTGTTTGCACCTTGTTATCCAAGATGCCAAAGTCTATTCTTATAAGTCTGCAATGACTGCCTCATTCTCCTCTGCCTTCTACCCTGCATACTGATTTACCTTTCTGTGAGCAGAGTAAGAAAATCAGCAGAAAGAATGGGAAAAGAAGAAAGGGTGTTTTTATTGGGATAGCTCAAGTACCCAGTGCTGGAGGGAAAGCAAACCACACTTTCTCTTGCTGAAGAATGAAAAATCCTAAATCCTTCAGTTTCTGTAGGATGGTCTCACTTGCCCATTTGAAAGAAAGGAAACTCCTCTTTACCTCCAAGGATTCCCTGGGGCTTATATGTCCTCCTTGCTCTTCTTTCTTTGAGTGGTGGAGCCTCAGGGCTTGTGGAAAAAAGCCCTGCAGTATCCCATTTCTTGGACCAACACCTGGGTGCCTAGGGCTTCCCACCTCAGTGCTCAGAACTCAGGGACTGCCTCTTGTCCCTCTGCAAAAAAGCATCATCTGTCCGAGTGGCAGTCTTGCTGCTCCCCTCCAGTTTTTGAGTTAGGGTTTCCATTTTTTATTTATAACCCAAGTCTTGGTCAACTGGTCCCTTTCCTTTTTCCTACTGGGAACATACTGTGTAGTGTTGACTGTGCAAAGAGAAATGCACTAGCTCATTTCTTCCATAAGTTGCTAGAGAACATTACAGTCTTCCCCTTCCATGATTTTCCATTTGCAGCTTGAATAGAATGGCACCTCGCATTGCACATATGCACAGATGTCATAATCTGTCCTGCATCAAATCATTTTGCTCATCATTTTTAATGTCAATTTTGCTCTCCTCACTTCAAAACCTCCCAGTTTCCCAGATTTATATCTCTCTTCCCCCTTTTCTTTCTCCCTTGTTTTTAAGGGACTGTCAAGATGTACAAACTGACATAAGTGCACAGTAAACCAAGTCATTCTGAAATAACTTCTTGCACGATCAGCCTTCTAGAGAATAATTTACAGAATAATTGTGCTTTCTCCAAAGCTATACACTCAAATCTTGAAGAAAGTTCTTTTGGCTGGATTTCCAGCAATTTGTTTCTGGTTTAATGACAGGGAAACCTAGTAGTGTCTCTGTCAGATGACAGGCATTGCTTATCCTTATATAGAGCTTATACAGCACGGTAGAATATGAGTTTCTCTCTGTCAAAAGGATCATCCCGATTATTTCAGATTTTTTCTGCTCCTGGTGTGAATGCATCAATTTCTATCTCTCCGCTATTATTTAATTTTGTCATTAAACGTGTAATAGCCTTCATAAATTTGGAGGTGTTTATCTCTCATAAAAATAGCAATTTTGGAAATGTTACGACTCAGTGAAAACAGCAATATTTTGTTATACTATCACAATTGCATCCTTAAATGACCATAAATTCACTTGGAATTAGCATAATTATTCTATAAGTGAGATAAATTCATTATATAATAAATGTGAAAAAGGTTTAAATTTAACATAAGGCAGGAAATTGATCCTGGAGTAGAAATGAAAAATTCTTGGTGTTGTGTTAAACAGTAGGAGATAGAGAAATGACTAAAAAATCCAGAATTAATACAATGAATGGCTGTTGGCTGAAATCTTAACACTATGTGAAGGATTAATGGAAACCATTCTAGCATACCAAGAACATAGTAAGCACACTACTTTCCCATCAGGATTATTTGGAGTTGTTTGATAAAAAAATTTGATTGAGGAGTATTTTCTTGTAAGCAGCGAATGGTGGGCAGACTGAGACACAGAGCATCCTTTTAGAAACCATCATGCTTTTCCTGCTTGGTGCACATTCCTGTGTAGCTCATGCTGCCCTGCTGGGCTCTCTCTGTGAAGCTCTTTGGTGCCATCCCTAAGGGAATGTGAGTGGAGACATTGCAAAGGAGGACATGTATTTCTAATGACCAGGGAAAAAAAAAGTGCACTGGTTTCAGGCATCTACGTTTACTTTCATCACAGTGCCACAAATCAGTGTTTTGCTCTAGCTTCTGCAAATGTGAGAAGCTGGGGCTAAATTTAGTCTAAATTTTCTGTTATAAAATCTATCATTCTCCTCATGACTCTCAGCATTGTCAGCAATACCTTTATCGACCAAGGTGGCACTTAGCAGCTGTACATAGGTTGAGGTCTCCTGCAATAAACATCATTGCCTGACATCTGCCTGAGGCAGAAAGACAACTGAGGTGGATGGAAGGAGAGGGAGGACCAGAACAGGGTGAGGAAAGCATAAAGGTGAATATTCGGGTATGAGGAACTGAAGAGACCAGGTGCCTTGTTTTTTGCCCCACTAACTCAGCTCTCTAAGTATGGGCCTTTCAGAGCATTGTCCTGTGAGTGACACGGGGGCTTGGCCAGCCACTCAAACACTACTGCCATGTGAAGGCCACATGAGGCAAATTCTACTGCCACCCCTGCTCTGGGCATCTGCCCTGAGAGACAAAGCTCACCCCTCCTGGCAGGGGAGGCACGTCTCCTCCTAGGGCCATTTCCTCACTGGTTTGCTAACGAAGATTCCTAGCAAAGACACACATTGTAAGGAAAAAAATTGTTGTTGTTTTCCTTTTTTAATTTTTTCTTAAATAACAAAAAATAAATTAAGGTCCTCTGTTTTCAGACCAGTTGCTGATGTTCATCGGAATTGCATCACTCTGAAACTGAGAGCAGCTGCACTGCTTACTGTAAGCACATCTGGAAACAGGAGCTCTGTGCTTTGCCCAGGCAATCATGAAAATAAAACTCAAAGTCTGAAGTTTTCTGGTTTACGTTTATTTTTATTTTGTATTACTTTGCTGCTGATATAAATCAAATGACTTAACAGCTTTGATATGGGTGCACATGGTGTGCAAACTGGTTGCCACAGACACTGGATTTAGGTGTCAGCTGGCACTTTCTGAAACAGACAACTTTACGATAGATCAAGATATCCTTTTTATTTTAGGTGTTGTGAATGCAGAAAAATAAGTGAATACTTTACAAAATAGTTTGGGTAAAATAGGGGACATATTTATATCAACATAATTTTCATAATAAAATGTGAATAAAATTATAGCTAGGTTGCTTTTGAAGTAATTTTTGGATTCTACCCTTATCTTGACAAATAAAGATTTGAAAACATATATTTTCTTCATGCTTTGCTTTATATTGGAGAATGTTACTGAAAAAATGATAAATCTTCATGTTTAAAAATTGTGTCTGGGGTTTTAGCAAATGTCATTTTAGATTTTGTGGAAAAAATACCAGTTCTAGAAGAGATGACTTAAAGCTCCTGACACTTGACTTGCTGCCTTCAGAAATTATGCAGATTTACAACAGGGGGAAGCCATAGTTAATCCCGGCTGTCTGCTCAGCCCACTCTTTTTTGGAGCTCCTTGCCTCTCCTGTTGGATGGCTCAGCTGTTTCTTGGCTCCCTGAGCTTGTGTCCTGCTGTACTGAGGTGATGGGGAATGAGTGCCAGCTCACCTCATTATGTGGCACAAGAAGCAGAAGGGCAGCAGAAAGCTGGAAGTGGGAACTGCCACCGTTGTCCCAGTCTGGACAGTCCTCCTTTGTTGGTCAGAGCACTCAATCCCGGGGAGCTGGCACAGCTATGATCTGCCTCAGGCAGCTCTAACCCAGAAGAAAAATGGTATCTGGAGGATTTTGTCCTTGAAATGTAGTTAGTGGTAGATGATGGGGATATATTAATTGCTATCATAATGAGGACAGAACAGCTAGATGAAACGTAAGGAAGGAAAATGTGACAGTGCCTGGGGAGGAGGAATGTCCATGGCAGAAAGTAGGGTGTGCTTGTACCCACGTATACTGGATGCCTCTTAGCATCCAGCAAGTCATTTCAGTAGGGATCAGGCTGCAGCTGAAGAGACTGTGTGCTCTCCATATCTGCTCCTGGGCTGCTCCTCCAGGCCTCCCTGCAGTGGGAGCCCTGACTGACCCTCCCCGTGTGGGTTTGCACTTAGCAGGCGTGATTTAGTGTGGGTACAGAGCTGAGTCAGATTTAATTTGCGAGTTTACTGCCAAACCTGAACCAATTTTTAAGCCAGCTATACAGCACTGATTTAACAAGAAATGGAAACCATTCAAGCTCTGTGAATTTGGCATAAATTAACAATTTTGGCTGAGCATTATTATGGGGTTTGGACTAATTCAAACCTAAGGCTCACAGTGAGATTCAAGAGGCTTGGATCCATGCCAAGGGAAAGGTTCTCATAGATCTCTGCAAATTGGAAGTGTCAAGGTTTCAACAGCTCTGCATGATAAGTAAGAGGAGATTTCCCTCTGAAGTCTGTATCTCTCCTGGAATCCACAATGAATCTGTCATGGTAACATACCACACCTGGTAACATATCTTCGTTAAACAGCTTTATTTGAATGGGTTGTTAATGACATAAACAATAGCAATTAGAAGTATTGATATTATATTGACAGGCTGTGAAAGAGTTTGGTGATTCATTCTTCTAAATTAGCTTTCTTTCTGCTATGCACTGTGAATACTGCTATTGCTGAGAGGAAAACAAAAATAACTTAAGGGAAAAAAGAGGTGAATGATCTTGGGGGTACTCTATCTGGGGCAAATATTTGTATAAGAATTTGAGCTGGGTATTGTACTCCTTGCAAATATGTTATGGCTAAAACTGGTCTTCTTTTCTGCATACATTTGTGCATTCATTTCTGTGCAAGTATTTGATAGTTATAATCAGTTACGAAATGAGTTGGGTAGTTGTTAGGTGCAATGGTTGTTTGCAGTTTCTCACTCTGAATATTTATGATGCACAAAAGTTTCTATGATATGATATTGGATCTGCCTTTTAATACGGTAACTGAAACAAAGTAAACAGAGGGGAAAAAACCAACAAAACCCAACAAAATTATGACAAGTGTAAAACAAATATTGTTCATACATTAATAGTCATGGGTACAGGCAGTTGCAGGTATTTGTGTGTATATCAGCACTCAGTAAACATTCAAGTCATCTGAGAATTATTTTTAGATTTTTTTTGCTGAAAATGATACCATAGGTAGCATGAGTCACTTCTAAAAAACTGTTTAAATTATGAAGAAAAATATAAAATCTGTATTTTCCAGGTGGTGCTTGCATTGAAGAATTGTAGCTTTGTGTTTTCCCACCAATACAGAGAGGTCATCACTTCTTAAAAAAATGAGATTTCAGAACTGTAGACTCTCAGTTTTTAAAATTAGTATTTCCATTCCATCTGCAAAGACCTTCTGTAGCTACTATTATGTACCACTGGAAAAATGCTAGTGCATGGAAGAGAGGATATAGGGAGGAGAAGAATTTATATTCAGTGAGATTAATGGAGTACAACTCAGCACCATTTTGTTGTTCTGCAACCCCAGATTTTAATACTTGATCTGTGCAACACTCACAAATGGTCGGTTGCTTTATCTTAAATCAGAGTAATTTGTGAAACTGTTTTAATATTTATTGCAGTCACATAACATTATTACCACAGGCCTATCTCTCCTATTTTCTTATCATTTTTAGTGTGCTTACCTGCAAAGTTGCAGCATAGCTACTGAGCTCCCAGTAAACTGTAAGGCACCGAGACAGGACACCAGGGAATGCCACATCCACTGATTCTGACCTGGGCCTCACAGCTGCATGTTAGCTTTTGTTACACTTCACAGGCATTAATAATCATAACTTAAATAGCTCAAAACTGACTAATGAGCTCACCTGAACATCCTTCTAAGAATGTTTATCAATCATTAGAGAAATAGTCAAGAAAGTGAAGAATTAGCATCCCAGAAGCCATGTAATATACCCTGTAATACCCTGTATTCCTAGATACTAGGAAGATTAAGCTGTTCTTTCACTACAGCAATATATATCTATAATGAGATGCAGTTGCTTCTTGCAAATGTGCCACAGATTAATTAGTTTCAGAATACTGCCGTTTCTTCACAGTACCTTAAAGGCTCTTGAAAAATATTATGCATGATAAGGATGCAAAATGAGTATGCAGGAGGGACACTGTGGAAAGCAAATAAACATGGCTCTTCACATTGTTGTATTCTGGGGAGACAATCTCTTTTTAACGAGTCTTCAGTCAAAATCCTGATAGGACTTTTCAGGTGTGACCTTCATTTGTAACTTTTGAATTTGAATAAGCTAAAGAGAATCAACTTGGTGGGATACCTATTTCTAACAAAAAACCAAAAAAGTGCAGTTTGAAGACCCTGGAGTTAATATTGTTTTCTTTTCTCCTTCTCCTGCTTTATGTATAACTTTTTAAGTGGTTCCAATGCTTTAAACCAGATGTGCTGGGTCAGAATTATTCAACTATTGCTCAGCTTTAGTTAAAGAGAACATGTGCTGTGTGTGCCTGCATAAGTAAGCTCTGTGCTGTGCCAACACTCTCTTTTCTGTTTGCGTATTTTCCTCCAATCCATCTCCCTCAGGAAAACAGAAGTGCATTGGACTGGATATGAAACACAGGACAAAAAAAAACCCCAAACCATGCATGATGAATTATGTAAAGGGGAGACATGGTGGTGTAATATAAAGAATTTATTAGCATGAGCATGAGATCCCTGCATTACTCAAGAGAAGCAAAAGCCAAAGCTAAATTATGTAGGTCATCCCAACAAGTACCAAATAAACCTTATGTAGAGATTGTCATTTGTTATGTGATACACAAAAATGGTTTAAATTTATTATTGCAACTTTCTGCTTTTACTTGTATATAAAGGTTGATATTTTATTCGTAATAAAGTTTATCTCTAGATTCACATAAGCAATGATGCAGACGCAAATAAATCATATGCCATGATGTGAGAGAAACAGAGCATTGGAATTCAAAGCCAAAGGAGACAGAAGAGCTCACCAGGAGTGAGGTGGTAAGACAATGCTTAGCAGAATCACTTGATTTTTGGCTTAGTGGATATATACTCTTAGAAATTTGTAACAGATCCAGAACTGAATGATTCTACCCTGGGAGACATGTATTCCTTCTCTGAATATTAGTAAAGTGTTTAATTGTCAGGAGGGTTTTTTTAAAATTTTTATTTTTATTTTTTGTTCTTTTTTTGATTGCTTTCGTTTGGTTTGGTTTTTGTTATGCAGCTGTTTTTCTGCTTTAACATAATCAGTGCTTTTGTCCTGCAATGATGAACAAGATGAGTGCAAAGGTGCAAAGTGAAATTATCTTCTGTCTGTCATTACTATGCATGCTTATATTGGTGTTCAAACTCTAATTTTTGTAGGCAATCCTAAGTACCTACAAACTCATTTTCCTTTTCCCTCAGATGTGATATTTATTAGCCTAAAAATTACTTCTATAATTTTGTTCCTTTAGTTGTGCAACTATGACAGCACCTTTGGGCTACAATAATCTCACTAATAGCTGACAGCAATGCGTACAGTGTACATGTGGACCTGAAGTGAATGCATGACTTACATCAGAAGTGATGATATCAAACTCTGGTAAAATCACTGTAGATAACTGCATGCTTCTTCTCATGAAGATTTCTCAGTACCTCACTGGGATGGATTACAATGTGGATTATTTTCTCCACCCTTGCCAAGTAATTGTCACAAAAGAGATGTCAGTGGCTGTGTTGCCTCAGTGGCTGCTCCAGAATTTATGCAGAGGGATACCTCCTTAACTGCATTTGTACAAAAGCACATGGCTAGGGAAATAAACTGGGGGGAAATTCAATGTCCTCCTTCATTGAGGACAAATGCATATTTAATAACACCTGAAAATGGATTTCCCTGTGAGGAGAGGCTGAGGGACGAGGTCTGACTTGTCTTCAGGGACAACTTTTTTGGGGTCTAACAACAGCCCCCCAATACCTATGGGGATAGGACTGAGAAGAGGGAACTAGGCAGACAAGGACCACTGACTGAACCGAGCAAGAAAGGTTCAAACAGGGTATTAGGAAAAGGCTTTTCCTCATTGGGTCAGCAGGGCAACTCCCCCATCCAGGCTGAATTATCTCAGGATAACTAATTACTAGCACAGATTTCTCAGAGGGGTTGTGGAGCCTCTATCCTTGGAATATTCAAAAGTCTTTTGGGGATGGATCTGGGAAATTGCTCTGGGAAACCCTGCTTTAGGAAAAAGTTGAACCAGATGACCTCCAAATGTCCCTTCCAATCTCAAGTATTGTGTGATTCTCCAATCCTATGAACCTATCTTGGGGGTGGGATGCAATTTTAGGGAAAAAAGTGCAATATTAGAGAGGCATTTATTCTTTGTGTTCTAGATCCTCTAACACAGCCAGATCCTTGAAAATGTCAATTTTTCACATTTATTCCCAAGAAACAACATTGTAGGACTAATATTGGTGTTTTCCATCCCATATAATGTGCATGATGAAACCACAGTGCTGTTAGCTCTTGCTTTATAATCACAAATAATGTGTTGCTAACTGCAGTCTTGTTGGATGATCTTAATAAGAATTCAGAGCTTTTCTGCCAGTTACTCTATTTACTTTCAGGTCTAGACTCAGTCAGTTCTTTGAATACTGGAGCTAGGGCCATGACACACTCTGATCTAAGGTGTCTTGAAGCTTGCAACACAGAATTGCTGAAGGATCCACTCCTGAGTTTCCATTAGTTCGATAGTCAAACCTGGTTAACCAAAAAACCTATCGCATGTGCATGTTTATATGCAGGCACATACACCAGCTGTAATTAATAAGCATTTTAGCAATCTACTTTTATGTCTGATTTTAGAACACACTAGATCCTAGCAGCAGATCTTCCAACTGATTTTAGTTATCAAATCCAAAATCGTGACTAAAACTCATTAAACTGGCTTTGAAATTTCTCAGCTATTTCCTCTTCAGTGTTATTTCCTATTGACATTTCTGTGTTTCAGTGAATGCTCTTGTTACAATCTGAGAACTCAATAAAATATAAAGCCCCATAAGAATACAGATTATATGATGGCAACATTTATTCCACAAACCCAAGGGGATAATTTGACTTTCATCTCTTCTTTCTCTGTCAAAATATAGAGCTACCAATAAATGGTATGTAAAGGAGATCAGAGCAAACTGAGGAGGTGAAAGTTTACAATTTATTAACTTGAGCATGAAAGTACAGAAAATAACTGACTTAAGCTGGTTGGGGAAGAAGTCCTAACCTATTGCATTAAAATATGGTTGGCTCTATTCTAATGAGTTTTCGACCAAATGAGGCATGAAACATACTGCCAGAATATAAAGTCAGTAAAATACTCAAGTTACTGGATAATGTCATTATATGTTTTATCTTACTGGGGAGCTGGTACAGAATACATTAAATTTACACAATCTGCAAAACCAGAAAAAAGGCCTTTTAATAAAAATGAATGTGCAATTCAGATAAGTTGCTAATAAAAAGAAATCAAAACCTACTGAAATCCATAAGAAAAAATATGTACATACATAATTCTCAAGAACACGTGAAAAGAATCGTATAGTAAAGATGTCAGTTCAATGCCCTATTTACAGCCCTTGTTTAATGAGACCTCTGGAAAAAGGCACACAAAAATAACAGGTGTTGAATTACACTGAAAAATTTTGCTAAAATTGTTCAAATAATTAAGAATTGTAATGTAATTAATTTAACATACAACTCTGCTTCAAAAGTTAATCTTGATTATTTTTAGACTGTTATGTTTTGTAAATACTTAAAGAGGGAAGACTGCTTTACTTAATAAGGAATTGTGTTATGTTGCAAGTGGTATTTTTGCATGAGTAAAGGAGATGGTGATTAAAATTTTTTACAAAAGGAAAAGATCATCTTGAGCTTTTTGTTCAGCCCTATTCCTGCTTCTATCTCTAATGAACCTCTTGCAATTGTAAGACAATTGGATGCTTTTGAAATTAATGGAACTTCTATTACATCTCAAGAGACTGGAATTTGCTCCAATCTCCTCAGACACAAGAGTAGACTGTCTGCTCAAGTATTCCCCCTTTGACTACTCCTGAATTCCATTTTTCAATGGTTTCACTACAAACTACACCCAGAAGCTTCCTAGAATTGACTACAAGTCAGTGCATCGCATCAATTACTGCAGTGTGATGAATTAAATCTTCATTTATCCAAAAAGCCAATGGGCAGCTCTGAATCTTTCCTGAATGGCTGAACACTGCTTTAAGCACAGGCAGAGCTCTGCCTATGTTGTCTGGGCTGGTTCACTTGCATCCTTTTTGTGTCATTCGTTGTTAAAACAGTTGTGTTTCCTCTCAACATGCTGTTTAACAGAGGACTGTCCATTCACTTCCTCAACCTCCCTTTATTTTCCCAATGATACATTGACACTGACAGACTCCAAGTTTGTTTTTAACATGTCCCAGGTTTCCTTCTAGGTACCTTTAGAAATAGAGTGCTGTTGAACTCTGTGGCCAGCTATAACATTCATTAAAAATTAATTTCCTACTTGCCTGGTATTTTTCTGATTTATGTGCTTTTGACGGCATTTTGATGCCTTGTGCATGGGGAGACTTCCAGGCTTCACATCAGTATTTTAAATTGGAAGTAGGATTGAGAGCCTGTAGTCTGGCCTTACCAATCAGTAATGTTTTTCCCTTCTGAGGTAAAAAAATCCTGTCTTTTTCAAAGTATGTAATCTGATTTCTGTTACATGGGTTTGCTTTAAAGGAGCACTTCATCTAGAGAGATGTCGATGCACAAGAGCTGGGCAAGGACTGGGGCATCTCTTCAGAGAATGAAGAAGCTGTTGTCTTCTGGGTCATGAGGAGATAGGAGGTTTATTCAGATTAAGTTATCAAGGGTCTGGCAAAATGTCCACTCAAGGAAAGAGGAAAGGAGAAAACACATTTTCACAAAACTTTTTGGACCTTTTAAATTAAATTTTGTCAGAGCTTTAACCCTATTTTTTCTTGGCCACATCTTCCAAATCAGCTACTCTCTTACTGGAAAGAGTAGTGTCTTAATTTAATATCTAATTCTTCTAATGTGCAGTCAAGACAGACAGTGCCAGTGTTGTGTCTGCCTGCCCTGTGTATGTGCTTGTTTTAACTGTGCAGCTGGTGCCAGTGCTAAAGAGAAATGCACCCTCACTTGACACCATTAAAAAAAATTTTCAAGTCTGCATTTATTTTGACCACACAATGTGTACCTTAACATAAACCCCTGATGTTGGTAATAGTTTTTACTGGCATGCTATTTTACTTTAAAATGGTTCAGAGTCAATGGCATCACAGGCTGACAGAGACTTTTAAAAATCTTTGACATTTGTGGCATGTGGTTTTTGCCATTGGACAGTCTCTCCTGTATTTTTAGACCAAAAATGTGATTCACACATCATCTGTTGGGTCTAAAGCCAGTCTGCTTTTCTCTTAAGTTTGCCTCAATTACTTTGTCCTACTCATGAATGAACTGTCACTGAAACAAGAGTAATACCTCTCCAAACACAGGCATCCCTGAATGCATGTTTCTTTGGTCTTTTTCTGTCTTCCCTCATACAGTAAATGTAGTGAAAGGACAGGGGGGAATGGCTTTAAACTGAAAGGCAGTAGATTTAAATTGGTTATTAGGAAAAAAATTCTTCCCTATGCGACAATGGAACAGGTTATCCTGTTGTGGCCAAGGCCAGGCTGAATGGTTCAACCTGATCTAGTGAAAATGCAAGGCAGGGGTGTTGGAACTGATGATCTCTAAGGCTTCTTCCAACCTAAACAATTTTATGATTCTATGAATATTTCTGGCCTGCTCTAATGTCAGAGTTTCTCTTTTCTCTGACCTTCTGGAGATGACATAGATGTCCATCCAATACACAGAGGATCTAAGTGGCTTAGGGAAAAATGGAAAGTGTTAGCAACTTCTCAGATAACTTAGAGCCAGGAGAGAACTCGTAGGGGAAAGCCAGTGCTCTCTGAGCATGATGATTTCCATGGTTTTGTTCTCAGGGTTTCCATAAAAGACCCTGACAACTGTGGATGTATTGAAGAATATTGTCAGTGCTATGACTCACTAAACCTCCAGTTCTGATGATACCAACATATCTGACTGCTGATATTTAGCACTGCAGATTAATATTTTAAATTGATTTTGTTTAAATTACAGCTAAAAACAACTGACTGTTTCCTAGTGTGAATGTCTTTCTGCTTTGGAAGTCCTCAAGAAGCATCTTGTCACAGCATCTCAACTCCTTGGGCATGCACAATTTTCATTTGTGAAACTGTTGCTGTTCACTGAACCTGAAGAGTCCTCAAGTTTGATTTGTCTGGTTTTTCCACCCTCTGTTACTGCAGATATTGTTTCTGAGAAACCTATTTTCATAATTTATTTTATTTTTTTGGTAAAACTTCTTCACTCTGAGCCTTCTCAGATCCTTCTTCAGCTTTTGTCATTATTACTGGGATAAAGTTTATTGATTTTACATGCAATACGCAAGGGCAGTGATCTTGTGCTGTTCCTTTTATTGAAATCTTATGATGCTTATCTCTCAACCCTGGATTCTTCCCGTGCAAATGCAGAGTCTTTCAGACAGACTTATTCTCTTTCCTGGAGAAGAGACATGGCAACAAATTCTAGGCTCAGCAGACTGTTAACATGGGAGGAAATGGCCAAAATGTTGGCTGTGCTGGGCAACTGGGGCTAAATCTCTCGTTCTGCAACTTCTTCCTTCTGTGTTCCTCCCCACAGGGACAGAAAAAGAGGCAGGCCTGCCTTTGACCAGAACAAATTTTTCTCAGGTACAAGTGTTCAAAGAGAAGGAAGGAGATATGTCCTCATTTAACCAACTGCTGGGGAATCTGACTCAGTGGGTTAAAGAACTCTCTCAAACATGAAGCTTCCTTAGCTCTCTGTGTTGCAGCAGGACTTTCTCTTCCACTAGCCAAAAATCCTAAGGGAACCACTCCATAGAGGCTCTTCTACAGCTTTCTCTTCCCCCAGAAGCTGCTCCACAACAATTTAGGAGGGACTTCATCCATTTGTTATTTGAATCCTGACAACTATTAAAATGTGAAATGCAAAATGAAAACTCTTGCTGTACTTTGTCCATCCACTAAAAAAATATTTCCAGTTGTGGGAAGATTATTTTTTTTTAAATTAGCTCCTCCAGCAGAATTCCTTATTTTTTTCCATGCTGGCGTCTTAGATGGTAGATAAGATTGGTGCACTTTTCTTGCAAAAATGTTTAAGATTAGTTAAGCTGGTGCTGGTACAGGTTAATAGATTTCAAACACAAAGTAGCAAATTTAAAGAGCCTTCAGGCTTTTTCTGCATGAGAGTTTATAATAACACCTCTTTTTCACAATAGCTTATTTTAAAAGATAACTTTTCTCCTAGTCAGCAAAATGTGAATTACACTAGGTAATAACAATAATTGTAAAAAATGCTTCTTCATTTGGCACTGTTTAGCACATTCTAATGAATTGTGGTAATAAAAGCATCTTTCTTGTGCTTTATAGTATATGAAACTAATGCCTTGAAGGGACAATACAAAGGGATACAAAAGCTGGTTGCAAGCAGTATCTTCTGTAAACACTTTTAAGGTAATTACATAAAAGGCCATAAGGAATACTAATCAAAAAGATAGATACTGTGTTTTTATTCTTAGGTCAAATTAAGACATGTTTAGGTTCTAAATAACTATAAGCATTTTAAAGGAAATATTTGTTACTGGTGGAAAGTTGAACTTCTAATGGTACCAATCTCTCCTTCTCTAAAGGAGATTTTCCTCTGAAGTCAAATGCTGTAGTTAAAAGTTAATGGGAACTCAGAGAAGATGACAAAAACACAGGTTGTAATATTTTTTTACTCCTGTGCTGTATATTGTAGTGGGAAAAGGTAATTGGTGGGGAGTAATCAACATTTGTCTCTGCAGGATGAAAGGACAGTAAAAGCATAATGAGAGAGGAGAAGCAAATTGATGGGGGCAGGATCTCACTCTATTTCTATGCTATTATTTTAACAGTAAATACTGTTACATGGGCTACTGAAATACATCTGTAGTCAAAAATGTGATAATACAGAACCTGTTTGCTTATAAAGTTCTGTGCATTGCATAGTTAAAAATTACTGCAAGTATTCTGAGTGTCTCAAAGTTATTTCCAGTGATTTTTTTAGAGATACTTACAATCCCAGAGTATACTCAATGGACATGCATTTTCATAATACATCATCAATAGGATATTGCCCTATGGACAAAATAGAGTAATGTTATTCCCTCAAAAATGAGAAAACAGAAATATGGAAATTGCCTAAGGGGATCAGACTATCAGTCCAGTATTTTGTCTAGCTGTTGTCAGTGGTAGTTGATTAAATGCCCAACCCTCCCTCCGCCACCAACACTGAAACAAAACCTCACAGAAAAGCTTGACTCTGCATACCTTTTTTATAACTGCCATTACACAGAAATCACCTTAAAATACATATAATATTGGTGTTATATTCATGCCACTGTCTGGAAATCCTACAGAGGAGTTAAGAGATGATCTTTTGGAAGTTGATTAGATTCAGTGGTGAAACAGAAACAAGACACTGAGCAGCAGTGGATGCTGGAGGTGCCTCCCAGCTGTGGAGTGGGATGTGTGGCCTACAGGAGAGGTAAAAGCAAGGAATGGGAGCGAGCAGCCCACATTACTCTCAAATTAGCCCACATTACTCTCAAATTACTCCTGTATTATGATTGATTTGTTCTGAAGAAGTGTTTTGGGATGCTGTTCTGAGGAATAATGCTCACACAATGACCACTGGCTCATTACCACTCATTTAACTCTGGGCTTCAAACTCATCAAGACCTACAAAAACGCAGGTTACTCTGAATTAGGATGTGAAATTTGCACTACAGGTATATTATTCATCTTCAGAGAAGTCTCCCTCAACTCTGAAGTATATTGCTATATATTAATAAACAGCAAAGAAGTAGAACTAATTGAGCATCACACTTTCCTGAGTTTGAACATTTAATCTTTTCCTTCACTCAAGGTACTTTCCATTACTGGAATTTTAATTTAATGAGAATTTGACTCTGTCCCACCAAAAATTTTGTGTTTTGTAATCAAATAATCAGGAAGCCCAGTGGTGATTTGATACATTTGGCAAGGAATATTGATGTGGATTTCTTACTGCAACAACATGCATGTGTATAAAGTTCAGCAACATGAGTTCTTTGTCTCTGAACATTGTACAATCAATATTCTATTACTGCAGTGTGAGCTCTGCTGCATTGTAGCTAAATTAGTGCATAAGACTCAAGAATGCACTGATGGAAATAATTCTAATTTCTGGATATAAAATGCGTATAAGTTGTTTGTTTTAGCTGAAACAGCTCTGTTCCAGTATCTGTTGCTTCAGGTACTATTTATGCAATTTAATTGAACAGGAATTTTGAAAGTTTTAATTTATTTAGTTTTCTCCAGTAATGATTTCAAAGACACATCATACGTGTTTTGATGGTTTTGCTCACATTCTTTCTGTTTGTTTTGCTTTGCATGATGAAGATGTCTGTGGCATCGGGACATCCATTGTGCCAGCTTTGCTACAGACTGAAACTCTGCTATAATAAAAAAAATCAAACAAACCCAAACCAAGAAGTTTGAAGACAAGAAAGATCAGGTGCTCCCCAAGAAAAAAGAAAGGATGCAAAGCTCGAAGACTGGTGATTATTTAGGCAGCAGGCACTGCTGTATATTGCCACCATAGACAAGCCAGGGTGGCTTTCTTTAAATCCAACCTCGGCACCTGCCTGCAGGAGCAGAGTGCTGAAAGTAGCAACTTCTGTCCTTGTTTCTTTCCTTGCCTTACAAGACTCCAGCTGCTGTCATTGCTGGCACTGCTGGGATGGCGAGAGGGAGAGGTTCCTGCAGATTGCCCGTCTCCATCACTCCCTTCACTTCCTCTTGCTTCCAATAGGGGCCATGGCAGCCCAGACCCCCAGAGATGTGTGAGGGGCACCCACCCAAAAAGGTGGCGAGGGAGGTAGATGAGCAAGTATTAGTGGGAGCAGGAGAGAAGCTTCTGTGGGAGAAGGAAAATGGTAAGTCATTTAGACATGACTGGATTTCAGTGTCTGGGAAAGTTCCTCCTCGGGAAGGAAGAGGAAAGTCTATTGAAGTGAATTGGGAAGTGGGAAAGGGAGAGAGAAAGAAAAGTCTTCTCTTGCAGCCCCTGGGACTTGCCACAATTATCATGACCTGTTTTTTTCAGTGCCTAAAATCTCTTATCTATGCAACTCATTTTGCCCAACTCATTCTGCCACTGTTGTCGAATTGAATTTTCAATTTCTTTTGTCACTTTCTTTGGAGGATAGGAGTCAAATTTGGACACACAGCCTTCGCATTCTGATTTTACTTGGCACCTCATCTGTGTGGATGTTTCATTGCTGTCTTTAAATGGATGCAGGTTGCTCTGCTTAAGTCTCTCTTCCCTCTTGAATCCTGAGACAAAATGCAAGGAAATTTGTGGGCTTTTTGGTTTCTTATTTTTGTGGGGTTTTTTTTGTTTTGTTTTTGTTTTTGTTTTTGTTTTTGTTGGTTTTTGTTTTGGTTTTGTTTTGGTTTTGGTGGTTTTATTTATTTATTTATTTTTTAAAAGGAATCAGAATATGTATGCTTGTCCCTCAGTTTCAAAGTCTCAAAGCACTACATCTTGTTTAGTGTAGTGGTTCAGTACTTGACTGGAGTTCTCTTCTAAAACCAGACCTCATAGGGAGAGGTGAAGAAGGATCATTTCACTGCTGTTTAGAGGACAACTCCCTGCATCACTGCTGCCCTCTGAATACCAGAATGGTATTGGTGAAGGCAGTCCTGCCACTGCAATTTTAGGCTGTGCTGGAAGGTTTCACTGATGGCAGAACACATAAGTTGTAAGGTTGAGTACTCTGAAAGGCTACAGAGTCCAATTACATGCCCAAAGGCAGGATCGGCTGCAGCTGTACAGTTCCCAACAGGAGCTTGCCTAAGTAATGTGTAAAGCCTCCAATGGGAAGATGAGGTGGTCCTCCCTTATGCTGTACTTGTGTTTTTCTGTACTACCACATCTTAAAAGAAGCATTCATCTATGCTGACAGTGGGTGGTCATGTTTCTAGGTCATATTTGCCTTTAGTTTTAACATGCTGCTTGCCTTTCTTTGCTACTTCATGACATGGCTGATGCAAGTTCGGATGGTAATTCCTAATGCCAAATCTTTTTCTCCATGTTGACTGCTGCAGTGGTTATTGCACACTCTGTATGTATGTAGTGGATTATTGCTACTTAAGCACAGACCTTTATTTATTTGTCCTGACTACAGAGCATCTTTTTCTTCATGACCATTTTTTAGACTAGTTAAGAGGCTTTAGATTAGAATTCTAATCCTGTCCCCTGGTGTTTGCAACCCTTACTGCAACATGCCCAGTATGTATTCCTTGATCCAAACCATTGGTGCAAGCAATAAATTGTGCAAACATAAGACCCTAGGGGCAGACTCCTAGGTAATCCAGCAGACACACCTCTGTGGTGTGGTAGTGCTTGTGCCCAAACCTGTACTGAAATCAAAGTATTTCAAAGGTAGTGCTTGTCCCCTGTCTGTGAGACCCATTACTCCATCACTGGGGAAGATGAAATTTCCTTGCCTGGGTTTGTTCTTCATTGCTACCTATTTCATTGTCATTTTCTGGAGGCTTACACACTGATTATTTTCTTCAGTTTTTATCCTAAGAAAGAAGAATGTCAGCATTACATTTGCATCACTTCTTGGAATATCTCTCCATCCTTCATGAACTCTCAGTCACAATTGCCAATGGTTCCGAGGTTGTGCAGGTACTTGTTTATTACACAAGAGTGAACGCATTAGGCCAAAGTAATGTGAAAACAGCCAATTTATAAAAGTATTTTCTAGTCTGGTCTTCCCCTGCTGCATCTGGCTTCTTATTCCTTTCTCACTAATTACCTCACTTATTCCTCTCATTATTATACTAACTGCCTGACGTGGGAGTGGCATTTTTTTTCTTTCTTGGCAGCATTGGATTATAAGTGCCTAAGAGCTACAGAGTAGGAAACCTTTCCCTGGTCTTCCATTTCAATATGCGTGTTTTCTCTTGCTTGTGATATCTAATTTTCAGCCATGGTCATTGCATTCTTTTCCTTTTGTCTGTGTAAGCTCTTTCAAACTCTGGGTTATGAGTTCTGCCTAATTTAAAGTTTCCATGTGTTTAGATCTTTAGATCACTGAAGGACTGATCATTTATCCACCTATGCTCTATTTTCTGCACTAAGATAGTTTTATTTTCCTTAAGGAGTTCTAGATTTATAGGATCTTAGCTACCAATTTTCAGAATTTGTTAAAATTTTCCCTGTTCAAGTTTGTTGTCCTTAATTAAGTGGACAGTTATGCTTATCTAATTGTCACCCAAATTGCATTCTAAATGCAAGGTATCATCTACTGCTCCTTTTTCCTGTGCATATCTATATAAGATGTACTTAGAATCATTGAATTGTTTCAGTTGGATGGCACCTTTAAAGCTCATCTAGTCCAGTCTCTCCTGCAATCAGCAGTGACATTTTCAACTGGATCAGGTTGGTCAGAGTTTCATCCAATCTGGTCTTGTATCATGAAATATTTTGCAAATTCTGAGATTTTTTTTCAGGTAACACATAATTACTAATAGTTAAAAAGCCAGGAGAAGTATGAAAAGATTTTTTTAGCACTTTTTTAATATCATCTCTCCAAATAAGTTGATTTCAGTCCTCCTGCGCTCATGCTGCAGATAGTGCCTTTCTATCATACCATCATTTATTTATTTTTATCAATTCACTCATTTCACAGAATTACTGGGTGAGAGAAAAATACCTACTTGCAATCTAATCAAGCAAACAAATATAATTATAGCTATCTGGTGTTTTCTTACTTGCAGTTGTCTTATCTGTCTTTGCCTTGATTGTTTTCTTGTTTGCTAATCATAAATTCAAGAAAGTGAAATTGTTTTCTTATTTGCTAACTAATCTTAAATTCAAAAGCAGGCTGGAACCCCCTTTTCCCAACATGTACTAGACTAAAAGCATGAAAAAAAACAAATTACAAGCCAAAAAACCTCATAGTTATTAACTGGGCATTATCTATGCTATATATCTGCATTATCTGCCACAGGGCACAGGCACTGGCTCATCTACAAGGGCCACTGCAGTGAAGTTGATGATTTAATGTAGGTTTGGAACAATGGTCAGTGAGCAGGCTGGTAGTTTTTCAAAATGCTTCCCAGGCACCCTATGGCTACTTCTAATGTATTTAATCACACAGAAGACTGTTCTCAGTATCTTACAGTATGATTCTTCTTATAATCAATCTTCTGCTCCATAAGGAGTTCATTCTGTTCAAAGTGTCTATGTGGACAAGTCCCAAGTGTGTGCCATCCTCCAAACCATGTCTGTGTATTACTTAGGAGAGTATTGACTGGCATGTAACAGTGATTCCAAGGGCACTCAAATAGTTAAGCAAAACAGATATATGGTCAGGGAAACTAATTCTATACTCACTGGTTCTTCACATGTACAAATCCAAGAAAAGATACGTCATCAAGATGCTATTAGTTATTCAGTGACACCCTGGCTGAATGGAAAGCTGCTTTCATTGCTATATATGATAACTTAATTTTGAATAACTTTTAAAGCTTCAGTTTTCCAAGAGTTTTATTTAATACATAATGATTTTTTTAATCATTATGTGATTTTGACAATGATTTTCCTAAATGAGTGAATAATTTAATGACAAGTCTCCATTTTTGTAATAAAATTCAACAGTAAAAACTGTTTATTTCATCACATTGAACAAATAAGTGTTCAAAGTACAATT
Organism: Sturnus vulgaris; assembly: GCF_052056855.1. NCBI lineage: Eukaryota > Metazoa > Chordata > Aves > Passeriformes > Sturnidae > Sturnus > Sturnus vulgaris. The sequence goes on along the minus strand of NC_142245.1, from coordinate 65,962,067 downwards.
TATGTTTAGAATAACAGATGACTATCAAGAGGAAACTAGGGAGAGCTGTCAGCTTCTCAGAAAATGCTTTAAATGAGAATAGAGGAAACATGAAAAAAATATGTGGTTCTTTGTATTCAGGGCAGTGAAACAAAACATGACTTATTAGATTTAGGATTTTTAGCTTTTTAACCTCAGTGATTCAACTCTCAGATGCTGGATATAAAAGCTTATGTGTACAATTACATAAACAGACATGGTATTTTTCTGGATTTTTTTACACACTTATTTAGGGCTTCAGGCCTTTAGTTTGGAAAAAACCATGTTTTTGCCATGACACCACTAGGAAGGACAATTTTTTGGATGCAGGAATTCCTACAAGATATTAACTAATACGATATATTATCTGGTGTAGTTTTCTGTTCTTAGCAGCTGTTTTGATTATGTTGTACTTTGTATAAAATCTAGCAATATTGATGGAAATGAGTGCAAGCCTAAAATGAAGCTATTACAACATGCAGGGAAAGCAAACAAAGAGCTTTTAGTTAGAAAAGAAAGGACTAGTCAGTCAAGGAGAGATGTATCAAAGTTTCTAAAATATAACAAGTAGGAGAAGCACAGTAGTTTTGCAGAAGAAATTGTTACACAAGTGCTTGTCTTAGGGAAAAAAAGCTGGTATTACTATTAGGGAATAGATCTTGTGTATTATTGGTTAGCAGACATCCGAATTTTTATACTATTGGCAATCCAGGCTCACACTATTCTAACCTGGTACTGAAAATATTATAAAAGCTATGTACACTTTTAATAAATGTTTCCAGATACACCACATCTGGGGACTGAGCCTCATATATTGCAACAACAACTTCTTTCCCTTCTTTGGCTCTTTCTCTTGTAATATATCAAGCCAATCCACTAGTGTAAATCAAAAAAGTTCACTTTTGTTTAGTCCTGATCAGCTTTTTCTCCTGCCAATGTGACATGGGGGCCTACCTTGTTCATCTGCTCTCCTGCATCCCCCTGGATGAGGACCCCTGTGTACAGTGTGTTTCACTGGGTGCTTAAAGCAGAAAATCCACATTGTGGTTTCGTTTTTCCAATGCCATATTCTCCCTTGTCTGTGACTGGGAGGCTTGTTTTTGTCATCTGTTTATGCCTGGGGGTGTTATGAATTACGATTGGTTGCTAAGGGTAAAGTTACGTGATATGGCTCAAGCCAGTTTGGAGGTTCAGTGATGCCTCCAGGGCAGTTTGACCCCATCATCTCTGTCCCATTTCCCTCCTGTTTTACCTGCAATTCTTTACTTTGCAACCCGGACCTCTCTGTTGAGCTGACTATGTGCTTCCTATGATCTTGCTCCAAGCCAAGGCAAACTTGCTCAACTAGTAGAAAATCAATCTAGTGAGAAAAATAATTTCTTTTCTGCTAGTGAGTTGGTTATTGCTTTATTAAGGTGTGCTCTAGAGGTAGAATGGTGGGGGCAGGAAAAAAATTATGTAGGCAGGATTGTCTGTTTGCATAGGAACTTGGACTTGCTTCTTGATAACAAAAAATATAATCTGCATCACGTAACTCCAAACTCAGAATCAATTCAGGCACATACACAATTTTCTTAAGGGTAAGACATTATAATGCTCCAGCCGAATGGTGGTAAGCTACAATAAACTCAGCCATGGATGAGACTTCTGTACTAGCTCCAGTTATTTGAATAATAACTCTCTGATAAACACAACACTTGAACTTTAGTTAAATTCCCTTGTTCGGTAGGTTTTTGGAGCTGTAGCCTTCAGTCAGCAGAAAAATCAATGGATGAATTTCAATCCATGTAATTCTGCTAACAGCCTTGTGCTCTAACTCAAAAGCTCCTCTTGCTTAGGCAGGTAAAATTTGCCACTGGAGATATTAGCATTGTTCTATTGATTAGAGAAAGACCTTTGACTTTCCCATCTAGAGCACTGAAGGAAGGGCAAACTGGGTACCTAAGGCTGGGTGATTTGAGCCTACTCACTGAGCATTCAAATAAAGATAGTTCACAGAAATAGAAGAAGGCTGAATTTGAGAAGGCATCTTGAGACTGCTCAGTCCGAAATTGCTGCTCAGGGCGATGTCACCTAGAGCAGGTCAGGGCTGTGTATACTCATATTTTGAATATTTTCAAGGATTGTGACTCTGTGACCTCTCCGGGTAATCTGGTTCAATCACTCTTACAATTAAGTTTTTCTTATTTTGAAATAGACGTTCTTGTTTTTCATTGTGTACCCACTGACTCATGGCTTTTTATGGAGCACTACTGAAAAGAGTCTGGCTCTGTTTCCTTTACTTCTCCCCATCAAGTATTTATAGACTTAATTCATAAGATTCTTCTGAGCCTTCTCTTCCCCAGTCTAAACAGTCCCAGCTCTCAGTCTCTCCTTGTATTACAGGTGCTCCAGCAGTTTATTCACTTTTGTTTTCCTTCACTGGACTCACTCCACTATTTCTATGTCTTTCTTGTGCTGGGAAGCCCAGAAGAGGACACAGCACACCAGGTGTGTCTCACCAGTGTTGAGTAGAGGGGAAAGATCTCCTCCCTCAGTCATCTGGTGGTGCTCTTTCTCATGCAACCTTGTGAGGATGTTGGCCTTTTTTGTTGTAAGGGCACTTTACTAGCTCTTGCTCAGCCTGTTCACCAAGACCTTAAGGACCTTCTCTGCAAAGCTGCTTTTCAGTCAATTTTGGTCCCCAGCATGTCCAGGCAGTTATTATTCATAAACTCCAGAAACCTCCTGGGTGTTCTTGCTTCTCTACCATCCCTCCAGCAGATGTTGAGGTGGTTCAAGTACCCTATGAGCACAAAGGCCTGTGAGAGTGATATTTCTTTCAATACCATGAAGAAGGCATCATCCACTAATTCTCTATGATTAGGTGGTTTGGACCACAACATCAATAACTTAGTTTAGAAAATAATTTAAACCCAGGTAATCTCATCATGGTATGGAAATATCTTAGATGTGTCCAGAAAGAATCATTCTCTTGCTAATCATCAAAAAAATATAAAACAAAAACTGAAGAATGAAATATGAATAGCAAGATTGGGTAAGAGTCTCCTAAGAAATTACCTGATTTAAGTGCATTTCTTTTATTTTATATATATCCTTAGTATATCCTAACTACAGTGTTCATAAAAAATTTAAAAGAAAGCTTTCCGTTGAAAAGAACCTGTCTTCCTTTGGGTTTTTTATGGGAATTGTATTGATGCTTCAATCTATTAACCACTGTTCAGTTAGCTCAGCAAAAAAATGAATGAATCTGTGGAGTAACTGTGTGTAAACTCTACTTGTCCTTGATTTTTTTTTCATTTAAATATTCTGTGTATGGATGACAGTCTACAGAGGACAGTGCAAACACAAGTGCAATGCATAAACAGTATGACATAACAGAAATGAAAGGCAGGGACCCAGGGTTAAAACCATCAAATCTGATAGGAGGCAGTAAGCAATATAGCACAGGACAAGATTAGGATGATGAAATACTGTACTAGGAAGGTAAAATGGTTTGATAGGTGGGATGGGTTAACAAGGCCAGGCTTTGTAATTGCATAACTAAGATATTAGGACAGGGCAATGGATAGAAGAAAGCAGGACAATGGTGAGTCAGAAATCCTAGGAGTGAGGTTTTTAATTCTTCACTGTGGCACTAAAAATCCCTGACAGATGTTGCTTTAAGGTTCATGTAGATATGAAAATTTTAGCTCTAATTGCTTGGTTTGTGTGACTTTCTTTTATCTTACTTTCAGAACAGTGATATTATGTCAAACTGGGAGCTCAGTGCCATGACAGGTTGGCTGGGACAAACCTAATTGCACTGGTTTAAAACATCAGCATTGCCAAGCCCTTCACTCTGAGAACTGTTCTTCACCCATCTGAGGCATAGGACCACCAAATGTAGGTAAAAGCAGTTGCTCTGTGTCTGACTAGAGGTCTGGCTGTCTCCACATCCTGCTCTCAGCAGTAGCCAAATGACAAGAAATGCAGTGGAATAGGTTGTTTAAAATACGTAAGCTTTAGTTTAAAAATAATGATTCCAAACAAGTCTCCCTAAGGAAGGCAGATCATGAAAGAAGATATTGCTACAGAAGAACTACTGTAAGTGACATTCTGTAGCCACAAAAATCAGTGATAGATGGCAATCTCTTTACGTATAAAAACTATAAAGAGCACATGTTAGTGTGTGGTTAACAACCTGGCTCTGAAAACAAGTAGGGAAAGATTTTAAGTTCCTAATTTCTTCCATATAATTCAAGGAAACTGGTTTTCTTAGGTGTTCAAGTTTGTGGGATTGAAGCCCAACAGCTTATTACATGGGATGTGTGTAAAAATAGTAAAATTGGGCATTTAGTTTTATGCTTGCATCAGTCTCTGTCATGGATGTGTAGGAGAACTGTGTGTCTCAAAAGTGGTGTGACTACCACAACTGTGCAACAATGAAAAAAACTGCTTAGGAGTTGAATAGGGTTCCAGTCAAACATGCAGGTACCTATTTTGGTAAAACTTACATGTCAAAAACATTCAAAGTTCACTTTGGAAAAACATTTGTAGAATATGAATATTTTCCAGCCACCTAAGCGGATCCAAATTCTTATGAATGTCTGTTACCAGAAGTGGTGAGCATAGCATTAGGATCAGCTCTTCCTTTATTTTGGCTCGGATCTTGTGTAATTTTCCAACACTAGAAAATACTGGAAATCAAATGGAAATTGTAAGCTGAAGTCAGGAGCTTTTTGAACAGTAGAACTGAAACCCAAAGCTCTTTTTCAGTTTTGAATGAAAACTAGCTTGACATTTTGCATGCTCTCAGTTTCTAGCTCCTTTTCCTATGCTGTCACACTGTATTGCTGTCATTTTGAAATTAGGGAAGATTTATAAGGAAGTAGTTCGTGGGTTTTGGGGCTGGGAAACATTTTCTCACATGGTAAGAAAAATGGAGAAGAACTGAGGAGGTGGAAGGTGAAAGCACTGTTTCTGATAGCAATTAGAAAGAGATATTAGTATACATGGGGAAATTCTCTAGGAAAGAAATTACAAAAATCAATGTACGGCAATGATTTTCATGAACATTATATGCTTATTTGGAAATAACCAAGTACCGATTATTCAAGTCCTTTATTTCTGTTTAGATAATAATTCTCAGTGAAAGTACAGGGAATAACATAATTTAGAAAAATAAGTAGCTGGTGGTGATTTAGACATGGTATTGAGTCGCTCCATGCTGCCTGCTTCAGGAAATTTCTGTTGTCACAGAACTTAGCGAACATGAAGCAGAAGGATATTCTGGTCTGTAATTTTGTGAGAGACAGTGTTTCACAGCAGACCTCATGCCTACAGGTCACGCCCAGAGCAGACAGACACCCACATGGCCAGCTCAGTTGCCTTGGCATTGCCCAGCCAGCTAATAAGTTTTAACCTTGTTTTTGTTTATGCAAATTAGGGACACCTGTAACATTACCAGATTCTTCTCCAGGATAAGCCTATAGCATAGCATGTAAAAACCTGAGCTGTGCTATTTGCACCTGGGTGTCTGCATGATTATAGCACTACCCTTGAATTTAGAGAATATGGCAGAGGCTGTGTGCTAACGTAAGTAAATAATGATTGCAGATACAACTCGTGTACATGGCGCAAAGGCTAAATATTTCTTAAAAGCAGGGATCAGCTGAAGTATGTTCTCTGCCCTTTCTTTGGCAAATAAGTAAAGATTTCTCTGTTCTGTAATTTCCAAATGAGGTCTTATCCAACACTGGGGAAAGGTTTGCTTTTATAATCATACTGACAAAATACACATTAGTAAGTACAGATTTATCAGCAAGTGGAGATTGCTTATGCTGCTTATACCAATCCCCTGAAGAAAATAACACTGGCAATCTATCCTCCATCCATGTTTTGATTACTATAATTAAGCCTGTGCTTGGATTTTTTGGCGTAGAAATGAGCACAAAATAATGCAGCTTTAGCTGATAATCTATACTGACATTTCAGTTTTGCCTTGGAGGAAAGTGCCTTCTTGCCCTCCCACCTTGACTTCTTAATATGAATTTCTTACAAATGTAGAGAGAGCTTGCACTGTTTTCTTAACACTTTATTACTAGTGATGAGTGTTGATTTTTCTCCTTTTAACCTTCAGTCAGTGGGAAAAGAACAGAAGTTGGGTCTATAGGAATAGAGACAGAAAGGAGGCATAATGTGGCCTTATTCCTTTGCAGTATCAGTCCTAACATTTTCTCTCTTCCAACTGCTTATATCAGCTGTGATAAGGAGCAGAAACAAGATTATTTCAATGTTTGTGAAGCAGAAGTAGAGGAGGTATATTTAGAGCAAAAATATTTCAGGATAAAGAAAAAGAAGCTTAAAGATACTTACTTTAACCTGTCAGTAACTTTTATTTGAATAAATAACTTCTCAGCCTTTTGTTACCAAGTTTATATTTAGCCCAAGATACATCCATTGCCTTGAAATGAACTAGTCATTTATTTTTCAAATAGTATTTGTTATAGTGCTTCTAGGATTTTGCAATAAGGATGTTGAGAAAGCAGAAGGACTTCATCTAGCAAAATAAGGACATCATGTTCTCATGTCCTTTAAGATCAAACATAGATTAGTCTCCTGCATTTGCTTCACCCTTCTATGTAAATATGTAAAAACACAGACTGCATTATTAAGTTTACCTTGTTCAGTCACTCTGGTGACACTGATCCATATGTCAACTTCCTAGAGATCAGTAAAAGATAAGATTAGTAGGGAAATAAAGTTCAAGGGTCAGCACTTTGATAAACAACCAAAGCTGAAGGAAGTCCATTGAGGTGAAATTACTTAAAACAGACATGTCAAATAGCCATTTAAATTTCAGGTCTTGGCTTTATAGAGCAAATAGGCAGAGAGGCAAAATGAGCCAGGCAATGTGTCCCTAATACAGATATTCCAGTGAAGAAGAAGACCATTTATGAGACTTTTTTTCCTGAGGTTTCCACTGCTGTGATGCTTCTCTGTCCTTCAGCTGACATCTTGCATCTGGGCTTTTTAATCGCTTGGGCAACACCTCAGACAAGACAGGTTTAGCTCCTATCCTTATTGATAGTCCTCTCTAAAGTATTATGCTACTCCTATTGCACTAAGGAGAAGTGAGATTGCATCCCTCTAAGAGAAACAGAGAGCCTTGCAGCATTTTGCTCGTGCATAGCCTTCTGAAGAAGTAGCAGGAGTTGCAGGGATAATACCCATGACTGCAACAGCTGTGGGAGCAATTAGAGTGGTAGATACATCCCTGAAATTAAGGGGAGCCACAGAGCTTGTGAGAGACAAAAAATAATCAGAGACCCTGACTGGGATTATGCTTAACAGCTGCCAAGCTCCACCTTTCATTTTGCTCTTGCTTATTTACCTTGTGTGAGTTGCTTTTCTGTTGACTACCTGAGTAAAGTGCTTTGCCCACTGAGTAGGTTTAACTTAAAAAACATAGTGAATAAACAGATTTTGAAGAACCGTTTATATTTTGATCTTTGAGAGCAGCTTCCTTTTGAAACACGGGAACACAGACAGAAGCAGCTCTTGTCAGTGGCATGAATCTTCTGGAATTCCTGCTGGTTTAAAAGGAATTGGGGATCATAGGAGGCAGAGAGGAAAGAAATCTGGTCTTCTTTCCGGAGCTATACATCTCTAATTCCCTTTGATCTTTTGCTCAGCATTTGATTAAATCTTTTTGTGTATACTGGTCTACCTAATCAGAAGCAGTTTGCAATACCTCTGTCTGAAGTTATATGCTTCAGCCTGCCACTGGAATCTTGCAGACCAGAATACAAGGGCTCGGTGGTATTATGATTCATAACCAAGGAGCTGTTTAAGGTCAGTTTCACATTCTTTTAAAAAATTTTTTTCTGAGGCAGTTCTCCAGGTCCAATAAATTCTATATTGGTTCACTGCAGTGAAGTAACTCTGTAAAATAGTCTCTCAGCATTAATATTGCCTTTGTGGTTACAGTGGGAAAGTACCATTTCTCAAGACTGATGTCAGCATTCAGTTAGAGATATACTTTAAGCATAATCTCAGACCCAGATAACCTAGATCTGAACGTCTCTCAAATGTCAGGATGCTTAATCCTACTGTGACTTTCACAGTGAGTCTCCGTTCCGTAATGAGTCAGACATTCAGTTTAAAGATAGTCCCATATGTAAAAGTCCCAGATCTAACTTCCTGCCTTGCTATTGCTTCTGCAGATTTAAAGCTCTGATAATTGAGACTTAGGTTGCACCTGTGCTGCTGAATGAAATGATGTCACAGCATGCCCAGGCACCTGTTGAAATAGACCCTGACACTCTTTTCAGCCAGAATAACTAGCTTTTTCTCAAAGACTTTCTAGGCTCAGTGTGGGGCTTAGTAAATACCACAGAATTGTAGCTGCTGTGGCAGCTTGGATGTCCCTGTTTTGGAGGCTAAGAGAACTTAGCAGAAGACATGTGGCAACATGTTCTGCTTATCTCAGAGCCAGAGAACAGGCCCTGGCACATTTCCTTTACTAGTGTAGATATAGATATGGCCTCAGGGCTTTCAACTTTGGCTCTGTGATTAGTTAGGAAATGTTTTCCTTTGGATATGACCATAAGATGAGTCACTTTATCTGTTTATGACTTGCAACTGGGTAGAAACTAAAGATCTCATGATAATTTTAAATAAAAAAAACAAGAAGAGGTCACATGTACCAGGTTATATCTTCTGGTTGGTAGACTTTGAAAAGCAAACTTTTCTCTAACTTTAATACTGTTGCTGTTTGGTTTTCTACATTTCAGTGTGATTTGCCATATTGGAGGTATGGCAAGCCAGTGGAAAATTCTATTTGATTCTCTTCCATTCAGTTCTGTGCCCACTGCATTTTGTTTCCACAAGATCTTTAATTACAAAATGATTATAATAATTTTGGAGAAGGATCTTGTGAAAGATCTGTTCTTAATGTTCACTACTCACGTCAAGCAAGAGATGAAGACAGTTTCTCTCTCATAAAATGATACCATTGAAACACTGGGAGTGATATGTGTATCTGTATCTCTGAGGGATCACAGGGCCAAGCAGAGAATTTTACTATTTATGGTGATGAAGTGGGGCAGTCAAATTGAAATTCACCCTTGGTATTCGACTGCAAATTCGAATTGTTTCATGTAATGTCATGTGGATAGTTGAAGAGCCGTGTCAATCCCAGCTGCCTGGGTAGCTCAGGACCATTTTCCTGAGGGGTTTGACCCTGTTGCTGGAAGATGATGAGGGATGTGCTGGAATGGGCAGAGAATGACTTTGGTCTAGTTCATTGCACAGTGGAAGGAGAGTTGTGGCTTTGGGTGTGACTCTTGTCTGGGAGAATCTTAGGTACTCATATTACAGTGCCCCTTTCTCCTCAGTTACAACACTGTCAATCTGAAATTTCAGCACACACATACTAGGAGAGGAAAAAAAAACAGTCCACAGCAAACAGAAAAGCTTTGAGTCATGTAGCCCATTGTTCTGTCAATGCAAGATTATAGCTCTTGAACATCAGTCTTGAACAGATTTACTGGCTCAAATCAAAGGACTTCTACTCCTTCTCTTTGGGGAATTTTCCATTGTTAGAAGTAGCTTTCATTTGATGTTTCAAAAAATATTAACTTAATTTTCTTATTTGCCTTTCTGTTTTCCTCCATAACTCTTTCTGTGCCATGCCCTCCAAAAGACACAAGAGAGAGATGAGTCCCAAACCAGCTTCCACTCAAATTGGTCTCAGTACAAGATCCAGATTTCACAGGTTAGTTTGAAGTCCTGGGATATAATTATGTCCTATCTCTGTCATCATTCAGCTTGACAGCAGCACGTAGCTAACTCTTCTTCATCTATTTTTTTCAGTTCTTTAGTCTGTACAAGAAGACAGAACACATAGGATGTTCGATTGCTTAAACATGATTGGTGGTATTTTAACTTGACTTTGTTTATAGATAAAGAAAACACATTGGCTTAAAACATGAGATGAATGGAAATATTTACAGAAGTTTTCAACTTTGGATTCCACACATTCTCTCTTTTATTCTGCAAGTCTTCCTTCTTCTTTTAAGTGCATAATTTCTTAATGACAAGAAAATAATAAACAAGCCTCACCACATTTACCAAGGTAAGCAGGATGTTTTTAGAGGAATTATCAGTTTAAACTAATATACATGCATAGTGGAAAGGCAGAGGTCAGTACTGTGGGTTAGCAAGTCATCTACATTGAACATCAAGGCAGCCTCACACTGAGGATTGCCAACCCCACTGAAAGGCTCAGAGTCTAGTTTTCACCAACAGCCTCATGACAGATGACAGGACTCGAACAATAAAAGCATTTAACTTTTCTTTTTAGAGAAATAGACAATCTTTAAGCCTTGTGCTTAATTTTGCTTGGTCTACTTTATAGTATTTGGAAGCTACCAGTAGCAAGACAGGGGTGTTTCATGTTGAGCTTGTGCTGATAAAAGCACGGTAATGAGCTGTGGGTATATGGTTTTTTTAATACCAAACAGGACTTTGTAAATCAGTCATGTAGTAAATATTAAGTGCCTGTTTTAAAAAAAGAAATATCAGTTGGCATCAAGTCTTTGGGTGTTGGCACACATGATGCTCTCACCTCTTGTCCTTATATTCTAGACACCTGCAGATGAAGGATTTACTACCATGCATGCCACTGTGGAAGGAATTCTTAGCCATGTTTGTGATTCTAGTGTTGTATCCCTGTTGCCTTTCTGTTGGCTTGACTGCACATCTGAAAAGATGTTTGTTTCCTTGTTTTTTTTAACTTGCACTGAAGTTATGCTATGTTAAAAATCCAACTCAAACGAGGCCCTTTGCTTTCATCTCCAGGATAAGCATGTAATCTTACTGCTGTACCTCAGTGAGTTCCAGGCACCTGTAATTCCTTCTGAAATACTCTGATACTTGACCAGAATCCTTCATCATACAGAGTCACTGTCGTTTAGCAATAGAGAAAGGTATTTGAGACAGCCATGTGAATATTTTGTCTAACCTAATCTCACGCTTCACTGCGAGCAAAGCTAGATAAGCTTCCCTTAAAGCACCAGAGCAGAACCTGCCGCCAGCTGCTGAGAAAGGGTGTCTGTACAGGTGTGAGAGCCTGACTAACTCTCATGGGTATCTTTCAAAGACTCTGTGTCCTTCCATCCTTCCCCCTCCAACAATGTTTCTAAATACTGCCTTGCTCAATTTACCCATGTGCTGGGTCCTCTTGTAAAATCAGTTTTGGTGTTGTCAGGGCCTCAATGAACTGTATGAAATGGCTCCCTTTTTTTACATTTGGCACTGCTACATAGGACCCATGCCAAGACCACGTGCAGCTCTGCAATTAATAGGTATCTTCCCCAGACATTTCTTCTTCATCTACTGCTGAGGTTTTCGGGTTGTTACAGAGGGAGGTTAGACATCCAAGAGCGTCCAAGGTGAGGCACAAAGCACTGGTTTCAGTGTTGAACCACACACAACCTGCAGAAACCCCCCAAAGCATTCGATGAACAGTATGTTGTCAGGGTGGATGGTTCTGGACTCCATTAATCTCATTTTGTGAAGTCGGATGCTGATCCTTGGATTATGCCATGGGGTCAAAAGAGAGAGCACTCAGCTCATAATTTGTTTGTTTGCTTTTCCTCTTCTTCACTGACATAAATTGATGGTCTCTGGTAAAAAGGTATTAACATCAGATAATGGTAGTATCATCTGATGCTCCCAAATGTTTTGATTATCTGACAGTACTTTAAAGTGCAGCTCTATGCTGAAAAATGATTCTGGAAATGGCATTGTGAGGTTCTGTACCTATCATCTCCAAATTATTTCCATATCAGATGTCCTCTGTGAGCAATGAAAAAGACACTTAATTTTGTTCCTGTCAGCCCCCGTGAACATTACCTAAACTTGAAGTTCACATTGGATTCTTTTCCCTTGTGACTACCAGCAATAGAGCACTAGATGGACCAATTTAAGTCTCCAGTTACACCACAGAAAGTCTGCCATCTATGAACTGGACCTCACTGCCACTTGTAAACCCCTGTGTTTTCTGCAGTTTTACTCAGGTAGCCTATTAAACAGCTCTGTTGATGTATGACAACAGGAAATATGTATCATCTTCCTGTGCCCTTACTGTTTTTTATATGTGAAAAGGAGATTTAGGCGTAGTATTAACTACTTGGTCTTGGTTTTCTTGTTATTCTTGTTCTTTTGTACTCTTTTGTAGCCCCCTCTAATCTTGTCATGGATTATACAACTCATTTGATGAATACATCCTCCAAGCTCTCTGTAGGTTGAAGAACATTTGCTGTTCAAACTGTTCTGCAATTTATTTCTTTACTTGAAGTACTAAAATATGTTTTATACATATATACTTACAGCAATGCATATATTAACAAAAGTGTGCATGCTGTGACATCTTTCTAATAGCTTTTTTCACAAACCAAGTCCCCAAAATTCTTATATGTTAAAACTGGTAGCAGAACCCAACACTAGTACTTCAGCAGTCCAGGCATACAATATAAGGGGAAGTCTGTGCAATTAAAGTAGTCTTTCTTTCTTGATGGATAGTTTGACCAGATTGTGAAGAAGAAAAAATACAAATCTCTTAAAATTCAAGCAAACCACATTTTTGAAAAAGAAGTATCCAGTAGACCTTGCCCTATTCAGGATGACAAGTTAAGCTATTGTGTGTTGATTAGTTATTTACTAAATTAAGTGTACTTAAGGATGCATAGAAAAAACAGCAATATGCATCCTGAATTCTAGCTCCCAGAGAAGGCCACCACTATTGCATGTAAGAGACATGAATATAAACATATAAACATAAGAAGATATATGAAGTAATTTCATGAAATCATACTAGTTTTGGATTCTAGAGGTTTGGGTCTGTTTCTTTCAAATTATCAGCTGTAGATCCTCCATGGATCTCCAGACTAGATAATGTCCCAAGCACTTCTTTGAAGGTGGCTCCAGGCTCCCTTTTAACACATGAGATGAAATCCTGGATGTATATAGTGACATTTGCTTTCAAGTAGGTCTCTGAGGAACTGATTGTTGGATAACATTGCTCAGTGTAAAGTGGGGAAGGGGATAGATTAATTATCTTCTATTGAGGTCACTGTGTAGCTATGGGATCCAGATTTGTACAGTGCTAATTTAATTATAAGAACTGTGTTGTATATTGTCTGGATAACTTGATATACAGAAAACCCACAAAGCACAGAGCCCATCAAAAGGAATGCACTGGAATGATTTCCACTTTTTCTGCAATGTGTGCAAAGGTTATAGGAGCAGAGGGATGTTCAGTCTGCCAGCGTAGTGGCCACTGCTGTCTTCCTGACTCCTCCTGAGCACGTCCATTGCATCTGTGGTGACGGCAATACCACAGGCATCTGTAAGTCACATTACAGCTGTGCAGCTGAATTGATAATTCTTCATTATATAAATAGCTTCTGGAGGGAGTGGTGATGGAAATGGGTTCTACTGTTCTTCATACAGCAGTGTTTCTAACCATTGCTCTTGCAACAGGGACCAAAAATAAGTAAAACTGAGAAATTCCATCCTCAGATTACTACAGGGAATGGTGTGGAGTCCTGTAAAAGTGTTTATGTTCTATGCTGCTCCTCTGGCAAAGATCTACATAACTCACTGGTGGCTCCATCACTCATGAGCAAAGCACTCATCCCAGATGCATGGCCATAAAATCTTTATAGTGTCTTACAAAGTGTGGTGTGCTATAGAATTTATAGCCATGCAATTGGGATGACCACATTACATCATCACATATTTCCCCAAGACGATTTTGGCTTACTGCTGCTCTAAGCCAACTGACTTTTACAGATGGTTCCTAGAATAGCTAAAAGATCCCTGCTTTGTTTTTTGTTGTCAGCATGATTTTAATGTACTCCTTTTCTTTCATTAAGTCCCAGAGTCAGGCTGCAGAGGAAGTGGAACAGCACAGTCAATACATGACTGGATTTGCTTTCTAGTTATATCAATCACATTGTCTCTCTCCACTATTAAACATTTATGCTGTGGTAATGTTTTCATAGCACAGCTGACAGACAGGCCCAGGCACAGGAGCAGTGTGTCCTGGGCTCTGGTTTGTGTGCTGCCAGCCCCTGGGGAATCTATATCTCTTAGAGATTTAATGGTGTAAAGCACTTCCATATCCTAAAGAGATACTTTCTGTCTCAATTTTTATTTACTCTCTGTTTGGTTCTGGCTAATTTTCAGGGAGATGAATTAGTGATTCTGTCCTTCTGTGGCCCTCTGAGCCCAGGAACATGCAACCTGGAGTGAAAAAAGAAAAGAAACCCTCCACTCACAGGCAGTATGAAGATATTTTGTCCTAGCAAGTTATGACAGTGCATCTTCCAGCCATGTTTCACTATTTATAAGATATGAAACCTTAAAATAGAACCACTTTAAAGAGTACATTTGTGTTTCAAAGTAAAATAAAAGCAGGTAAGGTTAGTATTTTTTTAACAAATAACATGGTTTCAAAATAAGTATGCTTAAAATGGGAAAATATAGAGAGGAAGGCATTGCTAATTTAGAACAAAATGGATGAAAAACACAGTTTTCAGATTCAAGGCAGTCTGTGTCAGGGAACAAAACAATTTAAAATGTTTAAACCAGCCTTATGGTCTGAATAATGAACATTCCTCAGCTTTTACCCATAATTAAATGAATTACATTAGTTAAAATATTAGTGGTGATGGGAGCGATAAGGCTATGAATCAGTGCCAAAATGCATTAACTAAACAGGGTAGAAAAAAGTTCCAATTCAGATTTCTACTCACCTCTTAGGTTTTTAAATTGTTATTATTTGTTATTATTTTCAAGCTTCTTTACCCAGACTACGTTTCCCTGTTATTAGGTAATTTGCTCTATGAACTCTTTGTTACTTCTTGTTTCTTGATCAGTCACTTAAAGCAGGTTTCAGCAGATTTTCAGAAGTCCCAGATTAACCAAAATTTGCAATTTTATGCTTGACGATCATCAGTATGCAAGAAAAGGAAATGAACGTCATCCACTGTCACCCAATCACTCATTGTCATCTGGATCTGACAGCAGGCAGACTTTGACTGAGTTACTGCCATACATTTTCAGCTGCTGAACAAATGGGAAAATTTGGACACTCCACAGTGCTAACTTACATATGCAAATGGTGTTATGTAGTCCAATGAGTGAAAAGCAGAGCAGTGTTTGTGCCTGATATATTAAATGATCATCATTTTCTCATGAGGAACAGGTCCAGTAATCAAGCAAGTAATATTGGTTGCAATTGAATGAGCTAAAGAAGTGAAAAATCTGAGACAACTGATCTTTAGGCAGGAGACTTGGAAACTTTCACAGAATTAATAAAATGGAGGAGAAAGTCATCCTTTGCTGTGTGTCTAGTGCTGTCTGGTGCTGATGACTGTAATAGATACTCGAGTCTTAATGAGTAGCTCCTCTGTATGTTTATTTATACTTTCAAGCTACAGTTTATGTGTGTCTGGTAATGGTGAAAAATGTCTTCCAGGTGCAGCATAATGTAAATGTGGAAGACAAAGCTCTGAGGGACAGAATTGAGTTTTGCAGCTGACAGCTGCATGTGTGATGTCCCCTGCTGGAGTTGTTTAATACAGACCACAATCAATTAATTATGTTTATACTTTGTGGAGAGCACTGCAAAGACTGCTAGGTACAGTCAGAAAAGCAGTTTTGGAAAGGCATAGAAGGAAATGCATATATTCCATGCTTAAAATAGCTGCTACTCATATCACTAATATCTTAAATTATCAGAATGAAAAAATATATATGCCCTCATTTGCACTTTTGCATCTTCCTTCTTTTGACATTTAGGTTGGTGCAAAGAGTGAAAATAATTTGAGCACAGTTCTTCTATGAACAGTGTCTGGATGAATAGAGCATTTTAGAGTTCACTGCTTATGTCAGTGAATTTCAGATCAGATCTGATTTAATTTACACAGCAAATGTAAAGATGACTTAATTTGATATAAGTTTATATTATTTATTTTTAGATGGATATGACATAACACATCACTGTAAATTGAGGAATCTGATTACTGATCCTGGGGAAAAAAAATCATCTGTGGAGTAATATTCTTTCTTTCTTTCCTCACCATATTATTTTCTGCTTATCTGTCAACATCCTTTAATGGGGAATATTGCAGGGAAAATGCTCTGATCATTTTGCTTTGTTAACTGCATTGAGAGGAAGAGGACACTTGTTCTCCCACAGAGCTAGTTCTAATGTGATAAAAGAAGTTTAAATCAGTACAAACAGCACCCAATTTGCAGACTTTGCAAGCATCCAGCTGAGGAACTAAATCTCTGAACACATCTAGATTTACACCTCCTCTTTAAACAATTTGCAGCTACTGCAGTTTGATCTAACAATAGATATTATCTCTCAAATCGGCCCAATGTTAACCTATAAATAGGAATTACTAGATCTAGCACTTCTCAGTACGCTGGAATCAACTGCCAGGATTCTGCATTTCCAGAACTGGAAGGTTTCTTTGCCCAGAATGCAGAGATGTCCTAGGGTGACTTTATGATGCTTGTATCCCCAATCATATGTTCTGTTTAAGCTGGATATTAAGTTCTGCAGCTTTAAGGCAGGTCCTGAGAGCGAAGAGGGGAGAAGAAGCGCTCAGTTTGTTATCAGAGACTGCGTCTGCTCCTCTGCATCCTTCTCCTGGCCTGTGCTGTCTGCAGCCCACACAGACAGTGGGACAGAGCTCTCCTTGGCTTATTTGGCTTATTTTCAGCTAGATGAGTTAGGGAAGTCTTCTGTGGCTTTTCTTTTTCTTGGAGCTGATCAGCCCTGCTCTGGACTGAAAACCCAGAACACCAGGAGCTCACACCTGTGGCTCACCAGGGCTGGGACACGGCATTTTCCAGCACAGGAGGGACTGAGAGAGACTGAGGGAGCCGAGCTACCCCCCACGGCAGGGACTTCTGAATTTGCCATCTCTTCCAAACAGCAAGAGGTTCCATTGTTTTATGTTATTATTTTTAAAAAATTCTTGTGAATACTTTGCTTGTTAAATAAACATTTTTTTCCACTTTTCTCCAAGGAAATCTTTTCCCTAAGAAAAGATTTAGCTGGGGGAGAGGCCATTTGGATCTGCTTTCTAGAGGACCCCTTTGAAAGTGTCCTCCCAAATTTGCCCTAAACCAGGACAACACTGCACCATAAAGAAACCTGTGATTTCTGTATTCCAGCCCAAGCAGGGCAGAGAGCAGGGTGTGCCAGAGGCTGGCTCAAGCAGCTGATTCCGATATTGGCTGCTTTGTCAACAGTTGTTTTGGCCTTCAATAGAGATCTGGCCTTGGGCAGCTATTGTGGAACTGCTTCTTTCAATTAGCTCTCCAAAGGGATGCTTCATCCCACGCTGAGAGACTATTTGTGTGGTTTTGGAGCAGTCTAAGCTGTCACTCCCTCAACACGCTCAGTGTAGGAAAAGCTCAGAAATAGCCTAGAAAATGTGTTACACCTATCTGATGTCCATCCTTGACAGCCTTCCAGCTTAATCACAAAAAAGATGGGATAAAAAAAGTCCACTTTTTGAGTGTTTATACTTTTCCTATGGATTTAGAAGACTCCATGTGTAACACAGTTTAAAGCGATGTCGAAATATAAATAAAGAAATCTCCAGACTTGCAGACCCACTGAAATATCTATTTTGCACTAACTTGTGGCCAGTCTCCAGGCTTGTCCTAGGTTACAAGGTCTAAATCCTCTTGTTTTAAGCCAATTCAACATTTTTCCCATTTATATTTTATATTTTCTTCATTCACAGTCCTTCCTGTGCCATGGCTTCTACTTTTGTTCCTTAAGGTATCAGCTTTGGTACTCGGTTACAGTCAGGAAAATACCAACACTTTTCATCCACTCAGGTCTGCGATGAACAGGAATGAAAAAGTGCCCACTAGCAATTTCCCATTTGCTGTGCACTGCAGTATTGCATTCCTGCCACTGTGTACTGTTCTGTGGGACTCTAAATTAAACTAATTAATGTGATTTAGGGTGATGCCTGTTTACCAAGCAGCAGTCACAAGAGAGTTTTCTTCTCTGTCCCGTCACCAGGAGTCTGCCTTCCAAGTAAGAGCCTCTCTGTTGCACTAACAGCTCCTCTCTGTGCTTTTTGTAGCTGGTGAGAGGAAGGCAGTTTATTGTTCTTAGTCTGATGTAAATGTACCTTAAGAATTTAGGAGACCTTGGGGATAAAAGTGATATGTAAGCAAAGACCCTCTCTTAGTGGTTTTTGTTTGCTAGGGCTCTTTAAAACCTAGTTTTTTGAGGCTAATAGCCCAATAAATTAGATAGGCCAGTTCAGTTTCTTGAGAATTATTGAACTGAGAGGCCTCCAGGCAGACATTTTATTTGCACCTGTTTATCTGAGAGGGTTTTTTTTAAGATAAATTTTGAAGGACTAGGAGCTAAAATTTCCTTTTCAGTTTTCTTTCACTTCCCCAAATGAAATCTGTATTTCATTTAACCATGACGTTTTCTTGACACAGCCCTGTTGATAACAATTCCTCCTAGTGAATCTTCCCTGGATCATTGTCAGCTTTATTGGTGTTTTCTTTTTTGCTTAACCTTTTACACTGTCCCCATTTGGGTCATCCTTTTCTCCATGGGACTTCACTCTATTTCTGCAGTTTAGGCTGTACAATAAAATTATCCTGGGAAGTAACAAGCAGTGGCAAGCACTAGGTTATACTTCTCATGTGGACTGTCTTCCATGTCTAGTGTTTTGAAGATCTGTAGATGGGGAATTAACCCATCTGAAAACCACTGTGCTCGTCAATGATTCCCCATAAACAAGAATAGCTTGATTAACTCATTTGGTTCAGGTTCTCCTATTAAATAGAAACTTATTATATATATGGATTTTTGAGCATCTTGCAAATTAATATTTCCATTAGAAACCACTCTGACATTTACTACACAGGTGACAAGCCAGGAAACTGCTCTCTGTAACTCTTTAAAAATGGAAATGGATGCAAGAACAGCATTAATTTGAGAAGCAAGGTGCAGGGAAGTGTGCAAGAGAGGAGCAAACACAGTGTGATATTTCCCTAGATTATGCTCTAACATACAGCAGCTCCTGAACCATATCATGTTTTTGGTATTCTCTTCTTTGTTCAATCCCCTTCTAATCTCATGTGGATTTACTGATTTTTGTGTTCTCCTGCATATGTTTCTGCCACACTTACTTTTACCTGCCACAGGTTCATCAACTTGAGCTGGTGAACTCTGAGCATTTATTTGTTCCTTGTTCACATCTTCACAGTTCCATAGAGCTCTTCTGCAATGCACCCTCAGCTGGACTTTGGGTATAAGACTAGTAATTTCAGTTGTCCTTTGTAATGGCAATCATTTTAAAAAAGGTTTCGGACAACCTCTGTAATTGGCTTCAATGCTGTTTTGCTTCTCTGCTATTTTTTCTGAGTTCCTTTTTTGCTACGGAGAGGGGCACAAGAACAGCACAGAGTATTCATGAAGAGATGTGTAGTGGCATACTAGGGTTTACTGTTGTAGGCAGCTCAGCCCCACATAGCTGCTCGCTCTCTTTCTCACAGCAGAATGAAGAAAAGAATCAGAAAGGTAAAACTGAGAAAACTCATGGTTGAGATAAAGGCAGATTAAGTTAAAGTTTTAAGGTAAAGCAAAAGCTGTGCACGCAAGCAAAACGAAGCAAGGAATTCAGTCAGTCCTTCCCATGGGCAGGCAGGTGTTCAGGCATCCCCAGGAAAGCACAGCTCCATCAGGAATAATGGTGACTTGGGAAGACAAACACTGTGACTCAGAACATCTCCCACTTGCTTCTCCTCCCCCCATTTTTGTATGCTGGGCATGATGCCACATGGTATGGAACATCCCTTTGGCCAACTGGGGTCAGCTGTCCTGGCTGTGTCCCCTCAAAAATTCGTCTCTAGCCAGCCAACTAGTGGTGCAGCACGAGAAACTGAAAGAGCTTTGACTGTGTGAAAGCATTGCTTAGTAATAGCTAAAAATTCTCTGTTATCAACACTGTTTTCGTCACAAATCCAAAACATAGCATGATACCAGCTACCATGGTAGAATTCTCATAATTCTGAACATTTACTTTGGCTTCTGCTCAATATCATGCTGATGTTTTCTTTAAATGATTTATTATATGCCAAAGATTGCAATCTGGTCAGGAGTCAGCTCTAAGCTGTCTTCTGCAAATGTAAAACTTAGATTTTTTTTTTCCTCTCTTTGTATCCTTCTATATTTGTCTATATTGAATTTCACTGTCAGTGTTCAAAAACAGTACAAACAGCTTTTAGCTATTAAACCTGTATGACAGTGTACCTTTCCATATCAGGACCTCCTTTTCATAGTGGGAACTGCTTAAAACTGGATTGAATAAAGAGACCTGAAAACTGGAGAGCACTTAGATGAATTCTTCTGAGTTGCATAATAATGATGATGATGATGATGATAATAATAATGGTCTTCATGAAGGATTAAGGTGGCACAACTTGGAGGGGAAAAAAAAGTAAGTAAAAGAACAATTATAGGTGAGTTGTGATGCTAGGAGTATGGACTTGCCATAGGAATAGAGAGTATATGGCCATGAAGATTTCTGGAGATCTGGATACCTTCTACTATATTAGAAGAAAACATAGCATTAGTTTTGTGTTGTGCTTTGGGATTTTTTCCTCTCTCATGAAATTGTCTGTTCCTACTCCACCATTCTGTGACTCAACATCCGTGTGAGTATGCTTGTTGCCCACAACCAGGAGGTATTTCCATGAAGTCTTGAGGTTCTGTGACTAGCATGCCTAAATGCTTTGAGGCACATATTCAGCCTCTGCTAGTTAGGCCAAAATAACTCTTAAGGAGCATGCATACCTCTCACTGTGTCTGATAACAGCTCCTATAAACATTAACAGGTTTAAAACTATGTCTATATGTCTGAGCTTTCCTGTATGGCTGGGAATACCTGTGATCACAGCAGAGTGGCATTTGGCTTTGCAAAGGTGAGCTATAAAATAGAGTTGGCATTACTGACATGGCAACAGCTTGACATCATACAGACTGTAATGATTTGTTGCTAAGTTCTCAAAAGAAGATGCTGCAGACATCGTGTTCAGACCTAGTTATTAACCTGTGTCTCTCAGTGACACGAAACACAGAAAGCAGTTACGGCATCTCATCTTGGTGCCACTGATGCCATTCAGTCTTTCCATTTCAGTCCACAGCCCTGTGGCTTGTGGATAAAATGAAATCTGCAGGGCTGTGCTGGATCTTCAAGCACAAGAACATGCAGCAAGCTAATGGGTCTGAACAGAGAGGGAATGTGGTGCTGGAGGATATGCTTGACTTGTGTGTTGTGCTGCTGATGTGCCTGCTTTCACGTGACTACTCAGATAAAAATGATAAATAATTTGGTTTTAAAATGTTGCATTGTCTTAAACAAATGAGGAACAATCACAGCTGTTGGGACAGTATCTAATACTCTTGTGTCTAGTTGCTACTGCACAAAAAAAAAATCATTAAAGTATGTAATAAAGGGAATAAAAACTTTCCACCTGTGGGTGCCATCTGGTGGCGAATACTCTGATCCTGATCCAGCAAAGCTCTTGGATACATGCCTGTTTCTAAAGCATGAAAGCCCCTCCTAAGTATGTGGGTGTGTTACTAAGTCCCACACAATGGGGTGGGCATGTTGGAAGAATAAATCTAAATGCAGGTTCTCCAGCTGAGATTCACCGGATATTTGCCCTGCAAATGAACAAATGCTTATAAAAGCCTTGGTGAGGATAGAGCAATTCTTGCTCACAGAAAAACTGAAGAGCAAGGCAAGGAGTCATTTTGTAAAGTCCCAAGACAGAAAAGCATGGAAACGCTAGGAATATAAGCACCCAGTCACTTTGACGCTGGCACCTTTGCCAAAAATACAAATTTTTGTTCTTGTGAAAACTCAAAATACAATTTGAAAGTGTCTGAGTTATAATTATGCAGATGTGTGCAGAGGGAGCCATGCTTAAGTGTTGCATTGGCACAACATTGTGCCTGGGCTTGACTGTCCTTCAGCAGCCTATAGGCTCAGGCATGTGTTTCTATTCCGAGCTGGGCAGGAGTGCTGATCTGCTGGAGGGCAAGAAGGCTCTGCAATGGGATCAGGCTGGACAGGTGGGACAAGGCCAGCTCTGTGAAATTCAATATGGCCAGGTGCCAGATCTTGCACTTGGGTCACAACAACCCCATGCAACACTACAGGCTTGTGACAGAGCAGTGGGAAATCTGCCTCTTGGAAAAGGACCTGGGTGTGCTGGTTGATAGCCAGATGAACGTGAGCCAGCGTGTGCCCAGGTGGCCAAGAAGGCTGATGTCATCTGGCCTGTATCAGCAATAGAATGGCCAGAAGGACCAGGGCAGTGATTGTCCCTCTGTACTCAGCATTGGTGAGGCCACGCCTGGAATCCTGTCTTCAGTTTTGGGCCCCTCACTACAGGAAAGATATGGAGGTGCTGGAGCACATCCAGAGAAGGGCAACAGAGCAGGTGAAGGTCTGGCTAGCAAGTCTTTTAAGGAGCAGCTTGAGGGAGCTGGGGGTGTTTGGAGAAAAAGAGGCTCAGACGAGACTTTGTTGCTCTCTGCAGCTACCTGAAAGGAGGCTGTAATGAGGTGAAGGTCAGTCTCTTCTCCCAGGCAATAAGTGACAAGACAAGGGGAAATCACCTCAAGTTATGCCAGGGTAGGTTTAGATTGCATATTAGGGTAAAATTCTTCAGGGAAAGTGTTATCAAGCATTGAGACAGTTTGCCAATTAAGTGACTGAGTCCTCATCTCTGGAAGTATCTAGAACACAGGTAGATGTAGAGCTTAAACACATGATTTAGTGGTGGAATTGGCAGTGCTGGTTTAATGGTTGGACTTAGCAATTCTGTAATTGATGGTTCTGCTAATGGGTACTCCTGGTTCCAGAAACTCAGGCCTCTCTCCTCATGTGTCTGTGAAGATCTAAACACCTAAAGAAATACCTACATGCCTTCAGCCAGCCCTCTCCCACCTGTGCTCCAGCTGGTAAGTAATGGGAGATGCTACTGCCTTGTGTTTCTTGTCAGCATCTGGTGGAAGAAGGGCCCTGCTTTCCTAAGGCTGTGCACAGAGGAGGTGAGACACTTAAGATATAACGATTTTGTCTGAAGCTACTCTACCAGCCCTTCTTATGGAAAAGATTGAGGACAATAATTTCCAGCAAGGGGCAGCAGGTCAGAGGCTTGGGAGAAGGGAAGGGCAGCATGAGGGGCCATGCCCCTAGCTGGCACAGGAATTTGGGAAAGGATCGTCTGTCCAGAGTGGTTTGCAGGTTCTTCCCACCTCCCTCATCCACTGCCTCCAAGCTCAAAGGCTGCTGTAAAGTGCTGCCACAGAGGCTCTAAAGAAGGTTTTATAGCTAGGTATGAGATTTTTTTACCTGTGCAGACTGAGTAGAAAATGCTAAGATTAGAGCAGAGAAAAAGACTCTGAATTTACTTTCTCCACCAATAAAACAAAGTTTTATCTTAATTTCAGCTCTACATGCATGAGTTTAGTATGCAGGTGAACAGTTCTCCTGAACTGTGTTATCTTGGTGCAGTTCAAAATCTCGTAAACCAGAGAGTACTAGATATCATTCCCCCACAGAAAGCACATTGGGGAATAAGCAAATAAAGTTGAAACAGATAAAGATCCGAGTATTGATCTCTGCCTGTGTTTCTTAATAGAGCGTAACTCCAAAGGAATATTGTACCCATTGATGGAGGAGAAATCAAAATAATCTGGCTATCACTTTACATGTCTCTATATTAGAAGGGTCCCATAGGCTAAAAAAATGCTAGGGATTTACACAAAGTAACAGCAGATTTTCAGGAAGCATATGGATTTATAGCTATAGAAAGCACTTAGCAGGGACTCCAGTTGGGCTAACACAGCTGTGGTTTTGTGGTGAACTCATGGCAGCTCCCCCACGCTTCTCTGCCTACCTAAAATGTGTGTTATCTTACAGCTGCCAGCTATGGGGTGCCCCCCAAGTGATTGAGCTGAAGTTAACACTGGCCTTTTCCTCCTAGTAGCAGAAGCCACATGTGAAAGCCAGCAATTTTCTGACAAGATCATTTCACTTTATTTTCAAAAATTTGTTTGTTTTTTTTGGGCATATCACTTTCATCATATAATTAATTAATGGTAGTTCCTGGACTTGCAGCTGTATCTGAGAAACAAGAATAGAAATGACATTCTGACTCAGCAGTGGTGGTCACTACTCTCACAGATAAAAAGGTTTTATTACAGCTTAAGGTCTGCTCAAATCACAGAACCTGTGTTTGTAGGAAGGTAAAAGGGATTCAGCCTGGCTCATACTGTATCAACAATTGTTAACAGGGCTTCAGACATAAGGACAGATTTCCAAGGTAGAAATGAACACCTTGAAGACAAATGCAGTTTCATACCTGTAATTTAGAGTGCATTTTGGCTCACAAAACCCTTGCAACATGCAATAAATGTAAGCATTTCAGATCAACTTTCAGTTCAAGTTTTCAGAGCCAGCAGCTAGAAAAAAAACAAAAACGGTGCTTGTACTTTGAAAAAATTTTGATCTGAAAGGCCTCTGGACACTTTGAATACCGGGTAAGCATGATGCTGTTACTTTTCACCATGCACAAACATCACCCTGATGGTTTACATTATTCATGCAAACAAGGCTCTGTAAATGCTGTCTCCTCCAGAGCCTCTTTGAGAGGAGGCTTCAGTTATGCCTAGGAACCCTGCAGGCTCTTCCTCTTGGATTTCATTTGCAAAGAAATTTTAAGAGGCTGCCTCACTTTTGAGTGAGGACATACTCAGACAGTCACTTGTAGAAGCCCTGTTGAAGGCACAGGAAATGTGTGTGGGCAGAGAATACTGACTACACTGGAGCAGTATTTCAGAACCTAAAAATATGTTTAACCTTCCAGCCACAGAGGCAGCCAGCAGAGCTGAGATGAATGCCTTTTCAGCTCGGAGGCTTATGAGAAAAACTCACGTGTTTAATAATCTGAATCATGGAACAGAAGGCATATGTGGTCGGTGTGCTACAAGCTGATAATTCTGAATTCCTATGTATTTATAAATCTATAATTCGTTTAGGGCACTAGAGTGACATCCCTGTTCCAAAAACTGCACTTTCTTAGTTGACTCTGTGGTGGTAGGGAAGATAGGGGAGCATATGGAACAAATAGGCAAAGATTAAGGATGATTAAGTTGCAAGGAAGGAATAAATTCCAATAGCAAATCTCAGGCAAAGTTCTTTATCAGGAAAGTCCTTCTTTCCTGTCCTTTTACATGCTTTTAAATTCATTAGGGTTTTTTGGTTAGTTGGTTAGGTTGTTGGTTGTTTTTTTTTGTGCCAATAGCAACATTTTAATCCTGTCATTGACTGTAGACTTTAGCAGCCCTATAATCCCTGAAACAGCTTTATACCAAGAAATGTGAATATGGTAGCTCCTTTTTAGCATTTTTATGAATGTGAGAAAGCAGTGGGCTGTAAATATGAAGTGCTAACTGAAAGAATATCAGTGCTACTGACTGATAAGGGACCTGAGGAAACACTGCCAAAAAGGTAACTGTAAATTTTTGAATAAACCCCTTTGTTTTAGTATGTTTTAGGTATTGAAATTTATTCCTGCCTTGAGGTTTTCCTTGCTTCTGACCCTGTAGAACAGCCTGAAGCTCCAGTTGCTCTTTTTTTGCTACTTGAAGTCAACTTGCACTGCAAGAAAGTGAAGTCTATTTTTTCCCTAAGCTGATATTGAAACATAGGTTATGGAATAACCAATTTTTAAATTGTATTTCATACACCATTGACTAGAAATTCTCATGGCTTCATTGCAATCCAGATCTCTTTTATTAAAAGGCATTCTCTCAGTCCCAGTGTGAGATATTTCTGTATTGTGAGTTATTATACACTAAATATGTGTGCTAATCCAAATGAAACTAACTTCCCTTGAGTAATTTTATAGCCTACAGTCAGTTGAATCTGGGCAGAAGGTAGAGAACCTGGATTAATGTACTGTTCTCTTTTGACTAAAATAAATAATTCATGTATTCTTAAAAAAATATATATATTTATCCTTCAAGACCAGCTGGAAAGGATTGCTTTTAATGAATTTGTTAGCTTTTTTCTAATTTCCCTTTAAAAAAAAAAATTGGATTTTTGTGAGCATTCACTTGTGTTCTGTAATGTGATGGCACACTTTTGTCCCTTACACCATGTAGTGAGATTTCTATACCTAATCAAAGCCACTAAAATGTTATAGGCATTAAATTTGTGTTAATGATCTGCTCATGAATGCAGGGAAGAACAATAGCCTGTCACTTCTTCATGAACTGATCTGACAATTTTGCTGTGCTTGGGGTATGAAACAAAAAAGCTGCAAAGATGTTGTCATTAGTAAGATTTATGGCTGCAAAGGCTGTGCTGACATAGGCCTGTTAGGATTACAATTAGATGTAAAAGATCATCCAAAAGAGTACAGTTGCAGGGAATTTATCTAATCAAATATGGGGAAGGTACACTTTTCGGAGTCACACTGGGGGAAAAAATTCTTCTGCAGTGCAATTTACGTGTGGTGCTAGTGGTCTTTGTGATTCTTCCATAAATACAGATATACTTATTTCTCTGCAGCATATTATTTTTTCGCCTTTAGCCTATAAATAGAATGTCTGTATATATGTTAAGTGTGTGAGAATTAGTTTATGCTTTCGTTCATATTTCAAGATAATTTAGTCTCATGTGTGGCTAGAGTTCTAGACCAAATAAGTGAGTTCATATTCCACAAAATACTTTTTAAGAGTAGGTCTGCTTTTATTCACAAGGGATGCTTTATGACTAAAATTACGTATTCTATCATGCTGAGTAACAGTGCACCTCCCTGAGAGCTTTAGGACACTTGACATCCCAGATGTAAACATGAGCATCTGATTGTTACTGAATATTGAATACTGAAATAGTTTTTGTAATCCAAGAAGATTAATTGCTTCTGTGAGTAATCATCTAAAAGAACTAAGATCATGTTAGAAAACAAATCGTGAGGATTATCTTCTTTATGTTTCAGGGCATAGACTAATCTGTTTGGGGAAAAAATACAATTCAGTGACATATTATTTCATAATTGGTCTAATTTTGCATAGTTTGTTTTTTCTTTGGAAGCACTCAGAAATGGCCAGCACCAAAAGCAAGTGTCTATTCAAACTTCAGGCTTGCATGAA
Organism: Sturnus vulgaris; assembly: GCF_052056855.1. Classification (NCBI taxonomy): domain Eukaryota; kingdom Metazoa; phylum Chordata; class Aves; order Passeriformes; family Sturnidae; genus Sturnus; species Sturnus vulgaris. The sequence goes on along the minus strand of NC_142245.1, from coordinate 65,934,760 downwards.
GACTGTTTTTTTGTCCTCTTGTGTAAAGAATGCATATTCTTCACTGCATGTATATCTGAAAGCTATGGATTTACAATAATTGCTTGTGGAATAGCTTTTCTAATGAATAGTTCTATGGATTTATGTTCTTTTTAGATGAAAATAGGAGAAAAAAATTCAGGCATTTTCTTCCAAAATCCAAAGGCTGTGTACTAAGTGACTGGAAAGCATAACAGTGGAACACAATCCAATTCAACTTTAATCACAGCAAGCAAAGTTTTTCTCTGTCTCATTGCCATTACCTTCTGTGGTTGAGAACTAAAAAGCAGGTACTGAAGATATTTCTGACTGAAGTACTGCAATCTGTGTTAAATGGGACACCAGACTCCTTTTGCATTTTTAAACTATGAAACTGTGAAAAATTAATTCACATTCCACTCCAAACTGGGAAAATGAAGGCCTGCAGGCCTGCTTTCTCACCCAGGAATAAAATTTTGGAGAAAAAGTGTATATCCTTTAGTCAAAGTGCTCTGTGCATAAAACTGCGTCCCTTGAAGGTACAAATTGCCCATAATGAAGAAGCCTTTTGGGCCATCTATGAGGAGTTTTAGTCTGTATGAGCTTAAAACTTATCTTAGAAAATGAGTGGAAATGTGATAAACTGTCATTCATCTCCTTTGAGTCGCTCTGCAGTTCCTCCCATCTTTTCTTCAGACCCATTTTTTCCAAAGTTGGCATAACTTTTGATTCCTTGTGTGAATGCCCATGCTGTTCTATAAGTGTCTTCTTTTTCAGTTCCATTTCTAAATTAAACCTCTTTCCAATTTGCATAAGTTGTGAATAAAACCATTTGGTTTTATTTTTGCAAAACTGCCTATAAAATGTCATATTGCTATATCTATTTGGCCTACATTCACCTCTTAGTAGTTCTGATTTATACAAGCTTGCCAGAATAAGAAAAATATTGGAAACTGGCTGCTGGGAAATCTTTTAATCAGACAACTTCATATTTCAAAATTACCTGTAGTTCTGTGGACTCCAAAGACAATGAGAGTAAGTTTTTTCTCCCTCACAATTAGCCATTTAAGTGTTTGGAGATGAGTATTTCTTCTTTAACTGTAAGGAAGTTGTCCTGAGGTTTTTTTGTAGGCAGTGGACAAAGACCAGGCACATCCAGCAGAATGCGTATCCAATTTATTTTCTGATTAAATGAATCACTCTTAGGAACAGACCTGCATTCCCCTTTCCAAATTACAGAGGAATCATTAGTGTCAACATATGCCTACATTTTAGATTATGAAAGTGAGATGAGAGAAATGTCACACACAGAGTCAGTGTATTTCTGAAGGTGCTCAGTAGGTATTTTTGACTAGATCTTGTTTATCTTAGGGTTATCACTGCTTCAAGACTGTAAGTTTAAACAAGGGGTTTGGATTGCCTAAAAGCAAAGTTGATGCAGTTAAAATTGTTAAGGCATAACCTGCCCTCAGCAGGGAAATGTATGGAAATCATAGACAACATAAACTAATGGAGATCCTAGCATTTTATCTCAAAATCTAACTTGGACATCTTGCATTTATGCCCTGTGCAGCACCATCCTTATGAAAAATGTCTTTCTATTATATACAAGTATCTCTTGACAGTGGTGATAGAGAACGACCACCAACCTAGTTATTCTGTCTACATTATTTTATGTTTCATGTTGCTACAGGTAGTATTTAAGAATGTTACAGGGAAGCAGGGACAGAGGGTTTCTTCCCCATTTTCTTACACCCCCCTCCTTTTGTTTTGTTCTTAAGTCTATGTTTCCATGGCCTGTGTCGTGCCTGCTATCACAGTCAGTTATATCCTAAATCTCTGTTAACTCCTCTGATCCTAGGGGTGTCTCTGGATAAAGGTTTCTTTTCAGAGTAGGAAATCTAGGGCTCAGACTGCTGGGTTTTGTTTGATTCAGGAGGTGATACCTAAACCTACTGTTATTAAATGTGACAGGTCCTGACAGAGTCTTAATCAGTTTTCCCTCTTGTCTTTTTCCAAGGTGATCAGTGAAAGAGAAAAAAAAATTTAAAACTGTGGTCATAAAAGTAATGGAAAGTGGCGATGAAATATAGCATTAAATTTGTTTTAATTCCTGCTTTTATGTGTAGAAATGGTCAAACCTTTGGTCAACAATCGTCCTTTATTATTATTTTCACTGCATGAGTGAAAAATAGTACCCAAGTGATGGCCTTTCAATGTTCTGTGTTATGAAATATAGACCTTTTGACATAATGATAATTCAATAAGTCATATACCCACATAAAATTGTTGTGCTTTGTAATACAGTGCTTCATCTGTTCATATGAAACAAGTGTTTGAAATTTGGTAATAAATATTTTCTGTAGAAAAATTACCAACATCCACAAACCTGACTACACTGATCAGGCATGACTGAGAATTACTGAGAATTATGACTGGCAGGTAGGATTATATTTAATATAAAAGTGCATATGAGGGACATAGGCTGTGTATTTTCAAAGCATGTAGTAAGGAGGCCAACTCTTGGAACATCATCCTGTGTGAAGTTTGTATGAGAGTAGTAGAGGCTGATTTTTCCCATCTTTGGCCACCATGCAGGTCAGGGTCGCTTTCTGAGAGACTGACCCATGAACCCATATGCTTTCCTGACAGGAGGGATATCTTCCAACATCCCTAGCTGTCTGTTGGAAGAAACTTGTAGCTCTTGGAAAAGGTTTCTGGCTTTCTCTGGTTGCCTTTTTTGCACAAGTCTATTCCAGATACAGGCACAGGTTGTCCCCACGTAGGCACAGGTTGGTCTTTTTCTATATGGAGTACCCTAATTTATGTTCTCCCATTCAAAGGTGATTGCAGTTCCTTCTTGTAGTATCCAAGTTGTAAAGTGTGAATGGTTTGAGTTGCTGATCTTACTGTCTCAATAACATTTCATTGCATGCACAGTGTATGAATGGGATGTAATATTTATGTGCTTAATCTTAATTCACATTCTCCATTTGACTTGGACCTCTCTGCCCACAAATACTTCCCTGCTCGATTTGTTGGCACACTCCCAGAGCAGCTTCCAGAATATTTGGTAAGACAAGACCATTAACAATGCTGTGGTTGGCATGTCTGATGCAATCCTGAACCTCAATAATAACCTGACCTGCACGAAATCTGCTTAAAATAGACAGTAGCATTTGTCACAGGGAGAGAATATTTCAATAGTGGTATAAATCCCACTTTTGCCTAGTGCTCCAAATTTTTAATAGCCAGAAGATTATTAGGTAGGTGAGATTCCCAGCAGGAGTTAACTTCCAGAATGGAATGGTACTTGGCTTGGACTAGGTTCTATTTTAGGAGTTACAATTTAATTTTCTTCTGAGCCCCTGTTAGACCCATGGCACTCAGGAAATACAGCAATACAGGTGGAGACATGCAAAAGTTATTGGTGTCTTGGGGCATGGCAGCCTCATTGACACCAAGGGTGACCTGTAAAATTCTCATGAGGCTCTGTCACTTATGAGTAATGTAAGCCATTTCGAAACCAAGTCTCCCAATTCTTTTATATGCATCATGGATCTTTATTTTTTTATGCTTACCTTCTGTCATTTCACTGAACAATTAACCTCTTCTTCACCTGGAAAGGTTTCAATAATGCTTACTGAACAATTATGTGTAAGAGAACTGAAAATACGTTTTTATACTCCAAACTTTCAAAGATCTTGTCTTTACTGATTCAAAGTTGACATGTTTTTATATAAAAAAAGAAAAAATCAAATTAATTTTTTTTCTGAAGCGCAGTGTGTCAGTGAGTATAGTACATTTCTGAATTTGGTGTGTTTTAATATCTCCCCCAGGTGTAAGTCAGATATTTAGTATACTATGAGTGTTTCTGTCTTAGCAGCAGTATCTCATCTGACCTCAAATCAGAAAGGCTCCTCCATGGAAATGTGAAAAGGCTGGAAGGCTGATGCTTAAAATAAAGAAGATAGAACAATCTTTCTGTAATGATTGCAGTGCCCATCAGTGCTGAGTGAATGAGAGTGGCATTACTAACAGCAGCATTGAACATTTGCTCTAAGGACACAGTTCAGAGCAGACAGCTGAGTGGCTCTGCAGATGGATAATGGAAGGTTAGGCTGCTTCTCCCACCCCCCCCACCTGCCCCCCCTTTTTTTTTTTTCATCATACAGATAATCTCTTCCATAGCTCTCCTGAGAATAATTCAGCTAAACTTGTGCCATGCCTGAGGCAGAAAGGAGCTACAGTAAAGTGTGTGTATTGCATTGGTGGAATCAAGTAATTTCTCTTTTATGCCATAATAAAAGTTAGGCAACTGAGCAGGAAACACGCAAAGAAACTTAACTGTCAATTATGGCCATTTTCCCCAACTTTAATTTTGGGTAGGGGATTGGCTGATGTGTAAAACTCAGCAGTTAAAACATTCCTATCTGTACTGACAAGAGCTGCTGACCATTACAGATGCAGTAGGAAGATGCCCCTCTTAGCTGCAATGCCTCAGTAAACTTCCATATCTGTAGCTGGACTATATTATAAAGCATCAGTGTCAGTTTTCAAGAAGGGAATGTCTCTCCTTTGAAAAGTTTTTGGTTTCATTGTTTGAGGAAGATGATTACAGAGTTGTGTGTCTGTGGTTAGGCTTTTGTTTCAAGCCCAGCTGTGCAGAGCAAAGCTAAAGTCACGCAGAGCCTTAGTGACAGACGATGATGTCTGATTTTGTCCTTTTATAAATATTAGCTTTAAAAGACTTACTAATAATATCCCTAGTTAAATTTGAAGACAAACTCCATCACTGTGCACTTTTAAATGAAATAACTAAGCTACTTCAGCAGTTACTTAGAGGAAAAAGAAAATCTGAAATATTCAATTAGTTTTTAGGTAATAACTCAAACTTTCTCATTGTTTTGTTTTGCATTATCTATCCACTATACACGTGCACTAATCAGTGCTAGAAGGGGTTGCCTGAGAGGAGGAGGGGGCTAAAGAACATGCATATGATTTAAACTACCTCTGCTCTGACAATCTCATGTGTAAGCATTTCAGTATTCATGAGCATAGTGAATGTGTGGTATGTGCTGTTCAGATGGCCTTGGCAGGGTTGCTAATTGTTTTTAACTCAACTAGGTGCTCATGGACTAGTCAGGAAAGAGAGCAAATGCAGGAGGAAGTGCAGGAGGTGTGGATATTTCGTTTTAAAAAGGTAGCAGCTAAGAAGATAGAGTGGGAGCATCTCAGTGCCGAGGTTTTTGAGAGAGGTGAGAGGAGTAAAGGCAGATCCTGCTCCCTCTGTTGCTTCACACTTTACCAGTGATGGACCAATCTTGGGCATGATGTGTACGTGCACAGCTCTGCCCGAAGGAGTGAGACAGTGATTTTGCATGACAGAGGCAGCCAAGGGCAGGAGGCTGGTCCTGGGCAGAGGTGCACTGTCCCCAGGGGACATGTCCCTCCAGCACCAGGGCTCAACAGGGATGTGAGCACAGCAAATGGCCATGGGGAAAGTGGGGTGCTTGTGGTGAGACTCCTGCGGGATCTCAGTCCTCCAAAGGACTTGTTGTATCACAGGAGCTTGTGAACCTCTTTGTGTCAGCAATTATGTATTAATAAGAGAACTGTGCCTTGAACTATGTCTCTCTCTTCCCAGCCACATAGTTCATTGCCTTTCTTTGGATTTACGTGGCTTTCTTTGGTAGTTGTAAGGATTTCTTACAAGAAAATCAAAATTAGGAAGACAAGAGATGTGTGATCTATGCTCACGTACTTGTGTGCCTACATATATGGTCCATATATTTAGGAGTTTAGTATTTTATTTAATGAACATTACCTTTAAGAACACAGGTCAATTACAATGTATACAAGCAATGAGACCACAGTTTTAGCTGATCAATTTTGTCATGTAATGTAATGAAATTTCCTCTTCTAAAGACATTATTATTTGCATCAGCATAAAGCATGTGTAACATTTTTAATTAATGCTTTTTAAAATATAATGTAAATGTTAAAATGTAATGTAAAATGTAAAAAACGTAATGCTTGTTACCCGGGGCGCCAGCCAAGATTGGGACCCCAGTGTGCTAAGTGCTGAATAAACATACACAATTTAAGGAAAGATGTGACCTGAAAAGAGAGACAAAGGAGAAAAGAAAATCTTTTTTGGGATGAGACACATTTACACAGTTTAACTTTTTGTATAAGTTGGTGGATGGCCTATTTGTGCCTCCAGTTGTCATTAACTATATGCTGTCTTTTTCTAGGCAAAACAGTTAAGATGGATTCTGATCAATGATTTAGATTAAAAAAGGATGCATATGTATATATTGGTTAGGGAATTCAGTGTTTGAAGTTATTTCTAGGCAGGAAGCTCAGAGTCTTCTAGAGCATCTAGGAGCATGATCTGCTGGTAGACCAGGAAAGCAAGGGAGAAGCATGACAAAATGTAAGAGTCAGGCATCTGATGGAAATATCTGTTTGATTTGCTGAAACACTGGAGTTCAGAGGAAGATTTGAGATATAAATTCCAGTGTGCTGTAATTAGAATCATAGAAGAGTTTTGATTGGAAAGGAACCTTAAAGGTCACCTGGTCCAAGCCCACTGCAATGGGGAGGGACATCTTCAACAAGATCAGGTTTTTCAGAGCCTACTTCAAACAGATCTTGAATGTTTCCAGGGATGAAGCCTCTACCACCTCAACTGGGAAGATGGATCAGAAAAACTACTTTGAAATATGATATTTTCACTTGGCTGGACAGATACCACACAACACATACAGATCTCTCCCAAAGGAATGGATAAGAAAGAGGGGCTCACAAGTCTGCTGTCACTGTGTTACTCAGTGCATGTCTGGTAGACATGAAGACCCAGTGATGCAGCCTGCAGCAGCACCAGGAATGACAGGGAGTGTTGTGTTGAATTTTTAAGTGTCAGATAATATGGAAAGCACTGATTTTTCTGTTTGGTCTGTTCACAGAAGATGATGACACATCCAAGGGAAAGTGTAGAGCAGGTAGGGAGATAAAAAAGGTTGTTTTTCTATCAGTAATGATAAGAAAGAACCATTGCTATCCTTGAGAGGTGGTATTGTATTGAAAAGGAAAATTAAAACTACTTGGAGCTCAACTGCCAATAAACCTACCAGATCATTGATACCTTTTAACATTAATTTTAGATTTTCTTCTAATAGTCTAAGTACAAGTAAGCTTATTAAGTCTGTGAGGTTATTTTGTTACTTGATTTCAAAACTTTTAGGTGTTTTAGTTGGATTTGGGATATGAAAGAACATGCAGACCCATATCTGCTGAAAGGAGACTAAAAACTTGAATGTAGAATTTGGAAAATTTTTGCAAAAGAGCTTGTCACTATGATAACTAGCAATCACAGGAAGACAGGGATTATTTTGTCAAGGTGACTTGATTTTCAGTGCTAACAAACTCTGCAATTTAATTTCACTGTTTTCTACAGACACTAGAGACTAGTCCATTTTTTATTTTGTTCCATTTTTCCTTCTGGTTACAGGCGCATCTCAGGGCGTCTGCCAAGGTTTAAATGATCATGTTGTTGGTAAGTGATTTCTTATTAATAGATGATTTTTCTTTTCCATTTTTCTATTCATTTAATTTAATGAATTTGTGACTAATTTGTTCATTTGTCTCAGCGACAGGAGTATAAATAAAGGGAAAGCCCAAAACTCAGCTCTTAGAAATCTGTGGAGTGTCTTCCTGGAAATGTTTGAGAGGCCAAGGTACAAGCACACTGAATCTCGTCAGTCTCTGCTGTTTCATCTAATGAAATAAGGCTGAAATACAGAGCTTCTAACAGAAGATACTCTTCTGTTCATTTTAACATTTAATATGGGACCACAAGTCTGAGACAGGAAAAGAAGAACTTTGCAGTAAAATCAACAATATTACTGAAAGCTGAGACTAAAAGCAGCAATGAAGAGAGGCACTGGTGATATAAGAGCTCTGCTATGCCTAAACTACTAAATCTTCTTTTATCTGATCTGTGCCACCTGGCAGAATTGACAATTGATGTTCTGTACAGAAAATAATTTTTTCTGGAGAAAATGAAGAATTCTGTTATTTTAGATGAAGATGCAACAAACGTTTCCCTGACAGTGATGGTGTGCAGAGTCAACTCTATGTTAGAAATACTAACAATGAAAAGTTACAAGTGCAGTTCTCTACTGGTATAAGTTCATACTGATAGCACTCCAGTTGTATTTAGGAATTTCATGTATGGAAATGGACTTGAAAACACAATCCTTTTTTGTATTTTAAAAAAATTATTTGAAGCATTATCAGAAATTTTCTTATGAAAATTAGATTCATAAAGAAGTGCCCTCATTTTTTAAAATGTCAAGGAGATTTAACTCCTCTTCAACCTTGGGGGTTAGTATGAAGGATTTATTTGGACTTTCAAACACCTTTGACATAGTGTCTCATAAAATTGTTAAAAAACTACTCATCGAAGTGCCATCATGGATCACAAAGTAAAGAAGATAAATGAAATTACTAATTTTCAGCATGAAAAAATGTAATCAATTGATTTTCCTGGATGTTTCTAAAGACAAATCAGAAGTGGGCAAAAATAAAATATGAAGCATGGTTTTGTGGAAAGAATAGTAGAGAGAATGCAAGTGATAGCAATGCATTACCTTTCATTGTTGGTCATACTGTGTTTGTCTCCCTTTTACAAATAAGAATTTTAGAAAGTAAGGGGGATGATTAGAAGCAGGAGATAAGCCTTATGAGAGAAGACTAATTTTTCTTCTCATGACTTAAACCTCTAAAACAAGTAAGGGATATTCTTCTCTTCTTATAGTTTAGAAAGGAAACAAACCATGTTGTTGAAAAAGCATGGTAAAAGCATACCCAGTAACTGATGCTACAGGGAAGATAAATTTGTAGCTCAAATGAAAATCCAGGTGGGATTCACTGCTCTCAGTCACCACTCAACAAAATGAACAAAATCCTCGTCTTCACAAATATATCTATGAATAACGCTGTTGTGAAAATTTTCTCTTATATTTCCTCCACGAGAAAGGAGCTCCTTCCAAATCTGATACTACCGAAGTATATTTCAAAGCAGTGTGAATTTTTATACCTTATTTTTAGAAGAGTCACATAACCTGCTTTTAGCTGTAGCTTTTGTCCATCTGATCACAGCAAATTCTGGCGTATTTACCCATACAGGGTGCTTTGTTTCTCTGAAGCATTTGGTATTGGCCACAGCTGAGTTGAGATCAATGTTTCTCAGACTCAGCTGTGCTGCTTTTGAGCTCACTGGGGTTGTGGATCAGGGAGCTTATGGTGCCTTACAAGTCAATAATCAGCAAGAAGTCAATTGTCTCTGGCTTGGCAGCATGTCAGCTCGTCCAGGACACAGGACCCACTGTGATGACTGGCTGCACACGTGCTGAGTAGCCAGCAATTGCAAAATGTATGCCAGGCCCTGGTGGACATGGACAGCAGGGCTGACCTGGTTTTACAGGAGGATCAAAATAACAGGGGTTGGCAGAGAACTAAGGGAAAGGATTCGTGGTGAGGAGGGAAGGTCAGAGAAAAAGATGTGGACAGTTTTAAATCCAGAGGCAAAAGGAGAAATAGAGCCACAAATGGAGGGAATTAACAGTCCTAAGGAAAGCAGAATGGGAAGGCAAGAAGATAGACAAGCAGAGCATCAGGCACTTTGGTGGTAAGCAATTATCTTTCAGTGAATCCATTGTTTCCTTAAACACTCTCCAATATCCTAGGACTTGCTGGCTGAGTGCTTTGAACATATTTGTGTAAGGTGCGGAGCTGAAACATGACCTAAGCTGTTCAGACATACTTTAAAAATGTTTAAAGCACTCAGTAAGCTGGATCTTAATTGATTCATCAATAGCTTGTGGCTCATGCTTAGTTCAGTAGCAATCTGTAGTTCAGGGTCTAAATTTAAGATGAATTGTTGGTGATATTAGTTCATGAACTATTGTACTTTATTTTGTCTGTCACTTAAGAAGCCCCAAGATCCACCTCTTCTAAAGAATACTCAGTGACATAAGCCTATATTTGAAATGACTTAAAAATGTCCTTTCTGCCTACCTGCAGGGTATAGCTTTCAGATATTTGTTTATCTTGTAGATGTGAGGGAATCAAGTGAATGGCTGACTTGGTATTTGCTGTAGCTAGGAAATATGTCTCACAAAACTTATGGTACTCAAAATCCGCAGATTGTTGCATTGCACTCATCTTTGTAGTTGGCAAAGAAGAAAGCAGTATTTACTATACATGGAGGTCACAGAGGACAATTAGACCGTAATGCTTGTTCCATTTCTTGTATTGATAACTCAGTCATAACTTTGAAGGAATGTTTCCTGTTTAACCTTGTGCTTACAAGCACTTAAGATGTGCTTGTGTATTTTTGATCTTGATTTTGATGTCTGCACAGGAAGATCTGTATTTAAGGAGATGGGAGAAGGACAGACTTCTTGAAGAGCTAATGTGATAACGGGTGAATAATTGCTCAATGTCTTTCCATTATTCAGCATGATGCTGAATCTGCCTGTAGAAGAATGTAGAACAAGAACCTTTTAGGCCACTGCTGCCTAATTTCCTAAGCAAGAGTTTCACCTCTTTGTTTTGACTTCTGTTATAGAGGGGGAAAAAAATGAGGCAAAGAAATTTCACTGGTATAAAGCCCATAAAAATGCAGGCAGGTGTATTGACCCCTGCAGCTGGAATGGAGTGATGGAACTAGCTGGTATCCCCAAGCACGGAGAAACATGGAGGGATAAAACCTGGCTGCCTCATTAAGCACAGCAAGTGCCTTGTGGTGCCTACAGCTCATGAGCAGTTAGCTCACTGCCATAGCAGTGCTAGGTCCATTTCACAGCTAGTGGGGATTGTTTGTGTTGTAGAATTGTAGCTGTGATTGTCAGCTAAACCCTGTAGTTTACCAAGACGACTTCTATGTCATGCAAAGGTTTTTGGAAATTATCCTGTTCACATTGATTTTGTCCTTCCAAATGATACACCTCATTTCATGGTATTGGTTATTGTGGCTTAATGAACTGCATCCATTTGATTCAAATGTTTTCCTCCTAAATGCTGAGCTGTATATTGGTAGCTATCTTTTGATGTATTAAAATATGCCCTTTTCATTGTTTTCCTCACAGTCACAGAGAACAGCTTTGTATTATTTTTCATTTTAATAAAGGGTATGAAAAGTTTAGAGAGTCCTCTGCATTTCTGTTGCATTAATAAAAAGATCTTGAGAATGTTTCTATTGACAGACTGGTAACTACTCACCTACCCTAAGTTGCTATTTCTTCCAGAGCATAAATGATGTGTAATACATGCCACCAATACAATGCCACAATTTAAAATGAAAAATAAGTAATTATAAATAGTTTTCTGGCTGACCAGTAGCTTGAAGTCTGCATTTGAATTTATCAAGAAAACTGAGAGATAGGTCTACAATAATCACAACCAATTGCAAATGGTTTGTGAAATAACCTGGGATTTCTTCACCATGCTCCGTGTTCATGATGAATAAATCAATTGGCTCTAGTGTTGTGAGGCACCTTATACTGATTTTTATAGTGTATAAGCAGTTCTCAGTGGTTTGGATCACTTTTTGCTTGCTCAAATCTGTGTGAAAGATTACTGTCTAAGTAACTGTAGCTATACTGATACTTTACAAGAACAATATTAAAGAGTAAAAGGGAGAAGCTTAGACAGAAATAATAGGCTAAAACTGAGCAAAAGCAAACCAAGGATAAATATCTGCAATGTCTAGGCATTTCTTTCTTCTTTAGGTAAATTAATGAAAATAAAATTTAGAAATATTATGTAATTCAAGGAGGCAAAAGAAAGTATCTAAATGCTAAATTTGTTCAAAGAAGTTACCTGCTATCATGCTAACAAACATGAATAGTTTGTCAGGTTTTGATCTGTTAAAAGTAGATCATAACTCGCACATTATGACTGACTGTTTTGCTGTCATAGCACTTGTGTCTGTTCTTTGAGCCAATTATTTGAGTGAACAGAAAAGTGAGATAATTTTAGAGGATATTAGATACTGTAATAAGAAAGAACTCTTTGGAATATGCTCATGGGTCACTTCAAAAATTATCCTTGTAAAAGGCAATGTGACTCCTTTTGAAAAGAAAGTATTTCTTCAAAGGTTAAAAGTGTGTTGACAGTTTCTATGATTCAATAACTTTTTTTCAAGATAAGGCCTACATAATTTCAGATGTTGCATGATTTCCCCTGGATAAATGAATGTCAGAAAATGGGAAAGGCTCATTTTCTAAGCCTGAGTGGCAATTTTCTTATTATGCTGTCATATGGATTAAGTGCTTGCCATTCTGAATTGTGCTGGCTCAAAAAAAATTGGGCCAAGATTAATGAAATCAACAAAAATAATGTTTGTTTCCCTGGACATTTTATTGGCATTCCTAAATGGCCTGTCAGATCTCTTTCCTGGGATCATTAGCTTTCTGATATGGTTTGAACTCTCATTTGAAGAGCTCCAACTTCAAAGCTGCCCTTCTCCTGCTTGTACCTTGCAGCACCTTCTGAAGGACAAGAGCCTACTCTCTCAGTAGAACTCGTTAGAGAGGATAAACAGTCCTGCAGACATTAAAGTATCTTAGAGAAGTCATCAAACTGTATTCATGACTTCAGGAATTGTAGCATATCTGGGTGGTCAGGCTGGGGCTCCAGCCAGGGATCAGCTGCAGATGTGTGAGAGGTTAGTCTTTTTTGGCAGCTGGATGCTGAATGAAGGCGTGGCCTCACTGTGCAACCCAGATAGGCAGAAGAATAGGCACTGCATTGAGAAAGGATCAATGTCTATTGGGTGACTTAAAAAAAGTAAAGTCAAGGGGAACTAATACTACAATTAAAAAGTGATTTGCTCTAAGCTGGCTCTACAGAGACATGAGACAGGCCGGGGTCTGCCTAGCTTCAGCAATGAGGAGCAGCTGGGATTCAATCAGCCTAATCTGTTTGCCTGGTATCACCATACTTCTTCACTCTGCCTTTGAAAGTAGCATGGATGTTGTCAATGTGAATCACGTGGATCTGTATATGCTGAGCCTAGTTTGAATATATGGGGCTAAACTGGGAACATGGTATCCACCAGAGGTGGAGGGCAGGGATGAGTGAAGTGTCAAAGTGACTCTTGCTGCTGCTGCTGCTGTCAAAAATGTCAGGACGGTCATAAGGATAACAATATCAGAGCATCAACTCGTTAGAGGTAGAAGTGTACTAGAATATTGATGTCAAATAAGCTGACACACAGTTGCATGTGTACACCAATGTGGCTACACATAAATGCATTATATTTTTTTTCAGGAATATCTAATGCTTATGCGCACCTATGAGGCAAAAATAATTGTCTACAGAACCTTGCATGATGCATCCAGGGCAAGCCCATGAGGCATATGGACAGAAAAGTGAATATTGGATACGGATTGCCAAGAAAGCCTTTGAGGTCAACACAAGGCTGAGCATAGAATTAAATTATACACTGAAACCAGACAATATGCATAACAGTATAATGTAAAATAAGGGCTCTTAAGATGAAATTTGCCGTTGGCTGTTTTGATTTAACACATTTATAGCATATATTTTTAAAGGTATTTCATCCTCTTCTTACTACAGCTCCCCTGTAGAGCCATGTCATAATGTGATCTGAACCCCTTGGTGCTCTGTACCAAAGCAGATGATGATCCAGTACAACAGGGAATCTTCAGATGGAAGCAGATGTCCTAGTGGAATGGATGTCCATGATAGAAATGGAGGCATGGGATAAAAACGAGAGTCCACTTGTTTCTAATTTTTAATTAAACCTGAATATAATGCCAAAGCTGGTGCTTAGCTGCACAGAAAGAACTCTAAGTTTTGACAAGTTTTTTTCTCACATTTCTTCTGAGATGTGTGATGTGATTGTGAGATGTGAGATCATGGATCACTTTGTTTGTTTGCATTGGCCAAAGGGCTTCTGTGACAGTCCAATAAAGATAAAATGTATATTTCTTATTAGAAAAGGTTTTCCTTTTCTTTTACTTTTTCTTTTAAAAATATATTTTTCAAATTTTCTGTGAAAGCTTGAAAGCATCTTTTCCATATACTTTTATTTTTTGCACTTTTTTTAACTTCTGAATTTTTAATACCTACAGCAATTCCTTTAGAGTTTGGCTAGCCTTCCAGAACCCAATGTGAATTCAGCAGCTGCTTTATTATCAAAACTGAAGGTGTAATTCTGCAAATGGAGCATGCAGAATGTCTGCTTTATGACAAATAAGCTGGAAGCTCGAGATGGACAGGTAACACGGCGTTTATTTGCAGAAGGCAGCAGAACGCCGGGCAAAGCGAGGTTTCAGCTTGTTTGTGGCAGCAAGGCTGTGTGTACACACAGCTCCCCGTGCAGTGCTGACCCTCTGTGATGTGACGCAGAGCCTGAGTTTAGTAAATACAAGGTTGGAGCCTCCAGCACCGTGCCAGCCCCCCCGTGTGCAAAGGGACTGGTGTCCCTGCTGCTGTGATTGGCGTCCCCTCCCACTTTGTGCTGCTTTCCATAACGTTGTCGTGAGCCAGTATCTGGAATAATATGGACAAGCTGGCTGTGGTGAAAATAATATAACAATCAAAACCAGGCCTGGCCAGTAACACCCAGTGTTTTGTTAATCACTGATTACAGCCCAAGTGAGTTCTGGTACTGTCAGACTTTATCAGATGTTTGATGTGTTTTAGGAAGATAAGAGTACTTGCACTGGATCAGGGCAGAGATCCACCCAGCTTGGTGTCCTGACTACAAAACTGACCTGAGGAAGATGTGGGGAAGTTTATGACAACAGAAAAATTATTTTTCCCTAGTATTCTCCCCAGTTTCTTGTGCTCTGCAGTTTAGGGTTTTTCTGAGCCAGGGATTATATATTTGTGTATACCAGCCTTCATTGCATCTTCGATTGCTTTTTCTAATTGTTTTCATTATGGTTTATGAATAAAATAGATGTTTATCCATGATTTCTGAATTTTTGATGTGTTTTTCATTTCCTTAATTTCCTAAAAAAAAAAAAAAAAAAAGTTTAGAGCCTCACAACTTTTAAGCTTTGGCTGAAACCTAAGCCTATTAAAGTGAAATAAACTAGAAAAAAATTTACCTAGACTGCCCTGGGGTTTTTGTGTATTTTTTAAAATTGAAACCTAAAATGCCTTCTAGAAAGTTGTTTTCTCAGTGCACAAAGGACAAGGAAAAGGAATCTGTGGTTTGAAAAGGATGAAAGAAAGGAATTAGGCAATGGTCTTATATTTCACTAAGTGCAGAGGACTGGTCCTTGTTCTGATCTAACATCTCTGAAGAGTGAGAGCTTTCCAATGTACTCCAAAATGAGCGAGGTGGTTTGGTGGAACAAACACACACAAAACCAACCTATTGGCATGGTATTTTCCTTGTAAGAAATGTATATCTTCTTCCTTTCCCCATTCTTGGTGGGAGAAGCAGGGAAGGATGAGAACAGACCTAGGCATGGCTGCTGCTTTTCCGGAAGGCAGCCTGGTGCTGCTTCTCGTGATAGCAACTTGTAGTGTAATCTTCATGAACTGCACTCTTTCTTCCTGCTTTGCCTTTCCCCTTCAGGCAGCAATTCCCCACCCACCTCACAGGCCTGGGCATCTCACCTGAATTTGCAACTCATTCCTAAGCCAAGACTGCAAAGATGGCTTGGAGGGGGTAGCAGGAGGTGCTGTCAGAAAGGGAGCTTCTGGCTCAGCCATAATATCTTTGGGGTGCCACACTTTTCTTCCTGCCCCATCCCTCCCTAGGCATCACTTTCCTTGTTGTGTACTGTCATCAGTACTTGAAATTGTTTCATTTGATGCAGTCCTTGACTAATGGAGAATTAAAGAAGAAAATTTAAATGCATAAGAATTTTTTTGAAGTGTTGAAGTGTTAATATGGTGAATGAATATGGATCTGCTGTTCAAAAAACCCCAGCAATCTTTATTACTTGACACTTAAGAATTTTCCAGGTTCCTTTTCTGTCTGCAAGCCCCAGGCACGTCTTAACTTCATAGTAAGATGAGGTGTTTGTCCAATGAGTTTCCTCTGTCCATTCTTCTCTTTCCTTATCTTTCGTGTCTCCTCTCACTTGTTTTTTTTTCAGATTCAAAATTCAGAGCATGCCCTGGATGGGAGCCCTTGCTCTCTGCTGGTAGTGGTCAGTTGTAGTGACCAGGGAAACAGAGCTTCTGGATACACTGAACATCAAAAGAAGTGCCTGGATACATTAAAAACCAACTTCCTAACAAGCCCACCAAGGTTAATGAGTTTTCCTCTGGTAGCTGCAAATTCATTTTTCTCTCATCTTTCCTCTCCTCCCAACTTGTGTAATTTTAATCAAGTTTCTGTAAAATACTGTTCTAAATTGTAATGTGTTGTGAGAGTGATTATTGCTTACATGTAGAACGTGAGAAAGGAGAAGGGAAGCTGATTTTTGCAATTTCCACAGGAGATTATATCTACTTTTCCTCTATCCTCGACACGTAAGGTCACCAAAAAGAGAGCTATAATTTGAAAATCAAAGTAGGTACAATCTGAAATAGCTAAGTGATTGGGAGCTAAACCTTGGCCATGTCCTAACCAGTCTGCCCTCAAAGGTGGAGGAAGGCAAACCCTGTTTTGTACTGGTCTGGGCATAAATTTTGTTATTACTTACATTTTTTGAATACCAGAATGTCTTGCTGAGAATATTCATTAAAGCTGTGTTGCAACCTCAGTCAGCCTCTAAATATCCTCAAACATCCCAGCAATCATACACTGCCTCTGCTAGCTGATGTGCTAATATAAGATTTTAGATGTCATTTTGGTATTTTAATATTAGTCACACACGGCTTACAAATATTTAGAGAAAATCCTTAATGTCAAATCTTCCTCCCATATCCATAAAAAGATAATTTGATATTTCTCATTATATATCTGTTTATCAGTGAGTTAGCTCCCTATAGATCCTTATCCTGATTTTAAAACCATCCTGTCCCACATTTATAACAGAGTTCTCTTGATCTCTCTTTTGAGTAATTTCTTTCACAATGTTAAGGGTAACAATCATATTTATTTTGGCATATACACCCTCCCTGCTGTGCAAACACACGGAGAGACGGTTTTTGGAAGATCCAGTTTTTCCTGTGCATGTGGGTGGACAATGTCAGGTCCTAACCGGTTGAAACACCGTTCAGAGCCAAGGAGTTGCTGGGGACACCCCTGCGGGCTAATGCAGAAAAACTCACGTGCAGTTTGCGCAGTTTTGCAGGGAAATGCATGTGTTGATGGCAAGACAGTCCAGGTTTTGAAAAGCTCGACAAGGAGCCAGAGCAGCCCTGCCTTTAGATTCAGTCTGTGGCGATTTCTCTGCAGATACAGGCAGCCCGTTTAGCCTTGTTCTGTGTTACTCACCCTACATGGAGCATGGGGATGAGAACACTCAAGTAATAGCAGCTTAATTTTATTGAGCTGTCCTCTTTCTTTCCCTGTCCACCTGAGATTTGTTTCTTGTGCCCCTGCCTAGATGATTTTTCATGCATGCAAAAAATCTAGACAGCAGAAATTCACAGTCTATTAAAGAAAAATTACAGTCTATTAAAAAAACAAAGAGAAACACCTTGGTGTAAATTTTCCATGCTGTTGTAGCAGCATATTTGTGTGCACAGATGGATATCAGGAAAAAAAAGCTTTGCTTTTTTTAGACAGTGTTTTATAGTGTTATAAGAAACAACTGGAATCAAACACCCACAATTTAATTAAAACCTCATGTTGCCAATTCATAATATCATACATATTTCTGAGTGGAATAACTTGTTCATAAATTTTCCTTATAATGCATTAATTTTTATCCATTATTATTATTATTTACCAGCATGTGTGCCTGATATTCACTTTCATTTCTAGCCCCACTGTCTGACATCTCTGTTGCACAGCTGCAGCCCTTGTGAATGGCACACTGACACTTTTTGTTTGCCACCTTCACTACTGTCACCTCCACTATGAGTTTTAATAAACAGCTTTCCCTGCAAGGCCTTCCATCACCCTAACCAACTTTTGCTTTGCTGGTTTTGTTTCTGCCACACATTTAGCTCTGAACAACTTGGTTTCTTTCTCTGCTGTGAACAAGTCAAATCTTGCTGAAATGCCCTGTGCAGCAATAAGAGTAGAGACGCTCATTATAAGCACTATGGCAATAAAGTTGCTTAAAAATTTTAGATAATATTGAGTTTCAAACCTCTGTGGAATGGTAGCTTAACTAAAATATTTTTATAAGATTTTAGTTTACTTTGGTTACTTCTTTCTAGAAGTTTGAGCTGAAGATCATTGGAATAAATCCTTCCTTTCACTACAGCATATTTTGGAAACTGGCCCTGAGTGAGGTGCAGAGTTTGATTTAGCTAGGGAAAGTGATGATGGTTTTTGAGCTTTAGTGGAAAGAGAGGAAACTCCATAGTGAAATTTCCTATATAGTCTTAGCAATAGGTGGGTAAACAAAAGTATTTTTAAATTTGCTGTGCATTAATTCATCCTCTTGTGAGGCTAATAGACACTAAGATTTCAGTTTCACTGAGTAGTTGTGAGTTATTAACAAGGGATTTTAAAGCAGAGACTGCAAACTCAAATATATTGGTACCTGGTACTTTCTGGAAGAAGAATTATTTTTGGGTTTCCACGATTCCACAGCTCTGTGACCTTCTTGAATATGATTTCTTGACTTTCGATGACTATTTTCTGTACAGACTGGCATGTTATTAGTTGTAAGCTCTTTGAAGCTATTTTAAATCTATTTTTGTTTGTATTCATCTTGGATGAAGTTCACTACATGTTTTCTTACTTTTACATTTAAGTTGTAAATTATAGGAAAAATATATATATTAATTATTGGAGAGTATTTCTATCCCAGCCAGAAATTATCATCAAACGCCCACAGTAATTGGAAGAATTTACCTTATAAGAAAAGTCTGAGATGGATGAATGACTAAGGACAGAGAAAAGCATTCCTATTTTTTTAATATAAGATAATATGAATGAGATGTTACATTAGGCACAAATCATTCTCAAAAATACTCTTTGGAGTTGTCTATCTTTTATAATAAAATATGTAATATGTAATGGTTCTATTGTTGTGATAAAAAGGTGAAGGAACAAATTCTGCAAGCTATTCTGATGAAAAAGGACCTACATATGTCATCCTAGTATCCAGCCAGAAAGGGAAAAAATTTATAATTTGGGTCTTCGATTGAAAGCAAAGATAAAATAAACCTAAATATTTAGGAGTGAGAGAAAAACATAAAGGACAAAGTCTGAGTATATCGATTTGAAAGACTGGACCTCAAGAAAAACATCACTCTTAGGATTTGTATCCTGGATGAAGCTAGAAAAGCCACTGTTCTCTGATATTTCAGGTGCAAAAGGATTAAATTCCAGTGTACGATCTGCATATTTCTCAACTCAATTTCTCAACTCAACTTTTACAGGGTTTTCTTGTAAACAGATTTGGGCTTCCAGAAAGAAATTAGGAATAACAAATTTGATTACACCAGGAGCATTCCTCAATATGTTTAATTGCCCGTTTTGGAGGTGTTTTGCTTCCATTTATCACACTCAGCAGTTTTGGGGAGCTGCTGTTTTGTAAGCCCCTCTTAGCCTCCCCTTTAACTCACCAGTTTCAGCACTTCTGAGATGATCAGTCCATCTGCAAGACAGGCACTGCCCCACTGCAAAAGCACAAAGGAACTCAGAGCAGTCCTAGTCACACTGATAGTGACAGAGTTGTGAAACCATGGTTTAGTTTTCACTGATGCTATTTCAGATTATTCTCCCAGGTGAAACTGGGACAGTTGTCCTTCAGACTAGACATGAGCTATCTTTAAGTTAGCATTAACAGAATCATTATGGCAGTATAAAACTTAGTGCGAGTTGCTAAACCTGTTCAATTGCATGTTAAACTTCTCAGATGGGTTTTATAACCTGCACTGAGAAACTCTGAGCTGTATTTTTGCTGCTGGCAGTCATGTGAGAAAGGGAGGTAGGATATTCTGGTTATACTGGATAGTAACTGCACCACAGATATATCCTCAGGTCCCATAGGAAAGTGATGTCTTCTACCATAGATTCCTGGCTAGGAGGAGAAATATCTCTCTTTTCTCTAAATGTCCTGGATAAGAATCTCTGTTTGAAAATTTCCTATAAATTTCTCTGTTCCTCTAGGGAGGAGCAACTGGAGAGGAACTGGTTTTTAATCTCTGTGCAATTCATTGTTGCTGGTGCCTTGGAGATGATAATGTCTCAGTTCTGATCTCAGCACAGTGAGATACCCAGGCAGGCACAGTATCTGCCAGCTTGCTTGGGCTCGTCAGTGCTGTTCCATGGCTTCGGTTACCATTTATACATACTCTGATTAATGTTTTAAGAAAGATTTAGGTTGTCCTCAAGGAGTTTATCTGTAGTTGATGTCATCACTGCTGATTACACTAGCAGAGAGAGCTGCAGACTGCAGCACGCTCTGAGATCCCACCTCTCAGGCACGGTGATATGTAATTAGCTTCTGAGCAGGCCAGGTGAGGTGTCTGGCCCTCGAGGGCTGTTTCTCCTCGACAGCAAAAAGTTATTTAGCAAATTAGTGCAATACATTGAACTTTTTTTTCCCACTGAGGTGTTAGGCGTAAAACAAATGTCTTTCATTTCACCTATGCAGGATGGTCATTACAGCTTTAGATAAAAACAATATTAATAAAAAGAGACAGTTATTGCCAGCTCAACTGCCAAAAGGGAAAAGAGGTCAATATGGTCCTTTTCATATCACCATAGGCTATTTTCTCAAGGCTATCTGTACAAAGAAAAACATAAAGTTTCAAATTGTTTTCCTATTTCTTATTCTATATGATGTCATGTGTTATCAATGAAAGGCCACTGCATATCTGACAACATCTAACTGTATAGTCTCTTTAACACGATTCTCTAGGGTGCTGTCTCACACACTGTGTATCTAAAATATGACAGTGTGTTAGTTTTCTCTCTTGTTTATCTTGGTTTATCTTGTACCAGCTGTGAGTAAGATATATGTTTTTCCTCTTGTTCTTATACTGTTAAGTACTGCTATAAAAAGCACTGTGTGGGGATCCTCATGGTAGCATGGGGTATTGGATAAACAGGTATTCAAGGTCAGGTTGAGACAGGCTTTGAACAACCTGGTCTAGGGGGAGGTCTCCCTGCCCATGGCACAGGGTTTGGAACTAGATGATCTTTAAAGTCTCTCCCGACACAAACCATTCTATGATTCTGATTTTATGTATCAATGTGATCTGAAGACAAAGGTAAATTCATTAAAATTGTCACTGTCCTTTTTCAAAGAACCAAATAAAAGTGAAGTGCACTGAGGTGGTCACTTCTTGTGTAAAAAGCCATAAGGAGCACCCTTACAACACATGACAGTGGTGGCTTTCTCTCTTTATATCCAGCTTTACCAGTTTTGTCAAGCATTCAGCATTATAGCAATTCTGTTAGAGGAACAGATGTGCTAGAAAGTAATAAAAACCAGAGGGTTTCACTTTAGGTTATTGAACTGAGTACGTGTCATCTGGATAGTCACGATAGGTTATCATCTGATGAGTATTTGTCTGCCTCTTTGAAAACAGATGGGACATATAGCACTGTTCCTTGGAGGAAAAAGTGTTCTCACTTCAGAAACTTCATTTGGCATTTTGTATGGAAATAAAGCAGTCACTCCAGATGATATCAGAAAAATATGCTACAACAGTGGCCTGGTGAAGCTGGAGGGTCTGAGCTAGTGGAAAATTAGGAGAAAACCCTTGCAGAATAAAAGTCTGAAAGATTTACTTGTTTCCGTTTGTTAGCATCAGCCAAAAGCTTTGCCCAATGTGTCATGCTTGTAAGAGGAGTGAAAATATCTCCTGGTGTCAGCACTTCATCCTGTCCACCCCTCACCAGGATTTGTTTTAATGAGAAAATTTGTCTTGGATTCTGGGTTCACAGCTGCAGTATACATTTTCATATGTATTGCTCTTTGTCAATAGGACAGCTGAGACCTTTGGGTGTTTCACCGGTAAAAGCTAATGTTTTCACAGTAACTTCCAGCTCAAATTTTATTCCACTAGTTCTTATTTTGCTGTAGATCTCCTAGAATCCTTGAGCAGAGACTTTTACACAATACCTGAAAGTCCTTGCTCTAGCAAAAAACCCTATCATGACAGAGCTCAAGCAGCTTACCATACTATCAATATCTTGTTTCTAAATGCTTTTATTCAATAGCACTTGACTTTGATTTCCCTTCCTTCAGGATTATTCCTCTACTGAGAGTGGCTGCACTCAGTCCAATGCAGCAAATGATTTTGCCTTCAGTTCTTTTCTGCCTGTGTGCACAGAGATCTAGTTACAAGAGGCATATATAGTGCTTGATGAATTTTCCTTCCACAGCTTCTGAAATTATTATTGTAAATGGCGACTCTCATAAAGGTCTTAAAAAGAATGACGATTCTTGTGTTATGCACAATCAAGTTGCAAAATCCACGTGAAAGTTGCTAGGTTTTCCTCTCTCGTCCTATGGGAAAGCTGTTCTTTAACCTCAGCTCTTTAATGAATGAGAAACCTTCATCTGGATTCCAGTCTAATCAGTTTCCAGCTAACTCATATTTTCTTCTTAGCAGCTGAATTTCATCTTATGTGGCTTTTGCACTTAGTCTTTATGATAGCACTGAGATTTTTGAAGAAGAGAGAAATGAGCTGTTGTACTCAGGAGTTAAGATAGACATGAACAGAGTTTTTCAATGACTGAATCAAAACCATAGAAAGTGTTTTTGTAACATCTGTTTTGACACCCCTCCCTCCCTTAAACATTTAATTTGTCCAAGAATGAAATGTTTTTCTTGCTGTTGTTATTTTAGCAAATCTTAAAAATTTCGAAAGCAAAATGTCAAAGCAAAGTATTCCAACATTCAGGAACAATTAATTTTTTTTAAAGTGGTATGATAGTCCATTTTTAGTGGAGAGGTCAAGCCTATAATTAGTTGATTTGGTATGGGTTATAAAATGCCCACCTGTGTTTAAAAATCTACAGTAGCCAGAAGCTCCCTTTTTAGTGTGTGATGCCACTCAGTCTGAAAGTTAATTTACTGGTGTTTCACAAGATATTTGTAAATAGATATTCCACCATTACCTATAAATGCTATATTAACATCTGAGAAATTCCATCTGCAGCAGCCAGCTCTTTAGGTTCTTTGAACTACATTTTGGTATATTTTATGAAGCAGCCCTAGAGAAAATGGAAAATCTTACAAACTTGTTTTGAGTAAACAGCTCTTGGTATTTTTCCAGTATGCATATGGACTTTCAGGCTGAAAGGATAAAAGGAGGTAAAGAAGCTAAATGTAGTGTAGCCTGCTCCAGGTTCTGAGGCAGAGCAAGACTGTCTTGTGCCAGGGGAGACAGCGCTGTGCAAACCTCTGTCAAAGCACCACACACTTCAGGGAATTTTGTAGATGTGTATGAATAAAAGAATGAGTTTGGAGCGTTGCTTTGGGAAATGGCTTTGTAGTGCTTGCTGATATTTGACAATGTCCCATTTTTTCCTGACATCTGTGGACTCCAATTTATTCTGGCAGAGTCCTAATGTGAAGAGTTATGCGTGTTTGTAAGCAGGACATAGAATGTGATGCTGAAATAGTAAGAGAATTTCCTTTGTGTAGAAAAGACTTTGGCGATTACAAAAAAATAAAAATAGAAAAAGAAATTCAGTATCTTGCAAACAACACAGATAACGTGGAAAATAAGGACTTTGTGAGCTTCACATTTTCCCTTGGAAGTGCTTGTTACTGCAAAGCCTATGTGCATAGAGACTAACATGACAATTAACCTTGCTTGGGTCAAGCGCAATCTGCAGGAGAGATGTGATCACTCTTGAGTGCTGGATGGTAATTTGTTTCATTGGAATGTGCCGTGCTCTGGGGGCACTGGGGAAACCTCACTTTGATTGTAGGACTCTCCAACCTAGGGCAGGCAAGACCTTGGCCCTTGGTGCAGTGCCTTGGTAACTTGTTTGTACTCCCTGAAGACAACAGGACCAAGTGCACGAAATCAATATGCATTTGGCATGTGAGTAGATCCACATCCCTGCTGCTAGAAGCTTGACTTTTATATTGTATAATACTTGTGACAGCAGGATGTTCAAACTTACAGAAGAGATATTTGTTGGGACTGGTGAGAAGCAGGCACTTAGTACTGACTGAAAGGCAGTACAGATAAAGACGCTGAATTTGAAATCCTCTGATAAAAACCCCACTGAACAGTAGGAAGCATTTAACAATCACTGTGCTTAACTGCCCTATCATCATTTATATAGAGAGCTGTTCAAAAGAGAGGGTAGAATTACAATGGGGGAACCTGGCAAAATCCTGAAAGCTGCTTTTCTTTTAGCTCCCAAGCAGAACTGCATCTGGAATATACATTTCCACATTGTTCTTTATAAGGCTTTGATTTTGAATTCACATATGGTACTTAATTTGCATTTTTCATACAGTCATTAATGCTTGGTGAACTTGAAAGGTCTAGAGAAGTATTCAAAGGCTTGGATACTTCCCAGAAATGTATTCATGCTGTACTGGCCTGGAAATCTGGCATAAAATCTGCAGCTTGGATGCTGAGCTGGGATTTCAATTCTTTCTTTTTGAGGTATTTTAATAACAGAAGGCTGCTTCTCAGGCTTGTTGTATGTTTGATGCTATTTCTTATTCCTGTGAAACATTTAGCTGTTGGTATAATTTTGATCACATTTCTAGCAGAGGCCAAATACAAAGGAATGTCAAGAACAGGGAGCTGCAGGAAGAAAACCACCCTGAGATCAATATACCTTGAAGAGAAAGCAGTAGATTTAGGATTTGAAACTACCCCGGGTAAAAAAAGCTGCTTTCTTTATTCTTAATCTAAACCAGAAAGCACAGGTCCTGTCCACGATAAGGTTGACAGCAGGGTCCCATCCACATGCAGGAACTACTGTGGAGTTCAAAGACTTGCAAGAAAGAAGGAAGAAACGCCAAAGTGTTCAAATGAAAGATGCTGGATTCTTTTCAGACGAACGCACAAGATCACGGGGATTGTTTCTCTCTTAATGTGGGATTTACTCTCCACTGGGTACCTTTTGGTATTATGCAGAGTGCAACAACCTTGACCAGCTGCGGGGAAGCTGCCTTTACCCAGGGAAGGCATTCGGCTGCTGGGAAGATGTGTCTGGCTGAAAGCAAGTCCGAGAGCGTACATCTCTTAGAGATGTAATCTTAGTTTCAGATACCAAAACAAACCACAAAATATCACGAGGGAACTCTTTCTTTTGGTTCTACTTTCTTATAAAGCAATAAATTATTTCAGATGAGAGGAGCGCTGTGATAGCTGATGGGAGATGCAGTAAGGCTTCCTCCCCTCCTCCCATCATACCCCCCATCCAGGGGCATTGAAGTGCAGAGAGTCTATTGTTCTGCTGCTTCCTTTTCCTTTTATCTGTGCAGCTGTGTTCTCCATCGGATACCATCACGCTGCCAGAGCTACTCTTCACAGTGGGGGTAGGTGATTTGTTAACTGCTTGTTTTGGAGTAAACTACTTCGTCATGCAAGTTAGTCAGTCTGACAAAAGAACAAAAGGAAGAAACTAATTGGTAATTATTCCCTGTACGCCATCTCTCCTCTCGATTTATAAAAAGGGATACTTCTACAGCACTATTGTGTACCTATTTAATCATTTACACCAGCTGATGAAATAAAAGCTCTTGTCCCTCGGCCCCCTGCAAATTATTCTTGTTAATTATTTTTTAATTATCCTTTCGTCATTGCTCCTGGTGCCACTTTCACGGTTTCTACATCAATGGGTGCAGACGTGACAAATCCGAAAGCTTGCCACAGAGGAGTGTCACTGCTGCTGTGCCTGGCCAGATCCAGAGGAGCAGCAAGCGGTGGGACATGGCTCAGGGAGCCCAGAGAAGCCTTTGTATCCCTAATTTGCTGCAGGTGAGGATCCCTTGGCTGCAGGTGGGTATCCTGGCCCCGCTCATGCCCCGGGTCACACCTTGCTGAGTGCGCACACAGCCTCATTAATTAATTAATTAGCTGCACTGTCACATTAGCGAGTTAATCACGGAGTGTTTCCAGAATGGCTGACAGCATTTTAATAAGAGCCATGTTAAACAGATGGGGACATTGTTTCACTCCCTAATCCAGACCAAGAAGAAAAGGTCCCCAGTGTGGAAGAGGATATTGCAGGTTGCAATGCTCCATGGTTTTCTAAGGGACAAAACGGATGGATTAATTCTTGCTGTTGGACAGGCACAGAGGAAAAGAGAACATTTTTCTGTGCTATATACCTGCGTGGTCACAGAATATGGGTCCTGGAGCAATTTCTCTGTCCCCCATAAACTTCCCATTAAAAATATATATCAAAAGAACTTACTGGAAGATAAAGAGTGAAGCAGAACCAAAACCCTAAATGTGGATGTACAATTGAGGGAAAGAGAAGGAAATGGAAAACAGTAACTGTCTTTCCCCAGGGGCTGGAGATATTAAAACCAAAGTATTTTCAGCATGTGTGACCAAATCAAGTCATGAGGCAAAGAAATAACGAGGCACAGTATTTGCATCAGAGTACTTATTTATTCCCTCAATAGCATTTTTTCCCACTGGGCAAATTGTTTACAAACATGTATTATATTACACTGTTGTTCCTCAGTATTAGTTGGCAGGTGGCTTATGCAAGGAATCTCAGCCTCTGGTGCACATTCAGTGATTCACTGCACAGTTTACCTGAGGACTGGACTTGCTATATGTGAGCCAGACTTTGTGCAGAATTTGATGGTTTTGTTGTTTGATAAAAACTGGAACGATTTAGTTTATGATGGCCCCTTCTGTGTGCATGGAGATTGTTTTAATGGGGAAATTTTACATATTTCCCTGTTACCTTTCAGCACATAGTTTTGCAAAGGATGGTCTACCTTTCTGCTGGAGGAGTAAAGTCCCAGGAGCACCTGTTTGAAGGGAGCAGAGCTGCCTGCTAACTGCTCACCATTACATGGTGCACATCTATTTAAGGTCTGACTAACTCAAGGCCACAAAAAATATCCTTTTTGTAATGTAATATCAGGTTGATGAGGTGCTGCAGCACTATAATCCAACATGATGCTGGTGTTTGCTATGCACATGGTCATCTCAGGTTATTTTCCTTGTTAATTTCTTCCATTAGAAGGTTCCTCAATATTTAAATAGCTGATGCCCATGTAAGAAATTAAAATTCAGCCTAAAATTCATCCATATGATCTCCTACAACCTAGGAGATCTGTACCTAGATCTGCCTTTTAAATATTGGCAACTGGGCAGAGTTTACAACGACTTTGGTTTTCTTACTGCTGTGAAGGATTAAGTTCCCTTTGTCCTTTCAAATTTTTCCTCTCACAGCTCACATTTATCAAAAAACTTAGTCACAGAGTTATTTCTTACAGGAAAGTCCCAGGGGCTAGTCCTAGCATTTAATAACATGATGAAGAGAAATTGACAATGTTTTAGACTTTCTGGTGCAAACTGGTTTGTAGATTCAAAGCTGTGCAGTCATGGCAAGTTTCCACAAAAGCAAGGAGAACAGTGATTATGAAGAGCAGACAGGAGATGATAAAAAGGTGAGAAGGTGAATAGAAGATATGAGTTAGAGGGAAGCCTGTTACTCAGGTCTGAAATGGTGGTGTAAATCAACCTCTCATGTACTGAAGGTAAAAGGGAGAGGTGGTGACAGGACATGCAGTACGTAAGAAACAGAAGAGTGAAATGTGTGATAAGGTAGGTATAAAAGGAAAGACTGTAATTATAAACGACTTGAGATTCTTAGGATTTCTGTTGCCTCTGGAACAATAGGTAACGAATGAAATGCAGATGAGTGATATAATGAGCAAAGGTCTCTGGCATATCTGCTATGCCAACAATTCAAACTACCTGTGATTCACAACCAGGTCCGATCTACATTCATGACCAAAATATTTTAAATCCAATTAACTAACCTAGATGTAATTACTGATGTAATTACTGTTGCTATCTCCTGATAGTAAAGGATGTGTATGAGACCAAGATACATGGCTCAATATAGACCTTAACTCTCTAGAAGAGAGATGAGATATGGAAAGAATTGAGTAATTTTGGATTTCATTATTTATTGTGAATGTACGCAGCCAAATTTTTCTTGGGATAAAGCCACTGCTGTCAGTTTAATTACATTGGGAGTAAATGTGACCCTCCTCAAGCCTTCTGTAGGTGTACAGTTTCTATTAAAGTTGTAACAGATCAATCATGAAAAGGTCTTGGCAGAAAAATCGGTAGGTAGGTAATAAAAAAGATAAAAGACACTGAAATGAATGGAATGACATGCTGCAGGATATTAGCTTTATGAAAACAACTTTGTCCAATAAGAAAAGTTAGGTGGTGGCATGAGACTGGAACAAGCAGAGAACCCCTACCTCTGACAAAAATGATTGTTGCTGTTTCTGAGTAAAAAATATTGTGGTGGAAGTGGTAAGTGTTTTCAGTGAGAGATGCTCTTTTACGATTAGAGTGGCTTAAATCAAATTAAATGGACTTATCGATTATGCAAAATTTAAGGATTATCCATCCATCAAAAAGGTGATGGCCAAACTTGCATTGAAATTGCTGAGCTGGGGCCCACATAATGTGTTTCTGGTTTGGAGCTGCAGCACAGCCCAGTCAGTGCCCTGCAGTCTCCACTGCAGCCTCTACTTGCCCTACACCTGCTGCTGCACAGTGAGCACGGTTGAACTGTAATTTGAATATGCTGAGTGCCACGGAAATGCAAAATAAAATCAAAATCAGCTTAAATGTATGAATTACTAGGTTTGCTTTGAAAGCACTTATTCTGCAGGAATTTGTGTGCTCTCTTTGCTGGCTGTGGAAGAGCACGTTGTCCTTGGGATGCCACACACTCAATTTTGTTCTTGCTGCGCTCCATATGTGGGTGGAGGGGAGCACATGCCATTTTCCAGGAGAGAGCTGAGCAGATTTTTCTTGCATCAGCACTTGGTTTGTTTGCAGCTGTGTTTGTCTGCAACTGACCCTATTTATTCTGCCCCTGCATCTCCCTGCTCCTTTCTATTCTAGCTCCTTTTCTTCCTGAGGCTTCCCTTTACCTCTCACCACATTGCTATCCTCTTGCCCTGCCTTCCTTTGTATTGTGTCTATCTGGTTTCCTTCTCTTTCATTCTCCAAAAATTCCCTCACTCTTTTTCAAAATAGGCCAATCCTCTCTGTTATTGCCTCTCTGCTACTTGGTGAGTCTGACACCTGAGCACTGTTGTTTAGGAAGTAACCCAACTATTTTTAGCTCTTAGTTTTTCCACTGTGTTAGACCACAGCAGTAGATGCTGGGCTTCCTCCATTTCCTACTCCTTTGCTTCTCCTGAGAAGCAACACTCGTGTTTATTCCTCATGGCTCCCTTGTACCTGGTGTTAACAGTTCACCCAGCTCCTCCCAATCAGTTTTCCGTCCTAAATTTTGTTTTGGCCTCTCCCCCTCCACAGTGTATTGACTATTGTCATAATTAACCTCTAGATGCCAGTGAGGCTGGGCTTCTGATGAAACTCCTGTCTCCCTCTATTTGCTTTCCAAGCTTGATTCAAAGCAGTTTCTAAGGAACCAGAAAGGATGTATAATACAAATGAAGACCTGTTTAATTCTTTTCTATAGAATAACTGTGAGGAAGCTTTGAAAAAAATCAGCAGAGGACAGCGTCCTAAAATTCCTGCATATTCAAAATCTTGCCAGTGATGCATCTATAATTTTGTTCATAACCTTAAATGTTGTGTGGGTTTTTTTTTTAAAAACACATTTATTTATATAACTATTTGATTTTTTTGTTTGGTTGATACTGTTGGAGCTGCCTTGCCAAGGTGTCCAGCCTGTTATTATTGTAATCTGGAAAGCAACTGGTGTGCTGTGACCATGATCCTTTTTCTTTAAAACAATGGATTCTGATTCAGTTCCCCCTGCCCATTGTGCTGTTGCTTTTTGGTAATTTGAAAATTATCTTTTTGGAATTATGATGAGGGAATGTGGGAAATAATGGAAGTACCATAGCTTCCTTCTGAAAGTAATTAACTCTCTTTAAAGGAAGGTGGATGCACTGCCTCATAATAAAAATCATCTTTAGGAATCACAAAAATTAAAAGAAATTCCTTCTTTCTCAACCAGGAGTCGACTTTTCATCTCCAAAACCTTTTATTTTCCCTAATTACCCTAAATATGTGCAAGAGGGATCATTACTAATACATAAGTAAGAGGAAACATAAAAATTAAATTCTGATATTCCTAATATTGATGCAAATTGAGGGTAGCCCTATTGATTTAAACTAAGTGGTTCTGAATGGCATTGGAATAAATGAGTTATATATGTTAAATTAGTTATTTGCTAAAGAGAAAAGGGAGCTACCAGAACTTCCAATTACCCAATTTTTATTTTTTAATGGCGTTTTCTTCTCTCCACAGCTCATTTTTATTGTTGTTGTTGCTTCTTCAGTGTAGTCTTAATGATGAGCTTCTAACATTTATGTTCATTTGCATGGCGGGGAGCTGAACTGCCACAAGAAAGAATTATATATTTGGAGGAGGATTAACAGGAGAAGAAGCTGGGTCATAGAAAAGGAAATCACTTGTTCCAAATGACTCAAATATCAGAAAATGAGATTAAAAAAACTGTAACGAGTGAATTGCTCTGTACTAATGCTCACCTCCCGCACCTCATTTTTTCCCCCTGCTGTCAGTCTTTTATTTCAGAATAATGCAACGAATTTGTTGCAGACTTATATATTGACTTAAACCTTCAGAAGTGAATTGCACACACAAATAGAATTTGACTGTAATGAAAAAAGCATACTTAAGTCCTGATTTAGCCATGAATGCGACATGGGCCTATTACATTGTCTGAGACCTTAAAGAAGCAGATTGCTGACAGGTAAACAGAACTTTTGTGAAACGAAAGCTATATTTCCATTTCTATATTTTCCATTTTCACTCATTACATGATGACCAAGTACAAAAATATAAATATAGGTGTAATTTTAAAAGTATGCTTGAGTTCAGTTAAACTATCCATGCCCTTAAAAACCTGAATGAATTGAGGCTAAATACAGAGCTCCTATTTTTGTTAAAATCATGTATCTGATTCCTAAGACAAATGGAGAGCTTTGCACCGATGTCAGCTTTGTGTACTCAGCTGCACATTGTCATGTTTATTATCTAACTTCTTTTGACAGAACTGCTTTGACTGAATTTGGCCTTTAGAATACTGTTTTTGTTTGTAAGGGGAAGGGAAAATTGGATAATTTTCTTGACTGAACCATAATTTACAAAGTTCCAAGTCTTTTAATATGGTAAAAGTGAGTAAAATAAAGTAGTTTCCTTTCCTAATAATCCGAGCCTTCCTTCCCCTCCTCCCCTGCTGACTTTTACAGCCTTTTACTGCACTTTCTTTAAAAATCCTCTCATTTTTGTTTCTAGACCACATAAGTGCATCTCTGCTTGTCAGACCTCCTGCCACCCCCTGTGTTTATGCATCTGGCATTTTAGGCTTTGGTTGTGTAATGACAGCTTCTGCAAACAGCAGACAGATCTCTGAATTTACAGAATGCCCACAGTGAATATGCCTGTTTTTCTTCCTCTGCATAGCTCACTTTCTGACTGGTATTATGTGAAGCTGGGATTCTGAGTAGCAGCAACCACTGCTTCCATTCATTTTGAGGGAAGATTTATTTGCTTCTCACATTCCTCCCAAAGAACAGATAATTTTTCCAAAAATAAGAGTGTATGTATATATATATATATATATAAACAGAGATCCTTCCCCAGGTACAACAATTATGTATCTTCCAAGCATCCATTACATTACAAATATGAAAGTTTTTTACCCAAACTGTAAAATGATATATAATCATGGCAAATATGGCTAGAAGGGTTCTTGAGATGTCGTATTCATTCTTTTATTAGCACAGATTTAGTTATACTGAAAGATTTTCTCATACGTCTTTGCATACTGTGTTCTTAAAAGAATCCAAGTCAAGTGGGTCACTTTCCTTAGTGCTCCTCTATACTGTTCCCTAATATCCTTCTAACCATAGATATTTTTTTACTCTTTGTGTTTACCTTGCATTCTATTTTCTTAATTTAAAACCATTACTGATTTTCCACTTACCAACAAACACAAAGAACATTTATCTTTTAAATATCAGGAAATTGTTACCATGTATTTTTCATTCCCCAACTCAGTAAATTGAACTTCATCTTTTCCCCCTTTTTTTCTAAGGATCTATTTTCTCTTGACTTTTTCATTTGTTTGTTTGTGTAGGGTTCCCCCCTCACCCCTTTTTGTTCTCTTTGGATGCTTTCTGGTTAGCTTCTTTCTTGACGTTTGGCAGCCAAAAGGACACAATGAGGTGTTATTTGAGCTGTAACCTCTCTGAGGTATGTGAGAGGCTTGCATGAAAGAAGCTCCATTTCACAAATAGGTGGCCTGAAATGAAACAGGACAGTGAAATGGTAATGTTGACTCTGGGCAGCTCCTGAACCTTTTAACTTAGTAGGTCCCTTTTGAGACTGTTTCTGTTTAGAGGGAAATTCTGCATTTCATAATTATGCACCTGGTAGTTCCTGTTTAGAGTAATGGTTTGCACTTGTGTTTATTGAATCACATGTATTATATGTTTTTACTCCAATAACTTTTAATGACCTAATGTTTGAAAGTATTTACAGCTCCCTAGTCCTCCATTATTTTTCTACCCAAATATGTGAACCCAAAAGCATGGGATGAACTGAGCAAGAGGCTTGGAAGATTCTATGTTTTATATGAGACAAGTCATAATTTCCTTGGGATGACTTATACTTGCTCTTGGAAAGAAACTTGGTATGGGCAAGTATTCAACTAGATGCAACCCAAAATCTCATTTAGTGCACTAAGGCACCTGGCCATTAGTCAGGGATGAAATGAATAATGATTTAATGTATGAGCTGAGTTTCTTAATCTGATAGAAAGTTGTCTTTCAGGTCTATCTCTTGTCTAAATTCATCAGTCTTCACATGTAAGGTAGCAGAGCTCCCTTTCTGTGTCTCTGGATTCTTTTCACTTCAAATGACAGGGAAGTTACATCTTTTAGCAAGGGGCAGCTGTAAGTACTACTTTCCTAGTAGGTAGTTCACTTGGGAAGTTGGGTGTTTTTGGCTATTGTGTCACAAGCCACTCTTCATCACTTACAGACATTGTTGTGCTCTTCAGAAACCTGCTGATGCAAGCCAGGATCATCTGCCTGGGATCAGAATCTGGCCTTGCATCTGTTTACAGGAAAGCTGCAATGACATTTTGTTTTCTAGGACCAATTTGTATCAGTTCTTTATTCAGCCCTAATGTTATGAAGTGGAAAATTCCATCTGGGGGGCTGTCAGTGGCATAGAAAAATTAGTAAAAGGCTTAGTTTCTATGTCATCAGTGGGAAAGTATTTTATTATTTTGGCCACAGATTTTATGCATGGCCAGGAACCAGCTTTTATCCCATTTCCTTTGTATTGGGGTATTTTCTGCTTGTATTTCAATTCTTATTCCGCACACAAAGCTTCTTGTGCTTCCTGTTAGGGGTACCTACAATTTTTTGAGATAATTTTCAGTGATGACAGGAATATATAAACATCTGTGAAATCTTAGAATCTCAGTTGCTATGTATTTTGCTTCCACAGTTTGGCTTTTCCATTAGCAAAACCAACAGACCTGTAATAGACCAAAGTTCTCCAGGCTATTTACTAGAACAAATTTAGAAACCAATGCAGTAAACCTTGATTTTTTTACTTTACTATGCAATGTGATCATGTGTTTCAGCACAGAACTTGTCTTTGTTTTTGAAGGCTGAAGTAACTGGTTACAAAACACAACCCATAAAAGCTTACTGGAATAACAAAAGAGCTTACTGTGACAACATAGAGCAAACAAAGCAGGAAAACCTTGCTCCCTTTCAGAGGTTCAGTGTAGATGCTGACACCTCAGTTCCTAAGCAGGGGTCATAATGAATTGAACTTATCTCTTGAAAATCAGATACTGCTGATCAGATTCTCTTTTCAATGCCTACACAGCACTACTCGGTATGTGTATCATGAGAGTGTAATTTGTATCTTGGAATAGTACCTGTCTGATTGACATGACTTTGTGCATTTATACTACATTATATTTTAAGATCAACAATTCCAGAGTCAAAGATGTTTCCCCTGGAGTAGCATCACTACTTCCACTGCTCAGAACAAGGGGCATCAAGCACCTGGAGATGACCGTACTTTTCTAACAAATAAAAAGTTTGAATTGAATTTGGGTAACATTTTAACTTGAAGCCTTTTTGTAGTAGAGTTTTTCTTGCTGTTTGAAAAACATGTCAGTAAAGATTTATTATAACTACTCTCAAGAGATATCATACTTCTGTAACTCACCTCTTGAAAGAGGTAGTCACAGGAATAATAGCAGTATTCTGCACAAGAGGTTTGGAAAATGATTGCCAATTTCTGAATTATTACCATGAATTGGATTTGAATGTATCTTTAGATACTAACCCCTTTACTACCACATTACTTTTTTATGCCAGAGGTCACCTCTAACACTTTCAGTGAGCTAATGATTTTGTCCTAAGTAAAATCTTTTGGGGAATTTATAATTACTTTCCAAATTCACTCATAACAGTATATTTATGTACAGCAGAACTTTAGTAAGAGATGATACAGAGCATACAAAAGGAGAAGGCTATGAGACTTTTGTAGATATGAGGTGGAAGGGGTCTATCTGGAGGGTGAACAGAACCATGTTCCTGGCAGGTGCAGTCCAAGATGCCCTGCCAGACAGAGCTTGGTAAAAAAGGCAGAAAGAACCAACCACTCCCTGCTATGGGGCAGTGAGCAGATGCATTCATTGTTGTTATTTGAGCAAGGTGGCTTAACGTTATGACAGGCTTGATCTTTTCCTTCCTTAGTTTTCTCCAAGGGAAACACAGGTGGTTCTCTCACACACCTGAGAGAAGAAGAACTGTATCCTCATTCTCTCTGGGCTTTAGAAAAGGCATGGAGACACTCTTCATGCTTTTCTTGAAGGCTGACACTCTGTTCATGTCTTGGGGCTTTTTTTGAGGAAAGTTTACAGCTCATAAGTGTTCTAAAGGAAGGTCTCCGTGCAGAGGGCTGCCTCCAGGTGGAAGACTACATGAAATAAAGCTTTTGCTGATCCTCCTCTCTGGGCACCTTCTGAATTCTATGACCTATTTGTCATGGGTAGTTCATCTTGGATCTTTGTTGTTCTTACTTCATACTATGACCTTCTAATCTTTACTCTCATCTATCTCTATGACTGCATCTTTAGACTACAGAATTCAATCTTGCTTAAAGAGTCAATCTTACTTTTAAATTGTTGTGGTAGATCTTTCATACTTGGGGACAACAATGGTTCTATCATCATGAATTACAATAGCAAAACAGTGAATCATTGGTGCACCAGAAATCTGCTTTAAATTTCATTAATATTCCTTTGTTTTCTTTTTCATGGTCTTTATTCTTAGACTTATGGCTTGCTCCCAGAATTATTTCTACTCCTCTCTTGTGATGCCTTGAGCCTAGGAACACCTAGATGAAACCTCTGAGGGACTGCAGGCTATCCACAGGGACTCTAACTGGGATCTTCCCAGAGGAATGACTGCTGGTGCTTTGCATCTCCTTTCTGTTCTTCATCTCAATATGGGCAGGCAATGTCTTGCTCTGCTACACAGCCAGGAGACATGTGCAGGAGCTGGAGAGGAGTGAGGAGGGACATGGAGCTGGGGCTGGTGGGAGTCCCAGAACTTATTTTAAACTTTTTACTTATTTTAAAAGAGCATCCTATAGAGGCGTGTGTCAGGATGGCTAGGGGACATACATCTTCCTTGTAAATTGGGAAATGGGAAGGGCAAGTGGACGTAATAACCAAGGTGAGAGAGTTGGATCTTAAGACAGCTGTCAGATTTTCTTAGCTATTAAATGGATTAAGATAATGTTGCTCAAATGGCAGTTCACATTTCTATAATTTATTTTCTTTCTAAATGTTGTTAGCTCTCATGCTCTCTTTTTCTTTCTGTAGTACGTCTGTACATGTAATACATATTTACAATCTGTGTTTATAGTTAAAAAGCTTTTCTAGAGGAAATAAGGACAACGTATTCACAAGAGGTCACAAAGTACTCCCAGCCAGCCCTAAATGTGTGAAACAGTGGATCTGGTGCATAATTATGGTCACCTCCAGCTCTGTTGCATGAAAGATACAACATAAGGAAAGAGCATCTTGAGCAAGCCATATGATCTGCCATGACAACATGATTCAGAGCTGAGATGTCAAGCAAGGTGGGGAGGGGGAAGGGTTTTCTTAAGCAGAAGTTATGTTGCAGCCTGATGAGAATTCACTTGTCTCTTTCTGACTTACCTCCTACTCATGCTGTGCTGCCAGCCATGAGGTTTGACTTGCAAGCAGTGCTGGCAGCTCCCCGTGCCTGGAGATTGTACTGGTGTCTTGTCTGAACAGACTGGCTCTGACTAAGATACGTGACTCCACAGAGAGCTCTTCTGGAAATGAGGCCTCTGTCTTCAGCCAGGTTGCTCATAAGGAGTGTGAAATTCTCCCTAAGGGGAAGAACGCTGGTCAATGTATGGGTTGCAAAGAAGAAAAGAGCCTCATCTAGACTGCCAGCTGTCCTCTAGGCACACATCTAGGAAAGATATCGGTGTGTTCTGCTTCCTAATAGCTAAGCAATGGCATTATCTTTATGACATTATCCTTCCAAAAGCCTTTTGGGATACTAATGTCTTGCATTCCCAAGGGATAGAGAACTACATCTCAGAGAGGATTTATCAAATGTTACACAAGCCAGATCTGTGCAGCAGAGTGCCATGCTCTGTAGGAATACTCTGTACTCTGATACATCTTTGCCTTATATCCTTGCAAGAGGGCTATTGAGCTTGAAAGCCACTTTTAGTGGTGTCATCTGTATGTGTCTTCCTGACAGTGCAGATAGATGTTTCCAGAGATCATGACTCTGCAAAGCTTCTTATCATGAATGTACACAATCTCTTGAGTCCTCTGAACTGAAGGATTTTAAATTAGCATTGATGTGTGCTGACTGTTTTTGCATTTTCCAAACAAGTTCCCGCTAACTAGTATGATCTCCGTTTTGTGATGTTTTTCTTGTACCAATCTGCACTGGTTTTGCTACCTCCCACTTGTGCTCCATAAAAAAAATTAGCCTTCAATATATTTTGCTACATTTATCTATTCATACAGTTAAAATAAAACTTTTACTATTCTAGCTGTCGACATGTGACTATAACACATATAACATTGGCAGGAATGCTGTCCCGTGGAGTAAATCATGCTTTACTTTTTACAGCTGGCTGAAGTTTCCAAGACTCTTTGTGAGTCTTGCAGAATTTTTTTCTAGTCAGCTGTACTTGTGGTTTGGTTCTGACATTTCTTAAAGAAGTGGGAAAGAAATGTTTCATGAGGAGTAATTTCTATATGCCCAGCAATTGGTTATGCTTACAATATGAGTAATGAATTATTACTAGGAGAGAAGGATATTGTTCAGCAGGAGAATTCACTGAGAAAAGTGTTCAATGATAGGCTGAGTGATGAATACACCGTAAATATTGCATGTGGGCAAATATTATGATGGTGGCTTAAATCAGGGAAAATACAGCGTGATGTAGCGTAACCTCAGTCTTGGAATCCAGACTTATGGAATGGCTGCAGAAAAGCTGACTCATTATTTTTGCCTCTGGCAGATTTCTGTTGCCTGACTGTGTGTACCTATTGCTCCTGAGACAGGATTTGGTCTGTGGGCTAGTCAGTAAAATTTACAGCATTTCTAAAAAATGAAACTGGAAAATGAATTTTTGAACAGGCATATGTTGCACATCTTACCAGCAGCAACTATTTGCTAAGGCTACAAAACCAGTGCATTATAGAATTTTCTCAGATTCACCTGAAAACCTGGCAAACTGCAGAATTTTTTATGCCTGTATATCAAAAGTGCTAAAGGAATACATCTTGCAAATTAACAGGCTGTTCTAGAGTTTAAAACAGTGAGAACACTGCAAAGTAATATCTCTTTAATTACAAACATCATGTTACTTTAGAGTCTACTTTAGAGTCACTTCTAATTTTTATAATGTCTACTTTCACCTAATCCCAGTCAATTGAAATTAAGTAAAGGTTACAACCAAGAAAGGTTTTAAGGCTACTGGATTTTCCTCATCACTGTAACTTTAAAATAACACTCTTAAATTGGTACAGCATTCTCTTGGGACATAAATAACACTGTATTCAACTGTTGGCAAAATAACTTATAAAGAAAAAAATCAATCATTGAAGGGTTCATTCTTAGATCAGCAGAGGCATGCACAAAACTTATTTGAGCTAATGGGCTTGCAGGCACAATCCTGATTCCTTACACCAAATAACGTGTAAGCATGATCAAATTTCTTCATGCTGAGTATCTGCAACTTTTCTTAAAGTCAGTAAGAGATGTGTTTTACGTGCATGGTGCATACTGCATACACACATACATTCAGGAAGAATCAGGCCCCATGTCTCCCTTCAGTAGGTGCTGAATAATCATACCTTTTGTCTGCAATGGAAACTGAGGGTGCTCAGTTTTTTACCTAAATGGAGTTAATAAACAATGAAAGGAGATATTTTTAGCTCTGTGAGCTTTGCTCATTAAACGCAGAGATGGGTACTATGAATTGAGGTATAAAATGTTAACCTTGCAAAAAGTGAATTGCTTGGACTCTACATGCAGAATTTAATATCAAATGATATTTTAGAGAGACAATCTGTATGTATCTATCTCTATATACAATATAGATACAGAGGAAAAAGTTATATCCCTGAAAGTGCAATGGGAAATAATTCTCACTCTGTTTTCTTCATGAGAAAATTATATAGGCATCTTTTCCCCCTCTCCTCTTTATTGCTCATTATTTGTATTGTAGATGCCATTAATAGGCAGCTTTCATGCACAGGTAGGTCCTCAGTACAGCTGGAGACCATTTCTGTCTTCCTGAAGTTTATTTTCTGTGCATCCTGCTGAATTCTCCACGATTTACTGTAGGGATGTGAGTTGTGTTTGTTTGTAGGGAAACTTGTTTGATAAAAACCTGTCTGTGTTGAGGCAACAACTGTTTTATGATATTGTTCTGGTCTAACACCAGCTGGCAACTCAGCCCCAAACAGCTGCTCACTTACCTCCTCCCAGTGGGATGGGGGAGAGAATGGGAAGAGAAAAAGTGAGGAAACTTGTGGGTTGAGATAAAGGCAATATAAGAGATAAAGCAAAAACCTTGCACACCAGCAAAACAAGATAATTAATACCACGCTGCAGGTGTTCAGCCATCCCCAGGAAAGCAGGACTCTGTCACATAAAATGGTGACTTGGGAAGACAAATTTCAAAAGCCTGCTCTTTCCTCCTTTCCCTGGGCTTATATGCTGGGCAGGATGTTGTATGGAATGGGATATTCCTGTGCTCCTTTGGGGTCAGCTGTCTTCTCCCAGCTCCTTCTGCACCCCAACCCCCTTGCTGGTGGGGTGAAGAACAGAAAAGGCTCTGTGCAAGCCCTGCTCAGCTGTAGCAAAAACATCCCTGTTCCATCAACACTGTTCCCAGCACAAATCCGAAACACAGCCCCGTACCAGCTACTGTGAGGAAAATCAACTCTACCCTCGCCAAAATCCACACAGATATAATCAAGCACCAAATTCCAAGCAATGAAAATGAATGCTTTCTGGCTTTCTGGGAACACTTGATAATTTTGTGCTAATTATTATTTACATACTTTTTTTCTTTCCTTTTTTTTCCCCCAAAAGTAACTACTCTGTACTGAAGTACACAATACGTCCTAGATGAGCAAGTTGTCATTATGTGGACTGGAATATGTAGCATTATCTTCCTAGCCAGCTACCAATGGTGTGTATAAGTAAATTACATTCCTGAGTAGCTCTATTAACTTTACACATGAATATGTATTTTCAGCAAATTCTACAGCATAGCCTTGCATATAGAATTACTCATATACACAAATTTCTGTAAGGATCCCAATGCTTGTAGCAGGAATATGGATTACAGCCCTTCTAAAGAGTAAGCATATAAATTCTGAGTAGAGGTTTTAGGTCACATGTAGTCTAATTCTTAATTTCATATTTTTGTGACGCACATTTAAATCTATAAACTTTTTTTTTTTAATGGAGTGTATGCTTTTTTCCTTTTTCAGGGAAAAGAAAATTGATTTTAAGGCTAAAAGGACCTAAAAATTAGTGGAGTTTAGAAAAGTGGTAGTCAAGTATGTAATGCAAGTCAATAAAAATTTAACTGGCACAGAAAACTAATCAGAGCTGTTTTTTCCATCCCAGCACAAATGATGTAAATTGAGTATCAATAGATGACAAAAAGGAATTTAGGAAACTGTTTGTCCCACCAGGCACTAGGCTTAAGACAAAACCACTTATATCAGCCAGAGGAGCAATAGTGTGACAAAGCAGGACTAAAATAATAGACCCTAATAGATTGTGAACACCTTGTGTATTGCCCTGAAATTCTCCATTTTGTAGATGTTGTGAGTGATATGACGATATGATGATTTCTTTAATCAGACATGGTGATCTTTTTTCAGAGGACAAATATGAAGATTTACAATGGTCCAGATCCTATAAAAATGACAATTTTCACAAGCGGTTAAAACACCATCCAAAACCACAATCTGGGTATAAACTATAAAGTATCTAATGTGGGATCACTGAGTCTTTTTATGAGCAATAAAGTATTAACTTGGGATGAAAAGTTTTCTGGAAACACCTTCATTTCCTCAAAGCACAGAGTCCTCTCAATTACCTTGTCTCAGCTTTAGAAAATAACTACTTCAAAGTCTATTATTTCTCCACAGCTCCTGCAGCTGAAGCTTTTGCAGTTGCTTTAATTTGTCTTGAGTGTGTGACCAGCTGAGACAAACTCATAAATGGTGAGCATCTTAATAACTAAGAGGCCCTTTCCATTTAAGAGTTAAAAAGGCAGTTTAGGTGAGCTGGATTTGAAGGCAGTGCCGTCAGAAGCTTTTGATAGCCAGGGGTCCTTTATTGAAGAGAAACTTGGGATCAGTGGTGGGAATGGTTCTAAAATGCATCCTGCTCTTGGAAGGACCTTGAACACCTGAAAGGTGATTTGAATGCTTGGTGTGAAGAGCTTTAGCCCATGTGTGTGGGCACACAAAGGGTTTCTCTTCTGAGGTGGGTTCTGTGGCTGACTTTTCATATCTCTTAACTTTTCCTACTTACCAACTTTACCTGTGTCTAGGCATAGTGGGTGAGAGGCAGACAGTCAGAAACAGCTTGGAAATTGCTTAATAGGACAGCCACATACGTTTTGCTAAGGATTATGTCCTAGCAATTTATTATTATTGATGCCTGTATAATACCATTAAGATGCTACTCAGGCATTTCTGAATGTGGGTCATTTGAATCTGCATATGGAAAGCAGACATCATTTCACTTGAGAACTGCATTCTCAGAAATGTCTTTTGCTGGGATCACATATAACCTGGGAGTTATTCAGCTAACCAAAATAGTTTTTCTAAGCCTGTTGCTATTTGCATTCGGCAATAGTAATTTGTTCTTTTCCACTGATTTTGCTCTTTCTCATTCATTCATCCTGCATTACAGACCTGCTTCTGAAGGACGCTGAATACCTGCGGTTTGATTGAAAGTTATTGCATCTCTCAGGAGTAAATTTAATTTGAGTGATTCCCCATATATTGCAGTGTGATATGATGCATTAAGAAATAAAGCACTGCTGGAGTATCTACAAGCCATTATTTTGAATCTTATCTGAGAAAAAGAAACCTTAGCAGAGAAAGCCATAGAAATAAACTGGTTTTTATTCTTTAGTTAATTCAGAAATAGCTTGAATTTTAGAAAAAAACCCAAAAAATAATAAAATAAGACATTGATCATAAACAACCTTCTGGCAGATGTTAACAGCTGGGATTGGTGGTTTGGTACTACCATTATTTCAGGTAAATGAGAAAGTAGAATTGTAAACAAAGGAAAATGGTCGATTCCCCAAGTGAAACAAGGGCTGATACCTAGTATTTATAGCTTAGTACAGTCTCATTAATCCATTCTGGTTTTTTTTTCCTTTAATACTGACTAATAAAGAATCCCAGTGTAATATTTCTCTGCTGTTTCTAAGTTTTCTGTTATGCTTGAGACTTTACTTGCTAATATATATATTTCTTTTCAAAGAACTCAAGCAGTTTTTGCTTGGATTATGGCAAAAAAAAAAGAATTCTTGCATTTCTTAAACTATTAACAAAAAAATGTGTTGAAAACCTACTGAAGCCAGCAGGAAACAAAATCCAGCAATTAGATAGCAGCAGCAATATGGTTTTTTTGGTTGTTGTTTCTTTTTTTTTTTGTTTGTTTGGGGTTTTTTTTTTGTTTTTCTTTTTTCTTATTTTTTATTTTTTATTTTTTCTGATTATGATTTAATGGAAGAGTGGAGGTTATGGTAATTATATCTTTAAAAAAATTTTGAGCAATGTTTTCCTGTTTCTGACATTCTTGTCCATAGAGTTAATTCTCTGATCCTAAAAACCCCCTGTGTACTCCACTCAAACTTATATCTGAGCAACTTTAATAACATATTTTTTTTTGCCACAACCTGTAGCAAAAATAAATTCACATTAGATATGAAAAGAGCATTATTTAGAGCTTAGTGCAAAGATGCACAGAAAGGCTTACAATGGTGTCCATAATTTTTGAGCCTTATAAGTCAAGTCAGTCAAGTTGAAGCACTGAAAGAAATTACTTTGCTCTCAACATGGTCTTAGTCCATGTGTCACTTTTTAGTTTTTGTCTGGACTGGTAGAGAGGTATTATGTAGTTTCTACTGTAAAGCTGTTGTATACTTAACGTTTACTGCAAAATTTGAGCCTTGTAAGACAATGTGTTTTAAAAGGTTCAAATCTAGGTTTCTTACTTTTATTTCAGGATCACGTTTTCAAAGGTGTTCAAAAAGTTAACACAGCAGAATTTGTGTGGAAATAAGGCTTTAGTTTGGCACACTTAGGTCTTTGCTATCCTGGTCTAACTGGACTGAAGACCAGCAGTAACAAGAGCTTCTAGGTGAGCTCTACCACTAGCAATGATGTCTTTTGTCACCTACTGAAAGAGATAAATTTAATATTTCATTTACAGCCAGTAATATGTAATAAGTGTAAAATTTTGGATGAGATGTTGCTGAAAATAAATTTTATTTTGTAACCATTTCCATTTTGAGAAATTATAATGAGCTGGTTTGACCACATAACTGATGCATTTGGACAGCTGAGTTTGCTCAGAGATTTTGTTCAGGTGAAGCCAGCATTGACCTGTGTTCCCTCATGGGAGTGTCAGGCTGGTAAGGCCTTGGAACCTCATGGGAAACTGTGACAGAGCCTTTTCCAAGCCAACTCCACTCCCAGATGGTCCTCTGGGAAACTCTGTGTAACCCTATTACCTATAGGTCATTTATATTCAATGCTATAAAAGTTGCATTTCTGGAACCTCAAGTTTTGCTTCCTTCTCAGAGCCCTGTTCCATCACAAGAGTGCATTTATTATGACTGTTCTTTTTTAGTGGCCATCACCTTGCATGGGGATGAATTGTGTGACTGCTGATAGTTGCCAGTGGACAGGGAGAAGTTTTATAGATACATTTAGGTTTGTGGACCCCATTTGTATATTAC
This sequence comes from Sturnus vulgaris, assembly GCF_052056855.1. Taxonomy (NCBI): domain Eukaryota; kingdom Metazoa; phylum Chordata; class Aves; order Passeriformes; family Sturnidae; genus Sturnus; species Sturnus vulgaris. The sequence goes on along the minus strand of NC_142245.1, from coordinate 65,890,868 downwards.
ACTGAAATACTGAAAATATTCCCCCTTAGGTTAGGAGGCATTGATGTTGAAGGTAAGGATGCTGAAATTGTCTTCAGACCAATAGAGGAGCAAAACCTTTCTAAAATGCAGCCTACTATTTTCTCAGTAAATATTCACGGTGTACTTGTCATGTCTCATAATCCACTTTCTGAGAATGTCATACAAGGTCCTCAGTGCTGTACAAGGTGCACCCTGTTCACAAGTGGGGAAATGCAAACAGAAAGCTGGGGACAGTTCCTGAGAAGATAAAAACAAACTCAAGGAGTTGACACGAACAGGTCAGTTTTTTCCTGCCTACAAAAAGCTGATGGTTGTTGGAGAGCTACTTGAGTTATTTAAAATGACTAGTAGCAAAAATATGGGAATGGCTCTTAGCTGTGTCCTTGAGGTATAAACTGTAATGCCACTCGTTAGTCACCTTCAGTGATGATAGAGTGACTTGAATAGAAGAACTGAGACATGGCAGATTGCAAAGAACAACTGCATAGAAAATTCTCAGCTTTATCAGACTATCTCAAATATAGGTTAAATACTCATCAGGAAAGCTTAAAAGTTTTGACATAAATATTTTAAAAAAAAGATAATTTGGAAGATCAACAGGAGAGAAAAGTGTCAAACATTAGAAACCTATAATTTCTGCACAAGTTGCATCCTTGGTATCATCTGGATTATTGCTACAAGGTATGGAAAAAATTTGGATTAAGCTTTTCATCCTAGAAAGCATAGAGTCTTCAAGTTCTGCCCAAATTCCCCTTGAGATTACTGGATGAGTTAGAGAGAAACTCAGAGATCTAAAATAGTGAAGTGTAGCTTTCAAGAGATGGTGAAAGAAAAAAAGTAGAAATTCATTAGAATTTATGTAAAGAAATTTACCATGGCATTCTTTTTTTTCTTCTTTTTCTGAATTTTCGCTTATTTTTGTGAGCAGCCTTACTTATCCAACTGTTTCACAGTCCAGTGTGAGATGTTTGCTTTTGCATTGAATAGAGATGTCCTGATTACCATTTATCCTCTAATCTATTTAGCAAATGCATATAGCCTTTTAATATAGAGACTTTGATCATAGCTCTGACTTAAATTCAGTTTTTTTTCTGGATCTTCTTTTAACAGTATCTGTTCCATTGTATCACTGCTTAATATTGAGTTACATTTTCAGTAGTGAAACTTCATTTGTCAATATTCTACTTTTCTCATTTTTGAAAACTTTTTTCTCCAATATTACAAAACTTTTACTCCCCCTACATTTCCAGTCTCACTGTCTTTCATGAATGCAATACAATTGATAGCAGAGAGCCTGCCTGAGTAAAATATGAGACAGAGACCAGCCTGAAAGATGCCTGTTGGAACACACAGAGCAGTGACCTCCTCACTGTGTTGGGTGAGTTTTGTGCTGTGAACTCAGAGGGCTCCAAGTTGGGCAGCAGAGCTGACACCGCACTGGAGGAAGCCCTGGTGGAGGCAAAGGGCTGGGTGACCCCTGTCAATGGGCCCTGCTCTCTCATTCTATTTATTCAGCTTCTTATCCTTGGGTGTCAGCTGGAGCTGGCCCATCCCCTTTCAATATTGTAAGACTTTGACAAAAGAAGCAGCATTTGAGGCAGAAGAGGTTATATTTTTGGCAGTGTAAAATGAGAGGCATTTTGTGAAGTGGGAAAGCCAAGAGTTTGATACATTATGCAGAAAACTTAGGTATTGACACATAGCTGAGCACTGGAGAGGTACATTCAAGCATTATTAGAGGTGAAGACCTAGAAGGATACCTGGATAGGAAGTGTTCTTCAGGTAAAAGCTTTTATGACAGGCAGGATGCATTATACTCTGCCACAGAAAAAGGAGATAGTGGGAGTTAGCTTTGGGAAATATTATTTTGTTTATATTGTGCTTGAGTTATGCTGTTAATATAGGCTGAATATCTGTGTTCAGTTCAAATGGTTGAAAGCTGAGCACCATTATTGCTAATCACCCCCAGAACCTGCATTTTCCTGCCAAAACACAAATGCAGATGTGCTGACACAGCAAATTTCCATAGCTTGGGCTGGAGCCACCTTATACAACGCATTTAGTGCCTGCAGGAAGAGGCAATTTGCTACTGGCAGGTAACAGTTTTCAAATTTCCATAGAGTTTCACAGAAGACCATCTAGGAGAGACAGCTTTGGAAATGGCTCTGTTTTCCTTGTTCCAAGGCTTTTGCCTTACCAGTCTGACACTTCCATGAGAGAAATGGATTGAAGATGCCTTGTTCTAGCAGACAATATATTGGTACAGTTAATTATCTGGTTTGAGCTAAGGATTACTCCTTTACTACCTTTAAGGGCAGGGCACTCCCTGTCACCAGATTTCACATCAGTGGGCTCAGACTGCCCACGGGGGAGAAATGTGGGTGGTTTTTTCCTGCTGCCCTTTGCTGCTCTGCTGTGCTGTGTGCCATATTAGCTCATTTTCCTGCCTGCTGAACAACTGGATGAGGTGTAAATCTGAGTACTGGACTGTGAGCAGCAACATGGGAGGCAGGTCTGGCTGGCCCAGAAACTGTGGCAAATGCCAGCCACCTCAAAACTCTATTAAGACAAGAATTGTACTGGAGCCATGAAGTTGGTTGCCAGATTTCAAAGGACATTGGTCCTTAAGCCTGCTTGAGGGAACAGCAGACATAAACCACTGTGATGGGAGGCTCAGGGTTCTAGGGACTGTACTTTTTGGAAGGTTTGCAGCCTGTTTTTTTGCAGCATGGTGCCATTTGGCACAAAACACAGGGGCAGCCTGATGGTGGTGCTTTTTTGAAAGGGAAAACTACTCAGAGCTGTGTCAGAGCCTGGCTCTACCAGCGTTGTCCCTAAGCTCTGTGAGGCTGAAGCTTGAACTGCATGGGATGTTGATGCAGGAGGGCAGGTTGTCACTGTCTGCCAGTCACCCTGCCTAGGGCAAGCATGGGCAGCTGGAGAGATCTGCTGAGTGATGTATTCCACAGAGTCAGACTGCCTTCCTCACACGGGATTCTTTCCCCTCAAATGCTTGCTTTGAAAGGCTTTTTAGCCTGGCAGGTGCTGCTATCACTGGCATGCCTGTTCCTCCCACTCCATGTTCCCCCTGCTCCATGGGGAAGTGCATGAGGCTGGCAGTCACCAAATGAGCAAAGCCTTGCTTCTGCACAGCCTCAGACAGTGAGAGCACATGGCTCCAACAGGCAGCACAGCAGAATAGGACACAGGGGACCCCAGACGCTGATAATATGCATTTCATAATGTGTCTCATGGAAAACAGAAACAAACAAGCAGTGACAACAAAGCTCTCCAACAACTGGCTTCCACAGCGAGCTGCTTTGCACTTGGCTTCTGAAGATTATTTCATTTTGGTTGAGTTAATAACTGAGAGTCTCTGCGAGCTGTATGAAAGGAAAGAGCAGCTTTGGTTTTGAGACATAAACAGCATAAAAACCAATTTTGCCCCAAGTTTTTCTTTTCTTCTGTTTAATTTTCAATGAATTTAAAACAATAGTGTTTTAAGTATCTCTTTATGCAAAGAGTTAGGTCTCACTGTTTCTGTTATCTGTGTTCTTTACATGTCACTATCCACAGTTATCTCCTCTCCTTTTGAAGAGAACTGCTTTGCCCAGTAGGATAATTCTGGGTGTTAGCTAATGATGGGAAGTAGGAGCTGGTGGAGAGCAATGGGGCTCCAACACCTCTGGCCATGGGCAGAATTTCTGTATCTGAGATAGCGACAGCATCATTAGCACAGCCTCGCCTTGCAGCACCAGCCCAGCATCAGCTCTCAGGGGTTGACATCAACATATAACAATTAAAAAGGGGAGCAGGGGCATGGGCATGCTTGTAGGCATTCCCTGCTCAAAAGCTGCAGTGTGCCATGTCTCCCTGACACTGGTGTCATACCTGCTAATGGCTTCTGTAGAGGAATGGTTGGGACATGTGGTGGTTGTTTTTTCTGTCAGCTGAAGACTACATTCAGTAATTTGAAGGCAATACCTCCATCAGCTCTGGTGCAGACGTAGCACAGCTCTGGCTGCTGAGTCCCCTGGCACTTCCAGAGCTGGTTGTAGTTTGGAAATAATTCAGCACCAGGCATTGGGGGTTTTATCCTCAATGCTTTACTCTTCCCTTTCTTTCTGTTCTTGAATTCTAGTTGATCTCACCCTGCCTTTCATGTAACTAAAAAACAGACAGTTTTTTTCCATGTGTTCCTTTTTCTATGCCATTTATCCCCAAAATTTTCTTTCCAACTTAAAATGCCTTATACAGACAGGGAAACATTCTGTGTCTAAATTGGTGCGATCATGAGCAAATAACACACACGTAAACTTCTCAAAAACATCAGTGTAGATGTACTGTGACTGCATGAATGTTGACAGGCTAATAAACAAGAAAAGCTTGAACTGAACTTTGTATATAAATGTGAGGGTGGTGTTCATCCTTCCCTGCTCTTAGGATGTACGTGTGCATTCCGTTCTGCCTTTTACAGTACTGGTAGCTCATCTTTAATAAATCAAAGGCAGCTATTTCTTGCTTGTTTGCTTTCTGAAGGAGAGGATTTCAAGTCATACCCTAAACAGTTTTGACACACAAATGATGTCTGATGAAAAGTGCTAAAGGTGCTTTTGTTTACAGATGTGTTGAGAAATACGCGAGGAAATGAGTTTATCCTTCTTTCTTTCTCATGGGAGGAGAATAAGATGAGAGACATATTGTCCTTTTGTCCTCTGTCTCTAAAGGAGGCTGGGTTCTTGTCATCCCGTGAAGAAACTCCTTTACAATTGTGTAGCCAGGAGAGTTTCTCCCATGTCTCTTTTGTTATGCCCAGGCACCCCGGTGACTCGGCTGACACTGATAGGAGTGTTTCTGTGCCCAGCCCGCCCCTGCATGCCTGCCGTATGGTCTGACACCTGTCAGCTGCCCGCAGCGCTGCTGCTGGAGCACCTCCTGCATCCTGCATCCCTCGGCTCCTCCTTGCGCAGCCAGGGCTCAGCAGGAGCTGCAGGCTGCTGGCACACTTCTGGTCTTGATGTGAAATTAATTGACACAACTTGAAACTTCGGAGATGATGCCAGGAGGAAGAACAGAAGACCTGTGAGATAGTGAACAACAAATATGATGTGAAATTGTCTGTTGGCATTCTTCAATTGGAGAGGTTTGACTTTTCTTTTGCAGCTTGGTTGCTATGCCTTGCAGCCATGCAAGCCTCCATTTACAGCTTTTGGGACTTGTGGCTGTCTCAAGAGCTCTGTGGGTTTCTTTAGCTAGGGGAGGTTCACCAGTGTATGAAAAGATTACAGGTTCTTCATACTGCTGTGCAGACTCGTCAGTAAGACTGGGAAATCACGCCGCATTTGTAAAAACTACTGTTGCTGGTGCAGGGTTTGGAAAAGCAGAAAAGAGAAGGAGTTAATTTCTGAATTAAAATTTGGGTGTAATGAAGGACACTTTGTAATTGGAGTGTTACATAAACATTTTATCTTTTGGAAGAGCTTACTTGGGTAGGGTGCTGTCATCTACAACATTGTAATGTGTTTCAGAGATCAAATTAATTTTTATGTTTGTTTTTTTTTTCCACTCCACCTTATATACAGGAAACCAGGTGTATAAAGCCCCTCTTTCTTATTATAGTGCCTTCTTCTGTGGGTCACACTTATTAATAAACTATATATTTTTTTCAGAAGTCTCTAGGATTTTCTGCTTTGTGCCTCACTGAAAGCTTCACAAATGAAGACAGTAAAAGACATAAATAGTGTCTTAACAGTACATATCTGAGATTTGCATATGTTCAGAAATTTACCAGCCTTGTTTCCAAGAAAAGTGAGGATGAATCACCCTCCAGAGGGGCTGTTTTCTCTTTGCTGACTATAGAGGAACTTTAGCTTGGTGTCAGGCAGCTGAAGTTATAGGTAGCATTCATCTGAGCCAAGAAAGACTATTCCTCCTCTGAAGTTCAAGCTAGTTCTAAAATACAAAGTAATGGGAAAGGGAAGCATGTGCAGATGCCATGTGAAGGGCAGAGGTGTGCACCAAGAGCCTGCCATACCAAGTAATAAGGGGACTTATGGAGGCACTTCATAGGAGCACAAATCCAGTTGACTGGAAAAAGGATGATGTCTTTTTCAAAGCACATAATGTTTGAAAGCAGAAGTGATGATTTTTATCTCTCAATAAAGAATGTAGAGATATGTATGTACAGACAGGTACTGCCATATATTGGCAGAAATCTTCCCATATTCTGGGCACCCATAACTCTGTCTAAATTACAAGATGTGTGCCAGCTCCAGTCCAGAAGGAATTTAAACATCTTTACATAACTGTAACAATGGGATCAAGTCTTTGATGTGCACACACAGAATGCAGTTTTCTGCACTTTATAGATCCACAAAGGATCTAGGTTGGAAGGAAAGTCTGTGGACTGTCTTGCATCCCTGAGCAAAGCAGGGCCAGCCAAATCACATTGCTCAAGATTGTGTCCAGTCAAGTGCTGAATGTCTCCAGGGATGGTGAGTCCTTAATTTCTCTAAGCAGCATGTTCCAGTGTTTAAATAACCTTGTTAGTGGTAAAGAATGGAAATAGTCTGTTATCTAGAGGGAATTGCTTTGTCTCAGCTTCTCTGTTACCTCTCATCCTGTTGCTGTGTACCTTCAGAAGAGCGTGAGTTTATTTGGTCTACATTTTCCCATTAGGTAACTGTAGATAGCAGTGAGATCTCCCCATGAAGCCTTCTCCTCTCAATGCTGAACAAGTGCCTCTTTCTCAACCTCTCCTTGGCCCTCCTGTGTTCCAGCTCCCTGATGACTTTGGTGGCTCTTGGACTTGTTCCAGTGTATTTGGTTTGATGTGTGTCCTATATTGGTGAACTCCAAAGAGAACATCAGAGAGAAAGTCCAGAAGTCAGAAGTAGTCTCACATATATTGAATAGAAGGGAAGAATCACTTGCCTACCCCTGCTGGTTAATGCAACTTGCTATGCAGCCAGCTTTTGCTGCAAGAGTACTCTGCTGATGTATTTAACTTGCAAATATTCATCCTGTAGATATGCCATCTATTCATCTATGCCCAGTTAGAACAGAGGAAACAGGAAAAAACATACCAGTATTCATATGGAGCTGGAATTAAACACACAATTCTAATGAACAAACTTCTGATGAGTCACAACCGCACTAGATGGAAATGTTTGAGCAGAGTTGCCATTACAGAACTTGCAGTTCTTACAGCTTCTTTAGAAGTACTTTTTCCACAGTCAGCTTTGAGAAAAAATTTCTTGTGTACATTCTAAATTCACCACAAATAAAGATGAATGATAGGTGGTTATTTGAGCACTAAAGGGTGCTAGAAACATAAGAGGCATTAGTGGTTTTATCTTTAGCTTGTGCTATTTCTGTTTGAAATAGCAATTTCAATAACATTCATTACACTAAAGAGGGTCCATTGGTAAGAAGTGAGATATCATTAAAATGATATAGAACAACTTTTATCCAGTTTGTCCTTTATAAGCTTTATACATGTCCTGTACCTGTGAAAAACCTTGGCCCCTTTGCAGCAGTTTTGGAAATATGTATTACCTTCATGCATAACTGCTTCGTAATGAGAGTACTTTAATTTTGTAAAAAAAACAAACGAAAAACCAAAAAGCATACACACACACACACACACACACACACACACACATATATAGATACACATATGAATATATGAAGTGTTCAAAGCCAAAGACTCATGAGTCTTTTTTTAAATGGTGCCCACAGAAAATGCTAAGAAACATTAATTTATGATTTAAATATTTAACAATCTATTGAGTATCTTTAAGAAAATAGGGGTATTCTTATCCTTATGACTGAAGACTTCCATTTGCAAATATGTACCTACCTCTTCTATTAGGAAGGGGTGGTACATTAAGATTTTGGCTACTCTGCTTCCAAGTAGTGATCAAAACATTACACAGCAGTTCCAGGTTGCAAGAAAAGTAATATCTTTCCATTATGGATAATAAAGTGCTAATGATAAATTGGATGTAATGGCTAGAGGCCTGGCCAAAGCTCTCGACTTACTGAGGCATGATCACATTATATATGCTGATTAAAGTATGGAATTAGGGACTAGTCTTAAAGAAAAATTTCAAGATCTATATCAGAACTATTGTCATTTAGAAACCAGACTGGAATTAATAGAGACAATTACTCTGGTTTATAACAGTTTTATATGGATCTATCTGTAAATCCAAATTTCATTTAATATCACCTCCGTCGTCACTTTTATTAATTGACGACCAGCATAACTAGCTTTATAATAATTGGTGGGAAAATACTAGCTTTGCTTTTTGTAAATGCATATCCACTGGCAGGAACTAGTATCCAGATAGGATCAAAATTTTACAGTTAGAGAAACAGTTCTGTTCTTATAGTAGTTTTAAAATAAACACAAAAGCTATATATAAACATTGTCTAGTATAAAATATATTGTTATTTTAAATAATTATTGAAAAATTAGGTGAAATAAAACTAGGGGAGGTTAGATATATTTGGCAGTTCAAACTGATTCTTGGAAGAGTATATTTGCCACCTTCAATTACATTAATTTGATGGTTCAATAAACTAAATGATGGATCAATTAAAGCACCACAAATAGAAAGTTGTTAATGCTTCTCTTTCTGGATTATTCTAAAATTTAGCACACTTTTTGTCTACTGATATCTGTGCTGCTATACAGATATACTTGCCAGAAAAACAGCCAAAGCATCATTCACCTATTGTAATGGTCCTCTGACAAACTAATGTATCCTGGATACAGGGATCCTTTGTGCTTTTTCTGTTTTCCATGTAGGAATTTTAAATGGTCAGAAATAGTGAAGATGTGCTGTTTCAAGGGCTGCATGGGTTCAAAACCTCTGCCATTTATGTTGGTGAGAAATCACAGCCACAAATAATTTGAAATGTGTTTTTTTCCCTTTCAAATTTCATCTGAAAACAAGCATAGAAGATAGTATTTCTGTCAATGTCAGGGGATAGGAATAAATTATTTAAGAAAAATAGTAGTAGAAAACCATGGCTAGGCACCAGCACATTCCCCTGCCCCGCCCCCCTCGCCCCCCATCTTTCTGTAGACCAACACAATTTATTTCAGATTTTCAGCTAAAATTGCTTTTTAAAGGGTCAACCTGGGATTTTTTAATTTAGTTTTGCAGATGAAAACTCTCAATGTCTGTGATCAAAACTAAAAACCAGAAAAATATCAGAATCCAAGGACACCCTAGGCTATGAGAAAACTTCCAAGATAATAGATGAAGGTGTTCTGAAACTGTCCAAGAACACCAGCAGATTCTGCAAAACAACTTGGGGGCTCTAGAGGATACAAACAAGACATTTTATGTCAAAAGAAGATGGGGTAATGGAATTTGCAGTATGGACAAGGGCCATTACTTGAAGATGTAGTTCTTTAGTTAAAGGTGGAACAGAAAAGAAGCATTTAATTTGTTACTCTTATTCAGATATTAGCTATTGAGTTTGTTTGACTTTTTTTAATGGACCAATGGCTGTCACGAAATTTTTCACAATTTTTTGGTAGATCTTTTGCTTTAATGGATGCTAGGGAAGACTGGGCTTTAATAAATTTACATGGAAGAAATCCAAAAGAATTAAAAGGGGTGTGTAAGAAGACATAGTGTACAGGGCTTTGTGAAGGTCTTTGCGGGGTAATCAAGTACTTGATTCTGTTCAGACTTGAGTCTGGCTTGATCTTCTATAGGACACTCTGTAGGCAGAGGAAGAACTCCAGCAGATTTGCCAGGCACAGTTTCCTTTTACAAGAAGTGTGCCTCTTGGATTTTCATGGCAGCCTGTTAAAGCAGGAGATCACATTTGTGGATCGGCAGCATTGTCTCGTAGGGCAACACTCAGACCTGTGGCCAAGGTGCTGACCAAACCTTGATTCCTTAAACACAGATTCCCAAAGTTAGGCAGACTTAACCTTTGCAAAAGGAAAGAAAACTAATCTGCAGCGTTTTGTACCCAGATAATTGTCAATCACCAGGGCGAATTATGGATTGACATGCCTATAAGGGAAAGATGTACCAGAATGACTTTGGAGGGATTTGTAGTGCCCTTAGCTACTGCTTCATTATTTTCATTGATCAAGTCTTGCCTTATGAGTCGGAACAACAAAATAAAGCAGTCCTGGGACAGTATTTAATGATGAAGGATGTGTGAGAGCAGTCTTGGAAAAAAAGAAGAGCTTTAAGTAAATATTTGTGGTGCCAGAATGTAGGGCAGATTAGATGCCTCACAATATAGAATATTAGGGAAAATATTTTTTTTGCATATGCTGTAATTTTGACTTCTACTGTGGGGATATTAATTAATTTCCTTTTTTTATTTTATTGACTCACAAAAGTTTGGACTTTCTAGCTATTCCTGAGGAATATGTGGTCCATCAAAGGCCTAATATAACATCTAAGTTCTTAAAGATAATTACCTTTCCTGTGTCCAATTTTGTTATGCATGCATGCATTTTTCTGAAAAGATGTCTTACATCTCCTGTATGTGTGATTAGTCTTCTGCTTTTCCAATAATTTGCTTTATGGTATTCCATGGACACAACACTGTTGTACCTCATTTCTTTCCGTGTGCACTGGCAATTAGCTTCTTGTCTGTGTGAATATATCTTATGTTTACTTAGCACCTCTTCCTCCGAGAAACCCAATTTATACAAGTATGAGGCTTTAGGATCGTTTTAGCACACAAGGGATGTGCCTTAGCCTGTTTCTTGAGACATTCGTATCTCATACAGGGCTTTCAGCTCCACATACACACTCTGGATGGTTGAGAAATTTTGTTGTCTTCTACCGGAATTTGGCATGAAAAAAAAAAAAATCAGTTAATTGGTTGCTCTCAGATGTTGGCTGAAATAGTCTACCAGAGCAAGTTACCAGGTGAGGTGAGGACCCCAGTGCTCAGTCTCTCTAGGCTTGTGACTACTAGCTATCCCTAAGTTCTCCAAAATACCCCATGTGTTCACTTTAAGAAAACAGGGACAACTTCCTTTCCCAGTGCCTTGCAAACCTTGCCTCTATTTGAAATGAAGGGCTGATCAGGTCCAGGAGCTCTGTCCCTCTCTCTGTCCCTCCCTCTGTCCCTAAGTCTCCCTTAGCCACTGTCATTCTACTGCTCTTTGGGCTTATCAGCTGCCTCAATGAGGAGCTGAGGCTGTCTAAACAAACCCACACTAAGGAAATCCCCCTCTAATATTTAGTAATAGCTGGATCTTCCTTCATGCCAATGAGAGTGATTATTTATCGTGGTTTAGTTCTCATTATTATTCATGTGTTTCTGTCAATAAAGGCAACATTTTCTCCAAGTAATTTCCCAGTAAAACCAGCTAGGCTAAGCTCTTCATTATTCGAGCATGTCTTTGTGGCTGGTCCTCTCTTTTGGCTCAGAAAGGATGATTAATTATTCTACTTGATCTTCACTTATCATGGGAGTACTATGTAAATAATTTCAAAAATGTCCTGTTTTAGATTTCATTATTTATCTTCAGTATGACCTGAGTATTATGAAATGTGAGAATTGCATGTCTTTCTAACACACTTCTTAGATTTGAAAAATTTGCATGTATTTTTCTTACAGGTCTATGACCCGTTGTTTACTTTGTGTGTTAGTGATATATTTCTCTGCCTTCTAAATTAATTATCCTGGCTTCTAAATAGGAGCTTGCTATCATTAGTGTCTAAAAATTATGTCCTTAGCAATTCAGTGTGCATTCCTCAGCAATTTAAAAGATGCATTTTTAGAACTCAACTGGCAGAAATAACAGATGCTTTCTATCTTGCACATAGTAGGTAAATTCTTTTTTTGTTTTTCCAAATGTGAAGCAAAACCCCTTTTCTTTGATGAGATCTGTGGGCCACATGTGTTTGTTTTAGGGGTTTTTTTGTGAGAAGCTTCAGTGCTGTGAGTAGAATTTTGGTTCACGGGAAAGTACACATGGCATAAGTGAGAGGTCCAGTACACCTTGCAGGGGCACAGCTCGGCTGCTGCTGCTCGTGTCAAGCAGTCTCAGATGTTTTCTTAATGTTTCAACTCTGAATGTGCCTGAGCCTATTCAGTTCCCCAGATGGCTGTCTCAGGTTGGTCACACTGAGTCGCTTTAACATAATGTTTTCTGTCACTGTTGTAGTAACAGTTTGTATTGCTCTTTGAAGGCATTTACATTTTCTTTGTTGACCCAATAAAGAATAACTTATGCACCAAATGTTTATTAATTTATTTTTCAAATTGAAGGTACACAAATAAAACCAGGGAACTCAAAAGACATTTGCATTCCTTTATTCTTCCATTCTACTTGAAATATTAGAAAATTAATCATTCTAGTGAGGATTTGTAGTAGCTGAACTACATGTCTAATAATTCTAATTTTTTTCATATTTTCTTATTGTTGTCATATTTTAGAAGACTTTCTTAAATTTGGTTATAGAAAGTTTCTGAAAAATAATGTTTGGCTCAATAATACCCACCTTTTGTCTCCTGCACTTAGTTTATTAAGTTTATTACTTTATTAGTTTATTACTTTATTAAGGAATTTTTCTCAGCAGAACAAATATACTGTTTGTCCCTTCTTAGAAGGAGAAAGTCTTCTGAATTAAGAATGGATGCACATTTAGAACTGTTAATTTTACTACTTCTTTCATTATCTAATGCTGTAGAAGTTATGACGGTAATTCTATGTTCAGCAGCTTTTCATCTGCTTTCTTAGCAAAGTTTATGCATTTTAAATTGCTTATGTGCTGGATAAAATCAAGAAGTATTCTGGAAGAGAGCCATGACACCTGGGCTGTACTCTTCAACTTGTAAATCTTAGGGCAGATTTACACTTAATTTAAATTGTTCATTATCTGGTCCTGTGAATTTTGTATTCCTGGTCTCTCCATGGTTGTTTAAAATCCTCTTTCTTCAGTATCCTTCTCATCTGGGAAGTGTTGCTGTGGGATTATATCTCCCATTTGCTTGGTAGGTGTTTTAAATATTAAACTAATGTTAAAAAGATAACATAAACCTCCTCTTCTTTGGACAGTGAACTCTGAGTGAATTTCAAGCAGTTTGCCTTAGGGATGCTCTAAATACACTTTCTTTGTGAGATCTGTTCTAATCATAGGTTGGAGTCTACCTTTAGCTAATATGAGGATTTCAGGTTTACTAGAGAGGATTCTCATAGTAGGAGGCACAAGAGGGTCCAAGTATCTGGACTGACTTCAAGGAAACAGGAAAAACAAATGATCAGAAATTAAGGACTATAAGGAAAATCAGAAATGTATCCTGTGTGACTACATAGGCCCATGATCAAAGAACAAGAATGTTCTCCTAATCTCTTGAGATAGCTGAGGCTAAATAACTCCAGAGGTTAAATAACTCTGAGGCTAAGTAGCTCCTTCTCCTGCCCTCCAAATCCTTTTTGCAGAAGACAGCATTTCAGCTCTTCCCCTTCTAAGGGTTTTCCTTTCCTGTAGGGTTTATACCTGTTAGTATAATAAGTAAATAAGGCTTCCTGCCATGAGATAATTACACATTAGCAGAAATTACAGTACCTATTAGTCAGAAATTTAGTTTTCATTCCCTGATGTGGCAATTGTCTGAGCATTTGAAGAGGCAGGCAGGAGTCTGAGCATAGGATAATGAGAAGAGCTGAAAGAAAGGGAATCCTCTGCTCTGATATGATGGAAGAATAGCAGGTATCCCACTGTGGGCAAGCGAAAATGATGGCATCCAAAGAGGCTCCTTGTACCCCTTTAAAAGCAGAATATAAACTGCAGTCAGATTTGAAGTTGGAGCGAGTAAAGTAAGCAAACGTAAATGGAAAATGGGATCTTTATGTTTCAAATGTTTTAGTTACGTTGTAGGTTAAATGTCTTGGTGCTGTAGTGAGCAGTGCATGGGGAGACCTCGCCTGTGTTCAGAGACAGGGTCTGTCTGCCTCTTCTGTAGGTTGGAACAGATGTGAACTACAGTCTGGGGAAACTCCTCTTCCTCTCTCCCTACCTTTCTTTTATGGGGATTTTTCTCATGCACCACATTACAAAAAAAAAAAAAAGAAAAAAAAAAGCAAGTTAGCTGTATTTTCATGCACTGCTCTAGAAAACAATAGCCCCCAAACACCCAAATATTTTGGATACAACCATTTAGGTTATAACCTTTTAGGTTGAGAAACCTAGGCCTGGCAGCCATTCAGCCCCTCTGAAACAATGTTCCAAGTAACCATTTTAAAAAGTCACATCTTGAAAACCCTCTGCAGGCAAAATGAGCATGGATCACGAAATCCCATTACACAGAAAATGGCCACAGATTCGGAAGCATCTCTGAAAGAGGTGATTACAGCTACACACAATATTAGATATAAGGCAAGATTTCTTGACTTGATTTCTGGGACAAAAGTTGAATAAATAAACAGAGTGAAGGAAAGGAAGGACAGATTGATAAAAGCACCACAACACATTTCTGACTAAAGCAGTTTGGCCCAATAATTTCTTAGCTCTGAAAAGCACAGCAAGAGAAAGAAATGGCAAACAACCATTATGATAATAGAAAAATAAATCTGGTAAATTCTTCGGTGACTTTTTAAAGTAAGAGCTGATGTCTTTCTTCTCCCTTATTGAGTAACTTGGCTAAGAAAACTGGAGGATTTTGCTATTCACTCTTTACACTGGCTTCTAGTCTACATGTTAATGTTTAGGAAATTCTAGGAATTCTTCCTCCCATTTGTTTGTAACTGGAGCAGATGATAGGCACAGATGGCTGCAAATTCAGCATTTCAGGCAGATTTTTTTCTTGGGTGAATGGATGAGCCTGCAGGTAATGTTTTTGGTGGTCTCTTACCTTCCTCCCGCAGAAGAGAACAAACATTGCTCAGACATCAGCAAATCTGAGAAACTCTGTGACATTATGAGAGAAGCATGCCAACTCTCCAACTGCCTTGAAAATGTTTCCTGATGTCTGAGGGACAGGGTAGAAGATCCGTGACTGAGCTTTGTGTTTAAACTTGTAATATTTCCCACACGTTCTCCACACCTTGAGACTGTGCAGTTATGATGTTACGCTAAAGAGTGGCACAGTGGGATCTGAATAAAATCTGTTTCAGATACATTGCAAAACTGTGACCTTCAGTTGCTGAGATATAAACAGGGCTCAGGAGGAGGGGGAATTGTTTTCCTTTCTGCAGACAGACCAGTGACTCGATGCAGCACTGAATGGATCCAGTAAAACTTCAAGGGCCGAAGACATGTAAGTGCCTGACCTATGTATAAGCCTTTAAAATCAGACCCTGCTTTTTATTGAAAGGTGACAATCACCAGAGAAAAGCTGAGGCATCAATATAAATAATAAACCAACATGATAAGTGAGAAAACTTTTTAATTCAAAGAAATGGAAGAATGAACAACAAAATAACAGCCAGGCGTAAGAGACAGCAGACCACTCCAGCACCCCAGCAGTCTGCCAGATAATTTAGGAGGGAAATTAAAGAAGAAGAGGCAGCCTCATCATTTGCTAAGCTTGTGAATTCAGCCTCAGAAATAAAGTAAAGCTTAATAAAAACAGATGATGGGGCAGACTAATTGTAGCAGCAAATAGGAGAAAGAGAATGGAAATGCATATTGATTCTTTTTTATTGAAGTAAGAGACAATTGTGCAGAAAGTGTTCCAATTCCTGAAGCTGATTAAGAATGAATAATATAAAGACTTATGAGTAATCAGAAGAAAATTATTAAATGCTAGAATTCATACCTTTATTTTTAAATTAATTGCTAGAAGTAAATGAGAATTTTGATTGCATTCTGGCACAAAACCAGAGGCCACTGATCTCAAAGACAGACTCTTTTGCAGGAATTCTGTGGGTGGAAAAATTTGTGAATTGAGTTTAGCGTCAATGAAAATGTTAAGTTTCCTAGGTCTTTTCTTTAATGGTTATATTTCATTTAATGAATTAGCAAGTTTTTAGTTATCCATAAGTGAAAAATTGAACGTGTTTCTTTACCATGCTGCAAGGTAATATGGAGGAGAGAGACCTGGACAGATTGTAATTTGTGCTATAAATGAATAAATGCTGTTGGTCCAGGAATATACATTATTAATTTGCCCACAAGAAGTGTTTTGTCACATTTTAAGATATATGCAATAAAAGTAAAATTTATGCTAGTGATGTAGTTTGAGCATACTTTCAAAATCTTTATAGAAAAAAAATCTATTTAAATAATGCATTGATTCTTATGCATATACTAGGGTCCTACTTTTAATCTTTTAGAGTTAAGTGGAGGCGAGGTTCTGTTCTGAATATTTTTCCTAATACATACAAGGTTGATGCTTGTGCTTTTTACAGCTCCAACAAGAATTATTGAGTATATTATCAACAGTTGTAAAAAAACATATTGCTGCTCCTTAATTCTCTTTGCAGAGAATGTCACAACATAATGGTTCAGCCGGCTGTTCTTGTCTGTCTGGTTTACCTGGAGGCTGCTTTTCTTCTAACTGATTTTTTTTTTTGAGTTATACATTTCCAAGATGCTTCAAAATATTTAAAAATTAGTCTTACAATTTGGGTTGTTAAGTGGTGCTGTATTCATTTTCTGTTTTCTTTTAAAGTTAGGGAGAGTAGTCATACAAACAAAATAGCAGAGGAATCTCAGAAGCAAAAGAAGAAAAATTCCTGGTATTCCCATCCTTCCATATGTAGAAAAGCCCTAGGATATTAATGGTCATTCTATATTACTGACATTGCATTAAAAAGACACCAGAGGAGCATATATTCCTCCTCATACAAAGTCCTGGAGGAATTGTCAGGAACTAATGCATCCTTCTTAGGCAATGCATCCAATAAATTATTTCAGGTGCATTTAATACTCCTTTTTAAATTGTTGTCTTGGCATTTTGTCCAGTCTCGTCATTTTGTCTCTCTCCTTTTCAAATGCTCTTAAGGAACTCAGACAAATTTAAAACATGCAGAATAGTTGTAATAAATGTTGTTCTGAGTGAATGAGATACGTTTAGCTTCCTTTTTCCTTAGAGGCCCAGAGACAGCAAAGCACCATAAAACATCTATGGGAGTTACTTTGTTAGGGTTACAGAAGAAAACCACAAATTTTAATTGGCAGGAACAAGCAGGCTTTTCACTAGATTCTTGCTTCAGGCAGCAGGGTTTTAGATGTGGCATTCTTTTTCAGTGTTGCAAGCATTTTAAAATAAAAAATATTTGGTTCTATTTCCAGATCTATCTCATTGAAACATTTTCTTCCTAGAGTGAAGAAAACTACAATGAAGGTATATTCCCTCATGTCTTTGGGAAATGGATTTTTTTTAAAAATTCCCTCAATCCAAGCCAATTTTACATACTTCCTGGATATTCTCAGTTTCTGTGAGGTGATAAGTGCTCCCCGTTGAAGCTCAGTACCTGAAAGGGCTATGAGATATACTATTTCAGGAGGTCTAAAGTTCTCAAATGCATCTTCTCTTTTTATTGGTCTTGAAGTGAAAATGTTTAACTCTAGTAATAGAAAGACGCCTTCATTGCTGCCCTAATTAGAGCAAAAAAGCTTCCTGGTAAAAAAAAAAGATCTGAACGCCACTTAGACTCTGATGGGAAGTGATTGGATCATCATGCCTAATTTGTCCATTGAAGTAAAAGCACAAAGTCAAACTTTCTGAAATGTTATCAGTTATTTTTTAACTATAATCAAGTTCTGCTATTACTACTTCTCTCATAAATTTTTGCAACTCCTGTTACACATAAGAACCTAAATTAGAGAAATAATACAGAAGAAATGGGGCTTCTGCTGTTAGAATTTTAAGAAATAAAGCAGAAAATGCAACGAAAATCCTTGGGGAGGAGAAGCCAATTATTGACACAGCAATGCTGATTGCTGGGAGTGGACGTGCACAGTTATTCCTCTACTGAATTCTGTAATAGTATCTATTTGTATCTATAGATTGGGCAATTTTCAGACACTCGTGCAGGCAAACATCACTTTCCAGAGGTAACTGATTTGCATGAGAAGCTCTGGCAACCAAACACAACAATATTGAAAACCAGTACGTATTGACCTTTGCACACAGCAGTCTTAGGTTTTGCTATTTCTAGGGCTTCATCAAATTAACAAACACAACTTGTACAGCCAAAGTGGGCTCTGGAAATGATCAGTGCCCTCAGAAGAGACTGTCACTGGCCACTTTCCCAGATTTTTTCCTCAAGTAACTCTCTACTTCTCCCCAGAGTTTTGAATTCTTGCTGTTCACTGGTAGCATCAGAAGAAACACAAACTTTCTTTCATGCCTAGATTATGCATTATTCCATTGCTTCTCAAGCAATTTAAGCAGAATATTCTGGTACTGGTATTACCTCAGCAGGTTGGATTTGGCTATTTGAGTGGTTGAGTTAATGTATGAGCATGAGGGAGAAAGAGAAACAAAGACTTCTTGCGAGAACAAGACTGCTTATTTTTTGCAGTAAAGTTGGATGTAGATGTGCCACTTAGGAACATGGTTTAATGGTAACAGTGTTAATAGCTGGACTTGATGAAATTACAAGTATTTTTGAATCGAAATGATTCTGTGATTTGTATCAGTTGAAATTTCTTCTGAATTCACCATGAGAAAACTTTAGAAACATTGGGAAATTGCTGAACAGCAGGTTCTGAAGAGAAGCCACAGCTCTGAGTGCTCAGTGTATTGGTGGCAACTGTTTTACTCCATGCTGTTCAGTGAGTTTAGCATATGAATAATGTTTGCTTATAATTTAAGCAATCGATTATTAATTCCTATCAAATTATTAATTAAAAGTCAATGGAACTCGTGAAATGATCAGAAGACTGTGAAGATAGCTGAGACAAGAATCATTAAGTTTGTACTGCTTTTAACAGAGATTTCTCTAGGTACCATGCAGAATAAAAATATTTGAGTGAAACAGAAGTAATGAAAAATATGTTTCTAATGTATTGCATAACAAAATCATAGATATCCTGTATTTTCTGTCCTCTGATGCTGTATTAGGAAAAGGAAGGATGGACTCCAGAACACTCAAGAAAACTTGGAGAGAGACAACTGTGTCCTGTTCTATATGACTAAATGTAGACCCACCTCTGTTTTTGTGTATGAGATGGAGTTGCATCTTCAGTCAGATTTAGTAAAACTGTGGTTCAGCAGATTTAGAAATGCTTTTATTGTAAATGCTGTATTCGTTAAATCCAAATGTATATTTGATTGAATAAACTGCTGCATCCAGGCAGGTGATGAGAACTAAATGCATGACTGTAGGCAGTTTGGCTCTACTGGGTACAGCAGTCTTCTGGAAGTTACCTCTTGTTCTGGAGGTGTTGCAAAATGGTGAATGCATTGTCTCAATGCCACAAAGAGAGGGATTACCTTTTTCTTTTTTTACCAACTATGTGCATGTCTGTTTCCATGAAAATTGCTGCTTTAAACTCCCGTTGTTACCCTTGCACAAAGAAATCTTGCTGCCTCAATTTCCTGCTGTCTTAATATAGCTGCCCTTAATCTTTGTTGCTTTCTCCATGTGGGAACCTAACTGATGATTTTGGTATTGCAGGAAGGCTAAAGAGGAGGTGGTTACTTTTAGTTTTGCTTCTGACTCCAGACAGGGTTCAGACCAAGCTTTGCTGGTGTGCAAACCTCATGAATCAATCCACTGGATAACTTCATTGCACTTTGTTTCCTGCTTATTTAGCCTGTGGCTGATTGTTGAAATGTGCTCTATGATACTTCTTTTAATGTTATTTATTGCTAAAAGGAAGTCTAATTTTTCCCTTTGGTTTCTTTCTATGAGTTAAACATCATGTTTTTCTGCTCACAACAATAATTTAGGTTGTAGGGGGACGTGTTTTGACAGGAACACCACACGCAATTTTAAAATTAAGAGTTGCAAAATTCATGACTTATATAGTATGACAGTTTTAGGCCTTTTTGTTCCTAAAAGACTGTGTAATGTGAACAAGACATTTCCTTTAATTAGCTATATTTACTGTTCCCTATAATGAAACATCCAAAGAGCCTTTAGTCTGCAAGTTTATATTGGCTGAGGGAAGGGGCTATGGGCTGCTGCTTCTGAGACAGTGCTGGTGTTGCAGGATGCTGAAGTGGCATCCCTGGTACATGCAACAGCAGCTAAACCTGCTTATTTTTTTCAAACTGCTGCCATAACTTTTAGTATTTTTCATTTGTCCACTCTTTAATGAAGCTAGCACAACAATTGTCAAGGTGATGAAGTGGTGAGCAGCACTTGAAAAATTTGTCTGGTTCCTTCCTAATAGCAATTAGGCAAGGAATCTGAATGCACTGCTTGTTTTCCTCTTTGCATAATCCAGTAATCATGCATATTTTCCAGTGTTAAGCCTTTATAAATACTAATAATAAGCTTCAGAAAACTCCAGAAGTGAAACCAAAGTAAAACAAAATGAATAAAATGATCAACAGAACAAAGAAGAAAAGAACAAAACTTTCAGATACAGAATAATATCTAAAATCATAAAAAGTCAAAGCGTGTACATGAGGAAATGAAAATACTTCCCCATTGTAAAACAAATAGGTGGCCTTCATAGAAACCTTGTAAGAATATGTTTCCTAATTAAACATCAAAAAATTGGGAACCCAAATAATGCTAAACCATTACAAAAAATAACAAAAAAACCCCAACAAACTCCCTCTTGTGAATTAACATAGGTGATCCTGGAATAAAATGAATTTTGTTTGTGAAATTCCAGAAAAAATTGTTCAAATTCTTCAGTATTTCAGGTGCTACATCTTTATCTTCAAATTCCTCACTTAGAAAACAGTGGGGCCAGCTGCTATATAAGCTGCTATAAAGCTTCCTCTGAAAAATAATTATGGCCTTCTTTTGGTCTGTAAAGGACTTTCAAACAGGCCAGACTACAATCTAGGAATGAAGTTCCTGAAGTGATTGGAAGAATGAAGAAATACAACAACCTGAACCTGTTTGTCAAGACATTCCTTACTGATTAAGGAATAATCTGAGAGAGGTGTAAAAAGAAAATCATCACCAACAGGATAGAAAGTCCAAGGGAGAAAGAGGAAGGCAATAGTTTAAGTCTAGTAAGAGAAGAGGAAGGGAATAGCCCAATAAGGATTTTATTTTATCAAAGATGGATGTAAATACAACAGAAAAACCCTTAGATATTGTCAAAATTAAAATTGCTCTTAAGATCAAAAGTCCCCTTGTGTGTGAAGAGAATTGTTCTGCTGGCACTGTTGATACTGTTGTGTGCAGATATTGTTGTCCTTGCTTATTTGTACATTTTATCACAAAGAAAATAAATTCATTAATAAATAAAGGTTTGTGATGCAATCAATTCTAATCTCCTAACAAAGAGACTGAGACATTCTCAGGACCAATATTTTTTTATTTCTTCTACTTTTCTAGTCTTGGTCTCTTAAGCTGCCTTTTTGCTGAATGACATGGTACAGGGTCTTCAGTTTGTTTCCAAACACCATCAAAGTGTTATATTGTCCTGCTTCCTTCCTTCCCCTTTCATTTTATTAGTTTATTAGTTTAATATATTATTAGTTAAATAGTCATATGATGCTTCCTTTTTTTCCACTCTGACAGTCACCTAAGAGTCAAGTTCTTTATTTCCTCCATATTACTCTATGGTTATTTAACAAAAATCCAAAAAGGTTCATTCATGATTGCCTGTGATGGAAAAGAATAGATCTCTATTTTTTAAATAAGAAGATACTTACTGGTGTCAATTCTTAATTTTAAGAGAGAGCTATGCTGCTGCTCTCTGAATAGGGATATGTAACACCCTCCAATTTGCAGTTACCCAGTGCGTCTGGGGCTTCTTATATAACAATTTAAAATGCAATTTATGTTAAATAAACAAAAATTTATTTTTCATAAACTGAAAAAACTAAGGTTTTATACTCGGTCTATCTTAGTTTCCTGTGCCTGACCAATAATCCTGCCAGTGAAATTTAGGGAAAAAGAACAAAACACACCAAAGCACAATATTTTATCCAAAGATTCTCCAAACAACCCAGTCAGTGATTTTTGAAGATCCTGAGTCAGAGCTACTGCCTTTTATTCAGTGCTGCTAAATAATTTTTTTTTAGCCAAGATTTTTTTTCTGCACCTCTTTGAATCCAAGTAGTCTTTAATGTATCCACAACACAGCTGAAGTACACATCTGAAGAACTATCTCTGTCTGTTATGAATCCATAATTTAGTATTGCCTTTCACCGTCCTTTAATTCTGAACTTAGCAAAGAAGATGGACAGCCTTTCTCTATTGCACTCATTGTTTATACACCTATAAACAAATGCACACTCATTGTTTATCCATCATATTTCTCCTGGTTCATGGCCCCTCTCAGATGATCTTGATTGCTCCTCTCTCCTGCTGTCCTGATTCTGTTACATTCTTCTGTCACTTTTTGTGATGGGCAGTGCTGGGGTTTGGGTGCTTTGAGGGGCTGTTTTGGAGGGAGTGTCTGTAGTCAGAGGGTGGCTGCCCCTGCCTGAGCACCTCACCTGGGGGAGCACTGCAGGGACTTTGCCAGCAGCAAAGTCTGGAATCTGGAGACCTCTCTGAGGAGAGTGAGGGCCAGAGGGCATGCACAGATCTTCTGGAGAGGGGAGAAAGGGGAACAGTTGGAGTGGACAGAGCTGCCTGCAACTCAGACAATCCTAAAACTGAATGAAAAGAAAGACTTGCCCTTCTTACCAGTGCTAGGGAGAGGATTGCATATAAACTGCTCTTACTTCTGTTCTGTATCCCCATGCTGCTTTTTTATTTTTCCATTATTATGTTAATTTGCATTCAGATCAAGTATGCCATTTTAGTGATCTTGGCTGACATAGACAAAGGTGTCTCTCTCTAAGCTGTGACTGTGTTGAGATCCTGCCATTCTTTTAAAAACTAAAGGATCCTGTCCCATTATGAAGAGCCTGGCTCCATTCTGAAGGCACATGGACACCTCAGTTGCAATGGGAGGAGGTGACAGTGGCAGCTGGGCTACCTGGAATTGTGTTTACTACTGAGAATTGCTGTGACTCAGTTTGTAGGTCTGTTCCCTGCTCCTCCCACATGCAACTGCATTGGTCTGCATTCTTCATGGTGATGATCCATCTCAGTTGTAGTGATTTTGGTTCAGCATAGAACTGTCCTGTAATTTCAATATGTGACTAAGGGCATGACATTGTGCTGTGGCACCCACTCTTCTTTAAAAGATACACTTATGCTGCAAAATTTCATAGCTGTGAATTTATCCTCATGACATTCATGGAAGCAGTCCAAGCCTTAGTGAGTTACACAAAAGTGAAAATCAGCAGTGTTCAGATGAAGCACAGGTCAAGTGTTCCCATCTTTCTCCAGTTTCCCTCCTCCCAAGGTGGTTTGTGCTTCACTGATGATAAGGAAGTTTCACCACCCTCTTTACATCTTCCCATGCAATTACCAGGCACCCACCTTCCACCTCAATCTGTAGTTGGTGGCTCCCTTGCCTCTCGCCCCCCAGAGATGCCAACAGAAAGGCAGACATATATATTATGTGTGAGGAGTATTGGTTGGTATAATTTGTCTTTGTTATGCTCTCATGACACACCCTCTGAAATTTATAAGCATGTTCAACATACCACAAAAAATTATTCTTCTGCCCTCACAGCACAGGCTGATTGTGGGTAGATATGCCTGCAGAAAACAAGGTTTGCATTGTACCAGTAGATTTTGTGGCAATACAATTTAGAAAGGTTTTCATTAGGGTTGGTTTTAAATTGTGACAGATATCAAATTCCTCTGACACAAATAATAATAAAGCAATCTCAAATGAAGAAAAAACTAACTTCAATTGCACAAGAAACCTTTTCTGGTATCGTGGGGTGTTAAAAGCAAAAATAACACTTTTTTATATCTGTCAAGATGTAGTCTGAAGCATGTTTTGTGTAAAACTGAGCTTAAAACTTTTAAGATCTTTCTCTAGAATTTTTTAAAGGAGTGATTGATATCTCTTATATGCACCTTGACTTCTGTTAGTTTATAGCAGAACTGTGGTTTCAGAGATACAATTAGCTCAAGTCTGCAAAATAACTTCTGTAGACGCAGCTGAAGCTTTATGTTATGCAATAAAATGAGATATATTTTAATTAGGAGATAATAGTGATAATACCAAGCTTTGTTTGTTAAGTAGTCAGAAGGTTCAAATGAGCTGTGAATTTTGAAGAAAACTTTGGCAGGAGATGAAAAACACAACAGCATAGTTCAGAATTCCCTTTAGTCTAGATGTAATCTCATTAGTGCTGTGCAGAAGTTCAAAATAAAATGAGGCCTGGACATTCTGTAGATGTTTGCTTTTGACATTCCTAATCTGAGAATGTTTTAAAAAAATAAGCACTTGAGTTTTTTAAAACAGACATTGAACTTTGTAAAAACATCCAGTTGGGGATGGGTGTAAGGTGCCAGAGACCAGGAAGGAACAAATGTGTTGCTTGTTTGCTAATCGCTATGGAGACATTGTGCCTGGGTTCTTTACATTAATTCATCAGTTTATTTGGCCCACAAATCTTGAACACATAAGTGATCTAGAAAGGCTTTTGTGTCTCTTTCACTGTCTCACTTCACTGCCTTTCTAGTTCAGGAACTCTTGCAAGCCAGATTCCTGCACCCTGCTCCTAGGGTTTTCAGCAGACTATATGAATGGCTAAACATGATTGCTTTTCAAATACCTGGTCTTTTTTTCTGGAGTGCTATCCAAAATGCAGTTTAAATGCATGAAAATTCAGTAGGTGTGTATTTTCAGCCACTCAGCAATATGTTTTATAGCCTTTCCTAAAAAATTAGACTTGCAATGATAATTTGCTTTTTAATATTTTTTGCTCAGGGTACTGTTCATAGGCCAGGGCATACCACTATTAGTAAGCTTGAGAGAGAAATAAGCTTACTTAGAAGAATTAGTGCTGCTTCAAAAACAGCTCTTACTCATCAGAAAATCAATCTTGGTTTCACTGTAGGTAGGTCCAATGACTGCCACCTTGGTGCCCAGTGGTGGCATGGCAGGCAACACATGAAAAAGGAATGGGGATTATATAAAAGTCATCAACATGGAGCTGAATGGATCCAAGATGCACTTACAGCTCTTGAGAATTCGTATTTACTCTTCTTTTTGCCTGTAAAAGAAACAAATGGCAGCAGCTTTACAACAACCAAAGAAAACCCTTACTAAAACAGGTTAAAAGTCATGAATAAATTTATGGAATAATAATAAAAAATCCATCTCAAGTTATTAAACTCAAAGATATAAACACTGTCTTGGTGAGACCTTAAGCCATAGATTGCTGGAAGCTGAGAGTACTGTGTTTATTGCCCTCTTGTTTCTGACACATCTGTTATTGTCCATGGGCAGGCAGGATGCTGGATGAAGTTGACTTTGTTCTTAGCAATATATTCTTACTTTTTTGTTGTTTTTCTTAGTGCAGAAAAGGAACATAAAAGATGTCTGACTGCCTGACCTCTTCTTTTCCGTGCCTTCAGGCATTTGCAACCTGACAGTTTCTTTACACTGCTTTATATGGGAAATAACAGCACTGAAATAATTTAAAACAAGTCCATGAGGAATAAAGACATCTTTTCAGTACTTTGGGGCCAAGGTTTTCTCTCTAGCACAGCACAGCAGATAAGTTTTGCACTCTTTTTTTGCATACACGAAAGTCAGTTTCCCCATTTTTTTCCTTGATTACATTAACACAAACAAGTGATCCATAGGCTCTGTCCAATGCCACCATGCATTTGCTGAATACAGGTTAATATTTTTGCAGCTACATTTTGCAGCTTCAAAACAGTGGGTTCTTTGGTTTTTTTTTTTTAGTGTCCTGGAAGAAAACAATGGGATCAGTTACAACTATAGGCAGCAAATAATTCAGAAACCACCAAGAAAAGGTCTCTGTTCTAAGCAAGTGTCTACTAAACAACTAATCATTAATCTAGAGTTTTCTGAGAAGTGTTAAGCATGATTGGCTCACAGAAAAGATGGATAAGAATGAACTTTATGGTCTCCAAAGACATCACAAGAACAATTAACCAAGTAACAGGAGGTTCAAAGTGTCCATCTTTCACTTGCACTTTTCTCCGTGGATGAGGACATTTACAGCATCCCTGTGACATCCCAACTTTTATATTACTTCTGTTTTGTGGGAACGTTAATGTCAGCCACTTTCCTCTCTTCCCAGATGACTTTAACACAAGAGAAAATGTGCTTTCTGCATCCCTTATAGTCACTAAATACCAGTAAAACTGCTGAAAGATATGTATTCAATAAACAGAAATGCACCTTTGAAGCTAGTCCCATCTGACAAATAAAAGAATAGACATGTCAGCAAGGCAAGTTTAGAGTACTTAAAAAGAAAAAGTGTGTCGCTACCAAAACCAAGGCAAGCCAGAAACTTCAAACTTGATTTAAATGAGGAATATAATCACAGAATATATTGAGTTGGAAGGAACCCTCACTTGCAGTGCAGAGCAGAGCAGGACAATCCCCTCCCTTGCCCAGCTGGCCATGCTGTGCCTGATGCCCCCCAGGATGCCACTGGCCCTTCTGGCTGCCAGGGCACTGCTGACTCGTGTTCAACTTGCCATAGACCAGAACACCCAGGGCCCCTTTCACAGGGCTGATCTCCAGCCTCTTGTTCCCAAGTCTGTCCATACATCCAGAGTTGTCCCATCCCAGGTGCAGAATGTGGCTTCAACTTTCCCTTGTTGAACTTCATGCAGTTTATGATTGCCCATGTCCCTGTTTTGTTGAGGTCTCTCTGCAGGTCCTCTCTCTCTGTTTTCGAGGGAATTGACAGTTCCTCCCAATGTAGTGTTGTGGGAAAATTTAGTATTCCTATGAGTCCTGTGTCCAAGTAGTTTATGAAGACATTGAGGAGTATTTGTCCTACGATGGAGCCCTGTGGAACTCCATTGGTGACAGGTCAGCAGTCTGATGTCACCCCATTGCCTATAATCCTTTGTACCTGACCCATGAGCCAGTTGCTAACCCATCACATGATGTGTTTATCCAGCTGAATGGTGGACATTCTGTCCAGAAGAAGGGACAGAATCAAAAACTTCTATCCTAACTTCCCAAACAAGTTTCTGAGAAGACAAATGGTGAAATTAAGGAAACTAAGTTTGACAAGGAGAACTTTCACATCATGATGCCATGCTGGTTGTGACTGATGACTGTGTTGTCCTTCAGGTGTTTTTCAATCATTCCTAGAATAATCTTCTCCAAAATTTTACCATGAACTGAAGTAAGATACTTGGACCTGTAGTTTTCAGGGTCATCTTTCTTGAAAATTGGGACAACATTTTCCAGATTCCAGTCAACTTGGGCATCTTCAGACTCCCAAGACCATTCCAAGGTCACTGATTCAGGCCTCAAACTGACATTAGCCAGCTCTTTGACTATTCTCAGATGAAACCCAACACATTCCATAGACTTACAGGGATCCAGCTGGAGCAGATCCCATACAAATAATGAAATTTAATGAAATTAATAAAATTACAGAATGTGAAAGCCAGGTTTTCCTTGCTCTGTAATTTTCTGTTACAGCTCTGCAGTGCTCTCTCCAAGGTATCCTGGGAGTGCTTTCCTCCCTCTTCTACTACAAAGCCACAGGTCAGAGGTGTCAAACTTCAACCTGGAAGAGAAAAGTATGTGTGCTTGGAAAACTCTTTGTAGGTAAGAGAGGAGAAATGTAATTCTCTCCTCATATATATGTCTCAATGTAATTGAGTAAACTGCTGTTTATCAGAACCATTTTTTTGGAGATTGTTTTCTTCATACCTTCTCCCTTTCCCCTGACTGCCCTGGCCTTTTTGATGGCAGTTTTAAAGTCACAATGTTATTCTTGGAGAATAAGGAACAACTTCTCCTGTTTTCAATGTAGATCCCTGTTTTCTGTGCCTTTTTTTTTTTCTAACTTGTGACGGTTTTAGGAAGCTGATAACTTCAGAGCTTGATTTGTTTTGATTGTTAACAAAACCACGTTTGTGTAATTCCCAGAATTTGTAGTCAAAGAGAGAGAAGGAATCATAAAACATATGAATATATCATGTTTATTAAATAATGAGACTCATCTGGCCAGCTTCTTGGTTGCAGTGTGATAAATCATGTGTCCTTAATAAAGAATAATGTTTCAGGTGCAATTCTTCTCTTATTGTCAAGATTAGTACAATTATTAAATCTATGTGGAGCTCCACACTAGATATTTAGTCTGCTTGCATTTTTTATTAGATTAAAGATTCTAATTCAAGCATAGTTGTAAATCTGAATACTTTTTGCTAAACAACACAGGAAAAGAAGCCTTTTTACAGAATCATTAAGCCCAAAAAGGGGAGGTGACATTTGTATTTGTGCAATATACTTAAAATATATATGATTTATATAACTTTCATAACAATTGATTGTGTTACATTTTGTATGGGTGAGAGACTTTTCAGATATTGCTTGAAACCAATTATCCATAAATATGCATCTCACTTGCCACTTCTCTTTCAGAGGAAAGATGTTTAGATCGCTCTTCACCTGACATCTTAAACACTAATAATTGTGAAGAGAGATATTGGTGTCTGGGTATATTATATACATGTATATATCATTTTTTTCTATCCTTAAATGAAACTTCTCTTGCTGAAATTCTGTATCAGCTTAGTTGAAATTCAGCTATAGCAGTTTGCATGCTGCTAAATCTAGACTGTAACCCACAGGGGACTTCATTAGTAGATAACTTTTTTTTCAGTTCAAAGATTTCACTTGAGAGTTTTAAAACTCTCTAGTTTGCTAATTAGCTTATCTCCAAGGACTGTATTTAACAGTGTACAAACCTTTTTTATTGATGTGGGCATTCACACACATATTCATTCCACTTACAGCATCGCCATCCCCTGTTGCATTCAAGGACAAATGTTTTTAAACTTTGTGTGACATAGAAAGGCTTTCCCTGGTCTATCATCTCTGCTTTTGCAGAATGACTCTTTTCTTCTAATGTACATGAGCATAAATAATCCAGTTTTAAATACACTAGTGTCATATATTGAATGTGTTAAGAATGAGAGTTACTGTGGCACTGCAAGGGATTTCCCACATGGTTACATTTTATTAAAGTCCGTTGTTAGTTAATTCTTATAATTAGAACAATCAAGTCAGTCCTTAACAGAATATTAATCACAAGCCTTGACACAAGACTGTATTCATAAAGTGTTGTGTTATTCTGCGGATTGCACAGTTTCCAGGCTGAGTAACCTTGCTGATCAGGTCTGCATAATCAATTCCAGTCTGCAGCAACCTAATTGTACAGAAATGGAGAGATTTCTTTTATTCTGTCAGGATTCATTGTGCAGTGGTTCCATAGTGCCCCTCCATGACTGAAGTGTTTCAGCTTTTCAGTGTCTGCTGCACAGGCTCTGGGTGGGTTGATGTTCCCAGCCCTGTCACCTCACTCCAAGCTTCTGTTTAGTGATGGGACAGACTCCATTATTCAAAGAATGCTGGAGGACAATTTTTTGTATTTTCGGTGGATGGTCTGACAAGATGAATACCTCAGAAGTCACGATCTTCTGTAGGTTGGTATTGTGCAATCAGTAATGTTTGAAATTTTTACTTCTTTTTTTTCCATATTTCAAACAAAGTCCTGAAAGACTGTAGTCTCTCAGTGAAAGTGTCAGTTCTTGGTATACAGATTTGTACTCATAAAAAGATGGTAAATACATACTAGTATGTAGTATGTAGTAAGCTTATTTATTTTCTGGTTTTACAATGTCATGTGTTCTAGTTTCTGTTCCCGTGAATGTAGAATCGATCCTTAGTGCATGTCTATAGGCCTTGGCTGTCCAATTCCAACTGGCTTGACTTACTGAGTTTTCTTCTTTTTTTTTTTTTTTTCTACCAAAGGCTATTTCAAAACTTAGTCAGAGGTTTCCTCAGGAAACACACCTGCATGCCCAAATTTTCAGTCCTTGTATTGCATCTCAATATTAATCTCTGCACATATGGGCAGTACGTATTTAGATGAACTGTTAGATATAAGCCAATGCAAGTGCTATCTCAAAATAGCATTTCTTCATGCATTGCTTTTCCTTTTTATAGATAGAGGAGGGCCTTTTAGGTCTTTTATGCTTTTCAGATTGGGTAAGCATTACTGATCTGAATTAGGTTAAAAAAATTATTATGTGTCTGTTGCCCATTTGTTTTTCTCAGAGATTGCATCTGGGAGAGCTGACATCTTTAAATGATCTGAATTTTGTATCCAGAGCAATGACTGAATGTGAATTCCCATCATTGTAATTTTTCTAAAATTCTCCTATTCTCTGTTTAGTTCTGTATTTAGTTCCTTATATGTGTGTGGACCTTTAAGCTCACCATGCTTCAAAGGTGCTGAGCAGATGGACCCCTGACACTGGGAAATCAAAAACCAAAAATATGCACTGTTGAATGGTCCTGAAACTCTTACAATTTAGTTCAAAATCTCAATTTTCAATGGTAGGACAAAGTCTAGGTCATCCTCTTTTTTACTGGATT
Source organism: Sturnus vulgaris (assembly GCF_052056855.1). Lineage (NCBI taxonomy): Eukaryota > Metazoa > Chordata > Aves > Passeriformes > Sturnidae > Sturnus > Sturnus vulgaris. The sequence continues at coordinate 65,860,293 of NC_142245.1, read as the reverse complement.
TGCTTGTTTTCAAGAGGAAAGACTAAGATTTTCATACAATAATTAATTTATCAAGCAGAAGGAAAAAGTGTTTCAGAATAAATCCCTGCTATACCTGTGGCATTCATTCTTGAATGTCTAAAAGAGTTCATCTAATGGAATTTAGCATGAGAAACTACTTCTGGTATATTTTTTTTTTCTAACATAGTAATGTGAAAAAGTGCATTAAGAATTCATTAATATTGGGCATTCAGTAGACCATCTGTCATTGTGGTTTTGTCTGTTGTTTGGAGAAGTTTGACTTTATTGAGGTCAGTTTTACTTATGTATGCTCCTGTATCCTTGTTTTAAATTATGGCTTTTGTTGTTGGGGTGGTTACTGAATTATAGTCAATTGTATGACAGTCCATTCAGGTTTGGTAATGATAGGCTCTAGAAGGTAAGACTCAGTAGCTTGAGAATCCCTACATTTGATATTGTGTCTATCCATGAAAAGTAAGGGGTTTTTTTTTTGTAGGCTTTTTCCCTCTTCTTTCTCCAGAATAAAAAAGATATTAGCAAATTCATTTGTCATTGTTCTACAGCTGCCTCAGATTCAAGGCCAAAGTTACTGCTCTTTGTCTTTCATGCCTTTTAGTGCGCTGTAATTTCCTCTGCTCTTGAAGTGGAATACTTAAAAAGGTAAAAAAAGGTGCAACATAAAATGAACACTTTTTCAGTGAAGCATTCTCCTTACACTTTTATCTGATAAAAATTTCTAAACCTGAGAATCAAACCAACATAATTCAATAGGATTTATTTCAAGTTTGCTACTAAGTGGAGATCATGCTAACCTCTAGTTCTGGTTGCAACTACTCTGGTACAGTCTCTTAGTGTCTTATTTGCTAAGAAAAAAAAACAGTGAACACACAGGAAAATTAGCTCTGAAAAACATAAGCAGAGATATTAATAAATACCGTGTTGTGCACAGTTACTTTTTATCTGCAATACATAAAAAATTTCCTTGAAGGTATTCTTTATTTGTACTACTTAATGAGCAGATTTTAAAGCTAGTTTTTATTTATGATGTAGAACACATTTTTAAATTCATATTCCACTGAACTTGTAGAAAAAAGCTTTGCTATTCAAAAGTTTTTAGAAAGGAAATACAAGTGGTAGTGTGAATTTCCTAAAGAATTAAAACAAATACTTGAGTGAAAGGCTTTGCGTTATTTGAGTAGAATTAATTGTATTAAACTTGTATAAATCTCCACTGCTTACTGAAGAATTATTTTATTTGGATTTGTTCTTATTTGTGGATTTACTTTCATTAAGTGGTTAAGCTGTCTCCTAATTTAATCTCTACTGGAATAGAACTGAAAGGCAACATTTTTCAGGATTTCTGATTATACGTTTCAAACAATATTAACTACCAGTTTAGTCCTTTTCTGGTCTCTGAACTGTGGAAACTATTTTTTTTTAATATTTATTTTTTGAGTATACTAATTGCTAGAAGCTACTCCCTAAAATTTTTTGGATAAAAAAATATTCAGAACAGGGATAATTTCAGAGGAGTTTTTCATCTACAGCTCAAACTTCCTCCTGCATTCCCACACGTGCTCGAATATGCCAGTCTGTGGGACATCAAACTTTTGTCATGAATTTTTGTGTATTTGGAGAAAAGAAATATGATGCAGAAAAGTAGCAGCTGAATGTTCTTTCATGTGATATAAATGAAAGAGCAACCGCTACAGTAAATGTTGAAAAGTTTCTCCAGTTCATGCTGGGACCAGCCCCTGCTTGGATACAAATGTGCAGTTTCTGTCCCAGACACGCAGTCTGCTCTTTAAAACCTTTCTGGATCAATCTGCCAGGATGCTGCATTGCTATGTAAAAGAAAAGTCCTTCAGCTGTCTTCACTCATTTTAACCTACTCCGTTGATAAGTCTTTTCACTGAAGGCAAGAGGTCTTTGCTTCAATGTTGAAAACTAACTTTTTTGTTCAATATCTGGGCAGATGTAAAGCTTCCTCCTAGATGTCCTGGGCCATCCAAGTTAAACTCACTGTGTAACCCTGTTAATTAATGTGTCTGAGGGGTATTTCTAGGGAGCAACTACTGCAAAATCTAAAACCAGCTCCCAACTTGTTATGGGAAATGCAAGCTCCTACATTCTGAATGCTGCTGTGCCATGAGGGTCATATCATTGTCTAGGAGCTGACTGTGCCTGTTAGATGAGCTTTTTTCTTCTCACCTGGTCCCCATGTTTTCCCAGCAGCAGTGAAAGATGAAAGCAAAAGTGAAATGTTGTTTCTAGGTATATTTTAGGTACCGCAGTCTATGCCTTAATCGTCACTGAAATATTCAGTTGTAGTTCTGTATATTCTGTATATTCCTCTGGACTACTTTGTAAGCCCATTAAGTTTGCATGATTAGCCAAGACTGTGTCTTGAGAAAGAGTTCTTTTTTGTGCTTTTCTGTTACCAGGCAGTCCTGTTTCCAGCGATCAATGAGAGTGGTCAGCTGACAACTTCCTTTTCTTTTCAAATACATTCTTTTCTGTCAAATACATTCAAACATCTTTATTCAAATGTAAGGAAGCAAGTGGTGCCAATGCTTGACTGCTGGTAGAGATGAGAGACATCCTGCAGCAGAAAAAGTGGTTTCACTATTGTGCAGGCTGCTCATCTAAACCCATAATTGCACGCCACGTGTACCCTCGAGCAGCCATCTGACTGACTTGTGGGCAGACTCCATGCCATCTGAACAGATGGGCATGAGTGTAAGCTGACAAGGGAGCCCATATGTTCCTAAATTGTGAATGTTGAGGAGGGGATTCTTAGCCAAGAATATGCAGATGACTTTCCAAGTCTTACGTGATTGTCATTAAGAAGAGCTGGCACTGCCAAGTGAAGCTTACTCCTTTGAGTTGACTTTTGCAGCAGTTCAATGTGGAGTGAGTTTCTGGACAGCTTTTTATCCTGGCTGAATATTGGAAGTCCTTAGACGTAAATCTTGCTTAGAGGCCAGTGTGGATTTTCCACAACACTTTCAAGTCTAGTTTTTGCTTGTGACACGCCAGGAAAGTACAAACATCTGTTCTTCACTTATCTTTTTTTTTCTCCAGAGAAGAGAGGATTTGAGTGTTAGGATGTGAAGCCAGGCCAAGAAATCTCTCAACGTTTATTTTCTGTTACATGATCCTCAACTGATCACGACAAAACACAGATGAAAATAACCAATCTCAGTAGTTGATATAAACCATTAAGTCAAAGTAGATGTTTGAGTACTTGAAGACACATGAAGACACTCATAAAGTCATAGAATGGTCTGAGTTGTAAGGAGCACTAAAGAACATTTAGTTCCAACCTTCCTGCCATGGCCAGGGTCACCTTTCACTAGACCAGGCTGCACACAATTCCACCCAACCTGGCCTTGAGGAATAATTAAAATCTGATTATGTGTGACAAATTTTAACATGTTTGACTGTATAATCAGTTATCAAAGGAAAAAAATGAAGAAAAAAATCTTTACAAATTATATGATATCTAATTATTTCATTTTGTTTTATTAAGTAGTTCCTCTAGGAGATAGTAACTATAATCTCTAAGACATTGTAGTGAATAATAACTAACAAGGAGTTACATGTCTGAGGAAAAACTTCTCAACTCCTAAAGGAGAAATAATATTGCTTAGCTAAATAACAGATATTAATCTACTTTTAAAGTTGCATGAACTAAAATAATTTATGTTCCTCTAAAAAGAGTTGCCATAGCAACTTAAGACAATAAGATAAATCTATGCAAATGCAGATCTGTATTTTGATAACTCCAGTATGTAACTCCAGTATTTTTAATCCAATTAACAATAGTAGTGCTATTACCGATCTTTGTTTCTATTGTTCAGCTGGGAAAAAAAAAAGTAAAATGAGATCAATATGACAAGATATTTTACAAAATCTAGAACTATTTTGTGAGGAAAATGTAGGAATGATGTACATGGCAGCATGGCAGCAAATCTCTTGCAAGTTTCCTGTCAACAGAAGATAGGTTAGTGTGGCATTTTATCAGTACCCTTGGAACCCCACCCCACATCACTTGTGAGAAATAATATCTCCAACTTGGAACAAAAAGATGACAATCTGAGTTACAGTTGAGTAACTTGAAAATTAGTCATTAGTGGTGGAAATCTCTGATACATTTGCAAATAAACATCATGTATGAGCACTGGAACAATGTGCCACATTTCTTTAAAGAATCACATTTTGATTTGATTTGATTTGATTTGATTTGATTGGCCAAGTACCATCTGTCATCTCGGCAATGCCAGCAGGGTCCCATGTAAATCAGCACATTCCCAAGTTCCTTGATTGGAGCTAGCAAAGTGAATGGAAATCTCCCAAGCTGAATGCCTCATTTGAAAAAGCATTTCTTTCCCTGATTTGTAGTTTGTCATTAATAGCATGTACTGGGAGCTGAAACTGAAGTTCTGAAGGCTTTGCAAAGACGCCCATGCTTGCTCAGATCTAACACTGCTGTGTGAGTAATTGCTAGTTAGCAGCATGAGCATTTCCAGGCTGCTGACACTGTGAGCTTGACAACTGACAAGTTTCACTCACATGCCACAATAACCCACAATGAAATGCAGAGCAGAAAGCATAGATTTCAACTTAAAAAGAAGACAAAAGAAATGTTAGCAAATCTTTATTCAGTGCTGGTGGATCATCATTATCTTAGCTTAAGAAAGGTGGTTATAGGCAAGAGGGAGATTGCTGCTAAAGTAAGCACGGGCGTAACTACAAAGTACAGCTTTGCTGATGATTCCTTTGACAAATACTTCTGCATTGGAAGGGGGTTGGAGGGTTTCACTTAATGTGATGGTAATCTCATAACAATTAATATTTCATTACAACCTCAGTAGAAATACAGCACCTTTATGTTTGTTTTACTAACTTGATAAAAATTAGTGTAGTGGACAATATCCTTTAAACAGTTTTGAGCCTGGCATTCTTAATACATTTTTCAGTAAGGCTTTGGGGATGAAAGAGGTAAAGCAAATAGTGTTTTCTGAAGGGGATTAATATAACTTTTGCCAAATAAAAGACTTGTTCTCATTTTACTAAGCCAGGTGGTTTGAGGTCCTCCATCCCAGGAAAGCACCTTATCAGGTGCTGCACTACCACAGCATAGTAAACATATTTTAGCTTTCTTTATTTTAATGTTAAAACAGTAAACCTATACTCTCTGTCCCTTTGGAACATTCGCCTCATCCATCTTGAGTGCTCCCTGGTGAGAGTCCATGTTCTCTTCTGATTCCCTAGTCTGCATTGTTCTAATTTCTTTGGGAGACCATTTCCACATTTCCCAGATCACTCAGAGTTACTGCAGTACCTTAAGAAGACTATCATTGATTGACGAGCCAGAGAACAAGAAATAGCTACCTAATATTCAGTTGTCCTATTTTTTTGTATTTGAATTTTAGACAAATTAACATTTTAAACTTGAAATTACTACTTTCCTTTAAAAAACAGCAAACATGAATTTTAACATAATTAATTTGCACTTCAAAAGCATTTTTCTAACTTGCCAGTGATAGACTCATTCAAATGATTTGAAATAATTTAAAATCTGTTGATTCATTTCAAATTGGCCATTCAAAAAAGAAAAAAAATGGCAAGATTTAAAATTCCTTGCTGAATTAAAATATCTTGCAGAACAGGTATTGAAGAATACTTGTAGACTGCTATTTTGCTGGAAAAGCATATGAAAATAAGTGTCTTTTTTCTAATGCTGGAGGATGACCATGAGAGGCTAAGGGGTTGCTGACTTATCAAAAATACTATGAATATTTGCTAGTGTGACTGAGTTGTTGCAGAGCTCAATAACTTGCTTATGATGAAGACATTTTCATTTATATTTCCAGATTTAATGATGTATCTTTTAAAACTTGCTGTTCTTTCAGTTTTGAATGTTGCTGTCTTTTTCTTTTTTTTTTTTCCTTACAAGAAGGAACTCGTTATTTGGGCATCTTACCTGTTTCATTTCTGCATTTTGCTACATGAAAATCAGTGCTCATCTCCCCAAAGACCAGCTGGTTTAAAGCACAGCTTCCCCCACTCCCATCTGAACTGATTGAAAAGCTACAAACATAACTAATTTTTAATTACATAAAATGCAAATTGGCTAGGAGAAAGTGGAACAGGAAGAAGCAGAACCTATACACAGCTCTACCCTTGCCCACTTTCTGTTTGCAAATGGCTGTTTCTCTATCTGGCTTCAACCATCTCAGCAGCTTTGGGTTGCTGCACACAGGGTCTCCTGCCTGCCTGCCTGCCTGCCTGTCTGTTCCCAGCTCCTCCTTGCTCCCATTTTGCACCAGCTGGGATTTTCCCCCAGTGCCACCTCCCATGTCTCTGGAACATCTCTCAGTAGCTGTTCCAGGGGAGGAACATCAGTCCCCTCCTCTAAATGTACCTGTGTGGTATCTTCTCTAACAAAAGCCCTGTGTAACTGAGGACTACTCACTACTGAGAAATTACTTCTGCTTATTAATGCAACTTGTAGCTTTGCTTACCATTTCTTTTTCCTTTTTGGCTTTGGTGTTGATTGCTAATTCTCTTCTAATAGCTTGATTTTCCTTTTTTTTTTTTCTTTAATTCAGTCCTTTTTTATCCTTCAGTTTTCTTATATAGTGCATGGTAAATATGAAGATTTTATTTCACTTTTTTCATTCATGTTATCTAATAGATAAAGATCTCAGTTTTTTACATATTTTTTTCTGATTTCAAAACAATTCTTTATGTTTTCTGATCTAATACATAAAAGCAATTGAAGCAAAGCTCATTTGCAGCTTTAGAATGGCTGCAAAGTATTAAAGGTGGCTCAGGGTAGACTGCGTGTATGGTCACTAATTCAAAGATCTAGGTTAGTTGGTTATTTCATAGTTATTGCCTTTGGAACATCTCTAAGCTCTTGTGGTAAGGTTTTCTTTGTTTCATATCACAACAGAGGTTTTTCATAGAATCTTGTTGCCTATTTATGCTAGGATCTTGGAAATTCAAAGATTTAGGGATAAGTGTTTCTTCAATAACTGTTATTTCTCTCTCTATAATTTCATACATTTCAGAATTGAGATGTTTTCAACCATTACCTATTGAGACAAGCTCAGGTTCTATCACTAAAAGGTGTTATTGCCAAATGAAGTTAGGGTCTCCAAAATTTATGGTTGTTTTGAAGGCTGAAATCAATATAACTATCTGAGGTTTTAGGTCTTGTTTATGAAGGAATATGCTGACTTATTCTGTCTTTGAAAGAAGTTTTCAGCTTGCATCACAGTTACCATTTATCTGTAAAGCTCAGTGTTATTTAATTAAACCTCCTAAATATGAAGTTAAAAAAGGTCCAGCTGAGATGTGAGACTATTTGAATTATGATAGCAACAATGGGAATAGTAATACATCTTGCATAATGATCTTTGTTTTCCCAGGACATGGTAGGTCCAAATGTAGATTAAAAAGGAGAAAATGCAATCTGGAAGAGCATTGCTAGCAAGGATAGAGGGGTCATGGACTATGAAAGAAATCAAAATGAGCTCTGTTACTATGTGGCAGAGAGGGATTGACATGGTGAAAACAACTGATACCAGAGTTTGGATATCTATTTGAATTAACTGAAATTCAGCCTTCTGGAAGTGGGGTGTGCAACACAGATGGGTGGCCTAAATTCCTGCTGCAGTCTGTGGAGAACAAGTTACATCTGAATCATCGTTTCCTGATCCTGAGAGAGGTGGCTAAGAGAGAAGGATGATTTGCTTTCTGGAGTTGCCTTCTGTCCTCTTTGGACTGTAGAGGGACTTTGGAGACTTGTTTAGGCTAAGGGTCTAACTTGTAAACAGCTAAAATGAGATGAACTAGTATTTAAAGAAGGAAGCTGAAAAATTGAGAACACAGAGGAAATCAACAGAAACAGTATGAGGGCTGAGGGTAATTTCAGATTGAAAGAGAGAGCTCAGTATGGTTTGTTTTATCTAAAAGATGATTTACATGATTAATGTGGATAAATGTTTTCATGGGAAAAAGTTGCTGGTATCACAGAGCTCTTTAGTCAAACAGGGAGCTGCCTAACAAGAACCAGCAGCTGGAAGACAAAACTAGAAACATTTCAGCTGAAAATAAAGTGTGAATCATTAAGAATAAGGATGATTAACCTGTAAATATGATCTTGGCAAGTGTTGAATTGTCTATTATGCAGACTTAAAATCAATATCAGGCATTAAAATGTTTAAAACATAATGAGCATTTTACTTGTAATATAAAATGGTAGGTGTAAAATATCTGGCTTATAATACTAATAGATCAGATTAGGCTTTACACACTTCCAATTTAATGAGTAATCACATCCTCTTCTTTGTCATATTTCTGTTTGATATAACATTTTACCATGCTGCTTTTCGGATACTGTGATTTGTTCTTTGTTCAGCTGCTCTAGTAAGTTCTGATGCAGGATTTCATTAATTTTCATGTCTTTTTTTTTTTTTTTTTTTTTTATTCCTACATAAGATATAGCTAGGAACTCACAAGAATATGTTTGCTGTTTGGTGACATACTTCCTCATAAAAAGCTTCAATTTAAGATTTAATTTTAGGAATAATACCAGTAAATTTTTTAAAACCAGAATGACTTTGTCCTAAGCTTTGGAGCTAGAAAACTTCACCAGTCTAAAAAGGATAGTTAAACAATCTCAAGCTAAGCCTAAGTATAGCATAGGGCTTTTCCTATTTCAGCCTGCGTGCTGGCTCAGATCCTGTGATGGTCAAAAGGGCTCTGCTGTATTTTGAGCTTGGATTTATCTGCTAGTCAAATAAGTAAAGATTTCTGTTCTTGTTAGGAGCCTCCTGAGTGCCTGAACTCTTAAACACCAAAAACCATATAAAAATATGTCATCAACCCTAACACGACACTTGTGCTAATGATAACTTCAGGATGACAGCAACAAGGAAACCCCTGTATCAAAATACTGTTTCCCTTTAATTCCTCCCAAGGGTTGCTCATCAGAAATCTTCCTCAGATGTAAAGAAGCTATTTCATTAATTCATCTGTTAATCTTCACTTTCTTGTTGATCCCATGCATTCTCTGCATTAGGGACAGAGTTAGTTATCATACAGATCATCTTGCTTTGAGCCTGATGGGTAGAGCTGTTCTGGCAGGATCATTTGTTCCAACATGAAGGGCAGCTAGGAGAGGTTTTCCTGTGCTTTCCATGCCCCCCTTCCTATCAGCGTTTGCTCTTGCCACAGACACATATCTCATGTCTTTGCTTATGGCAGATATTGTGCATCTACCTTGTCTGCAGCAGTCTGAGTGACAGACTTGTCAATTCTTACAAGGAAGTCCAATAGTCAGTCCTTTCCCTAGTTCTGGTGTAAATCTTAGGCTTTCATTCTGCTGTCAGCAGATCATTCTGTTCTCCTTCAGAGCCTATCAGCAAGTCATCCTTATACCTATTTGGTTATGGTCCCTTATAGTCTTAGGCTTCCTGCTGCTCTTTTCCTTGTCACTCCGATTTTAAAGGTAGATGAGGAAAAAAAAGTCCACATATACTTTGTTTGATTTTATCGCTGACTGCTGGTGGTTTTTTTGACGAGGTCAGTCCTTTGTCTGTGTTAAAACTTGGTTCTCAGCCTGTGGAAATGATCAAAACAATGAGATGAGCTACAGCACTCACTTGGGAGACCCTTCTCCTATCTGCCAGCCCTACAGAGTAACAGGGAGTAAAATGCATTAATCTAAAGTAAAAGATCAAGGAGCTGCTCCTTCCTCATCAAGGAGCTAACTTTGCATACTGTTGCTGCCTGAATCATTTATGAAGAGAGCCACAGTCCCTTGGAGGATGTAGCTGAATGAGTAGCAAGCAGTTAATCTGCAAGATTGATACCATCTCCAACAGGGAAAATGGCACAGAATCACATTGTGAGAATGTACATATTTTGTGAAATTGCTTCTCAAGGCATATTCTTTTGGCATTTGCAATCCTGCACCAGTGTGTGTAGACTGTAATTGCACTCTCTCTGAATTTTGATATTTTCTAGTTCTTTTCTGTTATAACTTTTCCCAAACAAAATGGCAATATAAAAGAAAGACTTAGGGTTGAAAGGACAAACACTGAAAAATCCATGAGTGCCAGAAGTAAAATTACAAGTCTAGGTCAAACCATTTGGGTGTTCATGCAGTGCAGGTCTTTATTTAGGTGCTTTTTTCTCCTCCACACCTTTTTTCATGCACTGGATTTTTCATACACTGATAAAATGGACTCCTTTAAATGATCTATTCTGTTACTGAGCAATGAGTGACCATAAGCCTTATTTACTGATTGTCAGCAGCTTCCAGCAAGGACTCCAGGTGAAGTTTTGCCATGGTCAAGTATAACCCAAGAACTGTAATGATTTTTACTTTTTTGCCATTCTGTTTCCAACTTTTAAATCCAGATCTTGATATTTTGCTTTGATAGAAATATATTTGCAGTACTTTTCACTCTCAAGTGCCCTTGTTAAGAGTCAAGTCCAAATGAAGCTGACCAATTATTTGTACAAACTTCTTCAAATCTAACAAATCTAATCGAACTGGTGAATGCAGAGGGCCACAGGCAAACATATTTAATCACTTCCTGGGACACATTGAGAGGCTTTAAAACCTACATTGGAGAGGCTTTATGGAGATATTCTGGCTGGCTCCTTGATTGTCTCAGGTCTTTTCTTGCAGAGGGAAAGAATCTCAAGGCAGAGATGTAACTTGGAGCTCCCTGAGTTATCATATAGATCTTGGGTCATTTGGTCATTATTCAATAAAGAGAGAAGAGGAGGAGGAGGGGTTTTATTCCCCTTAAAGACTGTGAAAACTATGTGAAGACTTCTATGTAAGAGAAGATCTTAGCTTTGGGATCAGAAGCACTAACTGTTATAGTATATATATCGTTGCATTTCAGAGTCTAGTTTAATTTTCTCTTTTAAATGAATAAATGACTAAATATTTTGTTCACATGCATGGAGTGCAGCATGCTGGATATTCTCTAGCACTTCTTCTGCCACTAAAGAGCATGGTAAATCAGCATAAAAGAGGCCAAGCCAGAGGTATGTGATGAGTCGTGTAGGCACAGTGACAAATGTTCACCCACTGATGATTAATAAACTTCCTGCTATTTAGAAAAAACACCAATCAAATTTAAAGGTTAGAAATTCAAATATATTCCCATATAAATGTGCCAAAAATGTACAGGATATATTATTTACAGTGTAGAAACTCCTATGCAAATATATTTGGGTTCTCTCTTTCCTCAAATGAGCTGCAGTTGTATATCTGTCTTTATGCTTCCTGGAGATGAACTCTACATTATGCTTTTAAAAGATTAAAAATACATTTGTTCTCCATCATTTCTGTTAACTGTGGCACATCTTACTGAAATAATATTTTATTGACTGCTTTTCACAGTTTCCTCTACATGTTTTTCCACCACCATTTTCAGGTTTCTTTCCAGAACAGTTGTCTCAGAGAGACTCTCACCTCCACCTCAGAGCTATACACTGAGCTCCACACAGTGGAGGACTCCAAGGAGACGAAATAAAGCTGTCTTTAGTGACTGCCTTCTAGGAGGACAAAACATAATCAAGAAGTGAACAGACCCTTCAGTGGCAGCTGAAGATAGGCAGTTAAATCTTCAGTCATCAAAACACACAGGTACCTTTGGGCAAGTCAAAACAAGCAGATATTTTCCCATACCACCACAAAAACCTCTCTGTTCTTTAGATGTTTTGTATGTTTTAGATGTTTTGTACGTCTTTCTTCTTTCTCTCGTGAGTAACACTAACAGAAGTGACCGGTGCTGTTGGAAATTGCATTGTTTAATATCTTTTTTCATACCATGTGATGTCAATACCAATATAGGTTTCAGGTAGCTGAGCTAAATTTTTGCTGTGGGAATCTGGTAAATGCACTCCAGTTCTCATAAAAATCTTGGAAAAAATAATTAAATATTTTTCAGTGATGTGGGAGATCCTTCCTCTTCTGTGGGAGAAATCATCCCTTTTCTTTCCTTTCCTTGAGGAATATTTTAACACTACCTGCAGAGTATGAAACCAGAAAGGAGTTATTCTGGCTATGGGACTTGTTTTACTTGAGAATTGCACAGGGTAGTATTTTTCTTGCTGCCTGGGACTGACAAATGTGATTTTTTAATCCTCCAGCTGCTAATGGGCACAAGTACCTATTGTCATGGATTTGTGGACTTTATGTGAAGTGATGATGTTTCAAGTAAGTGCAGGTGCATGTTGTGGTTTGCACAAGTAGGAGCTGTGGCATGAGCTCTCAGGAGAGCATGAAGAAACCTCTGCTATTGCAGCAGCCTTAAATTTCCCCTTGGCTTCTAATTTATTTAAACTGCCTTGATTTACTCCTGCTTTGAGGTATTAATTGTGGATCTCTCACAATACCTGCTCTTGACTTTCCAAATTCAAGATTATTACTGTTTTGGTGTCAGTTATATATTTACAATGGCTGTAACTGGGGCAAGGTTGATCTGGCAAATGAATGCTGTGAATTTAGATATGAAAAGATTGTGTATGTATGAGAAAGCTAAAATATATTGATTTGCCTAGACAAAACAATGAAGGATTTTAGGGCAGATTTCTGGATTAGTAGTATTTGGAAGGAATATAATATATCTTTGTATTTCTTACTGCAAAAGTTTGTTGCCTTTATGCTTTGCTGCAGTATTTTTCTAGCTTTTACCAAAGTAAATTTCTGCAAGAGAGTTTAACTTTTGTACGTGGTATAGATTTTTTGGTGTATATGTGTTTGGTTTTGTTCTTAAAAAAAAATAATTAAAAAATAATATATTGTTGCCATCTGTTGATTTACTAGATGCTTGAGAAAATATAATTCTTTCACTGTTTTGTCATATTTTTTTTAAATGCATAACTATGGAAACATCTTGCTATATTTCTGAAGAATGTTGATGGAAAATGATAGAGATTATGTTGATGGATCTAATCTACAGATGTATACCTGTATAAACCTTGCTGCTAATATTGTAAGCTTTGTCAGATAGTGCTATAATAATCCTTTTAGGTAACTTGTTGCATCAACTAAATCCAAATTATTTTGATCTGCTATTGCTTTAACTTCCCATCTCAAGATTACCATAGAGCTGGCAAAGCAGTTTCCCTTTTTTGTCCTCAGAGGGAAGGGAAGCAGTGTCCTCCACTCAGCTCTCAGTCAAACTGATTAATCTTAATACATTTTCCAATTTCTGTTGATTCCTCTACGATCTGGTTGATACTTTGAAATTTATTGTCTGCTATTCTGTTTCTTTTGGCAGCCCCCTAATCCATAGCTTTTGCCAGCTCTCTGCAGCCCTCTGGGAGGCCCTGTCTACTGAAGCAATACCACTTTTCTGCCATCAGGTTTTCAGGTGAATAGGAAAGAGTTTTTGCAGTTGTTTTATATTTCTTTTGCTTTATAGTTGTCCCCATTGCTCTGTTGCTGAAGGCTAGCTCTGATATAGACTCAAAGGGAGCAATGAGGAATATAAAATGCTCACAGGAAAGGAAGGTACAACAAGGTTGACATCTCACCTTAGTCACATCCATGTACTGGAGCTGAATCTTGTTGTCTCTTTTGGCCACTGTCATGGGTCTCTTGAAGTAAAAGAAGTGAAGAGAAAAGTAACTCACTTTTACTGAACAGCTTTAAAATTTGCTGCATGCTCTAATACTTTCTTCTCAAAGACATTCCTCTAACAGCATGAATATGCACAGTGTTAAGGTGAGGCAAACCAATTTTGACACCACTTTCAACCTGGGAGTCTTCCAGAGAATGCAAGATAATCGAAACTCAGCCTGGTGACACTGGTGTTGCTTTACAAGGTTGGAAAAAGAAGCCAACTAAATGTGCCTGCACAGTTATAAATAATCCTCTGTGAAATTTGGTGTGCAATTTTACAACTGGATGCAGCAGACTATTATTTTTGCCTCCTGTATGTTCTGCCACTGATTATAAAGAGCTAAACAAAGATGGGTGTGGATTTGTTGGCCTATTTATTGTGACTATAAACTTAGTTTCTCTTTATCTCTCTATCATCTTTGCAGAATACTGGGGATGTCAAATAAGGCTAAAATTAATCACCATACATGAGTGTTATTCAGCATGATATATTGTGGTTTTAATGCATCAACAGCCTAGTGACACATCAAAGAAAGACTTTAGGAGCAATTTAAAGGAGAATAATGAAGGATTTTCTTGGATGATTTGCTAAATTCTTCCTAAGAAGAAAAAGCATAATGGGAAAAAAAAAGTATGTTTGGAAATGAAAGCTACCCAATAGGCTGATCGGAGGTAATGTCTTGGAACTGAATATGAGATAATTGTGAGCATGGAATGAAGTTGTGAAGAGCCTGTAGAGAGGGAGTAAATACCTGATGAACAATGCAGTAGATGGTAGAGCTGTGAGAGTGATTCAGAGATGTGACAATTGGGAGAAATGATCAAGTGTGATTACTATCTAAGTACAGAATAAAGGCTACAGAAAAAGCCTATAATATATATATATTTTAAAAAATATAAAATATATATATATAAATATATATATATTTTTTTTGTGTGAGATCGTAAATGGAAGAGTTGCTTCTTCGTAGAAAAGTTATGGAGAGAAAAGATGCAACATATAACAACGATGGTGATATCAGTACTATAAGACATTTGCTTTGAAGAGGATGCTCTGTTTATACCCAGCAGACAGAGCAGGATGGCAGTACTCATGGCTGTTGGGATATAATGTAGTGATGAAGGTTTGCAGAAAAATGTTGATGGATTCTTTATAGCTGTGTTTAACTTGATATAAAATAAATTATTGGACCATAGAATCATAGAATAGCTTGGGTTGTAAGTGACCTGAGAAATCATCTAGTTCCAATCCCCCTGATGTGGGCAGGGACACCTTGCACTAGACCAGGTTGCTCAGAGCCCCATCCAACCTGGCCTTCAGTACTTCCAAGGATGAGGTATCCATATCTTCTGTTCTTCACCAGCTTCACAATAAAGAGTTTCCTCCAAATATATAATCTAAACCTACTGTCTGCCAATTTAAAGGTATTACCCTTTGTCCTGTCACTCCACGCTCTTGTAAATAGCCTCACTTCACCCTTCTTGTAGGGTCCCTTCAAGTGACCACAATTCAGTCACCCTAAAACCTTCTCTTTTCAAGAGGGAACAATCAGATAGACAAGAGTATATTTAGAATTGCATAAGATAGGTCTACAGAATTAAGGTAGATCTTTGAACAGTCTGCAGGAAGATGATATTTACATTTATGATTGTAGATTAAATAAGCAATATTCCAAGCTAAAAGGGGATATGGCTGAGAACCCTCAGAATCTGGAAAAGACAGACATGAGATTTTCTAATGGAAATAATGAATATGTGGGACATAAAGCTGTATGAATAAATGATCTCGGGGATCTCTGAAAGAATTGTAGAGGAATATGACTTCTCATGAGTTCAAAAATAAGTTTTCAGTTCTGCTGGTGAAATAGACTTACATTTTGCAAATTATTTTGTGTTTGCTCTTTGTAATTCAAAATAACATTTTCTTTGGATAAATTTCTGACAGTTCAAAAAATGCAATGTATTTACAAATGAAAGCAATTCAATGTGAAAACAGACTATTTATGGTGAAATTATTTTAGTAAATAGTGTTTACTTTCCACATAATAGCCAAAAAAAAAACCTGGTGCAAAATTGCAAATATTTTTTCCTTGCTCTAATTGAAGGCAAATCAAGGAAAACAGGGTCATATCAGGAGACTATACACTGAGTCTGTGACATCAGGAAGTTAGTACTGGTACTGTGAACTGACTTGTTCCTTCTCTTTACAACTAGGTACACGTATAAAAAGACTCACACAATCATCTGGTTGTCAATGTATACATTGTTCCTTTGGTGCTGTGAAGATTAACCACGTTAGAGGTAGGCAGAGGTTTTTAATTTTTATTGACAGAAACAGAAAGGATTGATTATTTAGGTTTTTTTTTTAATTTGCAAATGCCTACCATTATATTCTGGTTGGAATTTCTACTTAAACCAGTGACTAACCAGCCTCCAAACTATCACCTACTTCATGGCCCAAGTGCTGATCTGGAATGTGTGTGGCCCAAATTCAAATTCTCTCTCAAACTTAAAAAAAAAAATGACAAGAGATGTAGTGGTGGCTTGGAACCCCCATTCTGTAAATGGAATGTCTTCACTGTCAATCTGTCTATATTATTTTCGGGTGTTAATGTCTAATTTCTATTCTAAAAAATATCTCTATGGCAGCTTATTTTATTCTACTTCAATTTAAAAGCTGTTTCTGTTCAGCATGATATATAGTGTTAAGCCTGCAAGCTGCAGAGCAATGTGAGCTAAGTATCCTAGGTATTAATAAGGTAAGATGCTTTATTTGCATGGTTCTATGCACTTAATATTATCTGCTTTACAATTCCACTGTAACGAACACGTGGTGAGAAAGAAGCTGAAAGGAGGCAGTTTGGAAATACAACTAATTACCGCATCTGAAAATTTATCATCTTATATCATCAGTCTGTATGTGTTGGAAGAAATCCAGCAGTATGCAAATTCCTTCATTATTTGCATTTTCTTGTTCAAAATAGCTTGTGAACTTTGATTTTATTGGTAGCGTTCATGAAAGAATCTAAATGTTACAATGTTGCAGTACAGCAAGGCTCTATTTGCATTATATTCAATCAGTAACTGCTATGGGGACTGTGCCACCCAACTTCTTACACATGTTCCCACATATTTTGCAAAGAAAGTGCTGTTTCTCCCCTACAGAGGGAGGAAATCTGGGATAGAGAGGTTAAGAGACGCCTGAAATCTCAGAGTGAATCAGAAGCAGAGACTGAGAGGGAGTCTAGGTCTGATTATTTATTGTTATCCTTTTATTCACTGGATCACAGTCTTGCTCTTAAATTCCTAATCCCTTTGTAAATAACTGGTGAGGTGACTGTTTAGCTGGTTTGGGCAGCTGGATGGAATGTGTTATTCGAGTGAAACTGCATTTTTCACACTCAAGAGTTAATAATGTAACATGTCTTACTGGGTGGGTGTTCAAAGTTTCTGTAACCAACAACTGTGAGAAGAAAGCCAAGACAGCAACTAAATCCTTATACTGAGACAATGAAAGTTCCAACTTTTAATAACATTCCCTCAAATCCTATTTTAATTTAACTTTTATTGAAATATTTCAGGAGGAGAGATTAAAAAAAAAACACAGGGGAAATAATTAATGGAAATAAAATAAGTAGACATCCCCACAGAAAGGAACAGCATTTGAGGAACTTTATGGCTACCTCCTGTGTTCTCCTCCTCTCTTGTGAAAATGCATTCTCTACAAATTTTTTAACTTCTTGAAAACTTCTGTTTACTTGTTTTAGCCTCATTCTCTGGTTGCACAATGGTGTGCGAATCTTTAAAACGAGTTAATTTCTTGTTGGCTAAGACATGAATGAATGGTAAATATCTGTTTAGTTGCCCTATAATTCCTCAGATTTACTGGCAATATGGGATATGGCTTGTGAACTGAAGAAGGTAGATCTGAGGATCAAATCTACCTGTAAAAATGATGGATGGTTCCTCACAGCTTTTGGCCCTGGCAGAGCATCACTGGCCAGCCCACTCCAGGGCAGAGCTCTCACTCAGCACTTTCAGTGCTGCTACATGTTGGAAAGCTGGAAGTTGGATAGTACTGACCACAGCAGCCTTGGCTTTGGGTCCTCTGGGCCAGGCACTGAGAACTGGCCCTGCGGGGTTTGCACTACCTGAGAACAACCAGAGCTCAACAGGGATGCAGACAAGGGAGCTATCCTGTGAAGAGCCTCTGGGAAATCATATAAGAAGCCACCATTATTGGGAAATGTAAATTTTGTTAAGGAAATATTGATAATTTCAAAATATCCCCCCAAACTGAATTTTGAACAGTAAACTTCCAGTAGGAAGCACACATCACTCTGGAGATAATCAATTGGTTAACCGAAGCCTTAAAAGAAGTCAAAGACAAAACCTTGTTACCAAGGAAAAGTTTATGTGCTAACTCACAACCCTCGATGAGATATGTATTATCACTGTAATCTGTTTATGTATTGTCTTTCACAAAAAGTGCAGCATGCCAAACACCTGGAACAGATTTTGTTTATAGTACAGTAGTGACATCAACCAAAGATTTGGAAAGACACTGTATTCCTTCTCAGCGTTACAAAATGTTACAAAATTGCTGCCTTTGCAGAGTTCCCTGCAAAACAGGAAATAAATAAATTTAAAATTGCATGCGAAGCAGAAAATAAATTTGAAAATAATATCAGATGCAGAAAAATATAGAATGCCACCTTAGAGCAGTAACTGAAGGAGATCAGATTTTCAGCCTAAATGTGTGTGAGTGAGGGCTGGAGAGTGATTTGAAAAAGTGATCCTCAGAGGAGGTGATCAGATAACATGAAAATTCATGGACTTTTTTGAAAGTCAGTCTTTTCAATTTGTGTTCAGAATTTCTATATAATAAGCACAAGCATTCTTGCATAAATTATGTTAAAAGTGTGTTATGAAGTTAGGTACCAAACACTGTGTATTACCATTCTTGGAGTTTAAAGACTTGGAACATAAAGGTCCATTTACTTTTTTATTATCTTCTTTTTCTTAATTTCCTTCAAGCCTGGAAGAGTAGGTAACCATGGAATTTACTCTTAAAACAGTTCCAAACAATATAATCACTAACTAAGTTTTTTTCCTATTTTGGGACAAATGGTGTGAATCAACAAAACTCTGCAGAAGTCAGCTTTCTACACAAGTTGCTGATAACAAGAAAGTGGTTAATAAGGAATAGAGGCTTCAGAAAGGACTTCTAGGGAGACTAAACCCCAGCCCTCTCAATTACAGGCATTTTGAGAAGAGAAGTTTGGCCTAAAAAGTCAAATCCTAGAACATATACTCTGCCCTTCTCACTGCACTAAATAACTCTCTTCTCAGACTGGAAGCTTGGCATTGATAGCAAGGGAGAAATCCAACTGCATTTAGAATATGAGGTCATATTTTGGGCAGCTTTGATATGGAGACATTTGGATGGTGAGATTTCCAACTGCTTGCAGGAATCAGGTTGTGCCCATTAATGCTAAACTGGCTCTCCCCTTTTCCTGAAAGAATGAATTTTGCTTATGTTTCCAAAGAAAGATTAACTTTGTAGGCAACCAGGGGCTGGACTTTTTTAACTACTTCCATTCTCCCTCACCCTCTACGACCCCATTCTCCAAAAGAGAAAGCCTATCCATTCTTGAAATTTAGTAATGTGGCCTGATTTTTTTTGCAGACGTAGCAGCTACCAGTATTCCTTTTACACTAATGTCATCTTCCTGCATCACTAGAATGTTGTTTTCACTATTCTCACATATCCTTTTAAATAAGATGAAACTACAGAACTGACACCTGCACTTCTCTAAAAGAAAAGCAAAAGTCCAAACTCAGACAGTGAAATGTTTTAAATACTACTGCTGAAGCCTCTGAAAGGAAATTTGCTTCATGCCTTGAAATGAACATGCCTGTGCTCAGATCCAGACGGATCACTTTGTGATTTGTCCCCCTATCTATGAATATTTACAAAATCACTGATTCTCATTTCACTTTTCCAAATGATGATAGGACAAATTTACAAGCTACCTTTTCCAGAGTAGGCTCACTCTTCTAAATACTTCAGAAAGGATATTTTTACTGTATTTTCTTGCTTTTCACTCAATTCCAAACTGAAGTTAAAGATATACCATTCCACTGAATACTTATCTCCAGATATTTTAAAAAACTTATTTAAATCTCCTTTTCTAATTGGATATAAAAACAGCCCCTGGTTACCTGAGGATTATCAGTGATTCACTGGTGTTGGAACATATTTTAACCAAATCAGCAGTGTAGCACTTAAAAATAAACACATGAAATCAAATGAAAGAATGGATTATTGACCAGCAACACATTCATCTTGCAAGGCGAAATCCAACAATAATCATTTGTCACTTCAGTTTGAAGTATTTAGCCATGATTTTTTAGATGATATTACAAAAAAACCTTCCAAGAGCAAAAAATGCATAGTCCCTCAGAAATGTAATTTGCTGCATTAATCTGGAAACAATTGTCTAGGTTTTGTAGCTTGCATCACGACTTCTTTTGAAGGTGGTGTGAATTGCTGCTCTCATAAGAGTGAAAAAAGTGTTGTACACATTGGAATCTTATCTTAATCCTTGTATACTTCATGTGCAAATATCTAAAAATATTCTCAGTTTCTATCTTGAAATAAAAGGGGATATAGAACAGAGGGGACTGTGTAATTTAATCCAATTTGCTGCTATTGCCAAACAAATCCTCTGAGCTCCATCTTTCACTTAATTAAAGTATTTTCCCTCTCTGTTTCTACTGAAGGAGGCTTCCAAAGTTTGATTTCTTTGTTGTTTAGAAATATTCTTCTCGCTTCTGGTTGAAATTTATTTATGGTCACTTTATAACAATTTGTTTTTACATTGACATTGACTCTAAGTTTGAATAGTTCCTTTTCCCTCCCTTCTGTTTACCTTTTGATCTATTAATAGAGAACTATAAGGTCCACTCTCAGACTTCTTTTCTCTGGGTGTATGATCCAGCCTCCTTTTAGTCTTCTTTACTAACATCAGCTCTCCACTTCCTTGATCACCTTAGAAATCCTTCTCTGTGCCTGTTCCAGTAGGAATTAATTTTTATTGCCCCTGAGAGATAAAGGTTGTGCACAGTATTTGGGGTAAGGTTTTACTGGGGCCTTGTGAAGGAGGATGATACTTAACAAACATTTCTTTTGCTGCATTATCTACCTCTATATAGTTAATACTGTCTTTTAAAATATTAATTTTTGGGCTGATACTACTGTTCAAATATATGAGCCAAAATACTCACAGTACATGTGTGTGTGGTGGTTAAAGAGGCAGGAGAGGTTTCAATCATCTTTTATTAAAACCAGATTTTATAGTAATTTACTTTCATGGGTGCAAGAAAATATTGACAACCGGAATTTATTCTGGACACATGGAAAATTCTGCAAGTGCAATTCAGATTCTGGCTTTTTGGTGTTAGAGAGCAATATCCAAACCCAGGCTGCTGAGTCTTGGACTATTACTTTTAGTTTAATATATGTCAGGAAAAGAAAGAAAGCAAAAACTCTTGAGTTCTCCAAATTGCAATGGCATCTGTTCAGTAAAAAGAAGTAATGCATAAGTAAATGAATACTATCAACATATGGTGACAGCTCCTAGATCTGTTTTGGCATGGAAGTAAAGTAGGAGAGGCTGAAGAAATGTTCAAACTAGTGGATAATTCTGGTTCAAACAAGCTCAGCAGGTAGTCACTTTCTGAGTTTTTTCATGACTTATTGAGATTTGTGGAAGCCATTTTCCTCACATATAGGAGTGAGGACCATCAGGTGAGGCTCCTGGTTGCTATCATTCTGTTTCTTTTTTGCTTGTGTGAAAAATGGTTTCTCTGTATTGGAAAGAGTGGCTTGTGACCTACCTTTCTGGCAGGCTGCCCTCCTGCTGACCTGCAGGAAGGAAAGGTTTAATTCATCTTCCTCTAAACCCAAGCACTCTGGGCTAGAGCTAAGGCTTTCTCTACAAAGAGGATTTCCTAGGCAGTTCAGCAGAACCCAGTTCCAGTAACCTTCAGGCCATGGAAGTAAAAATTAAAACCCAGCTTTTCCCAGCTGAATTAAATCCCTGCAAATCTCTGGGTCAGGAGTGTATGAATAAGTAGCCAATTTTTTAAAATGGGGCTATTACCTATATTCCTGATATTGCCTTTCTCTTGGAGCTGTCTTAGTTCTCTGTTGATAGCATCTCTTTGAGATATGTTTTTAGCTCATAGTCTGCCAAGTATTGATTTATAACCTGATGCTGGAAAAAGTCCTGGTATCATTGCTGCTGCCTGGAGCCTTGCTGAACCTAATTTAAACAAATGCCTTGATTCCCTTTCATGTTCTGTCTCTTTAGACATCTTCTTGGGCCCATCCTTTCAGAGCAGGTCCTGCTTCCTCCAGGCAGCACAAAGCAGTAAGCAGCTGCCTACCTGTGCTGTCACCCCACTATGTGCTCCCTTCCATCAGCAGGCAGAAACACAGACACATCTCACCTGCTTGCCTCTTGCCTCCTGTCTCCAAATGGAGATGCAAGTTTGTCAATGATTAACTGATTTAGCTGTTTTTTCTGGATTAACTGATTTAGCATGGCAGATCTGCTGAATGCTGAGTGGAAGTAAAATTTCATTAGCTTTCTTTCCTTTGTATCTTCAAAATAACCGGCTCAAATCTGTAAAAACCCTGTAATTAGCTAAGTGTCAAAGGTCCACTCTGCATCTTTTTTGAAGTTCTAAAGGCAATTTGGAGATTAAGCAAAGGTTTTCCAATTCTTATGGCAGTTCACCTTTAAACAACTGCTGTCTACTTACCGCTGAATAATTGATCATTTTACATGAGCTCAAGTACTTTTAAACTAACTGTGCTCAGGGTAGGTGCTCGTTTTGTAGGAGATTTATCAAGGTGGTCAAGTACTGATAATTTTTATAGGAAACCATAGGTCTAAGGCTGGCCCAGCTGCATTGCAGTTCTTGTTTGTTGAGGTTTTATTCTTTCAGGAATGGAGAAGAATTTCTGATAAATGGGAAAAAAAATTAAAAAAAAAATCAGAATGTGTCCTAATTGAGGAGAAAGGGAAGAGAATTCATGCTACCAAAATTCAGAAACTGAAACAAGGTGCTGGGGTAGGTTTGTAGGCAGGGCTCCCTGTGCTGTTCATGCAGAGTAGAGGTGCTAGCCTGCCTCCTCTGAATGTAGTGGCACTTAGGACTGGACTCTGCAGCTCAATACCTAAAGTTAGGGTGGTTTCTTTGCACCTGTCCCTCTTCCTATGCAGATATGTTCTCTAGAGGCAGGGAGTCTGCCTGGTAGAGAGTGACCACGAAGAAATGAAGGTTTAAACTATAAACAGATCACAGTGGGAGCAGAGTTGTTGTTTTAGTGAAAATTGAAATATGTTGTTTAGTAGGCCAGCCATCTTTTGGGTAAAGGTTAAAAGTGTCACCATAGGATACCTGTTTATGTATGGGCAAAAAATGCATTAATGATGAGATAAACAACTGTAAGCTGTGTATACATTATTTGTATACATACAAAACTTAAATAGCTTTTCTTGTCCTATTAATTTTCAACTTTGTGCATTCATATACAGGAACTCTCTTATAAGTTTCTTCAAGTCATTCATGATGCTCAGGGGTTTGAAACATGCCTGTGTTTGGAAAACCACCACTGGAATTCTGTGTCCAGATCCCTTTCACTGCTTGAGATGCATGTAGGGCATCTTTCTCCAAGGCTTCAATTCTTTGTATAGCTGCTTGTACTTGGACATTAGGTGTAGCAGATCAGACCATAACGATGTTTGCACTCATTTTGCTCTGATGGGAATGGCTGAGGGGAGGTGCAAGGCAGCAGGGAAAAATCAGAGGCAGCAGGGCTGGAATCTTGTGACCCTGAGCTGCTTCTTTAAAAGGATTTCTATCTTCTGAAACACCTTCAACACCTTCACTCTTCTCTTGTGTACTGAGTGACAGGCTGCATTTCAGGTGAAGAATTGGTTGTGCACGTCTGGAACCATTCTGAAATATCTACCCAGCTGTTTTTAAGATTCCTGTAACTTATAGTTTACAAGATGGGTTGAAATTTATTGATGAGCTGGAAGTAGCTAGATGCATTTTTTGCTTAGGAGACAGTAAAATTTAAGGTTCTATTAACAAAGCTGAGTCAATGACAGAGCTGTACAATAGATGGAGAGAAATAATTTATCCTAAAGGTCTAGTGAAACTTGTGTACAACCACTGCCACCCACAAAATATTCATTTTTACTTATATATTATAGGATAAAGGTGTCACAGGTTGTCACCTAAACGCATGAAGACTGAAAAAAAATGTGGTACTTTGCAATTCTGTGGTTACTGAATCTACCATCCAATGTGTAACCAGGGTAGGGAGCTCCTCTAGAGAATTTACTGTTACAGCATACTTTTCTAAAACCTGTTCTTACTGTCGTCTCTTTGCATCGTACCTTTTAAAAGACTAGCTTCTCCTGTTGTTTCTCTTGGTTTGTTCTGTTGTTCCCACAGTGTATGAGGCACCTATCTGGTTTAATTTAGTCGAAAAAAAGGAAGTGAAAAAATAGTCAGATTTATAAAGTGGCAGCTGTAACAAGAAAAAGAAAACAAATGTTATTTATATAAATAGGCAGTTTACTCTTCCAGTGCAGCAATTTGTGCTTTCTGGTGTGGCTGCTGGCTGCTGCCAGCCCTCCCAGCAGTGATTCAGGATCTCTTAGTCACTGAGTAGGGTGGACTGGGGATTTCTGCTGGCTGGCACATCAGAGCAAAAGGATTATATCTGGCTAAAACCACTTTGAAATATCAGAAATGTAGGATGATGCAGGGAAGCTGACCAGTGCTTTTTGAATTAATGAGAATTCAGAAGCAAAGATGGGAGATACCAGTGTATTTTTTTACAATGACTTGGTCAGAATATTGCAGCAGCTGTAAGCCTGGGCAAAGTTTGACCTACTGTGTCATCAGAGCTGTATTTCCCTATTTTGTTTAGTTCATAAACAAACAAAATATTTATTCTGAAATTCCTGCAACATTTTATCATTGTCTACTATATGGATGTAGTCTTCTTGAGCCTATTGACTATTTTTTACTATGTATAATACAATTAAAGATATAGTTAGATGATCATCAGATTATTAAAAGTTTGCTATGTTAATTTCAACTACGACTAGAAAGAAGGCTGCACAATTGAAGTTTATGAGTGAGGTAAAAACCTCCCCAAAATTCCAAAAGAACCTCTAGAAACAGCATCAACCTCAGTAGTGACTCTCTATTTACCTTTACTTGGCAGCAGTATCAAAATGTAGTGTCTTCTGGTGTTGTTTTGATAGTAAATTAAATTTTGTAGTAGGTATCAATAGAGCTGCAGACAGAAGTGTTACAACCTTTAGCAGATATTCAGAAAGTGAGACCCTTGGAAAACCTGCCATATCCTGGTGGGCTGCATCCTAATCAGTGGGGCCAGCGGGTCAAGGGAGGAGATTCTTCCCCTCTTCTCCACTCGTGATACCCCACCTGGAGTGCTGCACCCAGCTCAGGGAGCTGCAACATAAGAAGGATGCTGGAGAGGGTCCGGAGGAGGCCACAAAGATGATCAGAGGGCTGGAACATCTCTCCTGAAGAAACAGGCTGAGGGAGCTGGGAATGTTTAGCCTGGAGAAGAGAAGGCTACATGTAGGGAGAGCTTAGAGCACCTGCTGGTACCTAAAATGGGCCTACAAGAGAGATGGAGAGGGACTTTTGACAAGAGCATGTGGAGACAGGATAAGGGGAAATGGCTTCAAACTGAAAGAGGACAGGTTTAGAATGGATATTAAGAAGAAAATTTTCACTGTGAGGGTAGTGAGGCTCTGGAAGATGTTGCACAGGGAATCAGTGTGCAATACCATGGAAGTATTTGAGACCAGGTTAGATGGGGCTCTGAGCAGCCTGGTTTAGTGGAAGTGTCCCTGCCCTTGGCAGGAAGGCTGGAGCTAGATCATCTTCCAACCCAAGATATTCTCTTATCTCTTATTCTAAATCAAAATATATTTTAGAAATATGTGTTAGTACCATGATCTTAAGCTCAAGATTAATTCTGATATCCCAAACCTTGCTTTCAAGAATTTGAAATATGATTTGTAGCTCCTTTAAGCCTAAAAAGCAATATTTCTTGGAAGAGGAATCTAGGGCCTCTTATCTCTAGTGAATTATTTTTATAATAGCTTTATCAGCTTTGTTATCTATATTTTGTCCTTCTTTCTGCATTTATAAAGAAAAACATAAGGAGGAGAAAAACATGGTTTTGAAAGACACAGTTCATATTTTGAGGGTTTCTAGATAGCAATCAAGAATAGGTAAAAACAGCACCAGAGCACAGAAAGTAAACCTGTGAGGTGTTTTTGTACAGCTTTTATTTATACGCTCAGAGAAAGCTAATTAACACTCTTACCATAAAAATACCCACAGTAAATAGGTTGGAAGTTATTTTAAAAGTGATTGCATTTTCTAAATGAACCAATATTTTAAGTCTTCTCCTGTCTTTTAGCTGCTAACCCCTACCCATAAATCCCAAACTAAGAATATTTTACAGTGGCTTGCCTGATCAAACAAAAATATCCACCCTGTCTTAATCTGGGGCAAAGAGCTTTAGGGATGTAAAGAAGTAGAGAAATATACCTTTAATTATACACACCTAGAAGCATTATACTGTCATAATTTACAAAGTTACTTAAATATTGCTTGTGAAATATTCTATATAAAATGAAAAATGAACTCCCATATATCTGTTTAAAGTTTGTATATGACATTCCAAAAATGCATTCAGTCATCATGGAAGGTGTAAATGACCTCTAGCTCTCACTATGACTCTTTGGCTATCTCACTGCTATTTCCTCTGCATTGTCTACAGATAATGACTGTGCTGTAGCCTTGCAATGATTATTTCCATTTTTCTTTTTGTGATTTATCCTGTATCACTAAGGAACAAAGTCTGTTTAAGTATATTTTTATTATCCTAGTCTAAGTCAGCTTTATGATTATGAGTTTCCATGGTGCCTGCTGGAAGTTCTTTGTTGCTCTCATTCAACAGCATTATTTTAAGTCATAACTTCCTATAATAACCAGGTGAATATATTACTATGTAAACAGCCCAAAAATTTATTTCTTTTCTCCATTAGATTTTAATTTGACATTTTTTTTTCCCCTTTAGAGGTTGATTCAGTGAAACAGAGCAAGATACAGTAGATGGGGGAAAAACGTGTTCAAAACTCTAGAGTGGCTGGTATAATATTGATTCTCAGATCGCCTGTACCAGAAAAGATTCCATTTCCTTTGCATATTTCCTACAAGTTGGTCTGAAAATGTACTTGACTGAGATCTTAACATTCAATACACACTGTTGCTAAACTTGCATTTTATACTTCAAAGTTCTGTAATTTCCTCATCTTTATTATGAATGATTTATGGAACATTCTGGTAAAGTAAACATTGATAGTATCAGGTAGTCCCTTCAGAACAAATGAAAATAATTGTATTTCTGTCAAAAGTAGATGGAAATAATATTAAGACAATATCTGCACCAAGTGCAACCCAAATTTTGTTATTAATGCATAAATTTTATTTATGTCTACAATATATTGAAATACAAATACTGTACACAGTAGAAATGATAATGTGTTAGAAGTTATGGAATTTTTGCTTTTATTTCTAGAAGGCACTGCATCTTACAGATGCAGTTAGCATGCACCAGCTGACATTTTTAATAAAACCTTTATGGGGAATCTGGAAGGGTGTTACCATGGAATAACTACAGATCCAGAAAGGATATAATCTGAGAATTACAGACGTATTTATGACACTCCTCAGTTACCTGTGGGCTTTCTAAAGTCTTCAAAGCAAATAAATTAATCATTCTAAGTGAGCAGAATATTAAAATAAGAGATTGCTGAAGTTAATTTTTTATCTTACTTTAGAAGATGAAATTAGCCTCAGATATGATTGTAGGCTGTGCTTGGAGCTTATGTAATTTGCATTTGATGCTGTTATGGGGATTACAGAAAGAAAAGGTTCTCCATATACTGTGCAATTTACCAAACTAGATATTGAAACAATCGGATGAGTCTGGAAAATGCACTCCTGAAAGGCTGGTACCCCTGCACCCCAAACCACGTCCCAAGTACAGTACAGTAAACTACAGCTTCTCTTTCTGAAATTGGTGAATGTGGAGCATTGGCCAGTTTTCAAAGAAAAGAAAGATCCTCTATATTTTTGTACGTTTTTATATATGGATATACTTAAATACACGTCTCTGTGTCTGCCTGTACACATGAGTCTGTTAGTTTGTTTAAAATTCTTAAACCCACTGGATGATATAATTCCCAGTTGCTACAGGAGAGCCAAAGACCTTATTAACCCTGCATATTTTGTGACAGTAGGTGACCAGGGAGAAGTAAGGTACTATTAATGTTTTAAGGGAGGTCAAGGCTCCTTAAAAGTACCAAAATACCTTCGATTTCTAAACTTTTTTTTTTTTTAATTCTTTCTTTAATGTAGTTTGTAGAAGGACTACTTCAGCATGGTGTTTTCATCTTTATCTTTTTCGGTTTTTACTTTAAGAATACTATCTTAAAACATTTTAGAAATGGAGCTTCATGCTCTACAGTCATTTGATAAGTTCTTACAGATCACATAGAAGTAAATGTGAATACCATAAGTACTCTTGCCTTCTCTTCATCAACGACAGTTCACTTGTATTTCTTTGACTGATTCTGATCTTGGTTTATGAAAATCTAAGTTAGTTCTTACCAGGGCTGATTATGCATTTTATGCATTCCTGACATGGGCATTGAGTATAATAAAAATTTGAATATAATTTAGTACTCATAGAATAGCAATTTAGATTCACGGTTTTTGTCTTAGTTTCTGTATGAGGACAACAGATTTTAAGGCTTATGTTTTTATGGTTCATTTCTTAGGTTTCATATCAATTTCTAGCATAGATTTTATAAGTTACACAATTGTAATGTAAATATTGTCCTATTTTCCCACCTAATTTTCACTAGCACTCTGCATATATAACTTTTTCCAGATAATTTTTCAGATATTCTCTCTTGCCCACTGACAGGTAATGAAATAAAATATGCTAGGTCAGAGCTTTTGCCCCCTATCCAATTTTGGATGATCCCTTTGAAAAAATTTATGACAAGGGATTGTTTTCAGGGTGGTGGAATTTGGAAACCTCTGTGAGTCTGTGACAATTAAGTTACAGAGGCTTGTCACAGATTTTTTTTTTTCCAAATTCAGCTTAATCAGCATAGAGTTGATAATAACTGCAGTTTGTAACAGCAGGTTGAGGGCTTCTTGGCATGTCTAATGATAAAATAGACTAATGCAAAGTGTAAACTACATATCAAGCCAAAGATTGAATGCCCTTATTATTTCATTCTGTGTTCCCCTGATCTGCATATAAAATAAAAAGCCTCTCTTCACCTTTTATTCAGAAGCCTTCTTGTGAGACCATTCTGCTCAATTTCATCACCCAGTTAATTACTTATCTTCGTTGCTATGGTCCTTGGCTATATGAAGGAATCTTCTGATTATTATTGCATAACTTGAATTTCTGCCAAAGTAGATCCACTGAAATTAATATCTTCTGAAATACTTGTATGTAATACTTGAATATATCAGACCTGTGACAATATTTAATTGGAAAAGACAATAGGATAAATTTATACATCACATAGAAAATGCTGAGAAGTCATATTTATTATTTGGTTCAAGCTACTTTAGATGTGTGTTTGGGACCATGCAAAAGATAAAATGAGGAATTGAACATTTCCAAATGAAATATCCTAACTAGATGCTTAAAATAGTGTAAATATCTCTAATCAGGCAGTAACAAAGATCATTTGTGGATCATAAACTAAAGAGGAGTCAGCATCCTGCCATTACCAGACCTGAATATACCAATATCTATCTAATCTATCTATCTATCTATCTATCTATCTATCTATCTATCTAGGAATATAGCTTCAGAATGAGCTATGCAATCCTGTAAAATTTATTCTGCAGTTGTAAGGCATTAAGTAGCATGCAGCATGTACTTGGATATGGAAAATGTGGGCCAGATGGAGTGAAACTGCTGGGAGAATGGTCCGAGATTAAAGGAGCCCGATTTTTGAGGAAAGAGAAAGAGACCTTGTTTGACTTGAAGAGGATACTAAGGGCACAGATGAAGATCTATAAGAGGAATAGAATAAATTTGTTTCTGTATTCCTGATTCATTGTAATAGTAATGACCTTACATGGTAGCACTGGAAAATTTGTTTCCCTAGTGTAACTGATCTACATTGTCCTTGTGACTGTGAGGTCTCAATTAGTGCATATTTTTAAAAATCAGTCTAAAGAGCAAAAAATATGTCAGGATTGCTATAAGTACACAGGTGACTTCTTGAGTGGTAGTCCAACCCTATGAATCTGTGAAAGACACCTCTTTGTTTAAACAAAACTAAAAATACTGAGCTATACTCAAGGACTGCGTGTGTGACAGAATAATTTTTCTTCAATGTTTTTCTCACTCTTTTTGCTTTTAATTTATATAAATTGTTTATTTTGCTACTTCATTGCAATTTTCCAGTAAGGAATGGAAAATGGCTCTCAGCTGAAGAGCAGAGGAAGCTGGGAAAATTTGCCTCTTTTATAGGATGTTTACTTGAAACTTTGAGGCTAGTGGCTCCTCACAGGGCTTTTGTGGCCTCATAAGTGAAGCACCATGTCTGTAATGTTATACTGTGGAAAATTCATCAGGAAAAGCTAAATTATATGTGGGGAAAATTATGTAAGAGTCAGGAATATTAAGGAAGATTCACTCTACAGCATTACCCTTGCATAGCATTTGAGATATTAGCACAGACTTATCACAAAATAGAGATGATCAAAGCACATCATAGGTTGTTTTCTTGCCTGTGCTCTTCTCACTAAGCACTTACAATTCTGCAGTTGTTAAGTGGAATTTTGTATTACTTCTAAGCGTAGGCATCTTTAAAAAGATGTTAGTTTCATATAAAACACTCTAGTTCTTGACCATAAATGAATTTACTTGGGGGGAGGTGACTTAGTACCTTCTGTGGATGGCTGGATTTTGTCCCTTTTTCATGATCCTTATATCTCTGCTTGCTCAAATTAAGTCTCAGTTCATAGATGTTCTTCCTGTTATCCTTTGTACATGTGTACTCATAGTGGTGATTATATAAATAGCATGGATCTTCTTACTTGTCTTGCTTTGTAAATTCTATTAGGAAAAAGAATGGCATTTTCAATGTAATCTGTCAAGAGGGAGAAATAACAATTTTTTTTTTTAATAATCTTTTTGCAGGGAGGGAGATGGGGAAAGTAACTCCCTTGATTCAATTTTAAACATTAAAAAATATTTCCAGTTTCATGCATTAGTCTCTTGTTGCTTTCCTTCCAGAAAACCTTGCTGCATGTGTAACAGCTAATTCCTTGAAAAAACATAAAGGACTAGGGTTTTTTTTTTAAATGTAGGATTTTTTTTTATTTCCAGAGAGTCTGGTCTGCTGTAGTTAATCTAATCTCAAGCTATATTGCTGTGCTGGCTGAGCTATATTCAGGGAAAGTAAAGAAAAAAATCAGCATTTTTAAATGCAGGGTAGAGATGAGATGACGGCAAAAAAGTAGAAGTCACCTTTTGTATCTGACACTGAACTAGCAAAGAGCATGACACCTGCAGTAAGGAGTTATCACTGTTTGCATTCAGAAATCTGGCTGCTCTTCTTGCTCTAGCAGTTTATATACCAATATAACCTTTCTGTGTTATAGGTGTAGAAATATTGATAATAATACTGAGAATTCAGGGAAAAAGTTGTTCCCTAGATTGGTAATTTTATGTCAGTGTAGGAATTGACAGATTTTATTGAGCTGAGGTTTGTCTTGCATGTCCTTCTGTCAACATTAGCTGGTGCAAATAGCTGGTTTGGAAAGCATCACAAGTCCTCGGAGGCAGAATAAGATAACTTATATTCCTCTTCATCACTGATCTATGCTTTTAGATGGATTGACTTAAGGCTGGAAATATTAAGCTTTATATAATTTACAAAAGCAAAGGTACTTTCCAGCAGTTCTCATTACTTGAACTACTCCTGTTTATACTAATATTCAGGTGCTCCTTGAATCTTTCTAAACTTTTTTTGTTCATGCATTCTGCTGCAAATTATTTTCAAAACGTTACAAAAAAAAAAAATTGAATTAGTTTCATTTTTATTTTTGGGATTGCCTATGTTACTTGTGAGAAGAACTGCCGAACTTTCTTCCCTATAGTACTGATTTTAATACATATTGCTTTTTTTTTGTTGCACTCTTCTTGTCCTAGAGACCTCCTGGTATTTTATCACTCTTCATAAGATTGTGTCCACTTGTACAATTCTTAGTATCCTTCCTTGAATCCCATCTACTTCTCATTACACAGTTTCTAATAACCTACATGTTAATTCAGGTGAAGATACATTTCTCATTTATAGGAAATGCATTGTAACTTCTTCAAAGGTGCTTTTCTCTAGTCTTTGTACAGTATCTTGTTTCCCTGATCTGACCCTTGCTGCACCTTTATTTTCACAGCGACAGTCAAATTCATTTTCTAAACTGATTCTGATGATTCTGAGTCTTTGCCGTTTGTATGAATGCGAGCAAACTTGGTTTTAAAAGGAATTGTTATTCTGAATAACAAAGTTAGACCTTGCACTTTAAAAAAAAAAAAGTCCTAAATTCTGAAATTATGGTTGTATAAATCTTCTTATACTTTAGTGGCTATGACTCAGGTATGCAATATTCTATTATTTTGCTTGCTTCTTTGTTTATCTTAGGATTCAGAATTTAACTTCATGGGGAATGGTAGGAGCTATGCATTTCTGAAAATATCATTGCTTTTCTTGGGATCACATTTCTCAATATCTTGAGTTTCTAGCCATCCCTCGCTGACACTGATGTGAGAAGATATGTTTTGGTAGTCTAGAAAAATAGGGAAAAGTGCTAGAAAAAGAGGGGTTTTTGGTCCCTCGTGTTATGTGGAACACTCTAAACCACAGAAAAGTATATCAAATCTAACCATTTATAAATCTTCTGAAAAACTGTGTTTACAGGATAGACCTGGACCTTGTCTGAGTTTTCTTTAATCTGATTTAATCTAATTCCCTTATTTCATACGTGTAATTCAACCATGTGAGAAAGAAGATGTAGCTCTCCGTGGAAAAACAAAATCACAGAATTGTTTAGGCTAGAAAAGATCTTTAAGATCATCAAGTCCAACTGTAAACCCAGCACTGCCAAGTGCACCACTAAACCTAAAATGTCCCTAAATTCCACATCTACCGGTCTTCTAAATATCTCTAGGCATAGCGACTCAACTATTTCTCTAGGTAGACTGTTTCAATGCTCATCAATCCTTTCTTTCTGTGAAGAAATTTTTCTCATAAGACTGATGTCCCTGAAATTATCTACAAGTGCCTAAATTTTTCTTTTAAACCTATGTGAACCCATGGGGACATTGGTGCATCATTAATAGTAGCAAGAAGTTGAGGGCAGTCATCTGTTATTTCATGTTTGTCTAATGTGCTCTTTCGGGAATTTTTCCAGGTTTTTCATTTTACTTTGTTGCCATAACAATTATATTACTACCCTGGGAAAAAAAATGCAATAGGCTGCAAAGATAAGATGACCTTCCCAAAATTTATTATCTTTTTCTTTTTTTTTTTTTCTTTTCTTTTTTTTTTTTTTTTTTTAGGAGTTAGAAATAGCATTTCAAGATACTGGATGTTAATTTTTTTTTAAAAATGCCTACCGCCAAAGCAGTTACTTTAAAGGAATGATTCAACATCATTATTATTAGAAATTATAGAATGACTAATGTGATTCTTTTTTTTTTTTCATTTTATTTTTCTTCCCCTTAATATTCTTTTCTACATTTGTCTTCTTTAATATTCACTGTGGAGGCCCAGTATACCCACGAGCGGAAGCGAAGCTGGGAAGCTTATGATTGCTGACGAGGCATCAGCATGTTTGCCAAAGTGTGTGATGGGCAATTATGTGGGTTAGAGTAATTTTTTTCTGAAATATTCTATTTGTGTTTTGTTGTGGGTGTTTTTTTGGTTTTGGTTTTTGTTTTTGAGAGGAGATTATTTGTGTCTTAGAGCAATACTAATGAGATTTTTTTCTGGAAAGGCAGAACCCGAAACCCATTACTCTTTTATTTAAAGGACTTGAAAGCTGAAGACATGGCACTGTGAACTCAGTTTAAGATTATTTCGTGCCCTGGACATTTATATCTACTGCTTGGTTGTGCCCCAGCTGTGCTTCCTCCTGGGGGATGTGATCACACAGAGAAGTGGTCTGGAGTGACTGGAAATGTCCTGCTGTACAAGTGTTTGTACGGTCCTGAGCCTATGCAAGCTCTGATGTACTTGTGCAGTCTGCAGCTAGTGCAAGCAGTGGTAGTTGCCATTTGTTATGAAATGGGCTGTAAAACCATAAAAAAGTTTCATTGAATAGAGGATAGGATGCAGAATTCAGTTAGAAGCCTTCCAGCTGCTGAGGCATTTCTTCCTTTCTCCCCCTGCCCTCTCCTCCCTTCTCCCTTGAGTCTGTTCAGGAATGTTCTGAGTTACATAAGTAATAAGCTCTAATAAAGCATAAGGGAATAAAATAATAATAATTTTAAAAGTTGATGGAAAAGAAGGGAATGAATCCAGGGATGTGAAAAATTAATATAGTACCAGAAGAAAGGAAGCAGGAGTAGAAAAGTCAATTGTGGCTTTTACTGTTAGATAAGGGATTATCCTTTTCCAATTCTAGAAGAAGAAAAAGAGGCAAAGCTTCCAAAAGACTTTAACTACTAAACCAGTTTCATTTTTAAAAGCAATTTTTAAAAAGTATGTTTAAAACAAAACATATTGAGGAAGCTGTGCAATGTTGCATTTTATTTACTGTCTCTTTTTCCTTTTTTTTTTTTCCAAAATAATACAACTAAGGCCAAGAGTACAATAAAGCTCTTATTTTATAGGATCATACAACGGTTTGAATTGGAAGGGACTTTAAAGATCATTCAGTTCTAACCCCTTTGCCCTGGGCAGGAATACCACCCACTAGATCAAATTGCTCAATGACCTATCCGACCTGGCCTTGTACACTGCCATGGACGGGGCATCCACAACTTCTCTGGGCAACCTGCTCCAGTGTCTCACCACCCTTACAGGAAATAAATTCTTCTGTATATCTAATGGAATTTCTCCTCTTTCAGTTTGAACCTATTACTTTTTGTCCTATCAGTATAGTTCCTGATGAATCATTAATGTAATTTTTAGCAGTTAGATTTGCATAAAATAATCACTTTCGATTACTACCTAAGTATTTTCACGTTTTCAAAATTCAACTTAATTGTTAATTATTTGTATTTTATACTTAAACAGTTTCTTTTACATGAGGTCTATGAATAACAGAAATTGTACTTCAAATTTACCTTACAATAGAGATAAATGGATCTAAGAAGTTTGATTGCTTGAAATTATTCCTGAATTTGTTTTGAATTTAGCAAATATTTCCATATATTGATGCTTCCCTTTATGCCCAGTAAATTAGGAGTTTGAATCCTCCTTGCAATTAATATTTTTTCACACATAGTGCTACAGATTATGCATGACTGAAAAGGTAGGTGCGTTTATGTTCAATTGATGCTATTTGGCTTCATAAAAGATATTTAAATACTCATGCTGCCAATGAGATATGCTGTAGTTAGATCACTTTATAGAGAACTGAGCTACATCAGTTTAAATTCATCTTTGTAGAGCACTGAAGGATGGGCAGCTCCCAATACTGCCTGTTGATATTGTTATGCTTCATGATGTACTTCATATTCATGGAGCAGGGACTAGGAATGGGAATGTACTGCATTGCTACAGCCAATAGATTATAATGTAATTTCTTTCTGTGGCTCACTAAATACGTAAGAATGTTGTACAAAGGTGGAACATACTCCGCAGAAAACATTAAAAATTTCTCCTCCCCTATGCTTGATGATGTGGATTCAATCATTTCAGGGAAGGTAAAAAAAACAGACTGGGTTTTTAGCAGAACAAATTGGGTGCCCAAATAAAGTGCTCTGTTGTGCATCACAGGCTCATGCCCACATCCTTCCCATTTCTGTTGCATTGTATTTTTAGAGATCCCTCAGTCGGTAAATAGTCTGCTCCATGTTTTTGCTGCCCATTTTGCTTCCCATTTAGGATCTAAATTTTAAAAAAGGAATCATTTGTGAAGCTATAATCTTGGCCAAGTACTTGCTACTGGTGGTATAGTTATTACAATTATTTCTTATTGTTATTATTATTCAGGGAAAAATTATAAATTACCTAAATCTCTAATGTACAAGTTTTCTACAAGTGCATAAACAGGCTCAGGAATCCTGTTATGGGGAAGTTAATTTGAAAGGAAGTGGGAAGAGAATTTAGGTATAGTTAAGTAGCAAATAAAGGTCAGCTAACTGGAGGTTGTGAATAAAATGAAAGGATGGGAGTAAGAAAGAAATGGTTATTTACTTATGAAAATTGCCATCTTTCTATTTTGTACAATACCTGAATCTGCTTATTATTTCCTATGGCAAAGACTAATATTGGCTTTTCCCCTTCTGTTCTCCACCCCATCATACTCTTCTTGTCTTTATTTTTTGCTTATAAAATTTTATATCCTCTTAGGCTTTCATATAATTCTGTTTACCTCTTGTGAAATAGGTTTCTGCGGGCTTATTTGAAAAGCCAGTTCTTTCTGTAACTACAATTGCATAGCAATAATCTCCTTTAGGTGGAATTTAGGGTATTCAAATACTTCTGTAATTTTATTAATCAACTTTTATAGCCAGATTATAGCAGAATTTCTACTAATACCTTTGTATTAGTTATTGAACTTGTTTCAGTCGGCTGTACTTTATCCCTGTAATTGCAGCCTTTTTTAATAACCTCATTTGTAGCTTTGTCCTTGTGATAGCCTTGCTCTTCTCTTGAATTTCTGAAATATTAACTCCTGCTGTATGTTTGAAGCATTTGTGCAGGATGTCATGTTGTCATCCTTGTCACTAAGGCATTACTAAAGTTTTAAATCCATTCATCCCACTGCTTCTATATGTAATCTACAAAATAAGCATAGGTTCTGCTTCTGCCAGTTTGTTGGTATGTATGCTTGTGCATAGTCATTTAAAGTTATCTCCAGGAGCCAGCCCTCAAGAGCCGGGTAATTGAAGCCTTTACCTTTATTTTTGATGTTTTCTAGTTTT
Source organism: Sturnus vulgaris (assembly GCF_052056855.1). Classification (NCBI taxonomy): domain Eukaryota; kingdom Metazoa; phylum Chordata; class Aves; order Passeriformes; family Sturnidae; genus Sturnus; species Sturnus vulgaris. Next base: position 65,823,283 of record NC_142245.1, on the reverse strand, counting down.
GCCTGATTTGTAGGAAGTGGCTGAACACTCTCCTCTGACAGAGAGTCTGTGTTATTATGTGCCAAATATCTAATGCAAGTTTTGTTCACGAAGGTGTTTCTAGAGCATTTCATCTGCTGTAGAAACTAAAAAAAAAAAAAAAAAAGACCATGCAAATGGCCATGAAGGGTTAAAGAATGAATTTGAGGGGCCTTAAAAATTCATTATTCAATGTATCAGTATAACTAGTATTTAGTGTCCGTTGATTTTCAAATTTTTGTCGCCCGGTCCAGTTGTGTCCCCTGCAGGGATCTTGCCCACTGGCAGCCCCTTGATGGTGGGGAAGTGTTGAGAGACAGCACTGGTGCAGTGTCAGCCCTGCCCAGCAGTGACCAGAACACTGGTGTGCTCTCAGCACCTTTCTGGGTACCAAAGCACAGTACAGAATGGGAGGGCTGCTGAGGGAAAATGAACTCTCTATTACCCAGACCTAGCACACAACTTCTTTAAACAGAGGGATCATCCCTCCCAAAGATCAATAGCATTAGGAGGTGGAAGAAGACAGAAAACTCTAAAAAGAGAATAAGATGGACCTTCTTGTTTTCCATCAAAATGTTCTCTTCTAAATATCACCTTTACATTTTCATTTCCTTCAGTTTTGAAAAATGAAATTCAAGCTGCTTATCCCCTAAAATACACTCAACAATAAGGACTATGCATGAATCAGAGCTTTGAGAATTTTAGCAATGTTGTTCAAAGGTCACCCCTGCCTCCTTGTTTTCAAAATGTTGCATCAATTATTAGGATGGAGACAGTACTGATATAACTGTTTGGACTGAGTCACCAGATTTATTGTCCTTTTTTACTTCAAAATCTTTGAGATACTTAGGTGGTTGAGATCTTAAACCTTACAGAGGATGCTGCAAAATGGTTCTCAATACCAGTGCTGGTGAGGACAGGTGTGGGGTCAAATGCTTTGTTCAGGCCTCTATCCTTCTCTTTTTTGGGATTTTGTAATAAGAGGAAAATGACCAGGTACTGTACTGTCTGGGCTAAACCCAGACATCTCATTTCCAGCTGTATGGCTGCTCCATTCATGCTTTTTTTTTCCTTTTGCAGGGTTTCAAGGTTGCTTGGGAAGGCACATATTCAAGCCAGAAAGCTTAATAGGCAGCAATAAGATGTTCCCACAATTTTTACCACCCTGTGGTATTTTTCCCTGCCCTCCTGATTAAAACTACCTCCATCTTGCAAAGCAATCAAAATACTTACTACATCTCCATACTGAAACTACCCCACAAGTAATTGTCTTCCTCTCACTTGTCTTTCTTTTCACTTCAGTAAATTACAACTTCATTCACTATTTTCACTATTTCACTTTCACTTCTCTCCGGATACTTACAAGCACTAAATCCAGTTGTTCTTTTTTTTTTTTCAAATAACATTTCTTTGAGAAACAAAATCATAGAATCATCCACATGACTGCCATGGAGCGTTTCCATTATGTATCGCTTTTTTTGCATACTGTTGTCAGTCCTTAAGTAATATAAGGTATTTTTTCTTCCAGAAAAATCCTGCATTGATTAAAATATTTGTATCTACCACTATTGGATACCTTCAAGAAGATGTGATTCAGCTGGCATGTAATCAAGGAAGGGTCTTTGTGAGCTGGTCAGCAATGAATATGAACATGAGGCTTCTGAATTGACAATTGTCAACAGGAGTGCTACTAAATAAATCCAATTCCCTTTGTTCTGGTTTTTCTTCTCCCTAGGGCATGCCTGACCACTGAGGTGCTGTTTTATCACTTTCAGTTTCATTGGCCATGGCAGATAAAGCAGCCACAGCAGCCGCTGGGGGAGATTTAGATTTCAACCTGGGAAGAATGGCAGGTGACTGGGGATAGCAGGGCAGTAACCAAACACATGGCAACGAGTGTGCCGTGTACTTGGAACTGGTGCTGCATGCATTTCTTTTGGACAAGCCAGTAGTTATCAAAGTTGCAGCAGTAGCAATCTTCACGCTTTCTCATGCAGAAGGGCGTTTTTCCATCACTTAAGTGCAGCTTTAACACACTTAAATGAGAATTAAGAGCGCAACCAGCAAGGGTCTGTCTGTACAATAGATTTCAATTAGATCCTAGTATCAGGCTAAGTCTGTAAGTCTGTAAATCTGTTAAGGCTATAATTAGGATTTATTAAAAAGAATTATTTTGTGGTTTTGCTTTCTTTGGGATGTTTTGGACTGACATTCTGGCTCCATTTCTTCCTCTATATTTTATAAACGTCCATGCATTCTGAGAGGATGATACAGATAGCCACTCTGAAACTCAGCAATGTATATTTTGGTGATCTATGTTAACATGGTAAATCATTGGTTCTTACAATAGATTGCAATTTTCTGCAGTGGGAATTAAGAATTAAAAAATGTCATTGCTGCTCTGAGAATAAGGCTGGGTTATCTATCAGTGCCAATTGCTGAATCAAGCCAACTAGCCAAGTGTTAGCAAATTATCCTTGGAAGTTATTTATACTATCACTTTGTCAAGTCTGACAGAGAAGTCATTTATTTAGCCATGAGTATGTGATAGCAACTTCTATTTAATTTCTTTCCCGTGCAGTGTGGACCTATTACAACCTAAATTCTCTGGTGATATTCTCTAAAATGTGCAAAAGTAGCACAGACTCTTGATTAGATTCCAGTGGCCTAAGGACAAAAAAACCCTATTGCTTTTCCCTGCAGCATGTTTCTCTCCTTATTGCATGTATGGCTTTTGCTAGTCCAGCGACCTTCAGGGCATTAAATACACCACCATCTTGGCCTGTTTTATTTCAAATGCTGTGGATATATAGAATGTTTTCAATTTCTGATTATTTCCTTTGAATCATTTTTTGGGGTGATTAAACATTTTAATCTCCCAAATATGTAGTCAGGTGAATATGGCATGCTTGAAAAACCAGCAAGAAACTGGTGAAACGAATGTGGGGTTTGGTATTAGTATTTCAAGAATGGTATTGATTGACAGATGGTGTCTAGTTCTGCATTACTCTAGCATGGGTTGCTCAGGTACAACCTGTAGCAGTGGGAATGAGGACTTCCTCCAAGGAAGTAACACAGATGACAATGACCACATTACTAGACAGACATTATGTGGTGGTTAGTTTCATTGGTATCTAAGTAAGTATGGGTATGCCTAAAGTAATTTTCAAAGCCAAGAATTTTGTTTTCAGTTTACAGGACTTTCAGGATCTGAAAAATAAATGAGCTTTACTTGTTGAATGTTTTCTGGAATAGTTTCATTGAAATTGATGAAACAGTTGTTTTACAAACTCTATATTAAAAAGTCTAAGAAAAATAACTAAGCTGTTTTGCACCAGAGGTATTGTCTTTTGCTTAGCTTTTAGAAGCATTTCAGAGGCTTTCCCCCTATCTGTCTGTAAACGGATGCTTGGATATCTGAATTCATTATGATAAAAAAGGGTATTTGGTTCTGCTTGCTTAGCTGTTGTGAAATGAAAAATAAGCACTCAATATCTGTTCATTAAGAGAAAAAACCTCAGTAAAATATAATCTTTCTTTTGTTTGCTGCCAAATATTTACTAGTTCCCTGCAGGATGCTTACTTATATTCTCTTATTTGTTAACAAATGGACATTCAGATTTTAAGAGCCAGCCCTTCAAAGATATTGAGTATAGGCTTGTCATTTGTTTTCCCAGGAAACTGAGAATCTAAATAAATATGAGGGTCTAGTACTCCATAGCTGAGACTAGGGACAAATTAAACAAAGCAGGATGGGTGGGAGGGAGAAATGCTGACAGAGAAGTTTAAGGGTACAGATTGATTCCCTCCTGATTAAATGAGAAAATTGATAATGCAGTCCTTTGCTACCAGGTTAATTCACCAGATCTTGCTTTTTAGCTCCTGTTCTTATAATAGGAAAAAGCTGAAAGGTAATCCTGGTTGCTGACATTTGCATAACCCCAAAGAAATTCAGTTATCTGAACTTCCTTCTATTGCCTGTTGAAGAGGTTATATACCTGCAGCTGTATGCAGACCTGCGCACACGAGAAGCTTAGTTTTGTGGAAATTTTTAGTTTTATTTTATCACTTTTGTTTATTTTTATGTCTACTCTGATATTTGATTCGGCAGAATTTTTGTGGACAAAGAAGGGAGGGTGGTAGCAGAGGATCGAATTTTGTGAGCTTGTGAGGCTGTAAAATTCATCTGGTAATTCTCCTGGTCACCTGTCTTGATGCTGTATTTCCATAGAGTTGTATCTGAGCTGCAGAAACAGAGAGCTGTTAGCAGAATGGCAATGCAGGATTTATGCCAAAAGAAAACACAGTCAGCTGATTACTGTGTTTTCTAAGACATACCTGTGCCACCAGATCATTTGTTGAACTGGTGGAACAGAAGGAATAACAAGTATCCTCCAAAAGTATGCACATAACTCAGTTTCAAATTCCCATAGAAAGAAATTTAAGTGCGACTCTAGATGGTATTCTCAGCTAAAATTTTGCTGTATTTGGAAGAGGCCCTAGACAGCCTGATAGACTCGCTCCTTGCTACTTATAATTGCCAGTATTCTGATACAGCCTAAAGTGTATGCTTATTAGATCTCTTCATTATAGGAACTTACTGTGGAAGCAGATTTTGCCTGAACGCCAGGATGGACACAAACACAGTGTACTTTATGCTGCACAGTGGTTGCTGAGACCCGGCACTTTTGGCTCTATATTTAGTCCCAGGTTCTTTGGTGACTAAATTCCAGAGTGCTTACTTGCCTCCCTTCCTTTCACATGTAGAAACAGGTGTCTGACTTATTTGTAAATGAGAGTTTCTGTTTCTTTGTCATATTTTTAACTCAGCAGTAACTAAGCAGAGCCCCAATCACATGTCTCAGTGTCCCCTAACAGACTCCCACAAAGAAGGCAATGCTGTCATAGAAGTACCTAATTAAGCTCTCTGGCTAAAGGCTATTTCTATTGGATTCATACTAGCACTGCCTGCAGGACAGCCTTTTGTGGGGAAGAAGAAGCCATGCATATGTGGAGGGGCAGCCAGCAGGAAATCATCTTGGGAGAAGAGGACCTAGGGGGCCAGGCTGGGACCTTGGTGATCTGTGTTTCATGTCTTCAGAAGAGCTGACCTTTGTGTGCCATCATATTTTATGTTCAGACTGTGTGACCCCATAAGCTTCCCTGTTTCAGTTAATATCAAATGTGTCCAATAGTTACTTTTTGTCATCAACTCAGCTACTGCCTAGAGATTGCAGCTGCTAAAGTTGTACTGAAGTGTTAATTTTTCTTCAAGGTTTTGTCGGAAACATCTATTATTTTATAGGGTTTTGTATAGATTTATTATCAAGAAACTGGTCACAACTGATGATTTCATTTTTTGAAAAATTCAAGCTAATTTTTCAAGCTTCAAAGAATATGCACTGGGATAATATTTTCTTTAATTTTTATTTTTTTTAAATCTTATTGGTAAGTTAAGATTTAAATAAATAAACAGCTGTATCAGCCAATGTAAATAAATAGTAAAATAGAAGTCCAGGATGTATAAATATTTAGTTTGGTACTAGGTCAGAAACACACTTTAAGATGTGCAAGAGTTTGAGGATGTTCTGATAAGTGGGGAAAAAAAAAAAGAAAAAAGGTTTTTTGCTTGTTTATGTGTAAAAGTGCTTATTTTTTAATTCAGTCTTTCTATTTACTCTGTTGAGAAAATTCTCTAAACATTTTTCTCTTGGATATAAAGACATGGCTTGATATTTTGAACAAGTTCTGGTTACCAATTCAGGTAAAACTCAACATGTACCAATATGCTGTTCTTTCCTGCTAATTTTGCCAGGAATGAGAATTTTTTGCAGAAACCTACCAACAACTAGGCCAGTTTTGAAATATTCTCTTTCCATGCTAATATTAGCTCAATGTGTTGCTCTTACTGGGACTGCCAGCTGATGATTCGCCCAGTTTTCCTTGTTAATTTTTATTGCACTATTCTTTCACTTTTCCATAGATTAAAATTTTATATAAATTCATAGCATACTGTTAGAAACTTTGACTTAAGACTCATCAGCTTTGCTGCCAAAAAAAGTGATGGGGAAGCATGAAATCAATAGATTTGAAGTTTTTTGCTTGGGAGGAAAAGGGTGTCCAAGTAAAAAAAAAACAACCTTTCTTATTCCTACTCCCTTTACACCAGGCCATTGCCAATTTACAGTATTCTGTTGCAAAGAATGGGTTCATACAGGGTCAGCTGCCTCCTGTGACTCTGTCCTACATTTCTGCTAGTTCAACACTTAGACAAGACAACACCTAGGCAAAGACTACAGCAAAGTCTATTGCTTTTAGTACAAAGCAATTATCCATTTCACTTAGACCTAATGCTGTTGGCGCTTGTCAGCAGTTGTTCCTTTAGGTGGCTAGAGATGGAAATGGAGGAGGAAAGGAAGAGGATACCTAGGGATTGCTCCCTTAACCATAACAAAGTCACAAAGCTGCAAACACACGGGGCCCTTACAGCTAATATTGATAGCTTCATCTGAAAAGAGAAAGGCTAGCATTAGTATTGGCAGCTGAAAGTGCTCAAGAGCTGTCAAAATTATGACAATTCGTGAAGCAATTACCTTTTTTTTAAATTAAAAAAAAAATCTTTTATAAGTAGGAGCCTATAAAATTTACTTTATGAGCCTTTTTTGAGACTTCAGGAGCTAAAAATAATAGCTTCTTGAGCTTGGTTTTAAGTAAGACACATAAAATATTGAGAAACTTTTATAAAGCTGAAGCAATTGGTTTGACAGAGTTTGACAGGGACAACACCACCCTCTTTTCATGGTTAGGAAAGCAGCTTGGGATCTGTTGCCCTTTAAATTGCAATTTTACTGCCAGAGGGTGTTGAGAAATACTGTTCTGGGTTAGAGTGTGAAGTTTCCCATTGTGACAGAGAGTGACCTGGCATCTCCTGTCAGTCATGCCTTAAATGAAAATTTGTGTTGTAATGTGATTTTTCTGTGTATAAGCCTGTTGTTAACTCTTGTTTATGTTTAAACCCATGATTGACATGAGACTTTTCCTTCATCCATCCATGGTCAGTTTAGCCTACCAAAGCAGTCATGCAGCTTTAAAATCAGAGGGACTTTAGCAAACATTGCTCAATAGAAACAATAAGAAAAATGTGAAATTCTTCTCTACCATGGTTCTGTGAAGCTTTAATAGGTGTAGCGACGTTAGTTTTGCTTTAAAAGGAGAATGGGCAAAAAATTTGAGATAAGTCGATAAAACAACCCCCTCCCCTCAAAACCATGCAGATTTATCTTGGCCCCTCCTTCCCCTGATTTAATTTTATTTTCTGTCTCCTGATTGCAGAAGCATTCATGACCCACAGAGAGTTTGATTCCCCTTTGCACCATCTGCATGCCATGCTAATATACACAGCAGACTTGTCTCCATTGTAGAGGGACAAATACATAAGCCTTCACAAGGTCACACTTCCAGAGAGGCAAGACAAAGGAAGGACTGGAAATGCAAGCAAGTACGTTCGTTAGATCTGGACTGTTATCAACAGGAAGAACAGGATGCAAACTCTGTTTTGGGAAAAGAGGGGCTGTCAGAGGGAGCAAGAGAGTTACTAACAAAGGGAAAGGGAAATCTGAGCTGGGGGGAGAAGGAAGCTGAAGATCTGTTGCAGTCGTTATCCCTTTCTGCTTTGCAGTGGAGTTGTATTTTTTGTTTAAATGTATTGCTTTCAATACTTTCAATGCTGTTGAAGGCTTCCTGCTCTGCATGCCTGGAAGGAGCTGTTCTTCAGTGACCCCACGTACCCTCCTGGTGTCCTTACAGCAGATTGCTGGAGGCTCTACCTGCTTCCCTCTATAAAGCTTAAAACAAAGTTAGAGTCACATGGCAGAGAAGCAATATTGTAAGATAATTTCTGGTGTGCAACTTGAGAGTTGTGGCACGAAAAGAAATACAGGCAAGATCTGTGCAAAAGGTGCAGAGGAACTTGAGATTGTCATAGGGAGGGAGAAGTTAGCATGAAAGATAAGGAGTGACAACACTCTGGCAAGACCTGAAGGACGAAGACAGAGAACTGACCATGGAAAAATGATTAATAACTGTAGAGGTAGATGTCTTCACAGTTATATTTTCTTAACAGGAAAATGGAAAAGTTAGTGGAAAAACTGAAGCAGAGAAGTGAGTGACTAATATGCTAACACAATCTAGCTTCAGAAACAGAATTATTTCCATACCATGAAGATCCAGGAGATTAAACAGAGGTTTCATTTCAATCTGCAGATGTTAGGGTTTAAGTCAATGGCTTAAAATTATGCCTGGAACATGAGAGTTTAGTGCAGTACTTGGGATGTCTCCTCTTGTGAAAATTTGTCAATGCTCAGAACTTGCCAATTGAAATAGCTGATCCCTTTCTGTTATTTTGCTTGGCTGGAAAGCAGAAAAAAGATTGGGGAAGGGAAATGGATTTTTTAACGCATATAGGGAAAATTCCACTTGCTCATCCACCCAAAACAAGTAGCTGTTTTGATAAGTTACAAATTTAAATATTTTGCTCAGTTATAACAGGAAGCATAGTCAAAGACCTTTTATACAGAATATTAATGACAATTTTATGCCAACTTAATTCTTGTGTTTGAATGCAGTTATTTTGCTGGCCTCAAAATAATACGGGATTTTGTCCATCTTCTTGGATAAGAGGTTAAGAAAGTGAATTTCTTAGAACAGAAAATGTAGAATTTTTTTCTTTTATTTTAATTCTAAATGAGAGGATTCCAGCATCTGTGTCCTAGGAAGTAAAAAACCGTGCAACTCTTTAGCCTTACAGTCAGTCTGATAACTGCTTTGTGATTTGAAATCCACTCCATTTTCTAGAGTCTATGACTAACAACTCCTAGTTATATTTTCACTTTTCTTTCTGATTTTAAGGCTTACAAAGCTCGGTTGCTGTGATGCTCATGGAAGACTGTTTTGGCAAATAGGCTTTAAAACCTGCCTTTTTGTGCAGCAGAAGGCATGACACTTGTGCTGACAAAAGAGATATCACTAAGGAACGAGTGTATAAAGGTGCCAGTGTGTGTTACATGGTGACTTTAGTTAAAGCTGTTTCTGCGTGCAATTACATACTGTATTACTTTTCCCTATGTAACATTTGTTGTCTTACTGTCCTGGTTTTATAGCAAAGCTTGCAATCCTACAGCCAGAGACACATTAAAAATCTAAATTATGGGTGTGAGGATGGAGGATGATAAGATCCTACTGCAGGTTGAAAGTACATTTCTTTTACTTTCTGCTAGACATAGACAGAATCTGGGACATTCATTTTTCTTTCCACAAAATAATTTTTTTAAAAAGACCATGTAGAAAAGAATGGGTTTTTTTTGCATTCTTTTCTTTTTTTTTTTTTTTCCCAGTGATACCACAGTAAAATTGGCTATAAGTAGTTTTGTAGCTGACAGAAAGTTTTAAACAAAATATGTTTTCAAAATTTGTATTGTATTTGATGGTCTATCATGTAGGAATACATAAATACCTGCATTATTGTGACTGTTATTACTGTTTATTATCATTACCTGTACTACAGGGTTTTTTTCCAGCCAAACTTGAACTGATTGGCCATATGGTCAGATGATCTTCAGTGAAAAATCTTAAGAAGGAGGTGAACATTTTCATCAGGGAATGAAAAGTGCAGGCAAAATATAATTTGACTTGGAAGAGCTTTAAACCTGCAATTTAAGGCATTGGAAAAAAAGTTCTGTAATTGTTGTTTCCAAAATGTAAAAAAGAGTACAAGTTTTTATTCAAGCTGTTTTCACCAATGAAAGAGTGGCTTCTTCTGCAAACATGATTCTGAACCATTAAAGTCTGGGCCAGACTTCACAGTTCAGTAATAGACATAGAGAATGGAAAGTATACAAGGAAAGACAATGAAAATTGAATTAGTTAATCATGAGAGTCACACAAACTTGGTGAAAACAGTTACTTTTACTTTTGCTTCTGCAATTACAGTTGCTTTTACATTGAAAATGCCAATGAATAAAAAGATAAATTGCTCAATAGTAAATTTCTGTTTGCTAGAGATAACTGGCTGGAAAAAAATTTAGTTGATTATCAAGAGCTGATGTTCTATGATTTACAAAAATACTTGCCTAGAATATGATTGTGTATCTCTGCTGAGAAATAAAACTGAACTGACCTTCTTCAGAATTCTGAGATGCACAGCCATAATTCCTCGCTGTCCTCTCTTAGGCATTATGTAGTCTTATGCATTATATCACGTCCCCAACATAATGCAAGTGAACAGATTTGAAGAATATAACATGATTTTATTTTAGTACCTTTCATTTCTTCATTGCATAAAAGCACTTTGGAAAGCAAGGAACTAAACTCTGGTCGTTGAATCACTATGTGCCTTGAAATGAAACATCATTTTGCACTCAGCAATAAACTGCAGGGAAACTTGAGTGCAAGAATAGAATTAGAGACAGAGAATCAACTGGGAATTTAAACAACTCTATTCACTCCATCTTGTTTGGAGGTGTTTTTGCAAGAATGGCCCCATTTCCAGATGTGATACAGACTCTACCGAGGTTCTGAAAGATTTCAAGACATTTTTTCCGTTTTCAATTTTTAGCCCTTGGGTTTTGGGGACTTGACCAGCACTGGATGTGTCAGGATATCTTGAGTGGTGGTGCTGCTAGAGAAATTCCCATCTGTGTTCAGAAGTGTTGGGAGTCTTGAAAGACAAGCAGTTCTTATACTGGATCTACTTCCATTTGCAGACCACAGAGGTCTGAAACTCATTTATTCCAACCTAAGTCAGAAGTAATCATACTGAATTCAGTAGGTATGACTCAAAGTCAAATCAGTATAAATTACATCTAAACCCAGCCTTCAAAGGGCTGGATAATTTCTTGTAAAGAGTTTTTGAAATTCAGAAGGCTTATCTAAACAGAAAATAAATGTAAAGCTTTTTAAAGTTTTCCAGTTACCTAAAGAGCTGTGTTTTGCATGAGAGAAATAAGCTAAGGGAAGTACAAACTTTTTACACAATTATTTTAAAATAACTTTGGGAAATCACAATTGTCTTTTTATTTTTCTATTGTCATTTCCTCCCAGAGAAGTATAAAGTTCCTGAGTCAAATTAATCTAGTTTGTTCTTCATTGTGTGGATAGGTTTTGCAGTAATTTTCCAGAGGTAAATATGGACTCTGACCGCTGTTAGGAAATATATTTTGTGTTTTCTTATTAACAAATCATCACAAAAATTACAGCAGCTACAATGTATCTATGAATTTGTAGGTATTGTTACCCCCTCTACAGGCAGTGGATGTTGAGTAGTTTAGACATTATGGATGCTGTGTATTTCACCTAATCTTAGCTGCTGGTCAAAACTCACTCAGCTCAGGAAAAGTGACACTTTCACCTGATACCTCATCTCAGACTTTGTTCACATGGGGCAGATCAGTTTGAGATGTATCTGTCTTTCTAGCTGGATGACAGAGGGAGCCCTCACACTTGCTGTAAACAAAAGCAACAGAGCAGCAAAGCTCCTTCTCAGGAAACTAACCATTCTTGCCCTCAAAAAGAAAGGAGAGAAAGAGATGCAATGAAAGCTCTTAGGGTCTTTATTATGCTACTGAATTTCCATTGGAGGGTCCTCAGCCCCATCAGAGTAGGGACGTGCAGAACACTCTGCACACTTATCCTTTGAAAGGATATCTGATATTTTTAGGATGGGTACACAAAAGAATCTGAAACCTAACTAATGAAGTAGCAGGCGATTTTGAAAACTTTAATCTGTGTCACCTTTCAGTTGGATTTCTGATCCATATATTCCCAAGGTATTAAACAGACCCCTCTTGGAGTGTTCTTCCTTCCTGAGGCTAGTCTTCTGTACACCACCGTGGCTATTTGGGTTAGTAAAGAGATATTGAGTGTTAGCAGCATCAGTCTGGCCTTAGAGAACAAGACACTGAAGATTCTATTTCTGGAAATATTCTATCACTAGCATAATAGACTCCAGTGGATACTCATTTGATTATACAAGTTCCCTTTAGAAAAGTGTTTTCCTGTGCAGGTGAAGAATTACTCTTTTTGAGTTAACAGCATATAATCTTTGTCACCAAACTGTTCTGAACACTATGGTCTATATGATGAACTATTTTATCTAAATAACTATCCTGCTAACCTTTCTCCATTAAAATATTGTCATGGTCCATGAAAGACTACAACAGAGTAACACTATCGAAAATGTAAGAGATGCATTAGGGATTTAAAAAAAATGGTAAAAGCTATTCTTATGTTATACTGTTAAATTATTTACTTTCTATGAATTTATTACCAAACAATAGAACATATGCCTATAGATATATAAATATAGAATCATCCAATCAAAAGTGAAGAAAAAGGGAAAGGTAAACTTTGCTTCAATCCATACTTCTTTCCACAAGACTTTTGATCAGCCATCTTCCATGACTTATTCTATTTCTCAATTGTCAAAATTATGTAGGAATTTCATAAAGATGAAAGAATGATCATAACAACTTAGTTTGTATTCTCTCCATTCAAAGTCAAGACTGTTTGAGGATCCCTAGAAGTACATCCTCTGGGAATCTAATGCAGATATAGGTATCATTTCAAGTGGATGGATCTGTTTTGGATAGTTCTAGATTATCTGGGGCTTACTTAGAAAGCAAGCTAGGACACTAATTTGTACAAGTGATGTTGCACTGGTATAAATATTCCATTGTTACCAACCAACATTGTTACCATTGCATCTCCCTTTGATGGTTTGAATATTCCTATCTTTCAGTCTAAAATACTGATACAATCTTATCTATGGAAGCATTGAAGCTGAACCATCACAAATTGCTATATTCCATTTTTTCCCTATTTGTCATTGTCCTTTAGCTATTTTTAATTCAGATGATCTTATCACTAAGTCCATATGAATTAATTTTTCAAGATATTGAAATAGATCAAACTTTCACTTGCTTTAAGTCACACTGTTTCCTACATGATTACTCCAGTAACTGCTTTTGCACGTCCTAAGGCATTCATGCTCCTCTGCAAAAGCGATTACCTGAGTCTCTGCTCCCTATTTTTTTAACCTATCTAAATTTAATAAATCTTTTCAATGAAGTGTCACTACATGATTTCAAGATGGATAAAATGTTCACTTGTGCCGTTTTGTAGGTAAGGATTGTAAATGGGTGCCCGAGTGCAGCAGCCGAAATGCCGAACGAATGAGCATTGCCTGCTCACTGAACCCCGTTTAGTTTGTCAGTGCTCCACGTCACTGTCACAAGTCCAGATATACTCTATTGCCATTTAGCAATTCCTCAGTCGATGAAGGTATTTCTAAATACAGTTTTGGCTTTCTGCATGTAGTCTTGAGTTCTACTTCTTCCAAGATCTTTCTGAATGCCTCATCTGAATACTGAATTTGATGTTAAATCAGTGTTAAAGAGAAGAAAATGTTCAGTTTTTCCAAGATTTTCTTGCTTTTAAATTTATTTCACTATACTTTTCTTTTTCTACCATCTTCAGGTGGATCATGAGGATGTTGCAAATTCTTCAGAATGAATTGTGATATCTGCATTTATGCACTACTTCCCTGGCAAATGCTTAGAAGTACTTAATGCAGGAAAAAGCCATCCTTTGTCCAAAGAAACAGAATTCTTCTTTTTTTCTTTCTCAGGGTTGTTCTATTTCTGAAAGTACAATGAAGCAGCAATGATCTTTCAGCATTCTTATGGTAAGCACGAGGACTGATGTAAGTCTTCTATGTTAAATCTCTGATTTGCCAAAAGCTATGTCTTGTAATGCCTTTTGTAGGGAATTATATTCACAAGCTGCATCTGAAGCCTAGATGATGTAATTCCTTCTACATGACACAGGTGCACAGTTCTAAATGAATAAAATTAATTCATTCTAATATTTACTGCTCTAGCTTTGCTACTATTTTTATCACCACTAATGGTGTCTCAATCCATGCAGGTTTCTTTCCCCCTTTGCTCAATTTCTTAAGCTTGGAGGAAGTGATCCTTCAATATCAACCAGGTCTCTTGGATCCCTCTTCCTGCAGGATCTGTTCCCATGGGATTCTCCAGAAGAAGAAGAAGAAGATCCTAAGGAGCCTAAAGTCAGCTGTCCTGAAATCCATGGCTGCAGCCTTACTCACTGCCCTGCTTCCTCCTGCCCAATGCTGAACTCCACAATTTCGTGGTCACTGCAGCCAAGGCAGCCCCCCAGCCTTCACATCCCTGACAAGGCTTTCCCTGTTTGTCACTATGGGGTAACGAGCACACCATTCCTTGTGGGATCCTCCACTACCTGTCACTGATTGTCATCAATTTACAGGAGCTTCCTGGACTGTTTGTGCCTCGTTATGTTACTTCAACCACTTGAATGAGGAGTGATCTGTTATGCTGATTAAAAAAGAATATAAAGTCATAACATTTGGGGTTGTTTGCTCAATCTGGTTTCTGGTAATAATGAAATAGAATATTGAAGTGTAATAATAATGCAAGAAGTAATATAGAAAGTGCTGATATAAAGATGATAAAATAGCTAAGAAAAAGAATATCTGAACTGATATAGCTAAGAGATGACTGGTATTTCATGACAAGTTGAGAAAATCTGGGTGGGAAGGAGGTTTCTTTAAAGCTGTCTTTCAAGTGATATCTGTTTGCAAGTGGAACAAATTTGCACAGACCATGCTTTTAATATAAGAGAAAAATAATTTAGGAAAGAAAGGAGAATTTAGCATGGACAGCAGGTTGTCAAGGTGATCAGATCTCACTGTACATGTGGCCCAATGCCCATGGACCCCTCTGAGGGGTGTGATGAAGAAGAGTTTATCCATACACATCCCATCACTGTGGGAGACATTATATGAGCAAAACCAGACTTGACACCCAAGCTGGGCTCCTCTTTTGCTGGCTCCTTTGCCTCCATAAATGGCTCTCTGCTTTGCATTGGATCTCTACACAAAATTTGATTTTTTTGGGATGTTCAGGTTTTTGCTAATAGCAGGTGAAAGATGACATTTGAGTCCTTGCACATGAAAATAGACTTGTTATTTTACTTAATGTAAATAGCAGCGAGCTGCTTGGCTTGGAGATTACCTGGCTGCAGGTTCAGAGGTACATTCTGGTGCAACACTAAGGACTCAGGCAATTCTGCTTCTGCCAGCCTGACCTAACGGCAAACAAGAAAACTATAACTTCTACCAAGCTGTAGAAACAAAAAACTTCTACTAAATTCTACCAATGCATTTAACTTCTCAATATTTGTAAGTCCACAGTTTTCTATAATTTAATAATAGCAGTGCAAATTAATTGAATTTAATTTAATCAAAACTGAAAGATGGTAAGCATATGATTGATGAGAAGCCTCTAAAATAGATGCTCCAGTCTTGACTACCTGACAGACTAGTAATTAAAATTTTTTCTGATCTCTTAATTACAGTTTACATCTCATTGCATGTTTTCTGCATCCAAAATTAAAACATTCTTTTTTCCTCATTTATTTACCCCAGACATACAGATTACAGATAACAAATTCCTCCTGGTCTTCATTTTACTTGATTGAAAACAAGTAAATATCATCTAAACTCACCTCATATAATGGGCTGCTCATTACTCAGAGCATACTAGTATTTATATCTGCTTTACATAGGATTTCCTTGTACCTAAACATGCATTGTGAAAGCTGTATTTTAAATTTGGCATCATGTGACGTTCACATTTGCCTAATTCAACTAGAAACAGCTTGACTGAAATACCTTTTAATCTTATTATTTGTTGTTGCTTCTCTTTGGTGGTTAATGGCCTTGCCATGATTTGCTAGGGTAACTTTGTTTCTCTCCTTCAGTTCTAGCTGATGCTAAAAATTTCTGTAATTTGTTCAATTCAGGATCTTGTATTTTATTTTACCAGTATATCTCTGTTTCTTTGTGTTTCAAGGTCACCTGGTTCTTCCTAGGTGCTATTCCATTTATCTCTTCAAAGGATTAACTTCATGGCTTTGCCTTATTGGCCAGCTTCTTAATTCTTTTTTGTTAAATAAATGAATGATAACAACGAAATAATCCAAATTCTAAAACAGTGTGCAAAATTAGGCAGTGAGAAAGTTTCTTGAAGGCTGTTTTTCAAGGTAATGTCACATAATGTTGCTTCCATACCTTTCAAATCCTTTTCCTCTGTTTCCACTGTTTTTTTTGTGGTCCTATCTCCTGTATCCATGTAATTTCTGAAAACAGGAAAACTGATCTGCTCTGTAGCACAGAGGCTGAACTTCTTTCTGGTTGATCTTTTTGAGAAATAAAATACCTCTGCCAGGAAATTGAGACTTATATTTGTATATTGTAACTTCGGCCTCCATTTCAATAAACAAGAATAATATTTTCTGAGAAAATATAACTTCAGTAATTTCTTTACTTGAGCTACAACAGCAACCACATCTTCCATTTTTATTTAATACAGAACAATTCAGCTAGTAACTCTTGATGTTTTTCCACTTTCATTCCATGAATAAACACTGTCCTGAACTTGTCTTAGTTATTTCTGAAATTCTCATGCTGTACAATTGTTTTCTGCTTAATGTTTTGTTAAACGATATATCTCAGCAGGCAGTTCCTGAGTTGAAGTAGTTATGTTCAACAGTCTTCTGGGTAATACAGAATCTTTCAGTCAGAATGAAATCAGTGTAATTCTCTGTGTTGCCATGCAAATTCTAAATCCACTTCGCTGGGTTTTCTCTTTTCTGGTCTTTAAAGACCAAATAAAATTTATTAAATGCATAATATGTTAGAGGCCATTCAGCAGGCCAGTTCAGCTAGCAGGTATACATTTAGAAGGCAATTTTACTCTTCCTTGGATGTAGAGCTTATAGTTTAGCTTGAAGATGAAAGACTAATCTAACATCTGCACTAGATATTATGCTTGTATTTCATCATGTCGTGGAGATGATCTTAACTTTCTTAAAGGAGTTTGTTTCATGATAATGGCAAATCATGTAATATGTATTTTGAGTTATTTCTATGTCTTGCAATAGAATCTGCTCTTTAAAAGCAATGATGCATTTCCTAATAGGAATAATAACAAGGAAAAAGAGCACTTGTAATTTTCTTGTTTTCAGCCATGTGGTATCTGGTACATGGGTAGGTAGGTCAGAAGAAGCCTGAAGAAGTTACCAATGCTACACCTCTGTAGTGCAGCCAGTTAAGACTCAGCCTCCCAAAGAAAGCTGGCACAGCCTTACACGTGTTGTCTTAGCTCTTCTACCTTTTGGTGCTGAATGTTGAGCAAGAAAGACAGCAAAGTTCTGCTCTGCCTCCAGTGTAAGCAGGCAATAGAACTGGCTTTCTTCTGAGGCAGAAGTCTAAAAGCAACTTAGCAGATGTGGTAGGGCTGGAGACAAAGAAAATACTCCATGTTCTTAACTGATTTGGAATTACTGGAATAGATTTTTGGTTTTTTTTTATTGATAGTTCAAAACATACAAATAGATACAAGCAGCCTCCTGTTTTAATTATTTTAGAGCTGGATCATTACTAGCAGTCTCAATTATTTCATTTTTGGGGTTCATGAAAAGCATGTGGCTCAATAACATTCATATTTAATTAATTTTGCATTGAAAACCATTATTACTGACTCATTTTCCTGTAAAAATGTTTGAATCTTGTAAGCTGACAATGAGTAACAAAATCACACCAGGCCTTATGATGTGAGCAAAAAATATAAAGATATGAGTAGGAGTCTGCTTCCTAATTCCTCTTGATAGAAATCAGAGGGTGCTTCTATAATTTAGAGGCTAAATATTAGGTTTTTTGTAAGACACCATGAATCCTACAGGTGCACTAATTGCATAGTCGAACATTGATACATCTGATATGTTTGAATGATAAAAAAAGTCTGTTCTTTGGGGGCAGTCAATTCTGTCATAACCTTATGGGTTATTTAAAGCATGCAGGAAAGAGAGTCCTTATTTCATATAAAAACATTATCAATACTCTGAAAAATGAATAATTCAGAGATGTTAATTTTTTCAGACAATTTTCTTCTTTCTCTCTGCCTTCTCCTAGGAGGTAATTGTCTGAAGATGAAAAAAGAGTCAAAATATTTCTTACATATGCATATATTCTACTAGGTGTTTATTAGAAGTATGAAGGTCAAAAAAATTGGTTGTGAAGCCAGAGGATAAGGTTAGCAGGCCTTGTTCTCAGGTCTTCTGATAATGTTTTTGGAAGTATTGAACCAACTAATATTTTGTCCAACCAAGAACTTTGATTTACATGGCAACAAGCAGCATTTTACTTTCTAATCATAGTGTTTTTCAAGAAAAATTGGTTTTTTGTTTGACTGTTTTTTTTTTTTTTTTACGGGATGCCTAACCTGAAAAGTGATGCAAGATCTCAATCATTATGGAAATTTCTGCAGGGAGATATGAAGGCAAAGCTGAGTTTCAGACTCGACTCTACTTTCTGAAGTTCTGTTTTATGTCCAAGACTATGCTATAATCTTTCTAAGCACATCCAGGAGACATAGGGTCAGGTTATTTAAGGCAAATGATTACCAAGTGTCCTAGTCAAAATTAATTACTTCTCCTTGGATATTACTGTATCATGAAAATTTCCTATCAGTGGAGAAAAAGAATTCTCAAGTAACTTGTGTTAAAAATGGATTAATTATGATTGCACTTTATCAAATAGATGAGAAAATGTCTATTTGCAAAGGGTATTTTCCCTACCTCACAGTGTAATTCTAATTTTGGCCTGATTAATTTTCAAACAGTTGTTCTTCATCCATGAGCTCATCTTCATCAAAAAGTAGATTAATTTAGTGAGGATAATATACCTGTATGATGTGAAGGGCAAACAGAACTGTGTATCATTAGCAAACATATTCAAATTCGAGTATTTGTAATGTCTAACCAGTTTTCTAAATAGTGGAAGAAACCTTTCTGAATCTTTGTGTGAATTGTCTAAAATTTTAATGTCTTTCTTTCTGTCATGAGGTATGTTTGCCTAGGAAGAATTAGGTGATACCCTAAGAGAATACAGCCTTATCCAAGCAGCTACACACAAAATAGAAGTATACAGTTGCTCAGGTGCTGAAAGTTAAAGGACTAGAAAGCTGTGCAAAATATGAAGTACCTCCTTAGGTGGTACACTTCTGTCTCATGATGGAAACACTGAATGATCCAGAGAGATCCCAACAATATAAAAATGGGATTTATCCTTCTGTCTATGGGATAGTCATAGCACAGCTCATGTGTTTTTAATTCTGGATGCAGCGTGTGCAACATCAAAATTACTGACAATTAAAGACACTTCTCTGAAACTACTGAAGAGCAGAAAGGGTGGTAGCTAGCCATTCAAATGAATTTTGACACAGATTAATCAGTCAGAGATTAATTTATCATACTTCCTGCTGAAAGTGGAAATAAAACTTTCAGTGTGTGAGAAGGGTCCATGAAAAGAGCTAAATGATCCATATTTTTTGCAACTTTCTTATATGCTATTTTTATTATATTTTTGTTAAAAGTAAATTTTGAAACTACTGAGTTATTTGTCGGAATTGATCTAATAAATATCATTGAGACTTTCTTCTTAGTGTTTGGTAGAAGAACTCAACAGCACTAGGAATTTGAATCCCTTGGCAGGAGCAGTAGTTTAAGAAAATAGAGTATGCAGAATCTAAATAAACAAGAGAGTTTCACAGAGCTTTAAGACTTTCCCTTTCTTGCCACAGTTAACTTGCCTGAGGCATCATTGTAAGAAAAATTAGATTACTGCTACATTTATTGACTGTCTTCATGGTACAAGTTTTTTTAGAATGCTTACTTGAAATGTTGAAAGAGGGAAATGAGAAATGTTTTCATGTTCTTCCATTCCTTAGAATTTTAATGTGCTGGATGCTACCGGAAAATATGTAATCAGCTATTACACTGAGGGCACTCAGTGGAGAAAGTGTCCAAAACTTACATGGACCTTTTCCTACACAATTTGTTCCTGAGGTTGCAACCAATATATAAACCCATCTTGCTCCTGGGAATAATTCTCAACAAAAAAGATGTGTTTCTGTAAACAAGAATTCTCAGTTTTGACATATTATGGTGAAAACCTATTTTATTGGAAAAATCTCACCCAGGCTGCAGGCTACAGTTTACAGACTGAAGAGGTTTGCTGTAGCAAGTGCAGGTTGATGCCTGTCTATTTTTTTCAATAGTCTCTGGGTTGGATTTTTTTCCTAGGAGCCCGAGGAATAAGGAGTCTGCTATTTTAAGAATGTCTCATTAAGATATAATAAGCCAAGCACTTTTATTTTATTAGCTGTCCTGTAGTTTCTTAACTGACAAAATGAAGCTGAGTGCTTGTGCGTGGACTTACCTGGGATATGTATGATCAAGACTGGACACAAATCAGCTGAGCCAAGGGACAGAAGCTGATAAACTACATTGGGGTTTTCTGATTGTAAGAACAAAATTTATTATAGGGTCTCAAAGTTATCTTAGACCATGACTGAAATATTGCAAAATCCATGTGCAATATGCGAATCTGATTAACATCCTGTATCTTGCTTTTAAAATACATCATATGAAAAATAAACTTCCCTAAGTTTCTACCTTACCTATCAGTCTCCCTAAATGTCACAGGATGGACAATCATAAACTAAAACACACCACTGGCATGTAAAGAATTTATGAATGTAATAGCAGGAATGACCAGCTTGGTGAGAATGGTTGTTTAACAGATATTCGTAAACATTCAGCAAACAACCGAGCAATTTGTTTCATTATTTTGGATACTTGTGCATTGAAGAAGCCAATGTAAAAAATACCCGTGACTTGTGTGCTGTGTTGTGAAGTATTGTTTTAAAAAAGACTTCCAAAAAATGCTTTTTTCCTGATGTCTTCTACCATCAAGGTAGGGAGGGGTGTGAGCCTTTTCCTTAGACAGCTTTCCCATCATATTCGCAGGATATAATTTCTGATAAGAGAAGAAAAATTATGAGGAATCTTCAGATAGGATATATTTGACAATATATGTAGGAAAGGTTTGGGTAGAAGAGAGAAATAGTTCATCAGCACAATGTGGAAAGCTATTATGAACAGAAGCAGATAGACCTAGACATTGTTTTTAAGTTAATGGAAAGGAAAAAACCCTCAAAATGAAACTGAGTCAAATTGTTAACAAGGAAAAATATATTGAAAGCCGCATGTAGTAATCTAAAAAAAAAACCAAAAAGAGAATAAAAGAAAGGTTTTCTAAAACAGAAAGCCTCTGCTTATTTTTTTTTCAGCTACAGTATTATCAATAAAACATAAATACAGAATTTCATTTTGTCTTCTGTCCCCACAACAATACAAGCAAATGGAGGCACTGGTAATTTTCAATATGTTTTAAGGGACCTCCATTTGATACTGAACAATCATTGGAGGAAAGAACTCCGAGTAAATGTCCACAATCAAGCTTGCAAATTAAAACTGAAGGATAATATAAATAATAGCAGAAAACTTTGATTCACTGTTGAGTGCTGGAGAAGGAATCTTCTCCAGAATCATGGGAAATATAACTCCAAATTAGTCCTGACATGTGCCTGAGTGACTAACTGGTTTGGATATGTTCTGGTCTCAGATTCAAAGCACTAAAGAGGCCAATAAATGAGGCTGTACATCGAAAGTGTGCCTGTCTGTAAAGCATACCCATTTGAAAGAACTTTTCATCATTCTGTTCATGCTTCCATCTGCAGCATAAAGCAGAGGTCACTTGTTATTAGCTGGGCCAGTTCAGACTTAAAAAGCATCCTTGAAAAAAATAATCCTACTGATCCCATTTTGCAAAATGGGTAGAATGCACAATGATATTGATCTCAGACTCATATTAGCTTAATTTCATCACATTTATTCTTCAGAGGTTCAATTTGTGTATAAAAGTAAAGGAAAAAAAGAGAGGAATGGCAGCTGTCACTCATCCTAAGCCTTTTGTGGCATAAATAAAGTATTTCCTTGCCAGGCAACAGAAATATGTTTATGTCCTTGTAAAATAAACCAGGTCATTTAGAAGCATTATTAACAAACAAAGGATGTCAAGGATGGATTATTTGTGGTCTCACTAGACTTATATGAATATAAATGACACTTGCTTCCTGAATGTGCTGACATGTGGAACGCAACAACAAACTTTCTAATCAGAACTACTAAACAAATAGGTCTCAAAAAGTACAAGCCAAAGCAAAATGTTATTAAAATCAGTGTGAAAACTCATAGTCCTGAAAGAGATGCTCTGAGAGCTGTTGATAAGCTTCCCAATCTGGACAGCCTCATTTGTATCCATAAAATACTGCTGTCCTGAGTATGTAGGGCAAGCACTCTTTCCATAGACAGGATTCACATTAGCATTCTACAAGAAGCAAGTTGAGCTGATGGAGGTTCAGCAGTAAAAGGCAAAGGGAAAGTAGAAAAGACAGGTCATTTCTGTGGGGACTCTGTGGTGTGACAGTAGCTAAAGAATTGTGTAAAGCTTTGGACACCAGTCTCCAGCAGGTACTGGTCTCTCCCTGGTTTGTAGAGCATACACACCTTGTACAAATAACAGTCCTGGTAGAAGCTGTGTGTTAAGGATTTTCTTTGCTTTCTACGTGTACAGTTTTGGCAGCTCAAATGCATAAAAAATGCAAGTGGACACGGACTTGAAAGTAGCTCTCAAGCTGAAATGTAAGGTATGGCAGAACAGTCTCAGCCCTACTGCTTTTCTGTGAAGTTTCTGTTGTCTCCTTGCCTCTCCCCGGGATTGAGGGGCAGCTTGTTGATTTATGCTGATGGAAGCTGCATAAATCAGAGCTGGATCAGCATGGTGACAGGAGGCTGTGCCTGCTGCTCCCGGCTGCTACCTGTTTTGGCATCATCGTGCTGAGTGATGGGCAGGGTCAGTTCAGCAGCATCAGCCTACAGCTGGCAGAAAAGTAAACTCTGAGCATGGATCCCATGACACAGCAGCAGCTTTCAGTGCTCTGGCATCCCTGACAGGGAGCTGACTGACTGAAAGGCCAAACAGACTTTAATTGCATTATTGCTAAGCTGACTTAAAAACAGGACATGAGACAGGGAGAAATGAAGAAATCTACACGACACAGACATGTTTGTATTACTGTGAACCTCTTTTCTGAATCCTTTTTAATCTTTCAGCTTTTTAAAAAAATGTAAACCTAGATAAATAAATGATTAATGAATCCTTCTGATTTTACATTTATTTCTGTTCCTGTCTTTCACTCTTCTTTTCACAGTCTTTAATCTGTTCTTTAACTTATAAAGCTTTTAAATTTAAGACTTCTTACCAAGTTAACTTCCTGTAAGATCCCAAAGAAAATAAAATATTGAGTTCTAGCTAATTAGATTTTGCTTTGAATAGTAGTGTATTTGAATGTTGTATACTGTGAGTTACAGGCATGTGTGTTTTCAATCATTAAATAATCTTGAACTTTACAAAAAGCTTTAGAATTGGTAGTAAATACATCAATACATTGTCAGTTAATTAAATACATTTCAGTTATCATCATAACCACTTGAACTGAAGGTTGTAGATTATCATATTTAAAATTACCCTTTCATGGCCTGACTTAATCAGAAGTCATGTCAGTAAAAGCTAAGTGAATATATATATTTATACATATGTGTATATATATATACATTTTAGTTTTCAGTGGCCAAGAGCAGGATTAAAATAACCAAGTTAATGTACACAGGACAAGATTCTGTGTCCTTCTTGTGTGGATTTAGGCATCTATGGCATGCATAAAGGGACAGAATTGTGCAAGGAAACATGCCAATCTCTCAGGCTCATAAGTAAACCAAATTTTTTGTGTATTTTCCTATCATTTATATATCTATGTATTTATACATCTATTGTATGTATGAATGTATCTACTTATTTATCTATCTATCTAAATATAAAATAACTCAGAAAACTTTCATATTATTGCATGATAACACTTCTTCATAACACATTCCATTAGCAGTATCATGTTGGTTCCACATAAAAGGTCTGATACAATACATTAAAGGGAAGTAATTTTAATTACTTCACAGAAGTGTGATGACTTACTCTCACTTATTATAGGAATATATAGGGGAATCTTCAATAGAGGATAAAAATATTCAGCCGTTATTTCTTTTGTAACCCTTTAAGATAGATCTTGTCAAAGGACTGCAAGCACATCAAAGGTATTAATTTACACTGTATGATATTTGTTCTGTGCCTTTCTGCAAGAGAGGCCAAATGCCAGATCAGACCAGGCAACTTGGCATTAGGTGACACCTGACATTAGGTGTCTACAAGGTGTGATTCAGTTGGAGGTTCAAATTACTAAGCAAAGGTGTCTTTGCATAAGCAAGGTGCCCAGACTCCTACTACAGCCAGTGGGGCACTTGTCTGTTGAATAATGGACATCAACTATATACAAAAGCTGCATAAAATGAAGTGTGTAGGTTGAGTTATGTGATTTTCATCACTACTCTAATCTCGTGGGACTCCACCTGGAGAATTGCATCCAATCTAGGGTACCCAGTGTAAGAAGGACATGGACCTGTTGGGACAAGTCCAGAGGAGGTCACAAAGATGATCAAAGGACTGGATGGACAAAGCACCTCTCCTATGTAGACAGGCTGAGGGAGCTGGGGTTTTTCAGCCTGGAGAAGAGAAGGATCTGAGGAGACTCTTTCTAGGCCTTTATATATATATAGGAATAATATATAATAGGAATAAGAATATAATAAGGAATAATATATAATAAGGAATATATAGGAATAATAATATAAAGGAAGCTTCTGCGAAAGAATTTGGAAGGAGTTTTTTACCAGGGCCTGTAATGACAAGAGTCAATGCCTTTAAACTGAAAAATGGTGTATTTAGACTGAATAAAAGGAAGAGATTCTTTATGATGTTGGAACACCGGAACAGGTCTCCTAGAGAAGTTGTGGATGCTCCTTCATTAGAAGAACTCAAAGTGAGATTGCACAAAGGCTTTGAGCAACCTGATCTATTGAAAAATGTTGCTGTCCATGGCAAGGGGTTTGCACTGGATTATCTTTAATGTTCTCTTCCAACCAAAACCATTCTGTAATTTTATGATTCAAGGTAGACAGCAGTTGTCTGGTGAGATAAAGTTTAAAGATTTCATTGACTGTTGGCCAAATCTCCATTGACTGCAAAGGGAACTTAGGCTTACATATATTCATGTCTGTATATATATATATTTATATAGGTATTTTCTTTCTGAGTTGAATTGTTGAATTCTACATGATTGAGTCTGGATAGGTGTAAAAAACAGATTGCAAAAATATCATTGTAAGCCTGATCTGTCTGACAGATCATAAGGTGTGTCTGTGAAATGGGGCAGATGTGTCCAGTAGGTTGTACCTTAGTATAGCTGCCTCCAGTATTCTGACCAGTAGAAAGTTTCAGGGTTACCACTGCTCCAGTTTTCCATCCCACAGGAGAAAAGAGGGTTCAGAAATTCATTGTAATTATGGAAAACTCTATCCTGAAGGGGAATGTGGTGAAACTAATGCACTCTCCTAAGTCTAATCTCTTCTTTGCTTTGACCTTGAGACAGAGAGCATTTTTACAGTTATGGAAACAAAATTTATCTGAAAGCTTTCCTGAAAAAAACAATTGTATTCCAGCAGCATGATATTGCCAGAGGGCTTCTTTAGTAACATCAGATTGGAACACATGTGTAAATCTGAAGAAATTTAATTTTCTTCAGCATAAACCCATCAAACTCTGCATAGGCTTGAACACCAGAGAAGTTTCTCTTTTCTGCTTGCCTCAGGCCTTGATGTTGTGCTCTCTTCCCACAGCATACAAGAATGGGGTGTAACAAACGACAGAGAAAGTAATATTTCGGTGTAATCTGAGAGAAGTCAAAAAGATAAGATTTGTTAACAGTGTGCATTTATGATGTTGTTTTCATCTTTCACTGCAGGAGTCTAGCTGAAGTGTAGATACAAAACTCCCATTGAGACAGGCACCAGTTTGATGCATCTTGTGGTGCCTAGTTTTTGATAGACAAGACAATGTTATTTATAAAACAAGATCTTTGAAAGTGAGGCATGAAGACATATAAATTAATGAAATATTTTTCACATTTGTTAGTGAAACTGCTTTTCCTTTCTGCATATCCTTGATCTGTCCCTTTCATTTCCACTTGACATTGATAGGGAAAATGGTAAGTTATGGTGTATGGCTCATGAAATTTTTATAAACAAGCTTTAAAAGCTGAACTCAGGTTTTTAGCTGTTAGACCAAAGAGAAAAGAATTGACCAAGCACTCTTATCAATGCAGGCAGTGGTGGTAAAAGGTAATGAGAGGTGAAAATGCAGAGGATAATCTCTAATCCTTGTCATAGGCTGTTTAAACTCAAATTATCCTGAAGCAAAATCTTTCCCATGATTTCAAGAAACACTCAGATCCTACTGTATCTAACGAAAAATTTGATGCACTGTCTGTGAGTGTGTGTGTGCATGAGAGAGGGAGCAAGTTTTATTTAATTTAGATTCTTTGCATTAGAATAACCCTACAAAGTACTTAATGAGTTAAACTTTCCAGCAGCACTTTGACGAATCAATATCTTCATTTTGCACAAGGAAAAATGGAAAGACAATAAGTGAGAATCTGTCTTCCAGAGTCTCCAGAAAACTGCAGCAAGCCATGAGAATGATTTCTTGTGCAGGGACTTTAATTTCCCAGACCTGTGGGTTTTAAAGCTAGACTTTTCCTTTCCTAGGTTTTTAAATGTTAATAAAATCTTTCTTTTATATATTGTTTTGGAGGGGACTGTTAAAATGGTATTTCAATGTCTTCTTAAAAATGTATTTATGCCAACAGGAATTTGTACTCCAAAAATATACCACAACTGGATTCTGGGAAGGTGCCATCAACTGCAAGTTTGCTTATGCAGAGAAATGCTGTGTAGTAAGACCTTGACAGGATGAAAATAATAGATTAAAATGTTTTTCTATTTATGTTTGGGAAAAAAATGAATAATTGTATGTAGCTTTTGTCCAGTCAATTGGTCATACTCTGGTACAGTAAAGACCTGAAAAGGCACTACAAAACAAAGAACAAAAAGGTTCTCTTTTATTAATACCACATTTTTTGTCTCATTTAGTTGTGCTGTCTACTTTTAACTTTCTAAACTGATCTCTGAAATAGTGTTGTTCAGTAAAATAAAAATAAGAAATTCCTTTTTGTTTTTCTTTAATTTTTAGATTAGTAATGATAATAGAAATTGTTGGATGTGTCAGTGACTCACAAGCAGTATCAACTGAAAGGCACTGCTGAGTATCAAATTAATTGTCAGGTTTTTTTAGTAGGTCAGGTGTTGTCATCTGGTTAATCTTACTAGATGCTATAAAAATTATTCATTTATCTTTAAAATTAAACAAGTTTTCCATGGTCCTTAATTTAAATAGGACTAGTTAAGTCACTTTAACACACCTTATATTACAGGGGAACTCCTTGAGTGGTGTATAGCTTGAATACAAAAATAAAATTGGTTGTTTGGGACAAGATGGGAAAAAGTTCCTAATGCCTGTAGTTTAATTTGTAAATACGTAAAAAATTGGGCTACATATATTTTAGTATATATATTATATAAAATATAGTATTCTTATTTTGTATTATTTGCTATTATTTTCCCAAGAAGCCTAATGTAATATTTAGTTATGTTTAGCCATTATTTTATGGTGTTCAAAATCATTTAAGATTTTGTCAGTCTCTGCTGACTTCTGTCTGTCTCGATCCTGACAGAAGGGACTGCAAAACCAGGATTATTTTTATTGTCTGTTGAAAAATATATTTTTGCCCTACAACCTTAATTCCTTTTTGCATCTTTTTCTCTCTTTCTTTATCTCGGTACTTATGCCCAGTGGAGTATGAATAAGTATTGGTAAAGTGAAGATGAAATTTCTGATACTACTAGCAATCCATCTATGAAATAAAGCAAAATTATAATTTTGGGAATCAATCTTCAAAAATTATGGCAAAGTTTAGATGATTATGTGATTATGTTGTCAAACATGTTCTCTAAGATGAGATATAATAGTAAATGCAGATGGTATCTCACCCTTAACAGTTAGACGTTCTTGAGTCTGTTATGAAGACTCCTATTGTCAAATATTCCAGCATTACTCTACTTTTAAAAACATGTGTCAGTCTTTAAGCAGTAGTTTCAAAAAGTTTTTCTTTTTTTCCAAAATATGTGACCCGCTGAAACCAATGATGTATGAATGGTGAACAGGTTGCAATCTGAAGGATTTCTGAAGTCAAGAGAGAGAAGCAAAATCAGGAAAATCATGGAAAATTTTCCTAACTTTAGAAGGCATAAGGTGCCTGTCTGGCACTAGATTGCAGGTTGTATTTCTACAAGTGTGTCTGTGGCAATATGTGTGCAAGCTGGTAGAGCAGAACTGTAGGAGGGCAACTGAAGGTCCAAACTATTGACATTGCAGATATGACATCCAGCCTATGTGTAGGATCCCACGGATCTGTTAGCAGGTACGACTTGTTAGGAGGGCTCTGGACTTTCCATGTTTTCTGGTTTTATCCAGAAGACAGCCAGTGTGAGTAGTGCAAGACCAACTTCAGTATGAAATGAAACGTAGTGGAAGACAAAGAAGCTTGCTTTAAAAGTGTCACCACAGTCTGAAATAAGAATGGACACTAAAAGGGATGCACTCTGCTTTGCTTCTCTTGAAGTGGAACCCAGGAATATAGTCAGCTCTGTGGTTGTGGTCCTTCCCATTTGCTCCTGCTGCAATGGAAGGGTTTGCAATGCAGTTCTGCTGCCTGGAAATAAAGAATTTAGTCTCTGATTTCTTATCCCATTTCTCAATATCTCTGTCCATGTTAAAAATGTATACTGAAGAATTCTCTATGTTTTTCAAGTTCTGTTTTCAGAACTGTAACAACAGAACTCTACTGAGGAGTAAATGCATATATCATCTCCTCCACATTGCCACTTTGTCCCTCTACTCCTTATTTCAGTGCTTCTTATCTTTTCATTGTCTTTGCTTCCTCGGTATCTACGTACTCTTCATTTGACCACTTATTTTATTGTTTTTCTGTTTCTACTTAGTCCCCTACTGTTCCTTTCAAATTAATTCCTGTCGAGAATTGCATTATTCTTGCTGCTTTTCCTGTAGTCCAATTCCTTATTACAGCTTTCTAAAATATCATGTAGCATTCTCACTTAGTTGTGCTTGCATTTTACTAGACTAAAGATAAATGTAGCAATTGGTAGTTACCAGAAACAGGGTCTTTTGATTTTGAGTATGGAAAGTGTACTGAGCATTTTCTAAAACCTCTAGAACTTCTAAAATAATTGCCAGTTATTTTGTAAAGCCTTCAAGTGAAAGACTCCTTCAGTCAAAGCAGTGACAAAATGCATACTTCGAATTCTTGGGCATATGCATTTTCTGGCCTCCTGGGTTTCACCTTCCTGAAGTTTTCACCTTACCTAGGGCTCTGGCATTAATTATTTTTACCTGGCTTTAAAACCTTCTTCTGAAACATTTCATTTTATATTGTTTGCATTGTGGGAAATTTTAATACATATCCAATTCCTATAAATTAGTAACTGCTGGAGTTTAGATTAATGAACTCTCATTAGTTATTTCCTTTCCAGTTTGTTTCCTGTATAAATTTTGAGATGATTGCTAAAATAAATTACTTGTACAAGCTTTAAGTGCTTTTCTGTTTCCTGCTGTGGTGACAAGTGCCTCATTCAATTGTTTTGAAATTAATGCCTTAAGTGACTTTTCTCCTTTTGAGAATCCTCCTCAGTTGCAAACTTCACTGAAGCTAAAACTTTGATTTATAGAATCATTTCTGTACATTAGGATTTGCTGCAGGAAATTTTTTCTGAAGAAGTTATTTCTCAATAAGTAGCTGCTTTAGTTACATGGTCATGAAACAAATTGCACATGCACTTTCTAATACCCTTATCGAATTAAAGGTGCCAGCTCTACAAAACGGCATAAAAAACCTTTTTATCACTTATTTTTGGGATAAAATGTGGACTAGTCTGCTTTAAAAGCAGTGCTACCTCTTCTGTAATAAGAAGAGTAATTTTTCTCTCTCAAACACAAGGCTATATTGAAAAAGAATAGTTGTCATTCTGCAGTAAAAAAAATCCTGCCATTTCAGACCATATTTCAGATCACCAGAAACAATAATGCAGAACAAAGAAGATCATATTGAGAACTTTTTCTCTCTGGACTCATCATTTTTACACAACATGTTGCCAAATGCAGCATATTGCATTTTCAAGTATGTATATTTTAAATATTTATGGATAGTGAATAATTCCTTTTAGTAAGAGATAAAAATGATTTCTGATCCCTTACCACACTGCAGTTATAAAACCATTATTCAAATTAATTAGATATTCCAGCTGTTAAATGAAAAACTCTGCAATGGCTTTTTAAAACTTATTGAAATATTTCTGATATAGATGATCGATTGTGACAGGTTTATTTGAGTCATGGCAGATGAAAAATCTGAAAGCAAATTTCTATTTCTATGATCATAAGTCTTACCTCTGGAGACCATGAAAGCAAATATTCAAGGTCAGGTTGGAGAGGGCTCTGAGTAACCTGATCTTATAGAAGATGTCCCTTCTCGTTGCAGAGAGGCTGGATTAAGTGACCTTTAAAGGTCCTTTCCAACCCAAACTCTTCTATGTCACTGTGAATAGAACTTTGCTGCTCAGTGTTTTCTAAACAAATGCAGTTATGAGCTGCTTAAATAGTTGCCTTTCATAAAGTGCTAACTTTTTTTTTCACATTGTTTTAAGATTTCTCTCTGTTATTTTAATAAAATAATTGCATATTGTGTCAGGAATTTGATTCTCTTTCTGAATCATCATTTAATCTATAATTTATATTGACATCATGATTTAGCTGACTTTCTGATATGAAAATGAATTTAGGAAGAAGAGATTCTGACATTGCTACAGTATAGTTAAGAAAAGGCTGGTAATACTTAGTGGGTTTGCAACTGATTTTCATTAGAGAAAAAAAAAATTCTGACTTTTGATATTTTGTGTACTAGTAATTAGGTGTGATGACGAAAACAATGTGATGATTATCACCAGTGTAATAACAGGAAGAAAATAAAAGCTGGTTAAACTTTTATATTTAATTCCTCTATAATGTTGCTTAGGCATGCCTCCACTTAAATACTTTTGGTTTGTTTTGGATTGGTTTTATTTTGTCATTCTTGTTGGTTTTGTTCTTCTTTATATTAATTGTACTGAGTTTAACTCAAGTTTATTTTTGACTAAACACTGTTGTATTCACTTCAAAATAATTTTACTATTCCATCACAATGTTGTTTTGGAGCCTATTTCTTCATGTTGATCATTCTGAGATATCCTGTGAAGGTCTCAATTGCTTTTATTTAGGCATAGAGGGTAACCTGTCTTAACTTGCATTAAAACTCATATTTGGGATGTTTGTCGGCTCCTTTAGCAAAAGAAGAAAGAAGAAAGAAAGAGAATGGTTGTATAGAAAATGGGAAAATTATGGGATTTTGTGGCCAAGAAAAGCTGCCTAGTGACCGTTTGCTTCATTAAAATCATTTTTCTACAACTTTTGGTCTTTACATCATGGTTATTTTATATCTTTTCCTAATATCACAATAAAACATCACTCCATTAAGAATTCAAATGCAAATATTCAGGTCTAGTAACTAGTAATTAGCTCTTGTGACAATGGAAATTAAAAATTACAGGCAGCATAAATTACTTTAAACTCAACTATCCTATTTTTTTAAGTTTGCACTAGTATTAAATTTTCTTATTACTATTGAAATTGTTTTAATGTGACATATTGAATTATAATTAATATAATTAGAAATAAGAAAATATTATTCAAAGACTGTTTATTCAATAGAACTTGTTCCCATAGAAACAAGGAGCAAAGGATTCAATTTATTCAGGTTTCATGGCAAATAAATATTCTTCTGCTCTGAATATTTAATGCTCTCACATCTATATTTACAAGAATATCACCAAAAAATCAATAGGCTACTGAATATAGAATATTTCCTTTGCTCTTTACATGAAGTTTTAGTTCCGTTTATTGTAAAAAACCAAAACAAAATAAAACAAACCCTGAGTAAATCTGTTTGTACTCCAAGAAGAGTCGCAGATGTTTTCTTGGTATTGATCTCCAGCAATAATGATTTTTAAGCACTGAAGAAGTGCATATGGGGATTTTGCGTGATGGCCAAAGGAAAAAAAACACCAAAAACCAGCAAAACAAAACGTGGAAGAAATAGAGGCTAAAGAACTGCATCAAGACTGCCAGCAGCCAGCACAGCTTTCATCTTATGCAAGTACTGTCGGCTTGTGTTTGCAAAACCTCATGATTTATTTAGAATTTTAATTAAAGAAAAGGAGTGATTGGAACAGCATCCTAGCAGTACCTAGCATCTGCCGACCATGGCTAATGATTTTTACAACCTCATCTGCAAACACTCCATTAAAGAAGCTAACCATGACATGTGACACAACTGAACCAAATGAGTGAGGGAAAAAAATCTTGCCTGCAGCTATCACTAATAAAAGAGGCAGAATAAGATTAAAAAGAAAAAAAAAAAGACACTGTGCAAAGTATTGTAGCTTCTGGGCTCAATCTCAAGTCCTTGGACAGAAGGATCGTTACATACTCATGAGCATGTGAAGTATTATGGCCTCTGGATGCTCTCTTGACAGCTTTTTCAGAATTTGCATTATTTTTCTGTTTTCCTAATAAAAGGAAAAAAATCAAACACTTCAATTTTAAAAGCGAAAGGCCCCCGAATTTGTCTTCAATCATACTTGTAATTTGGGCTCTCTTTTTGTAGGTCTTTAAAAAATAATGCTTTGCATTTGGTTGGGAATTCACTGTGCAAGGTACAACATGAAGTAAAGCAGCTCCTGGGTACAGGGGGATATTATGGTCAGAAGTGGTTATGGATGGGGAATAGAGAGGGACAATATGGCTATAATTTCTCTGGTCGGTGGCTGCAATTTTTCTTCTGTGATTAAGTACTCTATCCTCATCTTTGTTTCAAATAAGTTAAATATTGCAGCAAACTGTGACCAATCAAGATTCTCCCCAAAGTACACTTTTTGGGATTTAGCCTGACAACCAGCAAATTCTAATGTTTTCCTTGGGAGGGAAAAAAACCCCAAAAAGCAAAAAACAAACAAACAAAAAACAACAAGAAAAAAAACAACCACAAAGTATTACAGTATTCCCTAAGATATTTCAGATTTTTTGTGCTCCACTTATGTAGATGTTGGAGATGGAAAAGAACTATTGGTGGTTTCAGCCCTTTCTCTGCCATTATGGGGTACTTTATTCCATTATAATACAGCAATATGCTATCATAGTAACAGAGTGCATTTTTCTCTGGATTTCTGCTGGAGGAGTCTAGACTCTTAGGTCTGACTCCCCTCTGGAACAATCTATGCAGAGAGACAAGCACCACATCTGAGTGTACAGGCACACCAAAATGACAGTAAGTGTCTCCAATGACCACTGAGCTCTTCCTGAGAGTCCAGCAGATGGAAAACAAAGAGAAAATTCCCAAAGGTCAGATATCGTGTATGTCAGAGCTTAAGAAACCTTGAAAAAGTTGACTAGAATAATAGGCATCTTCATTTCACACAGAACACTTTAGGAGGAAGGTTCTTGTGACAACTAAATAATTTTAAAACTTGAGATGCATTTTGTGCGGTGTAACACAAGTTAAAAAATATCCTCCTGCTAAGTTATTCTATAGCTTGGCTTATTTAATTAATATATTTGATAAATTGTGGTTTTTAAGAGATTGTGCACAGAGTATTGATAGAAAGAAGAGAAACATGCAGAGTTTTCCATCCTCTGATCCTTTCCAGCAGTAGGAAATTTTCTGATCACTGAAAAGGACCCTATAGAAAAACAACTTGCTTTATTTTGGAAAACGAACAGTGTCCTTAGGGAATGTGGGAATTTTTCCGGGCAGATTTGGGTCTTATTCCAATCCAAAGAACAGTGCAACAATGTTTTTTTATTGTTCTGGAAGAAAATATACCTGCATAATATGTATTCATGCAGGTCATGCAATCCCTTCACATCAGGCATCTTTGAATTTGCTTGCAACTGAGTTTCACTCCATTGTTTGGCTGGCAGGTTTCAGCAGCTTTTTTGCAACACTGAAGGCCCATATCAGTACTTTTACACCTGAAATGAAAATCCGTAAGCTTTCTTTTGACTGCTAACCATGGTCTATGAATTAAACTTCATCTAAATACTGTAATGAAGAATATTTTTTCATGTCCCACATCTTCTCAGGATGTTACCTTTAAATCATATGGGTATCATGGAATTAATTTTGTGAGAAACTAGTGGAATTTCATAAATGTCCTCTAAGGAGATGCTTCATAAAATGTTGTACACAGATACATTTGTAAAATTTAACTAAACTTGTAGGAATCTAAAAAAGACTTCAAATATTCTATATGGATTTACAGAAAAGCCACTGGACTTATGTTGCAACACTACTGAAAAATTTTAGGCACATAGTGGAAAAAGTAGTTTGGACTCAGCTCAGAACAATCTTTATCTGCTCATATTCCCCATCTTGCAATTTGCTAATGTTTGAGTTGGGAATCTGACCTCAAACAAATTCAGACTAAGTTCTTTTATGAGTCACTGAAGTGGAAGAAGCAGTTAGAGGTTCAAGTCCATAGGTAGGCGCAAGCCAAAAATCTCAGATTTACATGTTTTAAATTAGTAATTTTACTCTGTAATTAGAAGCTGAAGATATTTGATCTGAGTTTTAAGTGTCTGCACTCAAGACAAAATTGAACGTAGATTACTGATGCCCTTATCTATACAGAGCTTATAACTGCAGCAGCTCTGAAAAGGGCAACTGTCAAAACATGTATTTCAGTATTTAACTTTAGACAGTTAAATATTAATTTTGTAGTTCATTCGTTTAGCTTTGGGGAATATGATATGAGCCGTATCTCCATCAAAAGATGTGCAGCATTCAAATCCTTTCTTACCTGCCTGGATCCTGCACAATCTGATCAATCTCAGTTCAAGTGTTTTGGGTGGCCAGAGTTATTCATGGTAGCCTTGTAGAAAGAATGCAGACACAGAAAACGTGCCTGATTCCTTTCAATTTGTTGCATTACCCTTGTTCGATTTGTTTTCCGGGCATGGATTCGTGTGCTAGAAACAATTCATTTTTCTTATTCTTATATAAATTGATGGGGGCAAAGTATCTTTCTTCATTGCGAGAACATATTTGAAATTGGATTATTGTGAGACAGTGGAAATCTGTTTTCAGAGCAATTTTTCAAACTATCGCATCACTCTTAAACTTAGAAGTAGTGGTGCCTTATTGACTCTAATTCAATAGATAGATATATAACCTCATATTTATGGATTTCAGTATTTATATAGCTCAAACTGCATGCTGGAAATCCACACCAGATTCTTTTACATGTATTCTGTTTTATAAGTGAAGTTATAATCTGTTGTCCTTGAAAAAATGAGTTTACTGATAAAGCAGTTCTCAAACTGTGTTTCTAAGGAGGCGCCTCTTGCTGTTCTGTGTAGAGCTAGCAGACATTACTGTCAGGCCCTTGTCAACTCTTGATGACTTATTTTAGAGTATTATAGAATGTGCAAAATGCTCCCCCAATGCTAATGTCATTTATAAAATTTTCTAATAATTGCTAGTCAGGTGATAAACAATGGCAATACAAAAAAACAAAACCCAAACAAACAGACAAAAAACTCAACAACAAAATAAAAAAAACAAAAATAACAACAACAAAAAACCAAAACTAAAAAGGAGGATACTTCTAGTTACTATGAATTAAAGGTAGGCTAAAATCAGCCAGCCAATGGGAAAGGTAATCCAAGTGATTATTGTGAAATTTTATTTTGTTTTATTAAAAAAAAAAATCTAAACTCACGGAAAATCAGGTTTGCACTTGGCCTATTAATGAGTAGATAGTCCCTTGCCTTTAGCTAGAGACCAGAAAAAACAAAACACTTTGGTCTCTGGCCTGGCATGTGGAGAGACTTTGGTCATTGCAGTACAGTCAATAGGTCCAGTTCTACTGGGGTCATCAGGCCAAACGTGGTAAGGCTGTGTGTGAGTTAGCACAAAATGTCATTCCCAGCTGCAAAACCATACTGGTAGTTCTGGCACAAGTGACTTTTCTTTTGCCCTATATCTTTTTTGAAATTCAAATCTATATTCTGTCAACATTCTATTCTTCACAGGTGAATTATTTGGCTTGAGGATTAAACATACTCAATGTCTCAGCAAGTAGGAACGTTCATTAGCTGTGGTATGGTGCTATTGTCTCTCTCCCTACTACATGACTTGATGGGGTTGATTGGAAGTTGGGCTCCTTATTTCAAGTCCAAATGTAGGGCAGTATTTTTACCAAATGAACAAAAGGTTTAAATTTATGCTTTTATCTGATTTATGGCACTCCATACGTGCCCTCTGCTACCTCACCGTTCCCTGATTTAAAGGAAACACAGAGAATACATTTGGGTTTTTGCATTTCTCATAACAATTTTCATTGTTTCACAGATACATAAGCAGGGGCAGCTCCAAAGACAGCTCTAAGAAATTATGAAACTGCTCTCTGGTGGGCTTCTTCTAAAATTTCTTCTGCTATTTATTATGCTGATGTGAATATCACAGGTGAATTTCATATATTTACCTGGTGAGAAGGAATTATTATTGGTGTTGAGGCTGCCTGTTTGTTTTTTGGTTTTTTTTCTGGTGGATTACCTTACTTGTTTTTTTTTTAATCTGCTGGCATGTATTTTAGAGGAGGAAGAAATGCACTGCATAAGGTTGATTTGTCATTAACAGCCACTATTTTTGCTTAGAACTATCCTTCTATCCATGTCTCTAAAGTGACAGTATATTCTAAACCTTATAAAGCAAAATGTGAAAGTATTACACTAGTAAGAAAAAAAAATCTTATGCTCAGTTTTGTGTGTTTGTCACTTCAGGAAAGATATTGAGATGCTGCAATGTGTCCAGAGCTGGTGGAGGGTCTGGAGAGTGAGTCATGTGAAAAGCAGCTGGGGGAGCTGGGGTTGTTTAGCCTGGAGAAGAGGATCAGGGGAGACCTTATCATTCCCTACGACTGCCTGAAAGGAGATTATGGCCAGGTGGGGCTTCTCTCTCCCCACTCTTCCCCCAGGCTACCAGTGACAGGACCAGAGGATTTAGTGGCAGGAAAGGCTCAGATTGGATAGCAGGAAGAATTTCTTCATGGGAAGAGTTGTTAAACACTGACATGGGCTGGTCAGGGAAGTGGTAGAGTAACCATCCCTGGAAGCGTTCAAGAAACAACTGGAAGTGGCACTTAGGGCTTTGGTCTGGTTTATAGGGTAGCAATCAGTCAAAGGCTGAACTCAATGGTCTTAGAGGTCTTTTCCAACCCAAATGATTCAGCGATTCTGTAATTTTTGTATTCATAAATTGTTTTAACAGGGATTACAATATCCACACAAAGTGGCGTTATGTCCCCGGTATTCCAGATAGGTTTACAGCAACCTTAAACTAGGAGATCTATAGTTAGGTGATTCTTTTATATTTTTTCCCTGTATTTATTGGAAATCCCACACTAGGCTACCCTAAGCAATGTTGAACTACTTTGGAGTTGCTCTCACATTTATTTCGTAGTATTTAAACATGCATGGTAAATTGTCCTGGGATTTCAAAGACTCATATGTGGCTATGACCCAAATCACACCAAACACTGTCATGCACAACAACTGCATATCTGTAATCTGAGGAAGTGTTTCTCCATTTTTGCAGCTGAAAGGTGTTTTGCTCAGATTCCTTTCCTGAAGCTTTTTGCTTCTATTTGCCATTATCTTTGAAAGGCCATCTACTGTAAGAATACTGTTGTATCCATATTTTCCACATACAATTTGTTTGAAAATTTCAAGTGCTAAAATCCATTTTTTATTTTTGTAATCCACCATATTGCATCTTGTATTCTGTTTCTGCCATGACCACGTTCTGCTTGTAGGCACATTAAAAAATCCTCTCTCTTTCTCTCTTTTAAAAATGATTAGCTATGTATTTTTAGAAAGAATTCAAAGGAGGGCAAAGAAGACGGTGAAGGGCCTTGAGAGGAAGCTGTATGAGGAACAGTAGAGGTCACTTTGTCTATTCAGCCTGGAGAGGAGGAGACTGGGAGGAGATCCCATCACAGCTACAACTTCCTCATGAGGGGAAGCAGAGGGGCAGACACTGATCTCTTCTCTGTGCTGACCTGTGACAGGACCAAGGGAATGGCCTGAAGTTGTGTCAGGGGATGTTTAGGTTGGATGTCAGGGAAAGGTTCCTCACCCAGAGGGTGGTTGGGCACTGGAACAGGCTCCCCAGGGAAGTGATCACAGCACCAAGCCTGACAGAGTTCAAGAAACATCTGGACAGCACCTTCAGGCACAGGGTGTGATGACTCTTGGGGTGTCCTGTGCAGGGCCAGGAGTTGGACTCAATGGTCCTTATGGATCTCTTCCAACTCAGCTTATTCAGTGATTTTGTGATTTATATGGATGTATTTGGTTTAGGGCTTATTGCATTAAACGCTGTTTTCCTTTGTGGAAATCTTACCGCTAATTATCATTGATGGAGACATTGAATCTATAGTAAATCTTTCTGCAGGCTTTTTTTAGGTAAGATGTATAAAGCATTGTAACTGATTCAGAACAGTTGGGTATTTCTTAGTTTTGGTTGGTGGCTGAGTTCATATGACCTTATACTGGTCTGAACCTTTAAAACACTCTCTGTTGACACCTAGGGCTTTCAGTTTCTGTAGCAACTTTGTCAACAAGATGACTTGATTCCTGATGGTTAGGGAGTGGAAACTAGAAAAGGGCTAATAATATACATTGATGAATGATGTAGGAGTAAACAAAAACCACAAGTCAAATATAATTTCTAGTGTCCAATGCCTGGCAGAAGCATGAATAAATCTTTGTCACTCTGCTTTCCTCACAGCCCTCCAATCGACTGCATTGCTGGTATTCACTCCCTGTAACCTCCCCCCTTCCATTCCAGTGTGGGTCCTCACCTGCACTTTTCTGCAAATGGAACGTGGCAGAAGAGTGCAGGAACTAAGGAGATCAAGACAGAAATAGAAATCTGAAGTAGAGTAAGAATAATACTGGAATGTTCCTTTTCTGTTTTTTCCCCCCTCTACTGAGTCATGTACTAAAATATCTGGAAGACACAAAAAAGGCACAGGTCCAGTCTAAAAACCCCAGTGCATCTTGTGTGCTGGAAAAGGGCAAAGTAGTAA
Organism: Sturnus vulgaris; assembly: GCF_052056855.1. NCBI lineage: Eukaryota > Metazoa > Chordata > Aves > Passeriformes > Sturnidae > Sturnus > Sturnus vulgaris. The sequence continues at coordinate 65,783,881 of NC_142245.1, read as the reverse complement.
CCCATTAAATATTGGTAGATGCAGAGTGTGTTCTCAGGTGAGAAGAACCAGCTACAGAAGCCCAAACTGTGCATCTCCTCCTCCTGTCATGTGAACAGATTATCTATTTCCCTGACTCAGTGGCACTGAGTAGAATAAAATGGCAGTGCCAGTGTGCAGGGTATTTTCTCCAGTTTGAAGCTAACCATTTTGGTAGTGTATGTGTTAAATAATCTCTGTAAGTGCCTGAAAACACAGTTTAATGAATATTCACTCATATGGTTGAACATAAATGATTACAAAGGCTCCATATTACTTTAGGCAATTAATTTATACTTATTTAAGATTTATTTTTTCATGGCCAGTGGGGATATATCCCTCCTGGGTTGTGACCAGATGTTTAAACATGAAGACTAATTTTAGCTTTTATTGCATATATATGCCTCAATAGTAATGGATTTGACTCTTTTTAGCAGGCATCTCAAATCCTGCAATTTGCTGGTCAGCTTAAGGAAAAAGAAGTGCTCTGCAAATGACTGAAAACCAGCCTGCATCTCTTATCAGTGAATCCTCTGGAGCCAGCTGCATGACTAATAGAATCAGCTGCTGCTCTTTTCACCTGTGGGGAGTACATTCTCTCTTGATAAAATAACTGCAATCCCACAGTCTGATGTAGTTTGGGAAGAAGTGAATTCTGGACTCAGTGAAGCACAAGCCTTTCAAGCAGCATTTTTGGTTAGGAGTGAATGAGTCCAGCATTAGAGCTGGTAATGGAGAGGAGAGGCGCCTGCAATCTCTTTGCAGCTCTGTCATTGATTTCCAGTAGGAGCACAGATGCTTTCAAGTACTTGAATCTCATTCTTTTTTCAGCATCCACCTCCAGCAAGCTCTGTTTAATAAACATTTGTTTCTCAATGCCCCTATCCCTAGTTTTATGTGAATTGAGGCGCCTAAAGATACAGTTTTGGGGGTTGCTGCTTCTTTCCTTGCCAAAACTTAATACTAATTAATAAACAACATATGATCTGAAGTACTTACAACAAAATGGTTATCCAGATTTAGCAACTTTTTTTTTTTTTTTAAAATCCATGCAGTATTCTGTATAATCTTTTGGACATTTTCAAATATCAGTCTAGCTGAAAAAGCTTTGTCACAATTTTGGAGCCTTAAATATCATATTAAGATGGCAGTTTGTACACATTTTGATGGGAAAAGAAGGTCATGCATACTTGGCATTTCAGAATCACTGTCAGCTGTGTTTAGGAAAGTAGAGCCTTGAATATAGGACTTAAAGCCCAAAGCACATGCCTCAGTCAGAGACCACCTGGTAGAGATTTTCCTTGTCATTTCTTGACCCAGAATTTTTCTCCTCCTAATTTCCACAAAAGGCCTGATTTTGACTTATAATTATGTGTTTGGGTTTTTAAAAGCTTATTTTTGGGGGTTTTTTTGTGTGTTTGGTTCATTTATTCTTTTTTTTTTTTGGTTTTAGATGTTAGTTTGTGTTGGGTTTTTTTGGGTTTTTTTGAAAGGAAAGTCTTGCAGTTCACATTTAGTAATTTCCCAGAACTTGGTTAGCTTAATTAAAACTTACTAATGCAAAAATGTGTCTTCAATTGAAACATTAAATTCAATACCCTTTGTGCCTCCCTTCTGGAAGTTAAGATCTATTCTTCTTGAAGCATGTCTGTTTGGGGAACAATCTGATAAGTTACTGGGGCAATGCCTGCAATACAGACACGGCAGCTTGGTTCCTATGCACACCTGCATTACCACAGATTGAAGACAATAAGAAAACCCCAACTATTCCCAGTCTTGTATCTTTGTTTCCTGAGTAAGTTGGAATATATAAAAAGGAACCTACAACCCCAAATATTTATAGCTGTAAGCTGGCAGATTCGAAAACTACTGGTTTTACATAGCTATTTCAGACTCTTCATATTGATACAGATCTCTAGTCTCTCTGAATGTGTCTAACATTATTCTAGTTCTCAGCTATTTACATGAAAAAAAAACACATTTTATCAAAATCCTGTTTCATCAGGGTCATCCTGTAATTTAAAAGACCAGCTGACAAAAATCCTTGACAGGCTGAGGATGGAGCATTTATGCTTCCTGCAAGGAAGAAAGACACAGAAGTGATTTGGGGAGTCAGCAATTCTAGGAAACCCATTTGGCTCTTGGCAGCCCAAGCCCTGTGTTATTGCTGTGCTCTGCTTGGACCAGGCTACCTTGCTGAACGGATACTAAGCTCTGGCAGCTCAGACTCCCATGCAGCAGACATGGGCATGGAAATGTAATTTTTAAATGATAGCAGTATATCTGTTGAAACCATTTTCTTTTAACCCTCTAAAGAACATTTTAATATATTTTCAAACAGCAAGCAGGTGTTTCACAATTCCTTAACCTGATGGTATACATGGAAAAGAGCAATTTTGGTCAACTTGCAATAATTCTTTTTCAGTCTCATTTAAAGCTCTCCTCCAGCAGCCAAAGTTCATGCCTGGAAATGGACAGGCTTGCTAGACAATGTTTTGTGCTGGCTTTTTTTTCTGTGGGTAGCAAGTATTGAGTGGTAGTAGTGGGGAGATGCCCTGTTCTGGCTCAGATGTAAGCTGGGTTTGAAGTTTGTTCCATTAGCTTCTAAGGATAGTGCATTAGCATCTGTCAAGCTCTTCACAGGTTTTATTCAGACACAAAGATTCAAGAAGGGCTGAGTGCTTCCTGCAGGTCTGGTTTCCTAAGCACAGAAGCAGAATGTTTAGTGCCCAGTCAACTGCCAAATTCCTATCTGAGCTGTCTGGGTAAAGGCTGACCCTGTGAGCAGCCAGGGTGGATGAAGCTGTCTGCTTTTGTCTGGGAAAGGCTGCTGGTACCATCCACTTGTGGCCCTGTGATGCCCACAGCACCTTGCAAGGGCTGGCCCCAGGTGAGCCCAGCTTCTCAGCCTGCTCATGCAGCAAATACATGGGTGCAAGCCAAAGCAAGGCAACAGTGGCACCCTGGAGCATGCAGCAAGTGAAATCCTGAATGGGAAGAGTCCCCTTGGCCCTTGGCAGGCAGCTCAGCTGCTGTGGGACTGCAGAGACTGCATGGACGGCAGGTGAAGCCTGCAGGGAGCCTGCTCTTTCCACATTGAATTGTGCAAAATGTTGTGGTATCAGCAGAAAGTCATCCACTCTCTGTCTCTCTTTTGAAGCAAATCACTGTCAGATTAACTGCAAAAAAATAATTAGCTATATTAGAAATAACAAGTGAGGCAGCTAGATAAATCATATTGTGTCCTTTAAGGGGTAATATCTTATGTTTATAGTACCTTTACATAAGATCAGAAAGCCTTCGTAAGTGAACAAAAATGGGAAAGCCTGAAGAAACCCCAGGTAAAATGAGCATTAGAAGCAGCAAGTCATCCAGGTCCCTGCACAGCAGGCAGTGTTATCTTCTAACACAGTTAGCTAAGCTGCTCAGAGTGGTGAGCAGAGCTAAACCCAATTGCTCTTTACTTAACTGGCCACAGCCACCTGGCTGTCATGCAAGGCTGGGAATGGGGATAGTTGTTGGTCACTGGAGCTGCTTTCCACTGGTCTCTGGAACAGCTTCCTTCCTATTCAGCCCTTGCAGAAGCACAGTCCTGTCTGCCAGCCCTGGGGCTCTTCAGGGCCCATCTGGAAAAGGGTCATGGCTTCTCTCTGCAAGAAACTTTCTCCTGCCCTGATCTTTCTGCTGCCAGAAGCCGCAGGATACTCTGATGTGACCCTGCTGATGTAGCTTATCAATGCAGTTGATAGGGAAGGCCATTACTAGAGTTTAGAGAGCTAATTTATCTTAAAGGACTGACTTTTGTGTGCTCAGTCCTGTTCTGAAGTTTTTCTGATTGAGTAGGTCAAAGGTTGAGAGTTGTATACATGTTGATGGGGTGTGATTTTAGGAGAAACCATCCTCCCCTTCTCCAGCTCCCAAATCTTCTTTCTGCCCAAGGAACACAAAGGTGCCTGAAGAGCAAGTAAGTTCCAAAGGTGTTCTCAGCACTTACAAAAACTGTTTTGTTCAAAGAAAAATATGAGCCAAATGAGAGCTGGGGTAAGAGTTGGAGAACAAACAAATCCAACCACAGATCAGGTCATGCTCCCCTCCACTTTGTATCTTGCTGGCTGAGGAAATGCACTTGGGTTGGCTTTCATCTCCTTGAGATTGTTGCACCTTCCTTATGGGCAGCCAGAGGTTTGGGCTATGAAAGAAAATTTAGCAGCTCTCTATGTGGAAATGCTTACTTCTGACCTAGAATTTATCAAAGAAGCAAAACAATAATGCCCATAAAAGAGCTGTTGGAGTTGGTCTGCTCAGTGATGAGGAGATGCAGTGATGCTGGATGCAATTGTTAAGGCCAATTAAAGTAGCTGAGAGGGGAGAAGTCAGTCATGTAATTTTCCCCTCCTCTATAGCATTAATTATTCTACAGGTCACAAATATAACTGCTTACTAGAGACATCCCTAGGCATGCACAGACATAAACGCTCAAGAAAATGTGCAAAACAAAGGACCTGATCTCTCAAAATATTTTTTTATTGAGCAACTTTTCTCACAGAGAGTAAATCGTGCTCTTCACAGCACCTTAATGACCTCAGACATACTTGATTAAACATAAATAACTCTTTAATTTTAGTTTATTTTTTTTCTTTCCTTTAGGGCAACTAGTAGCCAGAACATTAAAGCCTTATATATGTTTGAAAGTAATTTTGAAGCTGTTGTACAGATGAAGACTGATAATTTTCTTGTGAGTTGAATATGTGACTACTTATGTTTTAAGATAGAAGGGACAGTTTTCTATTTATTTATTTATTTTTAATGGAGCTGCCAAAAAAAGGAGATTTTGTGAAAGGAGCAAGAGGAGAAAAATGCTAGGGTGAGGAGGAACGAGCAGGTAAAATCTCATTAAGCTCATTAAAACTGAGACATCCAGTCAGAGCAGATATTAACACAGAAGGCATTTGCATGCTAGGTCCACTCTCATTTACATGTGCAAAAGATACAGATGCTAAGCACATGTCTGAAAGCCTTTAAATACGTGTCTTTTCACATGCTGAGCTCAGCTCTGTGATCAGCCCATGATGACAATAGAACTGAATAAAAACCCAGTTGCAAGCCTGCTTAAGCTCAATAGAAAAGAATCTGCATTTAACCACAGTGGCTTGGTACTACTATAAATTTAGAAGTGGTCAGCAGCTTATTCACACCATGAAAACCATCAAACCATTGACAAGTGCTGGGACTTGCTTACAGATAAAAGATATTCTGCTTTATAAAATAGAACATTGAAGATTGCTGAGATAATTGAAAATGATGAATAAGTTTTATCTGACATTCAGAAGCTTCAACTGCCTTGTAAAATTAAATAACTGTGAACTTATGCAGTAATTTCTTTTCTCTAAATCTTTGTCAATTAAACATGAAATTTTTATGACCTTATGCTATCTCTGATTCATATAGCTCGGTTATCCTTTAGCATTGCTAGTGACAATATGCACAAATGCAATTAATGTTTGCAACAAATACCTAGACATTTTTTTTTAGGCAATCCAGGTTTGTCTCAGAGACTTTGTACCAATAGAGTAGATAGGTACATGTGACTTGTAAAGAAATAATTCATTTGTGTGGTTCTAGATTTACATCACTTTAGCTGCAGTCTGATGGCTTTTCTTTACGTTTCAAAACAGATGAGAAGTTATAAATCTGGAGTGATGGCTTCATTGAACTATCCCATTTATCAACAGCTCAATTCATGTTTGCCACTGCCTGGTGTTGATAATCTGTTGCCAAAACCTGTCAGACAAAAAGAAGTTCTTGCCTCTCTGAACAGATGGCTCTCCTGAACAAAGATCTTTCTGCCTATAAAACATTGTCCCTTTTCTTTTTGTCACAGACTTATTTTAAGTAGCCACAGCAACATCAATGCAGTGCTGTTCCACCAGGCTGGTCCAGCAGGTGAGAATACAGATTTGTGCCACTGTTTTGAGAGTTGGGGCCCGAAGATAAAGGCTCAGTCCAGACACTGTATTGTCACATAATTAGGGTCTGTATCATGATGTATAGCTCTACTCAGGCTATACTAGTTCAGGTTCCATGTCATGCTTGTGCTCTTGTAGGGCTCTCAGCTCTGGTGCTTCATGGTCTGCTCTGTTCCTTTGGATGCAGCAGCATTCAAGCCTGTTCTTCTATACTCTGAAAGGCTGAGGAAATTAAAGCTGGGCAAATTTTTTTGCCTGTCTAATTTTTCTGCGTCTTTTTTAATACCCTGTGAATCCTTTGAACCATTTCTGTATGAGACAAGAATGTTCTCAAAGGCATGAAGATCCTTGGCATTTTCTGGAGGAAAAAACCAAACTCATTGCTGCCACTAAAAGAATATCAGTGAAAGCTTAAATTATAATGGACATCTGAAGTTTTGCACAAATGGAGAAGAAGATGGTTAAACTTCCATTATTGTTCACTTTGTATCAGGAAGGATTACTTTCTTCTAAATATATTTCTTTAAAGCAAGGAACTTTTCACCTTCTCTGAATCCTTTTAGAATTTTAACCTTTCAGTGAGAAAATTACAAAGTACATTTTCTCCTCATAAGGCATATAAAAAGCATTGCAGAGCAGTACTATGCTAAAACAGAGCTGTCATAGTACTGTTCATTTACTGTTCTAATGAATTCAACTAGTTCAACAGAGCTTATTGTAGCCAGATTTTGCTGGGAAATGGGTTTACATTATGCAGTATTGTATCCTATAGCCATCAGATCCATGCAAATTCAGTAATCGTGTTATGTGAAGCTTCCTGTTTGCTTGAGCAGCCAGAATGTATAAATTAAATCTTTATCCACATCCAAACATTGTTTTAAATGATACTGAAAACCTAACAGCTGACTCAAATAATGAACCATGAAATAAAAGAAGGATTGCTGGAACCATCTTAGATTCTTGCGTATTTATTCCATTATGCTTCTATAGTTCCTTAAAGCTTCTTATTTTTTTTTATTTATCCCTACTATTTTAAAGTTATACCTTGATAAACCAGTGGCTTCCAGCCATCCAGAATAAAAATAAGTCTATTTTTTTATAAGGACTTTTTTCTGAAACTACTTCTATGATGTTTTGTATTATCCCACTGACAAGAAGACTGAAATTTATCTCAGGTTGCACTTGACTATAGTAGATTAGGTGAGCTAAAATTCCCAACCTGATGCTGACTTCTTCAGCTCTGTTTGTGGGGCAGTGGCTGAGGAGTAGATGCTAAGTGCTTATATGTGTCTGTAAAGCAGAGAGCTCAAAGTCTGCTTTGCAAGAGATTTTTAAAGATGGGATGCTTTGAAACTTAATACCTCTCCTCATGTTTTGTACTAACAATGCCAGTGGTAGAGTTCAAATGGTGGTGTTTTAATGAGTGAAACTGGAAAGAAAAAAAATTGCCTTTACATAAGATCTGTGGAAGAACATGAAATAGTTGACAATAAATCTTTTGTCTGCTTATTTTGAGTTCCCACAAACCTGTAGTTCTTGTGTTGTTGCAATGCACCAAATTTAAAATTCAGGTTCTTCATGTGCAGACTGTATACATGACATCCCTCACATACCTGCTTTATTGAAAGGGAAGTGTAACCTAATATTACTTATTAGAAGATTAAGTACAAATAGAGCTACAAAATTCTAGTTTGAACACATCTGGATTACTGTACAGGATGTAGGATTGACACTAGAAAGGACATAAAAGAAAGAACATAAAGTGAAGAGATAGCAGGTAAAACATGTGAAGACTGAAGAGACAAAATTTATGTATTCTTTAAAAGAATACAAGGGACATGAGAACTGTAAAGTAACTTCAAAGTAACACCCCTAAATGAAGTCACTAGCATTTAACACAAACCAATGCACTTAAGAATTTCAAAGCAGACAATAATAAAAAAATCCTGTTGTTGCATGAATTCCTAAAGGAATTACTGAAAACCAGAGCTACCCACAAGTGGTGTAATACCAGAGGAAAGATTAATTCATGTAATTGATATTTAACTGCTATTTATTTACAACCAAATAAAAGCCTAGACTTCACTAGAACAATTATTTTATATTAAATAATAATTGATTACCAGCACATAGCAATTGAAAAGTAATTACCATGGTGTTTGTATGTAGTATTTTATTTTCCAGTCTCAGCAGATGGCTTTTTAATATTTTTATTATTAACTGATATAGATAAATGTCTTATTGAATAAAAATGAAATTGATATTCGAGGACTATCATCTAATCATTTACTTTCATTATTTTCAATAGGATTCTTTTAGAGCCCTACCTGTTTTTTTTTTCCTCCCTTCTTCCCATCTTTATGCCTGAGGATACTAATAACGATTAGGTGAGAGTAGAAAATCATAAGAATAATTTAATTATTTGGCAGGCAGTAAAATATTTTCTCCTTCCTAAACTGCACAGAATGTGCTTGTGATTAGAGAACAAATTTGATAAAAGAGAGCATATTGATTGCCAAAGGGAGGACTTTTCCCCCCCCAAACTAATGATGCTAAGCACTGTAGGAAGCTGTACAAAGTAAAGTTACTTGTTCAGACAGCTGTCATCTGCAAGAATGATCCAGATGTAGGAAATATCATAGCTGTGAAAATACGATGATACTATTTCAGATAATGCCTGCAGAGAAATTCTAATAGAATGCAACTCTTCTAGATGTTACTGTAATTCAGGCATTTATTAAAGTACATGAGTATTTGGTCAGCTTTATTGTTTCACAGCATTTTGCATCTGAGGATCTCCAAGCGCTGTTTCAGTGGCAAATATTTAAACTAAGCACCTTATTTGTGAATCCATCTGATGCAAAATATAGATTGAAAATAACTGTCATGCTTTCTGAAATTTATCTTTCAGAACGCACTTGTGTTTATTTGCAGGTGAATGTTAAAATTCTGCAACAAAATACAGTTTTGAAAGGATTTAACAAGTGTCAAAACATCAAAAATGTGAACATTTTCTCCATAAGGTAGAAATTACAAATATATGTATATTGTCATAATGACATTAATATTAGAGCAGTTGGAGTGTTTCCACTGTATCTAGACAAAATACTTCAGTGTTTTCCATGTTACTGAAACAAGCATGCAGAAAATATTTGTTTTGACATTTCTCCCCCAAAATATAGTCAAATTGGACACATACTTTTGAAAGGTTTTCATTTTCAAGTAATTGTAGTTTTTCTGACAGGTCTGTCTGTCCCACCAGCTGTTTTGCCCAGCTTAGAGCTGCTTTCTATTTTAACTGAGCCCAAAGGACATGTTTTTAGATCACACAGGAGTTGGTGACTTGCATTAGAGCTCCCGGCTTGCAAGATTTTTTCTCATCCTGAAGAGAAAGAATTTGGATATGTTCTTCTTTGACAGCTGCATTAGCCTGGCACATGCATCAGGAACAAGCGTCAGCATTCAGCATTGTTCAAAACCTGAAGATATGCCGGGCCATACTCTTTTAAAAATTGGGAACAGGCATGAGGTGCTGTGAGCTTCCTTCTGATTTCCCAGCACAGGAAGGGCATCAGCCTGTTGCAGCAAGGCCAGAGGGGGCCAGCCAAGCTGATTAGAAGGATGCAGCACCTCTCTTGTGAGGAAAGGCTGAGAGAACTGGGTTTGTTCAACCTGGAGAAGAGGTGGCTTTGGTGTAACTTAATTATGGACTTCCAGCACCTGAAGGGAGCCTACGGAAACTATGGAAGAGACTATTTACAACAACACATACTGACAGAATGAGTGGGAATGGCTTCAAACTGAGAGTAGGTTTAGATTAGATATGAGGAAGAAATTCTTCTCTGTGACGATGGTAAGACACTGGAATATGTTGCCTGGAGAAGTGGTGGGTGGTCCATATCTGGAAGTTCCAGGACAGGTTGGATGGGACTCTGAGCAACTTGGCCTAGTGAAAAGTGTCTCTGCCTACAGCAGGGTATTGGAGCTAGTAAATCTTTAAGGTTCCTTCCAACCCAGGCTATTCTATGATTCTATGATTCTCTATTCAGGTAATGGCTTGGCATCTAGGAATTTGTGAAACAACATGCTATTTCATAGCAGATGAATCTGTCCATGAATTTTCATTTGGACTTTGAAGAAACATTTTTCATAGTGTTCTTAATCTTGTAAGAATTATTTATTTGGTCATTGCTGTTTTTCTTCTCAGGGAAAAGGAAACTAAGCCATGACAATGTGGTGTCTGGTATATTTCTTCTCCTTACAAATTAAACAACTGGTCCAGTTAAAAGTCTTACACTGCCTGAAGAGCTTAGTATGGAAATTCCTGTTCTCAAATATAACTCATTCCAGTGTGAGAATCTAAAGACTGATCCTTTAAAAAAAATATCCCAGCCAGTGGTTTAGTTGCAATTAGGGTTGATGTTGGTATTGATTTTAATAGTTGCTAAAATAATGGCTGTTCTGTCATCTGTGTCCAAACAGCTTGATATACACAACCAGTTCTCAGAATAAGCACTAAAAAATAGCAGTAAAATAATTCTCTGTCTATTTTCATATACTCACAATCTTGTGATGTTACATGGCCATTCTGTCATGTTCATGGTCATGTGAAAGCTCTGTGTTTTGAAGGCTAGAATAATACTTGGTACCACAAGAAAACAAGGCTTCACAAATCTATTAGAAATCAGTTAAGGACCAGAATGAACACATGTACTCATTTTAACAACAATGGGAAGCTGGTGAGCACTATTCTTACATGGTATTAAAGCAATAGAAAGAAACAAGACTTGATGTAATGGAGGACAAATTCACAGAATTCTTTGGCGGCACCTTGCCTTATAACACTTGTGTGAAGGAGATGTCTCTGCTTCCTCTTAGCCACAGAACTGTCCATGTGCACATAATTGTTTCATGTCAAGGTAAATGAGAAAAAAAGATCACATTTAAACTTTTCATTCAGACAATAAATCTTTCAGGGTCCAAGAAGTCTCAGATTTCCTGGGTCTACTGGTGAAAAGGAAGGGATGTAAAAGGTTTTCTTCAGAGTTACTAATCAAATTAGGCTTTTAACCTTGACAGAAACTGAGGAACCTCGAACTTAAACCCTTCCTCTGACTAAAGATGCAGTTTGACTAAAGCAGATGTTTATAAGCACAGAACAGGATAAATGGCTTTAATTCAGGCTAGACTGAACTGCTGGAAAAACATCAAAACTTGATCTACATATAACAGAAAATTTAAGAAAATCCCATGTGTGTTGTTATCATGGCTAGATGCACTCAAACTGTGACCTTGTAATCTACTGTAGCAGGTATAAAATGATACTGCATTTGAAAGAGGTGGTTTTGCACTCCCATTTCCCATTCTCATCCTCATGCTGTCTCCTTGTGCCTCCCACAAGCATGAGTGTTATCAGCTGGTACAACTGCTTGAACAACTGAGTCAAAAAACATAGAAAAAAGAAAATTAAGTTTTGGGTACAAAGTTCTCTTCACCACACAGTCTAGACTAGGATTTGTTTCTATGTGACAGAGAAGATTCAAGAAGAGAAATAAATTTTATAAATATAAAGAAAAAATAATTGTGGTTTCTTCTTTCTTTCTTTCTTCATTGCTCTTATAAAATTATGTCCCTAAGTTAATTTTAGATTAACTATGTTAAATAGATTAACTAATTAATTTTAGATTAATTATGGGTTTGATCAGTTCATGCAGAGCACCAGGAGAATTAGGTACTTACTTTTGAACTAGGGTTTGAAGATATTGCAGTCCAGCTTAATAGGTGTTGCCTGCTTTCCTTGGGATTCTTAGTAATCCTTCTAGAGGACATACAAATGTTTTACATGCTTATTAATGGAAATACACTTCTGAACTCCATGGTGCCAGGGAACTCCATGTGTCAGAGCCATTGGGTCTGTCCCACTTGCAACTTCCTCTGCAAATTCCAACTCGGTTTTCAAAGAATAGGTTAGAATGTGAAAGCAAACACTCCCCGAGGAAGGAGTTTAGCCTCCTGTGTCAATCTGCATAGAAATATTTTTCTAATAATAATGGAAAAAAAAAATAAAGCATTAGGGCTCTTTCTTGGCTTGGAGGGGTTTTTTTACTGATGCAAAAATGAGGGAGTGCCTCAGGTCCTCTGACAAGCTCCCAGGCAGAACTCACACTGTGGTAGGGTTTGAAGGAGTATTGCGGTATTTCTTAGGAAGAAATTCATGTGTTAAATTTATGAAATGTTACTACACTATACCTGGCTGCTACCCAGAAATTCCATTGTCACTTTAACCTAACGAGGAACATTTGACACTTGGCAAAGGGATAAAAATTGCAAAACATACGCACCAAACTCAGAACAATTTTTTAAACTAACGTTTTGTTTTTTGCATTTTCAATCTTTTCAGTGTCAGGGTTATTCTTTCTACTTGGCACTTCCTTCAGCAAATATAACAGCTACATAGGTCATCTGACTTATCTGTCAACAGTGACAAGCAGTGTGCATCTGCTGAAGGTTTGTCTGCTGGCTGTTCTGATGTGTTATGGGTGTGCTTACCTGTTCCTTGGAGATATTCTACTTCAGAGCAAAATTGAATTTTGTTATTTGGGTTGTCCATTATGTTAGAAAATATCTGTCCCAAGTGTAAAACAACAATGAAATATTTTCTCCCTTAAAACTAAAGCTTTGGATTATATCATGAGTCGATTACTAAAGGAAAAGCCTCTCTTTCTTATGCATCTTTCCAGTATTCTTGCAGTCTATCATTATTTAACTTTTTTCGTTTTGGAGTAGTTTGACCATATGCTACTGATAAATAAATCTTAATTGCCACTTTGTGCTTCATCACTCTTGTATCATCAAGTGATTATGAATCTTGCATTTTTAGTCCATAATAACCACACAAAATAAACTCTGAGTTACTTCAGAAATTAAGAATCTAAATAATCTTTTATAAGTTTTAATGAGATTATTATGATAATTATTTATGGCTTTGATCAACATTTGCCTTTGTCCAACAATTCTCTTATCCTGGTAGGGTGATTTTGAAGCATGCTCTTGGGGCACTGCATGGTGATGAATGAATCTATGAGAGCAGATGTTTATTTCATTCATGCCCTTACTTGCGTTTCACTTATCCCTAAGTTATTGAAGGACCTATATTACTCAGGTGAGATTTTTTTTTTAAAGATGCAGAAAAAAGGCCTATGACCTTGAAAATTCACAAATATGAAAAAGTTCATGCTGTTTCTCTGCTGCGCTCTGTTGAACCATTACAAACAGCCTTAGGCATTTCTACCACAGAGAATTGTCCCTGTGTGCTTTCCCATGCAAATGAAAGGTAAAAACACATTGCAAAGTGTCAGCCATTCTAAAAATGTCCAGTACTGCATCAGTTTTATAAGACAACGTGAAAGGGAGGGGTATCAGAGCAATAACTCTGAACATTAGATCATTGAATTGTATCCCAGAATCACAGAATTATTCCAATTCCCCTGCCAGGAACAGGGACACCATCCACTAAATAACCTCCATCCAGCCTGGCCTTGAACACTTCCAGGGATTCAGCATCCGCAACTGCTCTGGGCAACCTGTTCCAGGCTCCCACCACCCTCACAAAAAATAATTTCTTTCTAATATCTAATCTAAATCTACTCTCTCTCAGTTTTAAGCCAAAACTGTCCTAGGCTGCATGAAAAGAAGTGTGGCCAGCTGGTGTCTCTCTGCTCTTGTGAGATCCCACCTGGAGTGCCGTGTCCACCTCTGGGGCCTTCAGCACAAGAAAGACATGGATCTGCTGGAATGAATCCAGAGGACAACCACAAAGATGCTCAGAGGGCTGGAACACCTCTCCTATGAAGACAGGCTGAGAGAGTTGGGGTTTTTCAGCCTGGAGAAGGCCCCAGGGAGACCTTATTGGGGTGTTTCAGTATATAAAGAGGGCTTACAAGAGTGAAGTATGCAAACCTTTCAGCAGGGTCTAACAATAATGTTAAAGCAATAGTCAACAGTTTAAAACTAAAAGAGCATATATTCCTACTAGATATAAAGAAGACATTTTTTAAATTGAGGCTTGTGAAACACTGATACAGGGTGCCTAGGGAGGCAGTAGCCCCATCTATGGTAACATTCAAGGCCAGGTTGATCTAGGTTCTGAGCAACTAATTTCGTTGAAGATGATCCTGCTCATTGCAGTGAGGGTTGGACTGGGTGACCTTTAAAGGGCTCTTCCAACCCAAACCTTTCTACAATTCTATGATTCTATGCACCCCCCCTCTTGCTGTTTTGAGTTGGGTGGTGCTTATGCTATGTAGCTTGTGAGAGCTGCTCTTTATCCTGCAATCTGTCACACACTGGGATTTATCTACTGGTGAATGTAGATAAATGAATTATTGGAAAACCTTTGCAACATGCAACTCTTCTGTGGTGACAAGGAAATGCATGAGGGGAACTGGTGTCATTGCCAAGATCCCTGTCCAGCCAGCAGAGGTTGGCACTCCATTGTTGCTCCATGGCTGTCCTGTCAGTCAACTGTGCTTTGCTTACAATTTCCTGTCTGCCATCCAGCATAAATGGAGAAATTTGTATTCTCAGAGAATGAGAATTATACACATATTTTCCCTGCAGCAGAAGGGGCAGGTAATGTTTATGAGCACCGAGTAAGGGGAGCCTTTTGTTTTCACATAAGAGACAAAATTAAGTACTTTGTGGCAGGCACTGCATAAGCCCCATGCACTGTTCTGCTACAGATAATTGCTTCCAGTGAAGACCTGGTTCCAACACCTGTGTTTTGTGGGGAGAAAGAAGCATGCAGCCTCCATGTGGCTGTTATAATTCACAGATCTTTGCTGGTGGGTAGTGCTAAAAAGAAAGTGACTCTATATAAACAAGATTCCACAGAAAAGTATTCACATTTAAATTCCCTCTGCCTGGAAAGTTCAGTCTTGCAACAGTTGTAGAAAACTCTAGTCTGCACAGTTTCACCACTCAGCCTTTTGTCCTCAGTGGACACAAACAAAACCCATGCCCAAGGCAAAACCTGTAGGAATATTGTCAACCTGCCTTTGATCACACCCTAGGGAACATGGAGTAAGTTTAATAGTGCAGTATACAGAAATAAAGAATTAATATCAACATGGGTTCTGCACAGGAGTAGAAAGAGGCCTTTTAAAATTCTGTGGCAACAGCATGACCACATTAAATCATATGCAACCATCTCTCAGCATCTTAATCCTCTGAAGTTCAAAAATTCCATCTACAGATCCATATGCAACATTGAGAGCAAGTGATAGAAATCACCCCTCCAATCATAATGGAGTGTTTAATCCTGAATAAAGAGAACCTTCACAATCAATCTCTCATTGTATACAGGAAGCTTTATGAGATAGTGCAGTTAGTAAAAGAATAATCTTTCAACAGTATGAGGAAACCCAGACACTCTTTTGAAAGTTAAGGATAGTAATTTGTAGCTCATTTTTATATGGTCTTTTTATTGCAACAAGAACATTAAGACCTACAGAACACTGCAAAATTTACAAAGTTAATATTTGTCCAAAGTTGTTCCTGAAATTGCAGTTGCATAATTCAGATGTTGGTATACATGGGTTTTATTGCCAGCTTCTCACTATGAGCTGAATGTGAAATGAGGTTCTCAGGTGCATCATAAAATGACATACTGTTAGTCTGCAACTCTTTTCAGTAGTCTGTAATACTGGGGTTCAGTTTCACTTGGTTGTACTTACATTCCAAATTTGACTCTTAATACTCAACGGGCCTGTTAAATTCTACTTACAAGCATAGATTCATAGAAGAAAAATTGAAAATAATCAATTGATTAGGTACATCATCTAGTCCAACATCCTGCTCAAATAAAGACCAGTTTCAAAGTTTAGATAAGGTCACTCACGGCTTTGTCCATCTGAATTTTTAAAATCTGCAGGAATGGAAATCTATTAATGGGTTCAATCATGTTCCTGGAGGAGAAAGTTTTTCCTTAGCAAGACTGAGTTTATCTTGCACTAACTTGTGTCATTTTACTGTGTACCTCTGAGATGAGTCTGTCTTCATCTTCTCTTTAGTGTTCCTCTATATTATAGGAAAGAGGAAAGAGCAATTAAACTTCCCCAGAGTTTCCTCTTCTCTGTCAGCTTCCCCTCATGCATTATGGTCCCTGTCCCTTGAGCTCTTCAGCATCCTCATCTTCATTTTCTCCTACTCCTGAGTCATAGGTCTTACCAATGCATACAAATGCTGATCCTGAAGACTCATAACTTGCAAAAAATAATTATTTTTATGTCAAATAAGCTTCTTTTAAGAGACTTTGTTTGCTGCTTTTGTATTCTGATGTTATGTATGAGACACCTTCCTTCTCTGCTCTGTTATTGCATGAGGAGCTGAACACGGGAAAGCTATAATTTGTAATGTTCAGCACACTGGAGAGAAACAGAGCTAAATTACTCTTTTGCACCTATAGAAATTACCTTACTTTAATTCCTTGAAATAATTGTGAACAACTTTGATCTTTAGAATACCTAAGGATTGTGTCATTAAGTAAATCTTAGACTAGTTTGCATGTTCTTTACTAAGTTGAATAATCTCATTTCAGTTACATGTCTCTGCTTCTTATGTTTTTTTGAACAGCTGGGTTGGACAGACAGTTCTTAAAGATACCCCTGTCTTATAATATCAAGCAAGGAATTTTACCTTTTGTCCCCAAAGAGAACCTCGTATGGCATTTTCATTGCATGGGATATGTATTTTATTTATTGTTATCCAGAAAATATTTTTAGAACTATTCTGAACTTTTTCTTTTGTGCTCTTTTTCTCCCCAAATATTTTTCTGTTTCCTTCCGAATTCCTACTGGATTCTGTAAAATTAATCCATCCAAGAGATCATATCCTCTGGAAAAGGGGACCACTGTGATCAGTTTATCAGTCTGCTAGTTGCTCTCACTAATGTCAAAGAAACTGGCATTGCAGACTGAGGGCTAGAGTTCCTTGGCATCATAGATGTGTCCTGTCTTTCAGTGAGATATGTGAAATACAGAACAAAAAACAGAAGGGAAAACTTATCTGGATCTAGCTGAGACACCTTTACTTGAGAAATATGTTTGATTTCTCACATGACAAGGGTGAAAAATAATTTTTATACATTTATGATTAATTTTTCCTAGTAGATGCAAAAGGAAAGATTTTTGTCTCTAGCTGCAAGTAAGAGTGAAGATGCCTGGTTTACCAGCTGTTCTACTTAAACAACAATTATCCAAGTAATGAGCACTTCCTTTAACATTTAACTTATTTCAGGGTACAGAAAATTATTTTCACCTCTCTTTTTATGGTCTCCTGATTATTCCTTCACCAATAGGAAGAAAGCAGTCTCAGATTCTTCTTTACTTATTTTAAGCCTCAACCTTTTCAGTGACTGTTTTTTTCTTGAGGGACAGCAATGTCTGGGTGAGCTTCCATCCTACAATAGACACATTTCTCACTGGTTCTATCATAAATTTTATCATTTCCCATTTATTATTTTGCTTTCATACACTCCCCTATAGGGACAAAGTTACATCACAAACGCTCTAGTTCATCAAGTAACTTTCTATTTTCAGTTGGCTTTTTTTTTTTGCTTTTTTTTTTTTTTTTTTTTTTTTTGCTTTTTTTTTTTTTCTTTTGTCTGGCTTTTTTTTTGTCTTCATGCATATGCCTGTAAAACAGTGACTACATGGCTGTGTGCACTCTGTGTTTCAGGCTGAATATTGTTGAGCAATACAAGACTGAGGAATTGCTCTTCTCAGTTGCAAGAGCAGATATGTGGTCTTTAAATAAATCTGTTTGGCTTAATATGTTGTCATTTTACCCATGTTGTCTGCACTTTGCAGATCTTTGCATGATTATGTAAAGTAACAGTCGTCTCTCTTTTGTTTCTAAATGAGAGGAAGGTGACTCCTCTCCCAGTATTTTAGTTTCTCTGAAATATGCATATACTTTTGTCCAGAGTTCACACTCTGTATCTACTCAGGATCATGCAATTTTTTCTGAGTGCCCTGCTTTTTTAACCATGTCCTAGCTTAACTCTGAGTTGGCTTTTTTTGACCCACTTACAGTCATAACTTAGTCCCTGTTATGGACTTCTTTGCCACAATACCACAATTTGCTGTTCAGTCTTTTATTATTTATGGGGATGAATATTTTTTCTTTCTAAAGAAAACAAACTTTCATTTTTATGTGAGCTCAACAAATGGCTGCATTTGATGGATATAGATTAGCAAAAGTTCAAACCACCATAGAATGGTCTTTCACATAAAGTAAATAAGCCAAACATCTATGACCCTGATACTACTCTGTGAATTGCTGAGCAACTCTACTTTTCTTGCAGATAGCCTCTGACATTTCAGCTAGATGTTTTGGCAAGGTGTCTAGACAAATTTCATTCATCTGTGTGTTGCTGAACACTGAATGCTCCATCTGAATTCTGTCCTGGCTGAATAGTTGACACAAAGAACAATTATCCTGTGAAATCCACTTATTCTGATTGTGCTTGCAATATCTCATCCATGATGCAGTTCTTAAAAATCTAGTTTGTTTTTAGAGGGTGTGAAGCAGTCCTAAAAATTTGTGGGATATCCAAATTGCAAAATTCCCAGACATTTCAAGGTATGTGTTTTTAAAAGGAAGAGTTTTCTGTCCATTCACTGATGTCACTAATAGTGTTAGTCAGCTTTTCTCACTTGTACAAAGCTGTCATTACAGTGACAGTAATAAAAGGTGCAGTATTACCTCCTCCAGCCATTAAGTTGTTTCACCACTTTACCTGAATATTGTAAAACAGTCTT
Source organism: Sturnus vulgaris (assembly GCF_052056855.1). Classification (NCBI taxonomy): domain Eukaryota; kingdom Metazoa; phylum Chordata; class Aves; order Passeriformes; family Sturnidae; genus Sturnus; species Sturnus vulgaris. Next base: position 65,765,076 of record NC_142245.1, on the reverse strand, counting down.
AGTGGGAAAGAGTCTGACCCTTGGAAAGCAACACGCATGAAAAAGCAAAATATTTGCAATCACAGCTGCTTGCAGGTCCAGAAAGATAATTCTGTCCTGCAAGATGTACAATGCACACCAGGCAAATGTTCAATAAGCACACAATTTCTTGGCAAATAAATGGCATTCAGTTCTCTCTGTGAGCTTGATAAATGTTTTATTTGCGTGGCAATGTGTGAGAGGGGAAGGAGCTGACACATCAACATGCGCATAAAACATTTGTCAGACACCTCCAGAGATTCTGAGAAGTACTGTTCAGTAAAGGAGCCATCTGGGGCAAGTTATCAATATTATTAATGACATAATCTGGACTGGACTGATGACAGTGCTGTTTATATAATTCTAAATGATTTTTTACGGTGTATGTGAGCCTTAATTTTGTTTATTGCTCTTTCATGTATTTAAAACTTCTGTCTGTTTTCCCACCGGACACTCTGTTATACTGTTGTAAATTAGATTAGTGGTACCAGAGGGTAGTTTACTCTTCTCCCCACATGTATTTTGCCCTTGCAAGACATTTCTAGATAGAAAATTTTTAAAGGGGCTTAGAATGTGTTTGACAAAGCAGCTTTCAGTGGAACAGAATAATGTATCTGCAGGCTGTAGTCACAATCTGGCAATTTTTGGATGATGTGGGTTATAATATAAAACATAAAATTCACAAATAAGGTCACTTCTAACTTTCATTTTTCTTCTTAAACTTTCTCATAAAGTTTTACTAACAGTAATTTTGTTTTGCAAAGTTGCTCTGTCCTGTTTCAAGCAACACTTCTTAAAACCTGTGATATACATCTGTCAACATATATGTCTACATATACACACAATCTGACTAATTTTTCACTCCTCACTTTAGAGAGTAGATGAATATGTCAGGTCAAAAATATATATGTAGTGTTAACCTTAGATATTTGAAATACACTGCATTTCTTAAATGGTTAGAAAAACTCAAAGTACTTGTGTTTTGCAGACCATGTCACAAGCTTTCATGAGCAGATCGGTCTGGGACAAATTAGAACCTAAAGAATTTCCTGCAAAACTTATATCCTTATAAGACTTCTTAAATTAAAGTTATATTATTCTATGAGTGTTGTTCGTCTTTCTCTGGACAACATGTGAAACAAAGTGAGTTGCTGCCATAAACATTGCAATGTGGGCAGGCACACCAAGGTCCTCCAGCTAACTTCTGTGAGGAAACTTGTTTTGGACCATCTCTGGTTTTGGCTGGTGACATCCAACTCTTACGTATGCAAGAGATTTATCTTGCATTAATCTGATTGTTCAGATGCAGGTATTGAGGAAGCAGACCATAGAACTATGATGATTTCTATGCAGCATAGGTACATGGAAGGTCGGGTCCAAAGTATGGAAAGGCTCCTCCAGCTGGGCAGGACAATAGGGCATCAGTGAGGGTTTGTGAAGCCCACTTTTGGCCTGTATCTCCAGGTTTCTAGGGAAGGGGTAGGGTGGGTGGGAGAGAAATGCTTTCATGCCAGAGAAAGCACCCACTGTGTGAAATGGGGTAGCCTTGCCCTTGCTGCTGAGTGCTATCACAGCCAGGAAACACGATATTGCCCTGCTGAAAGCCAGCACAGATGGCAGTGGTTGTTTATGCAATTTACAGCAGCAGGGAAAAGCAGAAGGGAGGGCATTAACAATGGTAACTATTATAGAACTGGTAATTCAATGAACTGACTCTTGGGACTCTTTTAGATTTCCATTATGTAGTTCATGTAGTTTTAATTGAAGATATCCATATGCAGGGCTAGATTTGGGTCATAAGGGTTTGTGTAGGTTTTGATGTTCCTATTTCTAGGGTGGAATGGGTAACTAAATTAAGACTCTACTTATCTGTCACTCACATAAAATGCTACATAATATCCCAGAACATTTCCTGTTAAAAACAGACTGTTCTTTTTACACTGCATTTTACCTGCAAAGGTACACTGATTTAAGCTCTTGTGTCTTTGGTATAACATCACACTACTGTGCAGCCTTAGGACAAGGTGCCATTTCAGTGGTAGTTCCAGGCATACAAATTTTTTACCGAAGGTTTACCTATATTCAGCTTGATTGAGTTGGTTTTGGTAGAAAGACCAGAAAAATGTAGTTGCAGCTGTTAAGAAAAAACATCTTTTGGGCAAGTTGCAAAGCTGTGAGTCTAGGCAGCTTATTATATATGCTTGGACCTATGCACAGATCAAGAGACTGACCAAATAAATGTGATCTATTTTGTTCTAAAGGATTCATTTGGAAGGATAGGTTTTAAAAAGTTTGATGACAAATATTCATAAATGAATACTGCTTTGTCATAATCTTTCCTTCTTTGAAAGGGCCAGAGTGCTAAGATACTGCTGTCTGAGAAGGTATGTATCCCATTCTTGAATGCAGTAGCAACTGAGATCTTAGTACCAGGCTGAGATTCTGTGATTATGATTGACCAACCTCCATTTGTGTCTTTTTGTATTTGCATTACAATACTGCCTGTGATTGTTTAATCATATGCTGTATTATCCACATAAATCCTTGTCTTGTGGTAGTATATATAGAACTTTTTTGGAGATGGTTAAAAATTTGTTAACATCAGGTTCTGCCTAATTTGCTGCAGACACTAAAGAGGAGTAGATAAGTAGAACTTTGAATATGGACTTGGCAATACTATTTGTTTCCCATATTGTTTCAGGAGATAAGCAGAAGAGTTTTTGATATTATTATTATTGTTATCATCATCATCAGGCAAAAAGAAAAACAAATAAGAAAAACATGTTATCTTACAAAATATACTTAAGTTTTTCTTCCCCATATAGGAGAATTTCAAAAGAAGACAGATATTTGAAATCAAGGGTTAAAGTTCTTATACTCAAAGGCTGCTTTACTTTCATGTGATGCAGTATACACTAATATTCTGTGAAGGTGCATTCTGTTTAATCAGCTTCTATGATCCTCTCTCTTAATCCCTTGCTACTCTCTTCACCTTAAGATTCTATTTTCTTCCAAATTTTCTATTCTCTGAAGGATGACCCAGACCCCATAAGAGAACAGAATAAAGTAAAAGGTTGTTTTTTTTTTAATGGACAAAGTATTTAGATTGTCAAGGACTCTGTTCTTGTTGCTTCTATATTATTTCTATATAATGGTAGGCCTGTTACCTAAAGTTTTCAAAGATGATAGCTAATACTAAACTCTTCATCTTTTGGTTACCCAGCAATTCACAACTGCTCTCTGATACCTAACAGTTCTGCCCAGCTCTCTTTATTATTGGGAGCTCCCCTTTACATGTTCAGAGTCACCTAAAATTCTAATTACTTCATTAAGTCTGTCTCAAGTCTTCTCTAACTGAGCATCCTCAGTTTGTGAAATCTTTGAGACTTTCAATTCTAAACAAAACAAAAAAACAGTATGTATCCTGTTATGTGGGAAGAGAAACATATTTTAGAGGAATCCTGTGGAAATTAATATTGATAAAGAACCAACATCAAAGTCATCAAAATTCTATAAACCATAAAGTTTCAAAGTGTTTGCCAGCTTCAGGTCTGGCAAAAAAAAAGTCTGAACCAACCTCATTTCTTCCATAAACCTTCACTGAGAGGAAAACTAAACATTTGTCCTTAAAGAAAATATTTTGTGCCCCAAGAAGACAACTAGTTCGGATAGTCAGAAAGTTAGCACAGTGAGTCACGGAACACAATCTAGGCTTAAGCAGAAGGAAATAAGCATTTGAATCCTGTGATAGATTTTGCAATATTATCCTCGGCCCTTAGAAAGTGGTGTGAGTACAAGTGGTACTTTCCTGTAAATGTGCTGGAAAGATTTGTTGTTGTACAAAAGAGTGAAAACTCCTTCAATCATATCTGGGAGGACTCTTGAGGACTTAAAGCATAATTACCTCAGAGGCTGGGAACCCAAAAGGACTGAGATGTGAGGAGTGTTGCCACTCCTGCTTCACCATGATGGAGGCATCTCCATCATGGAACACCCAAGGCTTATGGAGCTGGTGGGTGGCACCAAGAGTGCTCATAAAACCTCACTGTATCAGTCAGGGTGTTTGATGACCACTTGTGCGACCTGACTGCCTATGTGCTACATTAGGGGGAGATTTATTTCAACTAGAGGTGACAAAATGCTGAAAGCAGTATTGGAGATAACTCTGTAGTCATTCATGCTTGTTATTCTGTGTGTGAGAAATGGGCATGTTCTTCAAGTGTAAGGTCCAGCTGGCCTGTTTTTAATGCTTACATTCCTGGTGCTATGTTGACCTGAAGAAGGGTAAATGCATATTTTCTTACCTTGTTTTAATATTCAGATTAAAGAATATTCTTTGAGATTGTTGGAGGAAAGTCCAGAAAGAAACCACTACTGTTCTGTACCTGCAGGGTGGACAGAAAGCAAAGAATGGAGCTATAGGAAAAATAAATGAGGAAGACGGAAGCTGGACTGGTATTTATTTAATCAGAGCCCTCTGACTTTTCTCTTTCCTTTAGGTAGTTAGTCCTAGTTGTAGCAACATAAAGTGTTTTGGATGCCTGTAATTACTACTATCTGTATTTTTCTCTATAAGATGTTGAACTATGTGTGATTTCATATTTGCTGTCTCTTGTCAAGGACAGTATTCATTTGAATAAGTGTGTAAAGATATATTTTCTGACATTTTATGGGCATCGTCAAAATAAAAAGTAGCAGCTCAGGGAGTTATTGTTAAATTCAACACAAACTGAAACTTCAGATTTTCATCAATAAAGAAAACAGTGAATTGGCTCTGAAAGTTTTTATTAAGAATGTATATTGATAGTTTCTCTCCAAAACCAGCATAGACAATCAAAATTGACTGTATCACTTGAAAAAGAAATTACTTTGATCTTTCTTCCCATTGCTAAATCCGTATTAGTAAATTGACTCTATAAATGTTAGTAAATTGACTCTAAATCTGACTCAGAGATGTGCTGCTGGTTCTGAGATTTGTTGATTGTTTCGTATGTTGATATGTGGACATACAGATATACATGTATATGAAGCTAGGAAGTAAGGGCAATATATCACTGGTAGATGTGACAGTGTCTTACAGCTAGAATTTTGAATCTCAGGTATAAACAAAGTGGTTGTTTCTGGAGGCCTTCTTGCTTGTGAGATGGAGCAATCAAAAGGGTAGAGAGGAAAGAAAGAGTAAAAATTATGTAGGGCATTCTTCTTTTACAGTATAATACCTTGTTCTTTCATGTGTTCTCTTCTCTCTTCAGTCTTTTTAACTATCAGCCCCTAGCTGCAACTGATGCATAGCAAGTCTCTAGACAGTGCACAGTGCACAGACTACAGTGTTTGGATATTCTGAAGGTGCAGTTTTCATTTCTGCCTTCTGAGTTCAGTGACAGATGTCAGGTGTCTAATCAGTCAAAGCTCATATTTCTTATGCTCTCCTTCTTTCTTACTGATCATTGTTTTGATGTTTCAGAACTCTGAACCCAGTGTGATGAAGTCCAGGAGCAGGAAAAGCAGCACTCTGATTCTGATATAAATATATTTTAGTCCTACTGTTTTGATTTCTTAATTTTGTCACTCAAAATCCTCAGAGAGGAGCATAAATAAGAGCTATTAGAAGCTTTCTATTTTAAAGTCCACATGCACAAATGTTATTGAGTAGCTAAGTGGATCTTAAAATGAGGATATTGTATGAAAGGTCACTAGTACCATTCTTCTTTTGTGTCTTTTCTTCAATTTGAGTAACAATAAGGTGTTGTACTTGATGAATCATTGCATGTGAGTCGTGCCTTGAGTCTACCTGCTGAGTCAGTATTGGGGGAAGGAAACTTGCATCTTCAGTGGTGGTATAAGTGCCCGTGGTAAGCATAAAAGCGAGTAATCTTGTGAAAACTTATGCAGTTATGGCCTCTTGATCACCCAAGCAATTTTTTTGGGTGTTGTAACAAAAAGTCCTTACATTTCTTCCGAATTATGCTACAGATTCGAAAGTACTAATCTGGATCCCACTGCAGGATCAGAGAGGATTGCCAATACCAAATCCAGTTAGAATGCCACGTGAAGGACAGAAAATCTTACCATCATCTTGCATACATTTTTCATGAAACTTGGAAAATGGTACTTACTGGAGCTTATAATGCTTCTGTGAGCAAAATATTTAGTTTTTAACAAAGATATCAAGCGATATCCAGTCTGCAATAGTAGTAAAGTGTCCTAAACGATAATATCCTTATAGCCAATGGTCATTTATTTTTAGTCTCTGTTTTTCCAGTTTATCTTCTTTCATGATAGTTTATGTTATTTCTTTTTCCCCCTTAGCATAAACATTAAAATTTGCAAAAATATGTGATAATGTGTGCAAACTGTTACCGGGTTGGCCCTTAACTTTATAAATAAACCAAAGAGTTTTCATGAACTACTCATGGTAAAATGATCCATTTTGTTAATTTTTAAATTCTTCCAGGCACTCCTGCAAGAGGAGGAGACGATGTCAGTCTTAAGCTGTGGCAGGGGAGGTTTAGGAAGAAGTCCTTCACAGAAAGGATGATTGGGGACTGCCGAGGAAGTTGGTGGAGTCACTGTCCCTGGAGGTGTTTAAGACTGGTCTAGTTGACAAGGTGGTGTTAGAGCAAAGGTTGGACTTGGTGATCTCAAAGGTATTTTCCAACCTAAATGATTCTGTGATTCTATGAGTTGTAATCTTTTTTGTTCAGAGTTACTGTTTTATACTGATATGCTCAGTATAATGGTCTGAGGTTTACTTTGTTGAAAATATAGGAGAGACACCTTGCAAAAGTGTACTATTAAATTTCTTACAAGATTATTCTCAGAAGGGTTAGTTTCAAAATCTTCAAAACTTGCTGTCTTGATGTTACTAGTAGTAGAGATATGAAGATATTAAATGTACTTACTTGCATATATTCCACTCTGTGGAAAAAAGTCCCTAAATTTCTGGATCAGCAAATAAATCTTCTTTTAAGGAAAAAAAAAAAAAATGTGAAATGATGTGGCAAAAAAAAAGAGAAATTCAGAAAAGTCAGGTCTTTAGAAGCAAGGCAGGTGGACTGCTGTTTAAAAGTCTTACTCAGTATTGTATGGTAAATTAAACATAGGTGTATTGCGTCCCAAGAGAGACAGATGACTCTGACTTAATGCTAAGCTTTAATCCACCCATATCAGTCTGACCTTGATCAAGACTTTTGAGGTGGAGGAGAGGGACAGGGTATAGGATAAAAAAGAGATTTTACGGGATAATGAAATGGGTAAAGAATAAAAAAGCTGTACTTTTCAGTGCTGCATTTTGTAATATGCTCACGTTCTTCTGGACTCTGAATCCTTTGTTGCAAAAAAAAATATGAAACATGGTAAACCTCTGCACTTAGCCATCTCATTTTCATGCAATGTTAGTTTGAAGCAAGCAAAACAAATGGATCTTAGCAGTCATAGCCTCTGAGAATAGTTTTCATGCTGAAAGCTCCCCTTGCTTTAAAGAAGAAAAATGTCTTAGAAAGAAGAAAACTTTTCCTTTAAGAGACAGACTTCCTTAACTGAGCAATAGATATTAGAAAAGTCAGCTGCAAGAACTCAATATCATAACTCTAATGTTCTGTTTCCTGTAAATTCAGGCATGTGTCATTCATTTTGTATCAAGGTTAATTCACATATAGAACTTCTGAGAAATAATTATCTTTCCATTTGTTCAGACAGGTCAGCTCCTTGGCTGTCAGCTCACAGCTATCATTTGCAACCTGAAGTTAGTTTTTCTCACCATTCCAGACCATTTTTGTATTGACCTTTAAGGCAAAAAAACAATTAAGCTCACCAGTGCTGTTCTATAACTTTGAATTCACTACATTAACAAGCCCATAGTATTACAAGGCCACCAACCCATCCATTAAGTCTGACCACACTCTTTTGGAATCAATAGCAAAAATCATAATAGTCTCCACTGATTGTGCTGAGACACTGGAAATTGCTTTTATTTGCAGAATCACAAACTAGTAGAGGTTGAAAGGGACTGGTGGAGATCCCACTGTCCCTGCTCAGAACACAGGATGTCCAGAATCATGTTCATTTGGGTTTTGACTGTCTCCAAGGATGGAGAATTCACTGCATCCCTGGATAACCCATTCTATTGTTCAAACATGCTCACAATCAAAAAGTTTGTTCTTGTGCTCAGATGTAATTTTCTATCTTTTGACTTGAGCTCACTACCTCTTAGCAGATGTAAAGCTGGACTTGAGCCAGCAATGTACATCCACATCTCAGAAATTCTACTGTATCCTGAGCTACAACAAAGGAATGCCCAGTAGGTCGAGAAAGGAGATTCTCCTTCACTACTTCACTTTTGTGAGATTTCACGTGGAGGACTTCATCCAGCTCTGGGATCCCCAGCACAGGAAAGACATGGACCTGTTGGAGTGGGTCCAGAGAACCACAAAAATGATCAGTGGGATGGAACAGTCCTCCTATGTAGAAAGTTTGAGAGAGCTAGAGATGTTTACATTAGATGTAAGGAAAAAAATTTACTAGGAGGCTGGTGGAACAATGGAACAGGTTTTCCAGAGAAGTTGTAGATGCCCTTTCCCTGTAAACATTCAAGGTCAAGTTAGACAGGACTCTGAGCAACCTGATCTAGTTGAAGATGTTTCTATTCATTGTAAGAGTGTTGGACTAGATGATGGACCCTTCATGGATCTCTTTCATGGATCCTTCCAACCCAAACTGTTCTATGATGTTATTATTAATTCTATGATTCTCTTTTACTGGTCACCACTGAGGAAAGTCTGTCTCCTCTACACCCACCATCTTGCATGTGTGCACATGGATAAAATCCCCCTAAACTTTCCCTACTCCAGGCTAAAGAGTTCCATCTCTTAACCTCTTCCTGTATGAGAGGTGTTGCAGTCTCTTAAACATCCTTCTTGCCCAGTGCCCAGTTCACTTACTCCTGTGTTTTGTACTGGGGAGCCCAGCATTTAGTCAATGCCTCCCTAGTATTGAATAGAGGAGAAGGGGCTTTGCTAGGAAGGTACACTGCTCTCTCATGATTACCTTGTTAGCCTTCAAGACCTCAGGATGTTTTCTGCCATAAGCAACAATCAATTTTGGCAACAGTTTTTAAAAATATTCTCTTGGAAGTAGAAAAATATAAGATGTTACAAACACATTTCGAGATCAAAATATAAAACAGAATAGAGCTAAGAAATTAATAAAATGTTTGCGTTTAATGTTTAACTTGGACTGTTATTTCAATGCAAATATGAATTGCTTGCTATTTGTTTCAGAACTTGTGTCTACCTATTCTGCTTCATGCATCTATTTCCAAGCTGTTATTAAGTTTGATAGAATTTTTATTGAAAGAAATTATACAACCAAAAGCATGCTTTCATAAATAAAAGACAAGATATGTAATTGGTCTAAAACTATGCAGGTATAAACGTTTGCCTGTCAAATGCAGACAGTAGATTGCTGCTTGTTAAGAGAGGGAAGGAATGCCTTTGTGGCTCCTCTACCTGATTAAGTTTCATAACATAATCAGGAAAGCTCTTCCACTGGAAATAAAAGTTACTTTTGAACTTAATTACATGTCAATACTAAATGACATAAATTAATTTCTAACAATCTGTAATGACTTTTAACGGAAATCCTAACCCGTTGTAATTTGCTAAAAAGTTAATTTGAGTCCTTAATTGAATTTTAATTCATCTCTTTGATATACAGTTAGTAATTGCATTGCATAGGACTTGAAGTTTTTTTCTAAAATAAATTTATTTTTAATTTCCTCAAATATATTTTTTTCCCCTACAAATATTTAAAAGATTTCTTTGATGTCCTTGGCAGACAGCTGTAGTTATTGGCTCTGGCTTTTGCCTTGGTAGCACAGAAAACAAAGGGTTTGCTTCAGTGGACATTCAAAATTCATCACATATGAAATTGGTCTGGGGACCCTTTTGATCAGTATGTTGTGATATCAGGAAACCTTGAAGCAGGTATGAGATTCTTGTTGGGAAAGTGTGCATGTGGTTGACTGTGTTTTCTGGCAAGCTCTTTATCACTACAATATATTCTATTGGCTCTGTTAGAGGACAGCCCTGTGTGTTGAGGCTACATAATAAGTTGCTGAAGAAGAAAAGTAAAAACAATGAAAAAGAGGAAGGGCAGCTATAAAAAGTATCAATCTAATATACTCCAGACTTGTCTACCATAATTTTGAATGCTGGCTTTGATATCATCATAACCGAGGCCTTAGCAAGCAAGGACAGACAAATATGTTCTCAAAACTTCTTAGGCTGCGGACTGAGAACTTTTCTAAATCGATAAAAGCAAGGAAGAAAACTCCACAAGCCTTCCTCTGTTAACATCAGTCCACCTGTGTAAAGAAGAGAGAGAACCATTTCAAAGGAGCTGGTTGCTAAGGTTGCTATGATTTCAGGATGAAAGTTCCATTTTGTTCTAGGTATTCTGAAAATTATAGATGCTTTTACTTTGAAAATAAGTAGACTTGTTTTCTAGATCATTTAGCTTATTTGGTTAGAGCATGATACTGATGCCAATCATTGGTTTGATCCCCATGAAAACAATTAACTTAAAGAGTTAGACTCAATGATCCTTGCGGATCCTTTGCAACTCAAAATATTCTTTGATTCTGTGATTTATTAGCTAGGCTCTTTACACATTTCTCTATTTTCTTCAGGCTCTGATTTACTTTTCAAATCAAGTGAGACCTGACTTCTGGTTGTACAGCAGTGGATTCCTTATTTCCTTTATTTATCATAGCCAACACAGCCAATAAAACCTTTCTAATATTTAAAATCACTCAGAATTCCCAAGGACATACCTAAGTATGGAGAGTATTTTAAAACCCACTCTAAGTTGTGCAACTTCATATAATTTTTTTGAAATTATTTTCTCTGGTAAAATGCCAACCATTATGCACTTTTAACATTTAGTCCTTGAATTCCTCATTTGAATAGCCACTGTTTTATTTTACAAAATGCTGCTTCATGGATTCTCATACAGATTACCTACTGTAGTAATCCACTGAGATTTTCCTACCACAGAAGTAAGCTGTGTATGAACTCAGCATACAATGCACAGTTTGTGTTTTATATTTTATGACAAAAAAAGTACAAATATTTACAAGAACATTTTAGGGTTTAACAGGCTTTAACAGTTAATTAATTTAACTGGATTTAGCAGTTAATTTATTAATTTAACAATTAATTAATATATTAAAATATTTTCAAGAGGGTCTCGAGTTTTTGTGGAATGCTGAAAAAAGACCCTCTCCAAAAATAGTTTCAATTTTTTGAAGAATGCAGACATCTGTAAAGAGCATACATAGTTAAAGCAGCTAGAAGAACTAGGGAAAGTAGTAGAAATACTTCAGCTCTTCAGAGGACAAAAGCTTTGGAGAGCAAGAAAACACTCAAAAGAAAAAGAGGCCAAGTCCTATTAAGTAGATGCAACATGTCAGGGAAATGACAACCTGAAGAAATTATGCTGGAAAAGAAAAAGGAAAGAAGTTTCTGCTGGTGTATTTTGTATGATGCAAGTGAGAGAAGTTAGAAGACAAGGAAATGTGGGTGCATCCCTTGCTTGAATCATTTCCTACTGTGCCCTTGAAGATGAGTTTCTAACAGTGACTTTAACAGCCAAATGTAAAATTACTATAGGAACTGATGATAGATGCAATCTAACTGGGTCAGAAAAATCAAGGTTAGTTAATATACATTAACTTGTTTAAAAACAGTTTAGGAGGAAAACTTCACAAAAGTTCTCTAGACAATAATTAAACTGAGGATATTAGTTCAACCAGGATTGCTGGTAAATGATTCAAAGTGTCTCAGTGAACACTTCTGCCAGCTCCCCCAGAACCTTAGGGTGAAAGCCACCCCACCTCAGGGATTTGTGGATGTCTAAGTGGTGCAGCAGGTTTCTGATCATTTCCCTTTGGATTATTGGGTCTTCATTCTGATCCACATCCCATCTTCCAACCCAGGGGCCTGAGTACTCAAAGAAACACTGGTTTTACTAGTAAGACTGTGGCAATGAAGACATTAAATATCCCTGCCTTTTAATTTCCTTTGTCACTGTTTCTCCATGAATCTAACAAAGCACTGAGAACCTCTTTAGCCCTCCTTTTATTGCTAACACGTTTATAAAAATGATTTAATTCTCTTTTGCAGCAGTAATCAGCTTAAATTCAAGTTGGTGTTTGGTCTTTCTCTTTTTTTTTCCGCTGCATAATCTCCCAACATCCTAAGTTGCCTGCCCCTCCTTCCAAAAATCATAACTCTCCTTTTTTCTCTGAGATCCAGTTAAATCCTTTTGTTCAGTCAGGCCAGTTTTCTTTCCTGATGCCTAGTCTTTTGCCACATAATGACAGATGCTCCCGCTCCTTCAGAATTTCATTCTTGAAGAATATCCAGTTTTCTGGATACCTTAGGAGTCCTTAGAATTTAGTTCTTAGCAGATAGTCCTGCTTTGTATGGGTGGTGGGAAAGGGCAATCAGTCCAGCTACTGGTTTTAGCAAATTCTGACTATTTACATTTTCAATATGAAAAATTATGAGGTTTCAATATTTGGGACTGAGCATAGACCTTATTCTGAAGCCTCTGAGTAGGTTGTACATTTGAATGAGAGGAAGATGAAGCAAAAGCTTTGCTGAAATCCTTCCCAAGACTCTTCACCCATGGACACAAAACAGGAATGTCTTCCTCTGAGAGTGTTTGAACTACTGAACTATTGGAGAATAAAAGGAAATATCAATTGCTAATTTTAACAAACTGACTTTGAATACATACCTCTCACTTGAAAGGACTGGGTGAAACTAAATTAAAGTTTACCAACTGTTTGAGATGACAGAAGCCAAGTTTCTGATGGAATTTCCATTCTTTAAAATTCTTTGTCCAGCTTTAAGGATAGCAGGAAGAAGTTAATTAAGTAAAAGTTGGCAGAAGAGTTGCATATGCAATTTACATAAATATTAAATCTTACAACACTGCATATTGTCTCAAATCATGATACATAGCATTTGAAATTATGGATAAGTTTTTTTGCTTTTTGTTTGTTTGTTTGTTTGTTTGGTTGGTTTGTTTTTTGTTTTATTTTGTTTTGGTTTGGGTTTTTTTTTAGGGTTTTTTTTTTTCAATTTCAGTCAGGTTTTGAGGGTTTTTCCATATTACTAAGGTCTGGTAGGTATTTTGCCAATCAAAATTTCACAAGACTAGGACTGATGGACAGCTGGGTAGCTCAAAGAAAGTGTTCACTTGGAAAGAAACAGAACAGTTAAATCAGGTTTATGCTATTTGGATTAATTTAGATTTATAGGTTTTTTTAATGAAAATTTCTGTAACTCCTGACGTGCCTTGCTTGTACTGGGCAAAGTTCTTTCCAGATTAACAAGCTACTGTTTTGCTTGTTTGTGGTCTTTAACTTTCCCCCAGGTTTCTCTACATTTGTGAAGTGTCAAGTTAGCTAATTTTATTTAACAATTTGAATAAGACTCTTTCCTGTTGACATAATTCACACACTTCAATTCCTAAAGAGGAAAATAATAGCAACTGCAGCACCTGAAAGGTGATTGCTTACAGGTGGGATTGTATGATTACCTTTTTGAAGAAGAATATAATAAGTCTATTATAGTGAAACAATGAAGTGTGTGGGCCTAGAACTTAGGAGAAATAAGTGCTGCCTTTTTTACAGTCATTCAGGGCTCCTAGGAAACAATTAGCAACCAGGTAACAGATCCAAATAGAGAGAAGGCAGCAGCTAGTAAGATAGCACAAATTTCTGAATTCATTTTGAAGGTGAAAGTATTTCTACAATGATTGACTGCCTCTTCTAAATAGTTGACAAACACTTTGGAGGAGATGGAGACCCTTGAAATGGAGAGTTTTCACACATGACTTAGCTAACAGGTAGGAAGAAAGACAGAAAGTAGATGAAAGCAAATAAGGACAGCCTGGTAGAGAGCTATCACAGGTCATGAAGACTGGACCACAGTCTGTGGGGGACCTGGATGCTGGAGTTTGTTTAAGGACTGAAGAGAGCTTTTGCTATGGTGCTTTCCAGTTCCCTTCTCTTTCCTCAGACCACTTCTTTTTGGCACCAGCTCTTCTTTCTTGGTTCCCAAGTCTCCCATTTTCCAATCTAAATATCTTATTTGTGTAAGAACAATATATGATTATCTTCTAACTGGTGATTCTGCCTCATGTTTTCTTATTAGCTGGAGGATTCAGGATATGCCACTTTGTTCAGTCTCAGTATCATCAAAATTTGCAACTAGCCACATGAGCTGCATCTACCAAGTAGCAGTCTTCTGCTTGAAACTTGAAGAATTTCAAACATTCAGTTTCAGACACTCCAGCAGACATACACCCAAGTAGGTGCTGCCAAATAGCATTTAAAAATTCAAGCTGTTTTTCACATACAAATGAATATTTGGAAGGTTTGTTTTCTAGTTGTACCTTAAAGAACCTTGAATATTGCTATTACTTATCCCTGATGGGGATTTTCATCTCTAGGCTCTACCTAGATGATGGGAAAGCTGAAAAAATCATTGAGTATCTCAGGCTTGTTGGATATAAAATGAGAACAAATGCACAAAACCTTGAATCCCAAAATAGAATTTTGATTTTATTTTCTTTAGTCTATGCAAAGATCTCTGAAAGACAATCTGTTTTTCTAAAACAAATTCTGAAAAATGAAAGCACTAGATATTGCAGCAAAGTATAGAAAGTAAGCATCTATCAGTTTGGATGGCCTGGAAGGCATGCCAGTGTTTCCTTCTCTGCTGCTAGTGAGTACGCTCAGATAGAAGTGAACAGAGCTAGGTGTGTACTGATGGTCAGCCAAAGCAAGCTGCACAAAGACTGAGGACACTGAAGGGATACTGCATTTTGTTATGCTCTGATTGAGATGGACTGCCTGGTTACAGGCATGAGAAGAAATTGCAAAATGATCCTATGGATTAGATTGCCATCAGCTTTTGACTGACAACAAACTTCCCACATGACTGAAAAATAACAAGAATAGGTTCCAGTGAGAAGTCAGATGACTTTTAGGCAATTGGTAGGCAATGCATGATCATGGATGGGCCTTGGCTCAGTAATTGCTTCTATCTTGTCTAGACACTCTCTGAATACTATTATTGTTTCAGATTCACTTTACAGAAATGACCAGAAACAATGACTGGAAAAGTATAAATAAGCAGTCTGTTCTAGGGAGCTTGAAATATAAAAGAAACAGAGACAACTCTTGAGTACAATAAGAGAATAGAGGAGAAATGTGGGTGATTGTCTTGGTTGGAAAGACAGATATCTGTCAAGAAGGGCAGGACCCTTTTTTTAAAATGGAGAGTGTAAACCCCCTCCCTCCAAATTTTTATAATTTTGAAATTAAGGGGCTCTCAGGCAAAGATATTCGAATAGGAATAACAGCTCTTGAATGGGAAAATTAAAATAGAGTATTACAGAGAATAAGCTCAAACCCCTTGAGAGAGACAGAATACAGCCTGACACCCTGTCAGTCAGGGTGTTGGTAGCAGTCCCATTAAATGGTGACTGCAGTCCTCCTGGATGACAGACGTGGTTCAGGTGAAGCAGTGCTCCTGTAGAAGGGTGCAGTTTTCCTCTGAAGGTCCAGTGATGATGTGGAAAGGTCTGATTTTCCTCTGGGATCCAGTGGAAAAAGGCTGCCTTGGTGTTCCAAACCTCAATTTTTATCTAGGCAGGAAAGGCTTGGCTCCTCCCACTGGCTGGGGCATCTCCCAATGGGATGATGTAATTTTATCAGTCATTCAGTGGGACTCAATGGCCCATTAGCAGAAGATATCCTACTGGAGGAAGGATGGGTTGTGGGAAAGATAAAGATGACTGCCCACCTGGTTTCAGCAGATGGTGATGGAACACAAACTTTTGGTCACATCCTGTATTGCAACGTAAGACAGTGGTAGTGAAGGTGAGCTCCTGCAGTGATATTAGAGAGCTGTGTGCATTGGTTCAGCTGCACGTGTGCTTATGAAATAACTCTACTGGAGTCTTTGCAACTACAGTAAAGTGAAATTGATGGGAGGTCGAAATTAGAATCCTCTTGTTTCAGGTGTGACACGTGGATCAGTGAGCCAGTCCGCTTAACTGTGCAGGGGGCACGCATTTGTAATGTGACAGAGGATTTTGCAAATTCTGAGAGACATTTCCAAATCTCAGTGATGTACTGCTTAGTCTCTTGGGTCACTGATAGTTTATGACTTCCTAGGCACTCACTGTTGACATTCCACACTGAAATTTATCTTTTCAATGTATTAAAATATTCACTATTAATGGGAAAAGAAAAAAAAAAGGAGTGGATTATGTTTGCATAGGTTTTTTTATTAATCTGGAAGAAAAAGCAGATAAATGTAGCCTTGAGACAGTGTCAGCTAGACTAAGAATGTGCTCACACACACTACAGAAATGTTTTCACATCTCATTTCCTTAATAGCTGAGATGGAAAATTAATTTAGAAACAAAATCAAATAAAAATATAGGCTTTTTTCTGTATTAAAAAAAAGAAAAAAAAAAGGAAAAAAAAGAAGAAAATAAGTAATGACAATAAGTAATGACATTGCTGGTAAACTAAAGGTTTAGGTCACTGCACCAATCAACCTTCCTGGTTAGGTAAGTGTAGTATTCTTCTTATGCAATGATTGTATCTACTTTTATGACTAATTAGAATGGGACTAGAGCCAGGTCTCTTTGTTATTTTACTTGAAGAAGTCTATAAGGAACATAATTGCCCTGAGTGATTTACTTGCAATTTAGTTTCTTTTGTACTAGGAGCTATGACACAAAGTCTTACATCTAGATGAGCAAAGACTCACATTTGAGAAAAACATTTAAAAACTCTTATCAACAAAACTGGGTTTTAACACAAGTTAAAGAACAGCTATGCAGAGCTGAGGTTCCTGTTAAGGCACAGTTTTTTGTCTCTTGGTTTTGCACTGGATTATGGATTGCTAAACAGTAACATATGTGCACAGGTGGTGTATTAATCCCACTGAAGTGATCAGACACACAGACGGGGGCTGCCTCCACCAGCAGCGTTACCTGCTGCTTACACTGTTCATGTTCAAGGGCCTGTAGTACTTTATCTCTGCTAGATCCCTCTTTGTCATGGATTCCTGCATCCAATGATAAGACCCAATCTAGGTTTTAAAGTGTATTAGAAATTACTTTAATATAAACTATAGTGGAACTATAGTCAAATGTATTTTTCACATTACATTTATCTTCTCTAAGAAGTAATTGGAGACAGACTGTGACTTTACTTCTTCATTCAGATCATCAGACTCTGCTCTTCTCCGAGATTACTTGCTCCTCTTAAATATTTGAAAGGTCTCTTGCCTGCTTTCCTCTTCTAAGGTCCCTGTCCTCTCTCTGTGCAATGGCATCAGCTCCTGAACTTAGAAAAATCATATCTTGTACAGGCAGATGTCACACTTTCAACTCCATACAGAGATGTCAATTAAACTGGAGAACAGGTAATCTTCAAAATAAATTATCTATATGAAAGTCTTTAATTATCTATACAAGTTTATCAGCCAAGGAAGCTTTGGAAGAGTTTATGAAAAATCCACAAAATCTAGAAAACATATGAAGAAATAGTGCTGTTTAAATTTGGAAATAAAATATCCAATTTTGAAATAAAATCAAGAATTGCTCATGTGAATTTCAAGCATGCAAGTATTCAAGCATTTAAGCGCTACTGCATGATGGAACTTCTGTCCTTGTAATATAGAGAGACTGTTTCTGCTAAGCATGGGAGGCCAAAGCAGGTCATTGATTGAGAAGTCAAACAGATTAGGTACTTGGATCTTTCCAGAACTGGATTTTCTGGATTCAGCCCATTGCATCTACTGGAGCTGGTGTGACCCAATGCAGCTTGTGCATAGCTGGTCTCAGAAACTGGAAGACAGGAAGATTGTGCTCCCCTCTTGGCCAAAGATCTCAATTTAAAACTAAACCTAAAGAAAATGGGAAATGCAAAGCTGAAAATGGCTGGAAGCAAGAAGACAAAGCTATTAAAATCAACGTGTCTGGTTGCAGTCTGTTTCTCATTAAATTCCCTAGGTCTGATTGCTGGAAGGCAACAGGATACACCAAGGGATATATCACTCTGTACCTTTCCTGCTTTTTAAATGCTTTGCCTAAATATTTTCTATTTGTCATTGCCATAGACAAGCTATTGGACTGGCTCAACCCAATGGTTACATTTACCAAATTTAGAAACAGCACCAAAACCCCAATCCAGGACAGTTTTTTGTGTCCAGGTGGCACGATATGGCCCATGTCCATATCATTAATGTTTTTCCCCACCTAAAGAGGATGGTATTATTCAGACAGCCTGTTGGAAGTGGCCCACACAAACTCTCAATGCATGTCCAGGGTTTGTTTGAGAGGTTTCTAGTTGAAACACAGTTCCTAGTAACAGTTTAATTTTTAGGCAATCCTCAGGCTGGAAACTGTGTGCTCTTTATTGTGCAATTATAGAGGCAGCCAATGTGTCACTTTAAATGGAGGGGGGACAAGAGGCGGTGGAAGCTCTTCTCCTTCTCTCTTGGCTTTTAAAGCTCTCCAGTTGTCTGTTTATATCTTTTTGACAGCCCTTGAAAGTCATCCAAAAGGATTCTTACCAGTGTGTTAGATGGGAAATACCCCAAGAGCGTACCACCGTCACATCGCAAAGTTTGGGATGCTTATTGCAGGATCGGACCATCTTTACCAGGGAACAAATCTGCTTTGAACGATCAGAACAGACAAACACATGACACAGAGTAAAGGGGGACAGTCAACCTCTTTATGCTGTGTCAATACATTACAGTACCTTCTTGCACTGCTGTTTATAAGTTGGCATATGCAGGGCAGTTCCCCTGACCTCACTGTCATTTTCATCTGTCAGTATGATGTATGGTCCTTTTCATTTCCATTTCCTTGCACTAATTCGGAATAAAATATCTGACTTCTGGTTTTGCAATAGGAGTAGTTTAAATCTCTCAAGAAAGGAATTGTTGGCAACCCATGTCTACTGAAAGTTAGAAGGAAAGTATTCCCTATGTTGCTTGGAATTAGAAGTTGTTCTGCATAAGGATTAACATGACCAGGTGTCTTGTAACCTTTCCAAGAGAGATTGAAATCGCCATATATTAGATGGGATTTTCAGAGAAATGCAATTTCTGCTGCTAACTGATCTATTTCAGTAAAGATCAAGGAACGATTCAAAAGTCACTCACACCAGGTGCAGCCTTAAAAATAATTCAGATTTGTATACAAAATCATAACTATACTCAATCCTGTTGACCTTTAAAATGGCTATAGACATTAATTTTGAGTACCTGTAAAGGTGAACTCTAAATAAAAATATAAATTAGTCCTACACATATTCCATCATACAGGAGTTGTGACTCTTACATAAACCCTGACTCATTAGTTTTCCATGTTTTCAGCACTTTGACGAAATAATTATTTAGCTTTCAGCTTTTGCAAATGCCTGATTATCTAATGAAAAATAATGAAGGGAATCTGGACTGAATCATTCTTTAGAGGAGGGTATCAAGTTAACCTTCCCTTGAGCAGCTATGCAATCAAATGAGGCAAAGCTGAACCATAACTAAATTGTCAATCAGAAGAAATCTCTGAAGATACTTTAATAACTAGTGAAATTTTGTCTGAGAATGGACAATTCTCAGAATTGAAATCTGCTAACTACAGAATATCAAATAAGTTTTTGACCTTAGACTGAAAATAAGTTTTTCTTTTTTTCAGCTGATATGCATAAGCTGGAAAAGCACCTGGTATTTTGGTGCTTGTTGCTCAAATTTTGCACATCAAAATAAAAATGTCAAACTTGCACCTTTAATTTATGAATGTTCAATAATGAATATATGAGCTCCTAGTTTTTAGCCTATGTTTCCACATGACATCATCCTTTGTCGCATAAATTGCATTCATCACATGTATTATTTGTCATTGGACTGATCTTAAGCTGCATAATGGGTCTGAGACTTATTTTTTAAATCTCAGTATTAGATTTTCCCAGTTTTCTCTGATCAATAGTTAAATTTTCTATTTTTTATTCAATTTTCATTAATGCAAATCAGAAACTGCTTTTTCAGAGTAAAATAAAAACTGTTTTTCATGCCACAGGCATACACACTCTGTTAACAATTAGCTTGTCTGGTGGTAAAGGGGAAATATGTTGTATTTGGGCATAGAAGTCTCAAGTTCTAAATGTAAAAATACCCTAAAGATTAACCACAGCACTGCGTAAGAAACACTATGACTCCCGGAGTTTTAGAATGCAGTTCTGTGCCAGTAATTTTCCACTTTGCACTTGTACAGTGCACCTTTTCCTGTGTTAAATGGTATTAAAGGAAAATTCTGTCAAAGCTTGTATATTCATCACTAGCCTGTTGTGAAGTGAAAGTACATGGCTTCAGGGGCATGAATAAAGTTGTGAAAAATCTTTAGAGAATTTATTTAAAGAATAGTTAGACTGTCTTTGATAAATACATAGTTCATGTCACTGTATGATAATTTAAAACACTGAGATATTTTGTTTTTGTCTGCTGAGAAAAAAATATTTTTCTGTATCTTCTTTCTAAACTTGTTTTGCTTTGTTTTCTCAAAGCTAGTTTAATTTTAGTTTACTTTTTCCTCACAGCCAATTACTGTTATGATAGTCTATGTAACTGTCAATTTTTTGAATGCTGAACTGTGTAGTTACTTATGTAAAGTGACTGACAGCTGAAGAGTCTTATTTCACCTCTTTGTCTATACTGTGTAATTGATAGTAATGTGTTTTCCAGAAAATGAGAGAATATTTTAGTACCCACACCATCATTTCAAGATTTTTATTCATGAGTTATCTATATATGTGTGTATCCGTGACTGAAATACATACAAGAGAGTTTTATAGGATTTAAAAATAAACGTATGCAGCTCCAAAGGCAGATACCTGGACTCTAGGACCTAGAAATTCTTGGTGACAGTCATCCCACCTACCATAGTTGTCTGGGATTTAGGTATTTAAATTAATAACCTTGCTTTTCTCCATAGTAAATAAGAACTAATAGAATTTTAAAAAACCAGTTCAACTAGACTATTTCCACTAGACGTTTTACTTTGTGACAAACTGCTATTTGGAAGTGCATATGTTACAATAAGCACGGAGTTAATTTGCCAACTTTTTGACTAACTGTTATTATCTTTTGTTTGGTAAGTGGCACAGCCTGTATCTTACCATTGCTTTTCCCCACTGCACTGTTTTGTATTGCATAATGTTATGCAGTGTATCTTGCATTTCTTACAATTTTTAATTTGATAGAATACTTTGAAAAAATTGTATCTGTAAAGGTTTCATTTTGATAATAATTATGCTGTTCAATCAAGCAAGATTTTTCATATATGATTTATTAATGGAGATGTTAAATTCCAATAATTTCTTCAAAATTATTTGAAGTGAACACCCTGAAAGACTTTAATGACTGCACCGTAAATATGTAATAGCTGTACACATTTATTTTTGGTAAGTTTTTTATATCATTAGCTATTCATTAAAATTCTCCTGAACTTTGAATCTTTCAAATGTGTTGAATTTCTTTTACAATTTCAAGAAAGGATCAGACAAATAAAAAACAAGTAACAGTATGGCACCCATTTATGTTCGCCTCCTCCCTTCGTCTCTCCAGAATGATAGCAACATTTTTATGTATGCAATTGTCAAAAAATTAAGGTGCTATAGAAAACAATGCTAAAAGTGTTAAAAGAACAGCCCTAAGGACTTTTAGAAGAAAAAAATATTATCTGAATATTAATATTCAGGTTGTGACTGAACTGGAGAAACTGTACACATCCGATGCAAATGGACTCAGTGTCTCTGCATCTCAGAAAGATGGATTATTTCAGGGCATTGTGTTCGGTGGTGTGTTGAATGAGGCACTGGCCATAAGGAAAAGCCTTTTAGGATCTTGCAATAAAAATTGATTTTAAGTGGGTGGCTCTTGCCTTAGGGGTATAGAAGTTTATTCTGACTAGTAACCTGTTTATAAAGGTTTTAGTGAGACCTTGCTGAGTCTTTTCCATCCTATGCTACATACATGGATGTTCCTGCTGACAGTGAGCTCAACATCACAGGAGATGTAGCTCCTTGGTAATAACTCTTTATGGAGATTTACTTGGCTCCTCCCGAAGATGCCAAAGCATGGTCTGAGCACAAAAAGTGCCCCATAAGGTGGAATGAGAGAGTCACAACTCCCTGAGTGTCCTGTGACTTCATTCACAGGGTGGATGGTAAGAATTAATTAATTAATTGAATGATTTTTTGGGACTTTTTTTGGGGAGGGATAAAGCAGGATGAAGCATTGTTTCTCAATGGCTGAAAATCATCAGAGCTGGCACATATGTTTGTGCATCAGCAATGACTTTCTTGGGGTAACCCCAGAATTTTGTAATTGTTCAAATTTTCTGTTTGTTTTTGGTTTTGGTTTTTGGTTTTGTTTAGCTTCTGGAAATTTTTATTTATATATCCAGGAGAGGTTACTTAAGTGTTATTTTGTGTTCAGATGCAGCATGATTTCTATTAAAATATCAGTATTATCTGGATCCTGTGACAGGACTGTATTCATCCTTGATATTTTCTATGGATAGTATATATTCTTCGAGTCAAGTTCAGAACCAAATTTCACACCTTTGAGAAACATAAAACTAGAGAGCTGGCTCTCTGATAGATATTTGACATAGTCTTGGAGGATCAAGCTCAGTAAACTGGGTAACAGACAAAACAAAACAAAAATAAAAGGTGGCTGAGGAGTGCAGGTTGCTAAGAATGATGACAATATTTTCTTTTTGAAGACAAAGACAGAACATCAGTAAGGAAGATATATATTTTTGGTTTAGGAGAGGAAGAAGAGAAAGAGTTATATCTCAAAGTATGTTCAAAGTGAACTGAAAGCAGGAAAACTGTCCTTATTAGTTGAGTATTACTGAAAAACAGAAGAATTGTACTTTGAATCTGGAGTATATGAAAGAGGGCAGTTACTTGATTGAGTTGCTCAATTAGGATCAGGGAGAGCTGCAGCCATTGCATTGCTCTGTTTTGTGCTGGGCATGATTTGGGTTTTTGCCTATTTCTCTGTGCCTGTTCTGAATAGAATAATAGAACTTGTTAAACTCTTCAGTGTAAAACAAGTGAGCTGTTCATCTTCCAGGATAATTAGGATTTGTTGCATGGTGCAGACAATGGTGATTCCAATATGTTAACTATTTTCTGTCTGGAAATGTCCCAGGTAGAGGAAGATATTTTATCATCCTGGCTTGTTCTGAAAGACAGCCTCTGTATTTTCCTGAACCATGTTGGAATTATGTATCATAATAAAAAATACCATTGCACTCACTCTCACATAACAATGACATAGATGTTTCTAAAAACATAGAAAAACCCATATTTGTGTGTGTATGTGTATTTGTGTGTATGTGCACTTCTGTGTTTGATGTTGAAAAAATGTTGGATAGATTTCTTGTGTATTGCTAAAGCAAGGAACTGCATTTAAAACTGGATCAGTAAATTATTGCAGATGCCATGTACTGATTCTGAAGAAATGGTGCAAGAGGCAAAATAGACTACTGTTGGTTGTACAATTTCCAATGGCCAGAAAGAGTACCTGTGAAAAATGCTTCTGTAATATAAGTACTGTATGTTGTTTACTGTTTGAAAGTATCTGAGGATGTTGTCTAAGATTACAACCCATATTTTCTTATCTTTAGTTTCTCAGAATAAATTCAGGATTAAAGACTCAATCCCACTCCAGTTCAAGCTAAAGGTGAAAGAACAACATAGCTGGAAATAAAACCTTCTCTTAATAGTTCTTAATAGGATATTGGAATGTACTTCAAATATATGTAACAAGGCAAAAATGCCCCTGAAACTCCATACAGCATATCCAACATTGTGCCAAAAGCTCCAGTAGCCTGGTTTTTAAAATATTTGCTACAATCTAGATTTGATTTGTTAGATCAAATTATTAGATTCAGTAAAAGCATTGAATAGGTCAAAACAGAGAAAAGAATAATAGCAACAATAATAAAGCCTCCTAGGGCTTTATATTTAGATCAGAGGGTTTGAATATAAACTTACATATAAAGCAATATTTGAAGGAGAAAAGTAATAAGATTATGCTGGGAGGAAGTATTAAGGGAATTAATGAAAGAACCTTTTGACTGATTAACAATTACTCAGCTAGAAGAAACAACTTTCAAATGCCAAATGAAGGTAATGTGGCTAATAATAAGAAAATGATCGCACTTCTTATTAGCCTAAAGGCAATGTAAATGTAAGAGCGTACTGGTTGCTGTGACAATGTCGTAAACTGTTTATCTTGGCTTGCAGTAAGGAGCCAGGCACAGAGGAATTTTATGCAAAAACTCTGCAGTGAAATGGAAAAAGAACAGTAGCTGTGAGGTTTATACAATGTTCCTTTGACTAATCAAGTTCCTTTTTCAGTGTTTGACTTCATTGACTCTCTTCCAATGCCAGGAGGCAGATGGCAAATCTAGAGGTGTAAATGAGGAAGAGCACATGACACTTATCTCTTGTGATACACACATCTGGCCACAACACTCTTGTATAGACTCTCCCAAGGTCTAAAATCATCCATCATGAAATTAAAGAAAAAAATAAAAAATTAGGCAAGGGAAAATGAATATAATTGCCTGACTGAGAATGACATTTAGTTTTGAGTGTGCAGTTCTTGCACGGAAACAACATTGGTTTCCTCCCTGCTTCAGGGTAGACAGTGGTGACTGCCATTTTGAGATTCAGGTGCAAACTCCTACAGATGAGTAAAAATCTGTCTTGGTAGTTTTATTTTATTCTTTCAATATCTCTTTCCTGAATAATAACCCCTCTTTTAGGCGTATATGAGGTCAATTGCTCGGAATGTGGGAAAGAAATTTACCTTATTTCAAAAGGGATTTATTTTCAGCAAAGATTGAATTTTTCAGTAAAGATATGGCATGGGCAGAAGAGCATGCACCAAATATTCTATTATAATGAAAAAACAAAGGAAAGCTTGAGTTCTTGCTTTAATATAGTTTGAATGTGTGGGCTGGTGGATGAAATTTAGTTTTCCTATTCTTAATTAAATTATTGCATATTTTAAGGCTGACACAAATGTCTTTAATATATTTTTGAGCTGTTTTCTCTCTGCTGTCTTGATGGTCTTGAAACTTACCTAAAATTTTCATAGAGTTAAAGATCTGTGCTTTGTTCTGAACACAGATGACAGTCAGTATAGCTGAGAGAAAAACATCAATAAATTATTTCTTCACTAACATGGGTTTTTAGTAATTTCCACATCACTGTCTCAAACCTTGTCAGGCTAACTTTTTTTTCTACAAACAAAGCTGTCATTGCACCAAACACTTTAAATACACAATATTAAATGACCTTTGAACTCAGTCGTTCTCTGCTGGACCCAAGATTTATCCAGTTTTTTGAAATGTGCAGAGGTTGGTAGCTAGGAGCACTACTAATTTGATGTGTTCATGGGCTAAAGAGATGATTGAAAATAGGTCTAATTTCCTTATTAACAGTACTTGCTTTTCTCACTGTTGTAAACCACAGAGTAACCAAACCTTTTACAAAAGGCACTTATCACTCACCATATCTCCCTTACTTCTGCATTCAGATAGCAGCCATGGAGCTTAGTTTTCTCTTCAGCTTCCTGAAGTAGCTCAACAGACCTGTGAAAATTATTTGACTCTGTCAATATAATTTTCAAAATTGAAGCACCATTTCATTTTCACAAACATCTGCCAGACTGCATTGTATGTCACACTAATAGGGGTAATTGCAGTTCCAGCCTGTGTGTATGTACTCTTCAGGTGACTCACAAATGCACATGAGTTTCCAGCTCTTCTGTACATCAAGTTTACTGCAAATGTTTAGGCCATCGATGCAGCACATTTTTAGGATGTCCAACACATCCAGGACATCTAAAACGTACTTTTCCCTCTTTACATCTGCTTTCTGTCTGCTGCATCCATCCTAAAACCGTGGCACTGAGATGTGTCATGCATATTGCACACTAGTTGCTTCATCCATGATCATGACTGGGCACCACAAATTACAGTGCAGAGTTTTCAGATTCCACCTGGAAAATATTTCTCATCGGGAAAAAAGACAAGCCCAGAAAAACCAACATGCCTAGCAGCCTCAGCTATATTAGGAATTGCCCTTTTCTATGTTGAAAATAGGAACAGAATGCACTGTGCACAGCTTCCAGTGTGGGACAGTGCTTAATGGGCATGAATAAGCCTTACTGACATCCGTGTTTGAGTCCAAGGAAGCTTGAATTATTCAGCATGTGCCAGTGTAATTAGTGTCATACACATGAGTTAAACATGGCACACACTGTGAGCCACCAGCAGAAGTTTTTGTAAATTAGTAATGCTGACTCATGAGCTTGGTAATGGGCTTGTAGTTGGCTAGTTAGAGAGGACTCATTAATTTCTCATATATGGATCCTGTGGAACTGAGTATAGCCTGGGACATAAAGTTGTTCAGTGACAACTTTCTGGAGAGTATTTTCATATATATGCTATGCAATAAGAATTAGTTTGCCTAAATTAGTAACTTTATCCTGTGATTTTTGTTATTCCTGCTACCTAACCTTATGAACACTACAAATACTGTGAAACTAGAATTTCCATGGCTGTTAATACCTTGATATTATGATGTCTACATAAGAGCCACACTTTTTATATGTAAAAACAATGTCCCTGCTGTGGTTTAGGAATGGTATTCTCCATGGTAGTGCTCCCACTTGAAACAACTCCAAGCCATGTGCCACCCGTTCACTTCTCCTCTGCCTCCCCAGCAGTGGGTTGGAGAGGAGAAATGGAGGAACATAATGTTAAGATTATAGGGTGAGATAAGAAAAATTTACTGGAAACAGCAATGAGATATTAAAATGAACAGTGACAGCAATACTACTAATGGCGAGGGATACAAGAAAAGAAATACTATTGCTCATCCTGTTGAAAACCCCTGACAATATCCCACTGCTCCCTCCACCAAGCTATCCTGACCTGGAAGGGAGTCCTTGCCCCTGTCTCCAGAAAATGTGAGACAGTAAAGAATAACCCCTGAGTCCTGATGTGCCCCCTCCTGTCTACTATCCTGGCTGGAAAAAGAAAATACTCATATTTGTAATATTATTTCAATGTACATCCAAAGCCCAAAACACTCAGCTGTGTCAGAAGTAATTTTTATCTCAGATTGTTGGAGATAAATGAGTATTTTGCAACCAATTACTGCAACTCTGTAGTTACTGCAACCCTGTAGTTATACTGTAGGCTGCCTGACCCTAACCCAATGCTAGTGTTTGAATGTCTATATTCTCTTGCTCTATGGAAACAAGCAGGAACTGATCCAGATGGTTTTCAGTAAGGATGTATTGGAAAATCTCCAGGAAGCTGGAACAGTCATGGAGGCTTCACTCATTCAATAGTGTTCTTGAGGGACAAGACAGAGTTGAATAAGGAAGGTCAAATATCCTAAAGTGACTATTCAAATATAGAAATGTTTGAATCCACTGCACAGCTGCAATACACGCCTGAGACAAGAGCAGCTCCTGGGTGCACCAGTGTGCAGAAGGTCCAGACAAAGCTTTTCACACCTTTTTCTGCCAGCTTGGAGGTTTACACAAGCGTGATCTGAGGTTGCACCAGTGTGCCACATTGGAGCTGGCCCTGGAGGCAGGCAGTCATCACCTCAGTGGAGGCACTGAAGGGGAGGCTGCAGAACCTGTAGGGTTGGACAGAGACAGAAAATCTCTCAGAGATCTCCTGCTTAGCAAACAACTTCCTGCAGTCCTTCTGGTTCCTTGGTTCATTGACTTTGGGAGCATCATGCCTGTAGCACATGAGTTTCCCTTGCTCTATGCTCTCAACAGGGTACATTTTCAAACCTTGCATATCTGAAATCGAATGTCTAATATCATGGGTTTTAACTTAGTCCTTGCAGACAATATTTTATCCTGGACATCCTCTAATATTACTTGGAGACACAGGAAATTGCTGCTGTCATGGCCAGGGTTAACACGAGAAAAAGATGTTGTTGCCTGTGGTGTCTTATGTGGGCCAATGGTTTCATGTTATTTAACACCAATGAAAATTCAATTTATTTTCATAGAATTGAAGGCAGTGTGGACTGTGTGTGGAACTATCACTTTTAAAAAAGTTTATTGTGACTCTGGATTTCAGTCATACAGATTTTAAGTATTTTCCTATTTTGTATTAAGAAAAAGAAAGACTTTAATAGGATAAAATAAATCAATAGAAAAGCACTCAGCTAAGTATGTTTTTCAGGCTTTCATCTTGTTGGTGGTGAAAAAACAAATTGGAGAAAGCATCTTTAAATTATACCAGTGTGATTAATTGCCAGGAAAGGTATACACTAGCCAGGATTCTATAATTTGCTATGCAAGACAATGCATATGATTGTCTTCCATGAAAATATGTGAATTATGTAGTTACTTGGTCATTTGCTGATTAAGATGAAAATGCGGCAGACAGTGCAGTTGTTTCAATCACTTTTACTTTTCTTCCCTTTGCTGATGGCTTGTCCTGACTTTTGAAGCAAAAAACCTGACTTCCGTCATTCTTAATGTGTGAAGAAAATATGACTGTGTAGTCCCTGTAAATGTGGCACATTAAGGTAGATGAGGATTCACTCTGATTAAAACCAAATCAATACATGTATCTGATATCTGGGGAAATTTACACCATCCCACAGAATCATACAGTGGCCTTACTTGGAAGGGATCTTAAAAATCAACTAGTTCCAACCACTCTGCCATGAACAGGGATGCCACCCACTAGACCAGGTTGCTCAAAGCCCCCTCAAACACAAGCTTGAACACTGCCAGGGATGGGACAACCACAACTTTTCTGAGCAACCTGTCCCAGTCCCTCAGTACAAGAAATAATTTCTTCTTAACACCTAACCTAAATTTCTCTTTTAGTTTGAAAGTGATCTACCTTTACTTATCATCACTATCTTATGCAAAAATTTTCTCTTCTTCTTTATTAGACCTCTTTAGGCATTGGAAGGTTGCAATGAGGTGTCCCTGTAGCATTCTTTTCTCTAGGCTGAACATCTCCAGCTCTGTCAGCCTGTGTTTGCAGGAGATGTGTTCCAGCCCTCCAATCATCTTGGTGAACCTCCTCTGGACCTGCTTCAACAGGTCCACATCTTTCTTGTGCTGAGGAGTCCAGAGCTGGATGCAGGTGGAGTCTCAGGAAGGCAGAGCAGAGGGGCAGAATCACCTCTCCTGACCTGCTGGCTGCACCTCTTTTGATGCAGCCCAAGATCCAGTTGGCTGCTTGGGCTGCAAGCATGCATTGCCT
Organism: Sturnus vulgaris; assembly: GCF_052056855.1. Lineage (NCBI taxonomy): Eukaryota > Metazoa > Chordata > Aves > Passeriformes > Sturnidae > Sturnus > Sturnus vulgaris. The sequence continues at coordinate 65,735,613 of NC_142245.1, read as the reverse complement.
GGTCATGCCCAACCTTTTACCCATGAGAACCTCCAAGTCCTTCTCCTCAAGGCTGCTTGATATGTGTCTTTGTCCCAGTCAATATTTGTGTCTGGGATTGCCCTGTCTCAGGTGCAGCACCTTGACTTTGTACTTTTTCAACTTCTTGAGGTTCTTGTGGGCTTACTTTTCAAGCTTGTCCAGGTTTCCCTGGGTGGCATCCCATCCTTCAGGTGTGGCAGCTGCACTGTTAGCTCCATCTCATCTGCCACCTTGCTGAGTGCACACTCGATCTCACTGTCCCTGTCATTGATGAAGATACTGAAAAGCACCTGTCCCAAGACAGAGCCTTCTCACCAGCCTCCAGCTGGACACTGACCACAACTCTCCAGAAGTGCCCATCCTGACAATTTCTTATTCACTTAATAGTCCATCCTTCAAATCCATATCTATCCAACTGGAGATAAGGATGTTGTGTGGGACAGTGTTGAAGCCCTTAGAAAGTATTTGTATTATTATAAGACACACAAAAAAACCCCTAGATTTTTGTTAGTTTCATTGTAATGAGTTTATTTTGGTTTATTTTGTTTGGCTTTGCTTTTTTTTTTTCTTTCCCACAACTGAATTTCCCTTGTTTGACTTTCACATAGATTGAGTTTTGCTGTTGTCTGGGACCAGTTGAATAACAACCAGACATTAAATTCGAATAGAAGATATTCAGTGTCAACATTCTAGTGTTGCCTCAAATATGAGAAAGCAGATATTAGGTTTGGAAAGAAGGACAGAGTGATAGAGTATGATGATAATTTTCCACTGTGGGTGAAAAACAGCCAAATGGCAGCCTTTAATGGAAATCTAATGATGTTAAGCTAAAAGAGAGCTTACAAGAGTGCTTCATTTTAGAGACTGAGTATTGGGAGTGAAGATGCTGAGATTCAGGAAAAACCTCTGGTTTAAAACAGATAGAAGGACAAATTGTGGCTACTGCATCAGTCCATGGCTTGTTTTTACGATTATCAATACTATAATATCAAAACTCTGTTATATAAGATAGGTACGGTGCAGTTCCTTCACTTAGAAAAACACACTTTCTATAACAAAAAGGAACTGAAATGGTAAAGAGTAACCTGAGGTGACAATTTAAGCAGGTGTTAATGTCAGCAATGATTTCTCACTGATGTATCACAGACCCAAGGCAAATGTGTGAAGAGGCCTGTTGGGTTGTCCAGCTCTTGGCAGATTGTGCCACTGGTCATTGTCTCCTCCTGTTTCCCTGACTCAGGCAGTTTCCCTGCAGCATCTAATAGAGCTGTATTTGAGAATGTCACAAACAGCCTTCTTTCTCTCAAGTTATACATAGCAGCAAATGTTAGAATATAATTTAAGCATAACTCTGTCAAACTGCTCAGTATTAGCTTCAAATTGGCAAAATCAGAGCAAACTCTTTCAAAGAATGTCTCAGTTTTGTTAAAAAAGCCCAAAAGCCAAATTCTTTATTTCTTTTTGCCTCCTGCAAAGAATGTGAATGTTCCAATGCTTGCGCTTGAATAAATCCTGAAATATGCTCCCTGCATATGCCACCTCATGTACTAAGCCAAGTGCAGTAAAATATTATAACTCATTCGTCACTCATTATACAGTGAGTTGGTTGTTACAGCAAACCATTACAGGCTTCTCAACATATGTTCAAGAGCACAGTAAACAGGGCAGATTGGGGATCTGAATCCCATTCATCTTGAGATCTTTCCAGTCTTTACTGCCTGTTAAAAACAAACTTACAGTAGGTGTCAATGAAAGGTGCAAGACCTTCCTAATGGTCAAGTTGTATTAAATATCTTTGTGCAAAAGAGAAGCTGGGCTGAGATCACCACCAGTGAAACTTAAAGGACGAATGCAGATAAAGCCAGACTGTGGAGATCATACAGAACTGCCGCCGTGGCTTCAGTGCTGTGATGTCGTTTTAAGACTATGAGTGTAACTCAAAACTTTATGCCTTTTTCCACAACTCCTTCCTCTCTGTGCAGGGCTTCCTACCACCTGCCACTGAACCTGATGTTATAGTTAGAAATCCCGTTTGAATTGCTGACAAGTTAGCCAAAGCATAGCCAACTGCCCAGCCTCACAGACACTGGTTGCACCTGCAGTTCAAGTTTATACAGCAAGTATGATCTAGTAAGACATCTCAATGAATCACCAAGCCCATAACAGGCTTCTATCCATGTAAATTGTTTATAGCAATAAACAGAATTCAGTGGAGGAATCCATTTCTACTCCTTGTGCTGACTGTGTACTTAGTCAGCATCTATTATGAAGTCTGGCTGTGCTTTGGGGAATTGTCCTGGTGAGGTTGATTGCTGCTGTATCCCCGGGTGACTTCAGATAAATCATACAGCTCCATCTGTGCCTCAGTGAAATAGCACTCTGGAAAGCTTACATTTCTTGTATGTGCCTGAATACCTGTGATCATCTGCGCCACAAGAAATGATATTTAAAGTCCCCTGAAGCAATAACTGAATGTTGCAGGAATAAACTGCTCTCAGCAGAATAGTTCTCAGCATGTCTATACCATCAGTTAAGTACATGTTCTCTAGACAGATTTCCTCACAACTGCACATTATAAATCCCCCAACTTCCACTTATTATTGCTCATCTGAGGCAAAGCTTGGTGTTTTCTGTGCATGGGGCCCCTAATTATAGGTGTAGGTTTCCACTGCAGTGTCCTGGATAGACTGAGGGGGTGTGGGGCAATCTGTTACAGCTCGGCTTTCCCAAGTTAAGCACGGATGCTTTGGCTCAAGGCTCCAGCCAGCAAAGTAGACTGAACACACCATGATGATCTCCTCTGCCAAGTGGAGACAGAGTCCAGAGTGTCCAACCACCTGAGCCTAGCTGCTGCAAACTTGATGCTAGTGAGAGGAAAATGGAGGGTACTTGGAAAATGGCAGGAAAGCATTTAAGTGAGAGGAAAAAAAGAAATTTCAACATTGTGAATGTTCTGTAATTCAGTCTTGTGCAGAAGTGCAGTTGTGCACAGTTTTAAGGCTTCATCACATACCTCATTCCAAAGTTTGAGATTCCGGGACATGTTTTAAATGCCGAGTATTTATTACTGCTTTTGCATGTATAATCTGCAACTGTTTAACGGGAACAGCTAAGAAAATTAGTTGTTAGGCTGTGACCCAGAATTTTGAAGTAGCAGGCAGCGGATAACTGCCACCTCTTCTGCGGAGATAAAGACAGAGAAAGTGATCTGACTTGAAGAAAAAAAAGTTTAAAAATCCATGAGATTATTTCCAGCTTTATCAACTCCTTGGTCTGGTTCACAGCAAAGCCTCTCAGGCAGCTGTGCCAATACTGCTGAGGAGATAATGTGCTGTGACAGGAGTCCCTGGTGCTGAAGGCTTTGTTTTATGAAATCGGTCTCAAGCCTGTCTACAATTTGAGCAAAGATGAACTCTAAAAATGTCTGATCTCTTAAATGGTCAGTGAATGAAGTCCCACTTCATAGGGAGCAGGGTATCAAAAAGAGGGACTGTGAGAGAAGGATTTATTTGTTTAACTTGAAACTCTTTGATTAGCTGCTCTTTGGTTGATCATCTGTGAAGTTCTGGTCAATTAGTGATCAATTTTACATTTGTAACTGATTCCTATCAACGCCCAGTCCTGTTTCCAGCTTCACTTAGCAGTAGTAAAGTGCAATTTTACCATCTATTTAGAATGTTTAGTTGCAATTGCATAAGATGTTCTTATAATTTAATTTCATAATGATACTAAAAGTTTATGATTACATCCCATTTTGACTTGTGGTGTAGATTTTGAGTTAGAGTGGCAATTTTAAAATTGAATAATGACGACTCCTATTTAAAAGTGAAGAGAAAATAAAATAAAACAAATGTAAATACAAATGAAATAGTTGGGATTTCATGCATTCTCAGCAAGTTCGCTGATGACACCAAGCTGTGTGGTGTAGTTAATGCACTGGAGGGAAGGTGTGCCATCCTCAGGGACTTTGACAGGCTCAGGTGGGTCCATATGAACCTCATAAAGTTCAACAAGGCCAAGAGGAAGGTCCTGCACCTGGGTTAGGACAATCCCAAGCACCAATTCAGGTTGAATGGACAAGGATTTAGAACAGTCCTAAGGAGGAGGACTCGGGGATATTGGGAGATGAGAAGCTCTGCATGATTTGGTGCACTCACAACCCAGAAAGCCAAACATGTCCTGGGCTGAATCAAAAGCAGCATGGCCAAGAGGGCAGGGGAGGGGATTCTACCTCTGAAACCCCACCAGGGGTACTGTGTCCAGCCCGGGATTCCCTAGCACAGGAAGGGCAGTAGCCTCTTAGACTGAGTCCAGAGAAGGGCCACCAAGATGATCAGAAGGCTGGATCAACTCTCCTATGGAGGCAGGCTGAAAAAGCTGGGAATGATGAGCGTGGAGCAACCTTTCAGTAACTAAAGGAAGCCTGCAAGAGAGCTGGAGAGGGACATTTGAGAAGGGTATGCAGTGGTAGGGGAAGGGGGACTAGTTTTAAACTGAAAAAGAGTATGTTTAGATTAGATTTAGGAAGAAAATCCCACACTGTGGGAGTGGGGAGGGATTGGAACAAGTTGCTGAGAGAAGAGGTAGATGTCCCACACGTGGAAGTGTTCAAGGCCAAGTTGAACGGGGATTTCCACACCCTGGTCTAGTGTGTGGCATCCCTGCCCATGGCAGAAGATTCGCTTTCAACCCAAACCATTCTATCCTTCTGTTTCTATGAAAAGACAGAGCATGCTGACCTGCAGGCCTGATTACTGCTGAACAAAACCTTTGTGGTTTTATCCTGTCAGGTCATCAGAGTGATACCTGAATGTAGTTCAGTTTAGCTAAGAGTAAACTCTCCACCCTTCAGGGCTGCAGCACAAGAGCGTTGCTGATGAACAACAGAGAGCATTTTGTGAGAGTGATAGATGCTGTGTTTTGTCTTCAGTCACTGGTCAGAATACCAGGGGCGAGAGGTTGCTTTTGCAGAAGCAGCTGCCAAAAATCAGCCAGCAGACACAGAAGTTCTAACCTGTGATGAACTTCTTTTTTCGGTCAGTTGTGCTTTGTGTCTGAACTGTCTCATCTGACACTTTAATCCTACCTTGCTCCACTTTTTCAAAGACAGTAGAAGTGAGCTGTCTTTCTCTTTCTCCTTCTTTCTTCCCTTATTTCTTCTCTTTTGCCTTTTTCCTAAATCACAGAGTTCTTCAGGCACTTCACTCTGTGAACCTTTAACAGTGGTTGGTAGTGGAGACTTTTGTAAAAAAGAAGCAGAGCTAAAAGCTTTTATTTTCATTCAGGGCTCCAAAGAGAATGTGCAAAGGATTTAAAGGGGCCTCAGAACAGATGAATTTCTAGGTCAGACTCTCAGGTGCCTTGCACCATCTGTGTGCATGTACACCAGTACAAAGGCCTCACAAACACATTGCATTGCATTCTTCTTACATTGCAGGGCAATAATTGATCATCTGTTGAATCAGAAAGCTGAGGGCTTTTATTATATCTGTGATATAATAAGATATACTATTCTAATATATATAATATAACATATAAAAGTTAATATAGTCTAATTAATACAGTATAATAATTCTGAAATAATAATACAGCAACTTAGGCACTGGGGCAGTACCCTTACCTTTCTGCACTGGATGGTCTACATGTTACTGAACATGGAAATCATTCGGGAACAGAAAAGGTAATATTTGGTCTGCTCAATACAGTTTATATTCTCCCTGCACATTCTTATTTCATTCCTTATATACAATTTTTCCTATGAACTACTTGGAGAATGAGAACTGTCATGCATGCATTTCCTCATGTTTTCTGGTTCAGACCTGTGCTACAAGTGGAGGCAATAGGGGAAGTTTAATACAGCAGTATGACGTGATGTGTTTGCTAGTGTATCCTTTGGGCATAACAATATGATGGAATTTCCTACAGATTCCTAAATGATCTATTTTTTTAATAACTCCTGCTGAAAATGCCCACCTGAACAGGAAACTGTTTACAGAAGAACAGAAGAGAAATAAGAGAAAATTGGGGCAGGTGTATGTGTCTGCTCCTTCATTAAGGAATATTCTTGTAAAATTGTGTGTGGTTTTGGTTTATTTATTTGTAGAATTCCCAAACCAATTTCTTCAAGTGAAAAAATCAAGCTAAAAATTGCTGATGATATATAGCAGGCAGTAGAAGGGAAGGGAAAGTAAAAAAATGCACTGAGATAATACGTATAATAAGCACTTGGCTGCACATTTTGAGCCCAAGGCCTAAACTATTTGCATTAGTACAGATTCTTGAGTTCAGCTTAATTAAGTTTGCATAAGCGATAAACCAATGCATAGATCTTTTTTTTTTTTTTTTTTTTTTTACTTCTGTAATGCTTTGCAGAAGATATGAAAATAATTTTTGATTGTTTGGTTATTCAACCAAATGGTCTTGCAACAATTACCTGGTATGATATAAAGTTCTCTTTCAGTTATGATATTAGAAAACTCCACATTTAAGCTTCTATAAATTACTAAAAAAGGCAAAATATATGCCTTGTAGTGTCCTCTTTAGCTCTTCTGATAGTTTCCTATTTTACTTTAATGATTCATTGATATATAATATTGAGACTGTTTCATAGGTTTTGTTCTGGCAGGCTTCCTGATTTTTTCTCGTTTTCAAATGGATCCTGATCTACTAACATCGATGCAGTTCAAGCATTTTTGTACTGAATTTTGGAATTCTCACAATTTTAAAATTTACAACTAATGCTGGTTTCTTCTGGGTCACGTTCCCACTATTCTTGGTAACAGTATTCCCATCCAAGTCCATCTGTGTCCTCACTGTTTTCAATCATGCTGGTTCTGGGCAAAGAGTGTGGCTAATCAGAGCGTGTGAACTGGGTTTGGGAGTGAGCTGTACAAAAATGCTTCTAAATCCTGACATCCTTTCTGGGAATTTGGCTAAGTAAGGAAAGGTCCTGGTGTCTCTTTCAGGTGAAAGTTCTCAGCAGAATCAGCTGCCTCTTGCCTAGAAGATCTTATTATCATTACTTGTCAAGATCCTAATTCTCACCTCATCCTACATTATTTGCACATGGCAGGCCTTATTTTTCATCCTTCTATAGCCCTTTTTTTGCCATATAAATACACTACTAAGTCAGCCTATTTTCCAAGATGAAAGTGCTCGTGACATGAGGATCTGATTTATGTCTGAGAGACTCCAGAAATTTGAGAATTTGGGCAGGCAGAGGGGACTTACAGACCCAACTTCTTTCTATCTTTTCCTTTCCTGTGGTGAACAGTATTCTGGACAGGGAACCAGTGTTATTCATGGTTATGGATGCTATTCAGAGGAGGAAAAACACGCTAAGTAATGTATTTTTAAAAACTTCTAAGTTTGTTTTGCTACTTGATTTAAGCCTCAGATTAACTGATACAGCACCAACTCCCCTTTTCTTTGTATCTCTTGCTACAAGTTTTCCACACATATCATCACTAGGTCTGAAATTTCCTGATGTGCTTATTTCCATAGTAGGATGACTTTTACTGACATTATGTCACTCTGATATTGATTCACAATAACAACGTCACAAATGTTGCAATTATTCTGGGATTGCAATATCATCTTTTAAACTTTCCAGGTCTTTTAAAGTTGTTTTTCATTCAAAGAAAATTAAAACTCATAGGAATATTTCTGACCATATTTCCTTTCCCTATGTATTCCATATTAGTTGTTTTAGAGCATGAAGGTCTATAAAGAATACACACAACCCAGAAAGACAAAAATATTCTGGAGGGCACATGTCCCATGGGGTTTTCCTTTGTTTCTTCTTCAATTTTATCAAAAGCCTTCTTGATTCACATATACATTAGCCAACGTGTTCCCAGATAGAGTTTTCAGCTTTATATTACCATTAAATTTAGGATGTGTGGTTGAATTAAAGTACGGTACAGATAACACAGGGAGGCAGAAGGCCCAGAGATGCCTTGCTTTATTAGCTTCTTTCATTACATTGGCTTTGTTTCCTGCTACTCCCCAATGCTATTAACATGAAATTTTAACCATGAGTTACTTGTATAGAGCAGAGCAGTAACTTGTTGCAAACGTAAGAATGTTTTACATAATCACATCTGCCCTTCTTTCCGGCAAAGCTGTTTTATTCCTAGGAGTGTGAAATGTGCCAAACAATGCAGAATCATAACATTTTCAACTTCTGTTATGGATGTAGGCACTAAATTGAGGTGGCATGGCCTCAGAAAAAAAAAAAAAAGTGAGCCACACACTCATTCTTCAGCTGATGAGTCACAGCTCCTTTGAGAGTGTCTGAAGAGCTACCAGAGGCACTGTGAAGCACTGAAAGTTTTATTGCAAGTCTAAAGCAAAGAACATTTCATTCTCTGTTCCTCTGCACACTGTTAGCTTTCACAGGGAAATGTTCTCCATCAGCTTCTTGATTTGGTGACATAATTTTTCTAACTTTGTCTGTGACATAATTTCACCTATATTTTTACAAAAAAATGTGAAGTATTTGGCTGGAGTATAAGATAAGGAGATTTAGTCTCCTTATACACTAAGGGAAAATTATTTACTTTGCATGCTTTTACCCAAAACCCTAAGGTACAGGTAAGGTCATGATTGTTTCCAAGTCGTTGCCTCATGAAAAATTGTTCAATGCCAACATCTGCAGGATTAGCAAGTAGACTCCATGGGTAGTGGCTCACAAGAATTCTTCTTACTGATCTAAAGTGTTCTTTTGGGGGGGATAGGGACACATTTCTTCAAGTGTCATAACTTCAATAAGGAGGAGTGAGAACCACCTCCTCCAAGTTATCCTGTCTTCTGATGGAGTCAAGGAACAAGCCGATGCCCTAGACCCTCTCTCTGAGCCTATCCTTTCCTCCAAAACTTTTGATGTGATATTAATTTTCAAATAATTTGAAAATAATTGAAATTTTCTTCTCAACAAGTTCAATATTTATTGACATGAATTAATGAGATGAAAATTAAGGAAACTTTATTGTAGTATAGTTGCTAAATATAAGATGGACAAGCATTAAGCCACTTTCTTTCCACTCTGATGATACTCCACCTGGAGTACTGAATCCAGCTCTGGAGTCCTCAGCACAAGAAAAACATGGGCCTGTTGGAAAGAATCCAGAAGAGGGTCACCAAGATAATTAGAGGCATGGAACACCTCTCATCTGAGGAAAGGCTGAGAGAATTAAATTTGTTCAGCCTGGAAAAGAGCTGTCTTAGGGCTGACTTAACTGCAGCCTTCTGGTACCTGAAGAGAGCCTACAGGAAAGAGGGAAAGGGACTTTTTACAAGAGCATGTAGTGACAGGAAAACAGGGAATGGATTCAAGCTAAAAAAGAGTAAATTCAGATTAGATATTACGAGGAAGTTATTGGTGGTGAGGTTGATGAGGCACTGGAACAGATTGGCCAGAGAAATTGTGGATACCCCATCCCTGGAAGTGTTCAGGACCAGGCTGGATGGGGCCCTGAGCAACTTAGTCTAGTAGGAGGTGTCCCTGCCCATGGATGATCTTAAAGGTTTCTTCCAATACAAATTGTTCTAGGATTCTAAAAGTGTTTTATAAGATGTAGCATTTTGAGTGTTTAGTTTGGCAAATAATCTAAAACACAGTTCAAATTATTGCAATGACCTTGCCAACTGATTGAAGTGCTTTGGCATGCTCAGAGAACCCCATTTGCTTCAAGAATTGAATGTTTATCAGTGTGGCAAGAAAGAAAGACTACTTACTTTTGCTTCTTTTGAACAACGGGAAGAGGAGGAGGCAGGACTTAAGTTAGTCATAAATATGTGGTTACTTTCCTCTAATAGAGAAATCAAAGATGTCTATACTGCAGGTGGGAAAGAGTAAACCTAATTCTAATTAATAAAGAACTCATTTAAATGTGACTGGTTTTTCTGAATTTAAATAGCTCAAAACCTTCTCAAATATCTTTAAGTATGATAGTCACATTGTCAGACTGGATTCAAGGTCCTGATTGTCAGAATTAAGTATTGTGGAAACTCATGTGTGAGCTGAAACGGGGTGAGTTAAAGTAGCCAAGAGCAATTCCTGGAAAAGAGAAAATTTGGGTTCATGCTTGCTGCTAGTTCCTAAATAATGAAACTAACTATAACTTTTCCAGATCTGCCTCACCCAAAATAAGGAGGGTGACAAAAATGCTTGGAGGAAGCAGCCTGCCTCTACCAAAACTCTTCAAATGAAATTTTGAAGGAAACAATATCATAGGAAGTGTAAGCTTAATTACTGATATTGTTCAGAGAAAAAGCATTGGAGAAAATACTTTACAGTAAAGGTGTAAAGATTGATACCTTCTAAGCTCTCAAGCTCAAGCTGTTGCTTAAAGAAGACTCAAAAATTACCTAGTCCCACATTTCATCACTTATGCTTTATTTATTTAGACTGCTAAAATATTCACTGATACATCTCTTCCTCCATTTCTAACAATTCTTTTAAAAGTTGGGCTTTTAATAAATAAAATATAAGTTATTTTTGATGCGTTAGTGTAGGTGCTGGGTACTGGATAACGAGATCAAGCTGAAACCCATCTTGTTCCAGCATAGCCTGTTATTCTCCAGCTAGAAATAGAATCTATTTATTATAAGCATATTGCTGTATTATAAAGATATGTTGTCATTATTATTATTGCTCTTGCAAGCTGTTGCTCAGTGAAGTGCCAGACTGAGTGTTTTAGCAACCCAAGCTGTCATCAAGCTTAGGAAAGCCAAGGACAGATATTCAGACGCACATGGCTTCTATCCTGACACATTAACGTGGGGTCGCTGACAGCCACATTCCTGCAAAGTGTTGGGATGTGCTAATTGATAGCAGCCAGAAGCAGCTCAATTTCTGTAAACAAGGAAATGAGAACAAGCTGTCATTACAAGTATTGAAATGTTTACACTGCTGGATAACTTTAATGGCTAATGCAATTCACTTTCTCTGTGGCTCGGAGGTGCATATTTATATCTGCAGCTTGTAATTACAGCTTGTTCTTACATAGCAACCCCTCTCTCTCCAGAACTGAGCTGTCACAGGAAGTTTCACAAGTGAAACAAAGATTGCAAGTAACATATTGGCAATTGAATAGGTTTATCATTTAAATATTAGAGGAGAGACAGTGGTGCTCTACAGATGGAAGGTATGTGAGAAAAAGTATTTCAAAACTAAAGTTTTATCTGTCTGCAGCAGCTTATCAAAATGAGCATTACGGTGAGAGACAATGTTTTAAATGGATCAAAATACTAGTAGCTACTAAAGGAAAAAAAGGATAAACATTAAAATCAAAATTGAATTATGATGATTTATTATTAGCAGCAACTCAATTTCTCCTGTGTAATGTAGTACAAAGTAGCTGCAGCTGCTGGTTACTAGTTTATACTGGCCAGGGAACAGCTAACAACCTCTAATTGCAGCAATGGTTTAGTTCCCATGTGATGGGTGAAAAATGAACTGCTTTCTTCCTGATAATTACGTCTGATTCTCTCTTCCTTACTCCCTAGAAGAGGAGTTGCTAGCATCAGTCAAAGGTGGTAGCTTTTCCTCTCTTTGGGGACAAGGAGTTTTACAAAGGCAATGAAACCCAGGAAAGGTCAGGCTTGCAGGGAGCTTGAGAAAATCTAGCTTGCAATCAAGAGGCTCCTTCAATGGGCAAGTCAGAGCACCTGTATTTCAGTGCCTGCTCTCAAATGCACTTCTGAGATCGTGTTTTCCTTCTACAGGGGCTACTCAGGATGTTTGCATTCCTGGGTCAAAGAAACCCTCTTAAAATAGCTCCACCTCACACTGGATGCACTACTGTGACACCTTGATTAATGTTTTGGTTTATTATTTTTGAGTCTTAATGAAAAAAAAAGATTTCTTCTGAGAACTCAAATTTACCTCTTTTCCAGGCAGAGAAATTGTTTTGTCTTTAAAAGCACAACACTGATAACAAATGGCTCAGTAGGCTGGAAAGGAACAGGTCTCTGGGCTTCATTACTTCAGAAAGCTGCCTTGCACTTTGTGTGATGAGCTGATGCAGAAATTACAGAACTACTCTGACACTTTTTCACCCTAACTATGGAGTAAGCAGTCTTGGCTTGTGTCTCATTAGTCAAAGGCTGCACACTCTGTTACTGATCCCCTGTCTGTTGTGTTGCATCTTACACGTGAAGGGCTGTAGCAGTGTTGTGTGCTTGTTTCATAAATGAGTGCAATTACATTGTGCTACATCAAGAGTGATACTGTATTCTGTATTGAAAAACATGTTAGCCAACAAATTCAGTGGTAGTTGGGCTCCCAAATGTGCAGAGTGGGCACACTAAGATCCTCAAAATTCTCTCTGCAAGTTAAATACATTCCTTAGCATTAAAGAAGAAGCAGCAAAGTAAGATAGGTAATTAGTTGGGGTTTTTTCAGTTTTTTACATTTTTGGGCACCCAGGAAATCTTACTGTAATGCTAGGAATTAGTGTCTCAGTCAAAGTATTAAGAATAAAGATTTCTCTTGGTTCTTTTCCTTACTTGCTATTGGTATAAGATCCTTGGATTTTGACAGAAAAGGGAAACACTTTTATTTAGCCAGGCATGTGAAACCTAGAAAGGGAAGAACTTTTCCATATGAGCATACAGTGCCTAAATCTGCAAAATCTTCACTGCAGATCTCAGATTCTAAAAAGCTAAATATGTTGTTAAAGTAGCAATGTCTCTTCTTGAACTGTTAAAATAACACAGGTGAAAAATGCTGTCTTCCTAAAGAAAATACTCATTGACAGTAGTCAAGTTTGAATATCAAACATTTGTAAATAAAAACTATATTTTTAAATACATCATTTTTTTTTCACTGTAAGAAAAGTATTCTTGGTTCCATATCTCTTTGAACAATTAAGCAAGTATTTGGATTTAGTTTGATTTTTTTTCTCTTTCTGTAAACCCATGATTTTAGAAGGTCTTTGGAAAAAACATTAACTGAAAGCCAGTGAAAAGCTGCATCATCCTCAGGGTGTTGCAGCCTGCCTCAATATGAAGTGAATTCTTACATAGCTTCTAAAATTGGGGGCTTGGAGTGCTGGGATGTAAAAATTGAGGATGGCTCTGCTGGAGAGATCAAGGTGGTTGACAGCATTTGTGTAAGGAGTAGTTGATGATTTGGGGTAGATGTTTTTTCACTTGCTTTAAAGATTAGAGCTGCTTTCACCACTGTTGGTTATGAAGGACTGTTAAGTGATTTACTGGTTTCTTATCAGAGAAAAATGAAACTCTATTCTTCAAAGTCTTCTTTCTTCCTTTTAGCCACATTTCAGGAGAGGAGTATGGATAGTTTCTCACCAAAAACATAATTCTACTGAGCATAGGGCTGGTCACTGGTTAGGTTTTCACTTCTCTTCAAACAGAAAAGGAGCCATGTGCAAGCTACTGTGGGATCTAACTTCGGGGTAAAAAAAAATTGGCCAAATCTGAGCTAGACACTTTAACTGTCTCCACAGTGAAAAGAGACAGAGAGAGAGAAGCAGGCTCTGAAAGCAGGATAAGTTTTAACTAGATCTAATAACTTGTCTTCTGGACTTGTTTTTATTTGTTGGGGTTTTTTGTTTGTTTTTTTTTTTTTTTAACTTATTTCTTATTTGTGGACGAATGGGAAACCATATTGGGCTTCAGGTAGGTGGCTAGAAGTTAAATTAGATGAATCCTACCCTTAGGAAGTATATGATATTTTTCTTTTTAATCTATTGATAAAGAAAATGTGTATAAATCTCTATGTTCCATTTAAAACGGAACACCTCAATTCACAAAGAAAAGCAAAGTAGAGATATAAAATAGCTGTCCAAGGATCAACTGATCAACTCAGATTAACTGAGATTGTGATGATAGATTGGGAAAGTAGCCAGAGGAGACAAAGTAATCTTAGCTCCTCTATAGGAAAAATGTATCCACCATTAATTAAGAGTACCCACAGCTAAAATGTGATTGCAAAATCCCAAGTGCTATTTGACAACTGTGTCAGAGCAGAAACCCACACAGCCTTGAATTATTGGTGTTTGGCTAAGGAGCTGTGACCTTCCTTGTGGATACAGGCATTGGCAGCATCATCCAAGTCCTAATCTCTTAAACATTAAATTATTGTTAAATATTTGACATTTACAGAGGAATGCTAAAGGAGACTCTGGCAGTTTGATTATAAGAAAAGTAACTTGATGGGAACATAGTTCTTCTCAGGTTTGTACAGGCTTCATGCAGATCCCAGATTGAATGGAAATAATAGTTGAGGAACAGCTAAACTCCTGTTCTTTGCCATTACAGCTGTATTGTATTACATCATTGACTGAGACAGTATCAGTGCTCAGGAACTTGGCACCTCCGATCTGACATTGCCAAAAATTGGTGATATCCTTACCTTGATGAAAAAGTCTTTTCAACACCCTTGAGTATCAAAGGGTTACAAAGGAGATTGGAGCAATTCAACTTCATGGACAATCCATTTTGGCACTGTTCAATTGAATTATTTTTAAATCATGATTAGTTATATAAGAGTGATTCTAGGAGTGTGTGTTAAATTCTATAATTGAGTGTATCTGTTGTTCTAAAACTTAGATAATGTTTATTCTAAACGTAGTGCATAAGCTGTGTTCCTCATTGTACACAGGAACCATTCCCAGATGAAAAGTGAGCACTTCTGTCTACCCTCAACTGTTGCTATTAGAACCCTGAAAAAAATTCTGCATCTCTGTGGAAGACACAAACTCCTGCTGCCACAACTTCACAACTGCCATGCTGACTTTTGTTATACATATCTCACAAAAGTCAAGAAAATTTGCTTGAATGGTGATCAATGAGTACTCCCTGGCAAGCAGTGGTTGCTGCATGATCTGTGCATTTACAGGTAGGATAAAACTGGGATGTTTGCCATAGGAAACCTCTGTGGTGAGAGACAGGAATTTTGCCACGAAAATACGAATGGATAATGGTAACTTGACATTGGGTAGTTGCTTTAGAAGGGTAGCAGTTTTCATGTGAATATGGTGGAAAACAGCAAAGTACAGTATTACCACTATGTCATTATATTTTACTCTCAGGAAATGAAAGCAATTCAGATGTAGCAGGTTAGCAGTTCTCTCTACTGCTCTCCTGTCCTTTTTCAGAATACTGTTGAGACTAAAAAATATTTGAAAAAAAATGAAAGGAAGGGTGAAGTTAGAAAGGGGTGCTGCATAATGGTGTTTGGAACATTGTGCTTTACCTCATTACAGGAAGCACAATAGAGATCAGGAACAGTATGGGGCTTCATTAGCTCTGGGAATATTGGTGCTGGACTGTGGGGGACTTTGTTAGGTTACTTTCAAAAGATCTTTCTTTAGGTTCCACAGCTATTAAGCACTCTCAAATTTAAACAGCTGGTAATGTGAAAAGTTTGGCAACATCATCTGAATTGTATATGAAGCATTGCCTCTGGTTAGCACAGTAAAATGTTAATTTAGTCTTTGATAGAACATATTAGCATGATAACTCACAAAACACTTCTGGTATGCTAATTCTAAAATAAAAAATGTGTTCTGATTAATGCCTGAATCAATATAAAAACTACTGTCTGACTGAAATGACAAAGATGATCAAAGCTGCCAAAATTGTGTGACAAATATATTAACAGCAGTAGAGGCTATTTGTTTTTTTCTCCCATCAGAAACAGTGTGAAATTTAATTATGAATGGAACCTATTTAAACACGTAAGTCTGCAGAGTTAAACCTGTATGTTCCATCCTTACCTTAATCCAAAAATTATCTGATTTTGCTGTCATACACTTTGCAGCTAATATTTCTAATGAGTTGTCACAAGTGTTAAGTTCCTCTGAACTGATATTAAGGATTTTATTAAAAATTTTCCTAGTCATTACTTCAGTAAATATTGCTTTATGTTGTTGTTTGAGACATTAAATTACTGCTTTACAGTATGGGTGGTTCACTGGATGTGCAAGGCACTGGTTTGTGAAGATCCCCACAGAGTATGAGTTAGGCATCCCATTTTGACATGCCCCCTGTTTTGTTTTCTATGTTAAGTTTTCCATGTTTTCCATGATTTCCATGCTACTTAATGGCTTCCAGATGCATGTGGAAAATTGATGTCTGCCTTGAAAAAAATGTGTCTGACAGCAGCATTAAAAGAAGATCAGTGAGACACACGAGAAAATCTGTGGTACAAATTAAAGCACTATAGGAAGATAAAAGTTTAATTTCTTAATATTAGAGACCAAAGTATGCTTTTTGAGATGTTTGTAAGACTGTAGACTGCTCAAGATTAAGCCTAGGTCATACAATACAGGCTTGTAGAGTGATATTCACAGACATAGAGTGCTTAAGGCCTGGTACAGAGAAAATTCTACTTTAAGCCAGCACTTGAGAGCTCATTTGTTTCAGCGGTGTCTGTGGGTCTTGAATAAGCAAGTGGCAGAGCGTGTGTTCTCCTCAACACCTCCTTGGGGTATTGCATTAGGCAGCATAATAATGATTGTACAGAAGCCCTAACCTTCCCATTCACATTTTCCAAAAATTATGACACCACATCATTACCATGTTACGATCATTTCTTGTAATTTACTTGGAAGAATGTGTGATAAATCTTATTAATGACGTGCTAACACATTTGCATGCAATTAATTCTGTGCTGTATAATTATGGCATAGAATATGAAAGTATAACACTATGAAGTACAGTAATATAATTACATTGCAGCTTATTCAAGCCCCAAGTCAGCAAAAATTCTGTCATTGATATCAGTGATGAAGTGGAAGGTAAATGAGAATATTTTTGTATTCTCATGGTGTGGTGCTCTCAGGGAGGAGAAGGGTTTAAATTAATCTGCAGGTCAGAGCAGCAATTAAAACACAGATGTCTACCCTCCTCTGCTCTAAAGAGGGGAGGGGTCTCTCTGACAGAATGGGCATTTAGGAAGTCCATAAAAATGAAGCTGATCAGTGCAGGGCAGCTTGAAAAAAATCCCCTGTGCTCAGAGTAGGCACTCCTTTCAGGGATTAATTTGGATGTTGGGGCTGAGAGTACCCACACAATGGTCTTGTGAGTGATTGATTACTGATATTAAGTAGTAGAATTGCTTCACCAGGAAACATTTATCTTCTTTAATTTTGTAGTTATGCCCAAAATTAAAGTGTTTCAGAAAGGTGTGGTTTTTTCCTCCGTTTTTTTTTCCAAAGGCATTTGACAATTTTACTCAGATAAAAAAATCTTGCAAATATGTAATGTAACTCACTTTCTCAGAAGAAGTAGAAGCAAGGATTCAACAGCATGTCCTTTTGAAAATGTCACCCCTTCTCCTGAAGGAATTTCTGGGACTATAGATGCTACTGCAAAGAGGAGGAATATCAACATTTGAGATGGTTTTCAAGCATATATTCTTGCTTTGCTTCTTGGGACAACAAAAGCAGAGCTATCTTTCTAGTAAAAAGGAGTCCTTTTTGGCCCATGGGCAGGAGATGGGTGAGAAAGGCTACTTTGAAAAAAAAACAGTCCCTTGATATCTACTGCTATCTGGTGCTAGAGGAAGGGAGAGAGAGAGAGAGACATGTCTTGTAGTTATGTCATGTCTTGTAGGTTATGAGCCCTGTCTTCTATATTTTACTCTTTTTCCATTATGCCTAGTGATTTTACAGAAGGAGAATTATAAAATTGTTTGATTTGGAAGAGACCTTAATGACCATCTAGTTCCAACACCTCACTACACACACACATGCTGGTCAGGGCACCTTCTATTAGACCAGGTTGCTCAAAATTCCATCCAACCTCAGCCTTTCCCCAAAGGAGAGGTGTTTTTTCCATCTAATCATCTTCATGTCCCTACTCTGGACTTGCTCTGACAAGTCCGTGTCCCTTCTGTGCTGGGGACCCTAAATCTGGATGCAATACCTCAGGTGGGGTTTTGCCCCAACTCAGGTGAAGCACCTTGCTACTTGGCCTTTTTAAATCTTATGAGGTTTCCATGGGCCCTCTTCTCAAGCTTGTCCAGGCCCCTCTGGATAGTATCCTATCCTTCAGGTGTGTTAACTGCACCACTCAGTTTGGTATCATCTACAACTTTGTTGAAGATATGCTTAAACCTTTTGTCTCTGTCATTGATGCAGACATGGAATAGCTCTAGTCCCCAAGCAGACCCCTGAGGCTCCTGTCAGGACTCTGAGCAATCGACCACTCCCCTCTGGATACAACCATCCAACCAATTCCTCATCCAAACATTACACCCATCAAATCCTTCTCTTTCCAATTTAGAGAAAAGGATGTTCTATGGGACTGTGTTCAAGGCCTTTTAGAAATCCAGAGAGGAGACAACTGCAACGCTTCCTGTGTCCACTGATGTTGCTCCATCATAGAGGGCCACCAGGTCGATCAAGCAAAGCTTGTCCTTGGTGAAGCCATGACAGCTGTCCTAAATCACCTCTCTGTCCTCCATGTGCCTTAGCACAGCCTCTAGGAGGATCTATTCCATTATATTTTGGGCACAGAGGGAAGGCTGATTGGTCATTAGTTCCCAGAGTCCCCCTCTCAACCCTTTTATAAGATGGGTACTGTTTTCTTTTTTCCAGTAATCTGGGACTTCTGATTACTATGACATCAAATATGATGGAGAATAGCTTGGCAATGACATCTGTCAATTCCCTCAGGACTCTGGCATGAATGCCACCAGGTCCCATGGACTTATGCACAATCAGATTCCTCTGTGGTCACGAACCTGTTCTTCACTCACAGTGGGAAGCACTTTGCTCCCCCAACCCCCTTCTTGCATCCCACTCATTTGAGAGCTGTGGAAGGAGATGTTCCCATTGAAAACTGAGGCAAAAATGTTGTTGAGTACCTTATCCAGTTCCTCATCCATTGTTTGCAGTTTACCATCCTTTTTTTCTTGGGAGAGGGCAGGGGAAAGGTGAAATGGATGACTTCTTTGACTTTCCTCTTCTGTCTGGCATACTTGCCCTTAGTATTTTTTTGCATCTTTTGCCAAATTCAGAGTCAGCTACACCTTGGCCTTCCTCACCCCACCCCTACACAAACAGACTGTCTCCCTGTACCATTCCCAGTACACCTTGCTTCCATTGCCTGTGCATTTGCTTCTTGTCCTTTAATTTGACTAGCAGGTCCATACTCAGCTATGCTGAGCTCTTACCTTCCTTGCCCCATTTCTTGTGCTGGGGAAGATAAAGAGCATGAGCAGAAAAATAATAAATCAAGAAGAAAGTGACAAAATATTCAGAAAATGATCAGATCTTGGATCCTAGGAAAACAGAAATAATTGAGAAAATAGGGAGAAATAAATAAAGAATCAAGGAAGACAGCTGGAAATTATGCACAAGTCTAAAGGGAAGCAGTTAAGGAAGTGAAGGGAAAATAAGGTAACAAAAAGGAAAAAAAGTACAACATGGAATAAAAAAAAATATATCAAAATTTGTCACTTTCTTAGATCTGGGGGAGGGATAAATAGTACTGTGGAGTAATATGGGGGAGAGATGAAACAGGAAGAGAAGAGCATAATAAAAGAAGTGAGAGCTTAAGTAGAAACTGTGAAACTGTTTCTTTTGTAGAACAAATTGCCAAGGGAGGAAAATAATTATATCTTTCAGTACCTTCAGTCATAGATTAAAAACACTTCACTTTTCTTTTAAAGATATGACACTTTTTTGTGTCTAATTCAAAAGCATCCCAAAGTGATAAACTAATATTGTAATTCTTCCCGATGTGATTTTAGTCCTTAAAGCCCCCAGCCAAACACTAGCACTGCTAATTTTTTTCTTTTCTTCTTCCTTTCTTATTTTCTTCAGCTTGCAGTAATAACATGAACAATTTGTGTTCAAAAAAGCCTCCTGGCCATGTTGCCTCGGCCTTGACATTGGAAATTTCCTTTGAGGTATGAGATGTAGAATGCAGAATTTATTTCTTTATTTATTATTTCTCTTGGATAGTCAATGTGGATTCCACTAACAAAGGCTGTAGCACCATCCAAACTCTCTTTCCTCTTCATCCCAGCTTTGACTTTCTTTTGTATGTCATTTCTTGCAGTGTATGAAGTGTAGCTATTAAGGATTCTGAGTTGAGTAAGGTTTCTTCCCTCACTCTACTCACAGAGAAGTACTGCATTCAGGAGATAGAGGGGACAGTCAGTGCAGTGGCATTGCTGGGACAGGAATTCATGGCCCCAGGGGTCCAAAATGGGATCCTGGCCCATGGACAGGAGAGATGGAAGTACAAGGGGGCTGGGCAGGGACAGCCAGGCCTGGGTGTGCCCAGGTCTGGGTCTTGGCTGATGATTGGCTTGAGGTTTATTGAAATTTAGGCAGATCTGCATGGTGCAAATTAAGACAAGCAGTGATCATATGCTCTTATTTTAATTTCTCTGACACTCAATTTCCTTTCTGTGTCATGTGGTTTCTAAAAATCCATCTACATTATCAGATACAGAATATTCTATATAGAAGCCAGAAACACATCTTTTATTTTCTTCCCATTGTTTATCAGGATTATCAGGATGCAAATTGTATTTTTATTCATTTGAAGGCTTTATTAACATTTTTCTTTTAAATTGATTTTTTTGTTTGTTTGGGTTTTTTTGTTGTTGTTTTTTGTTTTTTTTTGTGTGTCTGTCTGTGTGTCTGTGTGTCTATGGCCAGAAAATCATTCAGTAACTGCAAAATGGAGGGATATAAAGTGAATTATTCTGATTTAAGTAACTTATGTTAAACAGCTTCAATAAAATTCAAGGAAATCCATAGTTTTACTCCAACACTTTGTACCAATCTTAGCCAATTTAGTAGGCCCTCATTACTGCTGCTATTGTTGTTACAGCTGATTTTTGAAGCTGTATCTTGCTCCAAATTGCAAGACCAGAAGTGCCACCTAATACCAGCTGCACATGCCTGCCTCCTTCATTAAATTGTTTGCTCACTTTGTTACTGATCTAAGATATAAATAGTCCTACTAAACAACATATCCATAATAAAATATAATTAATTTGAGCATTCTTGCCCATAGTATCCAAATCTGCCAGTGTGGTTGGGTTATCCTCTGTATTTGTTTTGTTCTTAAAACATAAATTCAGTTGCCAGTCTCAACCATTTTCTTGATGCAGGCACATCTAAGAAGTTTAAGACTAATTTTAAAGATTAATTCTTTCATTCATCAATCAAAAAGTCTGAGCTTATTAATTGATCTAAGTGGAACTTATGATAAATATACTGGTTATGATAAATATACTGATTTAACTATCCCTATAATCTTGAATGTATTTCTCTTAGCAGCAGAACTCATTACCTTTTCCAGAATTAGTTGCATGTGGATAGTAGCTAATTGCCATAATCTTAATTTTCGAATTTCTACTAATCTTTGAGATTATGTCTTTCATTTTTAAAGAATGTTCTAACTTTACAAATCACTGATTAGTTTCAGGTTTCTCACCAGGCATCTTTCAACGAAGATTAAGAAAAAACTATCATCTTCCAGTCATCTGGTCTTTAAATAACTGGTGGAACAATTTAAGCTGGGAGAATTCTACTCCTCTGCACAAGTATTCAGTCTCTTTGGTTCTATTCCTCCACCAAGTACGGTGGAAGCAGTGCCTGTGCAGGCATAGCTATGGTACTCAGAAGCTGAATTCTGATTCTGGAGACAGCTGTTTTAGCAGTCAATTTGAAGAATGACCACTTCTTAGTGTTCACCTAAACACAGCTGAAAAACTATTATTGTTACTAATAATTCTTTTCCTCTGGGTCCTTTCTTACAGGGTGATGCTCCTTTCACCATTTTCCTAGGAATTTTATGGACTTGAGTTCCTCTTCTAGCAGCTGGACAAAATGGGGACAACAAGTCTTTGAGGGATGTATTTTGCCAGACACCTTTTTTGCTAAAGTCTTTAAATAGGTACAGAGTTTGCACTTACTTTTAGTGTAATAAGGTGCTTCATGTTTTGTAATGCATGGTCTCTGTCCATACAGTATGGACTCTTCTTCAGCTGTGGATTTCACCTCTCCTGCTTTCTTCATATGGCAGAGTCTATCCTGAGTTGTTGGCTTGAAAAGAAGGGAATAGGAAGGCAAAGCCTTTTAAGCAGATGAATTTCTACAGAAGTAAGTGGATAGACAAAAAGCAATAGAATATTATGATGCATTGTGCGTATAATGCCCGTCTCTAGTTCTATGGATGCTCATCCTAGACTTACTTCTGTCCTGGGCAAGACAAAGAGTAGACTGCTGTGTGACTTGTCCTGTGGGGATGGGAATCTAGGAATAGTTAGTGGTGATATATTGAGATATATGAAAAATTTATTACAAGCTAATGAGCACTCTGAGATCAGCACAGCTGGTGAGAGCACATTGCTAATAAGGCCAAGGTTGTGGTTTTGATGCTTGTATGGGCCTTTCACTTAAGGGTTGGACTTGATGACCGTTGTGAGTCCCTTCCAAATCAGGATATCTCTGACCTGTGGTATCTGTTTCTCACAAGGACATTTAGGGGTTTTTTTGAGAGGAGAATTCTACAGGTGAACAGAAGAAGGATAGAAGGGTCTGAGACTTGTGTGCCATAACCAAACCCCAAACAACAAACCAGCAGTCTTCTGAATAATTTTGTGGAAATGGTCTGTCTGCTTTATCCACCTGATAGTCATGAAACTCTACTTCTTTTTTCAAATCCCCAAGAAGGATAAAACAGAAGAAATCTTTCAAAGTTTTCTCATCAACATCTTATAAAAGAAAAAAACAATGAATGTTTCACTTCCAAAGTTGCCTTCTGCTATTATTTATCTGCGTTCTTTGCAGATTCTAAGACTGTGAAAATGGTATTGCAAAAATGGCCTGACTGGGCTTCGAATGTGTTGCATCAAGGTGAGATAGAAGAAAGCAGTGATACAAGCCTAGTCCCAGACTAGGAATAGTTATATATCAGCTCTTCTCAGCATCTGATAGGGCACAAATGCTGGAGTAAACTTAGTTGGTATTGTCCCGGACATTTTTAAATAATTGTTTGTGTAGATGTGCAAAACTAGTCTCTTTTTCATCTGTGTCCTCTCTATAAAAACTCACATGTAAGAGGAACTATGTAACAAGATCTCCAGTTGGAAAAGTTGCCTTCATAATATCTATGTGAAAAAAAAGTTATTCAAGACGCATTACAAAATCTCTCTCCTCTGCCTAAAAGCTACTGACAGATTAAAGGAGGAATGTTTCCATCTGGACATGTATTTTATAGTAAGCAGACACTTTTATTCTTTTATCTGCTTTTTTTAAGAAGTGAAAAGGGAGGAAGACAAAGAAGAGAGTACTGGATTGTAGTAGAGGTGAAACTAAATAAGAGACAATGGCAGACTAAGGAAAAGTGAATTGTGATTGTGAATTAATTCTAGTGGAATGTCCAGTGAAAAATTTTGATGCAGATCACTGAGTCATAGGCATTCAGCACAGGAATCAAAATCAACTAAATTGAGCAAGTAACAAAACTCTCTTGCAGCACTTACCTTAGACTGATATGTTTCAGTCCACTGGCATACACCTTGAGCTGTATCCTGGACTCCCAGTATTAGGGTCATAATTTCACCTCATACTACCAGTCCCTATGACCTACACTTCGTCATGAAAAAGAAAATTAAATCATGGCTCTGATGGCAAGAAAGAGTTAAATGGCTAATACTGTAGATAACATACTGTTCTATGATTCTAGTTGTCTAAACTTCATTTCAAGCATCTGCTCCCTGGCATTCACTCAGTTCCAAACACTATTATGCTGATAGCTGTTTGTCAAAGCACAAAGGGAGGAAGTATAAAACAGTTAAAAATATAAAATAAGAAAAATTATGAATAAACAGATCATACATAAAACCGGAACATCAAGATATTCCCTGTCAGTGAGCAGGGAGGTTAGAGAAATAGAAGTAGTTCAAATTTTTTCTAGAGCTGTAAATTTATTGTGTGTATATGTATTTATTAAACAAGTTTTTTTTTTCTACTTTATTTTTGACACTTTAGTCCTATTCTCTCATCAGTTAGTATTTTAAAGAAAAATATTCATTAATGAAGTGTAATTACACCATAAAAATGTATGTTTCTCTTTTCAAAAAGGATATTTTTGGGCCAGTTACTCTCATACATATAAAATAACTGTCCAATTGTCAGTTTGGATCCTCTTTCTCTGAAACGGTGGCATATTTGAGATTAATTATAGATTAAAAACAAAATTATCCCACAGTTCTTACTGTTGACAAGGGACTTTTCTGAAGTGACTGTGAAGTACATGAATGAATTAATGAAATGATCTTATCTGTCTTCCCAATACATTTCTTCAATTCAGTGTTACCCTTTCTTTTATTTTTTTCTTTTTCCCAGTAAACTAAGGACTCAAAGAACAGAGGAGTACTGTACTGCCTGTGGGATCACTAAGAGATGGGACAAAGGAAATGTGTTTTGCTGAATCAGTGCAGAAATGTTCTTCAACTTTTTCCATCAGAAAATGGAGGAATCATGCAGTAGCAAATTTTTAGGGTATACGAATCTGTTCTGATTCTCAAACCACAAGGTTGATTTTACACAGGCCATGAAGAAACAGATCATGCTACTCTGTTTCAGCATCCCAACTGATGCTTACTGTTGGGTAACAGATTTTGGCAGATGTTGATGAGACTGTGAATCGCTGGTATGAAGCTTTTCTGTAAACACATATTCTGTTATTATTCTGTTGTTTAAACATTAATTTTACTTGGACAGCCTCTCTTTATGTCTGAGTTCTAGATTAGACTCTCAACTTGTTTCCTAACCCTATATCTTTAGACAATGGCATATCTTTCCCTTGTTTGGAATAACCTTTTGTATATAATCCCTTTCCTCATATCCATTTTTTTCTTTTAACTTTCCAGCAAAGATATTGTTTTCCAAGACTCTTACTCTTGCATTTTACTTTTTATCCAATTATTCTAGATATGACCTTTCATTAAAAGCTTTAGCAGCATAGAATGAAAGGTGTAATACCTAGCCTTTTGTGGTGTACACAAAACTCGTTCTAAAGAATGCCCTTAAAATGTCATTAGCTTTATTTTCAGTAACATATATTTTTGTGATATGTGTATTCCACTGTGTCAGAAATTTTTCTGCACTGCAGATTTCGAGATAGCTGCTGCCCAACATAAATTTTTATATAAGATTTTTCCTACTTAAATTAGTTATTTACTCTTGTAATTATGTAACATTGTATTTATAATTTCTTCAATTTATTAGCATAATTTGAATTTCTATCCCACTTCCAAGGTATTTGCTTTCTTGCTTGGTGTCATGCCCAGTTTAAAGATATGTACTCCCCTGTTCCACTGTTTATATCATTGTCATAAATAGTAATTGGATAATAAATATCAAATAAGTGAGACCACCGTGTGAGGTAAAATGCTCTCTTTACTTTGAGACTAAACTCAGTACCTAAACTCAGTTTTTCAAGTTGTTTGTGTTTTTGTTCTTTTTCTATGCTTACAGGAGTACTTGAATTACTATCAAACTAGCACCAGTTTGATAACAAACATAAATATTAGTAAAGTCAAAAGAGATTGCAACTACTTTTCCTATGTCTTCTAGGAAATTTATCCTATTAAAAGGTAACAAGACACTTTTGAATAAACTCAGCAACGACTAACAAAAGTTGGCAGTTCATTATTACGTGATTATTCTTGAGGTTCTTGCAAATTCAATAATAACATGGTTTCTATTATTTTTACAGGCATCAATATTGCATATTTTATTTTGCATATACCTCCTTTAATCTTTCTGCTCCCTATTCCCTCCCTTTTCCCCTAATGGATACTCATTGTTTGCCTTTTTTCAGTCTGAGTCTTTACAAGTCATCCAACCAGTTGTCTTCAGTGATTCTCACAGGGAATAACTTGAAAAATCGAAGTAATCTTCATATAATTGGTCTGGTTTTTTTTACTGTAGTATTGCCTCCTTTCTTTAACCTTGTCATCAGTATTAACCATGCTAAGTGAATTAACTGTGAACTAAACTGTCTGTATAGAATAAAGCAACCAAACTGAAGCAAGAGCACTCTGGCTTTCTCTGTGCCCTGCAATAGCTCACCTTCTCCCTTTAACTAGCAAGCCCTTCTTTCTCCCATTCTGTTATTACATCTAATGCATTTCAGAGCATTTCCTGATTGCCTTTTATGTTTTCTTCCAGCTGTATGTCATTTTGTGCTGTAGGCTTTTGTGCCTATTCCTCCATCATATGCTATTCTTCTACATTGTTTTTTTTGGCAATGAGTCCTTGTTTCAATTGTTCACAACTTCTTCCCTTCTTCCTCCTTCCACTTCAACCACTGAAGAGCTTCCGCTGGAATTGGTGTCTTACCATATCCATCAGCCTTTTTCTGTAATAGCCTAGGTCATCTTCAGACTTTGCAGTCCTATTATAATCAACTACTCCGTTGCACTAAAGAAAATCTATAAAATCTATTATTAAAATAAATTGTTACATGAACGAAAGTCAAGAGTTCTCAAGTCTGTATCAGAAAATTATTTTAAATTATTATTCATAGTTGTATATAAAAACATTTGTTAAAACATAGTATGATAGACACATCAGCAGATATTCTATAAATTAAAATAGTGCCTCTATTGTGAATAAACAGTGGTTGATATTAATTCTTATGAATGAAAGTAGCCTTGCTCATGGCTCAAGCCCTGCAATGTGCATGTTCTATGTAATGAAAAGGGTGAAAATACAGCTAAAAGAACAGAGATGAACATTACATTGATGTCTCTGAACATCATCTTTGACTAAGATTGTGAGACAAAGCACTGACTCAGGTGGTCCTATGGGAATATTTAATTTGTGTGTTCCCATGAAAAGTTTTGAAATCTCAAAGGGCTGTATATGATTGAGCAGGTCCTTCACCCTTCACTGGTGAGAAAATCCTTTTTTTGATTTTCATAGGGAACTATTGTAACCCAAGAGCAAATGGGTGTTACACAAAGAAGTAGTTGAGATTTTTTCAACACTGAAATAATGTGGAAGGGTTTGTATTTGTGTGGTTAAAGTAAAGAGACAAAATTAGAAATGCATTAGGTCTTGATGGGAAGAAATACTTATTATAAGTGAACAAAATCGAAGTATTTTCTACCATTTAAAGGAAAATAAAATATATTCTAGTCCTAGATTCTACTTCCAGGTCAGAAAAGGGACGCTCAATCATATGTGTCTTAATACATAAGTGTAATGATGCCATACTTGATCAGAAAAATTGGTATTTTCATTACCTAATACTTGAGAGTGTGAAGGGAAAGTGTGTGGATAGCTTAGTTGGCTGATATTTGTTGACTCTAGAATAAAAAATTATAGGAAATTTTTCATATTTACCTCTGTTTATACACACACTTTGTGCATCAACTCTCAATTTTGAGTTCACTAAGTAGCTTCTAGCTCCTGTCATTCAAATACAGATGACCTCCCATAATGGCATAAGTCCCTAGTGGCATAGCACAATGTCTTGTGTGGGAGCAGCATTGCTGATACTAGCAGCTATGCAGGAAAAATACTGAAATATGGCTATATGTATAAGATGGATAATTTCCTTCCAAAGGAGGGTGCAGTCATTGAAGTGGTTTATGAACTCAAGACATTAGTGGGTTTTGATTAATGGTTTTTGTTTCTTTCTTTATCAGTTGCCAACCAAGATTCAGATGAGAGCAATGAATTGCAGAAAACAAACCCTTATTTTTTAAATACCTTTTAAAAAAATCACAGGCTGCGTGTTGTTCTAAAAATGTGTCACCCTACATCAGCCCACAGTGCAACCATAGCTCCTGAATAAATACAGCAATTAGTGATCCTTATTCAAGTGCTGACAAGCCAGGAAAAAGATGAATGGACAAGACTGTTAGACAAGAGGGAAGAGTTGCAGTCTAACTGTAATGCAAAGGGCTGGTGAAAAACTTGGGGTTCTCTTCTGGTGCTGCCACTCCTGAGCAGAACCGGATGCCTTACCACAGAAGGCCACCAAAGGTTTCATTTTCTGTGCTGGAAAATTGTCATGGTTTTGCTGAAAACTCGGTTTGAATAGCTATAAACTCTCAGCTATTTCAGACACCCAGGGGCACCATTCCACTCTCTGTAGCTGGTCAATGATTGCCTTCATCACCTGGCAATTCTCATTTTATATTGCAGCAGACCTCTTCTCATTTTCCTGGCTCAGTGGTTAGCCATTGCAATATTTGCTGTAGCTCTGCCAAAGCAGAAGAAACAATACTTCTCTTTAGATCTGACAGAAGAATTACACCAACGCTGCAGAATCTGTGTTTGTAGCCATTTCCAGCAGAGAGACTGGTAAACATGGAGGATCAGAGCAGAGATGTTACAAGAGGGATTATTGGAAATTAAAAGCTGCAAAAATTGAAATTTTCAGTAAAAGAATCTTCTTCTTGAAATATGAAAATATAACTGGCAACTGTCATCTCACAATTCACATTTTACAAAGAATCAGCTGTTCAAGACTAGTGTGGGACAGTCTGGTACATATAGTGCATTTTTTGTGATAGAAGATGATATGCCCATAGCACATCAACCAAAGGTCTTCATAACTTTGTCATGTCAGATGACATCTGTTTCGATACTTCAGCTACTGAAAAAATCTCTGACAATAGACATGGCTTTTTCACCTATTCCCTCTTCTCTGAATTGATTGATGAACATTTCCACCTGGGAAAAAAGAAATGCAGAAAATACTTTTTTTAAAATTTTCTTTTGTTTTGATTTTAATGATAAGCTAATTTTAGCAACAGTCATTCTCCAAGCAACTATAGAAAAAAAATAAAGCATTGCTCAAATACTTAGAGATGCAACCAGAAGAGGGCATGGACATGGCTGAAGAGTAGCTCCACCCAGAGCAGAAGTTTTTTGACCCTTACCCCACCCAACCATCCTTTTATACTAAGTATGGTTAGGATGCATGACAAGAATCTTATTCCCATGCACAGAATGAAGCACAGAGTGACAAAGGCAGGGGAATCCCAATAACCCAGACAGAGACAGGAGTCCGTGACCCAACCCCCCAGGGCATTCCAGGAGGACATCAGGCTCAGGGGTGGAAGTGACTCCTACCACTACAGTGATCTCCGGGAGATCTACTGGATAGGTTGTCTAAACCAGCTATTTGCATTGTGTGCATTTTTAATGGGAAAGATAATAGAGAATGTGGCAGAAGTGTGAGATATTTACTAAATACTGCAACTTATAGGTAGGTAGATAAAAAAGAAAATGTAAGAAAGAAAAATCTATTTGCACCAATAGAAAACAAAGATGTTTACGTACATCCATAAAATACAAAATAACCCATGAAATTTACATTTTTGGTCAACTTGAGGCAAAAATATGTTATTAATATCATAGGTTTTTAACTCCTGTTTTATTAGTGTTGAGATGAAATTTTTTTAGAAAAATGTTTATTTTCTTAGAAAAAAATCTTAAATGAAAAGGTTTGGATGTATGTTAATTTGCAAATAATATATATTTTTTTGTTTTCAGGCAACAAAAATGCTTGAAGTTCTTATTCTTAGACTCACTATTGTTCACATTGAATTTTTTTTTTTGGTTGGTTTGTTTGGTTTCATTTTGGGTTTGGATTTTTCTACTGAGTTTCAGCCATCTAAAAATTTACTTGTGCTCTTGGATGCATTCAAAACTGACAAGTCCCAAAGACGATAGTTTAAATCATAGGGATCATTTTTTTTCATACAGAAGAAAACAGGATTAACTGGGCTTCGAATATCCCAAACCACGTTTTACTGTGCAAGGGAAAGGGCCAGAAGGTGGCAAAGAGAGAAGCAGGAAGAAGTTGTGCTCCACTGCCCTGGTACAATAAGCCAAAGAAGTGATTAAATTTTTGTTTTAATTTCAGATAACTTCATAATTTTATGCCAGCCTTTAGCAGCCAAAAGCACTAGAGGCTAATGTCTTGGTTGGATCCACGATCAAAGACATCCAGCCTGACATTTTCTAAGCAGTAGGAATAGTTACTATTACAGTCAATTTTATTGTCCTCTGGTAAATTTATCATTCTTCTCATTGCTCACACAGTGATTTGCTGATCTCTGTTTGAAGCAAAGACTGGTGCTTGATGGTATGGGAGGGGTGCTATGCTTTTATATTTCTTTCTGTTTTTTTTTTCTTTTCATGAATTCTGTCCTCTTGAGAAACCAACCCATACCATGCCCTGAGGCTGGTATGTGTGTCTAAGAAAATATCTTGAGCAGGAGTATTTTTTGTTCCTAGAAAATGTTCAGCTTTACTGTGAAGTGATACAAAAGACTGCTTGTCTTTGCAGAGGAAAGTAGTGTCTGGTTGAGTATCTAGAAGTCTGGTAAAGGATTCTCCACTCTTTTTTCCTGGAGCTGCTGCACCCTTTAGTGACACTGAAAAGAGTTCAAAGAAGAGTCATGATCCTTTTATGACTCGATGATAAGACATTTGCCATAACAAAGACTTTATTCTACATAAGCAAATTATGCCTTTTTAATTAGGATTTCATCAAATGACAGAACATAAGCCAATGAAATCTGCTGAGGCATACTCTCATTTCATGATGATCGAAGGTGCGGGGTTTACTTGCAGATGGTTTGTCTTAAAAGTACAGCTTTTGAATCATGACTTTCATTTATGTAGAGCTTAGAAAGTTAGAATATTTCCATTTCCCAAGGAGTTGGATATATGGTATGAGGGAGCCTGTTTTTCAGCTGTTTATTTAAGTGGTAGCCAGTTGTGTTTAGGCTTGTCATTTTACGAACTCTTAAGTACTTCACCGAGTATAAATTTTTGGGTTTTTTGTCTAAAATACCATTGAAGGAAATCTTACTGGTCTGCTTTTCCTATGAATCTAATAAAAACCAACATTTGTTCACTATTTTTGAACAAGTTGAGGAACTGCTGTTGAACATCAGACAATCAGAACAAGTCAGCAGAAGGCTGAAATTTCAAAATTTAAATTTAAGAAAATTTAAGAGTTGGTTCAGAGGTGAGAGGCAAAGACCACACTTCACATACATGAGCAGGAGAACTCCAGCAGCAGCACAATTGCCAGTGTTCCACATGATGAAGATGAGGGTACATCATGGAGTCAGATGTTAACAAGTGTAAAGAACTGGTTATAATTTCAAGAATTACACTGACATAGCTGGCCAAGATTTGCCAGCAGCTCTCTGACTCTGCAGAGAGATCTTCCTCAGTCCTAATGTTATTTACTGTAGTGAATACCATAAAAATCTATAAGTTCAATTATTCAGATTAAAAATTCAGATCTTCTGCCTAATGTTTCTGGTGGCGTGATGATATATAGTTTTTTTCTTCCACAGATCTCCTAAAAAATCTTTTGTTTTGGGGTTTGGAGGGCTCTGCACAGGTTTCTTGGCAAAGCAGAGGGCCTTCACATGAAAAAAAGAGAAGTAGTGGAGTGAACGATGCTTTCTTGTTCTTCCCAAAAACTTTTCAAATGACTAAAGGAATACTGCAAGTCAAACAAAAATCTAGAAAACTTCCCTGGTTACATTCAGATAATAGAAAAACTGTGTTAGAGGAAGGAAATAGTTTCAGAGGGATTTCTTTCTCTTGAGGTCAGGGACAGAAGTTTTCAACTGCCCATGTAATTCCCAAGTCACACCAGGCACTCTGCGGCTCTGTCTATTATCCTGAATTATGAATAAAAACAGAGACTGAAAGTATTTTTGAATTATGTCATTCCCACTAAGGTGAGTGTTAGATGAAGTAATGTTAACAAAGTAAAAGACAGTTTTGTCCTAGATCAGAGAAAAACCTAGACAAAAAAAAAGTGACTTCTGAAGGTCTCTCATATAAAGGGATTGATTGCAAACCAGTTTACACAGGGTTTAATTTATTCACAGGGCAAAACTTTTTCTGTCTTTGAATAGGAATGCACTAGCCAATCAAGTTGGCAAGCCCCTAGGCCAAAACTCCAGAAAAAATAAAATAATTTCAGAGCTTATATATTATAAATGCTGTTTTGGAGTTAGATCACACAGAATTAAGACATTGGATGCTTCTTCCCGGTTCACTCTCTCATCAGCTGTTTAATAAGGTGGGTGCCTACACATCACAACTTATTCTAGGATCTGTAGCAGTTAAACATATTGACTGTGGATTTTCTAATAAAATAATCTGTCCTAAACTCAAGTCTGTTTACAAACAAAAATTGGCAGGATACCTGTTGCACCTGAAATTTCTGTTTTCATCCAGCACACCTGCTACCACTGTATGTATTTCAGCCAGCTTAGAGAAATTTGAAGCAGTCTCAGGACCCAGATGAATCCTGAAAAAATAGCCCCACTGATGCTATTAGGAGCTGAGGACAAGCTCTGGTTTCCCTGGATTCAGAACTCTTTTCATATTGAACTGTGGCGAAAGTGACAGTTTAAAGCTATTTATGGAATTGGCCTCTTGAGATTTCTCTCCCAACTTTCCTTGGTATGTAAAGTGAGCTCTAGTTAAGAGAAATGATGCAGATTCTGCTGCAGCTCTGGGTAGCACTACTGGTGTAAGATCCACTACAAGAACACAAGGTAGCTACAGTCTCAGCCCTGGCAGGAAATCCAAGGAAAATTTTGTTCCACAACAGCAGGCAGTGGAAGACTGCCCCTTCCTCTTTCTACCTATTAGAAACAAACGGTTCAGAAATTACTAAAACTGTTATAAGTGTTACAATTTCAACAGTGAACTACAGCATCATTATTTACTGTTCTGATTCAGTGAAAAACAAGTCTGCCCAAAAGTCAAAAAATGTATGTGAAGTAAAACACAGTCAAGATCAGTACCATAATATAAAAGCCTTATGAAAGTAGTGAAAATAAGGTTTTGCTCACCACCCAACACAAGCCACTCATCCCAGTTTCCCAGAAGAGCCTTGTAGAAAAAGGTGTCATTTTTAAGATGACCTAGAGGTCAACTAATTCTAGCCCTGTGGAAGGAAGGGAAAAGCAAGTTCTGGAGTTCAGAACCTTTTGGCAGAACACTCTGTCTCAGCCCCTCACAATTCTATAAGGGCTCTGTTAATACCTCAGGCAATTTCCACTGCCATGTTATTCACCTGAAAAAAAAAGTATCTGTGATAAAGGGAGACTTCCAGGAAGCAAGAAATAAGTGTTTATGGGTACAAGCAAAATACATTATTTTTTCTATGGCTAATATTGGTTTAGCACCCTGCTATTGCTTGTTATGAAAAATGATGGTTATTAATGAAATATTACTAGCACAAAACCTTTGTGCTTGGAAAATGTATGGTTATCCCAAAACAGAGATTTTGTTTATTCTTTATATTATGGTAACACCTAGAGGCCAGAACTCCACTGTGCAAGGCACTGCACAAATATACACAAGGGGCTGGCCCTTGCTTTGAGGAATATATTGTAAATGTAAGCAGCAAGTGAGTAATGCAGTGAAGTGCACTACAAGAACAAAAAACATGTGGTCAATATGAAAAAAGTGATGGCAATGACTCATCTGTTGAACTGTAGTTGGATTTTGTAAAGCCCTACATGGGACTTCCCTGGATTTATTTGGAAGAGGCCTTCGGACCCTGGACAGGTTTTGTGAGGAATTACATCGAGAGTGTGATGTGTTGGATGTATACACTAGCATCCCTCACTAGCTTCACTTTAAAAATATTTTTATAAGATTTTCATTATCTTTTCATTGGTGACCAATAGTCTATGAGTTAAAAATGGGCCTGAAGATGGTAGTCCCTTACATAAACTGTTAACTTGGGATTTATGCATGTCCTGAAGAATGTGAACTTTAAGTTTTAAAGTTTTTATTTTCTGTGTTACTTAACAAGTTTGAACAAAACTTACTGATAGTGTTTAATAGCCTTAGAACTACATTGTCCCTCTCTTCTGCCTTTGTGTACTGAGTTGGTGACAGAAAACCTCAAGAACTATTATGGTTTCAAAAGATGCCATGAAGTCATGGAGAACGTTACTACTGGTATCTATTTAAACTTCAGAGCAAATGCTCTCCTATTCTCAGCTGGAAAATGTTATCAAACCTGAGAGTGACTTAAGACATGGGGTCAGGTTTGGGGGCTGGGTGTTTGTATTGTATTTGACTCAAGTACAGAGGAGCCAGTTGTAGAGGGAGTTTATTAGTGTCAGTGACTATCTTTCCTATTGCTATAAAACAGCTGTATGAGCCTCCTTAGAAGTGGGTGACATTTGGCTGGTGAGCTAACTCAGCCAAAGAAACTCAAAAAGTTGCAAGTTTTGTGATATTTATCACACATCAACAGTTTGCTCTGGCAGCAAGTCTTCCATGGAGCATTATTCTTTTCATTATCAATGGCACTGGACAGCTTTCTAATGTCTTCCCTGAACAATTTCCAAAACTATCTGGCTGGCTAGGAAATACTCAGTGGTACACAAAACTCACATATGCCAGCTGTTGACCCATCTGTGGTGGCTGGCATGAGATAGAAACTGCAGCCCACAGTTTGGGACAACAATCCAACATGTCCAACAGCCCTGAAATAGGACTGGCTTGTCATGTATCACCTTTAAGTCCTACTTCACTTTGCTTGTTGAAATGAAATGGTTAAAGAGCAGAAGAGTTAAAAGCACAACTTTACAATGTAAACACAAAGTCACATACACAAAATGACAGAGAGCTTTGCCATGTATGTTCAGCCCCTTTTTTGTCCAGCAATGCTGTCTAATTTCTTTTGTCTCTTTTAACTCATCCCTTATCTCTTCTAAATTACATTTTTCTATTTCTATACTGTAATAGTTTCACTACAGATAGTTGGAGAAACCTTCCTCCTAAACCTTCACAAATTGATTTCAATAGTGGAGTCACAATGAAACAAGATACCACAAATCTTGAGAAATCTTGAGCTGATCCTGGTAGCCATTGGCAGAGGTATCTTTCTAGACTCACTACTTCAGACATAGCCTTACTTGAGTTGCATGTTTTTCTGATTGTTTGTTTCTAAGCATTTTTCCTAGATGTAAAGTCAGAAAAAATGTCAGATGAAGAGACGAGACAATGCAATTACATTAATTTGATGAGAATATTAATAATACAAGCCATATTTTTATCACAGATAATTGAGGGTTATTAACTATACAAGTGTTTCTGGTATCAAATCTAATGAGGTCAGAGAAGACCAATACAACAGTACATGCTGCATTTGAGGCAGCAAAACAGTGGTGCACCCTGAAGACAGCTGGTGATATAATTTTCTTCAATGGCATATTATTGCTAGTGAAAAGTTAAAATTTTCTCCCATCGGCTTCACTCTGAATACAAAAACAATATACAAAAGACATTTGACAACAAAGGTTCTGTATCTGAGTGCTTTTTTTCCCCACTGCCCTGCTGTTTCACAGCCTTCATTTTCCTTCCAGCATTACCAGGCAGAAGCAGTGAGGAGGGGAGCAAGACTAAACCAGTGACCCTTGGTGAAAGCAGAAGTCTCCTTCACCCTCTTGTTTTTCTGTGCCTGCTCCAGATGTGAGTTCATGATGCTTTCAGATTAACACCCTCGCTAGCTCAAAGACTGAATGCTGTTCTTTGGGTAGATTTATGGATGCAAGTGGATGCCTTTTCATACTGTATTGCATGGTGTTTGTGTTTAGCCTGGCAAAATTGCATCACAGATACTGCAGACCTAAGAGTGCAGCTTTTTTGATTTCTTGTTCTGGCCCCTCTTCAATCTCAGGCACTGTCAGACAAATTTCATTGTCCAGATCTCACTTTGTTTTCAATCATTAATTTATGTGTCATGTTGTGTGTTCATTTACGGCGCAGAGGCACTTCCTTCAAAAGCTGCAAAATGGCTTTTACTATTGGGGACCAGGAATAAAATCTCTGCTTTGAAGACAACAACTCTGATTCCTTCTTCCTGTTATGGCACTGGGGAAGCAGTGGGGAATCAGTCTCAGGAAATGTCATTTCATGGTGCTTTTTGTTCTCCCATGCTTGAGAATGAAAAGACCAGGGAGAGAATAGAGTGACCTGGCTCTTTTGTGAATAGAGCAGCACAGTGTATCACCAAGCTATTACTGAAGTGACTAAGAGAGGCAATTTAATCAAATGTGATTTGTTCGGAAGCTCACTTGCCTAGTTCTGGCATCTTCCTAATATTCCTGTGAGTACAGTTCAAATCCTGACTGCAAAGGGAAAAATGTATTATTTGCACTGGATGGGATGATAACTCACATATCAAAATATACTTTTATCATCCAAGTGAACACATTTTCAGTGACTACACAAACCAAAGAGGTAAATGTTCCTAAGTGGATATAACCATTTTTTTTTTATTACATATCTATTTCATAGTTCTCTTTTTTTGTTATCATTCTTATAACCTGCAAGTTTTTTCTCAGTAAAAGATGTCTGCAGTCACCAGTCTTTAACCATTTAATTAAGTAATACTTTGCATAGTTCTATCAATAATCTCTAAAATTTTGTTTTGTTTTCTGTTTAGCAAATGCCTGACAGAAGCCATTTCCTGGTAGACAAAGATCCAAGCCAACGCTCCTCCCAAGCAAAGCCATTCAACATTTAAAACATGACTTGCTGCTGTTTTGGACTTGTTCATAAATGTGGAGCATTGTGCAAATTTGACAGTCCTGGGAAAAACTCTTGAGTTATTCATTGGCAAAGTGCAATAATTTTAATCCCTATGGTGAATAAACCCAGGTGGTCAGGACATTGATGAAACACATGGACTTCACATTCCCCATAGAGAGGGGACCCAGAGGTACAGTAAGCTCCTTTTTGCCAGGGCCTCTGAGGCTTTGCTGCTCCGTAAGACTTCAGATTGTAGCTAAATATTTGTCATGACACAACAAGTAAATAAATACCTTGGCACAAAGCCTGGAACCTGTCAGCACTGCCCCTGCTACAGCCTCCTGTTCAAAATACAGAGCTCTATCGTCTTTCACATAAAGCCTGTTCAGAGGAAATGACCTAGGATGTGTTTAATTTCCTTCTTTGACTTCTCAATGATGTCACCTAGATAAACCCCAAATCCAGAGACCTTCCCTGAGAGCACTAGGACAAAGTATCTGTGAGGGCTGTTACTTGTCAAAATAATTTAATTTATAATGAAATGCTTCATAGCTGATCTGTGCAAAATCGGCTTAAGCAAAAGGCATCTATCTGTGTTATTTCCTCTAAATGCTAAAGCATGGAACTGTTACAGCAGCTGTTCAATGGAACATTTCACAACCATGAGGTTTTTCACTCTAGATAGGAGCCCCAGTGCTGAATCTTTTATCCTTTCAGTACTGTACATATTCCTAAGCATTCTTGCTGAAAAGTAAAATGCTATCAAAAATGTGTTGGGAATAAGAAAGTAGTTTTTATCATTAGCTTTTCTCCAGCAATAATTATTGTGTTCAAGCGTTATAGCAGTGGAATTGGGTATGTTTCTGATGGAGAGGGGTACATGGGAAAGAAGGGCAGATGTGAAACAAAAAATATTGTATATTAGATATTGAAATCAGAGAGCAGAAAGAGAAGAGTGGCATACAAGGAAAGATACTGATGAGAGTTACCAAATCAAGTGCGACTTATGGATTGAGAAGAAAAAAAAAAAACAAAAAAAAATTGCATTTAGGTAATTACCTGTAGTTGTATCCTGGAAAAGCAATACATACCATTGGAAATCTATGGTTCTCGAGGTCCTTCCCCCTTGACACCTTGGATTTAACTACTTTGAGAAGAGGCTTTCAGGACACAGAAATTTTGCACAGCCTCAACTTGCTCTAGATGATGAGGTCCCCAGGGTGCACATCAGTGACCATCTGCCTCTCAGTCTATATAGTGAATCTCTTTGGGATGTGAAACATATATTAAGGAATCTGACAAGGAAGACAAAAAGCAATAGTACATGAATAGAAAGGTGTCCTTGGATTATCCTTCTGGCCCTAAATCTCTGGGTCTGTGAATAACGCTCTTGGGGGGAAAAAAGGGTTCTCTGGTACCCTGTTTTTGGAAAGCATTTAATTTTTTTATAAGATGAAATAGGGGTTTTTCTTCTTTCATTCTAAATGTTAACCTTTCAAAATCAACAGGAAACACAACATAACCCAGTATGTCAATTCTATTTCACCTCTGATGGCTATTTATAATTGCTACTTAAATAGGAAATCTGCTTCTGACCTTTGGTGCTGGAATATACTTGAAATTCATGCCTCACTGTGCTGTCAGCTCCTTTTCATGCATGCATTTATATGTGGGCTAATAAATATGAGTTTCGGAGAAAAAGCTCTAGCAGTGAAATCCAGCTTGTGATTTTGCTGTGAGGCATGCTTGAAAAAAGCTTGTATAGAAATTGAAGGAGGATGATTTATCACATGGAACAGCTTTGAATATGACATCACTGTTTATAACTGACATTAGCAAGAAATTTTAATGTCAGAGTCATGCCTATGACAATATCACTAAAGTTTAAGCAATGCAGAGATGTGTATTTTAATTAGTGCTCTTTATTGAAACTTGTTTGGCCTGAATCTGTGATATAACAGTTTATTTTAATATAATCCAGGCTACATTTTTGTTGTTACAATACATTTCATTTCAGTCTGTGCACATCAAAACAAACCACTGGTCTGCATATTCCAAACACTACAGTACTTTGAAATGGGCTCAGCTATCTCAGACTACATGTTTTTGGTCTATATCTCTAAAATATACCAATCAAAGAGAAATTATTTATACAGGTTGTGCTTGGCAGACACTGTGGGATAACAGGATGCATTAAATCCTTTTTTCCTCACAGCTAAGGCTAGGAGTATTCCTTAGAGTCTTAGGCAGTGGATCTCTAAGGATTCTAAAGTGGACAGGAACAGTAATTTCTGCTGAGGCACACCCTAAGCTGTTGCTGCTAACAGTATATCTCAATTTATATCTTTGTCGTACCACAGATAAAAATCTTCTGTATATCAATAATATTGTAATATGATAACTGCATTTTAAAGCTAAGAATAAATTCAGTGAAGAGTGCCAATTAAAATAAGGCAATAAAGTAACCATTGGTTTGTAACATAGTTTCATGCTCTTAGATTTTTGAGAAACAGAGGAGAAGGTTATTTAATGATTAAAGTTGTGAGTGAATAGGCAAGGGTTTGAGGAGAGATTGAGAAAGAGAGTCTCTGTCTTACCTGGAAGTTGCTAGTGAAATTGCTGCAGGAATCTATCTATTATGACAGAACAATATTTGGACATTTACAACACCTTTAGGCACACAAGGACAAAATTATCCACGGTTCTGGTCTGAATATAAAACTGAAGGAGTAAGGATGTTTTTATTTTCACTTTTCTGTGTCTTCTCCATGCCATATTCAAATGAAAGCCAGTATTGTCTTTCAGGACCAAATAATGATTTAAAAACTAGGCAGACTGTCTGTCCCTTTATAGACTCACATGAACTTGTACAAAAATGCTTCAATGGAACATAAAATCAATTACATTTAAAATTACTTTTGTGATAAAGAGTTAATTTTTAAACACATTTTCCTGTAACAACTTGGTTATTATTTCCTGTAACAACTTTAAGCAACAGTTGAAATAGCTGTAACGCAAATAACAAAACCATTACCTTTTAGAAATATATCTAAGAATCCACATATGGTTTGGTGTAAGGATGATGGTGACTGAATTGCTCCTGCAACTTTAACAGGCAAAGAACACTGAGTTAAGAGAAAAACCTATCATTTGGAAATGGTTTCTGCTTGATTGGTTCAGTATAATGTCAAAATAACAATTTTTCACTCTGAAGTATTTGTATTTTACTTATTTGGTTTTGGAAAAAGAAACCTCAAAGCAAATATTTTGTTTTCCCATGAACATTTTCTTATTTGGATCCAAATGACAGCTGTCTTTGCATTGAATTCAGTAGGCTTTGGACCACGTTCTGATTTCTCCAGGGCTATTGCAGCTGTCTGGGGCTGGTTGTGGCTTGTACTAAATGTTGCTGGTTCTCAGTTCAGCTGCAATCAGGCAGGGGTGCAGACACACCAGCTGATACAGGTGGCAGGGCAGGCACTTGGGGAGCAGGGGTGCTGCCAAGAACTGAAAGCCTGAATTCTTACCTCCAGGGAAGGGTGTACAGGACAAAGATAAGGTAGAAATTATCTGGTGGTTTGAGAAATACAAGATCTTTTTGTTTTATCTTGAGAGCAAACCCAGAGTGTTTCTGATTGTATCAGACCAGACTCTTCTATATGCCATCTATTTTATTTTCAGTTCCTCAGGGAAATAATGGCCTAATTGAAGTGCCCTCACTGTCCCATTGATCTTATTCCACTGTGCATAAAGCACATATATTCTTATGCAAAAGTGGCTGAAATTAATATCAATGACTCCACACACACTGGTAGCTAGGACACCTGTAAAAGAGACACTGTCTCAGAGTTGCTCATGGCTGATTGTCAGTAGGTAACATAAAAAGATCCCAAACCCCTAGGAAAGGTCCACAGTTATTTATTCCTAAGGTCATATGAGCAGGTCTTCTTGATCTCACTTACTGGAGCTATTTGATTTTGAATAAAATATTTTAAATATTCATCAGCTCAGAGAGTCCCTGGGAATGGTGCTTCATCCTAGCAGGTAAAGTACTTGCTTGAGAGGTGGAATATCTGTGTGCAATGAATTTTTAACAATTTTATGTGTGGTTGAAGAGACACAGTAAGAGCGTTTGAGAAGCCATGATCATTTTGCCCTAGAGTGCCAGCACTCAGGTCATTGTGGTAGCTTTTCCCAGGCAAGTGGCAACTATACTGACCCTGGTCCTGGCTGCTGTGCATGCTCTGCTGGCTAATTAGATAAAACAGGCTGACAAATTTCTTCCCTTGTTATCTTGAGAGAATCAGCAGAAAGTGTTGTACATATGGTGAATTAGAATCAACCATTTCAACTATTCCTTCTAGTTTTTATTAAACTCTTTCGTTTACAAAAGAAAAATAAAAAGTACTGAAGCATGGAAAAAATTGACAGATGAGCCAAAGCCCTCCTTGTGGATTAATAAAACTGTATTCAGAATATTTTTCACTTGACCCTTTAAGTTTTTACCAAAAGTGTAAAACACACATCTATTATGAGAGTGACAAAGCCATATGCTTTATATTTCAGTGCTTGTTTTGAGATCTTGACAGAAAATACTTGATCTTGAAGGTCAAGGATGTGTGGCAAAAAGTGAAAAAAAAAAAAGTAATTCTAAATTGGAATGTATTTTTGAGTGTTGTAGGACCATTTTGATTCTTTTTTATGATCTCTTATCCTTCATATCCTCTGGCTGAAAATAATTATATCTGACACAATTTTTCATTCCTTTCTTGTGGCTTGTTTAACCATTTTCTTGCAGGTTTAACTATCCTATTCTTATTTGCCTTTTCCCAGTCTTTTATTATCTGGAGCACATAATTTCTCCTCTTTCCTTAATTCTTCAGCTGCTTTCATCCAGATACTGTGTCCTGTATCCTTTATTCTAAATAAGCAGACACAACTGGTTTTGAACAGCATCCTATAATTTCATCATGGGATTTTGCCATTTCTGTGTACATTTTACTACTTTAGCTTTTTTGACAAATGTATATTTAGCCAAGATTTTTACTGAGAAGCCTATAAAGGTGCTTCTTCATGGATTCAAGCAGGTAATTTAGGTTCCTCTGTTGTTTCCATTTAGTATTGTTTGACATACCTGAATAGGTTTGTGTAGTTCTGTACTAGAAAAAAATATTTACAAATTCCAGCATCTGAGGCTGTAGAAATGCCACTGTCTAAGGCCCTAATCATGCTTGAAAACTTTTTTGACTAATTTACAATGGATAAGCCTGCGATAACTGATGAGAAAATAGCATAAATAAGGAGGGAGAGGTAGGTTAAATGTCAGTGCACTTGTCTGTTTATAAGTACCAGTATATTTGCATAAGATTGTTTTTGTATTATATCTGTTCCTCTGTCTGCTTAGCACTTCGTATTT
The DNA here is from genome assembly GCF_052056855.1 of Sturnus vulgaris. Classification (NCBI taxonomy): domain Eukaryota; kingdom Metazoa; phylum Chordata; class Aves; order Passeriformes; family Sturnidae; genus Sturnus; species Sturnus vulgaris. The sequence goes on along the minus strand of NC_142245.1, from coordinate 65,693,604 downwards.
GCCAAGTTACTTGTCTGAGGAGACTGCAAACTGTCAAGGTAGAAGCAATAGTTTATAAAGCATTTGTACTAAAAGCATGGCTCAAGGAGAATTCAGTCCTGATGTGAGCTTTGAGAGACTATAATTATGCAACTAAGAGCAATGTGGCAGGCAAGGAGGAGCAGGGCTTCTGTCATGTAGCCCGTGAAGTAATATTGAGATGAAACTGGACAAAAGCTATTTAAGCCTGACTGCTGATGTACTTTCTAATGGTGACATCTATCAGAGTGATACAGTCTCTAGAGGGAAGTAGTAGAAATTCCAGCAGTGAATCATTTAAAAATTAGTCTGCTAAACCACTTGAAAATGCAGTAAATTGAAGAGGTCTGTGTTGGTAGAGGACAGCTAAAAAAACAAAACCGTGCTCTTCCCAGTTTTCAGTACTGTGAGTCTGGGACAGCTACAGCACTCTTGCCTTTCACTTATCCAATATATCTAACCAAACTGGCTTATTTTGTAACACTTGGGAGAGGGAGCAATGTACTGTACTAAATACTTCCACTTATGAGCTCTATATATGTCATGAAATTTATGGAAGTTCCTTTCTTTGCAGTAGAGGAATTGCTTCTTACAGTATTTCCCACCAAAACAAATAATTCCATCAGATCCAGGTGCCAAAATAAAAAGCGAAAAGGTACAGTTCCTCAAAATGGTCAAAGCCAACAGTAAAAGGTGATATACTTTAATGTCTGTAAACTGTATTTTTCCAAAATAGGGTTTGGAATACCCTGTATAGTGGAAATGTGGAAACTAATCTCAACTTCATTTTCTAGCAAGAGCATGTAAACTACAAGACATAAAAAATTCCTCAAATTAATTTTCACACTGTATTAAGTTTTCTATTCCTTTGTACTGGAGCAGTATTTTCATTTTATTATTGGATTATTCTCCAAATAAAATAGAAATTTAATTTATAGGCAATGGTTTAGGGATTTTGCAAACAGCTAATCACCTTCAATTATTGTAGAAAGAAATAGAACTAAAAGTCGGATGGATATAGTGTTTATGTTGCTGCCAATGAATCATTATCTAAACACTCAACCACAAGCATCATCCATTCTGATACCAACTTAAGTGTAAACTCTTACCATCTGTACCATGAAAAGATAGTGGCAGGTTTTTAACTATGGGTTCACCTGTTGCACAAACCATGAAAGGTAAATTATAATAATCCTCTGCTTTGCTTAAAGACAGAGCCATTGATTCTCTCTTTTATTTTTTCCTACTGAAGCTAAATACAGCTGAAGAAGGTGTAACTACTATCGAGGATTAACCCTAAGAATCTCCAAACCTGCATACAGTTTGAAGTCCTATACCTAGGACTTTTTTTCCAAGGTCCAGAGAGAGAGATGCACTCCTCCCTCTGCAATGAGTATTCATTATCCCGGATATCAGCTCCCAAAGATCTCATTGGTGTTGGACAGACTACAGACACAGACATTACTCTTCTTTAAGAGCTTTTGCAGCTTACTTAAAAGTTGATGTGCAGGTATAATGAAAAAGTGGACATGATCAGAAAGAAATGATGGGGAAACTACAACAGTTCTATGGTTTATCTTGCCCGTGTAGAACTGTGTAGGTCTGATGTACTTTAACTTGTTTAGTAGGTATAATGAAAGATTCCAAACCTGCTGTCTCTGTGCTTTAGCTCTTCATATCTTTACATGCTGCGCTTGAGCTGGCCTTTACCTCCGTCATTCCCTTTGCCTTAAATACATTTTTCCCATGAGACAAATATTTTGTCCTCTCTGCAGGGCACAGGATGCTGCAGAGAAGACAAATGTTTCATGGCAGAGCTGCAGAGAGGGTAGTTGTCCTTTTTTGGGGCTGATGAGGGTCAACTATTCCCCCACAGAGGTTGAAAACATGATGTCTGAAGCTTGACCATTGCGCGGGATCTACACTAGTTTACAAAATCTGAGGTCTCAGCTCAGCTCAAAGCCAACAGTGCTCAATGTCAAAGCAGAGGGAAGAGGCGAAAAGCCTTTTTTGTTCTTGAGGTTCATTGCAGAGGTCCGAACCAAATATTGATGTTGGTGCTCTACTGAAAATCTGGACTTCGAGTAGTATGTCTTGCTCAGAAAAGAGCCCAGTGGCTAGATGTCCCAAAGGGTATTTTAAGATCGCTTAAGGAATCACCAGCAAAGGCAAACAGATTTAACATAAAAGCAACAGTGTCACAGAGTTCATTGGCAAGGTTCACTCTACTCCTTACTAGATGGTTAAAGCACGCTGAGGAAAAACAACAGATGAAAAGCTGGAGTCAATCATTTGAAACCAAAATAAGCTGAAAAATATCTGTGTGTAGGTGAGGGGGCCAGGAAGAGTGTATATGGGGGTGAAAGGGGGAGATGGTTGTGGTGGTGGATGAATGATTGGATGCGTGTGTGAGACAAAAGGATAGAAAGGGTAAGGATAAGAAGGAATACAGCCTAAAAGGCCAACAACCTTTAATTTGACATCATTTAAACTTAACAGTACTTAAACTTAACAGCACCTTAACTTAACACCTTATACTTTGGTTAAACAATTTAGCAAAGGATTCATACAGGATGCACTATACCATTGCAGTATCTTACTTACAGGCCTGACTTATAAATCTTAAGTAGAGAATTTCTCCCACATTTGCTCTATCTTATGCATACCTGCATGCTCCTAGACATAAAGAGTCTGTACAAGGTACCTGTGAAAAATTACCCTTGAAAGTAGTGAAATATTCACTTTGGAAGCCTTTTGGCTTGGAAACATCTTCTAAGTGGGTTAAGGGTCAAGCATTGAGGAATGGGAGTACCAGCCCAGGATCCGACATCATTCTGCCATCCTCTGAGCACAGCAAACCTAAGAGTTTGCTGGCTCTGAGATGTCTCACTCAGAGGGAGGTTGCTGGGCACTGTGGTCCAGCAGAGCTCAGAGGGTTGCATTTGGGACCACTGTTTATAGGGCTGCAAGTGAGGAAGCTTTGGTCATAACAATGTTTCCACCCAGATGTACTTTGTGTTGGAAACTTTCTTTGAAAGTGTGAGAACAAAAATGTTACACCATTCAGACAAAAGAAAAAGTTTCCAAGGCTGTTCATTAAAAAAAAAAAAAAAAAAAAAAAAAAAAAGCAGCAGCTCATTAGACAATGTAATTTCCTGGGAGCAGACAGCGTTTTTAATAACTTCAAGAGCCCAGGTGTTGTTGGCTAACTCTGACAAGCAATTCTCAGATTGTGGTGCAGCCTGGAGGTGGGGGAGGATGCACCACCACACTGGGCTGCATGGAGAGACCTTACTCTGCTTTTAGTCACTTTTTCTGGTTATACTCTTGAGCTATTACCCACGTCCTGCAAAGGTTACAGTTTGCTGGGCTGGAATCACTGCGTCATGGCCTCTTTGTATACAAACTACACACAAATGTAGTTTATGTTTTCTTGTTTCCTAGAACATGTATTCCCCAAAACAAGGGGAAGACTGGTGTGCCACATTGCTTAACTAAAAACGATAAATGATGATCAAGACTTAGCCGGCCTTTTGGTACAGTTTTCAAAGGTCTCTCCACTTAAAACAACTCCTGGGGAATCAACAATATTACAGGACTACACATAGTGAGATCTCTGGTATTATTTGTTCCTTGAAGGAAGAAATAGGGAAGAAAAACCTACGGACAGAAAAAGCAAAACATTTTGAGCAAAACATGTTTAGAAAGCAGTGTGTTTTTAGGTAAGGCAGTTTTGCAGAAACTGGAAACTGAGTATGTTGGGTAATTGTGAGTACATACTTCATTCAGAGAGAAACAAGATTCCTGTAACAAATCTTCCCTTTGCCACAATAGAAGAGAAGGGAACCCTGGATCATTTTGAAATATTTCTGCAGAAAAGCACATTAGACCTAATGACTGCACGCTGGGTGATGGAAGATACTTCACTTATGTGGGAAAAAATGCTTTTTAATGACTTCATTCTTTCATTTTTAAAAAAAAAGTAAAGGTGTCATGTTATAATCTCCCAGAGATGCTCCCAGGTGAGCTGTTGAATGGTAATTTCAGCACACCTAGAGCTTCCTACTCTAATATAACCCGTTGTGCCTTACAGTTTAATCACACTGTGGCATTTAGAAATCATTCATTGTGGCTGGCAAAAATGTCTTGCAATAACAACATAACTGCAACTTACATTTTTATAGCAATTTTTACTTCTTAGGCAAACACACTGAAATAGTCTACAAAACATTTTAAGTACATAACAGGCATTGAATCACTGAGTATTATGAATCCCTTATGACCTAGAAGCATCCCTTATATAATAAAAGTTTATCACTTTTTCATAAGAATTATCATAGATATAAAACCTGCATATATTTTTAATTTAGATAAAACTTCCTTTTCCAAGAGATCATACTGAATTGTGGATTCAGATACCAAAGTTTAAAATACAAGGGAATTCTCTATATCCACTTGGAGACTGGCAGTCTGATAGCAATCAAAGGTTTTAAAGAAATCCATAACACAAGCTGTGGTAAAAAGGGCTTCTAGAAAGCTGCTAAGCTTTACTGGGGCTTACTAAACTCAGGGGTGTACAACACACACAACTCAGCATTTAATATTCTTGTTGCTCAAGGAACAGGCTGTCAGCCACATTTGAGGAAAATTCAGCTATTGATATGTCACAATGGAATATCAAAATGTCCCTTCACTGGTGTGAAATATTCGATTTGCTAAGATTTTTTGTGTCATTTATAAAGCTTTACATGCTCTGGGTACTGCAGCCAAAGAGTTTACTATTGTTCACGTTTCTCTGCAGCAACTGCATGAGACTTATTCACTTTCAGATGGCCCCTCCTAAACTGGCTGCCTTCTCCATGGATTCTTGGATTTCATTTCCCCACATGGCTGAGAGAGCACCCGGGACACAGTGACAGACACCAGTCTTGTTCCAGGGCTTTGATGTGCCGTGCACTGTCCTCAATTAAACTGAAAAAATCACAGAATCAGTGACTGCAAGCCTCAGAGATCACCCAATACAAAACATGACAAAGTTGCCAGCTTTATCACTGCAATATTACCTTGATAGGCTCTGAATCAAGTCACTCTTTAAATAAATTTTGCTCAGGTTATGTTTTAAATTTATAGGAAAAAAACAACCTTCAAAATCAAAGCTTTCCATGTGTGCTCTCAGCACGATAGAGAAAACCAGTGAACTGACAGCCAAATGGAATTATATTATGGTAAATATCAGGAGGCTGCAGCAAGGACAGTGAGACAGATAAATATTACTGATCAGCTCACCCAAGGCAGAGGCGTATGCATTGTATTTTATATGTGAGAGCACATACCTGGAGTGGTCTGGAGTCAAACTGATTTTAAAATAAACACTGCTGGCTATTCACCTACAGCAAAATAAATCTGTCCCAGACCTTGGGCTGATGTCATCTTTCCAGTCCTTGTGCCATTGCTTCCCTTTTAAGCATTTTTCTTTATTGGAAGAAAACAAGGAGAGATGTGCAAGCAGCAGAGGAAAGAAGGCAAGAATGTTTGCCCGCATGTGGCTCAGGCAGAAGGCATGGGCTTTTAGTAGTAATGAGTGATCTAACTTTGGGATTGTTTTGTATCTTGAATGCTCAGAAGGAGCCTCTGTATTTTACAGAGGAGGCTGGAGGTAGGCCAGGAATGGAGTGTTAGTTTAATACTCATTTTAATTTCATATGTCACCTAATAGCAATTAAAATTGAACAGTTATTGCACGTTACTTTCTGTACAAAAACCAACATCCTTCATTATAATAGATATTAACAACAGATTTTTTTAGAATTTTTGATATTTAAATATTTGTCATATTTTTGGAGTATAATTTCTTCTTTTAGGCCTGAGAGTGTGTTCAGAAGCTTCAGTTCTGAGCACAAGATTTCTGCAAACAGCACTGAAGTCTACATGACTCCTCAAAAATATTTGAGTCTAATTGCTGCCATTGTCTCATCACACATATAAGCAGAAAGCTCTGTTATAGAGGGGTTATGACCAAGTTGTGCCCAAAATGCAAATGTAGGCCATGGATTTGGGATGAACATGTACCTAAATATCATGTCACCAGACACCAATTTTTCAGACTCTTAGAAGCTTTGAAATAAGAGGTGTTAATTAATTAGGTGCTGAGTATTTTGATAATTTTTAAATGTTTTAGCAATCCCCAAGAGCAAGTTCAATGCAAGAATGGGAAAGAAGAATGAGTGGATTAACTCTTTAATCATAAGTTCATTAATGCTGTATTTTGAAAGAACAAAAGAGAAAACTTAAGAAATATAAAGCTAGACTTTTATGTAAATAAAGATATAGAAGTGTGTTATGTTTCACAATATAGTAACTTTGGCTAATTCCTACAAGGCTGCTTTGGCCAAAGGTTTTGTGAATACTTTTGCAGCTAGTGAAACCAGATGACTTTTCAGAGGAGAAAAGCTCTAGGTGAGAGCCTAAAGTTGCAGCACTGCTGCAACACATTTTCTTAAAGCCTTCTGGGCGTTGTCCAGAAGAAATAGAAGAACAAGGCTGGATCCAAAGCTTTGTAGTTACCTTAAGGACCGTTTAGGAACCTGTGAGGCAGAAACTCCTTGCATGCCCAATAGATATTTAAAGAGAAAAGTTGTCTGAGTTTTGGGTTGTTGGCTGGTTGGTTGGTTTACTGGAATGTTGCCACTGTGTACATAAACATACATTAGAAAAACTTCAGCCTTTTGTATTCCTGTACACATTTTTATCTTTCCCTCCAAACTGAAAGTTAAGCACCGAGTGAGTGCTGAGTCAGGATCTGCAACAAATATAACAGTACTGGGTATTTTCCTACAGGCTAGCTAAAAAAGAAGAGAGACAGGCTGCTTATATGCTTTTTCTCTCCACATCTCACCTTTCAGAAGAAAGCAGTGAGTAGGAAAGTTACAGATATTTTGCATGCAGAGAATACCTGCAAAAGCTGTCTCACTTTCCATCAGCTGTCTGAGATTCATTGCATCAAAAAGAGGAACAGTGACCTCCTACTCTACACAGAACCCTGATGATTTGCTCAAACATGAAACACAGGGCCTGAGTCATTCTGGGGGGGTGATCATAGCCACAATGGAAATTCACATACTAGCAATGGAATCTAAGTGGAGCTCTACACAACAAACATTTACTCATGTAAACCCATGGGATTACTCATGCAATTAAGCATCTGCCAGAACTGAGCCTTAAATATGTCACACATCTAATCTGAATGTGGGTGTGAATACATAATGATGCAAAAATATAAACACACAAATATGCTATCTTCTGTGTAGCTGTCAGTGACTGATAGAATCACCTGCTTATCCAAAATGAATTCTTAATTAAAATAAGAGAGTCTCCTTAATGCGCCTTTTTTTTTTTTTTTTTTTTTTTTTAAATTCTGGATGGCTGGAAAATAATTAGAACTCTAATTAAGCAATTTCACCTGATATAGTTATCTGAACATTAACTCATCAGCAGAGCAGTGAGGGATTTTGAGTACTCAGGGAGACCTGCTCATATTCCTTAAATTACCTTGAGTTTTGTGCCTACCAGTTTTATATGGCCTCCATAGGCTTTTGAATGGGAATTGCAGACTGTTCTGCTATATTTTTCTGGTGTACATTAGTATACGACCTCAATGGATTTAATTTTCTTATGGATGTTTACAATTTTGGGAGGGGTTTTTTGTTGTTTTTTTTGGTTGTCCTTTCATATGTGAAGAAGACATAAGGTATCTGTGATAGCAAGGGAGAGGGTCTGATAAGTCAGATGAGCTCTGTCCAGCTCCAATTTACACTTTTCTTGGTACTGCCACTGCACATGAGCTCATATGAACCCGGCCATTTCACTATACTCTATACAATTCTGTGTGTTTTCTACATTAGCTGCACAATAAAGACCTCACACAAATCTGCCTTCTAGCCATATTTGTTTCTTAGGATGTTGCTCAGGACGAACATTCAGAATTACTCTGGCAGGTGAAGTTATACCCAGCTGGCTGTGCACCAGTGAGATAAACCACAGACCTACCTGCACCACAGTGTCCTTTTAACTTTAAACTGTACACATGAAAAATGCTCTGCCTCCTGCTATAAAAAGAAAAATGAATACCTGGGCACTTGGGATTTTTTCTATTTAAATGCAGATTACAGCTTTCCCCACAATCATTTGGAACCATTAATCCTTTTAGGAGATTTCTCTTCCTAGGGCAGAGGGAGATAGACAAGGTTGCTGTTTCAACATGGGTTTTTTTGTTCTGTGTAAAGCTTTTAAGTTTTAGAAACTGGTCAATCTGGCACAGTTTTATTGAAAGAAAAAGAAGAAAAAGACCTTAATACTATTACCTCTAGCACTGGAAAAGATTCACTATTTCCAGGGTGTGCCTCCACACTGAATAAGATTTGGAAGCTATATAAACAGCCTGGGAAGCACTCAGGCTTCTGTAGTGACTCATAGTTGCCATAAGATCAGTAATTACTGAGTAGTTGACAGGTAAAGAGAGATTTAAGTAAATTCCCCATTTACTGTTCATAGGCTTAAGGCTACCTGCGGGCTTCTGTAATCCAGTCACCCTAACAGAATAATTCGGGTTAAGTGGAGTTGTGCCTGTTTCCAGTTAAGCTCAAAGGAGTAATGAAACCAACATTTAACCCTCCTGTCTGTTGAGATCTACTTGGAGGCAGTTTAAACAGAAGCAGGTCTTTCTAATAGTCCCCAATGAGTCTTGAACTCGAGCAGCAGGATATGAAGCAAAACACTTTTTTTGCTGCCGTGACCTTGTGTTAAATAACTAAGTTATGATGCATCTGACAGTTTAGGGTTTTCTCTAATCCAAAAAATTCATTTACAGTCTAGTCATTTAACACCAAAATAACTGCTGTTGTATTTTTACCTTTTTTTTTTTTCAATGATCCAGTTCATAAAAATTTATGATGTAGCTTCAGGATAGTAAGTTTCTGACAGAATCCTGATCTATTTCTGGATAGAAAGGTCTCTTCTCAGGAAATTAATTTTGTTTTTGAGGGTTGGGGGCTCTGCACTTTTTGCATTAAACCAAATACACAGGATGTCTAAGGCAAGCTGAAAGTCAGCCCATCCCAGGAGCCTAGGAAGCTCACTGAAATCCGTATGATCTTATGCCTTTCCCAAGATCTTTGCTTTCTCCCGATAAAGCTGATGATTTTTATGTTCTGTACAGAGGAAGCAGTTCAGCTTGAGGTATTCTGATGAGGCAAGTGAAGCAATGGGATAGCTCAACAGAGGTACTAAACACTACCCTGAAGGCATTTTAAACTCATGTGCTTTGTCTTTCCTTCAGGTTTGTGTGCTGCACTGTTGAGCATAACAGATGTAAGAATTCTATTCTGCAGTTTAACCAGTAGTAAATGCAACTGGGAAAGTATGTAGTGTGAGGAAGAACATAAAATACCAATAGTTCTTAATGATTCTTTCACCCTTTTCCCCCACCAAATAAAATTAAACGAATATATTCAGTTGAGTCAGGAAACATTGGAATTGAAAAGTGATGCTTCACTGTGAGCAGATTAGAAAGCAGGGACATCTTTTGAAAGACTTTATTTTAAAAGACCAGAAAATTATACAGATCTGTGGATCCTTTACCTCACTTTACACAGAAGAGACAATTATCACTGAGGGGGTTCTTGCTCTCATGAGGGCTGGCACATGACCTAAGCTGTGGCCAGTTTGGGCCTCATTATTTATCTAATCTGACCTATTGCATAGACCAAATTAGAATACAATTTCGTTTCTGGGACTTCTTGGACAAGTTCTCCCATTCCAACCAGAAAAGTCATCTGGTTTAGAACAGCATTTGTGACCATCTGGTTTTCATACCAGATCAGAAAACTTAGATGTAGCTGCTGCACACCTACAGCTCTGGGGCTTGAACCCAGCATGCTCATAAGGGTGAGGAGCAGCTTGCTCAGAAGCCAACAAAATGTGCACAATCTTTTAGAGAATAAGAAGCTGTGACTCATGGTGAATGTTCTGCTGAAGAGAGCTTCTGACATATGGTATTTATGCTTTACCACTATTTTTTATCTACCTAGATGATTTTTTTTCCAAAACAAAGCATTCTGTGATTCTATAATTTTAGACTTTTGTGTGGTTACTTCAATGGTGGGATAATAATAACAAAGACATGTTGTTAATGACCCTTTTTTCCTACCTTTTCCTCCACTTCAAAGATGCAAAAGGTGCATCTGGGTACCAGTAATATTATATTCTTCCCAGCTGCCTAATGATATGGAAAGCTGTTGATACTAGTTCTAGTTAACAGCTGTTGAAATGTAACCCTTAGCAACATAAAGGAGAACATAAAAACAGTCTTCCTAAATGAAAGACCTGACAAGTGAGTGGAATACTTGATAAATAACAAGCACCAAACTCCTTCCTTTTATGAGATGGGGGTTTCTCATTTCCTGCTTCTTGTGATTTCTTACAATAGTACTTGGTGCTTATCCTATGCTTTTGTTCTCTAAAGCACTGTATAAACATTAACTAATTAATGCTCCAAACAACCCATGAATTAGATGAGAAAGCAATATTTCCATACACAATCTGCACTGTAGGGGAAATAATAAAACAGACTTTAAAAGGAGCCCCTCTGCTCATTTATATGTGTTAACCTCTGTGTTACATATGTCCAAACAACAGGGTTTCTTTTAGGGGGTCACAGTAAAGCAGTAACATTTATCAGCATTTATTTGATCTTTTTGTTCATTAAATGACTGAAAAATAAGTACATATTTCCATTCTGCAATTTGAATTGATCTCTCAGTGTTTTATGCCTCACTCACCTCTGAGGTAAAACTTAGCACATGAAGGCAATATGTTTAATATGATTTCGGACAGGGCCTTGTATCTCCAACTTGTAAGATTTAATCCCTGCTTTCCCATCCTCAGATTTCCTGTGATATTTTTTTTGTGCTATTCTTGTTCATTTTTCTTCTGTCTCAAAACACAGGTTGTGTTATAAAATTAGACCCTAAGCACTGGGATGCTTGGAATTGCATCGAGACTTTGGTACTAAGTTCATTTGTTCTGACATTACTATGTCTTGGGATCTACTGTCTATCTGCATCTTCTCTCTGTGTGCAACCCTGGTAGATAAATTTGAGCCCACTTTTCTTTTATCTTCCACTTGCTGGTTAAAGTGCAGTTGTCCCTTCCTGCTCAGAATATGTTCAGGGGGCACAACAACCTTACAAGGCTGTGAACAATCTGTTGGGTAGCTGTTACTGCCTGCAGCCACACTGCTTGACAGAAATTCATATTTCATCATTTTCTTGAAGCCATCACTGCCTCCAGTACCCCATATTATGCTAACTCTTGTTTCCCTGTTTGAATTTTCCTTATATTTTTTCACACACTTCTTTCTTGAATTCCTGATGTCAAAGATCTCCTTGTTCCCTGTGATATGTTAGATGAGTGTCAGAAGACGGCAATGAGAATTTCACTGTAGCTGCTGTACAACCTATCCCAGAAAAATTATATATAATTGGGATCCTATCCTGTAACCTTTTTACTCCTTAATTTACCCATCCATCACATCAGGTTTCTGAGACTAATGAAAATTAGGAAAGTTTATTTTCAAGGAAATTACTAAATAAATGCTACTGAAGTCTATTTAAATTAATACTCACAAAAAATGTAATGCTCACTGTAACATTAAAGTTACATCAGGTACTGCACCTAACATTAAATCATCTTTGACATGCACAGTCACTCTGTCTTCTAAAATAAACTATTAGACAGAAAACTGAATAATAATGATGCAAAGAAATGGCTTTCTGCACACTCACTATGTGTAGGCTTATTTTGAGTCCTTTTATTTCCTTCATTACTAACACATTCTCTTGCTTTTCCTGGGCCTCTGTTTCAGCATATATAATGTGACTTGATAGCTTCCAGACTAATCAGTAATGGCCAGAATAAAATATTGGTTTTTTGTGGTTTGCTTATTGGATTTTTTCCTTAATTTTGCATTCTTAAGCCACTGTTATATAGTCTGTTAAACATACTACTCTCTGTTGTCTTTAATCAGAATTCCTTTTAGATTTGAAAGATTCCCCTTGGTGTGATAGTAGTGTCTCTGAGTTTGAGCTTCCAGCCTTCCTGTGTTAACAAACTAATTCTTTCCTCTCTTCTAAAATGTGGCTCCATTTTATCCAACAATTTCTTTTTATCAGACTTAATTGCATTTTTGTCATGGAGAATGTGCTTGCAGCTATTATTGTTCTCCTGAGCATCCTTTGACTTGTAAGCCATAGATGTTTAACTAAAAGCATAAGATCGTGTCCTTTGGACAATTTGCCACTCTCCTGTGTTAGTACTGGCAAGCCATTTTTGTTGTGTTTTGGACAGTCACATTCACTCAAAGGAACAGAGAGGGCACTTTTTATACCAGTCTGCTCAGTTTTATTTGGTTCTGTCTGTTGCATGTCAACATGTTTACTTTTAAAAAAATTACTATCAATATTTTAATTTTAATGCTAAAAGAAGAATCTACAACATACTGCTTGGAGGACACCTGCTGTCTACAGGATTTTCGGTTTCCTGTCCCAGTTCCTCAGGATCTGGGACAGTTTAAAGTCACTTGAGTTTTGCAAACTCTTGCCTTCTCCATAGCTCCTTAAAATACCATTTGTACTACACAGAATTATCAAGTCACTGGCATAATTTCAACACAGGAAAAATACTTTATATGAAGATATAGCTATTAATTTTATCAAATATAGGAGAAATTATTAGATATTATCATGTACTGCCTAGAACACAAATTTTAGAATAGCTAAAAATCCTGTGGCAACATAGAGATTTATATTCCAACACACAGACGAGAGAAGTGCTGCTTTACTTGCATTCATGCGGGCTGTCAACTCTGCTTTTGTGGAAGCACTGTCTATAGCTCTGTGAGGAGATCCTAATGCCATAATTCTTGCCTGTGTGCTAGCAGCACTGAGAAACTAAGAAATAATATTGTTCCTTTTGTTCTACTTCTTGTTCCCTATTTTCTAGGATTGCCTAAGTGAGTGCTCCATCAGAGAAATACCACATTGTGCATTATTTTTTTCATCTTGAACAGTCCAGTTTTATGATCCTTCTGCCATAGGTTCTTGGGTTTTTTGTTTACTTTTAGAGATTCATTTATGGTTGGAAGGTCAGAGTCTGCCCAGAAACTTTTAACTTGCATTATACAGCTAAAGACAGATAATGAAATCTTGTTTGTCATGTAGTCTTAATCTTAGTTGTTTTTTTCTAAAGTCAATTAGCAACTGGGCTTTTAGAAGTTGTAAGGTGGACTTTTCAGCTTCAGATCAGTAAAAAGATCCTCTGTTTTTTCACTCTGCCTTAGGCTCATCTGATAAAAATCAGATGCATGTGAAATGTATTTATAGAACGGGGAGCAACACTACCAAAGTTTCTTTCAAGCCATTCAGTTAATCAGAATCTGTGGAACTGGGCAACCATGAAAAAAAATCTGATGTTTTATATTTACTGCATCTTATTATATGCAGAGGAAAATGTCCTTTGAGTTTTTCTCCAATTTTTTTTATTTTGACATTTCTAAAGGGATTCAGCTACTCTGATAGAACTTTCAGCATTTCCATCCTTTTATTCAGAGTATTTTAGTACATTTTCTTTTATTCTTTATCCATATGGGTAATCTCTCTGATCTATTGTTTGTCTCAGAGCTTTTTAATTTATTGTTTCAGTTTCTACTGCCTTTGAATTATGAAACAAAAGCTGCTTAAAAGTGCAATTTCCTTTCAGCATCAACAGCAGTCTAGAGACCAAATAGATTCAAGAGACTCCCGAAGTACAGCAGCTTAAAACCACCTTAGTCTCTTGGCAAGGGATTGCTAAATTGTTAAAGAATTGGAATGTTTGAAGATTGCGAGCTTTGGTTGAAATAGGTGAGAAAAGGGAACAAGCCTAAAGGCAGAGGGAAATAAGGTCTGTTTTGTCTCTTCTGTCATCCACAAATCCAAACCTTCACTTTAAGGACATGGCAATTTTTCCTAATGTTCTGCTCCTTTTCAGTCCTTTCACAAATAAAAGCCTTTTATGCAAACTCATTAACTACCCTCCCTCAAACCCATCTATATATTATATATAATTCATGAAAGAAAGCATAAGTATTTACGAGAAACACATTGTGCCAAAGAATTAACCACTCCAAAGTAAAACAGAAAGAAATGCATATAATATACAAATGTCAAGTGCCTCAAAAATATGTGATTTGGCATTAATATAATGGAATTTTGCAAATAAAAACAAGGAAGCTGTTAAACTTCAGATAAAACATGCAGAGGAGTATTAGTCATATCCGGAGAACAAGATTTATTCTTTAAGAAAGAAATAATTGGGCTGCAGTATAAGATTTCTGTGAAAACTATCCACTTGGAAATGTGTGCCTTTCCCTGCTGTTAGTGGAAATGCTGTGACGGGTTTGTCAGTCACTCAAGCTGTGGTGCTGCAAAAGAAGCACAGCACTTCTATTTCAAGTGAGTCTGTCGAAGTACTTCTGTAACAAAGCTGCCTCCACTTCTCCTCCAGTACAAACAGCAATCTTCAGCATTTCAATCACATCAGACTCTCCGGCAGAGGGAGAAAATTTCAGCACTATTGTATGCAAAACATAGAAAAACTTTTCCAGTTTCTTTTACCATCCAACAACCATACTAAAAACCATGACGAGAAGAAAAGGCTTCTTTAAAAATTAATATTTTCTAAGAATTTAAGAAATCATAGCAAAAAGGCAAAAATATCAGTTCTAATGGATGGTTGTAAAGTTTTCAAAGGAAATTAATGAAATTATGGGCTGCAGAACTCAGGTGTAGGAGTAGCTCATCTGAAGGGCTGTATTTTTAAATGGACTTTTCTGGCAAGCAGTCAAGACACTTTTCCCTCAGGAATTTTCAATCATTTTCCTGACTCTCTCCATTTTACTTGCTGTTTATTCAATTATGGTGGTTACCAGAAACTTCCTATTTCACTGACATCAGTAATTCCCAAACTCCTCACTAGACTCTGACAGCTACAAGGCTGTAATAAGCAAGATCCATTCTCATAAAATAGTGTAAGTTTTCTGGGCCCTTTCACATGTGATATTTTGAACACAATTGAAAATGTTAAGTTTTTAAATTGAGCAAATGTATAAGAAACCTTTTCTCTTTTACCAAGTGATAGAAGGACTTTTTAGTGTTAGACAGTAACAGCAATGTCAACATCAAGAAGAGAGGCAGTTAAATCACTACTATATTGACTATTAACAGATGTGAAACTGGTAAAATAGATCCTCACAGACTGCATCTGAACTGAGCTGGTGCATTCTGCAATGTACCCTAGCTCCTGGCCACCTGAACGTCACACTGGGACCAGGTCACATCAGGCTCCTGCAGGCATGAGGGGCTTGTGAAATAGAGTGATTCTGCCGGCTGGGCCATGGGGGAAGACTCAGATCCATAATCTATGTGCTCAGCTTCTGAAGAGAGATTGTGATTTAGGGGCAAGTCATGAATCTCAGAGTCAACTGACAACCCCCTTGGCACTGTGATTTAGAGTGGGATTTTGATGGGGATTGGCTCTAGTGGCTGGAGCAGTTTTGGATGACGGAAGAGCTGAGTCAAAAACAAGAAGGGGAGCAATAAAGCAATTAATGTCTTACTTTTGCCTTTTCCAGCTGCATCTCTTCTGAACACTATTAGCAGAGTTTAGACAGCTAAGCTGTTATACAATTTCTTTACTAGGATATAATTCCCTTTCTTATCTAGCATATTGTTTTGCTGTGTAACATGTGGGTTTAGGCTGTGGCAAATTTCAGGTTGACTGTAATGAAACAATATCCAGCCTCAGTGAAGGCAGAAAGAAGGAAATATTTATGTAACTTTCCTGTCCTCAGAAGCACATTCAGATGTGACCAGATTATATAATTCTCCATTTTGGTCATGGAGCTAAAGTTTCTGGTTGCTAGCGGTATAGACAGTAACTGTTTTGGGGGATGGGGGAAATTCTAGGGAGAATTTATTTGTCAGTTCTTCCTGTGCTACTGAACAAAACGGGTTCATAAACACTGGCAGATCACAGAGCTGGGATCTGTGGCTGGACCCTGGAGCTCTGTAGTGGTTTCTTCAGCCCACTGCCTATTTCCCCAGCCAGTCATCTGGCCCTGTTCAATCATGCTTTTTTCCCCCTTTAAAGCTCATATTCTTATTCTCATTTTCCTTGCTTGCAGTGTCTCAACCTACACTCTCCACAAATGTCATACCAATCCCACCTGCCCATCCACGTCCAATGGTCCTTTCTCAACTCATTTGATGCCCACTTTCCTTGCTTTTGCATTCTAGTCCTAGTCTGTCTCTATCTCCAACCTTTTCATCAGTCTCTGATCAGTTCCATGCTTCCTCCTGGCCTCTTTCAGCAGTCTCATTTCTTCTCTGGTCCCATCCTTTTGCATCCTGGTATCTCACACACAGTTCCTCTCTCTGTTGTTTCTCCAGCTCCTGTTCGTCTGTCCCAAATTGCTTAAGCTCTAGCAACAAGCTTCTCCAAGTTTTTTAACCATTTGTCTAAGCCAGACAAAAAAAATCTGTGTTTTTTTATAGCTCCCAGTCCCCATGTCTTTCAGCTTTTTTGCTTGCTCAGCAAAGTACTGTTTGCCTTGATCTATCTCAGCATTGGGTCACCATTCTCTCTCAACATTTCAGCCTAAACAATTTTTAGACATATCAAAGGACTTAAGAATATGAAGCATTGGGAGATTTGAACAGGGGAAGGTGTTAGCCTACATACAAGATAGATTGCAATCTCACTAGACTAACACCCTTGTCTGTTTTGCTGCATATCCATAAAGTGCAGTGGAAGCCATTAGAAGCATTTATTTTTATTTTGCTGTCTACAAATAGCGTAACCGTCCATTAGAACTTAGATCTCTCGTACTTTGAATAAAATTGAAAGCACATCACGTAATAGAAAATGGTAGTTGAAACAATGAGCCAGATGCTAAGATGGTGTAAATCAGTGCGAGTGTAAGGAAGCAATTCCAGTTCGTAATAGCTGCAGATCTCCTCTTTTGAATATATATTCTCTAGTAGGATAAATGCTAATAGAAAAATTGTTAAACTGAGTCTAAAAATCTGCCTCATTATAAAAGCAACTTGATCAGTCTTGTTTCTCCCTTGAGCTTAATTTGAATGCAAAAACAGTAGGTTTTTTATTATCTAAGTAAACTTTCTAATTAAAAAAACAATCAAAGTTTTATAACACAAGCATAAAATATAAAGAGCTCAGTTCAACTATGCTGATTAGAAACTGAAGTTGTGTCTCCTAATAAAAATTATAGATTTACTTTTTTTTCTCTTGATATAAATTACATTAATTTTAGGGATCTTGTCTTTTTATTTAATTTTTATTTTAATTTTTCCTTATTGTTTGTTTGTTGGGTTTTTTTTTGTTATCATCTGAATTGATGTAACACTAAGTACTAAGTACATTTCAACTCCTTCAGAGTCTTCAACTTGCCCTATTTGGATATTCTGATTTAGTTTTTCCCTTCTCTCTCATAGGACTCTTCATTTCTGTTTATTTTTCATAGTCCTCAGGATTATTGAATAGTGGCAGGTAATTTACCTCTTTCCTTTTATGGACAATAGTTTATTTGAACTAGTTTCTAAGGAACTAAATTCTTTTCGTTTTTAAGTTTCATCTGTGTAAAATTACTTTATGGTGTTTATAACTGCTTTAGTTTTTTATTTCCAACTTCTGATAGCAACTTTCTTAAGCATAACTCCTGGAAGTAAGTTTTACTTTGGGATTTACTCTGAGTAGTTGATGTATGCCAGGGATGGTTGACTAACACCAATGCTTTTGCACAGTTGATAGAGATAGTCACACATCTTGATGGAACACAGGGTAGCCAATTATGTAGTTTTGATGTTTAACAACTTCTGTATATTTGGCTCACACAAAACAGAGGATGGACTAATGAGTAGTGTTTAGGGATCTCTGTGCTAACACCAAGTTCAGCTTGGGTCTGCATAGGTAGAGCTGGCAAGAATGAATCTGAAGGATTCAACAAAAATATTTCCTTTTGATTAAATGAACATTTCATAGAAGTGTTTTATTTTAGATTTCCTCAAGAAGAATCTCCTTTTGCCCTTCATTGATCACAGATGTTCATATTAAAAAAAAAAGGAGTTACAGAACCTTGCTGGATTTTATATTTCCAGTTTTATAGATAACTTAAAACTTTTTCAAGTATCAATATCTTCCAAAAAATCTTCTAAGTTAAACTGATGAAAATACCTGCAGTAGATGAACTACCACTTTTCAGTATTCCTCCCAATAACATCTAAACCCCAAACATTTTGTATGTGACACCGAGCCTGAGTCACAAATATGACTGGTGCTGTAGAACTGCTGATTGCAATGGAAAATCATGTCCTTATCTACAAAGATGTGATTTTTCTTTTGGCTTTAGCCTTTCCTTAGTAATTTCAGAAAGGCTTTTTGCAGTCATCTAAACCTACCCAGCTGCTTTACCACGGGCTGGCAGTGACACTCTATATAAGATGTAATAGGCTATAGTGCAATTAAACAGTAAATGTCCATAACTAAAGTAATTTGCTCTATTCTATCCATTGATATTTTCCAGATTTAATGTGCTTAAATTATTCATCTGCTTGTTTTCTTATTTCAGTTCTAAAAGACCACAAAAAATTAAAATCCTCTATGCAAGTAGACTCTATAGAAAAAAATGTATATACAAGAAAGACAGTCCCAACTGTACAATTAGACAACAAGGGTGAGGAGATATGTGATGTAAAAATGAATGAATGAATGAATGAATGAATGAATGAATGAATGAATGAATGAAGAATCAAAACATGAGTGCCCTGGCAACTCTGACTTTTTTTTTCCAGTGATTGGCATGGTAAACTTTGAAATCCTAGCTAAATGATGTAAATGAGTGAATCCTTTAGACACTAAAGGTGTGAATCCTTTCACCAAGTCTGGGACTACGTTTGGATCCAGCTGCACATATACTTCCTCTGAGAAGGAGTTTATAACATGAGGGAGTATTTATGCTTATGACTGAACAGGAGGGTCTCCCTGAAAGTTCTATCTGACCTGTCCACTATGCAGTAAATAATCAGCTGTACCTGGCCATTAAAACTTGCTAAACCACTGGTGCATTTACTGTTGAACTTTGTAATATCAGTAAAGTTTATTGCTGCTTCTCTCTTACGAGTGAAGTGCCCAGGCCCATCTACAACAAAAGATGATACTGGAATGCAGACAAATATGAGACTACAGTGGTATTGCACAGCTGCTACCCATGAAATTTCTAATGTAGCAGAAGCAGGGAAAAAAAACTTCTAATTGTCTTGTTTCATAGAATAATGAAACAATACGGTTCCTAGGTGTCATTATGGTGTCTGTAAGTGGTCCAAATATTTTTGCACTTCTCCTTTTTATCTTGGTGGCCCCTACTGTTCCTATGATATGCAAGAGAAAGTCACCAGAGGATAAATCTACAGTTTATCTATATTTATTTAGTATATTTTCCACCTACTGTGAGAGGGTGAATCCATGTTTACAGGAGTAATGGCATCTCAAGAAAGAAGAAGCACTCTGTTAACTGCTGCTTTGAAAGCACTCCTTGTTTCACAATTTACCATAGGTAATAAATAAATGTTTGCACAAATTAGAGCTGATTTAAGTGCAACAAAGTAAAAAAAAAAAAAAAAAAAAAAATTAAATGCAAACAGAAAGATTTGTAGTGCATCAGATGATTGATGAAAAATTAACCTGTATACAAAATTAACCTCAAGGCATTCCATATTCTCATTTGACAGCACTGAACGATTTTCTTTTAGATATTTTTCTTCCTAACTTGTTGTTTTCTAATGTGTCTTCTGCCTGACAAGAAACTCTTAAAAATTAATTAATTCACTGAACACAAGTGTCCATACACAGTCACCGAAAGATTTTATACCTTATTTTACTGCCCACTCTGCTCCACAGGTCTGTTGGCCAGGCAGTGATGTAAGATGGAGATGTTTTGTGGCTCTTTGTACCACAACTGTTCTACATGTATGTCCGTGTTCATGGCTCAACATGACACCATGCACACTTCATTGTTTTTGCATTTTGTCTCCATCGTCTTTCCAGCACTCTTGAAACTAGTCTGAGCTGAATTGCAACGTCAAGGAGGCTGGTCTAGGGGTAATCCCATCCCAAAGAACTCAGGTAACTTTCAGTTTGCCTAAAAATGGTTCGTTTCAGCTGTTGAAGAAAACTGTTTTAAAAGATATATAAAAGACAGAATCTGTTTGTTATTGCTGCCTGTTCTTCTGGAGAGCAAAGGTATCCAAAACATAGCAGCTCGACCTGGGCTCTTCCAAGGCTGTGTCCAGTCTGTATTTTGATATTGTTCCTTGTGTCCCTGGTTCTTTTCCTTCTCTAGGAAAAGAGCCATCTTTGTTGATTCTTCTTTTGATTTTCCTGCCCTGCCAGTCTTGTTTATAAATTCGTAAGTGCTTCCCAGAATTCATTTTCTTTGTCCAGCAAGGAGCTTCATCATATCCACCAGAGACAATCTCTTCCCTTGCCCTCCTACATGCTGTGCTCTTCGAAATTGCCTCTGTCCAGGTTGTCTTGTCAATAAATGAGATTCAGTGTGAACAAACCACTCTTTGTTACAAGGTCAGCTTTTTACCAGTTCCTCCACTGCCAGCTTATTTGGCCAGGTGGTATTGGGGTCTACAACACCATCTGAATATCAATGTCTCTTCCTCATTCTTTAGAAGTCTG
Organism: Sturnus vulgaris; assembly: GCF_052056855.1. Lineage (NCBI taxonomy): Eukaryota > Metazoa > Chordata > Aves > Passeriformes > Sturnidae > Sturnus > Sturnus vulgaris. The sequence continues at coordinate 65,672,730 of NC_142245.1, read as the reverse complement.
CTTGTAACTTACATGCTTCAAAATATTTAGGTGCATCCATCCACACACAGTGAGGGATATGATGTTCATCCTTGTTCCATGGTTCCTTTTGTTTAGCAGTGTAGACATATTCCTCGTGTCTGACATTAACATTTACTTCATTTAACATCAAGGCTAACACAATAGTACCTGATTGCTACAGGCCTCTCCATATTCCTAAAATAAGAATTATTATTAAATCATTATCATGTTTACTAATGAAGATGATGATTGCAATCATAAATACTCTTCTGTCTCAAGAGCTTTCCTTGTGTTAGTTGGAAAAACTGTGTTGCTAATCTCAGGGCTCCTTGATTCCTCTTAGCTTCAGTGGATGAATTGCTGCTGTTCTTTCCTGTATTCATGAACATTTCTGCTATTTCTACAAATCTGTCCTTCTTCATATGCAGATTCCAAACCTCCAATTAGGAAATTTCAGGATGCAGAGAAGACACAGTAAAGTATTTTTGTTGGACACAGCATGATAGTGTATAGATATTATTTCAAGTTCTATTTTAGATATATCCTGACTGTATGCAGTGAAAATGATACTGTGAGATAGGATAAGGCATTTTAAGTAGATTATGAAGTTGTAGAGCATATTTTCAAATTAAGGTTCTTATTCTTTCTTGCCACTAAATAAAATTACAGAAATATCTTGTCTAGCATAAAAAGTTTGCTATGTCTGAATTCTGATTTCTTGATTCAAAATGCATGTTCTGCAAATACGCAACAGGGATCAGTAACAGTTCAAAATAAGACAGAGCCTTCCTGGAATATGCAGTATGGAAAAATAGTCTTTTTTCTTCCCCCTGCCCTCCCCCCCCCCCCAAAAAAAAGAAAATTTAAATTTTCTAGCCACAGAGCAGCGTCTCTGATGTAGTACTTAAGACCTGAAAGTATTGGCTTGAAGGGTTTGGCAAGAAGTTAGACTTCTAAGCTCCTTGCCCCAAATAGCAATACTTTGAGAAATATGTATCCTTCACAGCTTTACTCAGGGGAGCTCATAAGTTCTGGACTGGAAACTTCCCTGTTAAGCTTACTGCTGTTGAAGGATTGCAGTTTCATATTAACCACTACAGGTTTTTCAATTACTCTTGCAATGAGTCCTATTGCTCCACTTAGGCAATAGCCAGTTTGCAGAAATTTCCAAAGTTATATTGGCGAAATTTCTGGAGGACTCACATTATGCAGGAAAAATAACCTGATAAAAAATCTGTCTGCTTCTTTTCTCCCTGAATCCCTCAGGAGGTCTCTGTGGATCACTGCCACTCCTGTGCACTCGTAATCCTACTGATGCAATTTTAAAACGTTTTTTAAAATGCCTGTATTTTGTATTGGTAAATAAATAATGGCTACATATGATTTTTCTTCTTTAAAAATTGAACGGTCTTTAGGCTCTTGTTATTACCTCTGTGTAGTACTAAATATCGGGTCAGTGAGACTGTTTTCATCTCTACAAAATTACTCCCAGATCTGTTATTAAAGAGGTAGAGTTGGCAATAAATATTGTATTAAAATTTTAGTAATAGTAATAATCTAGCAATTGTAGCAGCATTTCAGTTTTTACCTACATTTGTTGGGGGCCAGTAGGTGATTTTTATGAAAAATTGTTAAAATGAACATCACTTGGTTAAAGGTTGAAGTGCATGTGATTGATTGCTGGTTAAACTTATGCAAGAACACATGCAGTTTGTGGTATCCATATAGAATAGATCTGAGACACCTTAAAAGCCTGAGTAAATCCTCGTAACTAAGGATTTGTGATATTAGTGAATGAGCTCCCAGCAGTTGTCACAAGCATAGAGCCAGAATGACCTGGGGCAAGGGATGATTATCCCTTCAGCAGCTTTCCTCAGGTCCAACTGAGGTGCTGAGAACCAATGTGAAGAATGTACAGAAGAAACTGGGAGATTGGTGACATCCTCTCCTGCAGAAGTGTCCCCAGTCAGGGCTGGACATCAATCCTGTTTCCTATGTTCATGAAGCTGTAATGTTGCCTAGGTATGCATTTGCCAATGGTTATAGTCAGCAGATATCATAGATCTCAAATCTTATTTTTCCCTTGGGGAAAAAGTACAAAAAGGTGATATAACTAATTTATAGGCATCTGAGTAAAACTCTGTGAACATATGCCTGAAATTAAATTTTATGTGTAGACAGGAAGATGAGAGGTATAGGGTAGATGGGCATAGAGCAAACTCTTGAATTAATGCATGACTGATTCTATGATTCTAGGATCAATAGCTACCAATAACCATGCAGCACATGCTGCAATCCTATAAGTCCTTTGGAAATACCAAGGAAAAGGTATAGTAAGTGATATAGAAATAAATTAATTCCCTATATTTTCGTGGCAGTTATTAGGAGTTGTATTTCATCTTTGCCAAATGTAAAATTGTATTCCTTGCACAGTGTGGTAGGAATAGACAGACATAGGCAAATGTATATAATATATATGAAGGATATGAAATAATTTTTTGGCATTCTTCCTAGGTTAATAACTACATGGCTATTTTGAAAATAAGCATTTCCAATGGGAGAGGCAGCACCAAGAATCAAGATGATTGAAAAAGCTCTTAGTTCAGTAACTTAAAAGCAAGAAAGGCAAAGAGAAATATAGAAACAAAAAAAGAAAATTGGAAATCTTCTAAAATCTAATTTCCAGACACAGAAATATTTATTGTTATGTTTGAGATTGTGGGCTGAATCTTGCAAAATGTTATTCACCCTGTTCCAGTCCTTAAGATTAAAGCTGGGAATACTTCTATTATTCACAAAACTAAAATACTTTTTCACACCATGCCAGAGGGCTAACGTTGTAACTAAGGCATCCATCTCCACGTTTCCAGAACTGAATGCATATCTGATTTGTTTTATTAGAAGATCATTGCCATTAAGAAGCTTATTTTTCTTGTTCACATGACTGGTGGTATAATAACAATTTAATTATGAGCAAATATGCAGTGCAGTGTATCCTCTTTTCCCCACTGGTACATGAATTACAGCAGACTTCACAGGTGCTCTCCTCTGAACCTCTGGTTCATGCATGGTGCTGTAACCATGACTCCCAACATCAAGTTTGAAAGCAGTAATTTAGAATTACTGACTCTCTGCAGCAGTCAGACCTGTAAGTGTCTACATTCCAATTATCAGGGGCTGATCTTTGACTTGCTCATTTATTAAAGATGTAGGACTATAAAAGGCAACCAGTGAAGAAAATTCAGGGTATCCTGGTATACTGTCTTAACCACAAAGCTGCAATCCGAAGTTTCCCTCACCATTACTCCCATCTGACAATTTGTTAATATTCAGAGACCAGCTTGCATTCCCTCTTGCTGACTGATAGAAATGGCTCCGGGGATTACTTTTCATTTGCATTTTCCTAATAATGCTACCATTAGCCTTGATAGCTTTGTTGAGAAGGTTGCAGAAAGTAGTAAGTATATTCATCTGGGATCTTGTGCTTTCTTGTTTGGCTCATTTTGAATTAAGATTTTGCTGTTGTGGAGAATTAATTGAAATACTGCCTCAGCCTTCATTTTGAAGGCAAAGTTTGCCCTTCTAGTGGAAATGCTCAGTGTTCCTCCTGCTATCTTTGCCCAGTCACTAATTATCTCTTAACATCTCTAAGTCATCTTTCCTTTGGTTTAGATTTGAAAATTACAGTGCTTGAAAATGTTACATTGCAAATGTTCTATTACATCATCTCATTAATTAGCTAATGATTAGTTAATTAATAAATAAGTTGACATGGTGGTGTTTGGTCATGGGTTGGACTTGATGATCCCAGGGGTCTTTTCCAACCTAATTGATTTTGTGAATCCTGTGTGATTCCGTGTTTCTGTAATTGTCTTTATCTAGTTTTGCTCAGCCAAAACTTTGGAATGGAGAGATAGAAACACCAAGTTTCCTGTAAGAAGCCACAAAACTGAAACTAAATACTTTAAGTAAGTGATGACTACGCAAAGATTAAAATAGATCTCTCAGTAGTATGGGTAGAGAAACTGTTTAAACAACTACAAGGCAGGAATAAGAAGAAATAAATGCTGGTGATTTTTTTTTTTCTGCTTTCTATGGAAATATTGACACGGAAAGGGTGAAAATGTGCTCTGGAAAATTTATAAATAAAGAATACATAGGAGAAAGGTGACAAAAAAAATTAAGGCACTGAGGTTTTTCTGTCCAAGGAGACTGCTTGTAGAGAGTGAGGAAACCTTGCCACTAGGGAGTGAAAGACAGAAGAGGCTGTGTCATTCAATTCTACCTGATGCTTCTCATGAGACAGGTGCTGCCATGTTAGAAGGATCAGAGTTCATGAAATAAAGTAGATTTGCACGTGGACAGAAAGGAAAAGATATAATGATCCACACAAAGTAAATATGATGAAAGTCTATTTCAGAAACTCCAAAAACACTTCACTGAGTTCTGACATTTAGGCAGATGCTGACAAGTCATTTCATTTTTTTATGCTTTGAGTCTTCTATAAAATGATTCTGCTTCATCTGTTGCCTATCTTGGTCTTAAAAGGATACCATAACTGTTTGAGAAAGGACTTTCCCTGGTGCTTAATGGGCTTTTGCATACAGAATTCCTGACCTGTGGCCTGAGTACAGCTGAGAGTGGGGTCTCTCTTTCACTGGAGCCCATATGCTCTCTGCCTAAATGCATACAGCATAAAGCAGTCTGGTATCTCTGAAGGGATTGATAATAATAGAGATAAGGCTGATAATTATAGTAATAGTCAATGATTTACTGATACATCTCTAGGTTAGATATAATTGATTCTGAAAGTGAATGAGACCTGTATTTACCCAGTAAACACATGGTTCTAATGTAGTTGCTGGAACAAGCTATTTTCACCAGAGGAATTATGAGCATTTTAGGATTTACATTACTAGTTTCTTCCAGCTCACAGCACAGAGGGCATATTTAGCTGGGCAAGCCTGCACAGTTTTTGCCTTTGCTCTGCTGGTTTCAGGAATGAGCATATTGGACCTAATTTTCCAGACTTGTCAGCCCAACTCTCACAAGCATTACATTCAATTAGAAAGAACACCAAAACCAATTTAAAACAAATGATGAAAGGAAGAGTCTACAATGAATAAAGTTCCTTGCTTTCCTGTAATGGCCATCCCACTTTCTCAGCTGCTGGGGTTATCTCAAGAGAATAATGGTAACTGCACTGTTTTTTCAGCTTATCTCAAGTCTCCACAGCAAGTCTTAATTTTCTAAGTGTGTGTGTATTTTAAAACAGCTTTCCTTGTAAATCCAAATGATATAGGAATGGTCTCTTAATGGCTTGTTTTTATGTCCAGTATTAACTTAAATGTGACTCATTTACTCAACCTTCTGCTGCATGTAGCAGAGGAATCAAATAGTTATTATTATTGTAATTTTGGCCCATGTAAGTGCCAGGTTATTCAGTGTGTCTCATGTCGTGTTGACTCCCCTAGCTTACACAAGTTTTTTATGCCCTGCTATGTGCCAGTTTTGTCAATTTAATTGAAGATTTTCATTTGCCCCTGATTTCACAAGTGCATCTCAACATAAATATTATAATTAGATTTGGTTTTACAACAGCTATGCTCAGATGTATAAAAGTGACCTCAGCATGTACGGTTTGAAAATTGCTTTGGAAAGGAACTCACCCTGGAAGAATATTTGGGGCAGATGTGTCATAGTATCCAGTTGGGTCCCTTTTGAAGTTAGTTTAAAATAAATATCAAGCCTTTTCTTTTTAATGTTAAATTATTTAGCATCTGTCTCTGGACTTGTACCTTTATCTTCTGCTGTGCATTTAAAGTACTCTTTTATTATTTCCTGCCACAGCTGATCCCATATCCTCTCCATCTATGTGTTATCTGTGCTTCACATCTTCTAGCAGGTGCTGAAATTTGTTCTCTAAATGTTAATAGAAACAGCAGAAGAATTTTGAATGTTCGCTAGCAAGTGTCCTCGGAAAACCAGCAGTTGAAAGAACCCAACAAAAAGCTCCTGCCAAAAACTATTTGATCATAAACCTCTCAAGCAGAAAATTGGCAATCACTGCAGAAACAATTCCTCAGGAAAGTATTCAACTTTCAAATAACCCTGAAACACAACTCAATATCATTTGATTTCCAGTGAGCACATCTAGCAGGCCATCCCTCCACCAGAAACCAGTGCAAGGTAAAGACTGACTGTTGTCTCCACAGTCCCTGGAAATTTCATTCTTTAGGAAGAGAAGATACAAAAATCCTTTTTATTATAACGCCTGTAATTCCCTACATGTGCTGACTCACACAGAAGTGACAAAAAAGCAACAACATTTTTGGAAATCCCTGTATGGGTATACAGTAAGCAAAATGCATCTGTGAAATATATAAATTCAAATTCTCCCTTAAATGCTGCCCTGGTGTGTGTGTGTGAGGTAAGAAACACCAGAAGTGACTGTGTATGTGTGAGTACACTGCATTTGAAGTGCAAAATAGATGTGCCATTTTTTGGCACATATATGCAGCAGAAGATGAAAGGGAGAAATGGTTTGGGATCAGTCTCCTACAATTACACTCCTGGCTGAAATAAACTCGGGGTGAAGCAGGCAGCTCTGCAGAAGCCTGCAGGTTGTTAATTGTTCCAGATCTCCTAGGTGCCATGTACAAGGAAACAGAAATAGAGATGTTTTCGTGCACTCTGGTAAGCCTTCATCCACAAACACAAAAGGACATGTTGTAACATGAAGCAATTAAAACTTCTTTCCACACAAATACCGTAGTGTCAATGAGAAGTTCTGCAGACAAGGAAAATGAACTGTGAGCCTGTCATTAACTTTGGATCACCTATTTTTGCTTCATTGAAAATATCTTTGCAAAGATGAAATTGCAACAATCAGAAGTTTTTGGTTTCAGAACATAACGAAAGAATATGAGGGAGTGGTATGCATATCCAATATGCAGAAGTTTTATAAAGGGAAAATATCAACCATGAGACAGCATTAAATATACTTAAATGTAAGATTATGGTATGAATAAACAAAGCAGTGTATAACTTTTACAAAGTCCGGTGTATACAGCTTTTGCTCTACCACCTTATCTCCTTCAATTTTATTTCTCTCTTTTCACCTTATTAATATCTGCTTTTCAAAAGGTGGATTTTGGGAATAAATTAAGTTGTAGATTGTGATCACTAATTTTATACATGCCTAAGTCATACGACTGACTTGCTGTAAGAGAATGTTTCAAGAAGTCTTAATTTACATTCTGGAATGATAAAAACTAGCAAAGGCATGAATTTTTTTTAAAAAATCATATTTAGTCTACCACATTGGTTTTTTTAGGCACTAACTCCTGATTTTGGCCAAGAAGGGAAATTGGAAAGGACTGAACAGTATTCAACCATGTTGAATAAGATCAACTCCCAAATATGCAAATATATCTCTTCTGTAGAAGAAATATAATCAATCTGTGTGTTGCCTAGAGTCCTGTCCTCTGTGTAAATGAAATTCATCAAGGCTGATTTTTCAGGATGTGTGTTGATATGTGCCTGTGCATTAGATGTCAGAGATGAAACCCTCAAAGGTGTGTGAGTGAGTGTGTGTGTGTGTGTGTGTGTGTGTGTATGTACACATTTGTATGGAAAAAGAATGAAGTGTGGCGACTGCTGGTGGCAAGTCTTTCGTGTGTATACATCTCTGCCTCAGGTAATAACAGCAGCAGAAATTAAGAAAGAAATCATTGAGAAGTGGGGAGAAGCATTTTAATTTCAGAATGCGTAATATGCAGCCATGAGTAGTTATCAAGGAAATACCAAAGGGATTAAAAAATACCTTTTGAATTTCTGAAAACCAGACCACAACATAAAAATTTTAATAATTAGAATTTCTCATCTAATGCACATCACAGTAGAAGATTCCTGTAAACTTTCAAGCTTTCAGCTTCCTAAAGCAAAAATTTGAGACGTTGTGTATGAGTAGATTTATAATTGGGTATTATTGAAATGATGCACTGATTGTAGTGTACCGTTTACAGACTGAAAAAACCTGCAGGAGCTTTCAAACTTCTAAAGAAATTTTTTAAATTACAGGGAAAGAAAATAGTATTTGTGTCTACTGGGATATAAGAAGGTCTGAACAATTCATAAACTGCTTGCCACCAAAAATATATTTTTCTTTCACTCTTGGTGGGAAAACACCAATTTGATATAGAATTTATAACATCTTTTATATCTGTCATATAAAGCATATTCTTAGTTTTATCAATATTTAGCAAAAAATTGTGTGTCTAGTGAAACCAAGGCAGGAAGACTAAAAAGTTAATTTTGAGGAAACATTTTATTCCTCTCCTCATCTGTCAGTCTAATTTAATATTAATAGATACTGTACAGAACAGTTAAGCATATTTTCAACTTCTCTCTTCCAAACTACTAACTACAAAGCCTCTTGTGAGTTGTCGAGTGGCCACTGTGGTATTATCTTAATTTTTCAGAACCACTGCTATTGCTGTTGCATTCAAAATAGGTATTGTAAGAGGGGGATGCACTCTGACAGGTCTTGCAGACAAGCTTTCCCTGATTGTTCTTTTATCATGAGCTTTTAAACCCATAACTATCAAGCAAACATTTATTAAAAGATGATGAAATTGCATCAAATTATCATGAAACAGAGATTTTTGCTTAGGCATAGACACATTTATTGCAATAAAAAGTCCAGAATTTTCCTTCATGTAGCTGCAGGATGTAAGGATCTCATTTTTTGAGCAACCTGAAACACTCATTTGTGACAATACCTGAGGCAGATATGTGAGACAATTTAGATGAATTGCACTTGGATGGTACTTGTAGTTTTCCCCCGTCCATTATAAAATAAGTTGAAGGTGCTTAGTTTAGATTCAGAGACCTAATTTCTTGACATCCCAAGTTATGAAAGATGAATCCTGGCATTTGCTGGTGTTACTAGTGGTAAGTTTTTGTACCATTTCTTTTAACTACCTTACATAAAGTAACTTCACAGAAGACCTCCTTTCCTCTCATATTTTATTAGGTGGGTTGACAGTGTGTGAATACTAATTTTTACTACAATCAAGGAACTTTGCAGTCCTGAGAGCAGTAATAATATCTGTGACTCCAAAGACAGTGTCTGAAAATCAGCAACGATTATTTTATTCAAAGTCTTATAATTATAAATAGGTTATTTTCTGATTTTTCATCATTTGAAAGAGGATTTAAAAAATATTTAGGTCACTCCTTTCTGGCATAGTGCATTACTCATGCTGGCCCTGGAAAATTTGGCAACAGCTATTTGATGTTCAGTCACATTTGCTGTTCACCATTCTTACAAGTGGTTTCACAGGTCTCAGGTCAGGTCTGTTCTCTGTTTACTTATTGCTCAGTGAACATGAGCTTAACTGTCCACGAGAACATTTTCTTAAACTGTCAGTGTATTCAGTGGAAAGGCTGTCACTCTGATTTTCTTTCCTGAAGTATCAACCTTTTATTGCTGCCCTGCTTGGAGACAGTAATTTCCTAGACGTGATCTTGCAATCTTACCAACTATTCTTTCACTGTAAACCCAAGAAGCACTTATTAAAACATCACTGCTGGTTTCTTTCTTATTATTTCTTTAAATTCTTGTGGGGTCCATGAAATAGTATGTTGTATCTCTATTTCTGGCCTCAGATTGGAATTCTCATTGTGTCCACTACTGGGACATTGTTTCAAAACACTGAAAGTGCTGCAGTTCATTCTTCTCTGTTTTTGATTGTGGCTCAAGATTTTGTTTACCTTGACAAACAGGAAGGTTAAGTGCTGTATTTGCCTAATCATTATTTCAGGGAATCCACGAATAAAGTAGATTTCAGATCCTTTGAACCACCTTACACCTTACCCAAATTATATTCTACGAACAATGCTGCTATCATCAATGACAAAATAAGAGAACAATAAAATTTTCCTAATTACACATAAGGTCAATGAGGGTTTGTGGGCCAAACTCTAATTAAATTTAACCTTTTACATAGTATTTTTTTATGTCCACACACAAAATTAAATGTTTGTTCCATAGAAACTTGCAAAAAAACCTGCTGCAGGAAATAGTGATGAACGTTGCTGAAAGAGGAGTTGCTAGCCTTTGTTTTGCATCTGAGAGCCTGAAGGCAAAGACAAAGCAGCATAAAGTGACACTGGACTTCTCTGTGCCTCTCCAGTGGTTGTGTGCCTTGTGGCTGCCCTGTTTCTCTTGGACACATTTAGTTACAGCACCTATAACATCTGGAATATCTGAAACAGAGCCTGTTAATGTAGTTTATTTTTGCACTCTGGCCCTGATATATACCTCTTTTAAAACTATAATGCTTTTTCAAAATTATTTCCTTAGTAGAAGTAGCAGAAGAGGACTGTCCAGAGCAAAGATGTGGGAATTTGATCAGAGATACTATTGTAATGCAGTTCTCAGAGATGCTCAATATTTTACAGTTGCTGTTTCCAAAGCATGAATGCAGCTTTTTTGCTGTCCAGTGCTCCTCACAGTTTACATGGGGTGTACAACACCTTTGTATTATATCTAGTGCATTTTTCCAAGTTCAGTAATTAAGAAATACTTTTGTTCCTGATTTTCCTTTATAGTTCAGACTTAGGAGGAGTAGTAATTTCATGGATTTCACTTGAAATGGAAAGTGGACAAATCAAGATTGTTTGTTTGTTTGTTTGTTTGGAGAGATGGTTTATACACTCAAGGGAGAAACTAATGCTCTGTTGATTTTTTGACCAGGCTCTTGCTTTTATAACTTTTTCTGGCTGTCCATATGAAATCCATTAATACATAGTTACTTTTATGAGTACTGTAAACCTTTTTCTGCTTGTCTTTGGTCTGCTCTGAAAGCAAAGTGAGCCTATTTTCAGCAAGTTCTGATTTCATCAAAATCAGAGAATAATTCTGTTCGTTTTGATGCTCTCAGAAAACATTTCTTGTGGTTTCTTCCTAAGCATCTGTTTTGTGGCAAACTCAGGTGAAAGTGCACTGGCTTGTTTTTTGAGAAAAATTTCTTGTGGAGTGATGTTTTTTTACTGGTATTATCCTGCTGTGAGGGAACAGGTAACTTGTTCAGGTAGGCAAATCATTGACATCTGTCCTGAAATCTTTAGCAAAGCAGAATATGCTGAAGAGTGTGAATAGAAGTAATTTAAAAGTGTTAGTTTACAGAAAGCTGTTGTTTAATTTGTGGAGTCTTTGAAGGCAGTGAGAATGAATGGCTCCTTGACACTGGATACGGTAGGAAGAGCTGAGTACAAGGAGCCAGAAAGATGACTGAAAAGCATACACTAGAACCCCCTGCCAAAATGTTTAGGGAGAATAGCAAATAGGTGTTATGTGGACTTTGCAGCAATGGGGCAGCAATGAATTTGAAAGATAAGGCAGGAAAATACTTTAACTGTTGATGACACCTGAGACTTAAAAACTTTCTCTTTTTATACTGTTTTTGAAGTTGATGTTAGGAAACAAATTACAAATAAGTCTAGTTCCTCAGGTACATACTTTGCTGTACTAAACTGTTGAAGAAAATCAACATTCTGACTGCTGCTACAAAGCAGATATGTACTTATCTGTACTTGTGAATCTGGAGTGCCAAGCAGCGAAGGGTGCTGTGCACTGGAGTGAAGATATGTCATTTCCTTGCAGTACCTTGAAGATTGGTATATCCATTTGGGGAATGCAAGACTGACTGTCTTTTTAAAAGACACAGAAACATTAGTAGAATACAAAGATATATGAAGACAACAGGACACCCGTATTTAGTATACTTTTTTCAGATTCTTTATAAAGAGATATTTTAACTGGTTTCTAAATTCAGCATTCTAACTCTTTCTTGGAACTTTGACATGTTTCTGATGTTCCTGTACAAACTCACATGAAAAGATAAATACTGAAATATTATGTTTAATGCCAGAATATTTAGGAATGCAATAATATAATATCTTGCTTTTCTGAAGTATATCTTTGACATCAGGACAGCCCTGTGTACACATGGTAGTGAAATTTCAAAAATGGTATTTCAAGACCTTATGGGCAAGCAACAGCTGTGCTAAAGGCCATTCTGCCCAGTTTGATACATATGGCTTCACTCCCTGCTTGCAGGAACTCTAACCTCTAGTGTCTGATTTACCAGAAAGTGAGCTTTCTTGTTTGCTTGCTTCCTTCCTTCCTTCCTCTGTATGCTTAAGAGTCTGAAAGTCCCATTCTGCATCCCATCCCTGCCTGCAGGTCCATCCCACCCTCCTTGCCTCTACCTCCACAGGTGCGTGGCACTCACTGACAAACCCTCTTAGGAAGAGGATCTGAATACTCTAGTAATCTGTTGTACTCTGCCTTTGTTGCAGAGCCACAGTCAGGTCTGAACTCAGCACCACCACAGACAAGCAAATTTCCTTTTTCACATAGTGACAGGGAAGTTGCTGCTCCCAGAAGTGACAGATGTCATTTAGGCTGCCGAGGGTAGGCAGAGGGACCACTGAGGACTTCATGCAGCTCTACAGCACATGGTATTTTTGCAAATATGGAAAGATAAAAAATGTTCCTTTCTCCTGGTTTCAGATGTGCATCCCTGTCTCTTCATAGATTAAACTATGTTCTCTGATTCTGATGTAGAGCTCTAGGGACAAAAGAGCAAGACCTCTCCAAAGCCACATAGCATAATTTGTGACATTCACCTGGGGGACAGGACTCTAGGGGAAATGAACCACTGTTTGGCAGGTGTCACTATGATTCCACTTTTCCCAATGGTCAATACAAGGCAAGTACCACCTCCTTCCAGATGTTTCCCCATAACAGCAAGCAGCATTTCAATCTCTTCACAAATACATTTTAAAAATTCATTTTTATCTGTATTATATAATTACTCTTCCAGAGAGAGTAACAACAGACAGATTTATTAAGACAATCTCCTGGTTCCACCTCATGCTGAAGTAAACTCTGAAATAAACAAACCCCAAATTGAATGAATTCCCCTTTTCCCCCTGCTCTTTCTGCAGAGTTTTTTTCCTCAGTGCTCTTCATTCTTTGGAGTACCCAGACAGTCACATCAGAGTGGCTGAGGCCAAGAGGACTTTTTTTCTGCTCATACTCTACCGAGATGAGCTTTTGGATTTGAGCATAAGGGAAGATGAACTACATAATTTTCTCTGAGCTTTCACCCTCTTCAAAGAAACTATGAGCATGTAAGGGTGCTTACAAAATGGTTGCTTCCTGAAAAATTTCCAAAGCAATAGACCATAATGAACTAATTTGTGTATACTGATCCACTCAGCAACAAGGTGAAAGAAAAGTCCATGATATTAATGAATATTTTGGTGAGCTGTGTTTTTTCAACAAGCATTCACTAAATTAAAGTGATTGCATTTGACACTTGAATACCAAATTTAATTTTGCTTTTGGATTAGGGTTGTTTATCTCACTCACATCTCCTTAAAAATTAACTAGTCTTAAAAAAAAAAAAAATCAGAACGTGTAAAGTTGAGAACTTAGGTCACCGAAGTTCTCTGATATGCTATCTTGATTTTTGAATCTGTCAAGAATTTGTACTGTCTCTACATAACAAGAGGATACTATCTATGTTCAGTGCATTCATAAAGAGGGGTTTTACCTATTCTTCCTCTACTATGATCAAACAGTGTACAAAAATTAAATTATTATTGCTTGAGCCTTAATGAGGAATGCTCACAATGTACTGAGGTTTGCAATAGTGGTTTTATGCTTCTCAGAAGCACATGTAATAATGAACTGAGAATACAAGATAAAGAAAGGTAAAAGCCAAAAACTTATAAAATAAAATTATATTAAAAATTAAGGTATTGATAAATACATAAATTTAATTCTATATTTAAACTTCTTGAGTGCTAGCTCCATTTAATTGGAGAGTGCATTTCAAAAGAAAAATTTTCCTAAGACAGGGAACAGGTCCATCTAAACTATGTACATTTTTCTGGCATGAAATACTGTTGTAGGTAAGATCAATAATTAGTTAGTTTTCATTCCCTGTTTCATTCCAAATCTTATTTGAATAAACAAATTATCAGTGTTGGTTTGTTCTTTGTCTAATACATCTCATGAATTGTTACTATCATGTCTATGTGATGAAATATCTTATTCAGAACAAAGGTAAAGCTCTACATATAAAATCAACAGACTATAATATATGCTCTTATGAGGGGAAAATTACATTCATAGAATCATAAAACTGTAGAATGGCTTGAGTTAGAAGGGGCCTTAAAGATCATCTTATTCCAATGCTCCCTGCATTGGGACAACTTTCACTAGACAGGTTACTCACAACTCCATCCAACCTGACCTTAAAAACTCCCAAGGATGTGGCACACACAACTTCTCTGGGCAGTCTGTTCCATTGCCTCACCACCCTCACAGTAAAGAATTTCTTCCTAATATCTAATCTAAACCTACTCTCAGTTTGAAGCCCTTCCCCCTTGCCCTATCACTGTGTGACCTTGTAAAAATTTTTTTCTCATCTTTCTTATAGTCTTCCTTCAAGTACTGGAAGGCCACAGTTGGGTCACACCAAGTCTTCTTCCGGCTGATTGAAGAATTCTCTCAGCCTTACCTCACAGGAGAGGTGCTCCATCCCTCTAATCATCTTCATGGCCCTCCTCTGGACTCCCTCCAGCAGCTCAATGTCCCTCCTAAATCAGAACTTTCTCTCTTATATTTTATTGAAAGTTTGGTGCCAGAATTTATTTATTCTTCTGGATAGAGAAGACCTGAGGCTTCATTTGTTTGGTGTCATGGTGGCAGTACTTACCCTGGAAAGTGCCTGTTTTTTGTAGTCAAAGTATATTTTTATTTTCACAGGTATCTTCGAGGAAGAGTGTGTGAATAGAATAAGGTATTAATAACCTAATAGAAGATTATTGATAGCTTAATAGAATGAGGTGTTAATACTAGATTAGTGACAACTCCATGTAATTAGGCAATTTTAATTGGTTAAAATAAATACCAGAAACTAAAAAACTGTCTGCTTTTAACTGAGACCAGAAAAAATAACAGTGTTAAAAATGAAGAATTTACTGGGTCAAGTAATACTTTAAAATTTTACCTAAATTTTTTTAACTGCAGAAAAAAAAATGGGTCTTAAGGCCTTAAAAATTCATACTTGATCATTTTTTTTCAATTTATCTATATGCTTTTTCTGTTATTAATGGAGATTTGTTAACCTTGCAAAATTTGATTGGCTTGCTTTGTTTTTCTGTGTACTTCTGACATACCTCTGGACCAGAAGATATTTATGATAGATTTGTTTAACTTTTTGATCTGTTAAAATTGTAATGCTCCTGGAGTTTATGAACAATGCAATAACAGTTTATATCCTCAAGAAAATACCACATCTATTGTAGTTTCTTTCAAGGGTAATGACACTTTCTATTATCTCTGTCAAAGTGCTACTGTGAATTATCTGAATGAATTTAGCCCTTTCCTTTCCTGTTCATAAGCAGATCCAGAGTTTTATAGAAACAATCATTACTTGAAAGCATTTGCCAAACAGCAAATCCATTTTATGTCATGCATTATTTACTCTTTTTTCTGTCTGAATTCTCTTTTTTGAAGTGACTGGTCACCTCAATGGCACTATTTCTTTTCCTTTCTTGCATGGAAATATCTTTTAAAAACCTGTGGCTTATCATTAATAGGGGAAAAAAATCCACCCATGCTAAATTATCTATTGCATATGCAAATATGCTTGTTTCTGCATGAAAAGAAGCTAGGTGAACACTAATAGAAACAAAGCTCCTTTAATACAAAAAACAACAATAAATCCTGGACTAAAAAGATTTTCATATTCACATAGATTTTTGCAGGAGCATCATCTTCTTGGAATATCAATGGCTGGATGGACAAGGTTCAAGGCATACCTTCTTTTTACATTACTCCTTTGGCATAAGATAATTTGTAGAATTACATTAAGCTGCTCTTGCAAGTTTTTATTGAACTTATCACATAAGCCACCTTAACTCCTTATTCACCCTCCAAATATATGTTGTAATTAGGAGTAAGTTTGTGACTTTTCACAGCCTTTGGAAAACCACTGATGTTTTGCATCTAAGTGTTTTCTTCTGAATAGAGTTAACAGCTGTGCAAGCGGGGATGGAGAGCTGAGCGTAGGAAGAAGGCTGACATAGCAAGATTCCTGTCAGCCATAATAGTTGAAGTTTCAGTGGTGAGAACAATATATATTTCCCTGCTAAAAATCCAGAAAAATCTGAAATAAAATGTGCATTAATAACTGCTGTTTCTGAACACTAGATGACAATGTTATGTGTCCAACTCAGACAACAAACACCCCTTTCCCCCCCCTAGATTTTCCGATTTTCAGCTGCACTAAAAAACAAGTAGGAAATAATGTTTAAAGGGATTATAACTTCATTTCTTATTACCCCAAATGAGTATTTTAGTAGATTTTTATATGCAATTTTTTTCCCCTTTTTTTGGTGTATATGTAAATGCTCTTGGGACTGGAAGAATTAGCAAAATTGCTTAGAAAAACTGTTGGCTTTTGAAAACTAATTTAAAGTTCCATAGTCTCTTATATTCCTTCTGATTCTTTATCTCTGATACATTTATCACCCCAACTGGAACATTAATCAGCCTGACTCGAGGGGAAAAATGAGGGAGCATTCTGACGTGTCTATGTTTATGACTAAGTCTTGTAGAGTCTAACTGAGAGAGGACCAATGAGGTTACAGGGTAATATAGAAAATAAACCATTTCTCAGAATGAAATGAAAAGTTTTTTATCTTTTTGGAACAGCTTAAGGAAAAATATTTCAGGTGTCCAATTCTCTATTAAGTAATTCCACAAGATCTTTAGATAAGGGAGAAAAACAAAAAGGCAGCTGAATAGAGACTCTCTAATGGGCACAGTAAAGGGAGGAAGGCAAAGTTGACTAAAATTTAGCACTGCCTGCATTAACTACATTCCAAGCTCACCAAAAGAAGCTTACAACGTACCTTTACAAAAAAAAAAACCCCAAAAAACACAAAAAACCAAAAACCCCCAAACAAATAAAACCCTGCTTTTTATTTATTTTAATTACTTGAAAAAATTCTTAAGTAGTGCATATTGCCTAAAAAGATTGGATTTGATAGAATATGAGATTTTAAAATTAGGGATAGATTTGGAATAGATTAAACAATTTAGGAATAAAATGGATGCTTGGACCACCACATCTATGTCAGAATAAATCAGTTTTAGTCTTTTTCTTACAAAAGTCTACAACCAAACTCTAAAGTGATTTCAGAGTAAACAAGTTTAATCTTCAGTATAGCTCCTTAAAAAGTAGGTTTCTTCTAAAATCCAAAGTTATTCTGTCTTTATACATGTTCCTTCTGCACCGCTGATACCTGTGTGAATATTAAATTTCCTATGGTGTTTGGTCTCTAGGGAGATTATTTTACTCAGATGAGAAAGGTTTGGACTTTATGATAATCATTGCTGTTCTTTACCCAGGCAGGCGTGAATACATGTAGAACAGGCGAAAGACTGTGATCTGCTATGAATATTTATCAAAACACTTCTTGCAGCTGGAAGAGACAACCAAAGAAAACATTTCTGTACTATTATCCTACCATATATACTCCTCATGTATTGTCCCATGTTGAAAAAGCCATTTTAGAAATACCTGGAAAGAAAAAAAGAGACAGTTTGTGCAATATATTCTCTCTTCTAAAATCCATCAGTTGCCTAATCTTATCTATAATTAGCCAAGGTGTCCTTTGAAACAACCTGATTGCTTTAAAATTTCTTTGGTGCAAAGAACTTACTTGCCTGTATTGAGTATGTAAAGACATTGCTAGTGAAAGTGTGGCACATCTTGTCCATGCACAAATGCACTGCTTCAGCTTCCCTGTGACCACCATGGCCAGAATCACACATGAAACATCTTGAGCATCACTGCTGAGTTTCTTGTTGACAAAGAAGCTAGAATATATTAGAAGCTATGATAGAGTACTTGTTATTGTGAGGGAAATTCATAACTCTAAAGCCAGAGGTCAGCTGTTGCAATTTGTATGGGGTTTTCTAAGCATCACCACAAAACCCTCTCATGTCCTGGGCCAGTCCAGGACTGAGAAGACATAGAGGTAAAGATGGCCTAACTTAAGTACCCCTTCCTAAGGATGTTGTAGGCTGTTTTCTGACCCTGGGTCTTACCCCTGCTCTGAAGCTACGGAAAGGAATTTCAGTAGTAGGAAAAGAGTAAAGAGAAAAAAAAGAGACCTTTTTTAAAAAATATATAATACACATTCATCTTGTGTATAGTTAATCACTTTAAGTTCCAGAACTCACTTGAGAGATAGGAGTGTGGAATTTCCTGCGCTCGGCTATGTAAACTATCCATCTACTCTGACAGACGGAGAAAACAGTGGATTTTGAGCCTTTATGTGTGGCAAGACCATCAGTGTATACTTCAGAAGAGAATTTATCTTTTCTAGACCCCAGGCTGACAAAATTCCCAGTAATTGGAAGCACTAAATGCAGAAGGGACTCAATAGGATTAAATTTACATTTCAAAAATTGAAATTTTATATTTGGCAGGTCAGTCTTTTTAAGGCTCTTCTGATGAAAGTCCTCAGACCTGGAATATTCAAGAAAACACTATGGAGCTGAGTCTTGTGGTAAGAAGGCAAATAACATGATCAGTAAAACAATAAATAACAAATAACAAATAATAAAAAACAAATAAATAATAATTAACAAAATAGGTATTTTTCTGTGGTTACACATGCAGGACCAAAGAAAAATGTGCTTGTTGTAAGCTACCAATATAATGAGAGTGTATTCATTGACTGCAGAAAACAGAGCACCATGAAATACTTTCTCTAGTACAGAGGGTTAATTGCATGACTTATTACATTAATAGGTACATACACATAATTTTGTACTCTTTTTGTTTTGTTTTTTTTTTTCTGCTGAGTAGAGAACAGAACATTACCTGTACCCAGAGGCTACAAAAGGCAGGAATTTTGTAAACAAGAAAGGCATAATGACAGCTCAACTGCCTTCTAGATTTGTGTGGGGGTCACAAACAGATGCTATTCTGAATTTATGTGAGGACCCCAGGTAGGGTCAGCTAATTGATTCAGTCTGAAAAAAATGTTTGAGATTGTGTTAGTAGGCTCAGATTTTTTCTTCTTACAGCTCACACTGGAGAAATTTCAGCACTAAATATGAGGCAGGAAACTTTATACTCTCTCTCCCTCTCTGCTCAATATCTATGCTCTTTAGTTTATGGTAATGTTGTATACTGAAATTCCTGTCATAAGCTGCCAGACAACAATTTATTCTCCACCCTCCCACAAGGGGATTGCTAAAAATAACCAGAATCACACAGCAGATAATAGGTCAAGGCTATTGAGAGGATGCTCTCAGGCTGTGCCACTTCTCCATGGAGGGTCCAGCAGTATTGATGCTCCTACGACTTCATGTGCAAGCCCTCTGCTTTTCATTTGCATTGCTGAGATGACAAAGCCAGTATGTCTTAAAATTCTGTCATTCTGCAAAATCTGTTCTTCTAAGAAGAAAAGCTCCTACACAAACTCCAGCAAGAGATTTGAATAATAAGGCACAGTAAAGTCCTTCTCCACCTTGTTTTCTACTTGTAAAACTTAAAGCCTTTACGCCAACTGTGCCAAATACCCTGCACAAAAGCTTAAAAGAGAAGAAATCATACTTTATAAGAAGCAAACAATTTTAACCATCTAACTAGATATGACTAGGCAATGGGGAGGGCTACTCTTATGCTTCCTTATTATGTGGTACAAAGAGATTTGTTTAATTAGTAAAGGCTGTGCCAGAAATCTGTGGAAGATGTGGGAACTCAGCTTGGCTCATTGGAGATCCTTACTGGTCATACCTCCAGGAAGACTTATATTAAAAATTTCCTTTGCTTCTATTTCCTCTCCAGTTTTTTCTCCAAGAATTTCTGCCCATCTCTTCTCAACCCGAACTCTCATTACAAAGTTTATTGGTCTTTTATTGGTCCTGGCTCCACTCTGCAGCTTTGGGACATTTTTTTTTTTTATTATTATTATTTTTTATTTTTATTTTTTATTTTTTTTTATACATAGGATTGCTAATTTTTAGATTACAGGATTATTTAGAGTTCATTGTTATTTTGTGTCACTGATTGAAAATATTCAGAGTATACAGATTATGGAATACATTAGATAAATATAATAATCTAGTAGAATATTTTCTAGACAATATGGAAACAACTTTTCCTACTTTCTCCAAGAGAAGCATGAAAGTTAAATAACTTGCTCTAATTCATGTATAATTTACAGAATATGTAATAACTAATTTACAGTTCCTGTGTTTCCAACCACCAGCAATGGTATTTAATTTATCTTCTTTGGGAGGCCTATCTGGTCTGTTAAAGGATTTGCACACTTGTGAGCGTATTTGGATCTCTCCAATAAGAGGTCCTTTGGCATTATATGTAGAAACACTCTTTCCATCAGTGATGTTGGCCATAGTGGTGTTCAGATGTGTCAAATCTGGCAGCTTCTTTGCTTTCCAGAATAACTCATTCTTTTAGTGGGACAGTCCTAAAAAATTTCTAGTAGCTCCAGAATGCTGGGTATTGTGTATGGCCAGGTTTTGGTTGTGGGGATGTTAGAGGGGTGGTTTCTCTGAGAAATTGTGAGAAGTTTGTTCTATGTCCACCAGTGCCAATTCCAGCTGGCTTCAGGATGGATGTGCCAGTGGCCAAGGCTGGGCCCATCAATGGTGGTAATGCCTCTGGGGTAACAGACTCAGAAAGGAAAAAAAGTTACCACGCAGTTGTGTTTGCAGCTGGAGAAGAGCAGGGTGAGAATATGGGGGAGGAACATCTCTGCAGACACCAAGGTCAGTGCAGAAGGAGGGGCAGGAAGCGCTCCAGGCACCAGAGCTGGGATTTCTCTGCAGCCCCTGGTGCAGCCCATGGTGGGGCAGCTGTGCCCCTGCAGCTCAGGGAGTTCCACAGGGATGCAGAAATCCACCTGCAGCCCATGGAGGAGCCCAGGCTGGAGCAGGGGGATGCCTGAGAGGAGGCTGTGACCCCATGGGAGATCTGTGCTGGAGCAGGCTCCTGGCAGAGACCTGCAGACCTGTGGAGACAGGAGCCCACGCTGGAGCAGGTTTCCTGGTAGGACTTGTGACCCCAAAGGGGACCCACACTGGAGCAGGTGTCCTTGAAGGACCTTGGAAAAGTGCCCCACGTTGGAGCAGTTTCTGGAGAACCATTGATTGCTTGATGGACTCACGATGGAGAAGTGCATGGAGAACTATCTCCCTAGGATGGATCCTGCTGGAGTGGGGGGAAGGACTCCTCTTCCTGAACAGTGGCAGAAAGAACATTTCATGAACTGACCATAATCCCCATTCCCTGTCTCCTTGCACCACTGATGGGGAGAAGGTAGAGCTGGAAAGGAGGAACAGGTAGAAGGAAAATGTTTTTAAGGTCTTATTTTACTTCTCATTATCCTGTTCTGTTTTTCTTTGTAATAAAATCAATTAATATCTCTAATTCATGTCTGTTTTGCCTGTGACAGCACTTGGTGAATGATCTCCCTTGGTTCTTATCTCAACTCATGAACTTTTAATTATATTTTCTTTTCCCTGTCCATTGTGGAGAGAAGTGATAGAGCAGCTTTAGTGGGTGCCTGGCACTCAGCCAGGGTCAACCCACCACGTGCAGGCAGCCTGTTCTTGTTTAAGAAACACAACAACTGTCTCGTCTGAAAGGAGAACTGTGACAGTAAGAAAGAAAATACCTTCTATATTTTCTCCTTCCACCTCTGAGAATACCCATCAAAAGCTCTCTTGGGGTTTCTCAGAAAGGACAACTGCCAGGGTGAATTGTGAGGGAATTAACTAAACTTATCATGCTGCTGCTGAAATCCTGTCTGAGGCTGTTAATTTATTCAAAGATAAACAAAATGCTCTTATTGCCTTGCATGCAGTTTTGACAGATGGCTCTTAGCATTCAGCCCAGGTGTAAAGAGACAGAGATGAATGGATCTGTTCTTTTTAATTCACATACATATTCGTGACTTTCATCTCTACCTGAAAAGCTCCTCAGGCTGTCTATCTATTTCTTGTTCCATTAAATAGACAGATCTTCTTCTCTCCCAATACCTACTTGATTGTGCCTTTTAGAAGAAGTCCCTCCCTCTAGAATATTCAATTTGCTGAGAATGAATCATATATATCATTAATATCTGATTTAAAAGTAAAATAATATTTAATTATGAATGTACATGAGCTCTTGGCTTAGTGAAAAGCTTTAAGAAAAGAAGAGAAAAAAATGCTTATCCTCCACATCACATATGTAAAAAGAGGTTGTCTCATTTCCCATTCCAAAAAGTAATGATTAGATAAGTTATGTGAATTTGAACAGTGAAAGTAGAAAGCAGGATTGAAATGATGCTGTCTTTTTTAATACAGGACTTCCCCTATCCTAATAAGTATCTTGACTGACTTCCTTGCTTAAGTCTGCAGAAAATGTGCCATACAGAACATGGGAGAAGTTTCATGTCATGCTCATATTCTGCAAATATTTTTAAACCATAGGGAGCGCTGTATTCCTCAGCACCTTAATCTGTCACATTGTTGGAAACAGCAGAGGATAAAAAGCAAAAAAGGCAGCAGAAGTAGCAGAGATATCTGTCACTTTGCTCTTAAATTATGTCTTGGAGTGTACAGAATCTGGAACTTCTAAGCATTTGTTGCCATTAAGGAGGGCTGCAGAAATGGAAGAATAAATAGGGCACACAGGATCTTTGAAATTAAGGTAATAATGTGCATGAGGCATCTAAAAACATGAAAAAAATCAATTCAGCTCTGCTGTGGTCAAGGTCTTGTAGTGAATACACCAGTACTCCATACTTGTTAGCTTTAGAATGTTATTTAATTTTGTGTTCTAAGGCACAAAAGTTAAGTTATTAAGTTAATATCAAGATGACTTTGATCATTATCAGCATTAGAGAACATTTTAGTCAGGGGTTCTGGATCTGAATTTACCCAGGTTTCAAACCAGAAAACATATTAGCTGAGTAGAAGCTGTTTTGCTGCCTGTCTGATTTGAGCTATTTTCTACTTTGTGATATTGATATATTTGCTGAAGAGTTTAAAGTATTTCTTTTCTTCCCCAATTTCTTAACTCGTGGTTTGGCTGAAACTCGTGGAAGCTGAAAACCCTTCTGTGTCTCAGACCTGGAGATGGTGGTGTATTTGAGACCAGTCAACTTGCTCCTCTTTACTAATTTAGTTTAAATGTGAATGTGTTACAGAACTGAACTCAGCCACCATCACTAGAGTGATTGATGTGTAATAGAATATAATTTTTCTCCTGTGCTTTTAGGAAGCTTGCTAATTTAACACAAATTCGAAGGTTTCATTCGGGATTTTGTAACACTGCCAAAAGCGCTGGCATGGGGTTTGCTGGACTCTTGTGCCTGCACAAGCTGCTGCCTTTGTAACAATGCATAGGACAACACAGCCCTTGTCTCAATAAACCACAGGAAGTTTGTTAAGATTATTTGAGGTCAGTTAATCCATGGGATACTAAGTGGAGATGCAGGCTGTGCTGCTTGGGATATTTTCTCCTCTCCCTATTTGCCCAGCATATCTGGCAGAAACCAGTATTAATCCAGCTTCCAGTGATGGTAATAAACAAGAGAGTTCACTAGCTCTATCTGCTGCCTTTGGCTAAGGTCTAAGGCAGGAAAGAGTGTGAATTGATTGTGTGAATGAAATCAGTCCATGCAGTAAGAAATCTCTGCATGCTTTTTAACCTCTCTGTTCCCAAATGAGGTTTGAACTGCATTTACAAAGACTACTGATGACATTTTAAAATCATACATTATCACTAGAATTTGGAATAAGATGGACTTTTTTTTCTTTCAGAATAAAGTATTTAGTGAATATTTCTACTTGTTCTGCCAGAATGCCATAATTTGTTAATAAAAAGCACAGTTAACAATTTGAAGTCATCACACTAAAAGTGGAGTTTTCTTTTTCAGCTTAAACTTGTCCAGAGCAAGTGAGAAGTTCAAAGGAAACAGCTCCCACAAGTGAAAATAAAACCTTTGAAATAATCACTGATTCTGCTATCTGGGATGGAGAAAAGATCTTACAGCCTCTGCTCCAAGTTTGCACTTCATGTGCACTTTCATGTGCACTGCATTTCTCCCTGCAGGAAGATGGGGAGAGTCAGAGGCAAACAGAATCTGACAGAAAAGGGTGAAAAGCCGATCACAAAAGTTGCTGCTTGATGCGAGGCTGCTTTAATGCTGCAGTTGGCTTAAGAAATGTCAAGTTCTTTGAGTTGTAGAAGGCTTGGTGTTAAAGACAAAATATAGTAAAAGGCAGTGTTCTGTTTAAAGTTCTATCTACGGGGTTTTGATTCTCTGCCTTGTACGTTCTGTCTTCTAATCAGCTGATGTGTAAAACTAGCGAGTTCATCTCTACTCTGGTGTTAATATAAAATTCAGAAGTGAGTGGTCATTTTTTACTTTGATAAAATCTGTGAAGAAATGCACTGAAATATTGCATACTGTAAACGGAGAGAACACTTGAATGTGCTTTCTCAAATTGTTTGGAAAAAGCCAATATTTTCCTTGCAAATATCCAGCCTGGAATTGCTTTTTTCTGGAAACTTTGCAAACCTTTTCCTCACAAGTTTTCTCTCTGTTCCCCATACTTGCCTATTGCATGGAGTCAGAGCTCAAGTGTGTAATCCCTGCTTTGAAATATTCTTCTGTGCTGGGATGCAAAGGCAAACAGAATAAATTTTGATATTCTATGAACTGGTCTAGTCATGGCTGGAGTTATCTGATGCCAAACTGAAGAGTCTGTATTATTAATGAAGTAGCTGGAAACCTTTCTGTGAAGGGGAGGAGGGAGACAGGAGAGATTTTGATTATGCTTCCACCCTCTCTTTTTCATGGCATTTCCTGGGGATGACATTTCGTAAGGTTGCACTGCCTGAGAATAATATTTCAGCTAGAAGGAGAGTGCAGCGAAATGTTTCACTTCTCTGTGTTGTGTATGTGCCTCAGAGGGACATGTTAGTTCAAACACAGGGCCATCCTGCTATGCAAATCTGTCCATGCAATTTCTAGATGAGAGCTGGCTCTATCCTACCACCTCAGAGCATGGGCAGAATAAGTTTTTGTCTGATTCCAAACCACAGTGTAGGCATACCCATCCCTCTGAATTTGCACTTATGGTCTTTGGCACGGGAAGGTGGTTTCAAGCCTGCATGCAAGCTGTGAAAGGCAGGAGCTGAATGTACTGTAAGTGGCCTTTTCAAAGCTCTTCCACATCTCAATTGACTTCTTAGCACTTGTGGTTTCAGCTTCTGGGCTGTGAGGTAGAGGCAGGATGCCAGCTAGCAAAAATTATAAGGATAGATATTGAAAAGGTTAAATCAGTCCTGTGTCTTCCTAACTATCTTTAATAAATGTTGATAGGCAAAATAATTTCGATTTCTTGTACTGCTGCTGCAGACAGCTGGAAAAAGGAGAATCTTTTCATGAATATGCACAATTAAAATAAGAACAGAAAATGGTACATATACTTAAAATTTTTCTTATAATTTGAAGGCTGTATTCTTGTGGTCCTCCTGACGTGATATACCTGAGCTGCAAAGCAGAATTTGCATAGCTTTTGATCTTACAAAAGTCTTCTATTTTACGAGTCTGGAATAATTTGATGCTTCAGTGGTTTTGACTTATAAATGGTATTTGCAAATCTTTTTCATTCTTTTGGAGCTGAATTTTATGGAGAAATAATAAGTAGATGACATTTTTGTAAGTGGAAAGAATTGGCCTATCTCTGCTGGCTAGAGAACATTTCCCTCTGAAGTGGAAGGTAGTCCCTGGTATGTTCTTCCTCTGACTTAAGCTGTTTTTTCAAACAGAAAAATAAATACACATTTAGGGTGAAGAATAAAATATTGTGGCTTATCCAAGCCAAAGTAGTTTCCCCTAGAAAAATTGGAATTTTTTTCTATCATGCCTTAGTGAGTCATCGCAGACTTAACTGCTCTTGGCAAATATTTGAGGTGATTTAGTTACCTTTAAAGTTTTGATCATCCATAGAGAGAATGGTTTGATACAAGCTAGATTAAATACATTATGGTAAAGTCTTCTCTAAGAAAACAACTTACAGCATCAAAGCTATGCATAATATCATAGAGTAGTGCTAGAGATGACAAAATCTTTCCAACACATTGACAGTTAAAAAGCAGACATAATATTCAGTATGATTTTCAATTCCTGGGCTGCAACAAACACTACAATCTGGGAGGACTTATTTGCAAAATGCTCTTAAGCAATTTGTAAGAAGATCTGCACAAGATTTAGTGAAGGTCTGAAGCAGCATAAGGCACTCTCTCACTGGTTACCTAAAGTGAGGAACAGCAGCTACACTAACAAACACAGACAGTCAAGGAACAAGTAGTAGGGCAGAAGACTCACAGTGTGTAAACCAAGACAGCTGAACCAGGAGGGAGATTGAACCAATCACTAAAAATTACTGTTTTACTTTTATTGTAAATTAGTCTTGATAAAGATAAATTTAATACCTCTAATAAAAGAACAAAAGAGGAACTAAACGGTGACTTCAGCTAATTTTACTGTTTAAGAGTAAACCTAAATGATATGAAGCTAGTAGGAGCTTTGTGAGACCCTAGGTACAAATCTGGAACAAACATCAGACATCTAAGTTTTAAAAGCTGGCCTGTATATTACAGAAAGTCCTGTCTTGGGTATAATAGAGCATTTGTTAGAACCAGGTAGAGGCAATGATGAAATTG
The DNA here is from genome assembly GCF_052056855.1 of Sturnus vulgaris. Classification (NCBI taxonomy): domain Eukaryota; kingdom Metazoa; phylum Chordata; class Aves; order Passeriformes; family Sturnidae; genus Sturnus; species Sturnus vulgaris. The sequence continues at coordinate 65,645,872 of NC_142245.1, read as the reverse complement.
GCAGATGAAATGATAAACGCACCCAAGAATTGAAATAAAAACCTGATTAACCAACATCTGCCAAAACTGGGGATTTCAGCTCAATTCTAGCTTGAGAGTGTGTTGTGGTTTCACCCCAGCCAGCAAGTAAACCCCACACAGGTGCTCACCCACTGGAGAACTCATGGGTTGAGGTAAAGACAGTTTATTAAGGAAAGCAAAAGCCATGCACACAAGTAAAGAAAAACAAGGAATTATTTCACTGCTTCCTATGGGCAAGCAGGTGTTCAGCCATCCCCAGGAGACCAGGGCCCCATCAAATCTAATGGTTACTTTGGAGAAGACCATTACTCCAAATGTTGCTGCCTTCCTACTTCTTCTCCTCACTTTATATACTGAGCATGATGCCATATGGTCTGGAATATCTCAGTTTGGGTCATCTCTCCTGGCTGTGTTTGCTCCCAGTCTCTCATGCACCTCCAATTTCCCTTGCCAGTGTTGCAGTACAAAAAGCAGAAAAGGCCTTGGCTCTGTGAAAACCCTGCTCAGCCATAAAAACATCTCTCCATTTTCAGCTCTGTGTCCAGCACAAATCTAAACACAGCCCTATACCAGACACTGGAAAGAAAATTAACACTCCATCAGCCAAAATCATCAGAGAGTGTTTTCAGCAACAAAACAATATCAACAGCAGAGTGCTTGAGAGCTTACAGTGGTGAGGCCAATTTGCTCCTTCCTGTAACTGCAGCACCAGTGCTAAAAGGAAAATGGATTTCAAGACACACCTGTCTTGTGTACAAGTCAGTGACTGGGAAGCTGCAATTCAGCTTCAACTCACTGAAGAATTCTTGCAATCCTATGTTAATGAAAGAGAAGTAGCTTGTGTCAGACTTTTCTAAGAATGTCAAAAAGGCTCTCATTAGAGGAGAGGTGTACAAATAACGCAAGGGTGATGATCCTGCATAAGAAAAACTCCATCATGTTTTATTTTATTATTCTGAATGAGAGATACATAGGTACATAGAGCCTGTTAACAATGACTCATTTTGGCAGAAAAGCCTGTGATACTACAGTCTGGACTTTGGTGCACGGACCCAAGCATTGAGAAACGCAGCATCTTATAAGTTTGAAATCTAAATGAAAATAAATGTTATGTTTATGACAAAGACAACAGGAAAAGCCTTTTCTTACTTTCCAAAGAGGCTGTACCTGGGCTGGGGGTTCTAAGTCCCTGAGGCTGGCTGGAGCTGTATTTGACTGACTGCTCAAGACAGAGGACTTGCATCTGACAGAATTTTACTGCAGAGAAAACTTGAAGCAGGACTGGAAGAGCAGAAAGTCCTTCATCCCCCTCTGCCCCTGTTCTAACCAAGAGTGTTTAGGAGCATCTGACAGACTGAATTGTGACTCAGGAATCCTGGCTAGGTTGGTGCTTGCAGCAGAAAGCCATGAAGACTGAGATAGTTGGAAATGCTAGAAGCAGAAACTGGTGGATTTTAAACTGCTGTTATTGAACACGGACTAATGGGCAGCTTTAAGTAACTCAGATATTTGTAAGGGAGGAGCAGTACATTTAGTTGTGATAAGGGAGTGAGGGAAATGGGATGAAATCTGGTTTAGTTAAATGTTTTGAACTCTGCAGATATGAACAAAGCTTAAATGATATTTCAAAAACCGTTTCTGTGCTGTTGATTGTTTCAGATTCTCAGAGCAGCAATAAGTACTGCAACCAGGTCAGTTCAAGTAGGAGATTGTTTGTTTCATTTACTGAAAATAAGAAAGAGCCCTGGCTCAATAATACATCTCGTTTTTCTCCCATTTGAAGCTGTGTATCTGAACTGAGATTCACATAATATGGAAACAGAAATGAGACCATGAGGAATAGAATATCCTTAGCCATGTTTATTTTATCTCATACCATATCTTGTATGTTTCTCCAATGTATACAGTTTAAACGGTTTTCTTCATGCAGTGAGGATAAGTTGTAAATAATCATTACAACAGCAATTTCTAAAAGAAATAGACAGCTTATATGATGTGCATTTTACTTTCCATCATAAAGAAGATCCTTTTGTCATGACTGTACTAATACTCACAACATCCAAAAACCTATAAATTACTTTCACTCATCAAAGTGGAACACACATGTGTATCTAGAAATGGCACTGTTCTGGCTCCTAATTATCTGGAAGCACAAAATGGGTATCAGGGTGTCACACACCTCTGCTTAGAGCAGCCATCAGTGCAGCCAGAGCTGTAGAATAGTTAATGTAAAGAACAAATACATTAAATTGCAAGTGCTTCTTTCCCCAGAAGGAATGAAAGTGTTTCATGTAACCCACAGCAGTGTTTATAAATGAATGGGAATTGTATATATGTGTACTGTTGAAGAGATCTCTGAGGTTGACAGGGATGAGGGCAGGAATTTTAATCATTTAATGACTCCTCTTTGTTGGTAGTGTTTGTTGCCTCCTTTATTTTAGATAAATAATTGAAAATGTGGTAATCTGATGCTTAAGCAAGTACTCGTTTTTAATTGCAAGATTGCTTTTAACAGAGATACAGAATATTCTGTGACTGAAGTAATAATTCAATTTTTGCTCAAGAAATTCTTCACTTGCACCTGCTACAGCTGCTTTCAGATATACAAAAAATCTACCTCTAAGCCTTACTTGGCATTAAAAGTTATATAGCTTCTTCTTTAACATTCTACTGATGTTCAAAAGCACCAAAATAATATTAAAATAAAAGCCACATTGTATCAAATCCCTAATGGATCCAAATTACAATTAATACACTAAAAAGATACTTTGGAAGAAGTAAACCAAGGATTATATAAAAATTCACTTATGTTTGGAAGCAATCTGCAGCAAACCAAGAGAAACACTTGAAACAGAGTCACAGAACCTCAGATGGCAAAGGCAATCAAGGATAAAGGCAAAATCAGCAAATTAAGAATAAAGGAGAAACAAGCTATGTGTTCTTTGAGACCTCAGGTGGAAGAGTTGCTGTCCAGGATATTACATGTGCAAATATAGGGAAGAACAGTGGAGGAGCATTGCCTTCCACTTTCCCCTACATGCCATTCAGCTTTCAAGCTGAGAGTATTTGCCATGGCGATGTTTTGTTTTGGATAAGTGATGGGCAAATCTGTACTGAGGTGTATTGGCGTTCAAGGCTCATCAACATCCCCTTTTCCCACAGTGTTTTGTCTTTTATTGCACCTTCCAGCCAGCTCTACTGGACCTACAGCTCTTTGTCATGTGTGACTGCAGTGGTACCATGGTTGTAGTGACCACCAGAAATCATGTGTGCTTAGACCTGCCAGCTTGTGTGCCTGAAGGCATGGTTTACCAGTAAAATCTCTCATAGACCTTTGAGAAATGAAGCCGAATTAAAACTTTCTATTGTCCCCCTCCTCCCTTTCTGTTCACTACAAACACTGTGCCCTCTTAAGGGTTAGGACACAGCTCTTTGGTCTTGGGAAGGGCAGCCACTAAGGTTATCTTTCCAATTCTCTCCTCCCAAAGGAAGGGGGTAAGAAAGCTACAGGAATGAATGGTACAGTGGAAAGAACAGCAGCACTTCACATCCTCAATGCTTAAAAATTCCTTGACATCCTTGTGGGCTCAGTGTTCCTTGTGCAGATAAGCCAGTTGTATTGACATGTCTGAGTGGACCTGGGTGCAGATAAAGACCACAACCTCAATTAGCAAAGGAAGACTGAGCCATTTACTGTCAGCAAGAAGTTCATCCTGGCAGTGTGACAGGGTATGAAAATCAAATGACACCCTGAGATCCAATAAATAGCTGTGCAGGTTCCAAATTCTGTTTCATTTGTTGATCAAAACAAGACACAGAGATCACACTAGATTGGATGTTGGCTTCCACCCTCACACTGAAAGTTGTAAACAAAATCCACCCCGTTTGTATGCTCATGTTATATCTGTGCAGCATCTGACCATGAGAGTTTAAGAACTCTATCTCCCTTACTCACCCTTGGACTGGGCTCTGAATATTTTGCTATTCTCCTTTTACATTTGAGATTATTGAAGTTGATGGATACTTCATAGTAAATAGCTCCTTTCAGGCTCACGTTGTTTAGTATTTCAGCAAAATCTTTATACAAGATGAGAAACACTTCAGAAAAACTCACAATGAATACCAAAGATGATTTATTTTCATTCATGGATGTTGCTTCAATGGATAGCATAGCAAGTTTTGCTTTGTCATATGTACTTCAGTTACCCTTTCCCCTATGAAACAGTCCAGATGAAATAATTTCATTTACAATATAAAACAAAAAGGTTATGTTTGGGCCTTTAGCTGGAATTAATTTCTGTTGACTGAGTAGTAAATATGTAGTGTTTAAGTTACCCATTGGGTCTATTTCAAGTCCTGCGTGATGCCTGGGAAACTTTTAATTCTTCCTTGTCTTTCTGAGTCAGCCTAATCTCTGTGGGAATACACAGCTAGAAATTCTGAGTGTGGTCACAGAAGATTTTAATACATATTATACTAATGGCACATTTACAACAAGAGGTGGGTACTTTCATCCTTTCAGCAAATGAAACATCTACAACCATTCAGGAAATTATAGGCCACATTTGCAAGGTGAGTGCATGCTTGTTTTTGAAAAACACTCCTAGCTTTTCTTTTTTCACAGGCTGGCATTATGCCATGTGTACAAAAGACTTGAATACTCCAGTCAGGAAGATCAAAACATTCTGTGGGCCTGACACTTTCTTGGCAACAGGATGAAGTGTCCTACATGTATGGCATGCTGCTGTGAAGTGTTCCACCCTGTGCAGAGTGCCCAGTGTCATTGGGAGTGGTTTTGAAAAGACCTCTATGGTCAGCATGGTGAAATTTGTCTTTCCTACATGCAGTTTAGAGATTGGCCCCAGAGATAGGATCTTCCTGGGCTGGAGGGAAGCAAGGTCTAAGCCCTTGCTTTGGATTCAGGAGCAATTTTTGAGCTCTAATCTCATACTCCCCAAGAGTTTTATTATGTGGGGTTTTTGAATTTTCTATTCAAGCTTAAGGCATCAAGGATATTTTGACATTTTCCTTTTTTTTCCTTTTTTTTTTTTTTTTTTTAAATCATGGTATGTAACTGTTGTCAGACAGTCTTTTTGAAGGGAAAAAAATGGAAAGGTTGTTTTCTGTTTCTTTTTCCCAGAGGCCATTAGTGTTGTATGTTTTCGTTTTGGACTTGCCTTCTAGTTCTCTGCCAATATATCTCCCCATCTTTTCTCTGCTCTCTGGCTAGAGGGAACATGCAATGTGGAAGGTAGTCAAACTGAGCCCACATGAAATATTTTGCTTTTTTAAAATCAGTTTTATCTGTGTCTTATTTTTTTCCTTTCTTTCTCCTCTCTTCCCACATGGTCCTGTTACATCCATAAATCGGCCCAAACTCCCCAGCAGTGCTTTTTTTCTGGCTCTGTGTGTTCCTGTTTCATGCCAATGATGCTTGGTGGGGCCTGGCTGCCAGACCAGGTGGTTTGTAGCTGCCCTGCTGCCTGTGCTGCCTGTAGGAGTGCACTCCCAGCACAGCTTCTCCATGCCCTGCTGTGCAGGCAAATGTGTAGCTCTGCCTTTCGAGTAGCAGAATTAGAAAATCAGTGGACTGAAGTAGGAAATGTTTGCATACAGCTCTGGCAATCAATGATTCTATTCATTCAATTTTATTGCCCTGACACCCTTCTAAAAAAATAAATATAAGTAGCATTTCCATTCTTCTGTTTCTGCTGTGTTAGCAAGCAAATGTTTGAGAGGGCTGGATCTGTGCTTGTAACATTGACACAGTAGTATTTTCTAGTATATGGACAGAAATCATAAAAATCTGAGTTAATATACTGAACATACAGATAAACTGATTGCTCTGGTGCTCCTGGAACAGAAATCTAAGTTTTCCTCTAGGATTATGAATGGCTATGAAAGAGCTTTGTGGCTTGCTGCTTCCATTGTTGCTGCTTGGAGTGCAAGGGGACCAAGGAACAAACTGCTATAAACCTATTGATCTTGTGCCCAAATATCCTTGCCTAGTTCATGCCCCCAAGAGTGTATAGGGAATGTATGATTTTAAAAATGTATTAATATGACAAGTGGTGAATACTAGTCCCAGTGCTTAATCCGTCAGCCTTCTCCTTCTGCTTAACCATTCGCTTGATAACAGCTTCGGGTGCTCAGGACAAGCAGGCATCTGAAGAGTGTACCAGATTAGAAAAGCCAGACTTCTAGTCTCCAGGGGTATGAAACAGAAAAGGCTTCAGGATAACTGCTGTTTCTGCTCTACAAAGCTGTTGAAGCAACTGTTTCTCTGTGTAGCTACATGCAAGATTTGTTTTTCTGCATTCAATACAGTTCTTGGTCATATTGTGACACTTGAACTTCTACACAGATCAGATTATCCAGCTTCTCTAAGGATATTAATTTACTCGGGTATAGACTTAACATTAAAAGTTAACAGAAGCAGGTCCCACTCATAGTGTCCTGTTCTGATTTCCTTTTCCACCTTTATCTCTTTCAAAAGCTTGTGAAAATGTCAGAGACAGCCAGGTTCTTCTCTCAGCAGGTAACCTCTCAGACTTGGAACAGAATTCTTAACCCAATTCTTGTTTTTTTCTAAATATGACCTATTTCAGGGCTCATTTCACAGCAAGGTGTGCTGAAAACAGAGCTCTTCCTTTTTTTCCTTTGGTCACTGTTCTTGTTTTTATGTTTTTTCAGCCCCTTTTGTGCCATGCTGATTACTCTGGTTTGCTCTCAGAAGTTCTCCCATATTTTTCCCCTCTAGTTCCAGATGCTTTGACAAGATAGGATCAGAGTTGCTCAAGTGGATCATGGGACAAATATTGCCAAAAGAAGAGCTGCTCAGCCTGGGGTTTGACCTTGAGTCCTCTGATCCATCACACACCCCTCACCCAGCCCGTACTGTTTGAAACCCATGAAAACAGTGTTTTGGATTCACAAGGAAGAATCTGTTCTGTATTTGCCAAGCACTTCTGGGTGTTGCAGGGTCCAGCAGTGCTTAAAAGTAGGTGCTAGTTCTGGGGACAGAACACATGAGTTTGACTGAGAATTAAATAGGACATACACTCTTATGGAACAAGTAAATCCCAGTATTAGGCACTCCAACATGCTGAATTCAGTGATATCTGCATTGAAATATCAAGGGGAGGAGCACGTTTGCCACTTTTGCCTCCTATGTAGCTTCACAAAAATGGAAAATTAAGTAAATAAAGCAACTTCTTACCCTTAGAGTCTCCTATATAGCCCAGGTTAAATGCAGTCACAGAAGCAGTAGGAAACTAGGGTTTTTATGCTTTTCATGAAAACAAAAACTATGATGAGAACGTCTCCACAGCTAAACTTCATTAGTAAAACATCTGTAATGTCATCTTGCTTCAGAGAGGTTTCTAAAACCTTGAATAGCAGTAAGTGCCTGGCCAGACAGCAGGCTCAGAGCAAAAGTTCTCTGATTCTGCTCACTCACATGCTGCTGCTCCTGGTGTAGGGAATTCCCAATCCAAGGGTAGTAATTTCCATTTAATAGTCCTTAACTTCTCTACATCTAACTACATTTTGACTCTATTTAAAATTCTGCTCTCCACAGCCTCCTGCAACACATGGTTCTGTGACTTAAATAAGCTCAGTTTTACACCTGTAGTTATAGAATCACAGGATGGTTTGAGTTGAAAGGGACCTTAAAGATCACCTGCTCCAACCCTCTGCCATGGGCAGTTTGATAATTTAATTTGATATCCCTTTGTTCTGACATTACGAGGCTCTGACTAATATTTCTTCTTCATCTACTCATTATTTTATAATACGTTTACCATATTCCCACCTGTGATTCTTTCTTTTACCATCTTAAAAATCCTAATTAATTTAATCTCTCATCATGGCATATCTTTGATCAAATTTTTCACATTTTTTCTCTATTTATGTTGCATCTTTTTTAAAACAAGAGAGCAGAACTCCGTATAGGAATTAAGACAGAGATGTCCTTAATAAACAGAGTAACATTTAGTACTTACTTTGCCATCCCTTTCTGTCTAGTAATTCCAATAGTTCCATTTATTCTTTGCCATCACAGATACAAAAAGGATGTTTTCAGAGAACTATCTTCAGCGACTTCAAAATCTCTTCCTTAGTAATGACAGGTGATTTCAAGCCTACCATCATATTCAGGTAGTTAGGTCCGTTTATTCCTCATATAGGTTCCTTTGTCTTTACCCATGCTGAATGTGATTTTAACTGTACTCTTTTGAATGGAATTTCACCAGCGTTGTTAAATATATATTATATATATTAATATAAATAATAATAATAATCTAATTTATATAATTAATATAAATTAGATTCTCTGAAATCCACCCTCTCCATAAGTCTGCTCTGCTCCTTTGAACTATATTAATGTATTTTCTAACTTACTGAATTGCCGAAAATGCAATTTTTAAAGAGCTTTTTAAGAGCTTGCTTGCCTTTTAAATTTTTAACCTACAAGAGGAAACTGAGGGCTGGTGAAAACCAGTTTTGTAAACAGTGAGTTGCTGCTCAAAAGCTGGTAAAACACTATCATACTTTCAAACCCATTCTTTTAAAATTCTGTCTTTTCAAAACATTAGGTGTCTTCTGAACACATGTAAGGATAAAATCTGTTTGTTACTGTATAAATCGAATTGTGACGCTGTTTTCTAAATTTTAAATACCATTAGGGGGTGAAACTGGTGACTAGCTTGACAAAGAGTATGTGTCTAATGGTACCTCCCTTGGCTATCCAGCGAAATTTTGTCCTGAAACCTGAAGGATTTAGGTCATCATCAGGAGTGTAAGCAACCTTGCATGAACAGCTAAACTACGAATTTGTCAGAGCAGATATTTTTCTTTTGAAAATGACAGTGGAGAAAGGCTGATGTGGCCAATGAATAACACGTGCTCTCATAACATCTGTTTTTCTTTTCGTAGCAGATACAATACTGGATTTAGCCCTAATTTTGAGTTCAGCAGTTACTCTTTTTTTTTCTTCACTCTAAAACTGAAAACATGCCACATCCAAAGACAAATTTTAAAAGCATTTGCTTTAATGTAAATGAATAATAAAATTAATTTGCATTGGATTTCCTTTTTTTGATTTTTTAATTTATATTTATATTTTTATTTATTTTTAAGAAAATTTCTGTAATTCAAGTTCAGTCACTGAATAATTGAGGTTGGAAGGAACTTTCATATGAATGAAGGAAAATCACTATGCCAATTCTCTGTTTTCAATGAGTGGGGGAAAAAAATCACTCATTAGAGTTAATGCTCCTTGTAGTTTGAATATATCCAAATGCAGAAAGACAAATAAAAACCAGCCTGCGTTCCTTAGAAAGCGTGCTACACTGTGAATGCGTTTTTCCTGGCTACAACAAGAGAAGATTAAATTTGTGTGCCACATCCCCTCAAGAAATTTTGTTGAGTATGTAAAGCCATATTATCCCAGAGTGCTCAGATGGGGAAAGAAGTGTCAGTTTCATATATGCTATATATCTGCTCTTTTACCTCTACTCTAGAAATTCAAAATTCAAATGTTTCTTCCCATCCTATTCTTTGCTCCTTTTTGTTTAAGAAAAGGGAAACATAAAGCTGGTGATTAGCCACATTCCACTAACGCAACAAGGAATTGTGAATATCAGGTATCAATTGATAACTAAAGAATTTGCTGAAGCTATGCATTGACCATTAATGTTCAAACAAAAAAAATCTGTGGATCAACACGTTCATAAAAATCTATCCCTAATTGTTTACTCAAGGGTTTTAGTTCCTTCACTGTGTAAACTGGACAGAAAAGAGGATCCTAGAAATGTAACATGATTTTAGCATAAAGCATAACCAGTCTATTTGTAGGCAAGATAGTTAAAGACTGAAATGTCTCCTCTGTTTTGTTGTTTGTTTTTTTTTCATATATATGAAAAATGTAGCGAGAAGTGTCTGTGGAACATTTTGGCTGCTTTAGGAAAATCTCCTTTCTGCATTAAGTTGAGGTGATTTTCTTGAGTATGTAGAAAATAATTTTCTACTTTTTTTTGCTGTTATGCATCAGCTCTAACTACTGCTGCCACATTATATACTAAAGGTCTTATTCAAAATGTAGTCAATGTGTGACATCTCACTAAACTTTGAAACTAAACTGTTGAGGCAACTCCGGAAAAACATTATGTTTTGTGTAATAATATTTCAAAGAAAATTCTTGCAAGAACAGGACTTGCAAATATACTCCTTCCTCTTACGAATTACTTTAGAATAAAAAATCAACACCTTTGTAAATGTGTTATTAAATTAAAATTTAAACCTTCAGTTTCATCTGCCAGGGAATATTAATTAAGGGGAAAGTAAAGCAAATTTAGAGGGAATATTTATAATTTCCTGATCTTTACACTGTTTCTCTTTCTTCATTCTTCTTCTCAGCCTGAGATTTTTTGAAGAAAATGAAGCTATGTGCACATCTTTCATTTACAGTTGTGACATTAAGTGAGGATTAAACTTTAAACCTTCTGGCAGCTCACTGAAATGACTAGCCTTAGATGAAAAAAACAACCAGAAGTTCTCATCAAACATTTGATCTTAAACAATCTGGTGCCAGATACTGTTCTAATTAGGAAAAAAAGCCAGGAGTGTTCCAAGTGGACAAACATCATTTGCTTACTCCCAGTGGCAGCCAAGCAGTGATGGTGAGGATGTGCAGAGCACAGGACAGGGCTCTGCAGGCTGCTGCAGAGATCTCATTCATGAGTGCCACAGTAGCTGGATCAAGCAACAGGAGGCACAGCACATGGCCACATTTTGGAGGGAATGTCACAGATGTCAAACTCTGCCTTCTGCTACAAACAGTACAGCCACATCAATGGCCCGGATATGACATTTTTGTTTCATTGCAAAAATGATGTCTGGCTGCAAAGTTTGGCTTTGAAAAGAAATGAACTGAACAGTTTCCAATTTAACTTCCCTCCTTCATGTAGGGTGCACCCCAGCTCACCTGATTCTGTTATCTGCAGTATAGAAATTTACCTCAGAGTTGGTGACCCCAGGCTCCCTTCAGATATGATGAAGGGCTATAGACACTTCTAAGCCATCATTCATCCAGTCTATTTGAGCCACCACCTTCAGTAACAGATGAATTATGGCCCTGATCTACCTATTTTTCTCAATTGGCAGTAAAGGGAGACTGAAGAAAAAAGCTCAAATGTAAATTTCTTATGCGTGTATCCCATTCCCTGCAGTGCCCTAATTGAACCTCTAAGGCTTTTTTCTATAAGGAGAACTGGCTAAAATCTTTTGTGACAGTGATGTCCATCTAATTTCGAAAAACAGTTTCTGTTAAAAGAAGTAATTTTTTTATTGTTAGAGATTGAAAGTAAGCCCCTTGAGGTATTTTATACACTTATTTACACTTATACACAGTCTAAAGGATGTGGTTGTATATGTAAATAAAGAAACTTTTTCAAGGAAAACCTTGCAGTGAGGTCTCTCGTCCTCTTTTTTTTTTTTTTCTTTTTTTTTTTTTTAATAATTTAGAGAGAATTTAAACACAGACATTCAATCAAAATTCAGAGTTGTCCCCAAAGTCTTCATATTTAGCATTTGTATTCTGCTTAACTCTGAGAATATATTTTAAGACAGTGAAATGTGGAAGGTTCCTTCTGGCTAGATTGTCTTGTTTTCAATTTAAAGTTTAGCTGGAAGACTTGGAAGAACAATTTAGTCATCCCACAAAAGGAAAAAAAGTGACTGTGATTGAAATGAGTCCAGGATGTTTAAGAGATGATTTGATTAGAAGAGACATCTCTCCTGAGTGTTAATTGAGGTCTATACGTTTCATGGACAAGCAATAATAAAACATATGTCCAGAAACAACAACTAGCCCCTCTGCATCTGTCAGTGTGAGCTCTGTACACTTTGGGTTGTTCCCATTAGATGTGTTCTAAAGGGAGCTTTGAGAACAGCAGTGTCAAGAGTATGAAACCTGGAGACTCAGAGAATACCAAATCTGACTGACTCAAGCTTTCAGTGGATCCTCATGAGCCCATGAAGCCTGGGAACTGAGCATCCTTTTATACATCTAATAAGAATTTAAATGGAAAACTATTCTAGGCGTTATCCATTCAATAATTATCAGAGAAAATAATCCATATCTTCCCAATTTTGTGAGTGTACTTCCATGCTTTAAATTTACAGTAATGTAAATCAGTAATATACATTGCAAATTTTGTTTGCAATACAACAAAAATTATTTTAAGCCCTCAGTTTTAACTAAAGGTCCTTGGAGGTGCTTTCCTCTGGCATGCAGGGTGTGAGCCACTTCCTACAACTCACCAAATCACCACTATCGGGACTCAGTGTCACTGATCTCAATATTTATACTCACCTCTTCCAGCACAATAAAATTAAGGATTCTCCTTGTAAATTGCTGCTAGGCTGGAAGACAGCATGTGTGATCCCAGTTCATTTGGGCTCTGAGATGAAAATATTCTGCAGACCTTTCTGTTTCCCTGTGGTTGCTGGAATGCAATTTGACAATCCTGTTCACTTCTCCACAAGCTGCAACATTAAATTTGTCTGACTGGGGAGAGCTGGAAGGAGGTGGGCTTGTTCCATCAGGAGTTGCAACAGGGTGAGGAGATTAATGGCACTTTTTCTACCTCACTTCTCAGGTAACAGCAGAAACAGCTGATCTGGTTTTCTTCAACTACACCAAATGTTTTCTCTCTGTGTCCCTTTGCTCTTCTTTGCCCCTACGCTCTTCTTTGCCTGTACATAGTTTGCCTAAATTGAGGAGTTATCCATAGCTTAGTGATGACGATTTGTAAGCAGTCACGATGACAGCAGTTCACTAACAGCTGTCACAGCATCCACCACCCCTGGCCACTTGGTCGCCTCAAAGTCCTGGTGTTGAGGATGGGCTGAGCTTGGGCTCTTTGTACTGACTGTGCTCAACTCTTTTCTCTAGAGGCAAGTGAAGACTTTTACTGTCTCCATCGGTCTTTGGGAGAGAAATTCTTCTTGACCCCAAATCTGGTATGTAGCTCAGCACTTTGTGCAGGCAAGACATGTCCCTTCTTTAATCATCTCTCTTCACTTTGTGGCTGAATGCTCCATGCTGACAAATTTTATAGCACATGATTGGGTAGATGGAAAAGCCTGACATTTGTCTGCTAGCTTTTTTTTCTTTTTAATTGAATGATATTTGAGCGGGTTGATGAGCCTGAAAGAAAAGACCATGCCAGTATTTTATAACAGATACCTGTCACCTTCATGATAGGCAGATGTTAATTCATACTCCATCTTTTGCATATGATATATCAACATTTTTCATGAATGTCATAATCAATATCGAGTATTTCATTTTCTGCAACAGCTTTTTTGCCTGATATCTTTCAGTAAGAGTAATTTAGATACAAGATGTATGGGATCTTCTTCAGAAGTCAAGTCAGGACTGCATCATTTTTTTCCCAGAAGACTGAAATAAAATAGGAAAAGTCAAGATGGAAAAGGAAATAAACAGTGGAAGAAACAACAGATTAGAAAAATCTTAGAAGGGTCCAGTGACTTTCAGAAGTAGTAAGGTTAAAAAACTGAGTATTAGCTGTATGTTTTGTTCTTTGATAGACATAGATGAAACAATGATGAAACAATTACAAGAATTGTTAAGGCAAGTCACTAAAGGTTTTTTGTTTTGGTTTGGAATTTTGGTTTTTTTTTTTGTTTGCTTGTTTTTGTTCTTTTCGTTGTTGTTGTTTTGTGGTAAAGAAGAGTCCACTTTCTCACAGAAAAAAGCTGAGATGCTCAGAGTTCCTGTAATATTATACATATATTTCAGATCTTTTAATCCAGAAAACAGGGAGAGAGTTGATGTTCTGGCCAACAGCTGAAGCTGTATTTCAAAATATTTGAAACTATCAGTTAAAAAAAACCAGCCTTTCAAAAAAGGATGAAATTGAATTTTGTATTTTAAGAGACTTTTGAAGATGACAAGAGGAATTTTTGATGTTTAGATTTAACTGTATCTGGGTTTAGATATACTTTGGATTTTCTTTGTATGGGTAATACCTTTCACTCTACTGATATAATGTGCCAGCATTAAACTTTTCGTTTGAGAGTGGATTTATTTGTTAATGTCTCAAAGAAGTACATAACTCATGATTTCCAACAGTGGAAATCTCCAGGTTAATTCTGAAATGAGCCCAGTCCCTTTCACTGTTAGAAGTGGAGGTAGCAGCTCCATGTCTCATGGTCCGAGGATTTACAGAGGGGATTTAGAGATGTAAGTAAGCCTCTGAAAGGGCTGTAAGCAATTTGTGTCCACACAGTTCATGTTGTGCATGTAAAGGAAAGAAGTGACAATTGGAGATCCACTACAATTGAAGAAGAAAGTTCCAAGGCTGGGTCCCAACCATCTGTCATTTTACTACTGATAATTATCTTCAGTGAAGAAGAGCAAGGGGGTAAAAAAAAAAAAAATACAGGAAATTGAAGGTTATTGAGGTACTCTCCTGAGACTAGAAATGCAAAGGGCCAAGTGCAATCTAAAACATCTGGCAGAGGGGAGAGGGTTGGTCCTCAACGTGGTAGCTGAAGCAGTCAGATGCATTATCTTAAAGTAAAAATAGCAGATGTCAGTGGAAAAGCCTTGATTGCTGTTAATATTGGTAAAAAGGAGGGGAGACGTGGAATGTAGCCTTAATGTAGAATCTGTTCCTTTAACAGGTAGCTGTGCTATGGCTCCTCAGGATACTGAACTCCCCTCCAGAAGTTTTTTGATATGCTAATTCTATAACTGCATGAGTGGAACCAGGGCTAGTTATGAGCTAGAAATACATCTTTCATTAAGCTCTTCTGAAGTGAGGTGGCTGGAAAGCAATCCCAGAAGATTTAGGGCATTATTTTCTAAAGCAACACTGACTTAGGAGCTAATAGAGATCTTCCCTTGATGGCTATTTGGAGTAGGTGCAGCTGGAAGAAAAATTAACAGTAAAAGGGATTAAATTTATTTTATCATGAAGTTTTATGCTCAGATGATTTCCAAATGCTGAGGTAGACTTTGTGATTATAAAATGTGAAATGTGTATATTTGAGTCATAAACTAATCAGTAAGAGCTTTTTTGGTAATCTCTATCCTAGGAATTTTCCTCATGGCTACATCTACATTTACCAGAATGCATACAAGCAAAATCCATTGTTTTTTAAGAGTTGAAAAATGCTGAGGTTTTCAGTTAAAATGCAGATTTGAATTTGTATATCTTTATTAACTTGACATTCAAATCACTGTTTAATGCAATTTCCAAAAGACTAAGAAACCTACTTTTAGTAGGTACTTGTTTTGAATGGTTTTTCATATTGCATTTGCTGCTTTTCTTGGACACATGAGCAATATTTTTATTGGCTCAAGCAGAAAACATCTGGGTGATCCACAAAATGTAAAGCCACAAATGAATTATTCTGCTTGTCCTAAACATATAAAATAAACTCATCTACTGAAGCAAACAACCGAGGATTTTTGTTTATTTTGCACATTTTAGAAAAGCTATTTTATAGAGTAAAAATAAATGACTTTCAGGAAAGTTTTATTGGTATTGCCTCTATCTGCTCCTTTCACCTGGCAGAATCTTTGCTTTCTAAGAGCTATAGTCATTTAGGTGAAACATATGCACCTATTAGTCTCTTTCACCTGGCTGAGCTTTGGTTCACTAAAAGCCACGGTAATTTAGATAAAGCAAATTTTGATACATTTGAAAGGGAAGTATGACTTTACAGCACACTTCCTGCTAAGGATCATGGTTCTGGGTGACATGCTCTCTCTAGCCACTGAAAAGCAGGACCTTGGGACCTATCTCTGCAATCCCTTTATATTGTAAGGTGGTTACACCAAAAGTCATCTAACTTTTGGGGGTTTTTTTGTGGGTCAGGCATAGGTAACTGCAAACGAACTCTCAATATTATGTACTCCATTGCTGTGGAAAAATGAGAAATCTACTTTGTGGATGATTTTTACCGCTCTGACTGTGTTGTCCTAACAATTTTCTTTCCAGCATTACCAAGTGATTTCCATCTCCTCTATAAGACCATCATAGTCTAACTGTAAGTAGGGTAACTTATTCTTTTGTTATTCCTTTCCTTCTTCTTTTTAACACTGAGCTGGGGTTTTGTTGGCATTCCATCTGGCAGAAGGGAATGTGGCTAAATATTTGCTGCCTTTTTCTCTTGTTCCTGTCAGAACAGCTGCTGGTGACGACACACCTACCATGTGGCATTTGTTCATGGGAGATTTACTCCTGGGGAGTTCAAGTCTGTCTGGACATAGGGCAGGTGTTTGTTCTGCACACACATGAGTAGTCTCTCTCTTCCATGGCAAATAATGTATACACAAGATAGTCTTTGGAAGAGCTGATGTTGTGCTTCTTAATTCTCAGGGGATTTAAGGTCTGTGGAAATTCAAGGCATACAAAGGTGACAGTAAGGGGTCCCTAATGCAGATCTGGGAACCCAGCATTGCACAGCCTCGCAAGTTTTCTTGGACTCCCAATGAGAATTAGATAGAAGACACTGGGTAGGATTGAGATTCTTGTTTTGTGAGGAAGGGTTTCTTTAAAATTGGACATCCTGATACCACAGGCATACTTGGTATGCTTAATGTCCTTGAGGCACTAGTTCAGACAGGAGTTTACATCTCGGGGCTGGCATGCATTTGGCTTGCTTTCTGCCTCTGTGCAGAAGCCAAAAGCCATCTCATTTAATTGTCACAGACTTTGTCTTGCTACATCCTGCCAAAACACAGTTTAAGATCCAGCATGGCAAATCAAATGGCAATTGCCTCAGCACACAAGGTAATGTGTAAAAATCCCTCAAAATGAGAATTCAGTTTCTGTGATCCACACAAAATTCAGTGTTGTTGAAAAATAGCCTTTTAAAACTTTTCTACCAGAATCAAGGCAAGGTCCAAGAGCTGGTTGAACAGTTAACTGTGCTTCCATGACATGACCACTCCATGCTGCTCACTTTCTCCCCAGTAAGGCATAAAGATGTACATTCAGTGGGTCTGTTGTTCCTAAACAGCCTTGCATGTCTGTGGGATAGGAAGACCAATTCCTCATAGGTGTTAGGACAATCCCCAAGACAGGTCTACTTACTCTGTTATTTAAATTGCCACAGCACATTGAAGAGATCAGCTGAGACTGTGGAACTTATCCTTGCTTGCTCCCCTGTTTTCTCTGTCCCCGTGTTACTGAGCTATTTTGTCTTGTTTTCCAGCTGCCCTGTGTTTGCCCTAGAGGAGCCAGTAAAAAAAAAAGATATTAAAATTCTCTTAGATTTACTATGTTAATTGCCAAAGACAATGAATTTTTTGTTACACCAGACTAATGAGAGCTTTGATAGATATTTTTTCCCACATTACTTGTTCTCAAAATATCTGAACTGTCAGCCCACCCCACAAAGGTGAAGTAGCATAAATTTTACTTCTAATTTTGCTTATGTGCATAAGCTGTGGCAGTTGGTATGGGAATTGCTAATTTTTACTAATTTCCTAAGAGTAATTACAGTTGCCCTCTTGTTAGTCTGTAAATTGGAGTTAAAAGTAGTGTTGTTCAGAAGCTGGTATGTAAGTTTTAACTGCTCCATCTTTACACAGTGTTTGAAAAGCTTGTGTATTATTATTAGGAGGGATGAAACAAAATAAATTGTAGTAACAAGAAACTGGAGGAGAGCATGATAAATCAGATTTTTTTCATAAGTATTGCAATACTTTCTGAAGGAGAGCCAAGCTACAATGGTTATACGTTTAATCAATTTGTTCTTGCAAGAATCTGAGATCAAAGTAGATTGTCTCCCACAGACAGTCATATCCTACAGATCATTTTGTCCTTTGGTAGAAAGAACAAGCACTATAGTTTTTTTAAACATTAGCTAAGTATCTCAGGAAAAATCTGACTACTCTGTAAATTTTCCTGATTTAAGATGACAGAGTAATTTTGTCATCTATGGTTCAATTTGATTAGTTTGACTATCTGCTTTGAATATCCACTGTTTGATGACTTGGACATATTTATCGTGTCTCTAGCTTATGACCTTGCTTTCTGCTATTGAAAAAAAAGAAATACTGCATCTAGAACTTATGTAGTGGTTTGATTTATGCAAATTTTGTATTTGGTCATCTTTTAAATAAAATCCTTATTTATTATGATCTGTTTCATATTTATTTGGCAAATTGCAAATGTGCTGGCATTCTCCTACACACCATTTGCATGATGCTTACCTCTACTTTCTAAAATAACACCACAATTTTCATAGGTTGTCTCAATGACACGGAAGCATTCTTCTAGTTCAATGTTTCAATTGTGTTGCAATCCTTTAGCAAATTACAAAGAAACATTAATTTCCTGATTTCCTTTATTTCCTGGGAAATCTTCTGGATAAAACTTAGGGCTCCAGTTCTTCAGTATATTTTGCCATTCCAGGTTGGGCCTACAGCAGGCCTCTCCAGCAGGATATCCTAGGAATATGTAGGTGTTACCTTGATTTTTGTGTCTGCTCTGCTCTGCAGTTCAGCTTCAGCCGCTCTCCTTTCTGAATCTTCATTATTTATTCCGTTCAGAGTCAAAGGAGCATTTACCCTTACCTAGGTTTTCCTCTTTTCCTCTCCAAAAAGCATACTTCCTACTCCCAAAACAAGCTTTTTTTCTAAGCAATTTTCAGATTCCTCAAATATATTTTGTCCAAACAAAATAATCAACTGTAAGAAATAAAATAAGCATTTTCTTTGTAAAATTATGACATACAGATAGCTGTGGCAACCCATCTTTTGTTTGCAAAACCACTGTTTTAGGGTAATAAATTATAGAGAAAGTACAACAAAACTTTGTAATGACCCCCACTTTCTTCTTTATTTTATTGTCAAAATTTGCAAGTTAATAAAGATACAGCATATGTTTGTCAGTGGAGAGGGACTTTCAGCTCTCTCTTTCTTCCTCCCTCTGAGGACTGAGAAAAGCTTAAAGCTGTCACAGTGAGGTAGGCTCTTGTAAAGAAGGATTTAGCTCAGTAGTACTTAAAGGTTAATGAATGTTACCCAGAGATTGAGTAATCTATTGGACTAGCACCAGCTAGTGTACTTGGCTCACTAACTTGTGGAATGGTCAGATTATCAGAATGGTTAGACTATGAGAATGCCTACATTACAGCTACTTAAATACTCTCTTTATTCCTCCCAGCTTTCTCTCTTAAATTTCCATCAAAACAACCTAGTTATATGCAGAAAATATGTATTAGAATAACCTTTGCATTTTATATTTTGTAACTAAGTCACACTGAAGTTAATGTGAATCTTTCCTTTACTTCAGGGGACTTTACATCTAGCACTAGAGATAGTTTTTTCCAATTGTCTTCTACCTTATCATTTGTTCTGCTGAAATGATAGCCTGACTGGGAAATTGTAAGTCAGGAAGCTTCGCAAAAGGAAAAATGTATATATACCCAAATCCTATCAAGGATCACACTGGAACTTTGTCATTATGGTATTCCTCAAATCAGTATTTCTCAGATTCTACATAGTCATATTAAGAGCATGATATTTCATGCAAAAGTCCTGATTCCTCTCATAAATTTAACACTGTTATTAGAGCTCCCAGAAAACAGAAAATCTGTTCCATGAAAAATTATATCATATCAAAAGTATCATATAGTTTTCCTGGTATTTATTCTACAATTAGTGCAGCAGTCTTTCCTTTTCATGCTCATTTCCAGCTGATAAACTATTTTTTTCTAGCAGACGTTCTCGTCTTAAGTCCTGAAAGAGAGACTTATATTTTGGCTACTGTGTTTTGGTATTTGCAATGCTGCAGCCTAGTCTCATAATTTCTTCTTGTCCAATAAGCGAATCTTTTCCCTCAATTGGACCTATTAACTTTCACTCATCAGCAACACCTTCCAGCTTTTTGTCTCAACCCACAAAAATAGAAAATTAAATCAGTTCCATCAGTGATACCCAAGGAACTCTGTGAATTACCTCTCTCTTTCATTTCTAAGGCCTTAATGACTAAGAAAAGCTTCCTCACATCCCTCAGTTTGCTACCTGCTTTACAACCCCTGTGCAAATCCCACTGCACTTAATTAAATAATTTCTCAAATACTCCCATGGCTAAATAGCTTCATAAAACCCAATTTATGCACTCTTTCCAAATTGCATCTAACCCCAAAAAGATTGTTATTACAGATGTCAGTCTGATCTGGCATGCTCGACTTATGTGAGCATATATGCATTATATGCTGAGAAAACCCCAGAGAATGGAGTGGTGGAGAGAGCCTGTCTCCTGTAAACCATGGTGTCCAAGGTAACACCCTAACTCTGGCTGTTACAGAATTCGTGAAGGAATTGTTCAAAAATTCATCTGGTAGAGAACATAATTATTTTTGAGGGATAAATCTTGCCTTTTTTCTCATGAATACGGAAGGATTGCTGTGTGACAGAACTGTGTTCTTATTGACCAAAGCAGGAATCATGTTTATTTAGATCAGATATGCTGAAGTTCAGCAGCTTCTGGAAGAAGCCTGTGCAAAGAAGCAGGAAGTGTGTCCTGGCATGTTAGCTGCAACAGCAACCTTTAACTTACTCCAGGGCTGCTTCTTCCATTTAAGGCAACGTTTCCGGTATCCAGACTGTATCCAGACTGCCTTGGATGGGAGTAAGAAGAGTCTTCAAGTTACTTTACATTCCTTTGCATCCCACAATTCATTCACTGCCATCAGTCTTTAATATCCACATACAGCAAAGACTCTTGAGTGTTAAAATCATCTTTTTGTTCATTGCTAGGTTACCGAACCTAAACATTAAGAGACTTTCATCATTAACAATACAGTACACCACATGAAGAAAAACTGTTAGCAATCACTTCTTTCTTAAGGAACTTAAGAAGTACAAACTTACTTATATAATTATTTTAAATTTTTTAATAAAAGTATTTAAAAAGCATTAACTGCTATACAACACAAGAAAAGAGAGATATGGAGTCACCTCTACATATAATCTCACAGCTGATCTGTTAAATTGGTCATCATTTCTCAATAAGAGATGGTAAAAAATGTTATTCGACACCTTTAAATTCTAAACTTTTTGCCTATCAATTGCCTCTGCGGGCATTTTCAGCAATTTACCCCAAAAGCTAAAGATTTTGGTATTTGTAGTTGAAAATACAGACATGCAAAAAATATATTTTTAGACATTTAACATGTGTTAAATGCTTATTGGAAGGTTAGAAAAAGGGCAAATCTCTCTGTCACTCACACCTTTAAGAAAAGTATTTGTGCACACTCCGATGAAAAAAGCCAAATTACTTATAAAAGCATACAGAGATAAATTTTATCAGCATTGTTTCCAAAAAGAGAATATAAGGTTAGTTAAGTATTTTGGGTGAGGAACAGTCAAATAAATCTTTTTTTTTTCAAATGGCTGAGCAGAAGCTTTTACATTGTGGCCAGTTACATGCTCTCAACTACCCAGAAAAATAAATGATCACATTTTGGCTCAAAATAGTGTACATCTGAGTCACTCCCAGATGCCCCTCTCCGTTGTGCATTCCAGTTAAGTCTTGACTCCTTCTGTATTTTCTCAGAAAAAAAAAAATCAAATTCAGGTTGTCCTCTGTTTCCAACCTTACAGCTCACATAGGCATTTTTTGTGGCATTGACACATTTTTTGCTTTACATTGACAAAGACTTACTGAGTAAGGTCAATGAACACAGAAGCACTGCACTAAAAAGAAATGTCCTTAAGCAATGATGCCTTTGTGTATGTTGCTATACTCTTGAGATTCTATCTGTCACAACAATAATACCTCTTTGTCAAGGGCAGGTAAGAACAGACAAGTAACAAATGAATTTAAATCCCTGATGTTTGTCCATTACCATCTGCTTATTTTTATATGATGAACAAGAAAAACATATAATTTAAAATGAAATTTCAATAGAACTTTTATACATTTTAATTAAGACAATTTTTTTCTAATCTTTTCATGCTTCCTTTAGATCCCTTTTCCATATCTTCTCTCTCTCCAGCATTTTTCATCTTCTCTAGCTACCTCCATTTTCTTTTAAGTGACAATGCTAAAGAGATTCAACCTTTAGTAGTTCAAGAAAGACACCACCTCTGGCATCTTCCTTGCTTTATCCTGTCAAAATGTTCCCCTGAAGTCTCCATCCAGTTTTAAAGGACTGGTACAGTCTGTCACATATCTTTTACTCTAATTTGTCATTTCTTCTAGTTTTTTTCCATTTCTCTTGCTGTCAGTACTTTAATTATATGTGTACTTTACTGACCTCTTCATGAGAAATTATATATATGCATATTTTTCCTGCATTCAGTCTAGATCCATCTCTCTCACATGACCTAATATAAGGTTTATCCTTGGAATCCAGGTAGGAAGAAGTGTCTTGACTATGCTTGTCCTCCCATCTGACACCATTAGTTTTACTGGATAGGCACACGTCAGTCACAGGGTGGGATATCAAGGAAGGAGGCTGTGGGATGAATAGTTATTTTAGCAGGCCAGGTTCTCCCTCTGTGGCACTGTTCAAGACAAACCATGTGGAAGGGAACACATGTCATCAATCAGTGCAACACAGTTGAGGAGCTAAAGACATCAACATTCTTCACAATGTCAACTGAATCTAGTAAGGACTATAAGGAATCAATTTTTTTACTGATGAATGGAATATGTTTATGTTTATGCTGTAAAAGAAAGGGTAAGTGGAGATGGAAAAGAAAGGGAGTGTGAAAGGTACAAAATGAAGGGAGAATTCAACCATATTAGAAGAGTTGAAAGATGGGAGTTCAAATATACATGGGTGGCAAAGGATAATGAACTAAAAGGTAGGGAATAAAAGGCCAGGGAAAGGAGTGGAGTGAGATTATATCAGAGTTTTGATTGTCTTTTTTTGTTATACTTCATTAAAGAGCCAGTGAGATCCTGTGAGGTGAGAAAAGCTTGATTTGAAAGTCAGATCTGTCATTTAGTTTGTCAGTCATATAAGAATCAATTTCAAATAGAATGGCTAAAAAGTATTTCTTAAAACCAAAGGAGGCAATGATTTGGGCTGTGATGTGATTGGATTACTAAAAGATATTGTGGACGACTCATGGTTAGTGCTTAGGAGGTTAAATAAAATTTTCTTCTTTTACATGGTTTTCTCAGGCAATGCTGAATATGATATACAGAAAACTGGAACCTGCATTTCCCAAAGGTCATCATGCAGTGAGGTCTTAAGTAACCACCATTTAAATGAGAACATGTACTAGAAGTGGCTTCTTTCACTTAATCATCTTAATAGAGGATATACCAATTTTGTAGATGTCATAATTTTTTAGAATGTTTCTTCTTCATTAAACTCAGTTCACTTTCTCATTTTCTTAAGTGAAAGATGAATTTAATTTTTCACTTTAATTAGGCACTGGAATGATGTCATGTTTAATTAGTGCAGACTCCCACAGAGATGCGATTGTACACACAGTGTTTTAAACACTTACTAATGTTCTATGATATGTTTGAAATTCTTTTGTTAAAACTGGGGTACAAACACTCACATTTGATTGCAATATTTTCAGAAATGGGAGACTTAACCATGAGCATTGGTTACTTCATCTTGTCCTACTAATAATAAAAGTTCTTTGTAAACAAGGCAAAACCTCCATATAGTTCAATCATCCCTTTACTAGGAATATTTTAAGCTATTTTATTACTTTCATGGTACCCATTCCTTGGAATCAAGCAGAGGATCTGAGATCTATTTTTGTAAAAAGTACAAGTTGCTATTTTCAGGTGAGTGGTAACTGGTGAAAAAGCAGGCAAAGAGAACATGGAGTTCTTCATAGGATGAGGGATGCGAGAGTGAAATCTGGACAAGAGTTGTTGTTTTGTCTCTTTCCTTGCTAGTGCCAGAAAGATGTGCTATAGGATGTCAGGGCATTTATATAATATAAGCTGGACTGCTTAAGAGAATAAAGTGGAAATTTTCTGAATTTTTTCATGTTGTTATTATTTCACACAGGGCTGCATAGAAGGGAGTGTGCTCATTTGAGTCAATTTGCTCATTGTTTCATTTTCCATATAAAACTTATGTTAGAAACCTTTTGGTTTCAACTGGGGTAGAGCTAATTTTCTTCCTAACAGCTGATACAGGGTGCTGGTTTTGGTTTAGGATGAGAATAATGCTGATAACACACCAACATTTTAGTTGTTGCTAAGTGGCACTTACCTTATGACAAGGACTTCTCAGCTTCCCAAGCTCTGCTAGTGAGCAGGTGCACAAGAAGCTAGGAGAAACACAGCCAGTGCATCTGACCTGAACTATGACTACCACCATTATTACTATTATTATTATTATTATTATTATTATTATTATTATTATTATTATTATTATTATTATTATTATTATTATTACTACTTTATTTTTTCCCTGTTTTTCTTATCTCAACCTACAGGTTTTGCATTTTTCCCATGTCACTGCTTGGGGTTGGGAGGACTGTGTGAGCAAGTGGCTGTATGAAACTTAGTTGCTAGCGGGGGTTAAATCATGACAATTTTGTATTCAGACATTAAATTTTATGACCAGAAACCCCGTAAAATCAGCTGTCTTATGTAGTCTAAGCTTGTACTTAAAAGGGAAAATACTTGGCTCCTTTCACCTTGTTACCCTCTACATCTGTAGATTTTGGATCAAGCACTCTGCTGAGAAATGAATAATACTTGCTTTGCTGAAGTGGTTGAGGTTCTCTCTCCAAGCATATCAGCTCTCTTTTTGAAAAAAAATAAGCAGTGACAAGACAGCACTGCCAAGCTGAAAAGGGTTATGGAGGACTAGTGTCAGGTCTGCTGTTCACCTCCAGAAGGAGTCTAGGATGGTACTGATTTTATGTTGGAAAAGTTCCAGGAAAGAGTTGCTGCAGGCCTTCATGCTCCTGTCCATAACTAGTTGTTTGCTACCAGAAAAAAAGTGAACTTTCACATGCCTTGCTCCAAGAGACCCTTTTTCAGAGCTCCATTATCATTATATCTGAGGGTCTGAAAATAAAAAAGTATCCTTTGTTGTTTTTTCACTTACAAAAAGAATCAGCTATGAAGTCGCATCTTTGGAAAATTAACTGAGCACATGAACTAGTTGCTACAGAAACCCCTCTGGAATAAAATGAAAAGCAAGCAGAGGGAGCACTGATGAGTACTAATTTACAGAAGAATATTAAGTTTCATTAATTTGAGGCAATTGATACCACCTCCCTCTTTTATTTATTTGCAAAATGTTTGAAAAGAGGTACCTCTTACTTTGCCCCCCGGACAAATATACATACACAATCACTACTTTGCAGGTATGGTGCATTAGTCACATTAGCCTGGCTAATAAAATAAGGGTTATTATTGTACTGAGCCCTAACTGCAACAGACATAAGCAGTGTGGTCACTCTCTCCAATAGTGTTACTCAGTGTTGTAGTCCCTCAGAAGCCACAAAACAGTGTGCAATGTTTTAACCTTGACTGACTGCCAGGTGCCCACCCAGCTGCTCTCTCACTCCTCCTCCTCAGCAGGACAAGTATAGAAAACAAGACGAAAAGCTCGTGGGTAAAGACAAGGACAGAAAGATTGTTTGCCAATGACCATCACTGGTGAAAGAGATTTGCCTTGGGATTATTAAGAGTATGATATTGAGAAACAAAAACAAAATTAAAAGCACCTCCTACTCTTTTTCGCCTTCTTCACAGGCTTGTCTCTCCTGATTCTTTGCCATCTCTCCCCAGCAGCAAGTCAGAGGGATTGGGAATGATGATGCCAGTCTATAACACTTTGCCATTCCTTCCTTATCACATTGTTATGCCAGTCCAATGAGGGGGCCCTCCCGTGGGAGTCCTTCACAAACTGTTCCAGCATGGGCCCCTTCTGCTGGCTGAAGTTCTTCAAGAGCTGCTCCAATGTGGTTCTTCCCATGGGGTGCTATGTGACATTCTTCATGAATATAATATCTCTCATCTTTTGGAGATAGAACGCCAGCATAGTTGGGGGATTTTTAGACATACGTGCCAGAATGCAGTTTTTATTACTTAAGAACCTCATGAAAATGCAGCTGATTGACAATTGACTGCTTCTTTCCATATTAATTATTAAACTTCAGGAAATTATGAATGAGAGCATGGAGATTTGTTTCTCTGCAAGTAATAGAGTGTGTGCACAACACCAAAAATCACACTAAAATATTTCCCTAATAATGTCAAGAACTAGCCATGGGCATTCTGCCTTCAGGAAGCAATTAAGATTTTTTTTCCAGAGGGGATATCTGTTAAAACTGCTTTTCAAAACAAGTTAATCAGAGCGGGTAGGAATTAGTTTTTTACCTCACCTTCAGATGCCTAGGGACATTTTTCACCTAGTGTGAAATGTGCAGAGGCTTCTCTACAAAAAGGCTAATATGAAAATTTTAAAAATATTGTGTCCATTTGAAGTGTATAAAGACATTTAAGAAGGCGCTTGCATGTGAGGGAAGGAATGACCTTCCCCAAGATTGTGTCCTGATATAAAACAAACAAACAAACAAAAATAACATTTTTTTATAAATACCTCAGCAGTAGAGAAGATATTTGAAAATGTTTGTGGGGAGGAGGAAGGTCAAAGCCAGTATGTGTCTGGTGTCACCAGGGAACAATGGTATCAGCAGGTCATACATATAATGAGCTAAATAGTGCTACATGATATGCATTAACTCTGAGCCCTTGGGGCAGGAGTTTAGAAAATATTAGACTTCTATCAAACCACAGTATTTGCTGTTTGGTGCATTCTCCTCTCCTTTCTTCTCTTGCTATGAGGTATTGGTAGGTCCAAGGTTACCATTTCCTAGTCATGGAGTTATATGTATGCACAGTAACTTGGGAGGTGAAGGGTAAACAGGGAAAGAATTTATTTATCTAGTAAGCTGATAGGTGATGAGAACTCTTAGGCATTCAAGGAGAAAATTTTTATTTGCCTGAACTATATGTATAAAAGGAGGTGAAATCACAGGCAAAGCAGAGAGGCACTGGAAGTCCTCTGTAGTTTTGTGATTAAATATCTGATGGAGAGATTACCATGAGATCAGTAGCTATTTCACATTACTGAGCATGAGGCCACACCTGCGTTTCATACATTTTAAGACATTATTTGTCTCTGACCTACTTGGAAAGACAGAAAGAAAAAAAAAGTTTAATTGTCACCTGTCTAGTAATAACATAAAAATTGTAAGGTTTTAGGATACCTCTTTACAATTACAAATGAACCTAAAGGAGTTCAGTTCAGGACTAAACTTCTAAGTGATACTGCCTGGCTACTACTACCCACTTAGAGATATCACAGAATGTGTGAGTCCAATCCAGATAAATAAGTAAACTTATGACAAATGTTTAATTGCAGTTGAAAACAAACATTCATTTTAAAAAGTCACAGTTTTCTTCAGCCAGGCTCTACTCTGCTCTTTACTGGGTAGTGTTTACAGCTGCCTTTTCTCCATCACTCTTGACCCTTTCAAAGTACAACTTGCTTAGATGAGCAGGCTCTAGAAAGCTGCTATTCAGTATATGGTCTGAGGGTTGTAGCAAAATATGTCGAAGTAGAACTCTGCACTATGCACTAAATCAGCTAACCATACCATCTACACAGTCTGTCCCAAGAGACCTCAGATATGAGCTTTGGAAGTAATTCAAGATTAAAGCAAGAATATATTTGACATAGGAATTCATTAGTGGTATCTAGGAAGGTAGTAGATAGGACAGGTCCTGAAAATTGGTTCCTGTATGTTGGCAGCAGTGGAGAGCTTCAGGGAAGAAGAGGAATCACCTTGTGTCAGAGAGGCAGCCTTCCTAAGCTCCTGGCCTACGGATTGCACACCACAGAATTTGTAACCGATCTACACAATAAAATTCCAGCTCATTGGGGTGGATCTGCAGAGTCCAGTTGTCATACATGATCATTCATCAGGTTTTACATTAACTCTACTCAAGTCCTTGGTTATTTGTGGCACTCCTGACATGTATTACAGTTTAATATCACCCAGTCAAAGACTGCTCTGAGATGTGAGCCAAGTGAGTAAAATGGGGAGAGTCGAGAGCATCACTTTTAAGGCACACTTCTGATTCAAGGTAAACTGCTAATGTACATACACACAATAGAGATATTAAGTGCATGGATCATGGTCTTACTGTACTAAAAGCTTCTTCTGAACTTATCTTTCCTATTCAATGCAGACATACCAGAAAAGATGGCCTGACAACTGACACCATTAGTCAGAATATTTAAATGTTAGTTATCACAAAAGTGAGTTTTCAACAGAAAGTGAAGAAAACTTTTTCCTGGAGATCTGGAGTTTTAATCAGGTTAAAATGCAATGACTGTAAGGAGGGTCTCCAGTGTGACTTTCTGGAGTTTTGTACATTTTAAGGTCAGAAAGAGACAACTTTATTTCCTCTGTAACATGAGCCTTAAATTTCAGAGAGGGATCCTTGCACGGAGGATATACAGTTCATGCTGCAAATATTCTTTTCTTATTTTCAGAACTTGCAGTGAAAGGCAAGATATTACTCTATGCCTGCCATTGATTACTCTCACTACCAAATGCATGTCTTGCCTGCAAGGTCCAAAGTTTTTATTCACAACAAAAACATGGGAATTAGTAAAATTCAAGTATTCCTTGGGTAAATTTTTGGTGTAATAATTGTAGAGGCTTTAAAGAATATTATTTTGCCCACATTTTTATATTCATTGCACGTACTAATATAGATAAAAGCAACTGTTTGTTTTATTAAATGCTATGTTGAGTTTCCTTGAATTTGAAATGAGATTCCAGGACAGAAGAGCATTACCTCACTATGTATTTTTCTCAAATATACATGTAAGACAGGTACCAGGAAAGTCACTTCAGGGACTATCTCTCCACCTGATGAATGGTGAAGATTCCAAGCTGTTGATATTGAATACACTGTTAAAGAGTTCAGAAGCAGAAATGCCTGGAAAATTTATTTTCTTTTATGGTGAAACTCTAGTGGCAATACGAAGTTTGCTTCAATTCAAGGGTCTGATTCACCATTCTATGGGTTGCACAAGGACCTTTCTGAGTAGTTTCAAAAGGCACTGGAGTGGGTCCTGGAAAAACAGCCTTGCAGGTAAGTGTAGGGACACTCTATAGCCATTGTATCTTCCAGCAATTGCTGCAAAATAAAATAAATATACATACCCTGCTGATAGAGGCAGAACACAGTCAGTATTTCTCCTGAAATATCCATTTCAGGAAATCTACAGAGCTTTCAGATAATGGTTTAATATAAAATAACATTGAATTCACCCTTCCAGCTATAGATCACATTGACTGTTCCTGGATAGGCATGAATACGCTTCCTGAGCAAGAGTCTTTTTGATTATTGTCCAGAGATCTCAAGGATATTCATTTCTTTTTTTGACCTACAGCTCTTCCATGTCTAAGCACCTCATGCAGTCAGGTTGATTTGAATGCTGAAATTCCTGCAGTCTGGATGCACAAATGGCCACATTATTGAAACTGTTTGACCCGAATATCTATTTTAGGAAAATCTCCACTATATCTAATTGCTGGTTTTATCTGTCTTCCTTCTCATCTTCTAGTTGCAAATGCTTTGTTCAGTGATGCTTTGCATATTTTATTTCACGCTTGCAGTATCTCATATTTATGTTAATATATGTCTGCACAAACAATTTAGTGGTACAAGAAAAATAGATATACAGCATAAAGATTAGCTTCTAGTTAGACTTCCTAAAATATTCTGATACAATATGTTCTGTATTGCTATCTGGAGACATAGGAAAAGGTTTACTTGAAATGTTGTTTGATTGTCACTCAACTAACCATCCTTTCAAATTGAAATTATTGTCAGGGTGCTTTCTTACACCGCCATTGCTGAAAATAGAAGTTTTTGCCTCAGATTCGATTTGTTACTGTGGGTCTAAACTGGATATCTTTAGGATGTAAAATTTCACCCTGAAAAGAGACAGATTGTGGTCCTGCTAAGTGAGTTTCATGGCAGGCATGCCATAAAAAATAAAAATTAATAAAGCAGAAATTACTAGGAATTTGGTGATTTATTTTTGCTATCTTTTATTTTTTTCCCAATTGGATTATTTTTTCCTTTATTTTGACTGTTATCTTTATGGCTGTGGATTTATCAAATGGATAGATAGACCTTATGTAACTGCCAGGAATGGCAATTATATAGGCATTTGCATTGGAGACTTCCCCTGTGGACCTGCTTTTATAGCAGCAGCTGATCTGAGCAGATGGAAATTAGAAGCCAGAGGATACACTGAAAATCACACCGTGAGGAAACTCTGAAAGAGATGTAACCTGTCTGTTGGACTGTAAAATTGACTGAGGATGGCATGTGGCAGTCTG
Organism: Sturnus vulgaris; assembly: GCF_052056855.1. NCBI lineage: Eukaryota > Metazoa > Chordata > Aves > Passeriformes > Sturnidae > Sturnus > Sturnus vulgaris. Next base: position 65,615,427 of record NC_142245.1, on the reverse strand, counting down.
TCCTCAGCTGCCTAATTTATCCAGTCTGATTGACAATGCCATTAGATTGAGTAGATGTCCTTCATAACCGTGTACTATTATAACAATTTTGGAGATGGAAGTAGCACAGAAGAAAGAAACATTCCAGCAACAGCAAAAGCTGCTGAGCTTCTCTTAGTTCCAAGGTGATGAGATCATATGGCAGAATATCCATGTAGTTCAATCATTCAAAGAGTATTTGTATGTGGTTACACTGCTTTTGGGTGTGTGTATCAATTTTTATCCTGAAAGTCAAATAGGTAACTTTTTTTAGTTAATGCTTTTTAATATTGTATCTGATGTGGTTGCTGTTGTCCTTCAGTCCTGTGTACAGATAGAAGAAAACTTGACTGGTGCTTATACAAAGAAAGTGCTGTCACTGTGCTTAATTTTTCAAAACGTTGGAGAATTCACAAAGATTCGCACGTTCCATTTTTATACTCCATGCAGCTTCTATTATGCAAATAAAGCTGTAGTTTTCAAATACACTAATCATAAATTTTATCCAGATGAGCTCAGTATAAAAGTAAAAATAGCTGATCTCTTTCTTTGATGAACACTCTGAGTTGCTCTTCAAAAGTAATTTGTAGGTGAAAGAGAAAGAATCTGGTGCTCACATAAGCAGGAGCAGCATAGAGTTTTTTCTTTCTTGTCATGAAAGATGAAAATAGTTATTGCCAGCGGTGGTTCAACTCTGTAGCTGTTTGTAGGAGCTGGGAAGAAGTATCAAATCAGCATGCAATATCTGCATACTGAAAAGTGCACTGTACACTCATATATTTATGTATCCTAGAACTTTTTGGCAATTTTAGAAGGGTGTGAGATTAAATAATCCAGTGTCAAAACCAGATTTCAAAAAGAAATAAGTATGTTGCACTTCTATTTTGCTTTTATTTGATAAGAATATTTTGATTTTCAGCAATTTGTCCCAAGATCTGATTTAAACCTTTCAATTGAACCCATTCCCCTTTGTCTTGTCACTACATGCTCTTGTAGGTAGTCTTGCCTCATTATTCCTGGTCTTTTCCTGTTCTTTTTCTGCATTGTGTATGATTTAGCTATTTTTGTATTTCCTTTTTCTTTTCAGTTTCCTTTATTTCAAAATTCAGATACAAGAGAAAGTATGTCACCAATGATATGATGTGATCTCCCACCCTAAGATATGTGTGAAGGATCATGCCAAATTAATAGAAGAGAATTTGTAAGATAATATAATTTTAAGACTTTTCTACCACTATGATCTGTCACATTTCCACATCAAGGTCACGTTGTTCATTCACCTCTGACGAAGTCTGTGGCTAAGATATTTATTTACTACCATGTTTCTTGACTACTGGAGTAAAAATACTGTAGTCACATTTACTTTTGAGATTAATAGTTCCATTTTTCTTTCTATACAGAGATTGTGGTGTTTATTTAGTTTTATATGACAAGTGCCCATCTAAATGAGGAAAATGCTTCTAAAAAATACTTAAAATCAATATATTAAAAAAAAGGAAAAGAAAAAAGAAACTGCAAAAACACATCATTTCAGGTCTGTTTCTTTCAAAAGGCATTTTGACTTTAACTCACATTATGTTTCCCATGAGGCTGAGAATGAAGTGAGTGACTCAGAGCATGTCAATGAGATAACTAAAACTTTAATCTAGATTTCACCTACTTGAATATTGCCATTAACAGTTATGTCATTGTTACTTAGCGGTTACGTTTGCTAATGGGTTAAGCTAACTTTATAAATCAGACTTTAATATCTATAAATATCTGTTCAAAACGGTTTTCTTCAATCCTGACAGGAATGCTCATGGTGTGTCAGAGAGGTTAGAAGGAACACGTGTAAGCACAGTCAGGATGTTTTAGTTCAGTAATTGTGTATATCAAGAGCACTGAAAACGCACATGACAGCTCATTTTGTGATGAAGACTGAAAAGACCTGTGGGGGACATCTGCAAGGACTTACCTGCAAAGAAACCTTTACCATTGCAGCAGGTGTAGGAATTGGTACTACTCAAAATTCCATGATCTGAAATTATTTGCCTAATTTCAGTTCTGAACAGAGCTGTAACATCAGTGCTATTAGTATTCCCATGTCTATGTAATGGAGAAATGAATTACTTTTTTATTCTTAAATCAAAATAATTTCAGCTCATATACTGGCAGATCTGTACAATTGTCTCCATGGGAGCTTACCCAGTGCTGAAAGTGTTCCAGGTAGCTGATGAATACTAGTGAGATGTTCCAATTTTCTGGAAATTAGTTGTTCTTTGTTCTGTTTGTCTCATAATCTGTTCAAATACAAATAAAAGTCTTCCAGAGAAGTAAAAATACTAAAATATTTTAGACAAAATAATTGTGTTCAAATGTGAAAATCTTTCCTTTCCTCTTTTTATTTTTTCAAGGAATGCTATCAATGAGAAATATGAGCCTTTGCCATAAAGGGTCATGAAAAATCCTCCAGGAAACTATCAATAAGTTCTGCAGTTTTTAAGGGGAGGCACTGTGGACTTGAATGGGCTGGAAGCTGAACTTGGTGTATGACTACCTCCTGCTCTGGGAATCTTTTATTGGACTGTGCCACTTGCACGGGCAGGCAATTGCTCTTTTACTCTACTGATGGCAATCACGGCTAGTAAAAGATTAAAAGGTTGTCTAATCTTCACACTCCTGCCAGTGGTAATCAACAAAGTCCCGAAAGGTGATGCAGGGTGTATGAGCTGAATAGGGAATGGTGTGCACTTTTCAGTGCTAATAGTGGCAAGCACAGGAAAAAGGCCCTTCACTTTGAGGGATATTAAACCGTGAGCTGCTGAAGGGTGCAGGGGTGCTGGTCCCTCTGACTGCTGGTGGAATTGCTGAGGCTGCCCAAGCAGGAGCTGTCTTTGCCTTCAGGCAGCTGCAAACCTGCTGGGGGCTGTGGACAGGCAGCTCGGAGCACTGGGAGGGCAGAGGCAGCTGCAGCAGCCACAGAGGCAGTTTCTACCTGAGCTGATTTTAAACCACACTGGGCTCAGGGGCTTTACTACACCCTTGCCATTTGACTGAATGTGCTGTTGTCTCTCAGTGAGCTCCTGAGCCCTGTGATGCAATGCTCTGCCTGCTGAGCTGGCACATCTCCCTGTGTCAGTCCCCACGTGTGCAGCTCTGCAGTGACCATGGTGCACTGATAGCTCTCCTACCTCACTGCCCAGCTGTGGCTGTGTCCTTTGGCACGGCTACCTCAGCCCCGGGCAGATGCCTAGCTGCTTTTATTGCTGAAAGGGACAATGGAGTATTGGAGTAGGAGCATGAGATGGCTTTGTATGACTGCAGTCAAGGCTCTAGACTAATTCTGCAGGAGCTAACAAAAAGTAAATGTTTCCATCTGATTTACTACCAAATGATGGTAATAAAACATTTGCTTGCAACCCCTGGCTCTATAAGCTTTTATCAACCCTGAAGCTGTGTAGACCTTGCAATGTATTTGTCCACTTAGCAGCAGTAGCTGATAGAGGTGTTTGCTTCCAGCATGGGAGCAAAGGTTGTTGATGATTTTTCTGTGACATTCTCATATTAATCTCTACAGGATACATGGTGGAAGTTGGCTTCAAAACTACAGTATAATTCAAAGTATATTTCCAGGGCAGAAGAAGTGCCAGTCTGCCAAGAAAATGGTGGGGTGTATGCAGCAGAATAGACCTTCTGAACAAGGTAGCAAAACCCAGAAAATTAAAATTAAACTATCAAATTCCCATTACCCACCAAACATTCCTTGTTAGACAGACTTTCTACTATTTCATTGTTTTTCATGAAAGTGTTTTATCTTGTATTCTTTATTGCTAAGAGTGCCTTTTGAAATAAATGGGTTCAGGCACTCTTTGTCTCCCTACCTCATGAGAAACAGTATTTACTGATGTGCATGACCTTGTCAGAATTTATGGTGCTGGCACAGGCAGCTGGGCTGTAACCGTAATTCTCTCCAGAGAAGGCAGAGGAGTTCAAGTGTTTGGGATGACAGATAGGGCCGTGGTGACTTTTCCTTCAGGAATAAGGAGTGGCAGCATTGTCTCCTCTACTCAGTGCAAACACTTTTGGTTTAGGTTAAAGATGATGTCACTCCCTATTGCCAGTGTTTTGTTCCCTGAATTATTGCTATACTTATGTGACTGTATCTTAAGCCATTGCTAAAATGTGATCTTATTCTTCTCTTGGACAGCTGCCTATGCTATGTTCTGAGGATTAGAGCTTGCTGGAAGCCTTACAACAATTTCTTACTCTATGAAACGTCTTGGTTTGTCAGAAAGCAATATGCTCTGTAGCAATGTTCTTTTCTGTACCTGAGAGTTTCCTACCGAGTTCCCAGTTCATCTAAGAAAATATGGAAAGAGCTGTTCTTGAAGCTATTTTCTGTTTATGTGGCATAGAGTTTCAAAGTCTTCTTCTGCCCTCTGTTTTTCTACAAAGGACTCAGATCTTCAAAAGATGGGGTAGCCAAGTAATAATTTTTTATAAAAAATTAAAGAAAATGAAGTTGTAATTCCTCAAAATGACAATAAAATTTCTCAGTTGTATTACTGTAGGAGTACTCATTTCCACCAAAAAGCTGATTTAGTAACCAAAACAGAACTCTTGTGTGTGATGAACATGCCAAGTTTTTTACCAGTTGCACCATGGTAGCTGTTTCCTCTGCATTCCCAAGGAACAATTCTCTATGGAGATCTTCTTTCAGGACCCAGATTTTGAGACTGAGTTAAGACCTGGGTTTACCATTACTCTGCTATGGAAGTAATATGGAAGGCGTATAAACTGTTCCCTCGAGGACCATCTGTTTTATAGCAATGCATTTTCCTAGATGCTGTGGTGGGCTGGAGTGTTTCTGACAGTGCCAGTGAAGAAATGGAAGCACATGGTGGAGTCTTAGCAGATCCAAAACCCTCTGTGATAATATCACGTTGCCTTCACTCCACATGCAGCCCATTTCTAGTCTTAAACACATTAGTTGTCCTATCCCTTCCCAATCCAGCAGAGCAGTTAAGCATATGCTTAAGTCAAATTGCTGCCAGTCTGATTTAAGTAGCACTTAAACCAGGCACATTCTTAAATGCTTATGTGGCTGTGGAGGGATTGAAACATGTGCTTAACGTTCAGTGCATGCTAGTATGCTTTATTGGATGGGAACTCTAAAAATGGAAAGGGATGAAAGCTATTTTATTTCATTGTACTAGTGTTCCTTCAAATATGCTGATGGCTGTTAGAATAGAATATCTTAGTTCAGACTGAGTTTAATAGGATTGTTCCAACCTATCAACTTTTTCAAGTTAACAAATATTTAAAAGTAGGAAATTCCATTGCTGGGGTGAATTTTGGAGGGTGTGGTAAACCATAGTCACTGTAGATGAAAGAATAGAATAAAAAGTCATTTCAAAACAGTATGATTTTTAAGAAAATTTTATCTTGGACAGTCAGCAAGGCCTGAATAATATGATTTAAAGACATAACATAAAAAATTCACTTGTACCTTCAGCAGTAAATGAAGACTATGATTTTCATCACAAAAATATGAAAGAATGAAACTTCAGTCCTGTTTTGACTGGAAAAGTTCAATAATACTGAATCAGCCATTTCCATATACCTTTTCATAACAAAAAATCATAGAACCAAAGAATGGCTTGGTTTGGTTTGGTTTGGTTTGGTTTGGTTTGGTTTGGAAAAGACCCTAAAGATCACCTAGTTCCAGCCTCTCTCGTGTGAGCAGGGACACCTTTCACAAGCTTCTCAGAGTTCCATCCAACTTGGCCTTTAACACTTCCAGAGATGGAGAATCCACAACTTCTCTGGGCAACCTGTTCCTGTGCTTCACCACCCTCAAAGGAAAGAACTTCTTCCTAACATCTAATCTAAAACTACTCTTTCAGACCTGGGCACCCAGCACACACACAAAAATGTATTATTTATTTGTATATTATATAGTTATATATTATGTATATTATATATATATATAAAATATAATAAAGATATAACAGTTTGTTTATATATTAAATAATATAATAATATAATATAATTATATAATATAATATTACAATAAATATATGTATAATCTTTGTATTATCTAATAAAAAAACTATATTACTCACTTTGGAATCTCTGATTATATCTTCTCAAAATGTATTCAAGAATTGTTACTTAAAAAGTTAAATTTTAAATGCTTCTCATCATTACCTAAAAAGTTATGCATATATATATTCTTTTTTCTTTTTTCTAAAAGCTCTCGTCAGCTATTGTGGTCCTCCTAGAATTAGTTGTTTTTCTTTAAGTCTTTAGCTCAGGATTATAGTTAAGCTTAGTAAATAAGATAAAAAAAATAATTCCCAGACCTTGACTTTTTAACAATGCTTTCTTGTAAAGGATAAAAGGACTACTGAATAAATTCAGCTTCAGAGAAGTGGGAGTCTGACAGATTTAAACAAACTTAGTGGGAGCAGTTGGCATGCTGAGTGCTAGAGCCCTCATCCGGAGGAAAGAAAGTCTGGCCTAAGAGAAATGTAATGAATTTCAGCAGAGAGAAATGCAAAATGAGAGCAACATTGCCATGTAGCAGTGCTGCTCAGGAAACAGCTGAAGACCACTCTTGTGCAAAGGACCTGGATGGATAATGGGTGCCAAATTCAAAATGAAGCAGCAGGGAGCATTTCTGTGGTCAAAACAAGTTTCGTGTCATTTATTATCTGGGAAAAAAACCAACTATATACATGCAGTCACTTGTGGACATTTTTACTTAAGAATCTGCTGAAGTTCTACACAACACTGAGTATGTGAAATTAGCACTTCTGTTCAGAACAGTAAGTATTATTAAGTAAGAGTTAATTGAACAGGTTTATATGTCACAAAAATTCACAGTTTTTTCATACAATGGAGGTATTCGATTACTGTATGTAGAATCAGATCTGATGCCACTCAACATTTTCATCGATGATCTAGAAGAATCATGAAGTCAAAATGAATTTTCAAGACGGCACTGACATTACTACATTGGCAAATGAGCAGTGTGGAAGGGTCATATATTCCTCTTGACCACTTGCTAGTTTAGGTCTTTTTTAATATTAAAATTCTTGCCGCAGTTTAAAGCAAATATACATATCTAGAAAAAAATCTATTAATTCCACAACTTAAAAAATTGATGTTTTGTCTCAGTATCAGTGACTTTGAAAAGGAGAATAGTTTAAAAATAGGTTTTAACAAAGCATGAACCTTGAATATGTTATTAGGGAAACACAAGTAAGATACAAATTACTATAACAAAGTGGACGTGGGTGTCAATATAAGGTTAGGGAGTGGCGAAAAAATGCAGCAACACATCCAGAAAGCAGAAGAAGAGATTTATTGCAGGAGTAGGCACATTTTTATAGACTGGTTCGCTGAACCAAGGATAGAACAAACTCATTGGTCCAAGGAAGGCAACACCTCTTGTAAACATGCTCTTACCAAAGCATCACATTCCTCACACACTCCTCCTGCCCACAACACCAGGTGCTAAACTTTGTTATTAATTCTTTCCCTTATGTTTTCCTTTGAGTAGCTTGGGAAAGCTCAAACTGCTGTTTTCCTTGGCTCTCACCAGTTTCCACAGGTGGGAGTCCAAGTTGATTTCATTCAGTATGAAAAACTATGAAGTTATTAGAAATTACTTTATAAAATATAAAATATAAAAAACAGAGTTTTCAAAGGGAAAGTAAATACTACATTTATGGAATTTATTAAAGAATTGGAGAACACTTCCATGAAATAATTTAATACTTAAAAAATTTAAAACTTAAAGTTTAAATTTAAATACTTCCTTAAGATACTCATCTTTTGATTACTGTTGTTAAGTACCAAAGTGAAGACAGATATAAATACAATAAAAAAGGTGTTGGTTTTGAGCAGCATCTCCACCCAGAAATTGCCCTGCTTATGTAAAAATTGCATTGCAGTGGAAAGATAATAGAAGATTGACAATGCTGTTTCCAAATACAGTTGAGTGACATGAAGCTGAGGTATATAAAACCCCATATATCATTTTAGTTGTTCTTTAGCCTTACATGTTGGAAAAGTAGAACATCTATGATTAAATAATATAGGCCTGTGATAGACTTTGGGACACTCTGCAGAATATGCTTAAGATCCTGCCCTGCTGGTGGCAAGATCAAAGCAGAGTAGTAACCTGTGCTTGAGTAAATCCCTGATATACAGGCAAAACCAGCAGGTTCAGTGATCCTCCAGCATGGACTGAGATCCACAGTGTCTGCATTCCCTTTTGTGTACCTCTGTCCAGGTGCTGCTTTGGGAATCCCTCAATCCCCAAAGGTAACAAAAATAAAATTACCCTTCATTCATGGCTTTTGTGGCTGTTCCAGCAGCCTGCTTGTGCAAGCTCACATAATTGCCTCTCCAAAATGTGCTTTTTCTATGCCCTGAATATAATAGAGAAAGTGCTTTACAACTTTTCAGCTTTTCAGCTCTGCTAGATTCTCCTCTCTAGCTATTTTCTCATCAGGAAAGGATTCTTTAGTCTAGGGGAGAAAAAAAACAGAAGCAATGAAACTGGAGCCAGACAGATTCAAAAGGTTGAAAAAAACCCCATTTTTAACAGCTAGATGGACTAGATCAATGGTAAAAGAAAAAAAAAAAGTGAAGAGACGTCATAGGGTCCCATTTCTCAATCCTCCATTCAAGGTGTATGTCAAAACCTGTGCCTTAGTCAATGGCATCTAATTCTTTATTAAGCACCACTAAGTGAGCTACAGAAGGGTGACTTGGTGAGAATAATTTATGACATTCAGAGATTAAGAATAAATTATTTTCTATAATAATATTTTATTTATAATATGGTCATTATTTTATATTCAGAGTGAGCATTGAACTGTATAAACCTATTATTTCAACTGCTATTTTCTGCCTGCTAGTGTCCCACCATGTCTCTACAACTGAGATAACTTTCAATGTCCTACTGATCAATCACCAAAGTAGTGTTCCTCAAGCACTCTTATAAATAGTAGAAAGGTCTTCTAGGTGTGTTTTTCATCACAGGACTCCAAATTTCCACTGAACAGAAAATATCAATATTTGTGTACAGTAATAATAATCTAAAAACTAACCATACACAATCCTCTTCTTATTAAGAAGCTGAAACATAATTTCCCCATAATTATATCTTTCGGTAGCAATAAGAATGAAAAATACATCAAAATAAATAGTCTCAAAAAAAAAATCCAAACCCAAACCAAAAACATATTGTGTCGTAGCACTTAAAATTCATGTTCTAAGTACTTTTACCAGCTTTTGCATTTCCAGTTGCACCAACCCTTTTATGTCATAGTCTTTTCCATAAGTACATGGGTTCACATTTCCTTGGGGGATTGATGGCCTTGGTATGTTCAGTACCAAAGTGTCTCTAGCTTAGAGAGAATCCTTGCCAATATTTTGTGAGCTCACCCCTTTTTTTAGTCTTCAAATTTCAAAGGACTTGATTAGCTCACACTTGTCATATCTTCACACCAATCTGACTGATTCATTTTCTGATACTAGACAAGCATGTTTTTAGATCAAGTATGCTGATTATGAAATATAATGTATATGTAACTAAAATTTCCATTGAGCTCTAAAAACAATTGCAAAAGAAATCCATAAAATCATTACTGGAAAGAAAGTTTTTTACTTTTTAAGTTCATAGAGAAATTACAAATGAGAATTCCACAAGACTAATCTCTTGTGTGTAGTACCTCAACAGAGACTGAAACTGAAATTGCAGTCACATTTTGTGATTTGATATATCAGGAAATGTCTTCAGTACTTTCCTTTCTAATGTTGAATTTCATAGAAATCTTTCAAAGCTAGATCTCACTGGTCCTAGTCTGGGCTATGGACATCTGTAATGGAAAACATTTTGACTCTTTTTGTTCCAAAATATTGAAAATTCATTTGGACTCATATCATAAAAATACCCTGAGTGATGAAAATTCTTTTATTTTAGTTGCTATTTAAGACCGTGTGAAATATGTACTGTGTAGTAGCAGTGCATTTTTCAGTATTGACTCTGAAATCTCATATTTGAGGACATTCTAAATTTGCACATCTGAACCTATAATTCTTCCATGGGTAAAATAAAATCCTGGATAGTGCTTTGTCAACATGATAAATCACTTATTTTATAATGATCAATTGAGGTACAATATCATTTTTTAAATCAAATATTCATGTTTAAAGAACTATTTTTTTTTACATTGCTGCTTCTGTAACAGTATTTCTAAGTCATCTGTGTTCTTTATATTCTCTCTTCCATATAGCTGGAATTCTTCATTCTCTCTTCAGTTTATTTTTCCTGAGCTGAGATATTTGGTGTAGAAAAACTCAGATGTCAACGGATGTATGTGATCATATTCCTGTAGTCACAGTAAATGATTAGATATTATTTTCTTAGTGATGATATGGAAAGGTCAAAATTTTAGATGTGGAGTAAAATACTACCATTATAACTAGAGTTGTTTGAGTAAATGACTAATACAAAGTCTAGCAATGTGAAATGGAATATGATATATAATTTGGCTGTCTTTGTTTATTTACTCCCACTGGGGCCTGAGAGTGCTTTTTGGTTTGAATGGTTTCCTTACACCAGTTTGAGACCTATCCAGCTTCTTCTGTGGCAGTAAACAGTGCCCCCTTCTGCACATTCGGAAATAAATTTACAGAGCCATAGAATCATAGAATGATTTGAGTTGAATAGGATCTTAAAGATCATCTAGTTCCAGCCACCTTCTATAGACAGGGACATTTTTACTAGCTCAAATTGCTCAGAGCCCCATACAACCTCCCCTTGAGCACTTCTGGAGGTGGGGTACCCACAGCTTCTCTGGGCCACCTGTTCCAGTGCCTCACCACTCTCACAGGAAAGAAATATCTTCTTCATTTCAACTCTAAACTTTTCAGTTTAAAGATATTCCCACTTCTTTTATCACGCTATGCCCTCAAAAAAAGTCCCTGCCCAGCTCTTTTGTAGACCCCCTTTAGGTACTGGAAGGTGCTTTAAGTTTCTCCCTGTAGCCTTCTCTTCTCCAGGCTGAATAAAACCAATTCTCTCAGCCTGTCTGCATAGGAGAGGTGATCCAGCCCTCTGATTTTCTTGGTGGCCTCCTCTGGACTTTCTCCAACAGGTCCATGTCCTTATGTTGGGGACCCAGAGCTGTCCACAGCAAGAGCAGGGTAGAGGGGCAGAATCCCCTTCCTTACCCTGCTTTTGATGTAGCCCAGGATGGAGCTGGATATCTGGGCTGTGAGTGCACACTGATTGTCATGTTGAGCTTCTCATCCACCAACAGCCCCAAGTCTTTCTCCTCAGGGCTGCTCTCAATCTGTTTTCTACCCAGCCCGCACTTGTGCAGCTACATCTTAATCAGCAACATGCTTAACCTAAGTTTTATGCTTTCCTGAAACACTCACATGTCACTAAAAATGAGCATTAGCAGGCTTTTAACCCATAAAGGTATTTCTAGAGTTCTCAGCACACAGGCTGGGTTTCCTTCAGTATTTGCCTCTAGCAGGTCTACCTATTTACTTCATAAATTTATATAAGGTTAAGTGAGATTATTGCATGGTCACACATTGCTTTGAAATTGTTTTTGAGCCTGGCCTATACTTGCTGATTTGCAGTGTTTGCCTGTTTAAATAAAGAAATAAATGTGAAAAACAACCATCCTTTTCCTAATTTTTTGTCTGGAAAACTGTTCTTTTGCTCACTGGGAAGCATCTTCCTCACACTCCTGCAGCTTTGAAGCTTTGAAACCACCTAAAGTCCAGCAGATTAGATTGTTTACACATCCTAATACCTCCTACAGCTAGGAAATTTGGTCTTTCCATTAATGAGTTATTTAATATTTTTTCTGCACAAACTGCCATTCCATGAGTGGTTGTTGTCCAGTGGAGACATGGCAGAAAGACTATCATCTTTAATAACACTGTTTGAATCTGGAGTTTAAGGAGGTTTTTCTAATAAAGGGCATAAGCTATACAACATCCTTGAGCTTTTTGCACTGTTTGCAGCTTGGGGCCTGAGCTCTGTGTGCTGCTGAGGGCTTGTGCTTGTTTGGTTTTGAGCAGCTGGAGCTACTCAGAGTGCATCAAGTTAAAGACATACACAATTCTTTTCAGGATCCTGAAAGGATTCCTGACATCTTTAAGCCTTCTAGCCTGATTGCTCTCCACCCTGCAGAGCACCCGTGGGATTTGCACACTTTTCTAAGCATTCCACACAGACATTTCCTACTGATGCTTGCTCCTTGGCTTTCTGTAATGCAATACGCTGTTGAGTTCAGACAGGGAGAGAGATTACAGTGTTGAAATGGTTGGGAAGTCTTGAGACTTGTCATCTGCTACTCTGGTAGTGATAGTTTGAAATAATAACAGAAGTTTTTACGAGTGGAAAGATATCAATTTATAATGGCAAACTGATGTCAGAGGTGGTAGATTCTACCAGACATAGAAAAACTGTAATGAAGGGATTATTTGGCTCTATTACTAAGGTGTAATATTTTAATGCATTATCGGGGGTCAAGGGTTCAAAATGTGTTCTGAGATCCTGAGGGCAAGGATCTGTTTTGCTGCGCTTAAAAAGAGGCAAGCTGAAATTTCATTAGAACATAAAGGTGCTGTATCAAGTGAAACTAAAGAGCACCTAGTTCACTGATTCCAAGAGTGTTCTGGTGTGCATGTCCCTTGCAGAAGCTGAGCATCTCCTTTTCATTCTTTTGTTGATATGGTTGGTGGTTTTTTCATAATCTAGCTATAATTCTTTAACCTTCACTGAGGCAATAGACAGAAATTGTCAAAAGATGGAAGTCATGTTATAGGTCTAAGAAAATAAGCAGTGACAGAATCAGAAGAAGAGCAAAAGGAAAAGTTTAGGAACACAAGCTAAGGGGAAAGAAAACAAAAGTAAAAAATAGCTAAAGTCATACTACTTATTAATTTTTCCCATTCACTCAAGATCCCATCAGCCCTTTTGTCTCAGCTCACCTTGGCAGAACTCTTCCTCCATCGTCATAGAACTTAGGATCCCAGACCTTTGGCTTCTTCCATTTTCAAAACTATTTTTTAAATAAGATCCTTTCTGTGGAAAATCACACATTTATTTGTACACACAGATACACAGAGAACCATTTAGAAGTGGGGGAAAAGGCAAAATCATCTAGCAAATCTAGACAAAATTGTTTAACTATGCCTCTGTAACCCTTTACAAGAGAAAACTCTGAATCTAGTCTCAACGTTTTTATTTAAAAATTGTTAAAATTCTGATAAAGCAAGTATCTCTACCCCCTTTAGTGACAGGTCTTCATAATTTAAAAATAGTTCAAAAGAAAAATGCTGTCAGCAATTGAATCCTTTTCCATTTTTTAATCATTCAACTTTCAAATGACTAGAGGGTTATGCTATAGATCTAAAGATCCCATTCCTTGAAGATGACTCATATATTAGTAAATATAACCCTACAAGATATTAGTTCTGAGATTTTTAATTAAAAAAAAAAAAGGAAGAAATTATTTCCAAAAGTGTTAGTCTCATTAAATCACAATCTTAAAACTTAGAATATGGAACATTCTGACTGTAGCCTGTGCATATCTAATTAATTCTCCTGACATTAATTATAGAATCCTAAAATCTATTAATTTTTTTTTTCCTACACAGGAAAAAAAGCCATATTTACATAGGACAAATAAGTTTCAGGGATAGTTCTGGCTAGGCCAACAAGTATCTATTAATAGAAACACATCTTATCTTATCGTCCATAAGTGTTCTGAAACCTGATTTTTTCAATATGTAGAAAGTATAAAAATTTTCTAAAGACATTACCTGAGGAAAGACCCTAAAGAAATTAATCATATTGTCCCTGACATAATAATATGTACAAAGATGTACAAAGCCCTCATTGAAAAATGTTGATAAACAGAAATAATGAATCTCTGTTAACAAAGTGAGGGCTGCATCGCATGTGCTAAATGATGAAGCAATTACAGATTGTTTAATGATGCAGAAATACAAGGGAGTGTAGGCAATCCGGCTCAGGCAGCTTTAATTTTTGTCATTTCTTAATATCCGAGTACTTGATTTTGCAACCTTAAAATTTGTTCCACTCCTATGCCTTTTTTTTTTCACTTAATGTGCATGGAAAAAGGACTTTTACCATACAGACTTGTGTCATGATTCAAAATTAGTGACAATTTGTGATGCAGTTTCTAACATTATTAGAAATCAAAGCTGGTTATCAGAAGTAAAAGATGGCCTAGAAAAGTGATGACACAAAGCAGGTTAGAGTTTTAATAAATAACATATATACTGTTCATCAGATGTCTCTCCAGAGGCAAATTAATAAATGTCCTGATGAACATAGAGTGTCTTTCCCAACCTTTTCCTATATTAGCTTCTCACATTTAGCAGTAGGTAAGTAAGAACTGAGATTTAGTTTGGTCTTTCAGCAGACTCCAGCTACTTCTCATGCATCACTATTCCTTGTGGCAGCACTGACTAGATGGAATTCACCTTTAAAAAACAAAAAAAAAGCCTACTCCAGAGTCTCTTTTCTCATGACCTCATTTTTGCAAAAATTTATTTCTTCATAGCTCTCAAAGGCCTGGGTTTTTCTCTTCACAAAGGTGGAAATTTCAGCAACCAAACTACAGTAGCCCCTTGAGTGCAGCATGATCCACCCACCGGTAAATCAATATAATGATATGTCAGTGTAACCCAGCAATTGGTACAGCCTTGATGGAGCATCCACAGGCAAACAGCATGCATTCCTCTTAATGTTAAAGGTCTGAATGCAACACAGAGAAGCATTTGAAATTAGAGCATTTTCTACCTGGTAGAAAAAGCTGGATGGGTGAAGAGACAGGCTAGGCATCATGGAAGATGTCTGCTCTCTTAAGAGGCACCCTCCTCTCCCAGTCTTTGAGAACAATATATCTCAAAATAATAGTGTGTTTCTCTGCTATAAGTAGGCTGTCTTTCATTTTAATTGCAGACTCTTAGGAGTCAAGTGTGTTGATGTAAAACAGGAGAAAAAAATTCACACAGCAGAAAAATTTCAATATCTTAATGGAGACCCATGCAGCTTTGGTTCAAGACATTTATATAGCAAAACCTGAATCATGAGCTCAGGATGATGTCCTGGCACCACAGTAAGGTTCAAATATAACTGATTGATCAGAAAAACTATGTTTCCTTACTGCTGTTTCCTTTTCACTCTGCTTAACATAATTTTTTCCCAGGGATATGTCCTGAATATATGTTCTTCACAATGCCTACTTGCAAAATGTGGATATGTAGGGTAGAAAGGAAGTTCTTTTGAACCAAGAGAAGTTAATTTATTAGAGTCAGGTTACAGCATCAGCAACTGATTTAGGGAGAAGTAGAGAGGTCTACTGGGAGATAGGGAATAGATACATTAAAAAAATAATTCACTGATTCTTTAGGAATTTTTTGATACAGTTGTTAGACAAGATACATTTTCCCTGTGTATTATATGCACATGCTAACATAAAATATTTAAAATCAGTGCTTTCGCTGATTATTTCCTGAAATGCATGTGCATAACATTCTGATTTAAATTACCCCACATGGAAGATGGGTAGAATCTTCCATTAATTATAGCAATATTTAATTTTCATTTTTATGGAGGTCTGTATCTATCTCCCTGGTTCTCTCTGGTGAGACCCCATCAGAAGTCCTGCATCCAGCTCTGGCATCTTCAGTGCAAGAAAAGCATGGATCTGCTGGAGTGATCAGAGGGCAGGAGCACCTCTCCTATGACGATAGGTTGAAAGAGTTGGGTGTTTTCAGCCTGGAGAAGAGAAAGCTCTGAGGAGACTTTATGGCAGCTTTCAGTAGTCAAAGGGGGCTTATTAAAATGATGACGACAAGCATCTTATCAGCACCTGTTGTGATTGGACAAGGGGAACAGTTTTAAACTACAAGAGTGTCAATATAAGGGATGTATCCGGACATTTTCAGCTGCTTGCCGCTGCTTCTTCCCATCAGATTAACATATATGATAAATGGTTCTCTTGTTCACCTTACAGAGCTTTGAGTGTAATTTAAATGCCTACTTCCAGTCTATAGTCTGTTTGCCTGATGAGCCTACAGAGTGTATTTGAAGACAGAGGGAAAAATTATATATATATATTATATATAATTTTATATATATATAATTATATATATATGGAAAGTGCAATGGAATTGGCAATTGCTATTGCCCTTTTGGATTGTGGAGATTCTAATTATGACCAAGATAAAGGACCAAATGGCTCAGAAAGTCTACATCATGTCTCAGAGTCTACTTAGAAAGTTTTTTGAACAGTTTTATCCCTGTGTGGCAAATGAAAGCAAATTTTTTCATTGCAAAACTATATGTCAGGTAATGACTGCCTTCCTGTGGTGCCACAGTAAGAAATGCAATAGTGCCTGACAAAGGCTACAGGGTAGTATTTGTATAGGCAGGGAGACAAAACAATCAGCTTCCCAGGAAAAGGAAAGGACCAGTCCCTGAGAAAAAACTAAAGTGCTTTTGCACGAGGTTGTAAAAATCCTGCAACCTAATGCTTGGAAAGCACAGACTTCTCTGAAGCACTCTGAATGTCAAAGTTCTCCTTCTGTTCCGTGTCGTAGTTGTTTGTAACAATTAAAACTAACAATCATATATCACAAAAACTTGTGGAACAATATTTATTGCTGTTCTACATAGTTATATTTCCACAAGGCCAATCCTGGTATGTCTTGCTGCTGTAAAAATGCAACTGTCGTTTTATTACCCCCGTTACAAAACATCTTTCATTATTTATAGAGATTGTGTTTGCAAAGACAAATTACTTCTGTTCTTTCCAGAAGCAATAACAAAGTGATAACACTTTTCGTTAACAACCAATTTCTTCCTTACCCCCTGAGCATGCTGCATGCTCATCTAATCGTGGGGTTTCATAGGCAGTTTGGCAGACTTCACTGTTTTATTTATTACTTGTCATAGGTTAAGGATGAGTTTTTGTCCACTTCCCTTTTCCACTTTAATTATGGTAGTAATAAAGCATTTCTTCAAATTAATTCAGTTCTGTGTTTTGGATGTAATTTTCTAAGCAGATACACAAATCCTTATGTTAGTATATGGACTATTTTAGTAGAATATATCATCTTCTGAGAGATCACAGTGATCACACGTTCAAAAATCAGTGATATGGGGCTAATCCTTAAACTGTTTTCTTTATCAGAGAAGCATTCAGAGGAGCTCTTTGATGTATATTACACAATGATTATTCCTAATATAAAGCATTATTTCTTAATGACTTTGCATAACTTAGACATAAATGCTATGAAGCTAATTTTCAAGCTTTTAAGCACTCATTCTCTGATGTTTCCTACTTATGAGCTTCACGGAGGAGCTTCTGCACAGTATTCCAATAATCTCTGTAAAAATGAAATCAAAATGTATCGGTCTAGTGTGGAAACAAGCAAAGAATCCAAGGTTATACTGAGCAGATTTAACAGTGAGAAACATATTTCCTTTCTGGGAAAGGCAAGTGGAAGCTGAAACAAAGAATTTTAAACAAACAGGAACCTGGATGTTGTATAAGGTTTGCTTCATCTTGTGTCTTTAAAATAAAATGCACATTTCTAAATCAAGAGCCTAGTTTATGCTTTGAGCCACTGCTAAGTGCATGAAGGATTGCATTATTCAGTGATAGCAAAGTAAATATTAATTTGCACAAAGGCTATATTTTAGGCAAGGCATCAGCAGAGCAGAACAAGTTGAATTTTACAGTCATTAGAAAACATAGCAAGTCTACAGAGATGAAATGTGAATTTTTTAGTGGACTTCAGAAAAAAGTTCATGCACAATGTACAACAAAGCCAGTCTTGACAGTCGTGCCTGACAGTAAATCTAATGAATGGGAATTGGATCATAATGCTGGATTTGGCTTTAGCTTTGTTATGACTTTGCTGTGTATATGATAGGGAAGAGAACAGGGATAATGAGTTTTTATCCTGTTTTCATCTTTGATTGCAGAACTCAGAATAAATGACTGCATCTCTAGTTGTATTCTGTCATATCAGTATAAAATCACTGTGAGTTAAGACATGAAGATAATTGCTGTAAGTCTAATAACTAATTTTTCCTGGTCAATGAACAGCTGTTGTGTTTGATGGAATCTACTTGGAAATCAGTTCTCCTCTTTTCCTATTTATGTGTGATGGACGCATCTACCCCTCATTTGAATGCTGTTCTAGCAATATAAATGGACTGAACAGTGACATTGACTTGTTTCACATTTTGCTTTGGAATTTTCAAACCTGTCTGCATAATCCAAAGTATAATCCACATAATTGCTGAAGAACTGCAGTTAAGCAACAGTGGTGCATTTCAGACATTTTGAGCTAAGGTCTCTACAGCATCTTATCAAATTAGCAAGATCATTTTACAGAAGTCTACATTTTCAGTAATATTGAAGGTAGCAATAATTAAAATTGGTAGGTTTATGTCATTAAATCATTGGTCTGATCCCAAAACCAGAAAAATATATTAATACTGTGCAGTCCTAAACATATAAGGTGAGACTTATCAGACTGAGAAGAGAGTTTTGCTGTTGCTATTCAGGTGCTACTGTCTCTCTCCAGCCAGGGACTGTGAGTGTATTCAGATTGAGTCAGTAGTTGTACAAGATCCCTCGAGTACCTGGTACTGTGTGGCTCCCTGCATCTCTCCTCATCACAGGGTGCTACTGGTACGTGTCAGAGATCAAAGCAAAGTCAGGTTGTAAGACTACAGCAATCCTTAAGAGTTTAAGGGTAACCTTGTCTCCTTCTCCTCAAAGGCAAAAAGCTGACTTTGAGAAATCTCCACGTCCTTTTTCCCCCTTGCTCATGTATTATGAGCTCCTGTAGGTGGACAGTGTAAGTACCCAAGGTTCCACAGCTGTGACAAGCATGTAATAGCATATAAATAGGTGTTAACACAATAAATTTTTGAAGTTTTGAACCGGTCAGAGTGTTTTTTTTTGTGGGGGGTGTTTCAGATATGGGAGGTTGTCTAAAAATATTGATTTTCCCCATGGAATGTTTGACTTAAAATCAGGGAAAAAAGGGAAATTAAGATTCAGTGTAAAAGAAACATTCTTTCTGACGATAGAGACCTTACAAGACAGGCTGTGTGTTTGGTATAAGTTCTGGTGAAAAGGCATCATTTTGTGATTCTCAGCATAGAATTTAGCTTGTATTTTAAGGATCTAACCATCTACTTCTAAACAAATGGGGAAAGAAAACCAAACCAGATTAAAAAACCCAAACAAAACAACATAAAAAACCCAAACAACAAACAAACAAACAAAAAACAAAATCCAACTAACCAACCAACCAACCAAACAAACAGGAACCTCAACCCCCCAAAAAACCCAAAAGATCCCACCAGAACTGCTAGGGATTTACAGCGAAGTAAGGCACAGTAGACTCTCAAAACCACTCTTTTGCTAAATTTTCTAAACAAGAAAATACAAGGGATTTTTATAAATTAAGACATTAGAATAATGAATTGAGACTTTAAAAATGAAGAGGAGGCAATTCAATTACTGAGGATGTGGGAAACATTAAAAAAATATGTCAATCTTATTCCAAGAGAAAATAGGGGATTCCTTTAAAATTTGAATAGAATCCTTTGGGGTTTAATTGCAAATCATCTCACCTAAAACACAATGAAGGTTTATTTTGGAAATGTTCCTAGTATTGAGTCATTTGGACTATTCACTTAAGATGTCTGGAACATTGCACAGTAATTTCCAACATTTAAAAGTTATGACCTGCAGCTATTTTAAAACCAGTCTTGTTAAGATCTTATTTTCCTTTTTATACTTGACATAACTGGAGGCAAAAAATGTAATTGAATCCTATGTATCTTTGTGGGGCGAAGAGGGTGTCTGTGACTAGGGGGTTAAATAAAGGTTATGCTGTACCAGCTTCACTCCTGCAAGAAAATGTGGGTTTTTCTAATGAGTGCTCAGCATGGTCTAGTGAGAATTTTCAATTCCTAACCACTTACACTGCACTTTGTGGCCAAAACAAACCTTGCAGACTGGAGTGTAAAAAAGATAATTTGCTGAAAAAACCACAAGCCATATTAGAAAAAAAAACACAAGCCATATTAGAAAAAAAACACAAGCCATATTAGAAAAAAAAGCTGCTGCCTCTTTCCCAGCTGCTCATCTGTACCATGGTATAGCAAACCGAAGCCCTCCCTTTCTCCAAAATATTCCAAAACAATTTGTGAATCTCAATCCAACAGAAATCTACAGGCTAAGTTTTAACAACTATCTCTACTTTTTATATTTTCAGTGCTCCCTTCAACCCTTCTGTGTGTCAGACTATAACACAGCATGAACACAGCTTTCATCATGTAGAAATTTAACATCTCCATTTGGGACTGATGTAGGTTTGTCTCATTACAAACTCAACTATATTTTCTCCTTCTTTGCCCTATAATTTGTTGTTTAGACAGATTGAAAATAAACACTTAGCATGCTGTTGACTGCACTTAGGACTGCTAGGGTGAAGCTTTATTCTCTGCAAAGCCAACCATTAGGATTTACAGGAATTACAGTCATGGCTTTTTATATGCTTTTGACCCAATTCTATCTAAAATTTTAGGGCTGCTTTGCCATAAGCAGAGATCATGACTGCCCATCAGATTTGTTTTCACTTGTCAAAACTTCTCTTCTCAGACAAACTAATTGAACTCTAAATTACCTTGTATCTAATATGCTATTTACAGTGACATATTTAAAAGTGAAGTTTGTAGGATATCAGCAAGAATTTGAGATTGTTGGGTTTTCTCCTCATGTTTCATGAACTTCTTGAACCCCTTCCAAATATTCCTCTTTCTGTCCTTAGTTCCTAAGCATCTATCAGGTCATAGACCTAAACTACTGTCATTCTTGGAGACACCTCTACCACATATTACATAAAGCCCTAGGATTCCTAAAGCGTTCTTTTCTACAAGCAGTGGATAGGAATTAAAAAAAGAAATTCTATGCAACTGTGTTTCCTGCTGATTGATGCTTTCATCCATCTAACTTTCAGAGGCTGATGAGCAGCTAGAGCCAATTCTGCAGTCTGTATTTTGTATTAATTTTTTATATCTTTTTGTTATCCTTCTCATTCATAGCATATTGCCTAAAAGGAACATTTCAATACATATTCAGAAGTTACAATTCTGATTTTTAGGGACAATGAATGTAGCTGCTCCCTTATATAAGCTAAGTAATCTGTCATAAAAGAATATATATATATATATATATATATATATATATATATATATATATATATGTATATATCGTAGTTTGTGCAAAAATATGTTATTTTTGTAAAGTACATTTTCTGTGTGGAAAAGGCTGCTCTTTTTCCCTGCCCCTTATCTATATTGGATAGCTCATTAACACACAAGGCACAGATTCTTGAAATAAAAGAACGTGAAACTGCTTACCATTTTGATATACCACATGAAAGAAAAATCAACTGTAATCTAAGGATCCACTGTCACAGACTGAGCTGAAATATGCCATGCCTCATTTAAACGCTTTGATTTCCATGTTAAAAATTAAAAGGTCACTTTATTCTTAATAACAAGGCATGTTTTAGTAAAATACAACATTAACTGTCAATATACCAACAGTTATAAGATAGGGTTTAACAATTCTTCTGCCAATTTAATCTATATTTTTCATTTAATATATAAACATATAAACTGTTCTAATTTCTAGGTTCCAGGAATGATCAAAAAGTTAAGAAAAATTTCTTCCCTTCCCTTGAGATTCTTAAAGTTAAGAGCCATCTTCTTTAAAAAAAGAGTAATCGGTCTGATTTGCTAGAGAAAGCAGAGAATGGATAAATTTATGTAGTGCAGAGTGATTGTTTTTATGCAAATTTTAAAGAGGTGATTTATGCCAGCCAAGTCTGTAATTCTTGCTTGCATTTAATAGAATATTTAATGTATATTTCACATAGAATTCACAGGTAAAAGGTAAAGCAAAAAATTAGCTATATAGCCTGAGTTTTCGAAACCCTTTTAGGCACAGAGTAGATTTGTGATGGTATTTGTATGCCTCAGAGAATCTTGGCATGGAGGAATTTTGGATATGCCAGTAATTCTGAATTTATGGACTAGTTATATTATTCACCTTGGCGAATTTTCTGAGAGCATTCAGTAGTGTCACAAAGCCAAAATAAGGGTTTGTTTTCTTCTCAGCTGTTGGATTGTGTTCTTGAGATGCAGTTTTCCCTCGTTTTTTTTGTTTGGAGTTTTTTATTATTTTATTATTAATTTTATTTTTTCTATGGGCTTATACTGTAAAGTATGCAAAGTGGCAAAAATTACTACAAGCATTCTAGAGGAGAACATGTATGTATCAGGACTTTTGAACTATTTTCCCTGTGAAAATATGGACTGGAAATACTACTGTTTAAGTCTGGTTTGCTGGTTTGTTTGGTTCCCTAGTTTAGCTATTCATTGATTCGGACCAGGGCTGTGGTGGGTCACAGCCAACACACACCTAAATGCAGCATGTGGCACATAAGCCAAAAGTCCTGAGACTCAGCCATGGTCTTCTGAATTCAGAAGGGAATATATTGTGATGCATGTACTGGTTAAATAATAATATATCTGAAAAACACATGGTGAAGGATTAAAGTTACTTCTAAAGATTTTCTATTATTGACTGGAAAGAAGAAATAAACTGTTTTGTTTTAAAAGGCTGGTTATAGGAGACACTTTATTAGAAATCAGATTAGGCTGGATTTCATAACCTCATTCTTCCAATCTTTTCCTCACAATTAGTGCATAATATGAGTTGCTCCTTCCTAGACTTTTTCTTTCAACCTTTCACTTTATTTGATGGCCTCTGTGTTGAGGATTTATCTTTCATTAGCTTTTAGGTCTCCAGCCATCATATACTGTCCAGTCTTTTGGGGCATGTTGATCTTTATTCCAGCATTGTCTAACTCACTTGAAGGCTTATCACCAGCATTTCTTTGAAGGACTGTATCTAGTTTAATATATGGAGATTAGACAACACACCACAGACCCTTTCATCTCATCAGCTGAGTCCTAAACCAATATTATCACTGTTTTGCTCTTATATTTGTAGATTTTCATTAGCTTGGATGTGTAGGAGACAAACTTTTAAAAAGTCACTAAATGCGGTTTGTTCACTCTTCTTCAAATTCTCAATTATATTTTGATAAAAGGCATGAGCATTGTAAAAATTAATAAGGTCAAAATGAAATGAATCTTCATTAACAAAACACTACCCATCTGATCTGACACACAGACATCTTTTTCACTGGATTTTTGAGTGTTTTTTTTTTAAGTACCAAACACAAGACACCTCTTTCTCCATTAAGCAGTCAGCAGTAATGGAATATGTGTTTTGTTTTTTAAGTGATTCTGCTATAAAAACAAAGGCCCATGTGGGAAATCCTGACAGAGTCACCTTGCCTTAGATTGTATAATGCACTTAACTAACATGGAATTAAAAATAAAAACAAGCGTATGGGGCTAAGACTTTAGTTGCTTTTTTAATTTAGAGTAAAGTAATGAATGCCTCAGTAATGTCATTTTCAGGACAACATTTGCTCAATGAACTGATTAGCAAGAGAAATGAGCAGAGGTGAAAAGGTGCAGAACAGGGATGAGGGAGACTATTTTTGCTGCCTTGCTCTTCTGTCAGGAAAATATTTCAGTGTTTGTGCCAGTTTATTTCTCATGGAACAGAGAACAGCATAAGTCCTACTCACTCTATAAAATCTTCTGTGCTATTTGCCAAGTTTCCTTTTCAAAGCACCTCAAATAAAATATGATTACCTTTTATTATTTTAGAAGAGTGAATGCACACTTCTGCTGACACTGTGCTTTGCTCCATGGATCCTCAGCTGATGGATGAGATACTTCTCCATCTTTTGCAAAACCCCATGTCTCCCAGATGGTCAGAGCATTGGTAGGAATCCACATACAACAATTTAACAAAACAATGATTTTTGGTTCTTTGCCTGATACATACATAGATCAGTCTTCTTGTTAATGTGAACTGCTCTTATTCTTTGAATACTTATTTATTAAGTCCAGAAAATAACATAACCGTACATAGTTCTTTTAAAGTCACCAACCAATAATTTATACCTTGGTTCAATGTCATCTATACTCTGTCTCTGCATCTGTTTGGTTTTTTCCAGGTCAAAGATATTTCAAAATTGACACAATATGTTGAAGCAAATGAAAAGACCTGCAGTTGCTAGCCTTGTCTCAACCCATATCCTTCTTTGCAGCTTCCTCATTCACTTCCCCTCCTCTTTTCCAGGTCTATTTCTAACTGGAGAGTGCTTTTCTAATTTCCAGTTTATACAAACTTAGTGTTGATTCATTCCCTTTTTTTTACATATTACTATGAGAACTTAAATAATACTTGTTCCACTTTAGTGTTTCTACATAAATACATGCAAAATCTCTGTTCCCTTATATATATAATAGTGCTTTCTGAATCTTGTCAGACTTGAGTTCAATTTTCTGGAGCATGAGTGACCAGAAGATGTCTCAGAAATAATTTAAAATATTTTTCCTACTTCTGCTAGTCTGTGAAGAATCAGAACTTGAATCATATTTATTCATTATTATATGTGTATAAGAATACATAGCATCAAAACCTAAAGATGGGCTATATGTTTTATACTTCAAAACCAGCATTTTGCATTTACATAGGGGAGGAAGTGGGAACCAGTGACTACCATGAGGAAGCAATACTGTCTAATTTTAATAGTACCTGTCTGAAATCGTAAAGGTGCTGATCTTTTCCTGCTGAGAGTAGCACTGTATAAGCTAATGAACAATAAGAATAAGGAAAATTCTGATGCAGGCTCATCATTACCTGATGCAAAAAATCTGCTTTTATCCCCAGAAGACAGGCTTTGTAATGTCAGTAGTTACTCTTGCTCTGTAATCCCTAAAAGGGAGCCCATAAAAAACGACTTTGAAATGAGATCCTTTGCTCCATTATTGTGAGCTACTGTGATACCTGCCCTGACTGTAAAATACTTTGCAGAGCCTTAGAACTTTAAAAACTTGCCTTCTTAATGTCGATAGAAACTGTTTTGACACAATGAAGAAACTCTCCCACTAACCATATCTGGAAATGGAAAATATGACAAATATTTCCATATGGGAAAACAATCCTTTAATGTTTAAGTCCAGGCTCTGAGATTTTTTTGATGCATGTGACTGTCACACAGATGAGTTTCCTGGGGCAGAGAGAGTGTAGGGGAAAGTGTTAATCCAGCATGATCTCCATTTTTCCAGTAATCATTCATTGCTGAGTTTGTCACAATCTTCTATTTCTAGTAATGATACTTTTCTATGCCTAAGGTTGGTACGTGCATAATGTCTCACAGGGTGCTAAGAAATATACTTGAGAGTGATATTTTGTAGAAAGAACCAACCAACCAATGAAATCCTCTCACTTGATTTATTAGATAGCATTGTAAATGTTTAATTATTCCCACCCTTGGAAAGAGCACGTCAACAGAATTTTCTCACTAGGGTATGGGATAAACATTAAGTAGAAGTCTGATTTCGCTTGTTCACCACCTTCCCCTTATACCTAAAGGTAAAAAAAAAGACTATCCAGAATCTTGATTCAGTCAACCTTGAAATGGTCATAGTTGGACTAGATGATCGCATAGGTCCTTTCCAACTGAACTATTCTATTCTATTCTACTCTGTTGTTCTTTCTTCTATTGTATTCTATTTTAACTCATACACCTAAGGCACATAGCTTAGGACGTATGAGATGCGTTCCACAAGTGCTACTGTCTCATAATCTCAAGATTACAAAAGGCCAGGTAGACAACAGCAGTAGGCTGGATATTTCAGCTTTACACACCTCACATCATAATAAATAAACCCCATGCTATATACATGACTGAGCAATGTATACTTTTAGTTCTTATTTTCAACTATTCTTTTTTAAATTTTTGTTTTTGTAATAGAAAGAAAGGGAAATGTAAAAATGAAGGAAGTGGAAAATTTGTTTATAAGAATTCTGTATTAGATCCTTTGTGTGGAATTTTAAACAAAAAAAAAAAATCACGGAACTTCATGCTTTTGTTATAGTAAATTTAACCCTTTGTTCAGGCTTTGGGGATTTATGGAAAAATGTTTAAAAAATTTTTACCCACAACATAAGCAAACCAATTGTGAGTAATTACTTACTGCATAATTACTTATAGTAAAAAATATTATAATGTGTCTGAGACAAAACAACAACCAAAGAACATCATCATCAGTTGTCTTCTGAGCTCTCATTACACTACATAAAGCATTCTTAATTATGCAAAATCTGTACTAAGAATCCCTCAAGAAAAATTTGCTGGCAGAAACAAGTTGTTTATACTTTATATCCCCCTTTCTTAGGTAAAATAGTTATTTATTTTAATTTAGAATTAATTGCATTGCTTATGTTCTGAGTCCAATTTCTCTTCAGAGAAATGTGCTTATAAACAAAAGCCATCTTTCTGATTCTACCACTGTCACTAATGATTAGGTCTGCTTTGCCCAAAGCAATAAAGGCTAAAAATAACATTTCAGTATTATTTATTTTATTTTATAATATATTTTAAAATAAGAAAATTTGAAAATTAGGCCTCAGGTGGTTAGAAAATCATGTCTCCTTAAACAAGATGCTGTGTCATAAACCTGACCTCCTGAATTCTAACCTACTCAGTCACTGGTTATAAGCCACCAGCGTTGGAGATTGTCTTAGTTTAAGACCATTTAAGAGGTGGAAACCCTAAAATGAACTACCTCCTCTTAGTTTCAACCAATCCCTTTCTACCAATAAAGAATAAATACTAGTAAGCATAAGTGGAAAAAATATGAGTTCTCTAACGACTGGAACACTAAGGGGCAAAAAACCCAGTAAATAATCACTAGATACAAAATTACTAAATCTAACAAACCCCACAGGAAAAAAAAGAGACCCAAAATGGTTTAGCAATCCCTTCCACACACAAGACGGTGTTTCACAGCTGAGCATTTGGCTTGAATGACAAAGTGAAAATGGTACCAACCTTCCCCATCACCTGCTTCCTTATCTCCCCTGCAGCTGGAGCTCCATTGAGGAAGGCAACTGGTGTTCTCTGGATCGAGAGCTGGAACTCATGGAGGTCCTCGTGGCAGGAGATGGCAGAAGCAGACAGCTGGAGTGCCTTGGACACCATGTTTTTCACACTTTTTCTAGGGGCTGTGGTGGGTTGTGTTCCTCAGGGGTCAGGGCTGGCACCAGCTCTGTTTGCCCTCTTTGCTGGTGACATGGAGGGAGGGATTTCTTGCACCCTCAGCGAGTTCACTGATCACACCAAGCTGTGTGGTACAGTGGACTCGCTGGAGGGAAGGGATGCCACCCAGAGGGACCTTGGCAGGTGGGACTGTGCAAACCTCATAGAGTTCAGCAGGCCAAGAGCAAGGTCTTACACCTGGCTCAGGACTATCCCAAGCACAAGTACAGGCTGAGCAGAGAGTGGATCAAGAGCAGCTTTGAGGCGAAAAACTTAGGAGTATTTGTTGAGAAGAAGATCAACATGAATTGTCAATGTGCACTTGCAGAGCAGAAAGATACCTGTGGCCTGGGCTGCATCAAAACCAGCATGGCCAGCAGGGCACTTCCTCTGCTCCGCTCTCATCAGACCCCACCTGGCACACTGCGTCCTGCTCTGTGGCCCCCAGCACAGGAAGGATGTGAACCTGATGAAACAAGTCCAGGGGAGAGCCATGAAGATGATCAGAGGGCTGGAGAATTTCTATGAAGACTGGTGGAGAGAATTTGAGTTATTCAGCCTGGAAAAGAGAAGGCTCTGAGAGACCCTGTAGCAGCCTTGCCATACCTAAAAGGGGCCTACAGAGAGATGGAGAGAGTCTTTTTAAAAGGGCAGGCAGTGACAAGACTAGGGGGAATATCTTCAGAATTAAAGAGGGTGGCTTTGGATTAGATATTAGGAAGAAATTGTTTCATGTGAGAGTGGTGGGACACTGGAACAAGTTTCCCAGAGACGTTCTGGGTGCCCCAATCCCTGGAAGTGTCCAAGGGGAGGTTGTATAGGACCCTGAGCTGCCTGTTGTAGTGGAATGTGTCCCTGTCCATGGCATGGAGGTTTGAACTAAATTATATTTAGCCAAAAACCCAAACCATTCAATGCTTCTAAGATTCAATGACAGAACACCAAGTTCAGTCCACTGTTGATAAAGAAAAAACCCCGAAGCCACGTGTCTGTCTTTTATAGTTTTGCTAGTAGTTTTGCTCTTATTTTCTGGCACCTGCCATCCACAAATGAATTATATATCTAATAAAGATTTTGGGTTATTTTTCTCACCTTCTCTTCCCTTTATTACAACATGTCACCATCTCCCTAACTTTTCCCTTATTTGCAGCTCTTCTTAATTCTCCTCTCTCTGACCTTACCTGTCTTCTTCCCCTGTTATTTCCTATTTAACCCTTCATAATCTTCATGTATTTGAGCCCCTGTCTTCCATTTATTCCATTTATTCCATTAATTTTACATACATGACTTTCTTCCTCTCAAGACGCATATGCTCCTTATTGGGCTTTTAACATACACCTTACAACCATGGAGGCACCATCATCACTTTTTTATTCTTTGAAATTAGAATTCCTAGAAATGTTGTGGCAAGCTGACTTAGACCATATTAAAATAAAAATTTTGAAATGGTGGAGCGATCACCTTAACTTAGATTATCTAGCTATCACTTTGGGATGTCATCTGCACTTCTAGGATATTGTTCAAGAAGCTGATCTCAAGAAACTACCTGCTACAAAATTCAACCTACATTCATCAAATCTGACAAAAAAATAATCCTGTATTTTGTTTAGAATTGCTTCAGGACACTCTGATCCTCAGAGAAAACATGGGCAATTTTCAAAATGTTGAAAATTGGATTTCTAAAAGCAAGATAAATGAAGTGGCAAAAAACCAAGAACATAAAGACAAATATCTTTTTTCTTCCTTACAAAATTTCTATAAACTTATAGGTTTCACTCCAAATAAAGTATTTAGTATATGTTTCTCTTTCATATAAAGTTTAATATTGTTGTATAAGTAGCTTTATGTTTCTACTTTGTCTCCAGAACTGAGTGATTTTGTTAGACTGCATTTAAGTAGTTGTCCTAAGAAGAAACGATAGTAAAATTACATTTGGTTTTTTGCAACACTCAGGAAATATAACTTTCCAAGGAAGATATGTTAAAAAAAATCCCCCAGCTAATTTTTAAGGATATTACTTCATTTAGCTTTAAGTTTGCTGACTCAACAAGTGTTTATTTCTTGAAAGCACACTAAAAGAAATAAAAACCTCTCATCATTCCCTAAACATCTCAGATAATATTTAAGTAGATAATTTATCTTGAAACTTTTTTCTCCCATCACTATTCTTTCAACACTTTGCTGCAATTTATGCCTGAGAGACAAAAGCCCATCAGCTTGGCATTTGGTCATTGCAAACATGGTGTTCCAAAGTGGTAGTGAAAAATGCATGGAACTTATGAAAATCCTATCTACCCTCTTTCTCTTTGACCATTTTAATATCTGATTCAGCATGAATGAGAACTTGACTTTCATTCTTGCATTGCAAGACTTCTTTTTTTTCTTTTTTTTTTTTACAAGAGCAAGAGGTCATCCAACCGATTTTCCATCCTGTGTCCTCATGTTGAGCAGAAATTACTAGAACTAAGCTATCTTTGGCAGATCTTAACTAGCCTGCATTGGTGATACAACACACAAGAGATCCATTAGTCTATCCAGAAGAGTTAGAAACACAAAACATTTCCTAATATCTAATCTTGTTTTCATATAAAATAGAGTTGGTTTTTTTTCCCTTGCATTTCTATACAGTAAGTTATAACTGCTCTCCCCAGGACATTTTTTTTTTTCCTGCATAGAAAGAGTATTGTCAGTTTTCATACAAATAAGGCAATAAAGGTGTGGAATCATCTCATGATAAAATGAAAGAAAAGGTTTTATTCCAGAAGGATTATAGCTAATAAAGCCAAGCAAATAATTTAGTTCATGGAAAATGTTTTATAAAACCTGTGGAAAAGGATGTAGCCCTTAGACATTTATATGTCATAGTTTATAAATTAGAGATTTTATATTATATATTTTATATGTTTCTGCATCTGGGTTGGGGCAACTCTGCTCATACATCCAGACTGGGGAATGAGAGGCTGGAGATCAGCCTCATGGAAAAGGGTCCTGGTCAATGGCAAGCTGAACATGAGCCAGCAGTGCCTTGGCAGCCTGGAGGGCCAACCCTGTCCTGGGGACATCAGGCATCACAGCTGGGCAAGGGAGGGGATTGTCCTGCTCTGCTCTGAGCTGGGGCAGCCTCACCTCCAGTGCTGGGGGTGGGTTTGGGTGCCACAATGTAAAAAAGACATTGAACTATTAGAGAGTGTCCAAAGGAGGGCAATAAAGATAGTGAAGGGGGTCTGGAGAGTCGTCTGATATGGGGAGGGAGACTGAGGTCACTTGGCCTGTTCAGTCTGGAGAAGAGGAGAAGGGAGAGCTCATTGCTGTTACAACTTCTTTGTGAGGGAATAAGGGCAGGCACTGATCGTTCTCTGTTGTGACCAGTGAGAGGACCTGAGAGAATGGCCTAAAGTTGTGCTGGGGAGGGTTTAGGTTGAATATTAGGAAAAGTTTCTTCACCCAGAGGGTGGCTGGGACAAGCTCTTCAGGGAAGTGGTCACAGCACCGAGCCTGACAGAGTTCAAGAAAGCATTTGGACAGCACCCTCAGGAACACAGTGTGACTGTAGGGGATGGTGCTGTGCAGGATTGGGAGCTGGAGTCAATGATCCTTGTGAGTCCCTTCAAACTCAGCTTATTCTGTGAGTCTGTGATCATTAGACATTCTCTGAGCACCCAGCATGATAGGTAGGTGTCACAGGTTTAGCATTGGCCAAATCACCAGTGCACCCACTAGAGTTATTTACTCATTTTTTTGCTGTGAGATGGGATTAAGAAGAAGGCAAAACAGGCTCCAGCTTTAAAGGGTACAAAGAAAACCTGCGACATAAATTGGTATATTTTCTGGGAAATTTAAAATTGGCAAACCGAAACCACTACATGGAAATGAAACCGTGACATCAGGGTAGAACCTTTACCTGCTGCTGTAGTGTTAAATAAAGGTAAGTATTTGTACATTTTTAAAGCACAAATGTTCTGCTTTTCATCTTTAAGATATTCTAAAGTAGAGGAATCTTCTGCCACTGTTAACTTGCAGGCTGTGTTTCCTAAATATTATAGGTTAGACCAGGCTGCCAGCCATCCACATGAATGGAATTTACAGTAAATAAGTCACCTGAAAACAAGATGTCAGTGCTGGCCCATGAACTGTAGCCTGTGTTGTGAGAATGGATTCCTTTCCTGTAGACACACCAGTTCTACAATGTGAGGGGGCAGACATTAAACTTTCCCAATCTGCTCCTTGCTGCCTGAGCATGTAGGTGTGACATTTTCTGAGCCACTGCTCTGCCCTAGGCCAAGCCCACTGGGAAGAAGTTCATGAACACTTAACCATTCAACCTCACAGTGCTTGTGTTCAGCCATGCTATATGTCCATTTGTCTTTCAGGATCATAAAAGGTCTCCTATCCACCAGACTCCAGTGAGACCCCAAAAGCCATATCTAAACTGGATATTATGGAATTTTGCATTCAAGCCTTAAATTTCAATATATTCTAAGAAATCAGTTTTGAACGTCATCTCTCCTTGTCCTCAGAACCAGGTGGTAAATTGTACTAAAATCTTGCACTGTTACTCCTCATGGAGCTTTCTCTTAGTCACATATGACAGTCCACTGCAAGACAGATGTATAAAATCTAACTTGCACAAAATTATAACTTAATGTTTTGTCCACAACATAATTGTCATTTTCCCCTCTATTTCTCCACTTACAAGATCTGAAGTTGTGAATGTTTTTCTATATACTGAAATATCTAGGACCAGGAAGCACTTTTCCTACTTTCATTTCATTATATCAAAATCATATTAAGAATCATCAAGGTTGAACCAATCCTTTCTGTAGATAACTGGGTTTTTTTTAATATTTGTTCCTTGGAAAGTTAAGGTCCCACTTGTAGTTCAGGAAATATATAGAAATATTTTAGGAAGGCAGGGTTATTCTGAGGAACAAATAAATATTACTTTTGGATGATGGCGGTCATATCTTTCAGCTCTTACAAATAATACATTTATGGTTTCTTCTGTGGTTTCCCACTTCCCATACCTATCACTTATATCAGAATGCTTTTTTTCACTGTTTGAATTGCAATTGATTGTTCAGCTCTGTAAATTTCTGGAGATATATCCAAATAATTTGATTTCTAATGCAAAAGAGAGTGTGATGGAATTGCCCATGTCTGCATTATTTATTTGTAGTGGTGTTACCTTAATGCTGCTCAGATTCTTGGACTTCATATACCATTAATTCAACTCGCTTTCTTAATCAAAATTCTAAGAGGCAGAAGGCCTTAAAGAGAAAATGATCCCAGAAAAGCAGAAGAAATGCTATTACACCTTCCTTTACCCTCAGGCATGTAGGCACTAAAGTTTCTTTCTATTTCTTGAAACATTTACCTAATGCAAAAAATGTGAGTTCTTATTTCCTCCCCTAAATACATTTTAGAAGACAGCAATGAATGAACAGGTTTTAGGGGTTTTGCTTTAATAAATGTAATGGGTGATGAGCTGCTGTCCTCAGTTATCACCTCTGATCAAGCCCTGTATACTACACATAGGAAGGTGAATTGACATAATTCTTAGAGCAGCATTTTTCAGCAAATTGTCCTGTCAAATAGGGAAATTTTATTCAAGCCTGCAAATGCGATAAGCCTGACCCTCCAGCTCTGCTTTGAAAGGTCATTTTGATTAGTATAGGCAAAATAAGAAAGTGCCTGGAGTCTTTTGGCTTTTAATACCAAATAGCCTGATTTTTGTGAAGTGTAAAGCATGTACAAATTCTGCTGGACTCAATGAGAGCAGCAGGCATCACAGATGCCTGACAACCAGACCAGGCATTTCCTCACTTCATTCTCTCTTCTCCTTTGCTCACAGCTCTTTTCTTGTTATGAAAATGTAATGGCTTTTTGAACAAAGAACCTGCATTCATAATCCAGTAAATATAATGATTTTAATTTCAATGTTTTATATTGAGAAAACTATTAAAGTTTTCTTTCAATTCATCAGACCTGTATTATGATTCAGTCAATGTACCAAGTGGATCAGAGGCCACTTACAGCATCAACTACAGCCAACCGGAGATGGGGCCGAAATTATTTAACAGCGTGGAGTTCTGTGTGGCTAAATTCATTATTAATTATCCATAAAGTATTCACACTCAATTTTAGCCTATGAAACTAAGGTTTTCAGCTCTGTTCTAAAATTATACAGGATTGTCATCAAATTACCTTTCTCAGGAAATGAAAATTTCACTGTTCTAATATTCAGCCAAGTTGTTTCTCAAGAAGTATGAGAAGATGGAAACAAGGGCCTAGAAAGAAGAAAAAATGCAGCTGTCTTAAATGCAAACATTTTTTAAACAAAGTAATTTTAGAATTAACTGTTATTATTTTAGATACAAAAGAACATCACAAGCTTGGAGCAAATTATACTCAACCTGGAACTTTTTAGTAGCAGAAAAATAGGGGTTCAATTAGTCTTGAACAGTTAAAGCATTGTATGCCATTTTCATAGAAATACTTGCATATTAATTCATACCTGAGAGTAAAAAATCTATCCATGTAAATTTTACATATATTTTTATACTCTACACATACAAACATTTCTATCCAAAGATGGCCAGATCTACACTAAAGTTCCTATTTTAATATCATCATCCACTGAAATAATTTTACCCATATAAAACAATGTAGTCTTAGCAGATACTTTAAAGTATGAGCTCACAAACATTGCTTCCATTTAAAAAAGCCATTCGGTTTCTCTGTGCAATGGATTTATGACTTGCATTCATTCGTTTGATTCTTTCATCCACTTCTATTTTCCCTTTATATTAATTTCATATTTCAGATGCACCCTGTCAGAATGCATAAACTCTTTTAAAAGTTATTTAGAAACAAATGATTGAATAAGAAGCCAATGTGACAGAAAAAAAATGGACATATAGAGATATTTTAGGCATATGACTAACCCAGAGCAAAAGGAGATCAGTCTCGTTTACATTTCTTCCAAAGAATAATAGGAATGAAGGACAGTAGTGGCAGAGGAGGACAGCCAAGAAAAACACACTGCATTGGGAACTGTGATTATACATTTTATTCAGATTCATTGATGATGCTTTTAGGAATACTTCCATCTTATCAAGACTTTCAAATCACCCACAGAATGGGAGACAAACTGCATAAAACCTTCGGCTTGAAGTCTACAAGGGAATTACTCAGAGAAAGGCTACCACAGGATTTTTTAACTTCAGTGGGAAGAGGAGGGTTTAGCATGTCTTGATGTGAAGGCATTTCAGTGCTGACAAGTATCTGTGTTAGAAGAGTAGCTCAGAAATTGGATGAGATGGAAAATAATTTAAAGGATAATGTACTATTATGTACTGCAACTCTAAAAAAATCTTGATAAACTGAACCTTTACTTATAATGTCAGAGTAATCTAAAAAAATCAATAATCTGTCAAAGGCATACAGTGTGACTGACTTTTTATTGAAAAAAATATGTTCAGATCAGGCTTGAGAGCAGATAAAAGTGGACAGATTTGTGGAGGAGACACCTGAGAGCCAATGAAAAACCTACTTGAGTAGAAATGGAAACATTCAATATTTATTGAATATGCATTGTTGCAAAAAATTGAATATAATCTTACGGATTTAAAGATGACAAGATACAATTTATTGTATAAAGGAAAGCAAAAAAGAGAAAAAAAAACAATCCAGGGAATATTTTCTATCCCTTACAAGATAATCAGCAAAAAGGTTGTAGAAGAATGACATGTTAGAGAGTTTGAAGGTATCTTCTCACAGTTTCTTTGTGTACTGCAAGAATGAGGGATAGATGAAGAAGAAAACAAGAACTTTCTAGAGCGAGATAAAAATTATTGACATCTCGAGAAAGTCAACTATTCCAAGGTCTGCTTAAGGAGGGTCAGCTGTGGCAGGTTGCCTGGGACAGTGTACAGCCTTTCAATATGTCCACAGATGGAGAGTCCATGACTTTTATGGCCAACCTGTTCTGGTATTCCACCATCCTCACAGTAAAAGAAAGTTTTCTTGTGTTTAGGTAAAATTAACAATGCTGATAATCAAGAATCTGAATTAGGACAAGTTCTTCTTGTGGGATCAGGCTTAATGTCCCAAGGGAAAAGAACTGAGAGCACCCATGGTATTCTATCCACAGAGATTCAATTTTATAGATTCAGATTATTCATTATAAGAACACAAGAGAAACACAATTTTGTAGGATGAAGGAAAAGGGAACACACTCATGTTTGTGTATTGTTATCTTCTTCAAAAAGACTGCTCATCTACAATTGGTTGAATTATTTTATCATTTTTGTGCCTTTCTTTGAAGAATGCACCATTTTCCTGTGTTCAGGGAATTCTGTCTCCAGATCGTCTGAGATGCATGCTATAGAGAACATGCTACTAATATTTTTAAAGGTTCAGACAGTTTAAGAAGTAAACCCAAAAGGGCCTGCTTAAATTAGATCAGAATAAGTCCATCATATAAGATAAGGAACAGGAAAGACCAGACAGACCAAAGAGTTTGCAGCATCAGTCTACCTTGCAGTATTTTGCAGAGAATTAATTAGCTAAGTTTTGCTGTATGAAGCAGGGGAAATCAGACATAGTACCAGTCTATCTGGGAGCCTTGTCAATCTCCTCAGAGAGAAAATTTCTCTGTACATCAAATCCAGCATTCAGTATAACTTTGTGACCAAGACACATCAGCCAACCTTAGAGGGTTTTCTATACTATGTAATTTCACATTTTTGATAGTCATAAGGAATGTGACAAATCATACAGGAAAAGATATTAAACATATTAAACATTTGACAAGAAAAATCCTTCCCTAAGTCCCCTGATGGACTGAGAAGGAGATGCTAGAAGGAAATTTGACATGTTGACAACTCACAGACATAAGACTGCCTTATATCTTTGTAATTGTGTCCAAGGAAGGCTGTAGCTGATAATACTG
Organism: Sturnus vulgaris; assembly: GCF_052056855.1. NCBI lineage: Eukaryota > Metazoa > Chordata > Aves > Passeriformes > Sturnidae > Sturnus > Sturnus vulgaris. Next base: position 65,579,105 of record NC_142245.1, on the reverse strand, counting down.
TGTGACATAGAAATCGTGGGAGTCCAGACTGTTTCACACTTTATTCTCCCTCCTGTTTCAGTTTCAGAGGTTGGACAGGTGTCTGGCTGGCTGTAATGTTTACACAGTGTATGCATTGGACCTTGGAGCTGTCGTGGGAGTCTAAACCCTGAGCCACTTTGGCTACGTAACCGTAGCTTTGTACTGGAGCTGCACAGAGGTAGGAGAGGGAAAGATGGAGCAATGCATGTCCACTGCTTCACAAAGGACATAAAAGGATAAGACTGTGGTATTTCTAAAGTAGCCTTCACAAAATTACGTAGCATAGATAATGTAATGCTTTTTACTTATAGCCATATTTCAGTATAAAGTACATGCATATATCAACTTCCATCCTCTTTACTCCCCTAAATATCTGATTTGACTTTCCACTTATTTTTTCAGCTTGATAACGTGTCAAGCTTGACATGTCAAGAGCATGAGTTCTAAAGAAATGCATGTAAGGGTATATATTTCAAAGTAATTAAGCACAGACAAAGAAACAACCAAGTCCTAAGTAGGACTTTCCAAAGTTACTAGCTACCGAGCTCCCCATGAAAGCCTCTCTTAGGTGGTGCTTGTACTTTCTGGTATTCAAAAATGGTCTCTAGCTTTAAGCAAGGTTGCAGTATAAAAAAGTCCAATTCATAAGTGATTTTAACAGAATCCTGCATGTATTTGACATTAAGGTTTTGAAAAATTGCTTAGTTTTAGAAGAGATCCTGTTAGGGGTTGCTTAGCTTAACATATTTCTAAAAAAAAGTATTTATGACAATGGGAAAAGTTCAGATGCAGAGTTGTTCAGACTATGACGTTGCCATTAAGAACTGGTTTTATGCTGTCTCAGGGATAACAGAATTAGACTCAAACAACATATATTCATTTAAAATCCAGATTTGTCATGAGCATTAGGTAATTTCCCATCAAAAATGAAGGATGAGTATCAGAATTGTAACCAGAGAGCTGATAATGGATTCACATTGTACTAAATTGGATAACTAGTATGTTTGATCTGAGTGTTTTGTAAACAAGTTCTCCATTTTTCAACAGAGCCCTTTAAAAAAAAAGTCAAGTCCTTCTAAAAAATTGAAAAGAAGAAAACAAAATCTATTGAAGAGACATGTTTTTTCCCAAAAAAGCTTGAGAGGGAATTTGGAGTTTCTTGGCCTTCTATATAACTGGGCTGTAGAGCAAAGTGAGAAAAAAACAAAAAAAAACCACAAAAACCAAACAAACAAACAAAAAACCAACCAACAAAACAAACAAACAAACAAACAAACAAACAAAATGAAGTCACGAAAACCACCCTAAATGGGTTAAATTTCCAACCGAAATTTAAGCACAATTCCTAGTGAAGCATTAGTGTGTGTTTGAAGTAATATCTTTCAGACTCCAAATCATGCCTTCTGTTCATAAACTCTGAAATTCTGAGTTACCCATAGCGTTTTGCAAACAAATATTTTATATGCCAGTGACCATCCACCTCTGCACCACAAGACATTAAGCAAACCATATAATCTGTGTAACATGAAAACCTGCTCAGAAGCACCAGGAAAGCAGCCATTTGGACTCAGAGATGCTGATTATGACACCATTGTAGTTTGCTGTGCACTAGCAATGGATCCACTCCCTGTTTCTCTCCCAGCTGGGACAAAACACTCGCCCAGCTAACACAAATTGGGAGGCTTGCTGAGTTACTGTTGGCAAGGCACTTTTCAGACCCTCTGGTAGAAAGTCTGTTCTGAATGCTGTGTTCCATCGATATACAGATTATAGAGCATATTTGTCAGATGGTGGCAGGTTTTGATCTATGGCCTAAAAGTAATCAGATTGCAGAATATTTTGCGGGGGCAAGACTTCCAGAGACATTACTCTTGGTGGAGCACGTTAGACAAGCAAGCCATTTTTACATGTTAATTTACACGCTGAAGCATAATATAAATGTTAAAACCCTAGATTATTTTGGAGCAGGAGAAAAATGTTCCCTTGTACTCCCTCCTGATCCAAACTTATGTATAGCCTCAGTACATACTCCTTTTTCAGAGGTCTGGCATTTCTTGGGCTTTTGTCACTGTCTCTAAAAATTCTAGGGCACAGAGAGGAGAGGAATTCGGGTGATGGCTTAAGGTACTTTGCTTCTCAGCTAAAAACTGCCAAAATCAGCCAATTACAAATTAATTGAAGTAACAACAAATGCTACACCTTCAATTTTATGAACGCTTTTTCAAAAATACTCTATTTTTAAACGGGAAAAACCCCCACCCCGCACCTATGTAAGTCCCCAAAACAATTAACTGGACTGCAGAGTGAATGACTGGTTCTGTAGTTTGGTTGAAATGACATCCTAATTGCCTGTGGATTGCAAGGATAAAGGTCTATAGTATCACATCTGCTGGAGATAAAAGATCCTTAAAGAACTGTGCTTTAAATATCTGAGGGTATTTTGAATGAAAGATTTAATGGCCATTTTCACACTAATACAATCACATCAGAAGGGGAAAACAGACATAATTTCCCTAATTATATCTGCCAAAACAGCTGAAGAAATTCTATTTGCATTACAGAAGTAAGAGAATATAAGTGTATCTATGAGCAGCTGGTTAAAACTTTCAGATGGCAAATTATGCATAGACACTTAAATGAGTTTTTACATGTCATGCTGTGATGAAGGGAATGTCTTCCAGCTGGGAGTCAGAATTGCTAGTAAACTTTATCACGGTGTTATGATGTAAAATTTGTCATTGTATCACTGCACCAATAATTTGAAAATATTACTATTTCTTTTTTAATACCCAGCTTCCTCTGCTGGGCTCTGTGGGCTAAAAGCATAAGTACTGGATATCATAGAGATTCCCTGAATCCAGCCTTTTATTTCTCTATTATGCTACTTCATTACCTTACTTTACTCCTAACAATATTGCTTTTAAAATTAGGCATAGAGAGTTCAAGCTCATTGACATTAAACAGATTGGTATTTATTCTTAACTTAGATTCAATGTTTTAAATATTTCAGGTTTATGAAAGAAATAATTTAATTCAGGGCAAATTTAAATATTAATCAAATGTGAATTTGAAGTTTACTGAAGAACTGCTACAATCTACCCTATCTCTCCCCTTCATTCCTCTTAGCTTTCATTTTTATTACTTACATAATTTTCTTTACTTTCTGACGACCTGCTGACTCAGCTACTGACATACTTTTAATTTAAATGAGATCTTTCACTGACATTAGTGGGAGGCAGAGGTGCAAAGAGACTTCCTTGAACCAGGAAGAATACAGAACAAGACAGAGACAGGATTAGCAATTATGAGTACCTGATTATATAGGTTAGATAAGTGCTTAGCTCATTCAGATTCAGTAATGCTTTCTTTAACTGCTTTAACCTGTAGGTCTATTGTAATTGCCTGGTGATTTCTACAATGAATGAGTAAGCTTATCCAATAAAATGAAAAAAAAATCAGACACTTGGAGGACACAGTGACAAAAGTACATAAAGAAATACTTATAACACACACACACATACACACACATCTCCTTTTCTGGAGATATATATATATATAAAATACAGGTATAGTTTTTCTAGTCTTACTCCTACTTGGACTTCTTATAATCCGTGTAAAAAACAGGATATTGGCCTAACTGAACTCCTGGTCTGCAACTGCGTGGCTATGCTTTGGTTCATAAGTTTTCTTAAAAATTCTGGCATAATTTACTCTATTTTATGGCAGTGTTCCCATATTATGTTCCATTCTATGTGCCTATGGAAATTATTTTCACCTACTTACCAGGCTGATGATAATGACATATATGATTCTCTGACTCTATTTTTTAATACGTTTTCCAAGTTCTGCGTCTGTTACTTGGTTTTGGGACTCAGTTACTCACAGTTTCCATTGTTTTAAGTCATTCTTTCCTTGTGTTTTCCTCATTAATATCTTTAATAATTTTCTTCATTATTTTGTTCTCACCAACTTCATTTATCATGGCCTTATGAGCTCTTAAATATTTTTTGTCAAATCCTTCATCAGAACTAGCCACTATCATAATTTTAAAAAGATATTAGCAGAAAGAATCTCTTTTTTAAAAAAAATTCAACTAAATTCTGCAACAGGTCTACTGTCAGATGTGTTATGACTGCTTTAAAAATAACTGGTTTACTATTCTACAATATCACAAGGAAGATTCAATACATATAATTTCAGATCTTTGATTTTTACAGACCTGGTTTTGAAAAGTTGCCATAAATAAGCATCATACCAAAAGATGAAGCCTTTGAAATCAGTTGGCAAATGTAATAAAGAGTTCAATTGTCAAGCTGACATCATGCCAGCCACAGAGAATAACAATGCATGAATTAATAAGCAAAAAGTTCCCCCTGGTTATAGAGATAGGTGTCTCAGTTTTTGATTTGATCTGTCATTGCATGTCAGCATTTTAAAACAGTCAAATAGTAAATAGTAAAAATGAAAGAAAAAATCATCATTTGTCTTAAACACTGGGATGTATACACACTTTAAGAACTATCTAGAAAATATATTGTAAGTAGCAAAACCTGCTGCAAAACTTGGCAAATGAAACTTGGGGCCTTTATTCATGAATCTATCAACTTCCAACTGAGTCAGCATTGTGCTAGCAAGCAAGTCATTCTCATCTTTCTAAAACTAATTCCCTTGTGAAGAAAACATGAGTTCAGGGGATGTACCTGATTAAATATGCTTGTATTTTCACATCTGCCCTGGATTTTGGAGGGACTTGTTCTATTGTCAGTAAATAGGCAAACTTCTGACTAATTTTTTCTTACTGGTAAAAAATGTGCAATCCATGGAGCTTGTTATGTTATGTCCCAGGACACAAAGGAGTGCTATGGTGAATATGAAGACAATTTAAAACCACCAGAGCTATCTTTTAATTTGTGTATTAACTGAATGAATAAATCAGGTGAGTTTTAACACACTGAGTATATTTTTTGAACTTCAGTTTGATTGCATATTTTAGTAAGATATCATCACTGCAATAATCCCACTGAAAATGCAGTTGGTTTTCCAAAGCTGTTGGAAAACAGCACTGAGGCATATTCTTAGTCAATGGGAGTTGATTAGTTCAGCTGTCTTTATGGGAAGCATTCATTTATGAGTTAACAGCTGGACTCTCCAGAAGCTGATCTGCACCTGTACTGCCTTCAGCATGCCCTGTTGGTAAATTTATTTCATTGATTTTGCAACCTAGAGGAAAACTAAACATGAAACCAAAATGGAATAGGGGTACTTGGTTTTGCAAGGACTGCCCAGAAAGGATTCAGGTCCTTTCTACTACCATCACCTGTGCATAATGAAATCACTGATAAGATAAAAATGAATTGTATAAAATGTTGGCAAAGCCATCAGCTAATCTTGTCCCCTCCTAGAACTTTTCCCATTCTTCCGTGGAAGTGTGTTTGCTCTTATCTTCAGCTTCTAGGACAACTTGTGGAATGGAGCTGGGACTAATCTTGACTGGTTTTTTAATTAGTTTTGAAATCCCAAATGGACCAGCAGTTTCCCCGAGATTTCATTAGGAAAGTTTCGTACAGCTTTTAGTGGCTATATTCATGGGGAGCAGCGGAGGCATTGGAAGAGAAAAAGGAGGCATTTAATGGTTCCACCTGTTAGTGTGCACAAGATTGCATGATTATCCATTTACAACAGCCAAAATGGAAACAGCTGTCCTAGAACAATTTAGAACTTTATCCTCCACTTAACTGCACAAATAAATCCATTTCCAAAGAAAATTATTCTGGATACCGTCTAAAGGTATTTAACAAGTTATTTACATTTTTACTAAGGCTTTTGAAGCATTCACATTCATTCATATGTTTTATCTTAGAAATAATTGCATGAGATTTGATGTATACAAAGGCTATGAGACACATACAGTGCAGGAAGGCATCTCCAGCACAACTGGGTGCAACTACCTCAATGCAGCTCAGCAATCAGCTTCCCTTGTTACTGCTTTTCTAAGAGTTTGGATAAGAGACTGCCTGTGGATGATGCCAGGGTGCTTTGTAATGTGTCTCTGTTCTGAGTATCTTTAAAGACATTGCAAAAAATATTGTTTGGAATGCCTTGAGCTAGTACAGCCTGTCTACAGCCTGAAACAACAGCTGTCTCATGTATTTTAAAAGTGCTGTCTCTACTGGTTTCCTCCCAGCATGAAAAGAAAATTACAAACATTAAAAGCCTTTTGGTACACACAGATTTTGTGCTTTCTTTTTTTTGCCTGCAGTGCAATGTATTATGCTTTGAATTTAATCCCAAGGATTCTGCTGTCTAAAGCAACAATGTGCATTGGGGAGGAGTACTTTTCTGAAGATGCAGAATGGATTGACACAGTGACCCATGTATTTTCTGAGAGTGTCACAGGACTTTTGAAACCAGCATGGATAATTCAAGTATTTTAGCAGTAAGAAATCTGCAACAGCTTTCTTTTCTTAAGAACCATGTGCTGTCCAAATGCCTCAGCAGCATTTCTGTGGCAAGATGGGTGAATTCTCTTGCCCCAAGCTATTAAGCAACAACTGCTTCAAAAAAAGACTTGAGGAACTCCCCAAGTCTCCATTCTCTCTTCTGCTCCCCACAGAGTGAGAAGGCAAAGAGGATTTATTTGAAGCTGTGTTATGTCTTTACACTTCTTGAAAAGCCAAGGGAATTCTGTATAGGCACTCTATTTCCATATGAACTAATTATTTTGTCTGACTGACTTTTCTCTCCAGACACTTTTTCATTAGTTCTACTTGATACAGTCACTCAGTTCTCTATATTGTATTTTCAGCACCTCCCCTTCATCATGTCCCATGATCTACTTTTTTCAATTTGAAAGGTCTTCATCTCCTAGGGAGATCCCATGTAGTTTGAAAAGGTTTGGGCTGGTTTTCCTCAACAAGGATGTTTATAGAGTCATCTTCGTGCACACAAGTTTCCATGAGACTTTAAAAAAATGTAAAAATTATTATAATACATGTAAAATTTAACTTTTAAATCAATTATTAATTATTTAATAAATAATTTATTTTAGTTATTTATTATTTGTAATTATGTTTCTTTATTAACTAAAACTGAAATTAGGTAACAGGTTAAAAATGTGTTAAGGAGAACATATAGGTAGAATGAAGCACACATGCACAGAAATTTTTGAATCTTCAGCCATGAAGAATTAATAGAGAAATGGAGAAAATATGATCTTCCAGAAAAAGGGGTAGGGTGACATTTTTAATGTTGAAATAATCTATTTAAAAATGATAATAACAATAATAAACTCTTGAAAAAATTAAATTATAATCAAATATCATTTAGTGATTTTCTCTCTTTGAATTATTTGGTAATTTATGGTGACATGTGGCTCACTCATGGCTTTTCAGAATAAGATTAGGGGCATTCCTGAATTTGTTTAATGCTGCTTTGCCATACTGAGTTACTCAGAGCCTTAAGGTCTATCAGGGATACTTTATCACATTGCAAAATGATAATATAAAAGCAAACCAAAAGCCCTCATCCTTATTTTGTAATGCAGCACAAAAATAAAATGAAGTATGGTTTAGCTCAGGTAGATGATATTAAATATGATGTCCCTTAAAAGCCTAGGGGGTTTAAATCACTGTAATAGTGCACATTGTAATGGCTATGATGCTGTGTGAGAAATGATCAGTGCTTCTCCTGCCTGTTATGCATAAGAAAAATTTCCACACATTCTTGTGTGCTATGAACATAGTGAGCCCATAATTTCTCACATTCATTGTGGACATTCCTCTTAATTCTTAGCCAGAGTGTAAGGAGCACAAAACACACAGAACTGGTGAAAAGGACATTGGAATGTTATCTAGTGGCACTTGCTTATTTTCTCTGCTCTTGTCTAATCCTCCTTTTGACTAGAAAGTTCTTTGCAAGTTCATCATTATGCTAAAATGTGTTGTTAAATGTTAATTAAGAGAATGACTTGAACTTTTAAACCAGTTCAGTGATCAGGAGCCTTCAGCTAACATTTATACTTGTTTCCTCATCCTAAGTCAGCCTGAGATTGCAATATCCCTCCCCATAAGATTTTTTCCCCATATTTTCTTGAAAACTAACCTTTAGCTGTTGTTCTAATTCATTTGATTATAATTTCGAATTTCAGTGAATTGACACTACTAGTCATTACACTAGTTTGTTTAGCCATAATAAAGAGAAGCAACTCAAGGTGTCCGTCAACTACCACAGGACTACTGGACCATAGCTGAGCCGTGATCATTGTTGCAGTGCCAAATCCATCTCTTTGGCAGAGATAAACAAACAAATAAATAAATAAACAAAATTTAAGACTAAACAATTCAGAGTCATGCTAAAAATAAAAAATTCCTATCTGGTTCAAGAAACTAGTTTGTAGAATGAATTGCATTTGCTGCAGGTTGCATGTTGCATGATCACAAACTACAGTACTGTCACGAAAAATACATAAGGGCTGGACATAAAAGTGATAAGGATTAAGCAATAACAGAAGAGAGGAGGTACAGATCTGCCCTGCTATTGCCATATCACACAACCCACCACGCTGTGTCAGATGATGTGAAAATTATTTTCTTTGAAGATGTCAATAAAAGCCTTATGAACATTCTGCTTGAATAAGTCTTTTCTAGAGTCCACGGCCGAACTGTGTCAAAGAATCTTTCAAAGATATTAGCAGAGTGTATCTAAATGAAAGTACATCAATCTTCCAAATAGGAGGTAGAAAACATATACTAGCAGTATTTATTTACTCCTGGATGTTTGTTGAATGAATGAGACTGCCAGAAGTGTTCTGTGGACTTCTCATTAATTCTTGCTCATTTCCTCATAGTTGCAGAAGTTTGGCTTTTTTGAGAGAAAACTGTATTTCCATGTACTATGAAGAACTTCAAATCATATCCTTTGATATTTTTCAAAATATGAAGTGTTATCAAATATTCCATATGAGATGTGACTGGAAATAGAGGGTAGTGTGGAATAATACAGTGCCATGTATTTTCCTGAAATAAATAACAGCTGGACACTTATCCTATTATCTGGTCTTATTAATTTCAGTGAAAAAAATTACTTCATGATATATTTACCACTGACTATCTTAGAAAGTCTCTTATTTTCTGACAAACTACCACTGAAGCTGAAAACACAAATCAGAATTTGTTTTTTGAAGAAATAATAATATAATGAGGAAATAAAATGATCTTAGGTTTGATTGAAAGCTTATTGGATTAAGGAAAATCTTGCTGTAAGTAATTCTAAAATTATAGAAAACCATTCTGCTTGGATTGTTAAACCTGGACTGAAAATAAATTACTCAATTCATACCCAAAGGAAGAAGAGCTATATTGTCTCTTAGGTGAGCATTTATGCTCTGCTATTGCCATATAATGAGCTATAGGAATTTTAGAAAATGGAGCTGTGTCTTGCAAAACATCAAAGGTCAATGATGGGTAGTGAGGGGTAATTTTCTTAGAGAGGGATAGTTTTCTTAGAAAGTCAATAGAGCTTACAATCTTATTAATAATTATCAATTAATATTGTTCTCTAGGCTTACTGATCCATCAGCGCTGTATGTGTATTGCAGTCATGGTACTGCCTTTTCTGGGCAGAATTTTATTCTAAAATTCTGGTTAAGATAAAAAATATGTTTCCTTTTGGATATAAGTATACATGTGAACCATGATAAAGAATTAGAACTTCAGAAAGTTGCATACAACTTCAGAAGGTGCAATACAGTGAAGGACAAATCTGTGCAAGTTTACTTTGCCTGACCATATTATTGCATTTAAGTCTTGTCTTGGAATTTATGTTTCTATTGTTAGTTATTTCCAAATATTTCAACTAAAACTTCCATAAAACAGCACTACTGTTTGAAGTACTGGGCTTTTGAAACACATGCTTTGGCTTTGAACAGTGAATTTAACACTGTCTAAACTAATCTGTCTGACAGATACTGTGAAACCATCATAACTTCTGATCATTATTGATCCGGTGTACATGACTAAAAAGCTAAGATATCTTTGCTACTTTTATGAACTGCTGGGTTTTTTACTGTATTTTTACCACACTTCAAATTTATTTGCAGTTGTTCTCTGATGGAAATTTCTGACTCAAATTATCTTCAAACAACTTCAAACGTTTGGGTTTTTTTAATTCTCCTCCCAAAAATGATTACCAATCATACCATCTGCATGATTGGTAATGACATAATATGGCACTAGTAAGGTTACTTACTATCCAGTCAGGAGCATCACCATATGTATGGATGTTTCATATCTACTCCACCAACCCAGAATTCTTTTTTTCTCTTCCATGTTAGTAGATGATTTGTGAAACATATTGAAATATGTACACAGAATCAAACATGAAAACAGTAAATCAGGCCATTAGATTTAGAGGGAGGTAAGAGACAAGAAAAAGGCACAGAGTAGTGACCTAAATTATATATGCACATTTTGTGCCTTGCAAAGCTTTAAAGCTCCCAACTTTAAAATACAACTTTTATGTGTTACGATTGCATCCTTTTTAGGAGTCTTAACAGAATTTTCTCTGGTTTGGAGGCAGAATTTATTTCACTGTGGAAGACTGCTCTGCACATCTGAAGGGAATTTGGTCTCTCAGACTGTGAATGGAACTTCAGTTTCTTAACTGAACTGAATGAAATAAAAGTAATTTGCATCATAGATCTTCTACAGTTCCTGCTCAAAGTGAGTCATGCTGGACTCACCCTTCAGACTATCCACAAGTGATATACAACGAATACTTTACAAATACTTTTAGTACACAATGAAAATCTTACTAATATTGTTAGGACAACAGTAGCCAGTTTCTAACAAAATTTCTTATGCTAGAAGAGTACATTCTTCCACCAGGTTATCTCCAGATGTTACTGAAACCATTTATGGGAGGAAAATCAGCAAGGGTAAAATAAGGGTAAAAACATAATGAGTGTATCTTCTATGCAAATTCAACCTTCATATAATAATTTGTTTGCAGCTATGTAAAACTTGTAAAGCAGCCAAGCTTGTTCCAATGGCTGATAATTTCTTTCTCCGGTTATTAGATTTCTGTATTTACAATAATTTCTCTTTTTCCTAATGTAATGCCATTTCTTGACAGATCACTCACCATCATTTCATTTTCTCTGCTGAGAAAACTGTGCCAGTCTATTTCTCTTCAATGAAGGAGCCATGTATCACAAGTTTTTTAATCCTGATATGTAATCAGATTTGATTATTTGGTTGTTCTTAACATAACACTGCTATAAGAAATTAAGCATATTTTTGAAAAAACTACTACCTTTTTAAAAAAATAATATTTTGACTTTCCTTATATTTTTTTCCAGGTAGTTGACAAATATTGCTTTAAATACCATGTGCAGAATTTGAGTGGACACAATAAATTCAGAGTCAGTTAAAAGTCTTGATAACCTGCCCCTTGACAAGTTATCTTGCAATACTTCTAATTGAGAAGTGTAATACAACCAGTAAACCAAAGAGGTTTTGCAGTCTCTGTGACTGAAGATATTCACAATTTACTTAGATAATGTCCCCTGTCTAGCACTGAATTTAGTCCTTTTCTGAACTGGTGTTTGGGGAACATGATCTTTTGAGTTGCTCCCCTACATGAACTATTCTATGGAACTCTAATTTTTTAACCTTGTTATATGGGGACGTTTTAGTCAAATTGCATATCCAGATGAAACTTGTATTGTTCAGACAGTTTTCAAACAAGGAATTTATCTGTTCAGAATACAGCAGGTTTTAATGAAAGCACTTCAGTCATAAGAACATATTCTTCATATCTATACATGACTTCTAAATTTGCTGGTTTAATCTTTCAGAGTATTTAATATTTAAGATTAAAAATCCTGCTTTGGACTGAAAAATATTAAACAATGCTTTGAGATAAACTTATTAACAGATTGAAAAAAAAGTATAATGAATAACACATGGAAATCCCTTACTGCATAATTTTGACTAATCTTTGTGAAAAAAATACAATTTCATAGAATACAAGCAAAAAGTGAAAGATATGAAATAATAATATAAAAGGGAACAGGTTTATTAATAATTTTCTGGTTTAGATAACCTTTGGGTAAATATCCATTGAAAGTACTGAGAGCTTTCCCTGAATAAATGCTTCGAAAATTTCCTGTAGAATGTTTCTTAGAAGCTTTAAATGAGAAGAACAGTGTTAAGGGAAGAAAAGAGAGACAGAATTTTTTGTTAAGGGCTGAGAAAGAGAGTCTTGTGAAACCTCTGGTAATCTTATTTTAATTTCTTTTTAAATCCAGCAAAGGAATATGGTGAAGAAAAGCTTTATTTTTATGCATATCACTGAAAAAAAAAAAAAAAAAAAAAAAAAAAAAAAAAAAAAAAAGGTTTGCATACTTTTTACTTTCAAATGTCAATGAATAGTTTAAAAACGATCCTTGAATTCTGAGAACAAGGTTCAATTGAGATTGAGAGATGGCCATAATTACATTCTCCACTAATTTGGCAAAGGAATATTGGACAAGCTAAGGAAACAAAAGCATATTCTCTTAGGAACCAATACCACCTGTCCTAGAGTGACTTTATGACGCTGAATTGCATCCCCAAGCGTCTGTTTAGCCCAGAAATAAGTTCCTCACCTTTAAAACCAGACCCGAGAGCGCAGGGAGGGGGGAAGCGGTGCCGCGCAGTTTGTGCGTGCAGAAACTTCGCTCTGGCTCCGCGGAATTCCTGCCGCTCTCTGTGAGCGCTGTCTGCAGCACGGACAGACAGCGGGACACAGCTCTCCTCTGCTCTTTGTCTGGTTTTTTTAGCTAGCTGAGGCAGAGAAGTCCCCCGGCTTCTGTGGCTTTTCTTTTTCTTGGAACTGATCAGCCCCGCTCTGGACTGAAAACCCAGAAGAACACCAGGAGCTCACACCTGTGGCTCACCAGGGCTTGGACACGGCATTTTCCAGCACAGGAGGGACTGAGAGAGACTGAGGGAGTCGAGCTACACCCCACGGCAGGGACTTCTGAATTTGCCATCTCTTCCAAACAGCGAGAGGTTCCATTGTTTAATATTATTAATTTCCCCATGTGTAAGAGCCTGACGCAGAGACGGAGGCTTTCAGCGGGCTCCTGAAATGCTGTTTATTGCATAGCCAAGGTTACAGCATTGAGAGCCGTGGGAGAGCCTATGGGTGCTGGCTGTAGGCAAGCCGTGTGTCCTGAAGCCTCTCTAGTTCTGGTTACAATGCATTATATACTCTTCATTACAGAGCATCTTAATACATGACTACCAATCAATACTTCTACTATTACCTATAGCCTATCCTAACTACTAACATTACCATATTCATGCTACTATTTCCAATCACAAAAGGTTAGTATGTTACAGTTTAAGCTAGAAGTTGTTTTTCAGTTTTCTTGCAGTGGAAAATTCTGAGATCTTTTCTCTATTTGCAACATTGGTTTTCTTGTTTGCCTGTAAAAATCCTTTTGTTTGGTAAAAACGTCTTTTGTTTGAGGTGGATTTATCCTTTGCTCTAAGCCATAAAAGTCCCTTCCAACACACTTGCTCTCTGCCTTCTAGTTACCCAGTAAGACTGGCTTAGCAATTCTTTTCTTCTATATCAAAACTTGCTTTCATTCCTATAGAACCTCTGTATATCTGCACAACTCCTCCGTTAAATTCTTGTCCTTCCCAACATCCGTGTTTGTGAATACTTTGCTTGTTAAATAAACAGTTTTTTTCACTTTTCTCCAAGGAGATTATTCTCCTGAACTGGTTAGGAAATCTGAAATCTGCTGCTGAAATCTGTTTTTTAGATGAGACCACTTCAGAAGTTTCCTCCCAAAATTTGCCCTAAACCAGGACACCACTCTAGGATCTACTTCAAGAGCAGGCAACGCAGAGCTGCCAGACTTTTACGAGCCTTAGGCTCGGGACATGTCAGATCAATGGACCACGCTGAGTGTCCTGAGTGTATCTCTGAATCTTGTTCTTTGTTGCTTCAAAAATGATACCACAAGGACCCTGAGGGCATCTGTACATGGAGACACACAAAAAAAAAATATACCAAAAGAATGTCTTCTGTAGCTGTTCCTTTTCCAAAATGATGGAGAAAATATGAAGCTGCAAAGAAAAGCAGATTTACCCCTCACATCTATGAACAGAACTACTTATTCTCTTGCCTTGTTTTCTCTTTCCTCTTCTGTTTGGCCTTCCCTTCCCCTCCTTTTCTATTTTCTTTTTTTCACTGCTGTAATGAAGGCTTTTATCTTATCCTTTAAGCAGAGAAAGTTTTTTTTTTATATTTCAAACATGCTTACCTTCCATGCAGCAAGGACAAAGCAGAGTTTAAATTTGGGGGGTGTGTTCTATTTGTTTGTTTTCCAGTGATAAAATTAAAGCCATCCATCTTTGGTCTCATAACTCTTTTTCTGTGTCCCCTTTTACTGGCAGAGTTTGACTTGTCAGTACTTTTGTTTTAATCTCATTGTAAAATCTCAAGTTGATAGGGTAGCACTTTTTTGTGTATGCTGAGGTACACTGAAGTTAGCCTTGAACCTTTTCCATAAATGTCCACAATTTCTAATATTTCATTAAGCCATGAAAGACAACAGTAATAATTTTAACTGACAACTCAGCTATTTTTATGAACTTTTTAAGTCCTTAACCTTTTCCTAAAATTTAAATCTCAAACTCTACCATATCATTTTCTTCATCTGATAAAGGCAAATTAGATTTTTCTTTATTAAGTAACAGACCTTTACAATCAAACTAATTTTAATTTATCTTATATTAGGTTTTCATATATCTTTCAGACCCATGAATACTTTTCTATCTTCCTATATCCTGCTGTTTTGAGAGGGAGACCAATTGGAAAAGATAACTGCATTTTAGTATATTTAGTTTGCCAAGTTGATTCTACTTGCTGACACTTTCTATTTTTTCTCAAGCTCCTTTTGACACCTCATTGAGCCAAGCTTGACTTTTTCACTTAGGGCAAGTGCAGCTAAGACTTACTGAAGAAGGCAAGTCTGTGTGACAGGTGCTTTTAATACCCCGTCTCCCATGCCTAATTGACATAGCTATGATATACCCAAATTCTTCAGGTCTGTTCTGTTATCATTGGTAGAATGAGGAAGAAAAAGGAAAATAATAACCAAGAACACTTAAAGAAAGCTTTTTCTAGTGCAAAGGTGTACAAAAGAGAATGTGGGATGCAAAATTAACCTAGTAAATAGATAAGCATTGATAGGTGTAATACCCATACGATCTTAATGTCAAAGGTTTCGTTGATACATGGGTAACTGGGGAGTTAAAATCATAAATTGGATGAGTGTACATGTTTCTTGGAATGTACGAGGTGAAACTAATTTATTCTTTCATCTCAATGTTATAGTTATATTGTTTATAATGCACATTGCTGAGATTAATTTTTATAGGATATAATACCTATCAAAAGAGCAACAGTAATGCACTTAAAATGTTTTCAAGCACTGAATTAATTAATCATAGTGTTGTTGGTAATCTTGGAACATGCATTACTCCTCATGTTCACGTTCTTGCTTTTTTATTTTGATTTGTGATTGCAAATCAAGTTGATTTCTTGATGTCTTTGCTGCCTCTGGAACTGATGTGAATCAGAACATGTCAATAAAGGAGAATTTATGTCCCATCAGAAAAACTCTGAAATGTTACCAGCTCCAAGTGAAGCTTATTTCCATGGATTTAACATACAAACTTGTTTCAAGTATTTTCATAAACATGCTTCCAGGCTTTTTATTCATCTTCAGATGTAAAAATATGTAGTAAGAGATGAAAAAAATATATATAAAAAAAACCCCCAGAATTATTTTAGATGCCTACATAAGGTTTAAAAATAAAACTAATTTATTTTATAACAGAGAATGTAATTATTAAGATTTTAATATAAGAAGTCTTTAAAGAACATCTAGTTTTGGGATTTGGTGGGTTTTTTTGTGTTTTGATTTGTTAGGGGCTTTTTTTTGGGGGGGGGAGAAGAATTTAGGGATCTACTAAAACATACATTTAATTGGATTTAAATTTTACCTGAAGAATTGTAGTATTTTTAAATTAAACTGCATCATCTTCATATCAGGTAGGGACCAAAAGGGTAAGATTCATTGCAATTTGCATTGTTTTCCTTAAGAGCAAACTCAGATGAGGAAGTGTACCGGAAAATAAAATGAAATATCATGGAAACCTGCAAACATTTTGTATTAAACCAGCATAAGTAAGTGATAAGATTGTCTGTTTCCATCCTAGATTCAAATCAGGCTCAGCCTATTGATTCTAATACCAAATTGTTATCTTCCTAAGTACTAAAACCAACCTACCTACTAACCAACCAACAAACTAAAAAAAATCCCAAAACAACAACAACTGAAAAAGACCCATACAGAAACCCTCCTCAAAACCCCAGGAACATTAGAACTGGGAGTATTATATTTACCCCTCACTTACATGATATTCTTTATCTTATGTTTAACCAGCTTCGGGAGGCCTCAGCTGAATATGAAGACTCTGTATTGATAGGTGCCTGGCAGGAAAACCAGGAGAGACAATCCATGACTTAAAAGATGCACACCCTGGAAAATCAAAGAAGGTAAAGTATGCAGGAGAAGGAATCCCCTTTAGTATGTGATAAATCTTGGAAGATGACACTTAGACCTCAAATCCTTGGAAAAAGACGTCTTGTTCCTGTGTAAACTTCTGCTGAGTTCAGATGCAGATTTTGTTTAACCACACAGGGCCTACTGCAGGATCAATATGTCACTGGTTTTCCTTTAGTACACAATTTGGCAGTAGCACACTTGTACCTAAAGTCAAGTGTAATAGATCTCAGAGTAGTGATATAAACACACAACTATTTCTAAACTTTCCATCACTCTCATCAAAGGTAGCTAGCTCACTTAGGTATGCTGACTCCTGAAAAATACCACAAACCCCAAACACTTTTTAGATATACATTTCCTCTGCAATTAAGTCTTGCCTTGAAAAGAAGGACCTATATTACCCTAAGTACAGAAAAGGGTTTAGGCATGAAATGATGGCACATGTGACTAAGGCACCCAACAGCCAGAGAGACTGGATTTAACACAGATATTTTCCTTCAATGCCCCTAGCATTCATCATTTTCCACCAGCTTTCTGTTCTGCTTTCTAGCTTTGGAGAAGGATTTTTTAAGGTAAGTAATTTTTCCCCTGAACTGCACAAGGAGACAGTCCTTTATTACATGATCAAGTGGCATATTCTCAATGCCTGGATACAGAAAGCAAGCTTCCTGTACTTGCAGGAGGGAACATTTACACAGCACACTGGGTTTGTAATTGCAGGAAACTTTCTCGCAGCAGACAGTGAATTAGGCATAAGAATCATTTTAATATTATATCCCTCCAGTACTACTCTTCCAGAGAGATTAAAAAAAGAAGTGAGGCAGCAGGAAAACCCTGACAGCTGATACAGTGTCATCTTTAGACCTGCCTCAAATCAAGGACTCTACAAGGTTTTAACTCTCAAGTAGATGCTCATATTGCTACAGTAGTGAAAGAGAAATAATAATTCATTTAAATATCAGGAAAGTGCATCTGTCAGAGCTGTAGATGGAAGTACCATATTCTATATCGGAGAACCTTGTAGAAAAGGACTGATTTGTCAAGATATAAACTTATTTTATTTATTCACAGTTTGTTGACATAAAACTTTTTCTTATTTCCGACTGTGAAAAAACCACAGTCTATAAAAATTAGGAAAGTTTAAAACTCAGAGAAGTAAAGAAATAACGTGATAATACTGATAATATGTCAAATTGTTGAGATATGAGACTTCATAGGTTTCAAAGGACATTTTATGTTTTAGACAAAGAAATATCTCTGGATTTCTAGAACAAGGCGATTTGCTGAATGTAGGTATCAATCTAGAGTGAATATATATAAGACACCTTGTAATTTCACTGGATAGACTTAAGGGAAAGAGTTTATATATGGCTGTTTATACTTCACCATGGTTAGAAACACCTCCCTGCTCAAGGTACCTGCCAGCATTTGCTATATTTGCATTTACAACTAGCATCAGGAAAATATAACTAAATACTTTTTAATGGTATTATACATTGCTGAACATGATTTGATGTGTTCTTTGATGATCCTCAGTCAGTGTCAGTCTAAGCAGTGAATCAATCAAATTAAAATTTTAAAGAGAAATTTTTTTTTTTTCACTTTTCAACACCATGACTGACACTAATATAATTCCCAACTTTATTAAACAAACAGGTAATAAACCTCATTCTGATGGTCTGATGGGGGTTTTTTCTTTTTTTTTTTTTAATCCATTTTCAGCTTAAATGCCCTTCCTCCTTACATACAAGAAATCCAGGCCTTTACTAGTACTGCCTTAGCAATACTAGTTGAATACCTGATCCATAGTACCTGGGTTTTGACTACACAACAGAACTGTGCCAAAGCACTTAAAGGATATTTATTCTGAAACTTTTATACTTGTCCTGGACACTGCTTTTAAAGCCAGTGAAGCAGTCAAACAGATAAAAGGAGATAACTGGAAGTTTAGTGCGAATGATCTAGTTATGAATGCAGCGTTTTTCATATACCATAACTCATTCCAGCTACATTCCCTACAGGATACCACATGATTCACAGATAAAAGTTTTAATGTAGATTTGATCAATTTTAGTTTGTTGCTTGGAGGAAAAGCTGTCAAACTGCCATTAAACTAAATTCCTCTTTATTCTAAAGTACAAAAAAGTAACACTTCAAATAATATCAGTATTAGGCAAAGTGAACTTATACCATAATAGGGAGTGATGTAAGTTAAAAACCCCAGAGTACAGGTAATTGTGATGAAAAAAAATAACAAATACAGATTAAGCCTGTCTTTCAGAAAAGCATTCATTTAAGTAAGCAATAAAAAAGACCTCACAGTGGCAAAAATTAAAACAATTCATTTTCTTTGCAAATTCCTAAAAGTTTTACAAACTAGAGTTCTGAAAATTGCTCTCCACTGCATTGGTGTTTCTCCACCAAAAATTTCACCATGATTTTTTAAGCAATTTCAAACACTTTGGTAACATTTAGTCACACTCTTGCAGAGCCCAAGGAAGATGAGGGTGCAGGAAGGGATGGGACAGCTCTTAGATAAGGAATGATAGAGCAATATAAAAGCAATATAAATATTAAAGAGAAATGGGACACTGGGGATCTCAGCTGTTCCACATTTAAGACAAATTTTGCTGCACATTTTCGATCGTTCTTGGATATTATAGCTAACATATATTTAAAAAGTAAAATATTGAAATCCAACTAGTAGCCAATGACTAGTGGTACTTCTCAGGGGTCAGTCCTGCCTTATGTCTGTTAATGGTGTAGATGTAGAAGAGATTACAGGTGACCTCACCCCTGATAAGTCACAGTTGTGCTAATTACCAAAGAAGAGCCTTGCCCTTAATGGGTTGCAGCTGTGACTAATAAAGATAAGTGTGATAAAAGGGGTGGGCTGGCTAGTTAGAGGGGACTCTTGAGGAAGAAGACTTTGAGGGGCCTTGGGGAGGAAGAGAGACACGAAGAAGACCAAAACAAGGAAGAGAGTTGCTGCAGTAAAAGATCTTCTGTGGGGTCAGTGTGGGTCTGATGGAGTCAGAGCCTGCAGTCATAGCTGAGCCAGGTGAAAGTTGTGTTCAGAGTCTGCAAACCAATGCTTGCAGCCATAGCCCAGCAGGAAATAGCCACAGTCAGAGTCTGCAGCTGGACCCTACAGTAGGAGCTTGCTGTAGTCAGAGTCAAGATGGCAAAGCTGTAAAGAAGAATAAACTGGGACTCTTTTCATGTTGTTAAATGAGAGTCTGTGTCTTGGCTCATTTCTACCCCAATGAGAGATCTGCTGCAATAAATGGTATGGGTAATAGGACAGATGGTCAGAACACTTGGAGGATGTCACTAGATTGCAGATCAGAGCTCATGTTCAGAAGGAGCTGGTCAAGCTGTAAAAAATTGACTGAATTGTATTTCAGGAAATTTAGCAAGGAAAAGTTCTGCTCCTGGGATCCAAGGCAGCAAAACAGTCTAGCTAGAAAGTGATTTTATAACAAATGACCAACACTCCTGATTGACAAAAAATATACATGATTAGCAGTGCAGTCTTGCATCTGGAAAAAAAAAATTTTGTAGTGGTCTATGATCACCTGATGAAAGACCCACAGATGGAGATTGTCATAGGGATGGGCAATGGACACAAACTGAGATATAGGAAATTTTGACTTGGTAGAAGGGAAAACAACACTGTGGCTATGTTTAAACACTGGAACAGGTTTCCCAGAGAGGTTACAAGATTTCCTGTCCTGAGGACTCTTAAAAGTCAACTGGGAACTGCCCTGAATAGTCTCATCTAGCTAGACATGCTCTGAGCAAAGAAGTTTCAGGAGATGATGAGAGAACCCTCCCATGGATTCATGATTGGTCTTAATTGACCACCTGCACTGACAGGACATAGAGATCTGTGAGATAATGTAAGGCTTGGAGGAATTATTTTTAATGTATTGCTGTTAACAGAAATATCTGTGACTGATTCATTAGGTGGCTTAGCTGCCGAGGTGAGCAGCTTCCATGTTGGCACAATCTGCAGAAGAGCTCAAGTATTGCTCTCCTCTGTGCTTTCAGTTGCAGGGAGCAATGAAAGAAGAAACAGAAAGGTGCAGCAGATTGATAACTTGGCTCCAAGCCTTGTGTTATCAGCAGAATTCTGGAGGGTTTGATCATGAGTTACTCTACAGGTCTGATGGTGGCAGGAGCACCTGTCTCAAGGGGGAAAAGGATCTTTGTGCAGGAGTCAGCAGGGCTCATGGCAAGAACTCTAAACTCGATTGAAAGGGGGGAAGGGATAACACCAGGTTTGCTAGAGATAAGACTGATTTGCAGCTTGACAATATTTTAGGGGACTGTGTGAAAGCAAGATCCTTCAGTCTGCTGTCTCAGTGGAGGTAAGGGATGAAGAGCCAAGGAGACAACAGTGGCATGAGGATTATTAGTCTGTTATAGAAACCACAGAAACATCTGAGAACAGCTACACAGGAACCAGGGCTTCTCCTCCCAAAATGGTGGCAGGTCCAGCAGCCCTACTAAAGTACATTTACACCAATGAACACAGGAAGGGCAGCAGACAGGAGGAGCTGGAAACCACTGTGCAGCAGGGGATTGTTGTCATCATGGAGACTTGGTGGGATGACCTGCACAACCAAAGTGCTGCAATGAATGATGTAAATTCTGCAGAAGGACAGGCAAGGAAGGAGAAGTCGTGGGTTAGTCCCATACATCAGGGAGTATTTTGGCTGCCTAGAGATTAATGATGGTGATGGCAGAGTTGAGTGTTTATGAATTGGGGGAAGGCCAATGAGGCAGGTGAAGTCTGTTATGGACCACTCAACCAGGATGAAGAGGGAGATGAAATCTTCTATAACACTTGTGAGAAATCTCAAAATCACTAGCTCATGTTTTTGTGGAGTACTTCACTTGCCAGATGACTGCTGATAATAGATTACAGTAAAGAGGAAACAGCCTAGGAGGTTTGGCTGAAACTCAGGGGGGAAAAAAGAGAGCTTATAACTTTTGGAAGATGCCATTAGGCAGGGAGAAAATTAGTATAAACCAAGGCCACATAGAACTTAAACTACCTACTGATATAAAAGACAATGAAAAACTTTTCCATAAAAGCATTAGTGATCAAAGGAGGGTTAAGGAGAGTCCTCTTCCATTACTTGATGTAGAAGGAAACATAGCAACAAAGAATGAGGAAAAGACTGAGCTACTTAGACTTTCCTCTGTCAGCTCTAGTAAGTCTGCCCTTGGCAACTGAGAAATGGAACAGATTATTTTATTGAATATTGAAATTGCCCTACGAACATCAGATATCGCAAGGAAGAGAGGAAGGGTCCAGGGTCACCAAGTTGACTCTTTTTTTTACAGGAACAAACTCATATAATGCCTATCAGAAATTTAAGTTGTTTGAAGATATGTTGATCATGGCTTTTTCAAGTTTCACTTCCTCCTAACCAGTCTCATAGTTTGACTTCATCCTTCTTTGGTGTTTTTTCCATGCAGAGGCTGAGATACTGCTGTATAGATTTCTGAGTAAATATACCCTTAAACACTTGGTTTTGTATCATTAAATACTAATCAATGAGTATGTTGCAATTGTGATCAAAGCTAAATTTCAAATGATGCTCTGCATATTGATTTATTGAGGCAGTTCATAAGAAGAAATGAGAGAAAACTCTTCCTTGCAATGCTTATTCTGTTTTAGATTTTAAAATTCCTGATTTTTCTTTTAAATTAATCAAAAATTGCAAGTAGCAATCTTACAGACGTACTATTCTTTTGACAGTGGTGCTTGCAGTGATTGGATCAGGCCTTTAAGTCAAATGATTGAATAGCTTTAAGTTGATTTTGAGACGAGCTGATAAAACAATCTAAAACTTCTTTTTGTTTTGATGTGTTAGAGAAAAGTACAGAAACAGTCACAAATCTTTTATTTCTCCAGTGGTCTTTATGAATTATGAGGACCTGGGGTCTAAGGATGTGGAGGCAGTTAATAAAGGATGTGAGCCCAAAGAGTGAGACAGAGAGCCCTATAAACAGGAAAAGAAAACCACTGCAGAGTTCATTTTCAGCACAGGCTTTGCCCCCTTACATTCTGCATTTCATTCCACTGAGATCAAAAACAATTTGGCTGCATCTGTAGGCAATGAAAAGGTGTCAAAACTATCAAATGTCCAAAAGGTGTCAAAAACATCTAGTGACTTTTTTCTGTTCTAGGCCCAGGGAGTTTTCTTCACCAAGTATTAGATAAAATGGCTTTGTGCTCTTTAACAACTAAACACCACTTGCCTTGCCTGAATGGTAAAAGAAGTAGTGCAAAATATTCTCTTCACCCGGCTGAACAAAGAACAAGTCCTCAGAAATGAATTGCAAAAGTGAATAGAGATGCTACTCAGCTAATTCAGATCACATTTTCTTTCCTGGAAAATAACTGCTGAAAGTCCTCATTTGCTATCTATTTGCATCACTATTTTAAAGTAGTGCATGACTATTGAAGGCATAGTAAGCTACCCTGTAGAGCACTTGTACTTTGCAGGTACTTCTACTCAGCCACCTGAGAAACCCTGGAATCAATCCGTGCTCTTCATCTGTGAATTAATTTCTTTGAGGAAGAACACAGTTTATTTTTTTTTTTTTCCAATTGTCCAGTTTGGACTGAAAAACAGCTAGTTCAAGGGAAATTCAAAAGTCTTTGGTTGAGTGACGCTTGATTGGATTAGTCTCCCTGCTAGGCATATATATCCTATTCTTTGGTATAATATTTTTAGGCAGTTGGGTTTTTTTTGTTTGTTTGGTTTTTTTTCATTTTAGCTAGTGGTTGAATTTTAGGCATTTGTCAATCTGAATAAAGAGCCCTTATGCATTTGCTGTTTTTCATGCAGCTGCTTAAATAACCCTTGGTCTTCTTTATTATCAAGCTAAACATTTCTGAATAATAATTCTTGGAGAAAATTATGTTTATTTAACAAAATTTAAGTTATTCCATGCATCTTCTCTGTATCCTTCAACTTATAAACATGGTTTTGGGACTGTGGACACTGGAAAAAAGTGTGTTACTAGGCAATTCATCTGATCTTGCTACCAAGAGTAAAGGAAATATAAACTTTCTGATCCAATCGTATTTATGCAGCAGAGGAATGCGTTGTTTCTTTTGGAATAGGAGCAAATGTTCGTTATGCACCTTTAATACTCTTCTAGTTTTTTCCATTTTTTGTAATCTTTGTGGCATCTATAAAGAACATTAATTATAACTTTTTTGTCACTGTTTGAGAGAAAACAAAATGCTGTGCAGAATACAGCCAAGAGCTCAGCCTTGGAGAGCACAGCAGGATGTTCACTCTCTGAGAAGATTTCTCTTTATACTTGCATCTTGAAGCATATCAGTCAATCAAGTTTTAATCTCGTTTGTGTCTACAATGCTCATTTGCTGCGGATTGAGCCTTTTTAATAACCTGTATCCACAGAAGAACTCAGAAATTACTTTAGCAATGAATACTTCTATCAATCTTACATTCTTAAGGTGCTTTTCAGGTTAAGAGAACCCTCCTAGAAAGTTTTGGGATATCTTAAAAAATAGCTATTGATTTTGGAAACTGTTGTAAAACCTGTATACTCAGGAAGAAAAGAAACCAAACTGATTATTCCAAGTCTATTTTCTAGAGAAGCATGATGAACACTGGTGTTCCCATTATTAGTACCATGCTGTACTAGCAACTGTATTATTGCTTTGAACTCCTAGCAAACAATATCCAAACAATTACCAAAAACTCGGTCTCAGAATTTACCACATTATCCTAATACTTAGACAAATTCAACAGAGTTGATTGAGGAAACCTACATATAGGTTAAAATTCTAGGAGCTAAACTATGTAGACCCACTGGTGAGCTTTTTGTCCAATAACATACTGCTTCCAGGAAAGTGCTGCATTTTGAAAGCATTTCTGTATTATGAAAATATTTTATTATTTACCAAAAACTGTAATATTTATTGGAATAAAACACCCTTTGGAGAATTTCTGCTGTTTATTTTTATTAGTTCTGCCATCTTAACGTGTAAAAGCCTGGAGCATTCACACCTAAAGTCACGGCCTGAGCCTCTGGAGGCCAGGGCAGTTTCTGATGCTGATGAGGTATGTTCAGAACGAGTTTGAGGAAGAAAAAACAAATGTTTGCCTCCAACAATGCAGTTGTGTTCTCTTGTTGCTACAGGCAGATTGATACACCTCTGTGTCCCTTATTTAGAGCTGATTTTTCCTGTGGTGGTATCATCATGGTCCTGTCATTGGCAGTGGAGCTTTTCCTTGAGACTCCCCGAGGCCCCTGTAGAAGGTCGTGCTCCTACTCGTACTTCAGAGCTTACTAATGAGCTTTTTTTAACGTGCTGGTGCAGTGACATCAGTGCAGAAGTCGAGGCTATCAGTGGGAAGGGCATGTGTAGATATCAGGATATCAGAGTGGTCTGTGCTGTGAGCTTGAAGTTATTAGACTGGGATGATTTCAGTGGGCTAGTTCTCAGAATTATACTAAGGGCACTGGGGCTATAATTCCCAGTCGTAATTAGCAGCCTGAATCCATCCTTCTGTGTTCATCTTTATCCACTGCACTTGGCTCACCTGTGTTTACCTTCCTCAGCCAGTGTTCCTTTTAGAGGACATTTCACATCCATTCCCAACAGCGGGGGACTGGATTTTCCAGAAGTAGTTTTAGTCAGAAAAAGGATTTTGTACCCTGATTAGCTGTGTGCCATTGACAGATGCAAATTTATCCCTAAGGGACTAAGATGAGACACTATCCATTTCTGAGCTTCACAATGATTGACTGCAGTCCCAATTAGGCCAAAGCATTCAGTTGTATTTAGTGTACACTCTTCAAGGGCAGCCTGAAATATCTTGCACTCTTAATTCTATTGAGTATATGGTTTATGGTTTAATTTCTTTAATGCAGTACTATCCTTCTGTCACAGAAAGGCAAATATTTTTCAGAATGACTTTATGTAGTGGTTAAATCTACCTCAGACATTTCATTTTGAAGTGACCTTGTTTATACTAGGTGGGGAAAAAACATTTATTATGTGTTTGTTAAACTGCAGCTACGTGTTCAGCATAATAGGAGTCTGGACCTCTG
The DNA here is from genome assembly GCF_052056855.1 of Sturnus vulgaris. Lineage (NCBI taxonomy): Eukaryota > Metazoa > Chordata > Aves > Passeriformes > Sturnidae > Sturnus > Sturnus vulgaris. Next base: position 65,553,340 of record NC_142245.1, on the reverse strand, counting down.
CTTCTAAAGATTAATATAGTTTTGATTTGAAGCCAGTGAAAACCTTAAAGTGATTTTAGTATTATATTATTAAATTCAGCACAAAATTTGGCCTGTTGAAAAAAGGAGTCTCATTTCACAAAAAACATGCAGGTTGTTCTCTTAACCATATTTTGGTAAACTAAATATTGTAGAAATCAACTTAGAACTTGGAAAGAAATGCCTGAGTGACATAAATATACAATAGAAATATTGTATTTAAATAAACAAAGAAAAAGAGCAATGAAGTATTTTGAGGGCACTGCTGAGTTGTTTGAGCATCAGAAGTGAATGTGATTAATGTTTTTTGAAAAAACTTTAAGGTGCACAACTGAGTACATGCATATATTTGGCTTTTATATTTTACTTCTATTGATATAACTGAGTCTCTTCCACCAAATTTCTGTTTATGACTTACTGGACATATTTTCTAGTGATTTATGGTCACTATGGCAATTTGATTTTAGCTAGTTTTTAAACAGGCATTGCCAGTCAGTCTGAAGGTGAACTCTAAGGGTTGTGATTTAGAGTTATCAGATTTACTCCATATTATACCATGAAAGGAAAACAAGACATGGCCTCAAACCATGACATTTAGATGCAGTCTTCAGGAACGCCAAGAAGTGGAGTTTAGCAGTCTGATATGAGGTTTTCATTTTGCTTGGTTTAATGAAAAGGTCACTTTGCAAAGTTTAAATCTGAATTCACAGCCTTATTTCAAGATTTTTCAGAATCAGGAGTTTAGTAAAAAATATATATTGCAGATTAAAATATATTCTTTCAGTTCTCAAATAATTTTACAGTCCCAGGACATTTTTGGGGACACAAATAAAAAAGGTTTTAATTTTGGCAAAGTCAAAATTAAAGTTGTCCAGGAATATTTGCTTCCTGAGTTGAAAAAAAGCCAAGTGAAAGGCAGGCATCAACATAAATTACATAGGTTCAAATCCTGTGATTTCAGATAAGGAATAAATAGGTATAAAACAACATAAATTAACTACAAGCTATTTCTTAAACGGAACCTTGCCTCCCAGCTATGTTTTTAGATCCCTATATCTAATAAGGTATTTCTTTGTTTTGCTGGGAAAGAGTCAGTGTCAATATTCAAAACCCATATGATCTGTACTTATGACCTCATAAAGACAAACTCACTACATATTAGTACTGTTCCTAATTAGATTTCTCTAAGAAGAGCTTATGGAGCAATTATTCCTACTGAGTGCGTACACTGTAGTCAGATATCATTGTTAACCTTGCCACTGATAAAAAGAGCAAAGAGAATTTCTGATCAATGCCTTACAGCCCTCTTTTAGCTGTCTGCTTGTACTTGGCTTCTGGCATTTATCAGTTCTTCAAACAGCCTTTACTACTTACCCATCTGACCACCTTACCTGGTTTTGAAGAGCTAATGATGTCTGTCAGACCTCACAGGTCTGTATTTCTGAGAAGCAAAAAAGATTATTTTTTGAAGGAATGCATTGATGAGCTAGTTTGTAAATTATTTTATCTCCTTCCTGAGCAACCCAGTCATTAAATGATATTGTATGCTGCATCTTTTTCTGCAATGGCCTTTCTGCAGTTTTGAGCTCTATACTCCAGACCCTCAGATGCTGTAACAATATCCTTTCCATAGTGTTGATAAACATGCCAGCTAGCTCATTATGACACATCATTCAATCCCTGACGCCTATACTTAAACTTTTCTGTTCCTGTTGCCAGGAGTTATGTGCAAGGCTAGTCATCATTGACTTCTTTTTGCTAGCTTTGGTGTCTGACACATCAGTACCAACAAGACATGGATGTATACAGGCTGAGGCAAAATGGTTGTACTAAAGGACATTTGCACCCTCTGGAGCATTAGGCTTCAAGAGAGGACGCCCAGGCAATCCATGAAATATTCATTTGTACTTGAGTTGTCATTTTTCCATGTCCCTTTATATATTGCTGTGCTGAAGCACTGATTGTACTGCTCTGTATTTTATCTCTTTGTATTTTATCTGATATAATCACTATATTTTGAGTTAAAATATTATCTTCTCTAGCTCTTTCCTTTGATCAGTTGATTTATGGACATTAAAAACTCATTAAACATTCACATCTCGTGCTGATCAGTGTAGTCTACATAATCAGACAGTTTGTTTGAAATGTGTATAAGGTGCAACATAAAGCATATTTAGATAGCAATTGAGTGTAAATATTTCATAGCAGGAAACAAGTGCCAAGTCTCACTGCTTGCATCCAAAGAACTGACTGCATTTGTCAAATTAATGTCTCTTTAGCAGAACATAAACAATTTTAAAATAAAATCTGCTTCCTTCAGTCCTCCCACATAATTCTTGGTTTACATATCTATGCAAATTTACTCTGTTACTAAGTCAGATTACTGACTTCACAGACAACAAAATGCTATATTTAGGACCTTGGCATACAATAATAGATTTCAAATTATTCTTAGGCTAACAAAGATAAATTTGGCTTTTGTTGTTTTTTTCCTTCTGAAATATGAAAAACAAAATGCTTTCTAAGGAAGAGCCACAAAGCACAGAAAAGTTCATATTCCAATCAAATTATAATTACTTTAAATCAGTTTCCTTTTATTTGACATTGAGAGAATATTTTTACTTGTGCTATAAGGACATTACAAATATATATTCTTACATCCTTGCATATCAGAGCAATCCAAAGTCATACTGTAACTCTCAATGTGATTGCATGAAGAAGATACATTATTTCAGTTAATGCAGTTTACTATAAGAATGCTTATAATTGTTTCTGAAGGAGTTAAACAAGTAGCTAATAAAACATAATCCAAAATATAAATATTTTATATTTATATTTTAATTTACATAATTTATGAGGGATAACCACTTTATTAGCTAATTACTCAGTAAAAATATTTAAGGTCTTTAGCTTTATATGCTGTATAGAGAGGGAATAAAAATTTATAAGAGCATTAATAATTATATTATCATTGTTGAATATCCAACCATTGTTACACATTACTTGTTGCCTAGCTTTGAATGCAAAAAAAATTTAACTGCAACATCCTTCTCCCTTCAATGTATGCTCAATGTATTTCTAAATTAATAATAATTTTAACCTTCAAAACTCATGCCTCTGAAACATCTCTGGTAGCTTCATTTTTGCTGCTTTTTCTATTTTCTGAATGCTAGGAATATGAAAAGCCAGCTGTGAGGGAGGACCATATTGGTAACTTAACTGTTCTGAGAAATGTCTAAACTAGAGTCATCAGTGGCATGAGTACTATACACAGGAAATCAAACTTCTCTTTATTACCTCAAGCAAATGCAAATATATTTCCTAAATACAGATGACAAATATCTCTCTAGCATACATTTACACCTGTCAAAGTGAAAAAACCTTTTGGTCGGAATTTTCCAAGAATGCATGCATGTTTTAGCTCAAGATTTTTAAGCTAACGTGTGTTTCTGCTTTAGGACTTGTACATGCAAACTTTGTTAGGTTGGGTGAATTTCCTGTATGTTGGTATGATGGGTTGTACCTGAAGGTGTTAGTGCAAGCTATTGCTTGTGTGCAAAAAAAAGGGTCAAGTCTGAGAATTTTTCAGAATTGATACTGAATAATCAGGTTCCTTTACATTTCAATCTGATATTAAATGACTGTGGGGTTTTTTAAGCACTGGGTTTCCTATTATTTTATTTATAACAAGGATATTTCAACTGCTGCATAAACTTGTTATCTCATGGGCCATTGAAAATATACTATAGTTTCAGCATCCATGAGCACAATACAGTTTTACAATTAAAATGTGTAAATTAAAATTCCCATACATCTGAAAATCTTGCTCTCCATAACTAAGCAGGAACTTTGAGGAATTTAATTTCATTTAGCTACATTTCTTAGGAAAACAAATTTTCAAAAGCTCCTTTTAAATAAAACATGACTCTGGTCTGATTTTTGTTTTGATTTGTTTTGGTTTTTGCCCTAGTTTATGCCCCCTTCAATTTTTCATACATAAAATCAATTCATGAGCAAATCTTGAGAATACTGGCCCGTGTATACTACAGAACTCTGAAAATTCCTGTGGAAATGGGACACACCTAGATCAGACATTTTATTTTTTTCAAACTTTTCCCAAATCTACTGTAATCCAAAAAAGGACAAAACCTGCACATGTAATACATCAGAGATTTTGCATCCATTTCCTAAATCTCTTCAGATTCAAAGTATCTCTTGGAACAGCTTAAGCCTGACTTAGAGAGGCTGCTGCACATCTCTCTGTGTGAGAGAGCAGCTGTGATAAATCACTTCTTGCAAAGAAAGTCACGCTCAGACAATGAATGCAGTGAGAGTCCAAGCAGTGATCAAAAGGCAGCGTGGCTCACAATCACACTGCTCAGCTGTTCCAGGCTGTGTTGAGCAGTTAGAAATGGTAATGAGAGGCACAGAGAGTGCCAAAGACCCTCTTTACTCACCCACCCACCACAGAATAATAAGCTGTGACCTGGAGCTACGTAATCCAATCATGTAATACTTAAACATTAGATCTTGGTAGTGCCATAAAAAGACTGTACCCTATTAAAAAAGGAAAAAAAAAATAGTCAGCAATGAACAGGAAAAGTGTGATATCACTGACCAAAGCTGAATCCAGCTTGACATTGTAAAATATGATCATTGCTATTCAATTTTGGAAGCTAGCTATGTTTTATCTCCTTTGACAGACTAGAATAGCACTTATTTTTTTAATAAAATAAGCTGAAACTGAAGGAGGATATTAATTCTATTAGATAAGTTAATAAGCCATTTAGATATAGATTTACGGTTCTTTGAAAGAAATACATCTAAGCTGTGCTCTAGTATGTACAAAGAGCTATGGAGACTGAGAACCATTTCAAGAAATAGACAGAGGTTATTTTCTTTAGCTAAAATTTTCTGCCACTGCTACCATGATTTTAGGCTACTTGTGATAACAAGGGTGCTTGTATGGCTGAGTTTCCAGGAGGAACTTTCATCTTTTCTGCATCAAGCAGACTGATAGAAGTGTGCATCAGACTTCAGGTGACTGGAAGTCATGCACAACATACCCTAACTTGCAGAACTATTGTAGCTGTAAGAACAAATGAAGAAAGTTTTGAAGGTGTTCATGCCACTGACAGCTGAACTTAGCTGTGTAGGTTAACTGGAATGTTTTCCCTGTTTCTCTTGAAAATCAATGGAAAGTTGTTCACCTCCCTGAAAGTGCCACCTTAGGGTTCTTTTATATTAGACCTCTCCATTGAATTTTCTTCATGAACATATTTCCCTGCACTGACTAATTAAAATGGGCAGAAGATTAATGGGCTGATGTAGGCTCCTGAAGATATTTGCCACGGCTATTTTAGGCAGATGAGATCTGACCATAAGTGTCTTTTCAGCCACTTCACAAAAGGAGACTTTTTAGGCTTACTTTGTATATGACAGTGTAGCATCACTAAAAGTTTATTGTATGTCAAGAGTATGGCTTTACATGCTAGAAATTCGAATACTTTATCAGAAATACCTTTGACATGTGTGTAAATTTTCTCTAATGAAAGATATTAGATACTTAGAGACTTCACACTTTAATGTTTTTCAATAGACCCTATGATAATAATTGTCCCATGTTACATGGTTGTTATCAATGACAGACAAGAACCATTTTTGTTGTTGTACAATTAATAGAACTTCTCTTACTACTCTTCATTATGTCACTAATAATGATTTTATGGCTGTTAAAATATTCCATGAAAATCCAGTCAATATCAAGTGATCCCCAAGATATTTCCTTTCTGTTTCATTATTCCAACAGTAAAAGAGAAAATAAAGTTTGTTTTCTCTTGAAGCCTTCTGAAAATTCAAAAGCAAAAATGATCCCTTTCTGATTTTGCTTCATACATTGCCATACATTTGCTTCATACACTTTCATAATGAAAAATTTGAAGGACTTAAATGTTTGTGATACCACTAGGACTAAGGGCTTCAGAGTCCCTCCAGTTATCGATGTGAATCACCACTGAGGAAGACACATCAGTTTTAAAGCAAGGTAAGCAAACAGGAGAATAAATTTATCTTACCAGCAAAAGACACAAACTTCTCCCTTGTGAAAAAAGTAGTGTCAAGCAGAAACCCAAACACTTGGGAATTTTGGCTAGAACATAGAGTTGTTAGCAAGTACAAGGTCAACATAACATTTTTTTTTCATTTTCTATAGGTGAGATCTTTTTGTTCAGACTGTTCTGAGGTAACTAAGAGATGCTTCTATGCTTTTTGTTCTTGACCTGATTTTGTTTTGAATGCTTCTTACTCCAACATATAATTCTCTTTTGCATTCATAGTATCTGTTATTTAAATGAATGAATGTCTCTAAGAAGGATCTTGAGATGCTAAGAGATAAGATTTCTTTTGAAACCTTAATTCTTGACTTGTAACACAAAAGAGTTTTCATATCGGAAGCAAACTTTTTTGCAAGTTTTGATTGTTTAAAATGTGTCTTTAGTATTGTTTTAATAACTGAAATTCATAACTTTTTAAGAAACTGCTAACATCAGTTTGTTTAATACTGTGTAGAAATGACCATTTTCCTTGGTGTTCTGCATATTTTCCCTAAGGCAAAAATTTAGTCCTGTTACTTGTGCCTTCTTACTCCTACTATAAATAAAATATGGATTCTCATTATATAAGTAAGAAGAGGCACACTTCAATCAATTATATGATTTTGGTGAATGTGAAACAATTTTAGGTTATTTTATAAAAAGACAAAATACACCAGGAAATTCAAGGAATTATAAAAAGAACTGTGCTATTTTAGAACAAGTGTTACTTTTATTAAACATTTCAATCTTACTAAGTTTATGAACTACGTAATTCTGAAATATTCCCTAGTAACTCATAGCTGAGACAGTACCTGCTTTGTGTGACTTTAAGTAAAGAAGCAATTTTATATGTGAACAGATAGTTCCTTAATCTAGTGAAGTCCAGTCCAGGTGTGTCCCTTTTCACATCTCAATATGGGGTTTTGTTAATTTTTTACAATTTTAGTTTCCATCTTCTATACTACAAGAAAATTTTACTGGGTTTTCAAATCACTTCATGATTTTTAAAGATTATTAAAAAATTCATAATACAGCCTCTAAGCACCTTTCTTTTTCTCCAGAAAGATGACCACAAGGCATTTAGAAATAAACTGTCCTGGCATCATGACAATCTGATTTCCAAGCTGAGGTTTTTACTCTAATGCTCAGTTCTTCATAGAGTCTTGTTGGACTCATGTCATTGAATTCCTGTCATGTTAAGGAGAACTGAGGCACTTAATTCTGAGATTCACAGGCTACATATATGACAACATAACATATTTCTTAGTTTTGAAACAGTATTTGAGCACTCCCAGCAAAGGTAATAAGACTGCCTGTATGAAGAGGATAATTACTGTGCTTAAGCAAACACATTTCACCAGTAAGTTAATTAAATGCAGGTGTTTAAAAGTGAAATCTGCAGGTGAATGTGAGAATCGTGCCAGTGCTTAGTGCAACCTTTTTAGACAGATCATTTTACTCATTAACCAAAGAGACATGAATGAATTGGTCAACTGGTAGCCAGAACTGGACCATCTCTAATCAGTACTACCAAATTCAGTGGTAACTGCCCCACTTTCTGTAAACTGACGTATTTGTAGTGGGACTGTTAAATCTCAGTCAAGCTTCTGCTCTGCACACATTCACTAAGGAGGAGCATTTGGTGATTATATACTGATGTACATTTCTTGGGGGTTTTTCTCATTGTTTACAACTTTACATAGGCAGCTCAATAAACTGAGAGAAAAGCTTAAATATGTACATAATAATGAACCAATGGAGGAAAAAAGAAATTCATAAGAGGAAATTTTCTTTCTGTTGTTGTAGCAGCAAAATCATTCATTTGCCTTGACCTCTGTTAAATGTTTGACATACTTCCATACAACACCTTTGTCTCTAAATTGGAGAGATACGGGTTTGATGGATAGACTGTTAGATGAACAAGGAATTGGCTGAATGGCACAATCCAAGGCATTGCAGTCAGTCACTCAATGTCCCAACAAAGATCAGTGACATGGGATATCCCTCAAGGTTCTGTACTGGGACCAGTATCTTTATTAATGACATAGACTGTGGGATTGAGAAGCAAGTCTGAAGACAGCATCAAGCTGAGCAGTGCAGTTGAGGATGCTATCCAGAGAGACCTTGACAGGCTTGAGGAGTTGGACAATATGAACATCATTAAATTCAACAAGGTCTAGTGCAAGGTCACCTTAAGACTGAATGAAAGATCATAAGATTGGTTTACTGTATTTGTAATTACCAATTCACCAATTCTCTTTATGAGACAAAAGCTACAAAAAAAATAAAGGAAAATTATCTAGACTACAGCATATAATAAGCTACTGGTGACTAGGTAAATCAATTGAGAATTTAAAAAAAAAAAAAAAACAACAACAACAATGGATAGGCATATTCTTAGGCCCATTCATAGGTTTATTTATAACTAAGGAGTCACAGTTCTTGTGCTGAATGTACCATAGAGGATTTTCAGAGACAGATGCCTGCTTTCATAAAGATATACATATGGATAGATGTAAATGGCATAAGCAGTACATACATATGTAGTATGGTATGAAAACCATATCACTTTAAAAAGTATCACTGAGTTTATACATGCAAGACTCTGAAGCAGGAAAGCTTGTACACCATTACAGCTGTGGCAAGAAACTTCAGGCAAGAGATAATTTCAAAGATAAACATAAATATTCATGTACACTAACAAGAATGTTTGAGAGTAGATAAGTAAATATGTACACTTAATTGTATAGTCCATCACCCTCTGATACTACTCAGGAAAAATTCTATAACTAGCTGTCAAGAAGTTATTCTGGCAGACATTCAGACACTTATTATACTTTGAAAACTTTTCGGAGAAATTTATTTTCTCTTCCTTTATTGTTGAAACATAAATAATCGGGATTGACAAGTCATAGTTTTATTTTACTCTGCAGAGATGATATGTATCCATCTAGACTTTGATTGCATTTTAAGTCTGACTTGGGACTGTTCTAAGCTGGTGACACTTCATACCTGGTGGGGAAAAAGAGTAGAGAAGAATGAGTATGATCCTTTCTGTATTTTTTCCAGTTTGTTACTTCAGGTGGTCTAGGCCAAGGAGTAGATATTGGGTCACCCCACACACCAGTGCTGCATTCCTGAAAAATAGGTATTTGTCACTCAAAAGTTTCAACAGCTAGCTCCTAAGATTTTTTTCGACACATTTTTTTATTAAATAGCCATGGATTGAATTTGTCACAGAAGCAGTGGTTGGTAGAGAGGCAGCCTCCTCTTTCCTGCTCTCCTTCTTGTGCAGGACTGTTTTGTTCCTTGTCTGCAAAGCAATCAGGCTTCAGTACACAGGGTGAAGAGAGACAAGGCAGTAGCTGGAAGTATTTTGAATGTCCTGAAGGTAAGACAGGAATTGAACAGAGCACTTCCATCCTGTGTCTGACTCCTTTAATGAACACAGCAGCACCATTTCAGGACTGACTCTGTCTGCCTTTGCACATGTTCTTTTGTGTCGGGCACGCTGCAGATAATGCCTTACAACTTGATGTGTTTGCTTGTGCTCAGGCATTGAAGCTGGCTGCCCAGACAAATCTCATGCTGACAGGCAAATGCCTCAGGAACTTTAAGTGGGTCAGGGAGAAGGTGACTGCAAATGACTGTGTTTTCCAGGTAGATTTTTTTTTTTTTTTGGTACTTATTCACCATAATTTCATCAAAATTTTATTTTAAGCATAAATGAAGGTGCCCTGAATCTCAATTCTCATTTGTCTTAAGGTACGTCCTTGTGCTTTTCTATATACCTGGCTATTCACTTGGGCTTGTCATCTGAGCTCTTGCTTCTATGTAGTCTGGTTGCAAATAAATCAAGGCACAAAATTCTTACCTTAGCAATGACACAGATTTTTTTTGTTTGTTTGGGACAACTTAATCTTAAATAAAGTTAAGGCAACATTTTAGTGCTAACCATGGGATGACCCACATAATTCAACATATAATATTTTATCGAATTTGCATTTTCTTATTTCAGGAACTATATTCTTATTTTGAGATAAATGAATTTAGGCTGCAGGATCTACCACAGGCATGGAAATTATTGTCTGATTTTGATAACAAGACACAAATTAGGTTTTGTTTTGAAACACCGTTTAATTTGCCAAAAGAGAGAAGATCAACTCATTCCTACCCTTTGTCTCTCTTCCCTCCACATGCAAACAAGAGATAAATAAAATTACTCCTAATCAATGATAAATGGAAGGTTACTAATCTTGGTGCCTGACCTTTGTAAGACCTGTGCTGACTGTGCTGAGTGAGCCCAGGGCACAGGGCTGCACTTTGCTTGTGGCATCAGTCCCCACAGAGCCAGCTGGGATACAGCCATGGAGCTGGCATGTGGCAACAAGACAGTGGGAAAAAAAAAAAAACAAAAAACAAAAAAAACCCACAACAAAAGGGGGACTGAACAAGTTTTCCCTGACACTAAGAGAAGAGGATAATGGCGTCATGATGGATCACAGCTGATGCACATTTTTCCTTTCCCCTCCAGGGTGCTCTTGTTCAGGCTGGAGCCAAGCTCTGGCACTGCTTGTCCCCTCTACAGGCTCCCCTTGAGGAGCAGTCTCCTGGCACATCACTCTCTTCTTGAGCTGTGTCTCCTGGCACATCACTCACTGTTCTTGAGCTGTGTCTCCACTTGCCCAGACCTCTTTGGCTGCTTTGCTCCCGTGGTTGCTGCAGTAAAATGGAAACTGTAGCAAAGCCCCAAATTGTCACACTCTGACAGGGAAATCGTTTGCATTTTGGAGTCCACCTGCCCCTACTGAGCTGTCTGCTGTCTTTCTTCCTCTGATCCTAACTACCACTTTGATGCTTTTGATGTATGACGAGCAGAAAGTGGGAGTTAATTGCCAGCTATGGGTATAAACGGAACAGAAGTGAGCTCACTTCTGTAAAAGCAAACAGTGTTACCTTTATACCTGGGTAGAAACTGTTTCTCTAAATATAGTCTTACAGTCCTGTGCCGGCTGTTAATAAAATACATATCTGATCCAGATATCTGACTGCAAGACCTGTGCTCAATTCAACTTTGTCTTTCTCTCAATGAGTAAGATATAAACCAGAGGTTTGAGGCTTCCGGAATGGTTTATTAAAGAAACTGAGAGATACAAAAAAAGTTCTTCACACAATTGTCTTCAGATATTCCTGGAGTAGAAGTGGGAAAATCTCAAAAGAGATCAAATACACACAGCCAGGAGCTGTGAAAGTTCTCCTCTGCTTTCTTAAAAAAATATTAACAGTAAAGTTAATCTGGTGGCTTCTGCACCATGTGGATTTTACATTGTTGGTACAGGAAGGACGAGCTGAGAAAATAGCTAAATACAAGGAGTCAGGCTGAAGAGAATATGTCCTGGCTGTGCTCCCTGTAAGGCCTGGTAATGCTCCATTGCCATCATCCTTTGCTGTTCACCACCATGCTCAGGTTTCAGCACACCACAAACAAGAGGGGTAGGGAAAACAAGGAGACCAAGGGAGACAGGCTGAAAGCCAGAAGCACCCACTGTTGCTCCCAGGGAGTGAATTTCTGTAAACTTGTTGGGTAACTTCTCTTACATGACTTATCAGATCCTAGGTGTTCCTAGAGGGACAATGGTGCAACTGCAGGAAACCCATGAGTTACAGATATGTTCCAGTTTACTAGCCCTATGTTACTAGGATATTATAGTCTTCAGATTTATTCATTTTCCTGTTGAAAACTTGTATATCTGATTAATATTATTTCTTTTCTAGTACAGTGCTAGAAACATGGTTAGAGTTAGTGGGGAAAAAAGTGGATTGTAGTTGTTTGAAAAATTTCCATTAAACTATTTGATTCTAATTTCAGCAGTTCAGTGAGTACCAGACAGGTTTCCTGTAATAAATAATCTTTTCTGGCAGGAATGTGGTTTCTTTTTCAGGTCCTTGTTTAGGCCCCTAATTCCAGAGTCCTGTTCTGAGCAGCCAAGCTGTCATGCTGGCTCCAAGCTGTGGGCTTCAGGACTGTGACACTATTGCTGGTAGCTCTGTGTGCTTTCATGAGGAGTTTTAAATCTGCAGAATTTTTTGCCGCCTGAATTTTAATGAAATCATAATTCTGTATATTTTGAGCAGTGAGCAAAACTATCTTTTGCATTCCACATCTAACTGCTAACTCTTTTTCTATGTCTCTTGTATTTTTTAAAAATTATTTTTACTACGTTTTCTTCTCTTCATAGCTGTAATGATTCAGGCCTTCTCCTCAGTGAGCATCTCTCATAGGCTCTGGTTTTTCCTCTCTGTAGGCAGTGCCAGGAAGAATCCAATTAAAGTCTTTTTAAGTCCTCTGAGGAACATTCCTTGGTTTCAATGATTAAGACTGCCTCTGTAAATTTACCCACGTAATACAGTCTAAGTTTTGATGATATGAACTTTGTTCTCAAGGTTTTAAAAGATTTCTTAGTCTTTCTTTTTATAGTTACTAATGTGATTGTAAGAAATATTCCAGTGTCTCAGAACTGCCTGCTAAGCCAGCTTCTTTTCTCTTTGAAAGTGAAGCAGTTGATCCTACTAGTTAAAGAAGGTAAAAAGGTTAGGGTTTATAATCCATAAAGAAATGTGAGGCCCGTGCACAATTACTTATTGCTAATATCTAGCTATTGTACACATAATTTTCTTTACTGTTTACAGGAGCATTGCATTCTGTTTGCAGGAGCATTTTAGTAAAACACAGACCTTCCATGCAAATTGAGAAACACAGCATATATTCTGTGAGGAAATAGTTAATAAATATTTTAGAACATTTGGCAGTTATCATACTGAGCATCATTAACACAAGTGAATCATCTTGACTCAGAAACATCCTTCAGAAAATACTCTGTAATCTGACAGTGTGGCAGATTAAGTAAATGGCAAAGAGAAACTGAAGAAACAGATGCATGTCATGTTATTCAGGAGACAGAGATGATATTCTCAGTTTTCTCATAAAGATAGGTTATAACAAGTTGGAACCCAGCCTGGGCATCAGGGGCCAAGACTGCTGGGTGTTTCTGCAGTCAGACCTGGGCTAGGTGGTGATTACTACTCAGTGTTACTATAAAATGATCCTGATTATTTCTAATGCTAAAGGAATGGAAAGTTTCTTTGTTGGAGGAGACTGACGTTGATGAAGAGGTTCAATGGACAAGAGCATAAAAGCAGTGGCTGAGCTGTGATGGAGGTGATAACTGATGTGTTCCAGTCACTCAGCTTCTAACAGCACTATGGCTTTGACAAGACTGGAGCTTTATAATGGACTTGCCTATGGAAATAGAACTGTGGGGTAAGTCTTTAATTCTGTGTTATTAATTTTATTTCAAATATTCAAAAAAAAGCGTACAGTGGCAGAAACTCTGCAAATAAAGTATGGGTGTTCAACAGTCGACTAAAAACTTCTAAAGAATAGTAACTAAGGGGGTACTATTGTATTGCCATTTAATTCTAGTTAATCTACAACAACATGCCAGAGATGTTACTTTAAGGAAACTTTGGGGTTTTTTTCTCTGACAAAAATAACAAGACTTGCTTTAGACTTTAGACTTGCTAAATGGACAAACAATCTCATTCAAAGAATACTACCTTGAGCACCGTAGTGGTCACATATTTGTATATATTTTGGGTTTCCCTCATACTTTGGGCTTTAAATATTGAATATTCTTTATGAATATTTGATATTTGTTTAGCACTGGTGACTTACTAGTTTACTTATTAATTAGATTTCATATGGATTAAAGTAATGAAGTTTTTTGTTTTGACAATATTCCTATTGTCATATGTTGATTGATTGGATAGATCACTTAGATATAAATGAACTATGTCTCATACACAACTAAGTGTTGCTTAGCCACCAATGAAGGGATAAATGCTCAAAATTAATTGCTCCAGGGAAGCGAAGATGTGAGTCTGAAGTGAACATAAGGGCTCAGAAATAGAGATCTTGGATAGCAGGATAAAGGCAGTAGAGAGAAAGGAAAGAAATAATGAAAGAAGATTTCTTTCTTATGCAGGCTGCATCTTTAGACTGTGAATATTTTCTCATTTTGATTTAAAGCTATCCTAAGCTTTTTACAAACCCTTGGTGCTGAGAGTGCAAATGCACAATACTGAATATATTAAGAAAACCAAATTCTATATACAGCAAGTCAGCATCCACTGCCCATGTGGTGTTGGTATTCATCAGTCTGAAATATTTGATTTCACACCTGCAAGCACCAGTAATTGTTCCCAGTGCTGCCTTTCAAACCAGGTTTTGTGTAGCCAGTATATAAGATGGCAGAATTTCAAATAAAGGAGATTACATTCTGCATCCTCTTGTTCCTCCTTAAAAAGAAATGTGGATATAATGCTTTGATGACTAGAACCTTCCAGGAGGAGGGCGTGGGGGACTAATGAATAGAAAATCTGTTTTCCTGTGAGAGCTGCAATGTCATGGGCAGAGATAGGGTTTTGAGTTTTTTTGAGAATGGACTTGAAATTATAAACTATACAGTAGTATAAGATATTTACTATAGTTTTCTTTAAATTTCTGAATATTCAAAATTAGACACAACTCTTGGTGGAGAAGTGTTTTGGAGACAGTTGTGTCTTCCTCTGTCTGAAGCTGGAGAAGCCCTCTGCAAGAGTGAAAACGTATGGGATAAATATGAGGGTACTGTCCTTCTGCAAGTCAGCCATAAAATGAGGCCAGCAGTGGAAGCTGCTGTGTGCACATACCTGTGATCCACCACTGTCTTAAGGGGAAAAAAAGAGATTTGGCTGCTGACTAGAACAGGGCTGAGCAGATGATACTCAGTACAACAGTGCAAGGGGTATATGTGTAAAAGTGTAGAGTGTATCCTTTAGCCATAAGATGAAAGACACATTTCTGTATTTAAATCATTTAGCAGGCTTATCACAGACACTTCCACACACATCACTTTTGCATCCATGTCAGCAGAGACACACTTTTGTGAAACATGATCTTCTCCCTCAGTCCTGGCTCTGACCTGGAGTCTGTGTTCACAAGAACATGTGTTCACAAGAAACAATGTTGAAGGTGTGCTGATGATGGAATTGAAATCTCATCTTTGTCACAGCAAGGATTTCCATTCAAAATACAAGAAGAACCTCAGCGTGTATATTTCTGTGGTGATCTTTACCTTAAAACCTACAGAACTGAAATAAATGGTTTGGACAGAGATTCATAATTTATTTAAATGTCATTGCAATGGCCTGAAGGTTACAATTGATCATCTTTCTTAGATATCTATCTGGATTACAACTCAGAGATTGAAATAAATCCACTGATGCTCAGCACCACTCTGGAACTTCACTGCACAGAGTTTGCAACCTATAACTGCAACTCATCGGCAGGGAAAAATAGGAAAGGAAGAAAATGATCTCAAGAGTTAAATTATATTTGCAGGACAACCTGTGCAACACAGAAAACAATGAGGCAAACACTTTAGTCTCAATGATTAGAATACATTTTGCTCAGTATTCTCCAGGTAAATATTTTCTGTGTAGGATGAATCAAAGTATAGTCTTAAGGAATGAACATGACAGAGACTGTTGTCTACTTATAAGGGTGTCTAAAGCAAATGATAACCTTTCCCAGATATCTGTATAGGAGCACAATCCTGTTGATGGAGAAGTAGGAAGGATGAACATGAGTTTTATCTGCAGTGTTTTATAAGTTGAAATCTTGAACTAACTGTTCTGACCAGATAAGGCATCGTGTCAGTTCAGAAATCTTGGCTTAGGTTCAGTTAAAACCTTGTAGCTGAACCTTCTCATCTGCCCTTGCTTGTCAGGTTCCTCTCTGACAAGCAGCAAAGAGCTGTCACCAGCCCTGGGCTGGCCAACTGCTCCCATCAGAAACTGAGTTGAAATGCCATAAAAGCTGTCACTGGGGTCTTCCCAGGCTCTGTTCCAGGTAAAAGCTTTTATGTCTTGTTCCATCAGTACACATTATGGTAGAAAAATCAGGTTATATTCCTCTCTTGTGGAGATGAAGGGAATGACAGTTTAGTTGCTCTGACTGCAAGCCAGATGGCTCAAATGGCACATAAAACATGAGACTATAAAAAGTACCTCTCCAATGGTACTTTTTAATATTTAGAAAAATAAGAATAATTTATTTTTTTTTTCTCTGTAAACTATCAATTACAGACTATTTGTTCCTGTTTTCTTAATGTTATCTCAGTAGAGATGGAAACCATTTTCTTCACTATCCAATTCCGTGTATTAAATCCATGCCATCTTACAAATCCTGTACATGTATTATACAGTAAGTAGACAGCTATTGTGGATCCCTATTTATTGTATAGGGGTTATTTTGGACCTCTCATCCCAAGCATGTCTATAGGCAAGAATAAACAAGTTCTGTTCAATATTTCCATATTATATCTATTGTTTATGGCTAAAATAGTTAGAAAAGAAACATAGTATTAAGAGAACAAAATTTTATTTAAAAATATTAGACTTCTGAGTTGGGTTTGCTCAAAGACAATATTGAGATTGATTTTAGGTCCCAGAACAAGCTTGTTATGCAATGACGGATTTTGAGGCTGAAAGGGAGCTGAGGTCCCATATATCCTGGTATATTTTTCTCCCTGAAACATACATAGTACTTATTCACTGTGTCTTAATCCTTGTGGGATGACACCTTCTTCATCAGAGTGAATTTATACAGCATTTTTCAGTTTAAAAAAAAAAAAGTAGAGCTTATTCCTTGCATAGTTGAGAATAGGAATAAAAGTAAGGATAAAGCTGAATTATTCATATGTGATAGAGAGTAACTTGGTTACATTTGGACATTACTTTCCTCAGAACTTCTGAACGCTTTCTGAAGGAGAGAACTTGAGAAGTGAAGAGGTATTTTACTTCAAAGTTGAACAAGTAGTCTGTGCTTGGCTTGAGCACAAGAGCTTTTGTTGGTAAGGTATTATCACAAGATGTTTTTGTCAAGATGCTGCTTTTAGTTCTTAGACTGCATTAGTTCTGTTCTAGCAGTGAGATGGGGGAACAGAAATCACTCCCTTTCACACTCTTCCTTTCTTTTTTTCCTCCTCCTGCCCACTTAAATAATTTGAAGTACAGATGATAATAGAAATTTAACTACTCTTGGCCAGTCTGCTACTCAGCAATGCCAGCTTATAGATACATATATGTGCAGGTTTTAAACTGAATCCTTCTAGAAAACGAGAAATACTAGAATTAAGTGCTATACAAATAGTATATGAAAAAGTAATGCCTATTTTTCTTCTGCCAGGGCTCTCTACCACTTCCACAAACCAAGCAGGAAAAACAGTCCATAAAAGTTGTACAGAGATAAGGAAAATGAGAGATGCAGAGTGACATCCATGTAAGAAGGAAATAGTAAAGAAAACATTAAAACCTGTTTGATTAAAAGTGGTAATTGGAGTGTGCAACACAATAAAAATAAAAAACAAAATAATAATTTTATTTTAAAAACCCAAAACTAAAAAAATCCCACTGATAGTCTCCTTTTCTTCCACAAGTAAAGATTTGGTGGGGGGAAGGGTCAAAAATATTACTTTTTGCATCATTTTAGAAGAAAATAACTTGGGAACATTCACTGAAACTGAAAGGCATTATGTTTAAAAGGAACTACTTTACATCAGTGCATAATTAAGCCATAAAACTCACTGTAATACATCAGTACAGATACAGTTTTATGGGCCTCTGCATATTGTTATCTGTATAAAATATTTTTTCAAAAGAGTCTCTTTTTTCAAAAGAAACATCAGTGATCATGCTTCGGGGCACAAATCAAACTAATGAATGGGACTTAGAAGCTCTCCTCCTCTACTAGTTGTGTCAGATATTTTAGTTTTTTTCTTGGGTTTCTGCATTTTCTGCTGTTCCCATATGGTGTTTCCAATGCTTTTTTGATTAACCATTAACTTTTCTGATGGATACACTTCATTTTAACAATGCAAGAAATGTCTAGGCAGAGCAGGGTAAGTTTACCTGCAGATTCTTAAACACTGCTGAATATTTTATGAGATCAAGGATTGAAATGAGCTTGATATCTTACACTGAAGACCTCAAAACTGTGTGAATGGGAAAATAGCACAATAACAATTGAATGTCATTTATTATTTGCAATATTCCAGTCTGTTTCTCTGTGCAGAAACAAAACAAAATCAAACCCTTATCAAAACCTGATGTAGGGACTAGAAGCAATCATATTTCCATTGTGCCAAACAGACTAGCTAAAGAAAACAAATCTTGATTTCTGAATTAATGATGACCCTCACCATTTGGTTCAGAGTGCACAGTGAAATTATGTATACCACGATATCAAAGCAGAAAAATGATTGCTCTGTGAGCACCAGTACAACCGTGTGTGATCACAAGGATGCTGCTTTTGAAGTTACATCATTCTTTTAGAATAAACATACCACGTTACCCCCATTTCTGAGGGCCCAGCCTTGGCCAGTGACAGGTCCATCCTGGAGATGCCTGGCATTGGCTCTGATGGATATGGAGGAAGCTTCTGGCAGCTTCACAGAGAAACCACCCCTGTGGCCGCCCTGCTACCAAAACCTGACCATGCAGACCTAATACAAACTTGAGACATCTTTTAGCCATAATATATGCCCCAAGAAAAATTGTATGTATTGGTTGCAGCAGTGAAACTGAGGCTGACACCAGGTGAAAAGCTTTTCATGTTTGTGTCTTCTGTCAATTAATGAAAAAGGTAGAAGCTTTTATCACAAACTGATTTAGAGACTTAGGAGCATGTATGTCCCAAATCAACTGAACCTAGTAATTATAATGTCTCTTGTCACAGAATGATCACTAGAACTAGTTTAAATGAGGACAATAGCTCTAAGTAGCATATCTTGGAGTTCCTCTCCCAGATCCCATTCCAGTGAACAAGACAAAAACCAATGCCTCCAAGGAGGACCTGTGTCTTCACAGGAAAAGTTTAAGAGTGTAAAGAAACACTTCAGTTGTTTAGGTAGTAAGATGATATAAAATATATGAACATGACATATATTACAGTCAGTAAAAATGGCAATGGAGATTGAAGTTTTAAGAAAGTAATTATCAGAATGGGAATTTAGCCAGAGTAGAAACTGAAAACTGAAACTGCTACTGCTCTTCTTTCATTGAAATTTAGAGATATTTCTAATATTTGAAGGAGCTCCTATCTCTTATGACAGGTGCCATGTGTGGTATTGAAGTGTTTACGTCCAGACCAACAGTTCTTTCTTGAAACCTGTATCCTCATCTCCTTGATGCTGCAAGCTGGCAGAGTGAAAACTTAGTGGGCAGGGATGTGGTGTCTGAATTATTTTTTTAATTTTATCAGTAAAGTGTAATCCTCCTTGAGTTTCAGTAGGTGTTCAGGTTTGCCCCAGAGATTTACTGGAGAAATACATTAATACAACTTGTGTAGGTGATTGAAAAAAGCTTCCAAAGACCAAAGATTACAGTTAAGAAGTTTAGCATGTATAAGATTCCATTTATCTGGGGAGTCTTTCCAATTGTGAACAAAAAAATTGTGCAGCACATATTAACTGAGCTCCAGCTCTATACCTCTTGAGCAGGTATTGTTCCTTTTGTTATGTCCTACTAGGTTCATCAACACTCAGTGCATATTCTGGCATCTCTTTCTATGTTTTCTCTGTTGTATCTCTACACATAATGAAGAGCAAAACTGTAACAACTCATAATGGGCTTGTACCCATAAGGGAGCTGAGCAGAGAGGAGAGGACTTTTCTCTGCATCTTTCCTACTTTCTTGAAAGAAAAATACTTTCTTTTGGTCCCTTCAAGCACAGTAGGATTTCGTCTGATACATAAATATTAGTATAGCTTAACTGGAATTGATTTTCTCTAATTTCTTGCCCAAAGACTTGAGAAAGGAAATAAATTTTAAAACCCCCCAAAAAAACAAACAAAATCAAAACAAATAACAAAACCCCCTAATATAGAACATCTAAAATTCTACACATAGGTTTTACCTTCATCTAAGCTTTAAAGTTCCTGCCCTGAGGAGCTTCAGATCACCAGGAGAACAATACAAGCCATTTGGAGTGACTGAGTGTGTCAGACATCTGGGGTGAGTTGAGCTGTGCTGCTTCTTGCAGCCTTTGTGTCTTGAAGGAATCCCTTGTCTCAAGGAGCTGTGAGGGCTGTGATATGCATGCAACGTGATCCAGCATGCAAGTATTGTTCTATGAGCTAGGCAGATTTGGTATTTCTCCCATTGGAATGGATGCAATTGGAGATGTTTGGCTTTGTTTTCATGTCCGTAGTTATTAAAATTAGCCTTCCCAGATTTTAACATATTTTGCTTCTTTTAAATTTTTTGGTTAATACTTGCATCCCCTCTTCAACTCTTCCTTCTTGATCATGTTCTGCCCTATAATAGAGGAGGATTTTTCTTGCCTTCACCTGCCAAGCACCTGCCACCTCTGCTTGCAGTATCCTTTCAAACTGACAATCATTTTCATCTTTAAAATCTTTGTTCTCTGAATAGCTGCTGTGTGCTTTTGCTCTGCAGGACCCACTGTTCCAGAGGCTGAGTACAGTGACGTGTACCATTATCGTCATATGTAGCAGCTCATGAGACTGCATTTGAATGAAAATCACAACTTGGAGGATACCTGCATACTCAGTGAAAAATCACACCAACGATGTGTTATATCTGAAAAAAAACCAAACAAACAAACCAAAAAAAACTCCAAGAAAAAGAACCAAAAAAACAAAACCTCCAGTCATATGGGGTGGTTATTGGTATTAGTATGTGTACCTCTGACACTTAGCATTATGTCTTGATTAAAGAACCAGCAACTGCTGGGGGGAAAAAATCAGTGGGTATGTACTAAAGTTCATGAATTTCAGCATGCTTTCACCAGCTGTCCTTTGAGCTATTTATTTCAGATTAGATGGCAGTAGTAAAGGTCAAAAATATTTGATAATCAGCTTCAGCAATTAAAATCTTTGTTTTGATCTTGAGGGAGAAAGAAAAATCCTCTCTTATTCTCTCTTGCTCAAAGCAGAACTGCACCTTAAAAGGGTGGTTTGTATACTGGTTTCCCATCTTATTTGCCACTCAGCTGGGTACAAAACTTTTTTCTTTGATGCAGTGCAATGTAGAAATAAGCCTGACAACTGACACTACACATCAACAGAACTAATGCTCATCT
Organism: Sturnus vulgaris; assembly: GCF_052056855.1. NCBI lineage: Eukaryota > Metazoa > Chordata > Aves > Passeriformes > Sturnidae > Sturnus > Sturnus vulgaris. The sequence goes on along the minus strand of NC_142245.1, from coordinate 65,532,025 downwards.
CCTGTTGTGTTGCTTTCAGCATTCTCCCCACAGAACTCTTCGCTTTGTTCCATGCCGGTACTTTGCAGTCTTTCTGCATTTCCAATTCTAAGCCCTTTTTGGTCCTCAGCTGGAAGCAGGCCTTGTGAAATCTTCACCTGTGAGGACAGAAGCTGGGAATCTAGATGTAAACTCTCTAGACTAAATCCAGATTACAGGATGTAAACTAAATCTAAATAAATATTAGGAGTTGTTGGTTGGTTGGTTGGTTGGTTGGTTGGTTGGGTAGGGTTTTTTTTTCTCTTAAACTGTACAAACTAATATAATTTTTCTTTATAATGAAAAAAAATTATGTTTGTGTAATTCTGTAGCAATTCGTAGGTGCCAGCTATATAGTATGTCACCTTAACAGTGAAAGAGATATTACTTAGTATATTTAGGGATTGCTTGCCACCATCCCCCACACTCCCCCCAGTGACCTCAAGCGTTGAAGGAACATGTAGAACTGATGAAGAAATTCTGTGGTAATGAACAATTTGGGTGATGGAGCAAAATGTGTAAATAAACAGTAACCGCTATAAAAATACTGTAATATTTCCTGTAGTATAGCATCCTTTTTCTCCTGGTTACCTCTTCTTTCTTACAAGGTAGCAAGGAAATGTTGAGTGATTGCTGGCAGTAGTGATATTGTCATGCCTCAGCTAATCTTATTTCTTGCCCTTTTTCTAATTTAGAACTTAATAAACTGAAATCCCACCAGGAATATTTATTCTGAAGCTTGTGACCTCTAATATATGGAGTATGCTCCTTATCTCAAAGGATGAAAGCTTTTTACCAGTCATTTTCCATGATTTAAACTCTGTAGCCTTCCTCATTTCAATGTTTAAAAAAAAAAGAAAAAAAAATAAAAAGGAAAATAAAAAGAAGTGACAAGAGCTTACATTCAGCATGAAGCCCTTTTTATTAAATTTTCATAAATACCTAGGTACCTTCAAAAGGTCTGCTGGCATTCAGTCTTAGTTCTCCTCCAGGCTATATTGGATAGCTTAAGTCTAAAGTGGACTAGTTTGAAATGGTAGTTTTCCATCATGAAGGCTTTACACTTTTACTGTAAGTATTTCAGATGCAAAACTAATAAAATATTTTAGTAAATGTCTGTTTGGAATCCTGCCAGTCTGGTAGTACAGTACATTATGATGCAAATAAAGCTGCTAATTTGCCTTCACATTCATGCTAGAATAGGTGATATAGAACCAAGTTTAATTGCTGAATGCAATTGACAGCTCTTTCCTGAAGCTGAAGAGGGAATTAATTGTCTCTCATTGTTAGTTCTTGCTGTTTAATCGTATCCCCAGGATTGCAAACAGGTAAAAGAAACTGTGCTGTTGTGTATGTGCTTTTCTTCCCTCATTCAGCTCCTGTCTAACTTTGTGTTTCTGCTTCTGGTTCTTGAGATGTGGAACCTTCTTGGGATGATAAACAGATTTCCTCCAACCTGTATTTCTTTTGAGTGTGTCTTTTGCTGTACTGATATAAAGTGTTTTAAGTATCTGTGGGAGGGAAAGCTGCTTCATTTTTCTCTTGGAACCAATTCATTGACTCTAAGTCAATGAAGGCCAGGAGGCCCAGGAGGAATACTGAGAAGCAGCAGAAATGCAACAAACTTGATATACTGCTGAACAGTAGCTATTAGCTAGGAATGTGGTGAGATACTTTAGCATTTCCTGTTAGGAGAAGACTTTTGAAATGAAAGTTTTATCTGCATTATTATATCTAACAGCCATAGGTGGATTTTTTTTCCCCTAATTCAATACTTCACCAACTGTTTCTTAATCCTTTTAATATTTTGTACTTCAACAGTCTCTTATATTTGCTGTTTAATCTTCCTACCGTTGTGGTTTTCACTAGGGAGCTAAAAACCATGGCTAGAGAGACAATATTTAGTTATCAGTCTCAGAATAATTTTTTACGCAGACACAGGCTTTTTAGTATTCCAAGATTTAATGATGTCAGTGGACAGCATTGCCCTTTATGAAGTTACAGCAATCTCCTCTCCTTTTTGACCAGTGTGCTATTTCAGATTATGTTTACAAGTACCTTTCTCTTTGCAGTTAAACAGGTCAAGGTTTTTCTGCATTCACAAGGTAGTGACTCCCTAGTGGTCACTGAAAGCGACCATAATTAATATTTGCTATTTGCCTAAGCAAGAAGGTTTGAACTTCATAACAATTCATTATAAACACATGAGAATCTACTCTCTTAAAGTCTTAAAGATAAGACAGATGGGATGCTGCTTTTTACATTAATCTTTATATTCAGTTTTCCTACCAGTTATCGTGCCATATTGAAAAGAATTTCAGAACTAGATAGGAAAACAGAGTATTTCTTTAAACAGAGATCTCACAGCTGGAGATCACAGGATATTTGAAATACTGATAATACTCACCTGTGGTGACTGTGTTGTCAGGTGAGGCTATTAAATGTTGATTGACCTCAGGGCAACGATGCAATTAATGTCATTCATAAGTGCTCTCCCTGCACATAGTCCTGAAAGAGAAGGGGTAAAAGGGGATGAAACAGCTGAGAGCTCTCTCTAGAGCACCACTATCTGTGAGGGGGATGCAGAACTGTACAGCACCAAAGGGTGTGTGAGGGTACATATTAAAGCATCTTAGAAGCAGTTGCTTGTCTTTTTTTAAGAGAATGACTCACAGTTTTGCTCCAAGTTTTTAAGATATGCATTATTCTTGTGAAATTTGGTATTTAGTTTCTTAGGTGGCCAGTGAAGATGGAATTTTTAAATGTATTTCTAGTTCTGGGATGAGGTGGGGCACAGGGAGAGAAAAGGTATGGGAATGTGAGAGTCTGAACGCCCTCTCATGTTAGTATAAACTGGTTGTAAATAGTATAAGACTCCACTGATTTTATGGTTCCTATACAGCTGGAAAATGAGGTCTTCATCTCTTTTTCAATGTTTGAATGAGTGGAAGTTCTTGTATTTTTGTGACTGGAGGACCAATCATTTTTGCTGGTAAAGTTGTAAGTTGAGTTTTGTGTCGCACGCTATCCCAGACATTACTGAGAAGAAGAAACTGGGAAAAGTAAAAGACAGATTACAAGCTCACAGAATTGCAGAATATCTTGAGTTTGAAGGGACCCAGAAGGATCATTGAGCCCAACTCTTAGCCCTGCACAGGCTACCCCCAAGAGTCGTGCCATGTGCCTCATCTGCAACTTCAGAGCTAACAAAAGTAATTTGGAATGTTTTGGCTGTTATACTGTGAGGAAAAAAAAAAAAAAAGCAAAAAAGAGACTAAATAAACGGTGATTATTGATAGTGTTTAAGTAAATAAGGAATGTTAAGTAGGACTTGTAGCAACTGGAGTCTGAGAAAAAATTGATTGATGGAGGTTAGCGTATGGCAAATGAAATATCTTAGAGATTTAAGGTATTCTTCACAACTGTGAAAACAGAGAAATGAAGGAAAACAAAGATCACCTTTGAAAAAAAAAAAAGTATTAAATGAGAGCCCCTTGGGTCTTTTTTGTATTTATTTAGAAATTCAGTTCAATCCTTTGGACAAGACCTGGATCTGTAGGCCAGGGATTGCTGGGAAAGGTAGATATGAATTTTTCTGAAGTGTTAAATTGATCGATGTGTTCTGGTTGCTGACAAAAACCTGTGAGAATAATACATATTTCATTGGGGGTAGGAGGAAAGCTAGAAGGAAAGGAGAAATATATAAAATACCCAGAACTAAAAGGTTTATAGCACTTTGATGTGTCTTCTCTGGATTGCGTTATGGCTTGCTCATGTTTTGGAAATGTGAGGGTCTAAAGGGTCTAGTAAAAGCAAATTTGTGTAATTTTAAAATTATATACAGCTGAAAGATCATCTGTTGAGCATATAAATAAAAATCCTGATGAAAGAAACTGGAACATGCAGAGAATCAAAATGAACCATGAGTGAGCTCCAATAAAAAGGAAAAATCAAAAATCAGGCCTAGTTTTTGGTGTGGATAAACACAGAAGAAATGTGTGCTTTGCCCTCAAGTATCACAGAATTCCTCAGTTGCCTCCAAAGGAACTGAAGACTTGTACCTTGTTAGATATCTAGCCATGATACCATGAGACACAGATATGCACAGTATGGATTTTTAGCTCTGCTAAATACAGAACTTCTTGAGTATTTTTTCCAGAAGCTTGTGACAGACTGTGCCCAGAAGTAGGTTGCCCTACCTGTTGCAAACTTGAGTTCTTGCTCTCAAAAGCACATAATTAAATGCATATCAGTCTGATGTGATTTCTTCTAGGCAGAGCTTTTTCCAATAAAACAGAGCATTTTCTCCTTCTTGGAAACAGGCCCTGTTCTAAATCAAAATTTAAGGAATAACTAAAAAAGACACTAAATAGATGGGAACACTTTAACTTTTGTAGAATAGCTTGCTGTCTTTTTTCTTTTCTGATTATAACCAGACTAACCTTTGGGGGAAAGGGTCTGAACATCCAGGGAAGTCGCATAAAGAATACTGAAGCTCGCATAAAGCATACTGAAAAGGTCACCTTTTGTGTAATGCTGAATTGTGTAATTCAAAGGATGCAGTTCACAGAATGGCATTCAAGTTGGCTCATCAGAACTGTTTTTCAACAGTTTTGGAGAAAATAGTACTCCCTAAGGTATATTTCATCTTTTTCCTTCTTTTTTCACTCTCCAACATATGTGTTAGGTTGGTGTGCACAATTTTAGAGTTGAGCCACCTGTGACAGCCTCAAGCCTGAAGGATGGAATAATTGTTTTCTTGTTTTGTTTTGTTTTTTTTTATTGGGCATATACCTTGTCCTATTACTGTGACCTAGAATGAGACATTCAGTTATTAGCAGGTCACAGACAGCCACATAAAAGCCACTATACACTAATGAAGCGGGATTCTTCTTACATCAGCTAAAATAAATTTTTGTGACTTACCATATTGTTCAGTTGGACATTTCTATAAAAACAATAGAAAACTCAGAAAACTTTCAATGGTTCCACAGCTGGTATTATGGTTTGTTTTCTTCGTACTTCCTGACCAGGAATAATTATATAGAAGGGACAATGCAGGTTCAAACCATTGGTTCAGTCTGAGTTTTGTTGTGCTGCTGATGAAGCAGAGGATGGTGTTTGTGTGTTTCCAGGAAAACTGACATGTGAAAATCAAAAGGTTTGGGAGTTCACTTGAGTTTTTATATCCTAATCTCTTTGATAAAGAAATCTGACTCAAAACTCCCAGAATAAAATATTTTCTCTTGAGACGTCCAGTGATGTTCAGAGGCTATGAAAGGAGCTACACTTCCTGTATTTTGATGATTTGGGAGCTCTGAAGAAGACTGAACTATGTTGTGGGGTTTGGGAAAAGCACAGGGTAGCAGCGATATGTTGCATCCAGTAAACTCCAAAATGTTCTGCAGTTATACTTCAGGAAAAATTCTGGTTTTGTTTTAGCAAATAGTTGTATTCTACCTGTCTTGGGTTTAGTAAATCAGAACTGACACATAAAACTATGCAATCTATTGATTCTAAGGTGTCTGGTCTATAAAAAATCTGGGAAATGAAGAATATTTATTTTGTGTATATTATAAAGCATGATTCTTGTCACAGGTGTTATTAAAGTTATTAGTCTTGGATCAACCATGCCCATAACTATTAAATATTGAGAAAACAATTTTGTCCTTGGACTAGGTGTTAGAAACTATATGGCTGAAGAACAGGGCACAGCCTGACTGGCTGTTGGAGAACACTTGTTCCAAGGAGAAACACGTGTCAAAACACTGTTGTTGGGCATCTAGTGGCGAGTGATTTTTTTTTTCCAGCAACATGTGTGCACATGGAACGGAAATTTCAGCGTGACTGTGAATATTTTAAGGCTTCAAAAGCCTTTCATAGTTCCTGAATTCAGTCATTTTCACATGCTCACTAATTGCACCTTAAATCCTGTTTTTCTGAGTGGAACAATGCTGTTCCAAGCAGACTTGAAAAAGCTCAAAACCACAAACAAAAAACCCACACACGCCCAACTCAAAGGATCAGTCATCTTTGCTTCTCAAGTAGGGGAAATCTACCTTTGCTTTTGGAAGGAGAGCCAGGAGAGAGAGTGAGCTTGCTTTTCAAGGGTCAGCTTTCTTGTTTTTCTTCTACACTCACAACATTTAATGTGTGCACATCTAAACCAAACAATTGTAATCCTTTGAATAGAGCAGTGTCTGTTTCCAAACTTCTTTCAATTGGTTTTTATTTTTCTTTTTCATGTTTCTTATTCTGTTGAGAGCCTCGCTGACTACTTTGAATGTTCTTGATGTTGGTAATGGAACAGTTTATATTTTAATTAACAGAGTTGCTGCAAAATATTCCAGTGAATGCTGGGACCATTTATCTCTTGACTTTCATCTCCTTGTGACATTCTGAAAAATGGCTTTTGCTATCCAAGTTCTACAGTGTGTCCAAGTAATGCTGTTCCTTTCATCAGAATATAGTGTTGTTTTACCCTTTTTGAACTTAATGACTCTTATTATTGTCTGAAATATGTAACTAGGTATGCAGTGGAAACAGTGTATCCGTTTTTCAAGTACAGCTTTATAAATTAAGGTTACAGGCAGATGTTTTGATTTTTATTATTTTATTCTCTTTTGTTCATATTGTTGTGATGGAATGCAAAACAAGAAAAATTGTGAACATTAACAGTGGTAAAAAGCCTTTTTCTCCTCTCCCTGACCCTTCACGTGAAATAAGGTTACTCTCACAAGAACACTTTTTATAATTATAAAACTATTGCATCATCTCTACATGTGTAAGATCTTAATCTTAGGCATACATCACTTCCTAAATTGCGTAGCTTAAAGTAAAATAAAAACTCTGGAGGCTTTATGACCTTTTAGCAAGAAAAAGATAACTTTTGTAGTCACGTGCTCACACATTAGAAAAGAAATAAAATGGAAAGCACAAGAGACTGGAAAACTAGTAAAATTTAAAACCTCAAAATTTGTTCTGAAACTATACAGAAATGAAATGAGGAATGGCAATAATCATAAGAGAAGGAAAAAATATTAATTTTGAAGCTAAGACATTTGCTCCTATATTCCCCCCTGAATTGCTCTATTTTAGTATATTGCTAATTTTTATATCCAGTAACATTGTTGTCTGATTGGTGTATGGTGTTAAAGAACTTCTGTTGTGCATGAATATTTTGTGTTAAAGCTTCAAATTTTCCAACCATGCACCTTATTAGAAATTCAGATTATTTCTGCATAATTCACTATGCGTATCATTCTGCATTTTTCAATGACGTTGTCATGTTGCAGACTTACCACTGTAAATATTTTTGTGATTAAAGCTACAATTTTCTAAATATTTTTATGATCTGGACACTTAGATGTCCAGATCCTTGTCTTAAACAGCCTACATTTGTTTTCATATTTTCTTTAAGTTGTAAAATATTTTAAAATGGAACAATGAATTAGACATGGCATTTTTTGGGCTAATTAATTCTAAGTTAATGGGCATATATTTCATTATAATGATGCCCAATGAGAACTTGCTTGTCTCTCTCCACCCCATAAAAGCATCTTCCAAAAAAAATTATTTTCCTTTATTACTTGCTATGCAAAAATATTAAATTTTATTTCTGTAGCATGCTAGAGTGTGGATCAGCACAGAGTAGATGAAATGAAAACACAGGAAAAAGTTATTATGTATGTGTAGTGGCTTGGTTCTCAGTATTGTTTTGCAAAAGAAAAGGCAGGGGCACAATATTTAACAGCCTCTCCCTTAATTTTAAAGCAGAATATAAAAAAAAATCACCCCTTTCATGCATGTTTGCTTTCAACTGACTACACATTTATTGAACCATTTATTGTGTTTTCAATTAAAGCCTGTTGTAGCTTGTTGTGATGGTGTAAATCTCCTTTATCAGGCACAGATGAAGACACTGAAGAGCTGTTTTGGCAAAGCCAGCTCAGAGGTATGGTCAATAGCAGTGCTGAATCCTCTAAAAGGATAACCAAATGCTAAATCCAAAAGATGAGTTGAAGTGTGTCATAATTAAAAATGGCTTTTTGGACATTCTTGGATGATTCAGAATGAGACACAAAAAAGCTTAATTAACAGAGCACGTGTTCTTGTCTCTTTAAACCACTGAGTGCATATAATATCTTATTGTTAGACTTCTGCACTGAAAGAGAAGACAGAATTCTTTGGTTGAAGGCTAGATATACTTCCAGCAGATCACTGACATGCATTTAGTTTGTCTGCAATAGCAGGAAGTGTCTCTTAATGTTCAGGTTTAAAGTGAGATGAATTGCTTCTAAAGGATGAAGTTGAGGCCAAGCTCTCAAAGGGAAAAAATCTGTTCCTTCTGGCTTGGGATATGGAGCCTTGGAGTGGCCTATCCAACCTTAATCGTGCAGTTACAATTTCTTAGCTTATGTTTATTGCTGGTAGAATCACTGTGTGATCATCTGGTGGTAGTTTGGTACAGGAAGGGGGACAGCACACAATACTGGCACTTAACATTCCTCTGCTTTTACACAAGTGCTGTGCAACAAAAGGCAATGTCTACTTTTTACCCACCCTCTCCTTCTGCCCAGTCCCTCTGTTTGGTAATCACATGTTTGAGACAGAGGAAACTGTGGTATAAGGAATTTAGGGTCATTACAAATTCGGTGCAAGGTGCAGGAGGTAAAGAAGGTGGGCTGCAACACAAACCCATCACAGCTATTATCAGAATATGTCAGGAATAGTTAAAGAGAATGAGTTAGAAATAGATTTGTCAGAAACATGCAAAACTCTCCTGAAGCATGGAAACCTACATGAAGAAAGAATTCTCTGAGGGACTGACATGACCTTGCACTTACTCAGAGTATTTTATAACAGCACTTACTATGCTATTTAAATGCTATTATCTCTTCTGACAGTGGCATGTCCTTTGTATTGCTATAGCAATAACAGCATAAAATACTGTGTTTTGCAGCTGTTTAACACCATCACTGACTCACACTGGTTTTCCCTGAATAAAGTAGACAAAGAAAATTATCTTTCTTCTTCTCAAATTACTCCTTTTTTCTTATTTTTATACACCAATTTAAATGTAATTTCCACTTCTCAACATAAATCTCTTGGCTCTGTGATTCTGCAGAAATTTCTGGAAGCTGAGTGTTTCTCTTTGCCAAGGTGCCTGTGTCTCACAGGCCTGGCAGGAGAGGGCTGGCTCTGGGCTCTGTGGTCAGAGCATGGCCAGCCCCCCAGCACAGGACAAGAGTAAGTGGACACACAGATTTTCTCAAAACTGGGGAAACCGCCTTTAAAAACTGATGAACTAAAACTGCTCTGTTTTTGAGAAGAGGCTTGAATTTCTTTATATTCTCAAGGTTATGTTGACAAAGTTTATAATGTTTTTTTGTTTGGAGAAAGCAAAGTCCTTTTTTTTTTTCTCCAAGATCACCTGTGGACAGGGCTCTCTAATAAGCAACCTCCTGGTTTCTTGTTCAAAAGATGTCTAGTAGCAGGAATGTAAAATGGTTGCAATTTCATAGTATTTTCTATGATCAGGTAGATTTGAAAAGCTTCTTCAGAGGAAAACACTCCAGTTACCAATAAAATATGATTTAATACCAGACATTTTAGTTCTTACTAATTGCAGTAGTATTTAATTTTGTCTTTTATTAATAATTGGTGGGAACCAGGTTGTGGGTTACAGACAGCTAACTTGTTTTGCTATACAAAAGGGTTTTCTATTCTACCTGCTGCACATGCGAATTATAACTATATTTTACCTATTTTTTTGTGTAGATAGAGAAAGCAAGAGGGATAAGAGTAATTTGTAGTAGACATAGTTTACTGTGTTTACAGTTTACTGCTTGCTTGAAAAGTTTCGTATTTGAAGCAAACAGAAGAAAGCACAACATCTTTTTAGTGTTTATTGAATATATACTATTATAAACAGCTTTTTCTTTAACAATATAAGAAGATTTCCACAGCAGATGTTCATTTACACTGTTCAAGTACATCATTCCTCACAGTACAATCAACAGTTGCTGGGCATTAATGGAATCCTCTCGGGGAGAAGTCTGTTCTCTCTTTGATGGGAACAGCTCTTTTATCAACCATGATTGTTAATACAGTTGAGGGAGACCGGAGAGGCTGTTAATTATTGTTTGGAGGTACTTTAATGAAGTTATCAGCTAAGTACATCTGTGAACTTTCTTTTACAAAATGAAGCTTAAAATAAATATGAAAATAGATTTTAAGGGAGAAAAATGACATTTGCCTGCAGATGGATCACAATGTTTGTGAGTATAAGTACACGTGTTAGTTCAGCAGCAATCTTCTCTAATGTGATTCATGCGAGATAATTTTTATTTTAATAATAACCAATACTTTTGCTGGTAATATATTTTCCTGATAAGTACTGTCTTCCCCCTTCCCCCCCATCAAATTTTCTAGCTCTTGATGTTTTTTAGATTATCACATCTTTCCTCAGGGCATTGTCAGCAACCAAACAGATCTGACTCAGACAGGGGTCACGGTGTGTCGTCTAGTAGCAAAAGCTATTGATAAAATTCCTAAATTCTGGGACAGCCCTCCTGTTTCGAGATGCCTTTAGTAGGCAATATATGCACATCCATGTCTGCTGAGCCTGAACTGAAAACCCAGTTGCAAACAAGGGAATTGGACATGACATTGGGAGAAGAGAGCAGCAATACTGATGTGGGAGATACTACTTTATAGAAGTATAAGTTTTTAAAAGGCTGGAATTTGGAATTTGGAATTTTGTGCTTCTGTTCCCTTAAGTGAATATGAATGGACAAGAAGATGAGTAGTGCCACATGATTCCTTCATTCTCATCTCTTACATGCTTCCCATGAGTTACTGTCAATGAGTACAAAAGTCATGTGTTTGAACCACAACTGCTGTCAGTATTTTCTTACTTTTTTTAAGACGGTTGTTCACCAGTGTTATTCTAGTTCTTCCACTATACCACATGGCTCTCAGACTCACACTCTTTTACAATTATGGGAGCAAAGGCTGAATAGAATAAATGTCTACTGAGTGGCAATTCTCCTGCCCTCTCCTACACTCAATTTCTGTCTGCTCTTGGTAGTTTCAGCAAAAGGGTTTTTTGCACTGCTTCCTACAGAATCATTTCTGCATTGCTCTTCAGCAAAAATTTTCAAACTAATGTTTATACATCAGATAATCATGGTGTCTCCCAAGGTTCGTTTTTCATACACACAGAATATCATCTTGTATATTTTCTGATGTAAAGGTTTTTGGGAATTTTGGCTATGTGAAGGTAGTACTTTCTCCAGACATCCCTTAAAGGTCAAATATCTTGAGGGAATGCAGGTTTTTACCAGAACCAAGTGTAAACGACAGGGTGTGGCCAGTGAGAAAGAGGGTTGATTAACACTAAACACAGTTTCTAAACAGGTTTGGATTCCCAATAGGAAAAAAAAAGTATCAGCTGCCTGGAACCTAAAAAATAAACATGATTATGTGCAGCTTCTGCAGCTATAAAGTTATTTTACACTGTCTAATACCTGAGGACAGGAGTGAGTTTCATCTAACAAAGCTTGTTTTCTCTTGTGAACAGTTTAAAAAAGAAGAAATTTGAAGGACATGCTGAGAAAGAGCAGCTGGTTTCAACAGACACCCTGTTGCACATTCTCTTTAAATTTCTGAGATACTCTGCTTTTTCGTGCCTTCTTACTGCCCTTTCAGAATCAATGCAACATTTTACTTCTCCTCCTAGGACATCTGTAGTTATAGCTGATATTGAACACCAGAAGACACAATCTCTTCCTGACTTTCTTTTCTGTAATGAATTCCTTCTGTATACGTAACTAATAGTAGGAAAATAAGTCTATTCAGCTTTAGGGGTGGTTTGAGTTTTATGTAGCTATACAGCCTTGTTTGTTTAAATCCCTGCTTGAAGTATAGAATTGCAAAACTTCAATCCAGAATTACGCCACCCAGTGCCAGCTCTTCCTTTCACACAACTGGGTTAGCATGCAGGTTAAATTCATAATTCCACTAAAGCAATTGCTAGGTTACAGGTTAGAAATTTGGTGAGCAGTATGCAAAAGGCATGTAGTGAAGGCCATTCCATTATGTAATGGAAAACCTCAGTAACAGGAGTATCAACGTTATTCAGAAATGTAGTGAGTTGAACCTTTGAATTACACATGGAAAAATAGTGGAGAGGGTGATCAGGAAAAAAAAAAAAAAAAGAGATCTTGCTGAGTAGCATGGCAGAATTCACTTTGATTTCTTCAAAAGAAGCCTTGAAACTTTGCTGATGATTTCTGGTTTGCTTGTTGATCAGGTTGAAACAAGCAGATCTCACTACTACTGCTATCTTAAGTCTTGTTCTTGTTAACCCTTAACTGTCTTTTTAACTTGCAAATTTATAATTAGGGTGTTTCTTTCAGGCTGTAGAGTTATATTATGCTTAATTCATACAGCACTCCTGATTCCTTTCAATCCAGTAACAGTCAAATAATTTTCTCCTACTGAGAGTAATTTCCTTCCTGTATTCATTCTCCCTCACTTATAAATTTTGAGAGAGAAATATTAATGTAATTTTACACGTTTTTCTGAAAAAAAATTGTCAATCCCAGAATTTTTGCATTTTAATGCATACTGTGCGGAGGTTCACACTAAATTAAGCATTAATTTCTTTTATATGTTTCTGGACATCATATAAATGCTGTGAATTTTCTTCATCTTGCCAATGAGAAGCATTTTGCAGAAGGTCTTCTGCTCTGACTTTTATTAATCTACTATACTTTGGCATTTCTTAACATTTATTTTAAGATCAAAATTCTATTGTATCATTCAAATTGATCTCTGCATTACAAACCCTTAAATTTGTTCATATTGGGGCTTATAGCTTTGGTTTCACTGAAGCATATGGTAGATATGCCTAAAGCATGTTTATCAGAAAACAGCCTCAGCCTACCCGCATATACAGAAAGACTCAGAACTCACCACTCTCCTGGAATATTCTCCCTTGCAGCCCTGTGACACCCAAACCTTGGCATGTAAACTCCACAAAACAACATTGCAGACAGCAGTACAATTTCCTCCCTACTTTCTCTGCCTTTGTTCCTCTTTAGACCTCCCAAAATTTCTTGGGCTCCCTGATCATAGCACTGGGCTGAGACTTCTGTCATGATGAATGGTTTAAATCTTTGTGTGACAGCCTCCACCCCGCAGCAGCCCTTTGATTGTACAGCCATGATATAATTTTGCTAAGGGCTGCTTCAAGTTTGTCACCAGTAAAATCCCTTTTTAACAGACTGGAACTATTTAGAACAAAGGTTGTGTATATATACAACATTGACAAGCTACTGCTGGTACTAGCTGAGGTTGCACCATGTAATTTATTTGCATCACCATGTCCCAAGCACTAATTACAGAAGCCTAATGAGGGACAGGGTGTGTAGGTCTGGGTTCCCACCTGACCTGCAAAGTACCATGACACAATATTTCATATTGTGACTGACCTTTTATTGTAGCTATTTACTGTTTCACCACTCTTTATGCTTCACAAATGTTTAGGGGGTTTATGATTCTTTACAGATGCCTCATTAAAATATGAAATGTTAATGGACTTATCTCCCGTGGCCACCACCCTCTAATTGGGGATTCTTTGTGGAGAGTTACTTTTTGGACAGAGGACACAAATCTGAGATACAAATGTTTTTAATAAGATCTTAGTTGTATAGCTATGTAATTGTCTTTTTATTAATAGTAGACAAGGTAACCAAAAGGTTTGTGAGCATAGGTACATTTGTTAGTTTAGCAGCAATCTTCTCTAATGTGATTCATGCAAGAGAATTTTTAAACCAAAAGGTTTACAATTTGAAGAGATCTTAGGAAGAGCTGTTCCAGAAGAATTTTCCACAGATTATATGAATAACATATTAACTGTTTTGCTAAAGACCACAAACTTATAAAGGTTTTTCCGTTAAAAAAAATAAAATAAACAAACAAACAAACAAACAAAAAAAAAACCAAACACAAAACACCCTCCATTTCAAAGTTGAAAATATTTAAATTAAGAAATTAAAGCAAAATATTGTTTTGGGATGATTACATTTGCAGCACTGGAATCCTGTAACCTCTGAGTGAAGGTTTATTTTAGTCCCTGCTGTAATTTTTCTTTAAGTGTGAAGTAGCCAAGACTTCATCCAGCTCTATCCTCTCCCTGCCAACACTGCAATTTGGATACTGACCTGCATCATAAATTACTCCTTTGTACCTGAAGAAGTCCAGTACTTTAAACTAACTAGATAGATGTCATTTGCTATTCCTTTGACTCTTCATTTTTACTTCAGCTGTCAACAAAAGGATCTTTATATAACAATATACAATTCTGAGTTAGGATGAAAGGGAAAGCTAGGGCTGACATCAATTCCCTGGTGCCTTCCTTGCTTTTTTCACTGCAGTTAAGTTGATGCTCATTCTGTAAACTTTTATAGTTATTAAAAACTGTTGACAATTTAAATTTTGTGCAGCTGGTAAATTGTGTATAGATACTTCTTACAGAGGTAATTTTCATGTCAAAGATACCCTGAAAAGTTGTGCTATCTGTCTGAACTTGAACTTCCATATGTCCTACAGACAACATAAATTAGCAGAGCATCCATATCACAAATAGAGAAGCACCTGACTTCCAGAAAACCATCCTTCTCTGTATTTTTGTATGGTAAACCTGTAGCCTAGTTTATAGGAATTTGTGTGGAAAATTATCTTGTGAGCCAAATTCTGAAGGGCTGATTTCAAGTTGTTGGTATCCTCTAGGCTCATGCTGGTGTTGTATATTTTGTACTTAGGAATACAGCATGCTTCCCTGGCTTAGGCAATGTTTGCAAAGCACTTCTGCTTGGTTTGTTTCCACACAGATATGGGGATCCATTGAAAAGAACTGAAGGTTACATATATTCTTTAACCTCTTCTTCCTGCAGCATCAACTGGCCACAGAATTCTTGATATCAAGTATCTAATGTAAAATATGGGGAATTTAGTAACCAGCTCTAATACAGGAAAATTATCCTGCATTGAGTGCAGAGACAAATTAAATGTTGAGGAAAAAGAAATGAGTATTTGTAGGACTTAAATGGAAATTATTTTTTTCTTGGAAGGGGGTGTCAAAATATTCAACATTTAAAAAGAAATAACAGATGAAATTATTTAAATAAACATATGTTTGTCTTGTGAAATTGTCCCACCATCTCCTACTTGTACTGCATTTGAGCAGTGGGCAAATTGTTTACCTATCACCCTGTAGCCATCTATAACATATTTCCTTTGGAGTAATTTTCTTTTCTGTGTTAAAGCTGGAAAGGTATATTCCCTCAGTACGAATTTAAGGAACCTAGGATTAACAGGGCCCAGGGGCAGTAAATAATTCTGCCACCTGCACCAGAATGAAATTTCTGATGTATTGTTTTTCATTCCTGCTACTAGTGTCTAATAAGCTATTTTTTTCAGACTGTAATACATATGATGATGTAGCCTTGTTTTATTTATGGGGTACACTGACATGATGTCAAGAAAGACACCTTTTTTGTGTTATTAATCAAATCCCAGACTGCACATCACATTTCTATGGACTTGAGACCCTTTTATAGATACCAATTTTTTCCAAGAATTGCAAAGACCAATAAAAGTGTGTGGGTTTTTTTCCCCTGGAACGTACCAGTGGTATCATGGAACCAAAAACTGAAGCCATGAGATACTGGGTCAATGAAAAAATAGATAGTAATAGAATTATCCCAAAGTTCTCATAGCAAAGAGGGAATAGTTGAACTGCACACCATCATCATGAGTGCCTCCAGACCAGATAAAAAATAATACACCAAATGGAGAAGCTTGTTTTCACCAAGAATGTAGTTATTTTTATGCTTCCAGGGATTTTCTTTCTATTCTGTATCCTGTTATTAGATGTGGAAGTTCTTGATATAATTGCTTGTGGGAAAACATCTGTACAAAAAAATATGTGCTGGAGTTTTCATGGCTGGGAAAGCAAAGAAGGCAAGGTAAGATATCCCTGTTCTTCTAAAAGCACACTATATGTCATGTAATATAACCCTGCAGTGTGCAGTGGTGCATGAGCAGTCTTCTTAAGATGGGGTCTTGGCAATGAGTTCTCAGTCTTCTCAAAAATGTATCAAACCAAGAATCATGACTAATATTTTGAAACAATCGATACCTAAAGAATTAGCTCTGTTACACCTTACAGCCCTGATTAGTGGTTGACTAGGAATGACACATGACTGCAAAGGCTGATGAGAGGAAGATAGGTTCTTATTTCAGAGTGGATATCTCAAAAACCCAGGTGATTTACAAAAAGAGGAAAAGAAAAGGACACACAAGAAAAATTAATAGCTCTGTGGTGATCCATGCTTTGTCTGATAGACTACAGAACAACTTTGTAGAATAGAACAGGTGGAGTTCTGGTGTTGATCCTGAGCCAGCAATGTGCCCTCACAGCAAAGAAGACCAACAGCAGCACCAGCAGGTTGAGGGCAGTGACCCCTTCCCCTCTGCTCAGCTATGGTGTGCTGGGTCCAGTGCTTGACTTCCCAGCACAAGAGAGGGAGATGTACTGGAGTGAACCCAGCAACACACCATGAGGACTACGAAGGGCTTGGATTGCCTGATGTGTGAGGAGTAGCTGACAGAGCAGGTGTTAAGTCTGAAAAAGGGAAGGTTCAGGGTGATGTGATCAGTGCACATAAATATTTGATGGGGGTAGTAAAGAAGATGGAGCCAGATTCTTCTCATCAGTACCCAGCCAAAGGACAAGAGGCAGTAGATTCAAATTGAAATATAAGAAAATTCATTTTTTTTACAGTGATCACAGTGATCTGACTCTAGGGCAAGTTGCCAAGATAGGTTAAGAAGTCTCCATCCCTGAAAGTATTCAAATCCCGACTGAATATTGTACAGTGGCATTTTGGATGGTGTTTCTCTGAGCAAGGGCTAGAACTAGATGATCTCAAGAGGTCTTGCTCAACCTTAAATCTTCTGTGATTCAGGTGACAAATATGTTATTTCTGGCTATGTATCTGTAAGCCTTTCGGAGACAAAATTAAGGTTTCTTTCTTACTCTTATTAGTTTCATGTTTCTGCAGTAATATGAACTCCCTTGTTGCAACAAGAGTCATGAACATTTTAAGATAAGATAAACTGTCAAGAGGTTTAGCCTCACTATTACACCAGTCTTACTCTACAGGCAGTGTAAAAAACTTGATTTTTCAGCACATCTTTGTCTTCTGAGAGGAGAACTGGGTTTTCTCTTCTGTTCTCTACTGATGGGATCCCAGGTAGATAATCCTTACACATCAATAAGGAAGCATGTGCATTTAATTAACCTGGAATTTGTTAGCAGGGATTATGTGAGGGGAGGAAGACAAGGGAATAGATAACACATAAAATTAGAAAAAGTCACACTTGTTGCCAGGAGTTTATAAGAGACCAAATCTCTTGACTTTTGCTTTCTGACTTGTAAAAGAAATATAGTATTCATGGTTTGTTACCAAGCTTTCAAAAATAACAATTTTACCTGAGAGATCTCTGAACACAAAAGCAAACTGTGAGCTTTCTAAGATAAATTGATTTTTGTGAAATATCTGCGGTCTGTCAGACTTACCAGCTCTCAGGATTTCTAATTGCAAAAGAGATGAAACAAAATGCTGCTGACAAGCCATCTGGACAACCTGCATAATGTAACAGACTTAAAAATTCATGGTGAAGATCCTCTCCCTTTTTCAGTGGCAAATCATTGTGGGGTTTCTATAGCTTGGTTGCTATTGGCAGCACAATTATTCCTCCTCAGGCTCAATGTTGACTTGAAGGGTGGAAGGACAATGACAATGCTAAGGAATCTAGATTCCATTAATGATATTAGCAGTATCTCACTATGGACAAGAAACCTCAGTGTTCTGTCCCAGTGCCCCATCCACAAAATAGATAGTAGGAAAGCCTTCATTTGGTCTTTGAATTACATCCATTTCCTTGTTCCCCTATTAAAAAAAAAAAAACAAAACCAAAAAACCAAAAAAACCTAAGGAAGGTCCTGTAAAGCTTTTTTTTTTTAAAGACATCAATACCTCTATTTCACATCAGCAGCAGTTGATAATTTTAGTAATATTTAGTAATATTTTGTTCTCATTTCACCAATGAAAACTGGCTATGAAATAAAGAACAGTTGTTTGGCCTCTTTGCCACTTGCACAGTAGCAAACGCTGCTGAGAAAGATGATGAGCTCATTCTGGTACTGAAATAGGAAGAAATCAGCCCTTTACCCACAGTTATCACTTTTCTTTTGCCCTGACCACTGTTACACTCTGCACCTCTGTCCAGCACACACACAGCAGGATGCTGGTATTCAGGCTCCATTAGGTTATTGACACATCCTGTTCCTCAGGAACCTCCTGGGATCAGAGTAATTGAGCTCAACAGTTGAGCCTCTATAGAAATATCCCTGACCTTTTGCCTTGCAGTCAGTGGGGTGACCATATGTGAATGCCAATTAAGAAGCCACGGGCATTTTGACTGAGGCAATTGGGTCAAGCGTAGCATTGAGGTTATATAATCCTTTTTCCTATTAGCTTGTGAAAGTTGGAAGTATAGAACCGTTCCTTTCCTACCTTCTCTTCACCAATGGATTCATACTTGAAAGATATCACCTTTTTTTTTTTTTTTTTGAAAAGTGAGATCATCATAATCAGCCACTCTCAAATCCATCAGTACAATATTTACTCTTCTGGAAGATTTATTATGGTAACAGAAACAAAAATATTGTGAAAATAGAGATCTTTTTCCTTCCTTCTGAGAAAGAAAATGAGAAGATTACCTCACACTGCAGGTGATGGTAAGATTGAAATGAATACCTGTTTACAGTTCTGCTTAGTTCAGCTGCTTCCTTAAGATGAGCCTGCTTTCTGAATTGCAGCTGTTAGATTTTCTGAATTAAGTGGGGAAATTTCAGTTGTATCAAGCAAGAAAGCACGGTGGTAGACATGGAACCAGATGAGCAAATGAGGAAGGAGAGCTCCCCATCTATAAACTACAACACCTGCACAAGCAGTAGGATTGAAGCTTGTGCTGCACAGAGTAACTCCTGTACCAAGACACTGAATTTGCACAGAAGAGATGCTGCTATCCACAGGGGCCAGCAGCAAAACAGCTTTAGAGTTTTCTATTTCATTTGCTGAAACTTAGCTTTGCTCTAGGATTCTATGAGGTCTCACTTAAACATTTCCATCCTGCATTATTTTGCGATATATCACTTCAAGTTTTAAATAATACATGAGTAAAATCAGATTGTTTTGTTGTATTGATGGTATGATGAGGGTTTTCCTGGTAAAATGAAAAATGGTATGAAAAGAAATTAATGTGACAGTCTCTCTAGCCTCTGCTCTTGTGTTATGAGTGCAATGTATAGGAAGGGGTGGAAAAGGCAAAGATTTCTCTGGAAAGCATAAGAGAAGAATGATATGGTAAACAATAAACTAATGAAAATGGAATAGTTCAACTAATGCATCACATAGTAACGCAGACAAGTCTGCTGAAATATTCATGATGAAGAGAAGTCACAAAAAATATGCTGTGAGGAATTAAGAGAGCAGAAAGAGATATGTGAGGGGAATTCAGAGGATGTGAATGGCTGACACTGAACATAGAGAAGGCTTCATTAGAAGGAAGCAAGTAAGAAAATGGAAATTAAGGGTGAGCAAAGAGAGCTTTTTCACAAAAAGGTGATGCAAATCATTACCAGATAATAGGAGCTGATCTTTACGGGACTACTTTAGAACTGTTCAGGAAACTTTATCAGGCCAGTTTTTGGAGACTAGGGGTAAAGGTGAAGAAGGTCAGGAAGACTAACTTTCAATGTGGGAAGAGTTCATTACTGATGAAATTACAGATCCTACAGAGATATGATTTTTTTGATTTTTGGCTGCAGATAAGTGTTGGAGTCTGTGGAGAATTTGAGTGCTCACAGAATGTTTGGGGTCAGAAAGGATCTCTGGAGATCTTCAAGTTTAACCCCTTCTTAAAGAAGGTTCACTTGGAGCAGACAGCACATATTCACATCCTGGCAGGTCTTGAATTTCTCCAGAGAAAGAGGCTCCATAGCCTCTCTGTGCAGCCTGTTCCAGTGCCCTGTCATCCACACAGTAAAGAAGTTTTTCCTTGCATTCAGATGGAACTTCTTGTGTTTCAGACTGTGGCTGTTGTCCCCTGTCTGGCAATAACTCAAACTTGTTCACAGGCTGCTGGTCTGACACAGTCCGGAAGCAGAGTATTTCTGTTGCATAATCTGTCATATAGTCCTCTGAAAAGCTGCACTATGAGAAATTTTCAGTTTGGAGTTAATGAATAAAGAATTTACTTTGATAATGTATCATTTTGCTAATACTAAGAAGCTTCTGAAAGCATACAGTAATCCTTAGCTTGCCAGGAAAGGCTATTTCACTAATTGAGAAATCTCATTTTAGAGGTAAATTCATGCCAGACCATTACTGCAATATTATACTCAGAGCATGTACAGGAGTGATTATATTTTAATCTTTGGTCTTGATGGGGGTCTGCTTCCTAGAGCCTTTCAGTTTTAATTCCAGCTTGGAAAACATACAGGATCCCTGTAGAGTGACATTTATGTTCTTCTTTAACTTCTTGTCCTTGAGGCTGGAAGCTTGAGTAACACTGCTTCCCTAACCTGACATCCTGCTAAGAAAAAAAGTCTGAGTTTTGCCCCAGGAGCAGGGAGGAAACACGATGCCCTGTACACAGCAGTGTTCTGGCTGCTGGTACACTTACAAATGAGAGGAGCACAAACCCTGCATTATCTGTGCTTTAGTGGTTTCCTAGATTTCTTTTTTCCCCTGTGGGGTCATGTAAGTTTTATCTGGTTTTGTAATTTATAAGTATTTTGGCTAATATATATTCACAGGGTCTTTGGGCTATGCTTCAGGAAATAGACCTGTGTTTTAAGGATGGGCTTGGCAAATGAGGGCTGAGGCAGAGTCCCCATTAATTTTAAGATTGCACCACTTTCTCCTGTGTATGGATGCTATGGTACAGGGTGGTTAAATGACTTGCCCAAGATACAGTTTGTATTTTAAAGCACACAGCCACAAATCACTTCTAAAAGCAGCATGTACAAGTGATATTGACTGCAGTAATGAGAATAGCAGGACCTTAGATACCAGCTTTTCTCAGGAGAGAAAAGTCCACAGGATGTCATCAACATAATTATGAGATGAGACTGTAAAAGATGAAGGTGTGCGAGGTTTTGGGCTTGTGATGAGATTTAATACTACACTTTTGGTTTTCAGAGAAGGTGTGGATACCCCACCCTGAGAGTGCTCAAGGCCAGGTTGGATGAGGCTCTGAGCAACCTGGTCCACTGGCAGGTGTCCCTGCTTGTGGTGAAGGGATGAGAATTGGATGATCTTTAATGTCCTTGCCAACTCAAATCACTCTGTGATCTTAAATGGAATAGATAATGATGGATGCAGAGAGAGTCAACACATTAGGATCTGCACACGTGTTGTTATGATGGGTGGGGTGAGAGGCAGAAAAAGGCTTCACTTTGTGTATGCACTGCTCAGTAATAACTAAAGCACCAAATTATCAAGCGTTTTGTTCACAAAACCAAAACATAGCCCTGTGTCAGCTGCTATGAAAATAAGAACAATAAGCAAAATAAAGGACAACAGGAAAATCATGAACAACTAAGATGTCAATTTAGTGGGAGTTAGTTAATGGTAGGAGCAAGTGACTTTTTTTAATTGACTGTACTTTTTGTCCACTTTAGGTTCTTTTGGGGGTTTTTTTGCTTGTTCTTTTGGTTTTCGTTTTTTTTTTTTTTTTTCTGTTTTGGGTTTTTTTTGTTGTAGTTTTTGGTTTTTTTTTGTAAAGAAAATACATTTGTACTGTTCCTTTTGATTAGATGATGTTTAGACCATATAGATTTTAGAATTATGCTGGACTAGGTGATTTTCAGTTCCTTCCAACTAAATTATGATATTGTATTCTGTGTCTATCTGTTCATCACCACATTTTAAACAAGCACAAAATAGTTATGTTCAGAAAATCCTCATGTTTATCTTGTCAGTGGATACTGATTTTTTTTGCTCAAAACCCAGAGAAGAGCCTTACAGCCTCACAGCTATGTGTTTTAATATGATTTGCTGCCAGCTGCTTGTAAATATCTGTAAATAATAAAATTATTCTGATATATTCACCAAGATGTTTGAAGAATTATGACTGAAAGTGCAAACAGTAACCTATCCTTAGAGAGAGAGACACATAGCCAGAAACATATGGTTTTGAGTTGAAATGATCCTTCTTCCTCACCGTGAGACAGCGTGCATAATCCTGAATTATGGAAAAAGAACAGGCAGTTCCTGCCACATTGGGAGCCAAGTTATGAATAGTTAATGACAGCATGTAATGGCAGGGTTGGTTTGCAGTTTTAGGTGGCTTACCTTCCTTTTCAGAGGTTTTCCTGGGAAAAGGAAGGAACTCAATTTAAGTAATGTGAATATAAGAAATGGAAAAAAGGAAGGTCTGTCAAAACAGAGGAAAAGTATTTTGAAAAAGGCAATAATATGTAGATAGGTATCTTGGGGGCTTTTTGGTACAGAAATACTCCAAATGGCAATCTCAGGAAAATCTTAGGAATAGAATATCTTTATATTTGTCCCAAAACTTCAATTCTTTCATTCATCTGGAGACTTTGATTATTCTTGTAGGAGTCTGGTATCTGTTATTATTCCAAAATCTAACAAATAACATATGGAAAGTCTGTTAGGAGACCGAAAACCATATTAGAATTAGGTTGGGGTCTGCTAGGAACCATAACATTTTTTCCTCCATTCCATTTGGTCCAGCTTCAGGAAATCACTAACAGGGTTCTTTCTGCTATCCATAAAACACTGAAGAATGTCAGGTCGGCTGAGACCTACTTTGTGTTTCATCTAATTCTGTCTGAGCAACACTGTGCAGTTGAACAAATGTGTAAACGATATTACCAGCTCCATCATCCAGTTTTTGCCAATTCCTCCTGAGGACAACAAGCAGTTCCTTGCATTGGTGAGCTGTGATTCCCTGTAATGAGACAGGGCAGTATGTAGAGCAAAACCAACACAGATGAATACTGCAGTGATGCTGCTGAGAGCAATGGAACCACATCCCACCTGGCCCATTCCATAACATTGTGTCACAGGACACCTCTTCCTGTGAAAGATACAGGAGAAGTCTGCTGATGCTGTGAGTGCACAGCAAAAGCTCTGCCCTTCCTTTCCTGACTCTTTGTCCTCTTTTGCAGTGGTGGTTTGAAAAGAAGACAGTCAAATGTGCCAGGAAGTCAGTTCAAAATAAAGGGAAATATTGCTTCTATGCCGTGTTCAGTCGTTCAGAAAGTGGATTCAGCACTTGTCTGCAAAATCTTTTGTGTGTATTTCTAGCTTTGAAAATGTTGTAGTACAAATGGTCCTGTGAATTCCCATATTTATTCCTTCTGAAGAATTATCAAATCAGATAAAATATTTTCAAATTACCAAATCAATTCAAACCCAAATATAGTGGGTTTGCATTTTTATCTTTTTATATGCCTTCTAGCTGCCAGTCTTATCTATTCAACCTGGACCCTGAAAAGCTGTCCAAGTAGTTCTTAATTTGTGTTCTCAAAAGAAATATTTTGATAATAGAAATTACTGGGCCCTTGCTCTGCAAAGCCAAAGAGTGCAGTCATTTGGAAGCAGCTACTGCTGCTCTGGCAGATGTGTACAAAGGGCTGAAGATTTTCTCTCCCTAGCACTTCAAGGACTACTTCTTGAGCTTGTTCTTTTCTTGACTGCCTTCCCCCTGACACAGTTTTACCAATTAACTGCGAGCGATTTTCTGTAACAGCTTATTTTAAAGGCCAAAATCTCCACACATCAGTCTTGTTGGATCTCCACTACAAGGCTGCTTAGAAAACATCTTTTATCACATGCCTCACATTGCCAGGCTACATGTCAGCTTTTGGAGATTCACAATTTATTTTTTTTAAGCCTGTCGCTGTCTGAGTTTGTCTAGACCTGGCTTTTGCCACCGATGTATTCCTCCTTTTCAGCAGTATATAGCAGTCTGGGGTTTTCACTCTTGCAAAAACAAATTTCTCTCTTACAGTTTTATGAGGAACCTTAAAATATGAGTAAGATCAGGGATTCACCAAAAGCTTAAAAATCTTTATTTAATTATATAGAGGGAGTTGTCATTTTCATATTATTATTTATATTAATATGTTTAATAATTAATACTTACTAATGTTAATAAAAATAAGATGAAATTGAGATAGAAGTCCAGCTAGAGTCTAAATAAACAGTGCGCTTAGAGGAGAAAAAGGAAGTTAATGTTTAATTTTCCTCTGTGTGTCCATATGTATAAAACATATGCACCCATTTCTTCTTATTTTGCCCAAATTAAAAATTTCATGAGCTGAAGCACTGAAACACCTCAGAATGATTTGATGCTTAATGGGCTAAGGCTCGGAACCAGTTAAAAATGTGTTATTGCCAGAGATATAATTTTTATTGCTTTTTGATAGCAAGCTAAACTGGGCAAGACTTTCTGTACATTGTGGAACAGGGAAAGATTTGGAAAATTAGCCATTCCATTTGGAAGCCCAAAAGCGCTTTCTTAAGCCCTCACCATGGCACATAAAATAGATTTATAAAAGACTTTTGACTTTGCCTTCTGTTCAAATGAATTTTGGTTCAGGAAGTATCTTCCTCTTAGTTTGCCTACTGGTTACTTCTTACCTCTCTCTAGTCTCCAAATTTAGGGGTAGCCTCATAAAATACTATTTGGTTTAATCATATTGAAAAAATAGGACAGAAATACTGGGGTTGAGAGAAAGAGAAAGCCAAGTGATCCACCTGAGGTGGAGCTGTGAGAGTGTAGTATGGCTGGCAGAGAGTACTTAGAATTGAGAACTTTGTGCCTGAGCAATGGCCAGGTGGGGAAAAGGAGGAAGCTTGCCTAATGTTGTCCTCTCGAAATGGTTACTTAGTTCTTGTGAGTGAGAAGGGTAGGGGAGAGAAAGTATTTTTGCTATCATGGAGAATCATTATCGGTGTTTGCTGGCTTGTTTTCATGGTGAAGCCTGAACTATGGTAATGCCCAGGGCTGTTGGACTTCGATTAGTGCAGCTGGTCAGAGCATGGTGCTAAAATCACCAAAGTCATGGGTTTGATCCCTATACAGGCCATTTACTCAGGAGCTGGACTCAATAGACCTTGTGGGTCCCTGCAAATGCACTGTGATTCTTGCACCTTTGCTTTGAATTTCTGAGGGCTGTTTTCTCTGAAATATAGGATTTATAGGATTTAAGTTGTTCTGTGAATCAAAATGAACCTTGATGGCAAATTTGTTGTTTAATATTACTTGAATAACTGCATAATTTAGCACCTTTCACCATTGTTCTCTGGGTACTATTTGAAATTAATTATCATTTGCTTATTGAGAAATTTAACTGTGGAGATAGAATTGCCCATTTTTATTGGCAAGTTCAGTAGTTGTGAATTGAGGGCTGAGTTCCTGATGTCCTTTAGGGCCTCTCATAAAACCCTTTTCTTCTGATACTTTAACCAGATTCTGTCTAAGAATAGTGGAAGTTTATAAACTTGTTGAATCTTCATGCAGGATAGATTTATCTTTTCTAAATAAATCAGACTCATATTTTCAGTCATTCTTAAAGAAATTTCCCAAAGAACTTCATATGGAAGTTTGGAAATTTTTCATGGGCATTTTAAGAATGCAGTTCAGTATTGAAAAGTGGAATGATCAGACATACCAAGTTGTCCTAATTAAATGCTAATATGAATCCAAGACTCCACCTGAAAAAAAAATTTCTTGTTTTGTAAAGGTAAACCATTGCTGACTATGTTCTTGATAATTTCAGTAGCTACCCATACAGATTATGTTGCAGTGTATCTATAGATATATGTATAGATATAGATATATGTATAGGTATAATGGAAGGGTAGGATAGTAGGGAGATGATGAGATTTGAAAAAAAAAAAAAAAACAAAACATAATAGGCCTATTAGGTAAGTGCAAGTTGTGTTGAAAAAAATGAATTGTCTTGCAGGTGGGATTTTTACCTAATAGATGATTAATACCTTATATATGATTATTAATCATATAAATTTATAGGGGGTATCTGTACAGCATACACAAGCAAAAGCATCAGAGAATATTTGCTAAAAAAACGTAGCAAGTACTCTCTCTGTTTGTGTATGCTGAACATAACTTAATGAGAATGACATGCCTCATTTCTTCCCTGTGCTCTAGTTTAAACACAACTCCTTTGTTTGCTTTTTAAATAGTGCTCAGTTTATTTAAATTCCTTCTGATTGACAAAAACAAGGCTGCCTTAAAAAATGATGGGGGTCATTCATTTAATCTGTATTACCCAGTTTTACTTACTGCTCATTTTAAATCTCAGCATTTGTCATCATGGTTAGACTGCAAGGGTGAGAAACTTTCATTCTCAGAGGACAAAAAAAAAAAAAACAAGCAAAAATGCATGGATGTGCTCTGGTTTTGAGAAGTCCCTGTCCCTCTCACAAATTACAGATATTAGACATCTAAGATAAAATCCATTTGTAGCTGAGCAAATGCATATGTGTAAAGGATTTACGTGATTTGTTTGTATTAATGTTCCACTGGTAATGAAGTAGGCATGCAGGCAGATTCACCTGGCCAGGTGCCCATTGACTCTGCTCCGGGTTTCACTGGGTGTGGTGGGCCACGATTTCCAGTGATGGCCTTTGGTCCTGACTGAAAGATCAGGGTCTCTTATATCTCCCTATTTCAGTGGGAATCCAAGCAAGATTCCATCTTAACTTCAGAAAAAAAGGACTTTGTTTCACTGAATACCTGGGGACTCACATACAAGTCCTTTACACTTGTTTTTTCTCTATTTTACTGGTTTGCTGTGATTCTCAGATGAGCATGTTTGATTGCACTTACATGCAACTTTGATTCAGAGTAAACTCAAGAGAACAGCACAATGGGAAATGCTTATGCAACCCATATTAGAGAAAGTTGCTAATATGAGTCTAAAATAGCCTCAAACTACTGCAGTTAAAATGAAGTGCCCTAGAAACTTTGTGACTTCACTTGAGTGACCAGCCTGAAGGAAGGTCACATCATGCTGGGAGATGATCTGGTCTGACACACTGAAACCCTTCTCAGACTGAAAAATAGAATTGTACTAAACAACTGAAAATAGAATATAGTTTATGCTAATCTTCTTTGTTTTGGTCTCAGTGTTGGGCTTGCTTTCTTATCACAAACTGTCCTTGATCCAAAACCTGAAAACTCCTTGTCTGTGGTGAAGATACACAGCCAACATTGTCTTTTCTTTCTTATTTAGTTTCTTTATATAGACACATATATTGTACGCGTACATATACCTATGTTAATTTGAGAGTTTATGTATGTGTATATATGTGTATATATATTCTGTGTGTGTGTGCATTTACAGAAATAAAATTGTGCCCTGTTACAGACTGATTCGGAGGGTGAGTTCATTTCCATTTTTAGGACATTTGCCTTCTAGATTTCACTACATCTTAATTTTGTCACCTCCTAAGCAAGTGGAGTGTATGAGAATAGGAAGACTATAGAATAGATTCAAAGATTAGATTCAATAGATTAGATTCCATAGATTCACTAATAGACTCAAAACTACTTAAAGAATAAGGAAAAGGAAGATAATTGTGTGTTACCCACACACTGAGAAATACAGTTTACTTTTGACCTGGCCAAAAATAATTTGGCCATTTCTATAAATAAATCTTTGGGCACCTAACAAGTACTCCTTGTGCTGGATGGGGTTTTGGCCTTGGAGGGCTTGCTGGATCCAGCAGTACATAGAGCCAATCTGCAATGCTGCCCTAGCTCCATGTCCCAGGTCCAGCCAGCAGGGAGATTGAGCATGTACCTCCAGTGTGTATTTACACAAAACATAGCAGAGATTAGTGCAGACACTCAGCACTCCCACAAACAGCACTGAGGGCGTCCACTGAGAACTCCTCTCCCTGTCTGACCAGGATAAAAGTTCATTATTGGGAAATATATACATATCCCCCAGCAGTGACACTGTAGTCTGTAGGTGATCTCAGACAGGGTATCCTGATGACTCAGAAATTGATGTCACTCCCAGTCCTTGGGGCAGAAACCTTCCTGGGATGTCCTAAGGCACGGATGTCCTAGAGCAGGGACTGATGTCCCTGACTAGGTGGTCAGGGTTCCCTCCCTCACAGCTCTGGGCTGTTCTACTCCTTCATGCCTGGAGAAACCAGCTTTTTATACTCATCCTAACAGGGCTGCTGATCAGGTGCTGGTTCACTGCCTAAAGGATTAGCAAGGTTAACAAGTTTCTCAAGCAGTTTTCAGTTAAATTATCCATCTCTTAATAATTTCATATTTTTTCATTTTAATGAAACTATTTTTAATTACCTAAGCAAATGTACTGAGATAGAGTGTGGTATTAACTAATTCCATTTCTCCCTCTAAAATGTGTCTGTGGTACTGTAATAATTTGCATGTGCTCATAAAACATTTTGGAGTCCTAAAAGTACTGTAAAACTCACCTCTACATTGCCTCTTCTTTAGATGTTCAGGACTACTTAAGAAAAAAGTTAACAACTACTATTTTGTGTTCCAATTCAGTAAGGAAGATAAGGGATTTCATGGTCACAGGCTTCAAGTCAAGTGCTTGTACACTTCAAAAACAGCATTATGGAAATAAAACGAAACTGCAGTCATTAGCACTGAGGGAAATCTTTCCCCAACTCCTCACAATAATGTTTGTTCATGCTCACTGCTGTAAAATAACAACCTCTCTTAAATTACCCCAAGAACTTCTCTTTTTTGAGATTGTGTTCTGATAGGCATATAATTACAGTCAAAACAAAAGAAAAATACTGTGATTTCAGTTTGAAATTTAATTGCTTTACCTGCATAATCATTGCAGTATAAATTGGGCACAGCTGTAGAGCAGACAGGTTTCTTTAACTAAAATTATTTCCTTTCTCTTGACTATATTAAACACATGCATTTCAGGGATCCAGATTTTGAGAAGATTTTAATTTATGACTAGAGAGTGTGTATGCATATTTCTATAGATATAGGAAAAGTATTTTTTTTGCCATTTTTCTTTGAAATGTCTAAGTAAAACAGTTCTTTGCTGGAAATGTCCACTTTGCGCTGCTGCGTCTGCAGCTTATTTATTGAATCCTGGAACTCAAGGTTTTGGTTTTAATCAGGTTTGCTCTTTAAAATTAGGGCAGCACATAAATAATCTTGTGGCATTAAATCAAAGTAGCTGTCATGCTTGTCAAATGTCTGTAGTCTGCACAATTAAAGGTCCTCGAAGGGAAGGAAAGTGGGGGGCAGTATGGTTTGAAAGAGAATATACAATGAAAAAGAATGTCCTCTTAAACAATTGACAGGATGCTAATGAGGTATGAATAAGCAGAAAAGAGTGGGTATTTTTGCTTGGGAGCTAATGCAAGAATGCTTGAACTTTATCAAGAAGGAAATGGGGAGCTTAAAAGTCTGCTGGCTTCACATGCATGGAAATTGGTCTTTCCTCAGTATTCTCCCACTTTCCCCAGGGTAGCTGTTAGAAGACAACCTGTCCCTAGAGTTCTTAATTATGATTCATACCCTCAATCTGAAATCTAAAATTATATTATTCAGAGTTTTTGTGAACAGGGAGAGGCTTCTAATTTCCGTTTGTTAATAATATGGGCTTTTAAAAAATCTAAATCTATAACTAACTTTCAGAAATCATTACAAACAAAAATATATTTGATTTTGCTGATGAAAAGCAGGCATATGAAATCTTTTATTGTTTGTCTTGAAAACTCATATCTCTACTGGGTAAAAAGAGGGTTTTCTTAATGTGGCAGCCCATTTTTCAACATATAGAAGAAAAATGAATATTTGTGCTTCTCATTTTTCTTGCCTCAGGGATGCTGGATGATAATACATTGTGGAGTTGTTTTATGATCTTTTAAGGTGTTTGGGGACAAATACATATTTAATCATTCAGTTGTCTGACTAGACATGGCAGAATAAAATGTGTTCATAGAAGACATATCTTCAAATACGTAGTGAGTGTTAAAAAGGATATCCTGTAGAAGAGATGATCATCTTATTAGTAAATAATAACATCTTAAGAGGATCATCTTCCTTTCATAGGATTGACTTTCATCATGTGGCCCCTCTCCTGGGGTTCTGACTCTTCAAAATGGCAAAAGGGAAAAGCTGTGTCTTCCATTCAGATTTTATTCTGTTGCTGCCTTGTTTCTTAAAAAAATCTTTCCTTCTTGAGATTTTATGAGGCAGGCATTTCAAAGTCCTTTGTGAATCAGATAGATGGAGAGGAACACAGTATCTGTAGGAAAAAAAAAAGATTAAGTAAATACACAATAGTATTTTGCATGTACAGAATTCAGTGTTAGCTTTTATGGTTTTCAAAGCGCCGTGTGAAACGCCACACAGGTAAGCAAAGCTCTGCATGACTGATAGAAAATGCCGAACTGCTGCTGCAGCATGAGGAAAGGCACACTGTTTAGGTCTAAGAATCACCTTCAATTTTTTGGTCTTGTTCTCTCAAGAAGTCATATTTCATCTAAATATCCAGAAGATGAAGAAAAGAGAGAACAACCAGTCTGCTGTTGCAAACGTAGCTTACTAAAGCATACCTATGTTTCTGAAAATTGTTTCATCCATTTTCAATTCCCAGGTGACTTACTATGCCTGTAAATAACAATACTGTTGTGTCCTAGGGCTGTAGTAAACCAGGAAGTAAGACACAATTTTGCCTGTGGAAAGCTCTCGTTCAGTACATTTGGGCGCAAATGTCTACCAGAAGTTTGCATTAATAAATCTGCTTATAGTTGGAATGACTGTGCTCACTCTTACTAGCTCAATGTTGTCCACTGTGGGGTAAGACAGTTCTTGCAAGCTTAAGTGATCTGGTCAAATACAAGGTAGAAAGCTCATTACTTTTTCTCTCAGATCAGTAATGAGAAATAAGTGGTTCAAGTATGTGCTGCTCTTTGAGAATCCAAACCCGTTTTTTCAAAGCCCAAAGGGCTCTGATGCCTCTGAACCAATTTAGCAAGAAATTGTGTCATCTACCAAAAGATTTTCAGAGACACCACTCTATCCCTTCCCATGACAATAGATGTCACTCCTACTTCATTTGGAATGAACAAAGTTGATTTAATCAATCTTAATCCTGAGACAATCTGAAAAAAAAGAAATTAGATTGTCAAGTGTTATTGGATTGAAAAAGAACACATACCAGAGTATATATCTACAGATGTTGCTATCATCAGCTCCTTGTCTTACAGTTCTTCCAAGTAACTTTCTTATGAAGTTGAAACATAGAGCCTGGAGCCCTCTTTGGGACTCCTTCCTGTAGGACAAAAGTTTGTTCAAACCATCCTCAACAGCCCCTTTATTAGCGGGAACGAGGCCATCTGCAAGTTAATTTAATGTCTGTTTCCTCTTTAAAATGGCTGCTTATTCAGCCACATTATTGGATAAAATGGTTTGCAGTACAATTGATTTGATCAGTCATTAGTCTTTCATCTAAGAGATCTTGAAGAAGTTCAGTTTCATCTGAGATCTTGAAGAAGTTTAGTTTCATCTAAAGAAGTTTCTTTTTGGTGACATGTTCCTCATTAACTGGTTATTTCTTGTGATTCTCTTCCAAAGTTTGTTCCCTTTGGAACAATACAATTCATTGCAGAAGAGCACCCTGGGCATTAATATATTGTAAATGCAAACAAATGTATTTTCAGTCATAAAACCATCACAAGGCCCATACTGAGAAACACCTGGTTATATTGAAGGCTAAATTAAATAAATTATTTGCTAATGTATTTATCACCACAGACTGTATGCATTTGGACTGAGAAAGCAACAATGAATGACTGCTCTCTGGGAGATTAGTGCATTTTTAGGATCCTGGTTAGCTGCAGAGTCAAGTCCAAGCAAATGTGTACAGCAGCACTCGTCTACTCGTTCAGACTCTGAAACATTATTTTGGGTTAGTAGTACAGCTTTCTTGGATAGTCTCTCTCTAGCAGTAGGCTGGTTAGCCCTTGTTTGTTCACTGATCATAATTAAAAAAAAAAATCTGTGTTTCATGACTTCTTCAAAGTGTAACATGCAAGCTTCAAAGCAGTTTGGTCATTTGGCCAAGTTGACCTGCCTGCTAATGAACTGCCCCCTCCAAAAATGTTCTTCTTTAGAGTAGAATCACTGGTAATTCCTGTAAGAGGTTTGTTGCTGTGCCAACCTATAAAACCACTGTTGTTGTTTGTTTGTTTTCATAAAATATATATAATATACATATAATATAATAGTATAATTACTATTATGCTAATAATATTATACTATAATAATAGTATAATATTACTATTACATACAGATAATTGTTTTCATATCATTGTCATTCATATAATTGTCAATTATCATGTACATATGACAATTTTCCTGAGGTAATGGTGTGGGAGGATGCAGTGAATGCTGCAGTAAGAAATGCTCTTCAAGTAATGTTAAGAAAGTGATGTGATTTGATTCCTGGAAGGAGGGTGGGAGGGTGGAATTCATTGCTAAAGCTCCTATTCACAGAAACACCCAAAGAACCGTAGTAAAACTGACTTGAGGTTCATTGAAAAAGACAAAGTTCTGAGGGGGATATTTTGGTTTTTTTTTTTCTTTATACTTTGAGTTCTCTTATTTACTACATCATTTGCAGGGGTTTTTTTGTTTGTTTGGTTTTGGGTTTTTTTTAATTTACTTTGTTTTGTTTCTCCCTTATGTATTGTCTTCTCTGGGAGAAATGGAAAGTGGTACATTGGTGCTGTGTGGCCAGAATGAGCAAAATATTTTTCTAAGAACTTCCCTTGTGGGATTCTTTTAAGAGTCAAGACAGATACATATCTTTATTATAATAAAAAAATTATAAAAATGTATAATGATCAAAATGCCCTCTTTGATGGCAGCTACTTGATAGCTGTTGATACTACTTAGCTTTTGGACTGTCAGTAGTGATTTCATATGTGAATTTTTTTTTTTAATTGTTAATCTCGTTTCCTGGGTAATATAATGTCACAAAGATGTTTTGATCATTCAGAAGTTAAATTCGTTTTCCCAATAGTTATTCAAATACATTTGGTAAATTAAATGTCTGTTCTAAAAATCATATGTAACATGCACATTGTCAAAAGATTTTTAATATTGTAGAAATTATATAACTTTTCTCACAAGGGGAATATTATCTCTTCTTCTGGGTTTTTTCAGCTTTTTGGATTGGAATGATGCACTGAAAACTCAATTATATTTTGAGTGCACTATAATGTTCATGCAACATAATTAGGAATTGCTGCTGCCCCTGTCTAAAGGTAGATATGTGTATATACAATGCATGTAAATATACATACAAAATATGCATATAAATATATGTGTAGAGAGAAACTTCTCTTTTACCATGTGATTCTATGAGTAAATGCTTTATCTGTAAGTACATATACAAGCAAATTGTCAAACTAACATAGTTAATAAGGAGATCTATACCACTTTAAGATATCTCAGGTACTAATTTTGAAGAAGGTGCTGATTTCCATCGGGGTCTTTTTTGGCAGTGAACTCTGTCCTACATCTTCTAGTGATTTAAATGTTTATTAAAGTGCACATCAAGGACTGGTTTAGTCTGATCTCTGGCCACTTAGTTCCTTGAATAACACTATTTAAATAGGAAGAATCAGAACATGAGTAGTTGTTTAAGAATAGCTATGTGTGGTTTGGTTTTTTTTAAAAGCAAAATCCAAGAACGCTGTTGTTTCTGATGAATGCTCTATGAAATACCTTTTACTAGGTAAAAGAAGAAGGCAAACGTTGAGTAGACAATAGTAGCTAGTGACACTTTTGCTGGAAGCATATTTCAACCTTGTTTATATTTTTAACTAAAGAATTTGTATATCAGGAAGGATTACCAAGTGGTTGTTTTGTTTGATGTTTGCAATGCACAAATAACTATGCCTTTGCATTTCTGCTTTTTAATTTTAGATAATCAATCACTTTCTCTCAAAACTGATTGTAATGGAAAAGTGCTATTTTGATTAAGTTAAAAATTTCATGCCTGTTGTCTTTTGTCCATGCAACAACTAAAGTGATTAAAATTGGCTTAATCTCCCAAGGATATATTCCACTACATTTTATCTTGCAACTGAGGAATGCATCTTGTGAGATCTAATTGAGCTTAGAGGGGTATATGAATCACAGAATCCATTCTGGATAATAATTTCTATTTTATTTAGGGGTTTGTTTTTGTTTGATTGCTTTTTTTTTTTTTTTTTTTATATTTGTCATTGAGCTTTCTTAAAGAATATGCTCTTTCTCTATGGTCAAAACACATATTCAGTGTTAAGAAAAAAGGGCAGATATTTTGGAGATATTTTTAATTCAAGCACAAAAAATTACTTCTTGTCATGCATCTAAAATAACACAAAATAGCTTTAGGAAGCTAAAGCTGTGACTTACCAGCAGTTTGAATGCTTAGGCCTCCTCTTTCAGTCTCCAAGGCCTCTAATCCCTCACTATTCTCTTCTGGCCTTGACTTTTTCTCCTTTTATTTTCATTTTCTTCATAAGTTATTTGAAGAGATCATCTTTTTGGTTGTTTTCAAGTAGGCCAACATTTTTTTCTAAGGGTAGGGATTATATCTTGGAAATATGGTCCTAGTAGAAATCCTAGCGGCTGTGTTGTTATTGTGTAATTGCAGCTATGCTTGTGGGCATGATTATATATGGTCCTGAAAACTTTAATTAGTGATCTCTGGGCTTGGTATAGGAGTAGCTGACACAGGCAAGCACAATCTTGTGTCAGACATATTGACATAATTTTTCTTAATTAATGCAATTTTTTAGAAGTGGACGAGCCCATTGGGGATTTTCAACAGTATGAAATCTGTGCTCTTAATTCCTAACCACAACTGCATTCTTCCCTGTTTGATGACAGATTGTCAAGTGAGCAGGTGCAAAGAGGTAAAAATAGATTATGTGCTCTGTGTTTGTAAATGAGTGGATGTGTTTCCTCCTTGTTTTGATTGATGAAAGCTTTATTCCAGGAAAGGTTATTCTCAATTTGTTATTAATACCTTGGATGATCAGCATAGCCTAGAAAATGCTTTACCAAATCAGCTTTCTCTACAACTAGAGCCCATACAAATGAACTTTCAGGCTTTAAAAGAAAAGGGAAAGGGGCATAAGTGTCCAGCACAGATGTTCTCATCAGTGTATTTTCAACCAGGAACAATCCCTTCTTCACAAGCAGACAGGACATAAATGAGCTTCTGGTTTTTGGTCTATGCACCTTGGTTTAAGCTCTGAGTCCATCCACACCTGTAGTCTATGCAGAGATTTAGAGGTTTACACTTCCCTGTGTCAGCTTTGCTGGAATGAGAAACTTAAAACAAACAACAAGGGAAGTCCATTGTTTGTTTTGTTGTGTAGAAGTAAATGAAACTTAACTCTGATTTTTTTTTTCTGAAGCTGAAGAGATTTTTTATCATTATTCATTATTTCTATAACTGGCCTTCTTGGTATCTTTCTGAATACTTAAGTGTTCAGTCAATGACTGCAGTAAAAACACAATTTTGAAATTCACTAAGACCATAAAATGTAAATATATTTTTGACACTAGTAGAATTATATTTTATTAGCTTTTTGGAAAAGGAGGATGTTTGATTGAGGTTCTTACCTCAGCTTCATATTTTCACTATAATTACTTTTTTTCTCAGGATTTTTTTTCATTCATGCATGTTCAGTGAGCCAGTTCAAAAGATGGTTGTGTCACTGAGGTGCAAGAGTATGTATGAAGAGGAAAAATCTCAAAATTCCTTCTAGTGTTGTTGAAGATGTATCATGGGGATGCCACTATGTTGTATAATTGTTTTCTTTCAACTGGTGCTCATCTCCATATGCAAAAGACAAAAAAAAAGTGGTTGAAGGGAAATAAGAATAAAAACTACAGAAACTAGCAGTTCTTTTTAGAGGCAATGTAGTTTGAATCCAGTTTGCAAGAAAAACCATGAAATCTCAAACATTTGATCTTGTGCTGTATCATATAACCAGCCATGAAGGATTTTTCTGTGTTCTGCTTTTGGGTCTATCTAGAGTATCAGCTGTTCAGCTGCTCACTTTCCAGTCAGGTGTGTGAGGTGGCATTTTTCCTTTCTGTATGTTATCTCAAACAGCTGAAGACTCACGTTGTGAAGATGCTGTTTTTCCAGCAGGAAGACCCTGGCAGTCTGGAATTTCCATTTATGCCCAGCTGGCTGCCTTACCAGCTGTAGTTTGATATTTGCTGCAATTAATTTGCACATAAAAGAAAGGTTTCACTGTGCACTGCTGGGACAATTTACACCTAGCTGGCAGAACAACCACCTTTGTATTTACAATGCTATTCCTGCACTGCTGTCCCTAACCTCGCTGGTAAATCTGAGTCAGAGAAGTGTACAGGAACCTGTAATTCACAAGCTGTCACCATTCCCAAACAGAAATCAGAATTGAAACCTTAATTGATTTAAAAGGAAAGTTCTTAATCTTAATGACCCAAAGGTAGCTTTTGGTCAGAGAGAAAAGAATAACATGGGGAAAATTTGCCTTCAAAAACATCATCTCCTGTGGAAGAATGTATTCTTTTGTTGTCTCCTAAGTATTAGTATTGGTTCAGCTAATTATAGGTTTGTAAATAATGGCTTGAGCCCTGAATAAACATAGATAAAGATATCTTTAGATTGCCATCTACATGTTCATATTTCAAATAATCTAACTTGCTTTACTCTTATGTATATATTCGGGATTTGGAAGGAAAAAGTGCTACATAGGACCTGGTGTCCTATAATATAATTATCCTAGATTCAAAGAGAAACTTTCATGTGACTATATGGACTTGAAGATGCTTGGCTGATAAGCATCAATCTGGTTGCCAGAGCATTTGGATAAGTTATAGACCCATATTTGCCAGCATTTGACCACTATGCAAAAAAATGTAGAACATCTTGGAAGTGAGAAAAGCAGCAGCAGCTGGCTGCCTGAGTCTATATTCTATTTGTTAGGGCATTTGCCTAAGATATTTCTCATTTATACATTTGCTTCTAGAGTAGCTCTCCCTTTTCAACATACTTCTGTGGCTTTCAGATGCAAAGAGTACTAAGCAAATCCCAGAGTTATTCCTCAGGCTATGCCTACTGGATGGCCCTCAACAGATCAGGCATCTTAAGAGAGTTGTTTGACCCACATGTGACAGCACTGCTGTCTAGATTGTATCTTACTGACAGGAAAGACTCTGATTTTCTCATTTGCTTAAATCTATGAATTCTATGAGATCTCTCTGTGTTAGACATTTAACCCTGCATTTGACTTTCTACAGAATGCCTCGACAGAAACCTCGGAGGCCTAAATGGTTCAAGAATCAATTTGACAGTGATGAAAAAGGAAATAAGTCTGACCAACTGGAACCAGCTTATCTTAGGTTTCAGGCTCTTTGAGAAAAAGGTTCTTTAAATAGTTAATTAAACGTTATATAGCAGAAAGTTTGACCTTCATAGCGGTTTCTGGATCACTTGTAAGACCTTAAATGTCACCAAAACCAGTAAAAAAAAAAAAATCACTAAATAAAGATGCATAATTCTATTATCAGGATCAGAAGTCTGGAAAAGCTCGTCTGTGATTCACATACTGAGAGTCACTGCTTTGCTATGTAGAATCTTTAAACTTCAAACCAGAAGAATGGAATTGGTGTAAATTATGAAGAGAGTGGAAAAGCTATCCAAAAATGCACAAAAATCTTCAATACAAAAAATGCATGATCATTTAAAATGTATTAAGTATTCAATGTGTTTCTGATGGGAAATTATACCATTTTATCCCAATATATTTCTGAAATAAATTTTATTTTTAAAATCATAATCCATGAGGAGGGAGATTACTTGTTATGAAACCAAGGTATTCTGAGAATGCCAGAAGAGAAAGTGTCTGTTTTTAATTTTCAATCCACTTTCCAGTTTAAGTGGGTTATTTTACTTGTAAAATAGTAAATGATTTCACAGTAAATTTGACTGCAACTTGAATTTCATAAATTTAATTTTCCATCAAAACAATTCAAAGTATTTCCCAGTTCTAATAATATTATTGAGTTTTTAAAATATCATTTCATTCTCTTATCTTGTGGATGGAAAAAGTTAACTCTGTATAAAAATTTTAAGTTTGGAAATATGTACAAGAGAAGCTCCAGATAACTGAAATAAGAAGAAATATTATGATGTAAGGGAAACTTGTGGAAGACAGGCAATCCAAGAACAGTGATGTTTGAAAATGCTTCAGTAAAGTAGCTAGCAATTATCCATTAGATAGTGCAAATAGATATTTTGTAATGAAGAGAGGTTTCCTATGTTATTTCTTAAAAATATTTTTGTTCTAAATAAAGCTGGTAATTGATGGCTTTCTGATCGACTTGTGCCATCAAACTCAAGGCAAGAGCTTTTGCTGAAACTTGATAAGCTGCTCCTGACTGCACCTTGAATCTGAGGAGAAGGGAATGTAAATTCTCCCATGCAAATGGTGACAGAGATGTCTGGCTCACAATATGCTCCCAGTGAGTTGTACAGGGTCTCAGTGTGATGATGGTCAGACATACACTGGTCACTCTATATATGCATATCTATATCTATATCTAATCTATATCTATATCTATATCTATATCTATATCTATATCTATATCTATATCTATATCTATATCTATATCTATATCTATATCTAATCTATATCTATATCTATATCTATATCTATACAGATTAACATTGGTAGGTCCTGCACCTGGGTCGGGGCAATCTCAAGCACAAAAACAGGCTCAGGGATGAAGGGATTGGGAGCAATGCTAAGGGGAAGGACTCAGTGGATAGAGGCTTCACATGACCCAGCCGTGAACACTCACAGCCCAGAAATCCACTTGCTGCATCCAAATCCTAGCCTGCATCCAAAGCAGTGAGGCCAGCAGGGCCAGGGAGAGGATTCTGCCCCTCTGCTCTGCTCTGGTGAGATCCGACCTGGAATTTTGTGTCCAGCTCTTCAACATAAGAAGGATGCAGACCTGCTGAAGTGAGTTCAGAGCATGTCCATGAAGATGCTCAGAGGACTGGAGCATTTCTTTGGTGACAGGCTGAGAAAGTTATTCAGCCTGAAGAAGAGAAGGCTCTGGGACACCTAACTGTGGTCTTTTAATACTTGGAGAGAGACATTTTTCCAAGGCCTGGAGTCACAGGACGAGAGACAATAGTTTTAAGCTCTTGTGTTGAACCTATACCTGACAGCATCCACGGGCAAGGTGATTTGTGCACAAGGTTTATACGACATTAGATGCATCAAAGAGCAGAATTGTCTTTTTAATGCTTGAGGATTTGCAGCTTCATTAGCTTTGGCTGTCTCACATAAGTACAAACTTGACTAGTTGCAATAGAAGAATTCTGTCTAGAGTGCTGCAGGTGAAGTTTTGAGGAGTTCACCTACACACTAGTTTGAGTATATATTATATGGAGAGGTATTCCCCTGAGAAGTGCTAAAATGACCTCTTTAGGATTGCACGATTTTTTCCCTCTTTTTGTTTTATACAGCTAGAAAAGGTAAAAAGGACAAAGTGATCATTCTCAAGTGTTAATTATGAACATCTTAATTGAACCTCCATTACTTTTTCCCTGTCCTCACTGTCTATCTCTCCTAGTTAGAATCTCCTGGCATACGTAAAATATGCATAGCAGAAGAAACTTCTGAAGACATTTGAAGCTATATCAGATGGTAACTATTCCATAAAGGTTGTATTAAGCTTTTCAATTAAAACAGACATAAATTTCTCTATTTCACACTTTAATGATCAAATGTAAACTTCAAAGGTTTTAATAGCCGTTAAATTTTTCTAGAACATTTATAAGCTAAAACAAACTGTTCCATTAGTAGTAGAACTAATGAAACTTGCTTTCCTATTGTCACCAATTCTTGCACACCAGCCCACACTTGTATGCAACCACCACAGGAGTGTAGCTTGTCTGGAGCTGTGAACCTGCTAAAGGAGTTTTATTTTTATTCCTATATGTTGGCTCCTGCCCTTTGGAAAAGATTTGGGCCGATTGGTTGTGATTTTCCATTACTAAAGAATAAATAGTGTTTTCTTCCTATAAGTAAGTTTCTAATGGGGAAACAAGGGAAATTAATACTTTAATATACTTAAAAACTTGTCGCCTTTCAAATGTGAATGAAGTAAACCCATTGAGGGGACAGTGAAAGTATAATCTCTTGATTTTTACTTTTTAAGAAAGCTCATTGAATTTGATATGATCTATGAAAATTTGAGATGGAACCTGATTTTGAAATGCAGATTTAAGGGCATTCCTTTTCTTTAAATATGGGCTAAGAGTTTCCAAGATAAAATTCTCGATCTGTGAGAGTATAACTTTTCTGTTCTTTATCATGTGGAAAGAACTGGATGCCTAAGGAGGGTTTTCAATTCAGCTGATCTTAATGTTGCTGAACATTTGCTTTGAGATGGAGTTAACCCTGACTTGCTCACTTCTGACTCAAAAGGTTGTCTGTGTTCAGTGATTCAAATACTGATATTTAGTCAAACATATATATCTACAGCCAATTACGAGCTGTTGTTTGCTTTTTAAAATTAAAAAAAGAGAAAAATTCCACTCAACCTCCTCTCTGTAGGCTGGATCCAGAAAGATTTGTGTAACAAATCTGTTGCAGTTAAGGTCAAAGTTAAGTTCTGAATTTGGGAGACATAGCTGGAGTACTGTTTGAGAATGGATCTGTGAATTAAGTTTTGGGCCTGTTCAAGTTGATGGGGCTTTACCACAGATATTCTTGTAGGAAGAAGTTCTTGTGGAACAGGTAGTGCTTCTGTGAGTTCTTTACGTTAGGGTTGCATGATTCTTGGCAATGATTGCTAGTTCCGGTTGGTGGGCCAGCACTGATGATTAGTGTGTTTTACTAAAAACCCATAAAACCCCCTTTTCTGTTACATTGAGAAATTAGAAGTGTCTTCGACCTTATGGAGTTATTTTAAATTCGCAATTCAGTTCTATTTTTTTGATTTGAAAACATGGGATTTGGAATTAAGCAGGCAATAAAACTACAGTGGTATTCCAATTTTTATAGAGATTATTCTTAATTTGCAGCAATAACATTATTTGCAGATAAAAGAGATGTTAACACTTTGCCTTTCTGCTAATGAGTGTGGTCTCCCAGAATACTAACCTAGGGGGTTTTTTTGTGCTTTTTTGCTATGGTTATGTGTCTTTTTCCTGTCTTCTATTTTGTCCCACCTTTCCCCTGATGTATTCAATCATAACTGAACAGAAGCTTATTTCAGTCGCTTCTAAAAATCACAAGCAAGAG
Organism: Sturnus vulgaris; assembly: GCF_052056855.1. NCBI lineage: Eukaryota > Metazoa > Chordata > Aves > Passeriformes > Sturnidae > Sturnus > Sturnus vulgaris. The sequence continues at coordinate 65,490,458 of NC_142245.1, read as the reverse complement.
GGGTTATGGTATGAAGGAAGAGTTAGAAGGGAAACTACTGCACCTGGTGCCTTGCAGCACACCTGGTGTGAAGCCACAGGGGTGTGGGTGTTGAAACTCTGGCATTTCTCCAAGAAATTTATTTCTGCCTGAATCAGTGACTCTTCTAATTCAAATAACAGTTTTTGCTGCAGTAGTTACTGAAAATCAACAGACTGCATGTGAAGTAAACTGATAAGAAAATCAAGGTTTCAAAAGCCAGAAAGATGAATTTGTTTTCCTGAATCTTCTGCACTGTGAAATACAAGTGCTGGAACAACTGGCTTAAGCTTCTTCCAATTAGCTTCCAGCAGTTTGTTGATTCACAGTGCTGTATATGCACTTGCTATTTTCTCTGTGAATTTTTGTTTCTTGAAACAATACGGCAATTAACAGTGATAATGCGGGGGAGGGGGGAAAGAGTTCTGGTTTTGTTTAACAACAAACATCCTTTATTACCCTGGCAGGTGTATGAGCCATTTTGTCACAAAGTTTTCTTTGAAAAGGAATCATCACATTCTGTTGCTTTGCAGAAGGCAAGTACGATTTGGAAGATAAAAGCAGTTACATACAAAAGACCTCAATTTACATTCAGGCGTCATTGCTTGGATGAGTATGTGAAAGAAATCTTCTTTACAATATGTATTTCAAAACTGAGGGAAGACAAGCAATCCTACCCATGGATTTAAAATATGCTTGTTAACGTTGAAGAAGGAAGTAATTTAAAACAATGATGAAGTTTTAAATTCTCCTAAATTTCATTTGCTGATGCAATCTCTGATGACAGTGCTCAGATGAGAGTTTGAGATTTTAAAACTTTGAGATGGATGGGACATGAAATTCGGTTTCTGACAAACTCCTGTCAGACATAGATACAAATGAGATTGCATATTTAGATCTTGAGAATGAAATGCTTGAACAGAAGATATCTCAGACTCTGGGGAGAGAAAGATAGGAAGAGATTTTGACTTGGATGCCACTCTCAGACAAAAATATAGACTGGGATTTTGAGAAGTAGAACTGTGTGGGATTAAAGAATAGGCACTATACTTTCTTTCAGCACTTGTTAGAAGGGAAAGATTTGAGGTTAGGTGATGACTGTTTTCCTTATGGTGGTGATGATGATCTGAGGTGGTAGTGAATTTTAATAGCTTGTTTTTTCCCTTATCAGAAGACTTAGCAGGGAAGGCAGGAGCTACAACAGAGCTGGTGACTAACATACTGATGGCTTAAGTTTTAGCTTTCATGTTTTTCAGATTCTGTGCTGCCTAGGTATGTAGCTCTGAGCTTCATATTAATTGTTAGCAAGTTCTCTTCACAGGGTAGGTAGACCAAACAATCCTTTTCCAGCTGGAGACCAAGGACAACTGTTACAAGCTTCAGGCCCAAAAAGCATAAACAACAGGGAACTGAAGAGAGCAAACAAGGAGGATGGGACTTCATGACCTGAAGCTGTAATTGGACAATTAACCCCAATATGGAAATGCACCAAAACTTATAAAAGTGTAAAAGCTCGTAACCAGGATCCATCTTGGATCCATCCTGGATGTAACCCTGGCCAGGCTCTTGTACTGTCCAAGGAGTATCCTTTGAAGGTCTTTCAATAGATATCTACTTTATTCTTTTAGCTCTTTTTAGTCTCTGTTCCAGGTCAGACTCTCTAGGCATCAACACCACTCCAGTTGCTGACTCACCAATTCCAAATTTTTATTTTTAAATTAAAAAAGCCTCTTATGCTCATTAATATTCTATTTGGGTGTTTAAAATCTTGTCTTTCAGTGTCAGAAACTAACAGAGATATAAGAAAACACAAAAAGAAAAAGATGCCTATTTCCTTTTACTTTCCAGATGAATCAAAGTCTCACTTTCATCAGGTTTTCTCCATTAGTTGTAGACTTTTAAGACATCGTGATTGTGGTTTGAATTAGCTGTTGCCAGTTTTCATTGGTCTAAAAGTCAAAGCATATTTTATCCTCTTTCATTTCCATGCATATATTCAATGTCTTGATGATAATTCTAAGGCAGATTGCAAAATGATTTCTTATTTTTCCTTGAAATCAATGTGAATTTTGATATTTACCTTCAAGATAATTGCTATCAGGCTATATGTAAGAAAAGCTGCAGTACTATCCAGACAATAATAACAGATAGATTAAACATTTTACCTTTTTTTTCTTACATAAACCTAGTTAATCTAATTTATGCAGAATGTGTTTACAAAGCTGATTCTTTAACCTTAATTTACTCTTTCTATTTCTACTTCTATTTGTGAGAAGTGCAAGGTATCTGATAACAAATCCCTGGGACATCTAAAAATCTGGTTAAAGGAAAAAAATTGTGAAAATACTGTCTTTAAAATATACAAACATTGATATTCAACATCTTTATTAGTATTCCTTTACAATTTTTAATCCGTTTCTATTGAAATCATGGAAAAATAATTTATCTCCCTAGAGGTAACCTAATATCTGTGAGCTCCCATAACTATTAAATAATAAAAAATACTCAGCTGGCTAATGTAACACTATTATATGTTTATAAACACTATATGTTTATATAGTTCAAATTCTACTGTGATTGTCCTAGTTTAAAATAAGTAAATTATTATTTTATCACATATTTTATAATCACCTTTTATGTGCAAAACACTTGCATGTGAAGGATTTTTCTAAGTTAAACATGGCAGAAATTCATCGTGCTACAGAATCAACTCTTCAGATTTTTTTTAATTTAAAAATTTGCTTCTCAGCCACAAGTAGTTTCAATACTATTTCTCCCTTTTAAAAAGGCAGAATGGGGAATTGCAGTGATCTCTTCTTTGGCTAGAATGGATCTGTGCTTTTATGTTTTTTGGGTCATGGCTATCTAAGTGGAAACTTTACTGCTGGCTCCATAGGTGAAAATTAATATTATTCATCTGCTTTAGAGACAGTTTAAAAATGCTCATGCTATGCATAAATGCGTACCCTTTATTTGTAGTGTAAAAACAAAACAATTTAATCAATGTTAAATTTCTGCATGTTGTGATTAAGGGAACATATTTCCTTCAATTAGGAGTCAAATTTTCTTTTGTAGTATAAAGAAATTTCAGTTTTCCATACAATATTTTTTAAAAATCAATTTTAGAGTTAAAAAACATATGTCGTTTTTTCATTTCTGTATAGTACTACTGAGTATCATCACCAAATGTATAATTCTTTTGAGCCTCTGCACAATAATTCACAAGCCTCTGTATATTCTCAGGCTGTGTTAAATTGATTGATTAATAGTTGCATCTTTGAAACAATTTGATACCTGCAGCCAACTTTTCTCTGTTCTAAAAGCTCCTAACAGAGTACTAAATATGTGTAAACATTTTAATCTCAAAAAATATTAAGGTTTTAAAAAACCAAACAAACCAGAATCCATTTAAATTTGAAAAACAGAAAATTATCCAGCAGTATATCCATTTGCATAGACATGCAACAGTTAAAATACATAATCCTGGGTATTTATAGCACTGCAAATTTTTCCAAACATATTTAACTTATTGATCTGCTCACTGGATAGTCAAGTAGTAGAAAATTTAAGGTGAGTTTAGTAATTATTGCATGTTGCATTTGTTACCAGTAGAACAAAGTAATCAAGATTTTGCTTTTATGTCACAGCTGACAAACACCCACACTGCTGCTGAGCACATTGAACAGTAAACAACTGTGTCTGAAGCAGGCAGAAAACTTCCTGGCATGCTCATTCTATTTGTATTGCCTCTTCATTCATCTTATTGCCTTGCATTGTTCTACTTCATGCACTTTGTGCATTGAGTGCTACTTAATATTGAGAATGTGAACTCAACAAAATTTGAGAGAGAATACAGAAATGTACCTAACAGATAAGGCATAAAATAGTGTATTTGGACATATAAAAAGCAAATATTAATAAATATTGCATTTTTAGATTCTATTTGTTAATATTAATTCTTTTTAACATGTTGTAGAAGAATGCTACTTTAAGAAGAGTTACTGTGCTCTGAGACTTGTGACTGCAGTGCTGTCTTGAGGGACATTTCAGAAATGTGTGTATAGTCTGGCTTTTAAAATAGCCTTCAGCCTGTGAAGTGGACTTGGTATGCATGTCCTATTACTTAAGTCTCCACAGAATAAAACTAGTAGTCTATTTGTTTAAACAACCATAAATCTCCTCCGTGGAGATACAGCTTATTAACGAAGCCGATAAATATTTTCCACTATTCCAGCTATTTTGGATTTTTACTTATTCTCAGTATTGACAAATGGAGTCTTGAAACACATGGCACCCCCATTTTTTTTTTCTATTAACATTGCATGGATGAGAGATCTCCAGACTCCTCTTAGGTAGGATACTTAGTTGCATAAGAGAGAGAGCTTTATTTCCAATTATGTCTCTAAAACATTGAAAAGACTTTCTTGTCTCAGGAAGAGCCAAGTGGCACAGCTGATACTACAGGGCAGAGTATTTCCTTCTCTCCTCTCTCTTTCCAGCACCCCTGCACTGTCACAAGAGGAATTGGATAAACGCTGGGATCTTCACTCTTGTTAAATGTTTCTCTTAACGCAAACTTGATTTTGTTCAGACTGGAAGCATATGTTTGCTCTCTGAAGATGTGGAAATTAAATCACTTTTTAATGTGAGTGCTAAAACTCTGAAGTCTGTCAAGTGAGCTGTGTTGCATTGTCTTGAAAGCTGCTGTCACACATTCATGAATGTCAAGAGCTGTGTCTCTACTTTCATCAAACAGATTTTTATGTTCACCAGGTGCTAAGTTAAGTAAAGTTCAGAAGTGTGAGTGGCAGGCACATGGTATAGACAGAGGATTTGGAATACTGTACAGGTAAAAGTAATTTTGGAAGACCTTTGGGATCTGTGTATGGAAGCATATAAATTAATCATAAACCAGAGAGAAGGACTGTTCAGAAGAAGACAATGCTAAGTTTCAGATCAGGTCATCAGCCAAATCTGAGCCCTTCAGCAGATTGGAACATCCATTATTTTTCAAGTGTTTTACCAGCAAGGACTGAACAGTCATATAAAAGTTAAAAAAATCTATGTCTTCAAGGGGAGTTTCAGTAACTTTAATAAACGGTCAAATATCTTGTAGAAAACTGTTGCTTTTATGACAGATAAAGCTTTCAGTGAAGCTGAGTATTTGTACAATTTATTTTAAGAAATGCAGACTTTTGCCACTTTATCTGAGTAGTTGGAGCAGATTGAAATTGTTTTTAAAATAACTTACCAGGAAATAGTAAAACCTGTTGAATTTTAAAGACTGGTGTAATCTTAATATAAACCACTTAATAGGAAAACCTTTCTTTTCCAAAATAAAATGGGTTTCAATTTAAGCAAGTACAGCATTTGGTGCAAAACCCTATTGTTCCTTGAAGACTTTCACACTGGCTTTGTCTCTGCTGTTTTCAAAACTTCAGTGCTTCACTGTTAACAATGAAAGAAAAGTCAGACTTTCAGGAAGGGCAACTGAACACAGCTAATATTTTCATGTATACTGAAAAAGGTTCAAACACGGATCCTGAAGTTAAGCCTTGAACCCACATTTGTAGACATGTAAAGTTAGGACTAGAAACATAACTGATAGTGAGATTCATGGTGTGTAGCATCAGATGACAGGATCCCATCTGTTCATTCGCATTTCACAGGTCAGTGACTGACAGAAATTCACTAAACTCTGTAATCAGTATTTGACAGACATGTCTGACCAAGAAGGCATAAAATATTAAAGTGAAAATGCTAAGAAATCAGCATTTGCCACTTATTTGTTTAGCTTGTTTCAAGTCCTATCCATGTCTGATTTAAAAGATGCTTACTTCTAAATTGGAATACTTTCATATGTACTTCAAGATTATATCAACGCTGAATGCTTGAAGTGCTGAGGAAGTAAAGGATGATCTTTCTAAAAGTCATCCCCAGAAAAAAAGAGAGTTGGATATTTGGATAAGGCTGAGAAATCTTAAGAGCTGTGTCTGCAGGGGTGTTACAGTATCTTTGCAGAGCTTCTAAACTTGATTGTAAATTCTCGCACCAAACCCTTGTTCATAATCATGCATAATCATAATCATGTTGTTTTATGAAGAAGTTTAGAAATGTTTTTATGCCATCTTTAGAACACAGTACATTGGAAATCCTTTTTCTTGCAATGTAGATACACCTTTTCTATGTCGACTAAGAAATATTTTGCCTCTAGTAACAGCAGAATATTTTATGTCCTGATGTTTTTCCCAGTGTTAAAAAGTGGGGCAGATTCTCAGTTAGGTCAAGGGCAACCTTACCAAAATTATTGTGACCATCTGATCTCCTAAAGAGTTAGCTGTTCTATTTGAAAATCTGAATTTCTAACCTGAAGATGATGTTTCTTTTTCTTCTTTTGAGACTTCCATTCTATCAGATTACGATTTTTACTTATCTTTTAAAAGTTTCAGGACCTCTGGGGAAAAAATCTATCAAACAAACACCAAAACAAATAATACTGGTTATAATGCTGCTTTGCTAATTGTTATCAACACTTTGAACACATAAGTAATATATTAGAAAATGTTTAGGTAATATCAGAGGGATTATTATAAGAATGTGAGAAAAAATGTCTGCTGGTTTGTTGGAAAGTACTTTGTCACTTATTTCAAATAATAGGAAGGTTTAATCTGCAAACTACAAAATCCAAGGTACTGACTGTTTCTCAGGTGCATTATGTTTCTTAATTTGTTCTAATTTAGTGACAGGTTTTTGAGTCTAAGATGTTAGACAACTACATCTTCTGCTTTCATTGTAAAGAAACAGAATTTTTTTGTGCATTCAAGATATAAAATTTCCATTTGTATAGCATAGGTTAAGCAGTTTCCCAATTTTGAGGGTTCCATAAATCTTTTAAGCCAAGGTACTGGTGAGCCAGTGTCCTTATATGATTGTTTTAAAGCTACTGCATATTGCTAGCTGTGATTCTTCTATTACACTGCTAACTAAAGGAGCTTGTTTAAAGAATGCTTACTGCCATCTTTTAGCAGAGAGAGTACTAATTTGCCATTGAAAAAAAGATTAAAAAGTGCAGTGATTTGTCATCATCTTGGGGTTTGCAGTCAAATTAAGTCTTGCGAGAAGAGAAAGGGATTTGGGGACAATACCAGAAGAGGTATAAAAGCATTAAATGGATCATAAAGCAATGGAAATTATATGAGGCTTGGTGGTCACTATTAACTAGGATGAGAATAATCTGTTATTTTCACATGTAGCATCAGGAGTTATTAATAAAAAAAATGGTGCCATATCTCCCCAAAGATGCATCAGTGAAAGAAATTATCTGAAAAACAGCCAGAGACATCTTACTGGCTGAAGGCCTAAGAGCAATCCTTTCCTAAGGAAACTTGTTTATTCACAGGCTGAGGGATTTCAGATGAAGGAGGAATGTATACCCTTGCTCTAGTTTCCCTGGCCAGCTGCAGCTTTGCTGAGAGGTTACAGAGGGGCCCTAGTCAGAATTTTGTCTAGACTTCTTTGCCAGGTTCTGATCCTTGACAGAGGCTTAGAACTGAGAATGCCTCTATTCTCAGGTTCTGCCATTCTTATATACTGTTTCAGAAAATTAACATTTTATATTACTCTTCTGAATAAGACAGGTGAAAACTTCATCTGCACTTGTGACAATTACAGTTTTCCAAGTTTCAAAGGCAGAAAGCAAGATACTTTTAGCACCATTTTGGAAATTTAAAAATTTTACTCTTGCCTTTCCCATCCTTGAATCTTTACTGAAATGTGATCTGATTTTAATGAACCTTCACCAAAAAAGCTCATTATGCATCATAAGAAATTTGTTAATTTTCTAATGCTTCTTTCTGTCTCACTTTGTTCCTCTCAAGGTTCATCAGTTTAATCAGAAGATGTTATAAGAATCTTCTGCTTCTTTTTCAGGTTTCCTGAGACATTTTCAAAGTAATTAGACAGTGTAATTTCTCCTTGTGTAATTTCTCCACACCTGATTTTTATTTTTGCAATTTTTACACAGGCTGTATAGCACTTTCGAATAAAAGCATAGAATAATTTTAGGTTAGAGACATCAGAACAGGTTCTCTGAAACAGGAAATAGGACCTATAGACATCTTGTCTGTCTTTTTCTCCTAGAAGGCTTTTCTTTTTGACGTAGCCCTAAGATGTGATAGATGCTGTACCGCTGAAATGCCTTAAATCAGCTGCCTCATTTAAATGCCATATTCTGGAAATACTGACAACATCCAAAAGACAGAGCTTTTTTGACCTGAAAGCTAAAGCATAATCTTTTATTTGTCTGCCCAATAAAAGATATTGCATTATCTACCTTGTCAGTAGACACTGACATTCATAGTGCTTGGCCCTTATCCCAGGACACATAAAATGCTCTTGATAAATTACTTATGAGAGGATGGATAGACAACAGGCACAGTGAGAGCAGCATATCTCTCTTCCCTGCCTCATTTGAACAGGAGAGATGGTGTGTTCAGTTTTTCCAGTACGGGATGTTTCAGGATGATTGCTGTAATTGAATCTGGTAGCAGACACATTTGTGGCTCTGCAGATGCTGTAAAATAGCGTTCAATGTTTTCTGTCCTGAGTCTCTTGCAGGGGCCCCCACCTGTTCCCATCCAGAGGAATACCAGCTGAGGTAATAGCATTTATGTTTGTGAAGGAGTTAGCCCTCAAAGTGCACATCAGACCAGCTTTTATATGTGCTTATTGGCTTCCCATAGAATGTCAAGACAAAGCTGGGGATTCAGCACTGTTCCAGACTGTATTTTCAAAGCCATTCCTTGATACGTGGTGTATCAAGGTGGAAACCTTGTCCCAAAATTTGGTTCAGGTAAAACAGAGGTTTCTACAGGAGAGCAGAGGAGGAAGAGAGAGCTCATTGGCTCTGGCCCAATGCAGTGAAGGAATATTCTGAACTAGCCATGAGCAGGGCTTAAAGTTCAGTACCACTCACTAAAGAAAATCCAAACCCAGGCCCCATTAAAAGAAAACATTCTGTAGCCATTCCTGTGGAACATGAGTGAAAGACTGGACACTGTTTATGCAGGGACTGTGAAAAATGCTCGGATGCTACAATGAACTGGTTTTTTACAGGTCCATGGAAGAGATGTCATTTCAGTACAGGCTATGCAGATTTGAACTGATATATCAAACTACTCTGATTTCATCCCTGAAGATTTACATGCTAACCTGCAAAATCTGAGGGCAGAGAATATTTTGAAAGATAATTTATTAGCTGCTGAGAAATCTTGCATTTCAATAGGTTACAAAGAATAGAATCACTTAGGTTGGAAAAGACCTTTAAGATCATCAAGTCCAGCTGTTAACCTAGCTCTCTCAATCCATCACTAAACCATGTCCCTAAGTGCCACATCCATGCACTTTTTAAATACATGAAGGGATGGTGACTCCATCATTTCTCTGTGCAGCTTGATAACCCTTTTGATAAATAAATTTTTCACAATATCAAATATAAACCTGGGTGATAGTGTGTTCCCACTGGAGCAGTGTCTAGGCATCTGGATCAGTCATGGTGGGTGCAGATCTTGGTGAGGCAGCAGCTTTCTGCTCAGTGGGTAACAGGGCTCCTTGGTTGAGCTGTCTGGGCTTCAGTGCCCTTCCTGTGCCCCTTGCTGCTCCAGGTGTCATTCCATGCCCTTGCTGACACACCACACCCTGGCTACGGGCACTCCCCAAGGACTTCTTTTATAGGACTGGGGAGCTTGTTTCCATGGCTTCTGGCCTCACCCAGGTCTTATTTACCACTGTGGCACAAGCTGTGAGCTCCTGGCAGGAGTCTCTGCTCTTCTGACATTCCCCTAGACCAGGAAACACCCATGTGCACCACACTAGAGCTCCCCACTGCAGCAAGTGAGAACTAATCTCACAGGGAGAAAACCTACCTTCTTAAATCACTCAGGTTTTTAAGTATGGACGATGTACTTGCTTTTCAGAAGGTATTAGTATTATAAGTGAAACACTGTTGACCTCTTTTGTGGTTTTTGTTGGTCATTTGTTTGAGTTTTTCCTGAAGATGTTTTTGTTTCTTTTCCCCCTCTACATATTTTAATTAGATGAGTAGTGATGATGTAGAACTTTAAAACTCTTCTTGCATTCACAGAAGCTGACTGAACATGCATTTTGTGGGCCTTCTTGGATTGGAAATACTAAAACTTTTTTAGTACACAGATGTTCATCTATATGACATGAGACAGCCTTTAAAATAAGGCTGGTGCTGTATAAATGATTCCTGTGCCCTGAAGTTCAGGAGTATTGAGTTTTAGTAAGAAGTTTTTACTAGAGATCTTAGTGATGAAAGAAATGGGATGTAATTAAAATACTACTCAGAAAACATGACAGAGTGAGTTCATATTATAATGATATGAAATAGATAGGGTCCTGCAGAAACCTTGATGTGCCTTCAAAGAATCTTGGATCTAATTCAGTTTTGTAGGTTGGAGGGTCATGAAAACTAAAAAGGGTACCTGTAATCTACGTGGGATATCATTTGAATACAAAAGAAAGGTTATGACTTTCTTTTTATCTTCTCTTTCAGGCCTTTCCCAATAACTGTGCAAGGACGCAGAATGAATCAGAACATAGTCATTTATATTTCATTTGAATGCAGGTAGTATGTTTTGTGCTTAAGCCTTGGACTTACCTCTTACAGTGGAATATACCTTTGGAACTACTGCACAGAAAGAACAAGCCTGTAGTAAAAAAATATTAGAAAATGTTCATCTGCTCATGCATTATTTCTTCAATCCAACTAGCTATTTATCTGTTTTCCACCTCTTAAAATGTGGAGGAGAGTAGCAACTCTTTTTTACTTAGAGAAGTAAAATATTAGCTATTACTCCTCTCTGGTGCAAGAAATGTTCTAGGGAGAATTTCAATATATATTTCAACAGACCAAAAGGTTTTGTAAAAAGAAAACCTTGACTACACTACATAAAATGCCTCTTTCTGGTAAGCTGCTAGGAATCTTTTTTTTTTTAGAAACAAATCCATACTGTCATCTAACATGAAATAACAAGTATGGTTCCCTTTTTTTTTTTTCTCCTGGAGATTATACCTTTGTATTTATCTGAAAGGTGTTTACATTACTTTAGTATCATAACTCTCTTATAAGGCAGAAGAGTGTTAGCCTTCTGTCATGGACAGGAATGGACAGGAGAAGTGGGCTAAGTGCAGCCATTAAGTAACTTCTATCAGGTCATAATGGACTCACTGCAGTGTCACTATGATGCAAGATTGATGAATATCTCCTTTTATTTATTGGTCCTATTCTCACATACAGACTGTATTGTCCCCAGAGATCACAGAGATCAGTATATCAGTGGGAAGGTTTGTCATCTCATAAGTAGTAGATGAAATTATGAAAAATATGTATCCAGTGGGGCATTTTGCTTCATTGTGAAGGTTGAAAGGAAGAAGATGATATTTTTGTCCTTTAGAACTACCAAACAAGATGTTTGGTATAGCAGGAATCCTATGACTAATTAAAACCAGTGATAATTCATATGAAAGTCTTGTTTTCATGGAAAAAAGACCATTTTGGGAAAAAAAAAAAAAAAAAAAAGAAAAAGAACAAACCCAGAAGTATAGGCCAACCTTTCTGACACATGAGTAGGAATAAGAAAAAAAGTATGTGTAAAATTAATACTCTTAAGGAGAATTGTGTTCTTTTTTGTATTAAAAAAAAGGATTACGGTTTGGACAGTTTTTTTCATTTTATGCTATTACATTTAACAGTTGCATGTTCAAGTTCTCCTCTGGTAAATTCATGCATTTATAAATAAATTCGAAAAAAAATTATCAAAAAAACAGGTTACTTCTGCAAAATGCATTTGAGGATGAGAATGAGTCGTGGTAGGTTATCCGTACACTAATGAGCTATTGGTACTTTCCTGTGCTAGAACATACTCTGTAGGTGCAAGGCAGGGATGTATCAACGAAGAAGTTAAATGGCTACAATGGAGCACAACGAAAACTTGGTTTAATAAAGAAATAAGAACATTTTAGCTCTTAGAGAAAGAGGGGGGAAAAAATAAAACCTCAACAATATTAAAAAAAACCCTAAACTTTTTTCCACTTTAGTGAGAGATCTAAGATATCCAGTCAATTTGGTATTTATTTTAATTTAAAGCAAATTTAAAGGTAAATTGTCTGAAATACAGAGGCACTTAGCAACTGAGATTTCTGAAAGTAAGTAGCTTAAAGTAGCAGAAAAATGTGTGCTACTCTGCAGAAAGGCAGAGTCCAAGCAAATGTGTTTCCGTAACAGGGAATATACTGCTGCTTTTCAGTTTCCTTAAGGCAGGCAATTAAACATGGCCATCGAGAAACATGAAAGCCCCTTAATGCTCAAGCCTTATGTTAAGATTTATAGATCAAATAGAGCAAGTTTGGATCATCAGGTGAGGTGTGTGGCCTGTTATGGTCAAGTACGTGATCACAAATCACTTGTTTAGCCTGAAGATTTGTGGCTTTTCTTTAAAAGCTGTTTTCTTACTGGTGCTTTAATCCATACTGCCAAAGGTCTCTTAATCCTAAATTTACCTACAGCTAGGTTCGTTTAGAGAATTTATGCTTTTTAGGAATGCCTGAACACGTACATTCTAATTCCCTCAAAATCATCCATCCATCTTCTTGGCAGTTTTGAAGGTAAGACTATATTCTGTGCATTGCTGGAGCTGGAGCTGGGATGGATTTGGGATCAAGTTGCATGGCTCTTTGACTATGTGGTGGTTTGGGTTTTGGGGCAGAAACAAAGAAGGGCCCTCACACAGCAATAAAGAGGCAAGTAAAGGGTTGACTGGATGTCCAGAAGCAGTACATTTTCCCTGAGCAAATGTTTGCTGCCAAGCTCTTTGATGTCATACCTGCTATTTGGATCTTGGATCTTAGCAGTAAGTAGATCTCTTCTTACTATACATGCTTGTTGGCCACAGGCATCGTAGTCCACCTCTGTGCAATCAGCATGGAATAGAATGGGAGCTTTGTGGATGGTAACCCATATGGAATCACCATGCAGGGCATATGGACTGACAAGGAATGCTAACACAGATTTTTCCTCATATGCTATGTTTTGTCCATACGGATTATACAGTTTCCTTTTCAGTGACAAAGCCTTATTCTTTAACTGATTTATTTATTACTCAACTACAACAACAAAAAAGGTGACTGCAGACAAAGTTTTCTGTGGAGGTGGGTTTGTTTTATATCCAGTACTGAGGACTTCATCTTATCAAGGACATTGCCAATTTTTTTTTATACAGTATGTGTCTGGCCATCTATGGAGTCATTGTGGGCTTGGTAGGTCATAGATTTAGTGGCAGCAAAAGTCTCTATCATCATTTAATTTCATCTAGCATAGTCTCTATAATAATTTAATTTAGCTTCCAATGAAGGGATTTGGCTAGTTTTCATTCCAATGTGGAAATCTTTTAATTGCACTTCAAATAGAAGAAAGTTGCTCACTTCTTTTCTGACTGAAAACCCAGCAGGGAAGAAAGATTTTTGAAGTGCTAAGGACTAAACAGTCTGTGCCATCTTTACTCACCCTAGTCAGATTAATTCCTTGCAGATCTGATCATTACACCTCCTGAGGTAGAATATCAGTTCCAAAGGAAACCAGATGCAATAAATAAGTCAGCTTCACTTCCTTGCAATGGTAGCAACATCTGGGTTTATAGTGCTCTTGCTAGCTAAATCAGAAATGTTGCATAAGTCTGAAGTCATGACTTTGCTTCCCCTAAAAAATTGGAGAAAATCACTTGCTTTTATAATGAAATGTCTATTGTAGTGTAGGCTGTGCTTTCTAGATGTGGCCTGAAACAATTTTCATAGCAGTTGAAGTGTCTATTTATTGAGTGTAAGGGAACTAGAGGCCAAATGCATTACATCTTTTCAGATGAATTCAATTTTTGATTCTAGAATGGATATTAGGCTTTTACTAACAAAGCCTTTAGTGAGGCTAAGAACAGAAAAGAGTTGCATCCTATTTCAGCTTTTATCTAGCACTTCTGCTTTTACTCCACTCCTGCATTGTGATAGCCAGAGACTCCATATATCTATGTTTTAGGGGAAGGCAAATGAAATACCTGTTTTGCTTTGTTGTTTATTTTTTTTTACCTAAGGCTTGACATTTTTTGTTAGAGTACCATGGCATGTACTTGTTTTTGTATTTTCACATTTCTTATTGCTAAAACCATGTTCAAATTTAGTCCTCATTTTGCAGCTTTAGTAGCAGAACCTCATATGAGTTAATTTCTGTAGTTGCCAGATATTTTGATGAAGTACTGACCACTTTGTCAGGAGAGCATTGTCTCTGCTCAGGTTTAATATTTCATTCATCCTGCTGGGAGTTTTCTCATCTCTTCTTGAAGGAAAAATGGATTTATAGGAAAGAGACAATATCCTCTGCAACTGTAAATCATTGTAGGATTGATTTTGGAGGGAGGATGAGATGGGGAGACAATGGTATAAAGGTATAAGAGGTAAGATATTTGGTCATAACAGGCAGACAAAATGGGAACTTTTTGCAGTGCAGTACCATACATTTCTTCTTTCAGGAAAGATCTTTCTCACACAAAGGTGGCATCTGTAAGAGTTTGTACATGTCCAGCCTGCAGGTATTGCAGTGGGTGAAGAAACTGTGAGGAGGAGTTGCACTGTCTGCCACAAATATTCTGTCCCCAAATGTGCCCCTAAGGGGACACTGAGAGCTCAGTGCACTAGAAAATGCCATTGGGTCGAATTAAAGTCAGGAAAATGTGATTTTCTCATCAAATTGTGCCAACCTGTACAGAAAGGCATCAGTATTCAGTCTGAGCTGATAACAGGTTTAAAAGATGTAGCATAATCAGCGCTGCCAGGAGACAGCATAGACACATCATTCCTTGTGTGCTGCTGTGGAATAGAAATTACATTGTCCCAAAAGGCTCTGTTGAAATAGAACTTTGAGCCTCTATGAAAAGTTGTGGTACTTGGAGATCGGTGAACCAAAAATTTATTTTTTTTTCTTTTTTTTCTTTTTTATTTTTTCATACTTATCTGAGGAAGTAGGAGATGTTTTAGTACAGTAATATTTGCTGAAAGGAGCTCTTGATGGTAGCCTCATACTCTAATGCCTATAGCAGGAATCAACAACCTGAACAGCCTCAGGGAAGGCTTTTAAATGGACTCCAGGATACCCAGCAGGCTCTGTTTTGAGGGTTTCTCTTGATTTTACTGAAGCTAAAGTAAGGAAAGAAAAAATTTAAAGGAAATATTTTCTCAGTATAGATCTTTGACAGGATGTTATATATGTCTTACTCTCCAGTCTCTGCTGAATGAATAGTGAGGGGATCAACACTGTAAGTTGGAATGCATGCAGAAATAAGTAATAAAATGTGGAAGAGAAACAGCTTTGTATACTTTAGTTAGAGATCAAAAAAGTTACAGAATCACATGAGGTATGCAGAAATCTTCACAGTTTCTTGGTAGAAGCATTGGCTGGGGCCTTTTTTCATTAGGTCCATTTATATGTCTGACTAGTTTTTAAGAGTACAGCAACCTAACATTTGAAACCCACAGTCTCCTTTTGTGTTACTGTGGAATATCACTTTTGCATGAGTGATGTGAGCATTGCTGAAAAGTCAGGAAATTTCTCAGCTGTGAAAGTTGGATCCTTAAATGATGATTCGTAAAAAATTTTTAAGTGCCTGAGAGTCTTTTATAAGTTTGCATAGAATCAGCTCTTGTAATGAGATAAACACGAAGCCATAAATAAGCCTCATTGTTATTAAAAAAATAAATCAGAATTTAACAATAATGAAAAAGTTATGATTTCTCATTCTTCCTAAAATACAAAAAAAATGTATAGAATTTTTGCCTTCGAACTTCTGTTAGAATTGAGGAGAGTGGAAAATTTTTAAATTTTTGATATCTTTGTCCCTATATTGTAATGATTTCTGCATACACTGATCATGAATCATAGCTTCTATTTACAGAAATGTAATCTTCCTATACCAATTTGATTCTGAGTGAGGATAAGGAGGGTTGAGTGATCAAATGAGTGTCAGTTATGTTGACAGTAAATAAGTGACATCTTGTAAATGAATGGTCCCAGAAACATGGTATCAGTTCTTACAGGGAAAGCAATATGAACAGTTCCTTGTTTTCCTCATCTACCTCTTTATCTGTCTGTGTTAGTTTTGCATCAATTCATCAGCAATGGCATTCTGTAAGAAGTGTCTCAGTGCCTATCAAAGAAAGCTATGGCTCAAGACTGCAGTGCCAGGCAAAATGGACATATATTTCCCTCCTTTCTCAAAGTATGAATTTCTGATGGTGGCTGTTACTTCCTTAGAAGGGATTATGTTTCTGATATTTCTGAGAGCCCAGAGGATGATCCTAAATACCTCAAAGAGGCTCAGACACCGAGTCACTCTCTATGAGTTGAAGAGTGATCAATTCTTGACAACAAGAACCAAATGTCAGTTTTTCCTGACACACTGCACACACAAAATTGACACCTGCTCACAAAGTCTCCCTTCTTTCTCACAGCTGCTATTAGATTAACAAGCATTCTCACAGAAAAAAATGGACCATTTTATGTCACATCATGGTGTGTTAGAAAACATAGGTAGGATGACATTAAAAAGCCTGGAATGAGCTAACCATCTGGGACCTTCAGAAATCCAACTGCTGGCAGAGCTGACCTTGCCCCAGGTAGGTGCAGGTATGGCATGTTAAGCTCTGGTTCAGAGCTTAGGACTGAATTAGAGCTATTCTAATCACTGCAGATAGCATAGCAGGACAGAAAGAATAGTGACATACAAATAGAGCAAAATAAAATTGTGCTAAGGAAGGAAGGAATGAATAGAATAATTGGCTGAGTTTCTTTATTATTACCTTGTAATGAAAAATTTGAGTTTCTTACTGACCTGCTGCTAAGGCCAGTACCATTAAAGTGGAACTGGACTGTTAATAGTGCAAGTATTTCCTTCTGATGCTTCTGGCTTAATGTATCTTTAATTAAGTCTTTTGGAACAACTGCTTTGCTTTTCTTGGAAAAGTGGGAAAATGTTGGTAATAATACATTGTTAATTTAGCAATATAGTTTTTGTAACCTTCAGCACAATTAGTAAAGATTGCTTGGATATTTTGAAGCAAAATTAAATGTTAGAGCTTTGTAATGCACTCTATAATCTTTTTACATGTGTACCTCTTAGCATGCTGCTAAAACAGCAAGGTGATAACAGTAAGATAATTGTCCCTTTTTGTAATTTTCTCAGTGCTATCCCCATAGCAAGTACTGCTGAGCATGTGAAAGATACGCCACCAAATCTTCCCTTTTACATACAAATAAAGATGGAAGAACAAGAAATGTGTTATCAAGACTGCAGATGGGAAAATTACCCTGAGTTCATCAGAGACCAGTGTGAACTAAAAATGAACTCTTAAGTGACTGAAAGTTCAGTTCTGGCAGTAGGCACTGAAAGTATGAAAGCTGGCTGGTTGATACACCTCAGCCTTGCACCAGTGCCCATTCACTTGCCTCCAACCTGCAGTCAGGGCTCAGGTGATGGTGGTGGAAGGGTAATGAGCTTGGGTAGGGTCTGTTCCAGAGGATGTACATCCCACTCATTTACTCTTTGTGTGGGGACAGTGGGGAAGGGAAAGAAGAATTTAAAAGGGAAGAATCTAAACTGTCTGAATTTTCTTTTTCCAAGGGGGAAGGAGAAATGTACTGCTTAATGGATGACGGTACACTACTTATGAAGTCTAAAAGAAAACCTATCTATTAAAGAATATAACTGGAGAAATTTTTCTACTGCTGTGACACCCATGGAAAAAGAGAAAATTTGCTGGGAATATTGCTGATGGAAAAGGAGTTTCATTAAAATTCCCCCCATTCTAGCATATAGATCAATTTGCTTCTGCTCAGTCTTATTTCAATACGTGGCATGATGCATCAAGAGGAAAAGAATCTTCCTGAACTGCAATCACTGGCCATTGGCAATGGCCAGTGGTAATGGCTCCCCTGGTGCTGTTTGTAGACAGCATTCAGGTCTGCTATGGTGTACCCAATATTGCTCTGCTTAAGACAAAAGAGTTTTCACCAGTAAAATACCTTTAAAACAGAATAATTTGTTTTATGTGACAATGTGACAAGGTTTGTAAGATACTTCTCTTTTTTCCAGACCAGTATGTTTGCATTGACCCAGCTGGATACCAAGTACCCACCAAAACTTCTTTATAACTCCTCCCCTCATCTGGACAGGCTGAAAACCTGAAAACCTTTTGGTTCAAGAAAAGGACAGGGTGTTTTGCTGGGTGTTGTGTGAAAGAGAAATAACAATGGCACATCTTTCCAAGTATTTTCTTGGTCAGGAACATCAAATGTTGCTCAAAGTCATTAACTGTTCATGGGCTGGGAAAGTTTTTTTCTTTGGGAATCTATATTTTTTCATGGCAAAAAGGATAATTTTAGGATAATAAAGGATAATAAATGGATGCTTTGTACTGATAAATGCTGTTAGTGAAACATGCCTATAAAGAACAAATTTTCAGGTGCCTTGTAATAAATGTATGTACCAGTCAGAAATAAGGTCTGTTGAGTTTGCACCTCAAAAGGGCAAAGATAATTTAGAACCATTAAGGCAGTCAAATGACAATCCTGAGATGGTAACAAAAGTCTTGACAGTTTAAGCACAAGACCATGAGGGACCTTATGACCATAAGCACAAACGAGTAGTTGTTGATCAGTCTGGATGCAACCTGGAGAGAAACTCGTTTTGGTGTATAATAAGAAATATTGTTTGGCTTACCAGTGCTCACTGAAGAGGTCATAGTGGAACTGAGGTGTGTATCCTGAACAGTGTTAAAACCAAGAATCTTCTGCTAGAAGAATCTGTATATTGAGAAAAGTGGTAAGAAAAATCAGCGAATTTCTGTTAATTCTTTTGCCAAGTAGTGTATGCAGGGTTCAGGTGGCTTAATCATAAATAGAATTGTGCATCAGCCTGTGAAAATTGACTATAACTTATTATGCAGGTGTCTTTGGATTGTTTTTGCAAGTCTGCAAGGCAAATCAGAGTTAACTGTTTCTATACTTCAGAAAAGAACATGCAGAATTGATCACTGTGATATCCTCTGATGTACACACAAGTATCATCACTAAAGAAAATTCTACTCAGGTATTTGGTTAAGGTTTGTTTGATTATGTTTTGATCAATTTCTTTGGTTATATGCCTTTGAAAACTGGATATTAAACATGAATGCAACAGGACTTTGGGAAGGGCTTCAAAATTTCAGTTTGTATTCACTGTCAGAGACATATTTTTCTCTCTGCATTTGGAAATAATGCCCTCTTAATACAGCCACTGTAGCAAATCCTACTATCTGTTCAGTGTATCACGCATATTACGATTTGGTTTATCCTTTCAAGTGGGTTAGAATAAATGAGATTTTCCACAGCTGAATTCTCAAATTGCCTTAAGCTGAACTTGGCTATTGTTGATGCTGTGAAAATGGTGAAAGTTGCATGACACCATTCATTGGTATACTGGGAAAGTAATATCTGAAAGGATGGGAATGTTTAAAAAAAAAAAAAAAGGCAACAGGACCAAAAGAGTTACATTATTTACTCCAGTGTTACAAAAATGTGGAAAATACAAGAAATAGTTGAAGCTGTAAAAATTGGAGACAATATATTTGCTTTCCCTTAAAGTGCAGAAAACAGAATAACAATATCAAAAGAAACCAGATTGTGAGAGGTTGACATTGGCCAGCTGCCAGACCATCAAGTTGCCACTGTTTCACTCTGGCACAAAAGGGATATCCACAGGAACACAAAAAACAAAACAAAACAAACAAACAAACAAACAAAAACAAGGAAGAAAATAAGAATTTTTATCATATGTTGTAGAAGAGTGGAGGGAAAAATGAAGGAAGAAACTGTAGCAATAATTTATCCAGACACGTGGAAAAGATGGCCAAAGTATTCTTACTGATTTGTTCTTGGTGTGGTTCCCACACCAGGCTGCTGGAGCACCTGCCCTGTTGCTCTTCCAATTTTTAGAATATTAGCTTTGAATGCAAAATACCAAGCTCAGTTTTTAGCAAAGGTTCAGAAAGACATTTTATCAAAAAAAGCTAAAGACTTCTGTGTTTCAAATGACCTTCTGGGAACTCAGCAGGCTTAAACCCATGTTGGAAGTGGTACCTGTCATCATGGAGCCATGGACAAACTGGGCATCACACAGCTTGTGGCCCCGTGTGCTCCTGCCTGGCTCCTGGAGATAAAGCAGAAAGAGAAAGAGGAGAAATGATATACAAATAAGTGTTTGTCTAAGTGCTGATATAATTTGGGGTGGGTCATTAGCTATAAAACTTATGTTGGAGAACTCTGGCCTGTAATTCATTAATCTCTGCTGCTTTAATCCACAGCTGTTTGTGAACCTGCTGCAGCTCTGGTGTCATGGCAAACTGGACTCGAGATAAACTGAAGCAGTACAAATAAGGATTGCTGTCATGTGCATGAGCAGTACAGAAAAAGAGGTGAAGCTGAAAAAATGTTCCTAGTAAATACAGAGGCCTTGGGTTGTGAAATTACAGATCCTTACAGTTTCTTTAGAAATGTTATACACGTAGCAGTAATAGCTGGTATAAATTTATTTTACTGACCTCTTTGGTGTACAGGCAGGCAGGCTGAGATTATACTCAAGATTTAGGTATTATATTGTATAGATCTAGGAATTATAGAAGAGCCAGGTGTAAATTTTAAAGTTTGATTTTTGGTTTGGAGATCTCCCTGCCTGAAGTTTCACAGTCTGAAATGTCTACAGAGTTAGATCAGAGAACAGCAGTGAATCTTAACAGAACAAAGGTAGATTAACCAAAATATTCTTCAGCAGCTGGCTCTTAATTCTTTTGCTGTTATGGGATGCAGCCTGTATCATAATTTCATCAAGATCTTAACTTATAAATACATTTCTCCTATTGGCATTAGAAAGCTGCATGGAACTGAAATGCTAAGTTGTACTAGCAAGATAATCAGCAAAAGATCACTACCTAGCCCCATTTTTATTTATTTGTAGTGGTTTGAGGATTTTTTTTGGCTTTTTTCTTTCACTTCTTCCTTCTCCAGTTAACTTTTGGTGTTTATTTGGAAGTTTGAAATATCAAAATATTTTGTCAGTAATTCCTCTGTCATTCCTCTTTTGCAAACTTCTCATCTATATCAGGTTCTAATAATCGTGTTTCACTCAGTCTAACATAACAGTAAGGAATGTGTTTTCTATCAAACTGTGCATGTGTTTAATCCCTACATTTTTGTTAGTGAAGGGCATTATTTTTTTTTTCCAGTATGAGCTCCTCTTTGATGAGCAGCCTTTCCTCCTTAAAAGCTTTTGTACCTTTCATCTCCCTAGACCAGGTGAAGTGCTGCAATGCTGCATTTCTGAACAGATTCTCTTTAAGAGCATTCTCTCTTCACAAAGAAATGAATAGCTTTTGCAGAATGATGTGTGGTTAGTCACAATTGGAAGAGAGTGAGAAAGAAAGCAGTCTCCTGAATGCATGCTTTCATACTGTATGTGGCTAATTAAAATCCATTATTGCTTCCTGCTTTGCAAAAAGCAGTTGAGATATGGATTATTGGTGGCTTGTGGATAAAGTCTGAAGAAGATCACATTGCAAAGCAGTGAACAATTTGCAGCTAGATACCGAAGGGTAATGTATCAGTGATGTATGTTTGAACTGACTGAATGATCAAAATACTGTGAAGCAAAACTGAATAAATTCTTACGGCACACACCCATGGTTGGCAGTGAAACATCCAAACACCATTTTTAAAGGCTTTGATCCTTCTGAAGATATGAACAGTTATGAACAGTACATTCAGACGGATCTGAATACATATGGTAGTTTTAATGCCTGCCCAAGGAATTGGATGCCAGCTGTTGAGTGGTGCCCCAAACTTGGAAACAAGTATGTTTCTTTGAGCTACTTTCCAAGAATTTCCAAGAATCTGTTGTAGTGCTATTGGAATAACTATATCTAAGCAAATATGTAGAATTGGGACTTCCAGTAGATTTTTTTTTGTGTGTGTGTGATTGAAAAACCTGGAATTATTTGAGCACTCCCATTTTATAAGAAACTGTTCAGAGTTTGCAGTTTTTCAGTGAGATTTGAACTGTCTAGGCTGACATGGAGATGGGAAAAGACATGCTACTTCAAAGTTGATCACTCTTGACTGAAAGTTTGCTCTTGGTATAGTTGCTACCACTTTCAGTTCAGAACAGCCAGACCGGGAGGGTAGGAAGAGCTTGATCTTGGGTAAGGCAAGGAGAGTTTTCCAAATATTGTCCATGTGTTTATAGAAAACTTTCACTGTAAGATGTTTCAAAAGAGCTACCTCAGGTCAATACACTGGTGCTATTAAAAAAAAAAAGTTCTGTCAAGAAATTTTTGGTTGTGTAAACATAGCAAGGCATTGCACAGAAAACACCATCCTACAGTAGGGTAAGAGCTCATGTACCCCTAGGGGCTGATTGTTGTTGCAGGCAGATGATGCTTTCATATCCATTGAAACCGCAATTTTAAATTCAGATGGTCTCTGTTGTGCTCTGATTATTTTATGAACAGCTTTGCTTTCCAGCTCCATGCTGGCATACTAATTTGATAGTTATTTCTTTTCTAATTTCTTAGTCTCAGACCTAATCTTTACGCTCCTTCAAATTGTTTTTTATTATTACATTTACTGTTTTAAGCTCTGGTTTCTCTCTGTACCTTAAGTAGCTTGCTGCCAGTGCAGCTTCTTTGCTACACCACTGTGCACACAGTGTTCACTTGCCTGCATTTGCATAATGAGCTAATCTTTGTTGGCTGATTACTTTGTGGAAAGAATTGAACTTTTAACTGATAATAATTGCAATCTATCAAACTGCAATGTCACCTCACAAATGATCAAAGTATGTTTGCTCAAAGTTCTGCTGAAATTTATGAGCTCTCACTCTACATATCGACACCCAGCTGAAAACTTTCCTAACATTCAGCTCCATCAGAACAAAAACTGGGATCTTATTAGGTCAGTTGCTTTGGAGTTAATAAAAGATATTTCTAAAAGAAATTCCAATTCTGTTCTTTGTATAGGTAATGATGTATCTTAGTATAATGTTAGTTTGAGGCCAAGAGAGAAAAGCATTTACTGTTCCAAGCTATAGTTTCAAACTGAGTGCTTTGCCTTGTGCACTGAGCTTACAAAACTAAAATTTTATTTGGAAGCAGAACATACAAAGCTTTAATTTCTTCAGACATATTAAATATGTCTAAAGCTACATATTAATTTACCCACCACATCTAGCTTAAATTGCTTAATTTACCTTTTTTTGTGAAAAAGATTTAGTAAGTGTTAGCATTGCTTTATCTATTCACAGATTAAACTTTTGTGGTAGAATTTGCAAATAATATCTTAGTGTAATTGTCATCAGGATTAAATAAAACAAAAATGTGTCAACATTGGCCTTTACTACATGGCAGAGTTGAATGTTTTGCTACAGTGATAAAGCGCAGTTAAGTCCCTTGGTCTTTGTGAGCAGCACATTCTTTTTGTGAATGACTTTTTCATGAACACAAACCATGAGATTGTTACTGTATTTCAAGGAATTCTTCATGCATTCTGTACCATGTCCTGACATTTTTGGAAATTGCATCAGAAATTGCTGGTACAAATACTGAGGAGAAGGCTCTTTCCTGAAGATCTTGCATGAGCTAAGGTGGAGAGGGACCAAGCATTCTTCTCCATGTTCTACAGCTGTGGATCTGCAGCACGCAGAACTTGATTTGCATGCCATTGTCCATAAGGAGGGATGTGGAATGAGGAAGTAAGCACAACTCTTTCCTGGAAAAAGACATTTGAAGATATATATGTGGAGTTCTCCATACTGCTCATACTTTTAAGTAACACTCAGAGTATTCAATTTATGACAAGGTTCCAGACAGACTTCTGCTAGGACCTGTGACAACTTTTAAAGAGTAGCAAGTTGAACAAACCCTTGTGTGAAGAGGCTGTGGCTAGTGTCAGAGAGGCTAGAGAAAAGCTAAACTTGGCTGATCCAAAACCACATTGTGAGAGTCCAAAATCAATTTAGATTGACTGTATTGTCATCAACCTGGAATTTGCAAGTAATGGTTCAAGTACCCCTTTAGAGTTTGTACCCCTAAGTACTCCTAAGATGAGTTTGTTATCTTCTACTAATGCAATTGTCTTGTAACTCCACTGTTGTTTATTAAAAATGTGTGAGTGACATGGTCCTTAGGGATAGACACTGGCAGGTGTGGTAGACAGTGGAGGAAAAGGACAGATCAATCAGCAATCTGAAATAAAAGCTATGTGCCAAAGAAGATCTGCTGTGGGTCTTAGCAGGGCTTTTCCCAAAGGAAAACTTTTGTTTTAGGTGCTGAGTTTGTTTTCTTAGTTAGACTCAGAGATAACATTTGGGTTTGCTGTCATGTTTCTAGTTTATTGCCCATTTTTATCTTCTGAAAGGGTCATTTGGAAGATCAGTTCTGACATTTACCCCCTCTGCTCTTCAAAGTCAAGTCAAACTGGCTGCTCACAATCCAGACCATTATGTACCATAAGGAATGTTAATGTATTTCTTTAAATCTTTCAAACTTCAGTGGCTGAAATTTACAGTAGAAATAAGTTCATGATGGGGGAAACAAACTATTCTTACTTTGGGATTTTGACACTTTCATCTTCTCTAATGTAACAAATGACAGCTTAAGTGCTTGTGACACAAGCGAAGGAGACATTTTTCCATGTGCACACTATTAGTCATGTTACAGGTTCACCTTGAAACTCAGATGGGGCTCTCACACCAGCCTTAGTATCTAGAAAACAACCCTCACAAAATAAGATGATCTGCTTATGCTGCTTTAATTATATAAACCAGCTAGTGGAAGGATCTGTTAAGAAGCAGTGAGAGTATCACAGAGACAGGGAATACAGAAGGTAGCAGCTTGTTAAGTTGTTTTAGCTGCTCGAAACAGCACATTCCAGGAGTTCTTCATTACCCTTTTTCTGTAATGAGTATTACATTTTAAATAATTCCTTGTCATTCTGGAGGGCAGTGCTGGTGGAGAGGGGGACTACTTTTTTCATAAGAGACATTTAAAATGATTTGCCACTCTGAAAAGAGTCACTGTGCTTTTGGAAAATATTTGATGAAATCTGTTGTCAAAATTCTGTTGAGAATTTTGTCCCGTTATTATTCACCACAGAGGATGAGCTAGCTGATTCAGGGTGGAAGATATCCCTTTTTTCCTCAGCATAGTGTGTTAGTATTGCATGATGTTGTCCATAGCTGTGTGAAACAGCTGGCACTAAGAATAGCCAGTGATAGCTGCAGCAGTGTTGCAGGCTAAAAACAAAACAATAGTTGTTAAGCACTACACTGATATGCTCCCACTCCTTCAGTTCAGGATGTTTTGGAAGCTTCAAGTCTACTGCATGTTGAAGGTCAAGGCAATTATTCAGGATATAAAATTAGTTTCTCTAAGGGACAAAGTTGCATGCCTCCAAGTGACTTGGCTGAAAATTCATCAAATTTAATTTTCATGGGAGTCTGAAAGGGTTGGGATATCTAGAGACCATAGCTTCCTTTCACTTCCAGGTTCTATACAAAATTAATTTCCTACAAATATCTGAATGACTCCAAAGTGATTTAGACAGATGGTCTAACTGGCTTCATGGGTCTACAGTTTCCCTCAGAAGGAAATCCTTGCCAAAATTTTATTTGTTCCAAACTTTGGTATCCTATTTTCTAACAGGATGCTTTTCTCTGTTGATTTATAGCTAGAGGAAAAAGGGCATTATAACCAAACACCATCCTGAATCAACATGGGGAATAAGCTCTTCTGGAGAAGAAATCTTTACCTAGAAAATCCATGACAGAAATTGTGACAGTATACACATTATAGCATTGCTCACAACAGTGGGTTTTAAAAATCAAGAAAAGGTTGATCTGAAAAAAAATCACTTGTAAATTGCCTCCTAAGTGAAAATTGTGTGGCAGTAGATAGCCTAGATAACGCAAAAAATATACCATATCTAAGCCATCAAAAATTTTGAGAGGGAAGTTTAATTGGATGGTTGCACTTGTGAATGTCTGTTTTAAAACTAAAGCAACATTTTAAAAGGTGAGTCAAATTTTAAAGGAGTTAATTCCCACAACATGGATGAATCTGATTCCAAGATAGGCTTTCAGTTAGAGCAGAGAAAATACCAAGAGCAGATTAAATCTTCTGAGAGAGTAAACACTAATTTCTTGTAAACGGTTAATTTCCCTTGGAGTTTTTATTCCTGTGGTGTTTGTTTCCTTAAAAACCTACTCCCAAACAGGCTGCTTTCCTCATTCATAATTTTAAGTGAATTTCATGTATTCTCCTTGTCTTGTTCTATTTCTGAGCAGGAAACTGACCTTATGAAGTATTAGTCAGGTGTCAGTTCCTGATTTAATACCATCTAAACTAATTTTTCAAACCATGTTGAAACCTCCCTATGCACCACTGCTCTGTATATTATGCTTTAAGGCCTTTTGTTTTTTGTGATGGAACAAACAACATTATGCTCTGGAGCTGTGGGGATTTTTTAATTTACTGGCGTTTTGGTATCAGAGAAACAGGGAAGATGTTTTTGCCCGGATACACTGCTGACCATACAAAATTTTTGAATCAATTCTTGCTAGGTGAAGTAATAAAACTGGTACCTTGTTCACGATCTGAAATGTAAAGAATTGTTCTCCCTTAGCTTAGATGTTGAATAAAAATGAACTTTAAAAGGGCAAGATCTGTGTATATGGAAATGACATTTTAAATTACTGGAAACTACCTTGAGTAATCTATTTTGGAAGAGTCATATCTCTGACTACTTATGTATGATCAGTTAATAAACAAAATGCCAGAAGAAGTGTCATAAATATAGTCCATAGATTTACAGAAACACTACAAACACTGCAGCTCTCCAAAGGGGAAATAAATGATAGTTACTTCTCCTGGCATAAATACACTGTTACATTGCAAACAAGTTTTTAATTTTTATCTGCTCAAACTAGGTAAAATTTTATCTTCAGTTCTAGTCCAGTTTGATATATAGGTAGATATTATCATTTGAAAGGGAAAATATACGCTGAAATTACCATCTATTCTTGAATCTATGGACAATTGCTATGGATTAGCTAAAAAGTACTTGACAACAACACAAAATGGTTTAGAAAAGCTGACACTTTTAACCTCTTGTCCCACTGATTGAGCTGGACATATTTAAACAATCAAACCCAGAGTTTTGCATGATTTACCATTGATCTATTTTTTTTCTACCACATCTAAAATATTTGTTTTAAAGTTTCTAGCTGCTTTCACTGTCAGTACTTCTCTTGTGGAATGAACACTTTATATGGTAATGGAGAAACTATTTCCACCCGTAGAACTGTAATTAAAAAAAAAAATTGAATTTTTTTTAGAAAGGTATTCAAAGTTTCCTAAAATAAAATAATTTGACAAAAGCCAACTGGGCAGACATGAAGAGGTGAAAATTATTTTTGAATATTACTGGTTTTTATCCCAAAAGGCTGACTCATGCTGCAGAGACTAAAGGAGGTATTTTGGAAACTGTGCATATTTTAGAAATAACACAGATGTTTCTATCCAGCATGGCATCCCAGCTGATGGTCAAGGGGATATGACAGACAGGTAGAAGC
Source organism: Sturnus vulgaris (assembly GCF_052056855.1). NCBI lineage: Eukaryota > Metazoa > Chordata > Aves > Passeriformes > Sturnidae > Sturnus > Sturnus vulgaris. The sequence continues at coordinate 65,462,664 of NC_142245.1, read as the reverse complement.
AGCAAGGCTCAGTTGCCTCTAGTAGGAGCCTGGGTCAGGACTGCTGACAGCATATTTGGGAGGATCATGTCTTCCTACAACTGGCTTCTCAGTTTTTCCAAGCTGGGGATTTATTTAGTGTCTTGTTTTGGGAGTGTTGCACCACTATGTTAATTTTAAATCAAGTTTAGTTATATATTTTAGGTACAAGGAAGGAAATACTTCTTATCCTTTAGTGCCTGTGCTGTCACGGGGGATTGGGAACAATGAGAAAGATGAAAATAACAGATAGAAAAAGCCTGACAAAAGTAAATACAATTATGATGGAAAGCAAGGAAGAAGCAGCTGGAAGAGGAAACCAGAAAAACACAAATAGATTTTGAGATAGAAACTGTCTACATCTCAGTAGAATAGCTCCCTAAAAGAAAATAAGGAGCTGAATGGAGAAATTTATATATAAACCAGAAAAGCTGGTTGAGTCTTCAGACTGGAGGTAATATAGTATGTGAGAATGTCTTCAGGTATCTATTGCTAAAATGGTCATTTGTTTTCAGACTGTCGTTGATCTAGAGAAGATGCCACTGGTTTCCCCATCACTTCAAGCTTTATTTCACTCTACTTGTAATAGGTGTCAATGTCCTGTTTCTCTCATAGGGCACAACGGACTTTTAAATTATTACCAGGTATTAAGATTTAGAATTTACATTAAAAAAGCTTTTCATGCACTGTTTTATGGATGTTCTCTAATTCATCATCTCACCATATATGGACTGTATGAAAATGTACCTGTTTTGCAGATGGGAAAACTGCACTTGATTGAATTGCTGCAAGCAATGCAAAAATTGCTTTTATCAGTAGCACTGCTTAGTAGTCAGGCTGTTTGCTTTCTACTATTTGTATTTGAGTTTTCTTTCTGGTTATTGTGTACAGGGTCTCTTTGAATTAATTTGATGCAATAGTGATGAAAATTGTTAATATTAAGGGTCAGCTCTGCAATACCTTTCTCTTCTTTGTTGGGGGACAAGGAATACAAAATGACAGCTATTTATATGGCAAGAGTCCCTGGGTTACTCATATGCCTATCACAAGGGCCTATTTTCCTGAAAAATTTCTGCTGCTGCTAAAGGAACTGATGCCTTACTTCATAATGGATATTTAATCAACCATGGTCTGTCTAGAAACATGTATATATTAGTGTTCAAGTGTTATTCACCACCTGGGTGTTTGTTATTTGTTATTTCTTGGTTTGAGATATATGCCAAAATAAGGTTATTCAAGTAAAGAGAAACTGCTATTAAGGTTAAATGAACAGATAACATGTGAATCATAACATCCACTGGCCTCAGTGTCAGGCAAACACTTGGTTCTATCAGTTCGTGTCGTAATTCCTTCCTCATACTTGCCAGCCTCTTTTATTCGTGTAGGTGAGCTAACACAGTTCACAAAAGTGCAAAAATATTTAAAACATGTCTTTGCTAGGCAGGAATAAAGGTTAACTTGTGAACTTATGAAGTGCACAGTCAGGAAAGAAGAAGTTAGTGGCAAAACCTTTGTCAATGTTCACTCTTAGGTTGCATATAATTTCAGAAATTTCATTGGAGGTTCTAATGTGTTTTATAATTTGAATTTGAGTATGTACTCAATTCATGTATATATATATCCATTTTATCTAGCAAAGTTATTTTTCAGGAACTTTGTAGTAATGTTTAGTTTGTCTCCCAGGAATGTGGTAACAATATTGGCTAAATCTAAATTCAACATTTGCGGTTTCCACTGGAATTCCAAAATACTTACTAGATCATTAATTTCTAATAAACATATTTTGAGATTTTGAGATTGACGTTATTGCATGTATTGAAAAAACATAGCATTTTTCCTTTTTCTTTAGCCAAGTAATAATTTTCAAAGATTCTAATTTCATTCAGCACAAAGGCTATTAATGCTTTATTACATAAAATTATTATTTTTCAAAGACAGTAATATCAAGTCTTTTTACATTGCACGTATTCAAACATCCCGTTTTCTCAACATTATCCACAAAGTTGCAACTGAGAATTTTTTTTTTCATTTGCTGACTTTTCATGCACATGAATACACAATAGCAGTTGTTTCTAAATTAAAAAAAAAAAAAAAATCCCTTTGTCAGACCCGAGTAAGGCTTTAGGATGATGTTACAAGGAGATGACAAAGAGAGAATGAGAACAGGTTCAAGGCTTTATAAGGAAGACACTTCAGCATCCTACAGGTGGCTTCTGAAGCTGCCTTCTGCTAACTGAAAATGAGGCTGTGCACATAACCTGCCTGGGAAAGTCTGGTTATCAAAAGTAGGTTATGTCTTATTGAAAAACTATATTCCGAAAACCCTTCTTATGTATTTTACAGTATGTACATTTCAACAGCCTGGCTCATTTTAGGTGACTGATGTATCAATCAATAAATCAATCATCATCCTTTTAAAGGATGTAATCAAAACTGTAAAATAAAGTGCTTGTTTGCTTCATCTATGCATTCTCTGCTCTTATGGTCCTCATGTCTTTCAGCAGCATCGGTCTGTAGATCTCCTCCAAGCTTTCCATGTAGTCTAAATAATCACTCACTCGAAATCCATGCAGTGCTTCCTCCTGCACAAATACACATAGAAAGCAGTATTTAGCTATAAAAAAATGTACAACTCAAATTTAATGAATTCCAAGCTTCTAAAGATAGCTCATTTTGTTCTGATTGCCAGAGCCTGCCTGTTTAAAATAGATTTTATGTTTTATTTAGAAATACAGATTTGGCAATGTCTGTTTCCAGACAGTTTCTTTTCTAATTACACACTTGGTATCAGAGAATTTTATTTAATGAGGACATTGTTTACCTCATTTTTGAAGAATATTTCATTGAAGATTTTTAAGAAAAGAAAAGTAAGCTTAAAAAAGGGAAAACCAGGTATTAAAATATTTTTTGAAAGAAGGTTTTACACCAGCACACGGCATAAGTTTATAAATGTTACTTTTATATCTAGCTAGACTCTAAAGAAAAACAGTAGATGCATATTTTTAAATCAATGATAAAAGAAGACCTTTAAGAAGTGCTTAAATAAAAACAGAATCAACTGTTCTTCACCACTTCAAGTGAATAATTCTTACTAATTCCAAAACACAGAGTAAAAAACAATGCCCTCAGGAAATGAACAGATAATGTTCTTCTCATGGTTACTATATTGGAGGGATAAGGAAGATGCATCACAGAACACAGGATCCTGAAGAAGAGTTAGGTAAAAAGGGTTAATTTGTTGTTGTTGTGTGCTCATCATCTACTAATCAGTATTACCACTGTTGGCAGCATGTGCTGCAAAAATCTCTCTGGAGCCAGCCTCTGTGGATATATGCTGTACCTCTGGCACATTAACTGTGAATCTCTGCTAAGCAGAATTCTCCTGAGAACATCTACTCAGGCTTGGAAAACTGCATTTCAGCATCTGAACAGGAATTCAAATAGTCTTTATATTTCTTTTCCTCTACACAGAAGCAAAGCAAAAGTAAGATTTTACCTTCCAAGCTGCTCCTCATGCATTGTGAGAAGGCTGACTATGGTGGAATATAAATTTATATAAAAATATTATTCTATTCTATTCTATTCTATTCTATTCTATTCACACACTAAATGGAACTAAAATGGCATGTATCAACAGAACAATGGGGAAGGGCTTCAAACTCAAAGAGGGTAGGTTTAGGTTAGCTATGAGGAAGAGCTTTACTGTGAGGATGGTGAGGTATTGAAAAGAAGTTGTGGAACACTGGAAGGGTTGAAGGCCAGGTTCAATGGTGCAGTGGAAGATGGATTGGAACTAGATAATGTTTAAGGTTCCTTCCAACTCAAACCATTCTGCAGTTCAATTTGTTTTAGTTTCAATTAATTAAGACTTATCAATAGCAGGAGTAAAAGTTAAGTATGCTCCTTTTTTTCTTCAGTGGTCACTCAATAAATTGCAGATATTACAGTACTGCATTAATTTACATTCTTTTCCCGTTAATTTAACAGTAACATGCCAAATCTTTAGCCTGTTTATACTGCATGTGGCAACGTAGAAATTCTCTCTTCTCTATTTTACATATTCTATCCAATAATGCCACCAAGATACAGTTTTTAAGACATGTCTTAAACCAGAGAAAACAATACAACACATTCATTAGACTGTGTACCAAACATTTTCAAGGAAGATGATGGGGCTGAGATATTTTTCCATATTTAAGAATATCTAAGTTGGATGTAAACCAGTCAGAAAACTATTATACTTAGGACAGACTGAGATGCAGATATCTATTTGTCAAAAATTTTTTGACAGATGAAAAGACTAGAGAAATAAAGAAAAATGTCCTTGTGAAGAAGAGTAAGATACTGCATCTATTTATGACTGCAGCTATAGCTATGTACTACCCTGCAAAAAACCCAAACATAATTTATAATTGGGAAATAATATGAAATTGCAAGGCTGGTTGTATAATAATTGGCATTTCTTCAAACTACCAGCTTACTCAGCTTTGCGCCACATCTCTACAAGCTTCAGCAAGAGACCACTGTGCAAACCCACCTTTCTGGATAGCATCTCATTCAGTGAGATTGAATACACATACAGAGAACTGAATCAAATGCTCTCATGACTTAATGTGCTTATTTTCTTTGCTCATGAAGGAAATTTCTCAGTACAAAATGCAGGAAAGCTATTTTCTGGAAAATACATGATACACGATTTCCTGCCAGATAACAAATAAAATTAAATTATTATTTCACTCATTTAAAATGACTGAGTGAAATTAGTAAGAATTTCAGATTAAGTAATATATATATCCTCAGTATTCAGAGCTTCACTTCTCCTCAGCAGTTGAAAAATTAAGAAACCCTTACTTTCAGAAAAACCTGAAGATCTCGGGCTTCTGTATGCTTCAGGATGTCTTGCTGTAGGTGTCTGAACACAGAAATACACATATATATTTGATAATCAGGACCAAGGAAAATACATATGGCAATGTAATGACAGATCTCACTCCAGTCCATGTAATTCCAGAAACACTGAGTTATCCATTGCAGACAGATCTAGATGAGAATGAAATTATATATAATTAAATAATTCTATAGATTCAGTCATAATTGTTCAGCTTTATCTCTTTTCTATACTACAGAACCTTTTCCCTATAACACTACCCCAGTTGTGAAAATAAAAAGGATAAAGTACAAAAGAAGCCAAGATTCACCATTTTTTAATGCACAGCCTCTGAATAGACTCCTAGTGAATTTGGTGACTAAACCTAACACTGTATCCATGCATCTCACTTGTTCGAGTATATTCTGGCACCTCCTCAGGTTGAGCTTCTAAGTCCAATGAAAGCAACAGTTATTTTTTTCAAGGTTTTGTTTTAAATGTGGCCTAAAGGGTAATGACAGTGATGACGGCATGTTCAGTGTGGGTCTTCCTTTCAATTAAAGTAGTTCTATGCATTATAAATGAATATTATGCCCTCCCTAGGACATGTTTCCATTTAATGAAGTGAGTATGAACACAGTGACTCCTTAGTCCTGCTCTAAATTGCAATGCATTAAGAGATATAATGCACATTTCATTTGGTTGTAGACCACAAATCTTCTGCTAATCATTCCTTAAAGTGTTTAAAAATATGCAGCGGAATTACCATGATTCTAATTAGATGACAAGAACCATAGTCTGGCAGTAAATCTGTTTTGAGGTACTTATTGAAGCACACAAACACTTAAATACATCAGAACTGTTTCCACAGGTCAGAGTTTGTTTTTAATACTGCAGTAGAACTGCAAAATCACACAGAAGATACAGTGGCACCTATAAGTTGCCTTTCAGTAAGTCATTACATGAATGAAAATATCCTTGCTAACAGTTTAGAACAGAATCTAGTCTATTACTGAGTGCACACAATTAAAAAAAGACAATAATGTAACTTGCACAAGAATAGCTGAAGGAGTGACTGTCCCCATGTGTTTTCCTCATCCCAAAACAGGAACCTCATTACAAGCAGCTTATTACTATGCTGAGATAAATTCCTTCATCTGCTACTCTTCTCTCCCCAAAAACCAAACCCCTATCTGACTACTTTAAGCAATGTTTGTACCACACTGGCATCTGCCCCCATTAATAAGTCTCTTTAGCTGCAAATCTTTTAGCAAAAAGGAATTTTGAAGGCATAAAATGAAAAAGTATTTTTCTTGCCTTGGCACAGCAATATGCTTTCTCACTTTGGCAAGACGTCCTTTGCATGGACAATCTAATTGCATGGAGCTCTTTACCCTTCATCATGATTGCAATCTTTACAATGCTTCATCCATAGCTTCCCATTCTACTAAAAATTGTTGTAAGTAGCAAAATGAAAGCTGGTGTTATAGATAATTATTCTTCTGTTGTAACACCTCTTTAATATGAAAGAAGTGTGTTTTACCTGATTGTAATAGTTATAGTAGCGCATACAAAATTAATTTTTTTCTGATATCACAGGAACTGCTTCCCAGTATAAGTACTGCAAATTACCCATTTCTCTCCGATGGAAAATCTAGATAATTGATCCAGGGAGTAAGATATTCTGTTTAAATGCTAAATCTGAGGATTTAGTATATATTATTTGTATAATTTTTCTGTATGAACATGTAATAAAAGGTCATCAGCTCCAGTACACTGGTATTATTTTATGAGTCACTTACTTTCTATTTTTAGATGCTCTGAGTCACTATGTGTTCTTATCTCTTACCCTCAGTTTTATAACCCCCACACAATGCCACTTAGAAAAAACTGCCAGTAGTTCACCAGTGTCCTTGATTTTGTAGAGTTAAATGGACAGGTTGATGATACTTTAATACACTTTGATCAGTTACCTGGGATGGAGTGAAACCAGACATGTGGAAGGCTGAACAGACAAGGGGCAACTCTGCTTTCAGCAACATTTCAACATGGTGAGCACTGCAAAAATAGACTGGATGGATGCCATATTCCACTGTTGTAACAGGCAGGTGTACCTGGTTAACAACAACAACAACATCATCAACAATGAATTGAGGAGTAGGATTAAAGACTACAGAAATGTGTTGTTTTTTAATGCCTTGCTGAGAACAATATATAAAAACATACACTTTTATATGTAAGATAAGTAATTCTGATTATTTTAGAGACAGGAAACAGGATAAACAAAATAGGTTGTACTTCCATGAAGAAAAACATGTAGGTAAAAAAAGAAAAGTGTTAATAAATATATCCTGATTGTTGTTGTGCATTAGCAGTCTAGTTCCTTATTGTACACAGGCTTTAACTGTCAAAACAGGGATGGAGAAACTGTTGCTCTATTTTAAACAGGAGAACAGAAGGAAAAAGAATGATTTCTGCTGTATTTTTTTCCTCCATTTTGTGGTGGAGTAGAACTTCCATTATATTTGAAGTTGTTTTTTGTGTGCACATATCTTTGCAGTCTGTGTGGAGGGTGTGAGTGAAATTCTATTATGAGCAGCAAAAGGAGCAGAGGTTTTATCACTACGGAAGGCTCTGGATATCAATGCCCAGTTCCAGTTAATGAATCCTTGGCACCAGTGGTTTTTTAGCACTCATATAATGGAGCAAATTTCAGCACAAATTTCATTATGCTGGAACAACCTCAGGCCAGACTCAGTGCTGAATGGACTGATACCATTATCCCTTCTGGTGACAAGACAGATCACTTGGTATTGCTACAGAAGTTGCCATGTAGAAGAAGTACAGAATCTAATCTGTGCTTCTTGTACTACAGAGTTCTCTGGTAGAGACTACAGTTTAGAGTTTATGTTCAAAACATTCAAAACAACATTACAATGGACAAAGGGGTTTTATTTTAAATAGCTGGGAACACCCATAATGCAAGATAGAAATTATGCTTCCTATACTACAACCTCAATCCAGGATACTGACAATTTAAAATTATCAATCATCTAGTATGTGTACAGTAATAATTTTTAAAATTTACTAAATATACTCAAATGTATTAAGTAAATTTCAAAACTGTCACTAAAAAAACCCAGATGGATGGACTTGCTCTGTAAAGGTCATTCAGCAGTATCACAACCTTCACACAGAATTTAATGCCACTAACAAAGTTTGTTTTACTGTTAGTTCTCAAATTCATTAACATTGTCTTCACTATCAGTCCATCTGCTACTTCTCTCCTTTTAAAAAAAATATTTAAGCAAATATCAGATCTAGATTTTTCCATGAATTTTTCAAGGTCATGTATTTAGCTAGCGGGCCTTGAGAAAAATATATTGCACTAGGAAAAAAAGAAAGATACAAACAAAAAATCAAAAAAAAACCAACAACAACAAAAAACCCCAAGAAATAACCCCAACTAAGGAGATGAATACGATTAATAAAGTCTCATTTGTAAACTTTCGAAGAAGCCTTTCAGAAAGAAACAGGTTACAAATTCTTACGGATAAATGCAGTCTTGGTAGCCAGAGAAATGCTGAAACAAGAAGACGTGAAAATTGCTGAAGAAACGTCAGTGTCCTCTCCCTGTCCCCAGACATTATGAGGAAGATGGAAGATGCAAACCAGTCATAACCAGCATAGTGCTTCTGCAAGCAGCCTGAATGGGAAGGTTAAGGAACTTGGGCAGAGGTTTCCTTCTCTCTCTCCTATTCTCCTTCAGCAACCACAGCTCTCCTTCTCAGGCTCACACACACGGAGCCAGGAGCTGGCTTGTTAGACATGGCCAAGGAGAACAGAGCTGCACAGAAGGCAGTAAAAGTAAACAAAAAGCAAGTAAATGCAAAACAACCTGCACCAAAACAAGTATGCTTATAAAGCGCAAAAAGAGAGAATAGTGGAGGAGCAAAACAAGAGTTACAATTACTGAAAAAAAAAATCGTAAAAGAAAAGTCTTAAAAATGAGATTCGGCACATTCCGAATAATACATCTGAAGTATAATTTAATAGTGGTATGCAAATCTAACAGAAAAGAACGTAGCAAAGCTTGTTGAAAAGCTGTTATCTGTTTTATTTTTTTTTTTTACAGGAAGTTTCAGAGTTGATCCAAAAGAACCAAAAGTCTAGCCACTCCTGTTGATCAGACTGGATCTACTTATCACACTTATCACTACATGGACAGTATCATTAACAGTGTTGGTATTGTGGGAGTACCACAAATACTCATTAATGTTCAAAGGGGCATTAATGCAGGCTCCTTATCACACTCAAAGATGTGATCTCACTCCAAAACAGTTGATGATAAATGTGAATGAGATTTGCACTTCTAACAAAGTATGAGAACAAAAGGTGAACATTTTCTTGAATGCATTGGGTATGCATTTAACTTAATAAAATTTCAAAAAGTGCTCTTTTAATTTTTTTTCTTTCCATAAATATTTCACACCTACACCTCTATTAAAAGTACAAATCAGTTCAAATTCCACTGAAATTTTTAGACTGTAGAACTTATACCATCAGGAAAGGATACAAAGAGAAGATGCCACAGTTCTTTGCTGTTGTTTCAGAAACTCCTCACAATTCATTAACACGAAACACAGCCCATTTTCAGCATCTTCTTTTAGCAAGTTTAAATACTTTCCATATCTATTTCAAAGAATTAAAAAAAAACAAACAAACCAACAACCTCTTTAAAGATTAATTTTTTTTAATTCCTAAAAAGGAATAACTCATTTAATAAACCTTTATTGAAACGTTAAAGTGTCATAAAGTTGTTCATCACTAAAACTATGCTGTAGATATACACATAAATGATTAAGAAAAACCTTCTATGGTCTATCTAGAAAGGATACACAGCAAACATCTGTTGCTCATTGTCACAAATCCTCATCCAAATACCCTATAGTTCAATTTTAGAGACAGTGGTGGGGAGGAGCAAGTATTCTAACACATATGACTCAGTTTCTTCACATACAATATTTAGAATTGGATATAATTATTATACATGTAATTATTATAATCAGAATTCAAACATTAATGCTAAAGACAACAATCAGTGGAAGTACAGACATCTAACATCCTTCTTTTCCTTCATCCCAGCTCTGCAAATTACTAGCCAAATAAAATGTTTAAATGGCATATAACTAAGCTTAGCTAAACAGAACCATTTAGAGAAGCAATGCGAGGGAAAAAAAGACACATAATTCAGGATAATGCAATTTTATGGTAAATCTTACTAAAACATTACAATTAGTCTTTACAAAAATAGAGGATAATAACATACATAAACTGTAAAGATAATTTAATGATGTACTAATACCTTTTTTCAATTCCAGTTAGAATTAATTTTCTTAAAGTTTATCTTAGATTTAAATGGTATAAAGCAATGAGTTGATGGATTAAGTATTATTAAAGTCATTCCATGAAAATCAAATAAATCCTAGAAATACTCTAGGGAAATATTTTAGTACCATCTACCTGACTGTCATTTCAACACCAAGCTGCTGCACAGCTGAAAGGTTTTCTTTCTTCACATCTGCGTCCATGGCTAAAACAAAAGAAAATAAATGAAATAAAGTATTATAAGAAATATGATATAAACTGAATGCTAATGTAAAGCTCTTTCTGTGTATGAATACCAATTCTGGAGAACTGTCTCCTATTCAAAATTATTTTGGTAAGTGTTTGGAAAGGATTCATAAGAATTCGCATTCTTCACAGACTTTTTTGAAAATGAAATCACCCTCTTTATAAGGAAATCTTCATGATTAGTATGGTTATCATGATGGTTATCATTAGATTTACAGCAAGTGACATCTTTTTCAGCCCCATATCTTAGTAGAACTTTATCCTTTTCAGCCTAGAAATCAGATAAGGCAGCCTATTCTCATCCACCTTCTTCCATTCCAGAGGCCTTAAAATTTTCTAGCTGTAATTCCAACTTGTTAACTTTATTAACAAAAATTCTATTTTGATATGAATCACAGAAAACTTTAAAACTGATGGATTTATAAATTAATTAAATCCTGTATTTACATGCATATTTTCACACAGTAAAATATACTCCATTTTCTGCAGTTGTTTATATTAAAAATCTAAGTTAGAAAAATTAAAAGCAAAAATTAAATGTAAATTACATTTAAAGCAACCACTGCTGTAGAATTTCCTCAAAATTTCAAATTCTAAATTAAATTTTAAATGGACATTTTCCCTATCAGGTACATGTTATAATTTAAGATAACTATACCATACCATAGATAAAAAATTGCAATCTAATAATATTATGAGTTACAAAGCTGAGGGAATAAACCTTTAATATATTTTGAAAATGCTACTTAAAACCAGAAAGAAATAAAACAAATAAAATACCTTATTAACTGACAACATTTGTTAAAAATGTAAATAATAGATATGGCAGCAGAAGTTAGAAGTACATTCATTTAAATGATAAATGTAAAAATCTAATCAAGAAGATCACACAATAACTTCTTATGTATTTTTTGTATATCCTCAGACAGACAGAGAAATCTGTCAGAGAAAGTAAAGGATTACCTGGCTATTTATATAGGTAAACACTCTATGTTTCTGGCACAAACAGGGACTAAGGTATTAAAGATGAAACAGTTCCAAGTTCAAGGAGGAAATGACTCGAATGGGAAAAAAAAAGACAAAAAAATAAGACCAAAAAGAAGACTCTGTCTGCTCATATGAGATGAGGTAGGTTAAAATTTTTATGAAGAAAATAATACAGCAAAATTAAATTCGACAATGAAGCAATAAAATTCAGCAGAGGAAGGATGGCAAGAATAAAACCCCACTCTGCTTTATAACTTTCACAGAGAGCAATAATTTAAATGTTACAGTTGTGAGAAATTAACCTTGTACCTTTGACAATATACATATACATAACAAAAATCAACTGGTCTTTGAGTAAAAGAATCTTATTCAATAATCTGAAGGGGCTGAAACAGTAAACCCACATCAGAGAGGTTTTTTGCAATCCAAAGAACAGAAGTTCAAATATCTTTTGCATAGCATACCAGTAGTGCAATCTTTGAAATAATAGATATAAATTCACAGGACATTTCAGTTAAAACCCCACAGAGATGACTGAAATATTCATAATTTTTGACAGCTCCTGCTCCAAGTTCCCTGTTTACTCAGGCTGCAATTGCCATACTAAGTCAATTCACTTCCAAATTCGTGTGTGCAAGTGGGAAGATAAGAGGCATAGATACATCTTAGAAAATAGGGGGAATTTAAATGAGTTAGCCATGGCTAATGACTAATTCAGTCCTAACACCACCATGTTTAATGGCAGCAGAGGCAAGGAGAGCAATGACCTCAGAGCTCCAATGCAGTCCTGCTTCCATTTTGAGGTGGATCCTCTCGTGGGTGGCAAGGCAGGTATCCCATTCTGGCAGGGGAGTAATGAGGAAAAGCTGTATCACAACTTGCTGTGTAAGCCCACTGTCTATTCTGTAACAGTTTACAGTAAGTACTGAATGCTCATTGTCCATTAACATTAAAAGAACATAACTAATTTCACTGATTTTCATTGACTTTTCTTCTCTGGTGTAACAATTTCTTAGTGTCTGGAAAGGGATTTTTTCCCCCAGCACACTTCCTTCTGATATTTTCCTCTGTATTGCAAAGGAAGATAAAATGAACTTGAAGTCTGGATTGAATAATAATTCTCTATCACACAGTACCTTACCAAGGCAAAACCTCTTCCTTTCAGACACCACTGTATTTGGCATAATCACAGCTCTGTACTATGCTAATCCACAAATTGTATTTCTTTGTCCTGGGTCAAAAGTTCTTATTTTTCCCTTTGTTTATCATTTAACAAACTGGGAAGACTAGGCTTAAGAACACTGTAAAGTAATTTAGAATACACAAAGTACTACTTCCCACTGATTAAAAACTGGACCTAGAAACTTAAATGCTCCATTAAACTTAGAAAAATGCTATGAAAAACAAGTGCAATTGCATAACGCGTATGCAATCCACAGACAAACACATTTGTTATCAGATTTGCTTGTTGTGACTGTACTATTGTGATGATGCTCATACATCTGATTTAATGCACTGAGTTAATTTTATACAAAACTTTTTTGACAAATATTTTTCAATACACATGATATAATTGTCTTGAAACACGAAAGGTTCCATAACAAAAAGGCATGGAGAAAAATCAGTTGTCTAAATAAGAATGCCATTCATCATCAAAGGCCAGACCACCTTTCTGAACTGTGAATTAATAATATGATACAGCACTCTGACTATTATTAAATGGAATGAACAACATACTTTGGCAGCTTCCTTTTTATTTATCTTAAAGCAAAAAAATCTATGTTAAACAGATATTTCACACTTCTTTTTTCAAAAATGAAAAACACTGAAAAACAGAAACCAAAATTAAACTAGTGACTTGAAGGATATCGGAATTCTCTAGGAGCTGATTTACAATTTAAGAAAATTCTTAGAAAGCACCTCAATGGACAGCACTTTCCAAAATGTTTTGTAGCATTCAGGAGCACAAAAAGAGACTCCCATGAAGCATGATTTCCAAAGGCAACTATGTATTATTATTAAGCTCACTCTATAACTATAAACACGCCAGTGTAAGTTAACTACCCTGTGTAGTCCTGTGGCATTCTTTATGATCAGCCTACACTCCAATTAACTTTACAATTTATATGAAAGACTGCTTTCTTATTCATTTTCCCTCTTACCATGACAAATCTTTTACGTGTTTAAGTCAGAAAATGGGCTACATTGCATTTATACTGAAATGACACAATGTCAAGCTGAAACAGCTTTACAGCATATTTCATGTAACTTGTATGGTCTTTGGATAATATTTAATTTATTTCCCGGTTTAAATTTCTGTTACACCAAAGACACTACTGGCTTCCTTTTTGTGTTAAGCAAAGAATATTACTAGAGCTGTCACTCACATTATTGGTTTAGCTCTTTCACTTCCTGGTGCCAAGGCCAAATGGTTTTATGTCTATATAAATAGTATAAATAATATATTATAATATGTTAATGGATGCTAAATTTTAATTTCAGTGACAATAAGAAAGATTAGGTTTCTTGCTATGGATGAAAAAGACTTTTGATTCAAACAAAATATTTAAGTAAAGATTCTGCAAACTACTGAAAATACCATGATAGCCAGAGTCACCTGTATAATTCCCACAAATGCTTTAAAATACATAGAAGTATATAGGTATATTTGTTATCAGATTTCTAGTCCATGGCTTTGTCCATATGAACTGATATTGTGGAACTCATATTTTTTTTCCTCTATGATTTATTATTTTTGTTAACAAACCAGCAGGTTTTCAGTTATTCTTCAACAAGTACCTAAACACTGACTCTGTCCATTGGCAGATACCCAAGCAGTCAATATTAATCTTTATGTTTTGTCAGTAACCATCCTTTCTCATTTTGATGTTCTTACGGAAGTTTTCTATTTTAAACATTATTTGGACTTGTGGCAAAGCAAAATTTATAAGTTTCTCTCCACATTCTGTTCTGCCATTCTGCTACTGTTTCTTCATGATGTCACCTCCACCAGGCTACTCACCTAGAACACTTGACAGTCTGACCTCATATTCATTACTGGAATTGTCTATTAAAAAAATCTTTTTTTAAAGAAAAGTATTTCTTTTGTTGGATTTGAACTGGGAATGGAGACAATGTAAACAAGATCCAAGAGTAATTGCTGGAGAATGTTGATGGCTTCTCCGAGGTAATCTTGTGCAATTCTACCTTGATTATCAAAAATATCTGTTATGTCATCAGTACTCTAGACATACCAATACAAGATCAAAATATTCATTTCTAGAACTTCATTATGATCATCACAAATACCGAATTTGTTTCTGGCAACAGCTTCATTAAGAATGAACCATATTTCCGTGCAGTTACCTAAACTGACCAAGGGTAAAATGCTTTCTGATAACAGCATCTTTAAAATGGTGGATAGTTTGAAGAAGTGCATTTACCAAATGATGCAGAAAGAATGGAAGAATTACCTTCCTCCTTCTTCCCTTTCAGCCCAACTTCAGGTTGTAATATATTTCTCATTTGCTGCTCCTTCTGAACAGCTCTATACTGATACCTTCCCACTGGTGTTTTTAAAATTTCTCACTTGTTACCGGACCCATCTGACCCTCCAAAGATTAAGAGCTCATTAAATGGCAGAAAGCTCCTATGAGATTTTGTTCAAAGAACTAAGGCTCGTCTAGGAGAAGGAACACACCATGACATTTGAGTTTTATGGCCAAGACCTGAAATCCCTTAGGTTCTGTCCCTTTGGCAGTACACGGCAGAGCTGTTTCAGAGACAAAGTCCAGTGGAAACAGAGGACTTGACTACAAGGTTATCTGCAAAAGCAGAGATCCCAAAAAAACCCCTGCTGATCACAAAACGCTGCAGCAGTCCCACGTTTGGGGAGTCTGCAAAACATCATTGAGATCAATTAAGAAGCACAGACACTAATACATTAGATGACACTCCCTTTCTCTGATAAATGGGTTTGTTGAAACCTAAACAAAATAATGACATTTCCACAAACCATTTCTGTTACATTGAACTGGAATTTGCTAACAGAAAGAGCAAAATGCTATTTTAGGAACTTCATACGAGTATCATACGAATGCATGGTACTTTACTACTACAGTAAATTTCAGTTTCTTGTCATTTTATTACCTATTACAGCAAGACACCAACGATTTGGTCTTCAATGTTTTCGGGTTTATAAAGGAGAAAGAAAAATAGCAACTTAGAAATTATTAATTCTAGGAAAGGGGACAGACAGAGACAATTAACATATACACAGATTCAGTCATCTGAATAAACATCACAGCAGTATCATTGCTGCTAGCAGAAAGTAAACATCATGTAAAATTTGTGTTACTGTTTATAATTGAACATTGCAACTGCATAGTGTTTTATCAGATATTTTTTCCTTCTCTCTTATCTTGAAAATGGTAACAACCCAATCTAATTTAATTTTTTCCATATTTGCAAATTTTATAAGAGACTGAAATCCTGAGGGGTTCCTCAGCAGATGGATGACTGTGTTATTCTAATTACAACTAGCTACAGGTTTAAAAAGCTGTCATTCTTTTAAGATAATCAAATTCTCATTTCAGGAAACATGATAAATGCTGAGTATCTGTGTACTGTACTGAATCCACATTCATGAAAAATGTGACTTTTCTTCATCGAAATGAAACAACTATAAGAAACTGGTTTTCAGTTCCTCAGACCCAAATTTATTGAAGAGAATGGTGGATATACAAAATTGCCAAGTTCATGTTGGCATACTTAGGAGTGGGGCCAGAAAGATGTTAACTTCTAACAACTCATTAGCTTTACCTAATACAGAAAAATGTCTCTACTGTAACTAGTTTTAGGATTTAGGTTAGATGGCTCTTACAGAAGTATATGAAAAAGATACTGTGAAATAACGTGGCATTCAATAATTCTTGAAGAAATTGCAATGCTTCATAAAGACTATCAGAAAACCTTGGGAAATGTACAGAATTGGCCAATTGTTATTCAATCAGTGAGAAATAAGCTCTGATAAAGATTTGAGTGTGTTTTGTTGTCCCTTTGGTACAAACATAGGAAGCATAATGCAAACCTGGCTTCTCAAAGTGCATTAACATCCCTTCATAGGAAGGCCATAATGTTTATTTTATGATGTAAAAAATAACCCAAAATGAATGCAAATTTAGTTATGTGACCAATTCTCCAAATCATGACCTTTTACTCTTTCAGAGTAGAATTAAAATATGATCACAGATCCAGTTTTAGAGTCAGACTTCTGTTTCATCTCAATTAGCATGAATTTATTGGCCTAAAGTAACTTCCGTGATTAACCCTTGTTGCTGTACCGGTCTGAAAAAGGTGCTATGAAGTTTTAATAACTATTTTCCTGTAAAAGTTAAAAGAAACTGGTGATGAAATGTGCTGATTGCCTGAGCAACACTCTTTCCGGGGCTGGAGAACTCTTTACAAAAGAAGTCTATGATAGTGTAGTTGCTGACAGGGAAAGAACTCAGTAAACTCACCACCAGTCCTTTGCCTATCTCTTACCACCAGATTACTGAGTATCCTTGAGAAGACTTCTTATTCTCCCATTTCAAAGCTTGTCTTCACTAAAGCACATGGAATATCAAAAGCATTTGCACATGAAAACTGTTCATTAGACAATCCTTTAAATGTTGGAGCCTTTATCTGATGACTGAACAGGCAAACTTATCCAGAATTAATATCCAATAGTGCCTGTATAAGACCCAAAAAACCCCTCTCATTCAGAAAATACAAAACGAAATATTAGACAGACTGAGTTGGTTTATTATTAAAGGAAAATCTTTAAGGCTCAAGAAAACCAAGAACCGAGGTTTTCATTATGTTATCTTTGTTTCTGTATCTATTCTTTTATATTTCTCATTCTAGATAATTAATTGAATATATGCAACTGTCACAGGATTTTCAAACTTGGTCTTTCTTCAAAGTTGACATTAAATTTTAGATAAATAATGTAGTGTTGATGACACCTCCATCTAATCAGTGGTTCATGGTGAAATAAGTTAAATAGAAGATCTAGTTTCAAACTTCATGAATGTATTTTAAATCCCAGCTTTCACCAGAAAGTTGAGAGCAGTGGATTAAAAGTAAGGTACTTGATTACTAAGTCAATGGAGTAAGGCCTACTGCTTTTCTTTAGGGATCTTTCACACTGGATGGAAGCACTTAGCTATCATAATTAAGGAAGAACAGGATTGCTTCCTTTGCTGGGCAAGGCATCTATTTGGAGGATGCACATTCAGATATTTGTTCTTCCTCTAGTTTGTTTTTGCAGTTTGAGTTTTTAAAGGAACAACCAAAATTATTATTTGAATTAGGAATTCTCAGAAATATGTAATCAGCAAGCCTTGTGAATCCATGGAATTATTTTATTGCTCATTATGCCTCATGGGAAGTTGAAAAATAATACAGGACAACACAAAACACTTTCAGTATCTTTTACGAAAAAATTAAATTGTGATAGAAATAACTGTCCCATCAACAACTCTCTTCATAAAGCAAAGAGACAGATTCTCAAATGAAATTAATGGTATCCTGTTAGCAAGCTTTTGGAAGGTAAAAGACACTACATAAAAAGAAAGAGAGCTTCTAAAATTTCTAAAGGGGTTTTATGTTTTGAAACTTCAAAGGCAGGCCCCAAGCCTCCGAGGATACTATATTTGCATCCAATGGATAAGAGAGTAAAATATCAGTATAAATAATAGACTCTCCCTAAAGCAGGCTTGATTCTCCACAGTTAGTAACATAAAAAGTACTTTAAATGCCTCAACTACAACCTGAGAGAAGAGTTGTGGACAAACAGTGAAGAATGAAAGTGCATTCTCCAGCAGATATTAGTCTAAGTCTTCTAATTTTACCAGTGCTTCAAAGTATTAAAACACATTACTTTACACTCAGAATAAATCAGCTTTACCATTCATCTTTTATTCTTGGCTATAAGCACAACATCTGTACAAAACTGCCACTCAGATTACTCTGAGAACAATAACAGTTCTTTAATACATATCCTTTAATACAATATAAAGTGTATACCTTTGTGGGGCTTTCAAAAGGTGAGCCAGATTGCTTACACCATCTTAAATATTTATGCCACCAGCTTTGAAAATCATCTATAATAGGAGTCAACAAATACTGTGAATCACACCTTCACCTATTCTGCATCTTCATCTTTTCCATTTCCAAATGTGAAAGCCTATCACTAATCTCTTCTGTTCACTCTAGCACATCATTTTCTTCTCCAAAGTGAGGTATTTCCCACCAGTGAACTAACGAATTTCTGAGCTGTTAAAGAACATTTTAAACAACCCCCAAAATGATACAGATACATTTAGAAGAAAGGCAATTTAAATATGAAGAGGCTGCATGACAATAAATTATTAGGAGACTGACCTTTATAGCTTCCCGTGCTGAAATAACAATCTGTTCTGCTTTCAGAAAGATGTGACACGAACTTTTCAATTAATTCTGCCAAAACTGCAAGAAGTAAAAACCCATTAAAATATTAGAGGCAACCAACAAAATATGGAACTACGTCATCTAACTAAATGACAATATGTGTGAAAGTAAAGCTATTTAAATTCCTGCATATTTATTCATATTTATATGGGGGAACGACTCAAAACATTCACTGAACTTTTACATTCCTAACACCATTCCCAACTTAAATTAAATTTTAATAGCTTTACTGAGAATATATTCTGTAAACAGAAAGAGAATCTCATATTATCTCTATATTCTCCAAGGATTACTTCAGAATTTGTTACATAGTTTCAATATGAAATGAAAATTAACTATAATTAAACTATAATATTTTGCCCCGTTTGTCTGTGTATGGAGATAGGAAAGGAAAGCAATAAAACAAACACACCACAAAACCAACCAACCAAAAAACCCAAAAAACCGAAACAACCCACATAGAATAAAGACCTGACACCATTCCAAAATTATGCTAACAAGAGCACATGAAGTTTAAGGGCTGTTTCCAAAAAAACTTCAATATAAAATCAGCTATGCCATCACATGATAAAAATTATTCACTTAAATTTATGCAATAGGAGTATTTCATTTGGGAAATTCTGTATTTAATGACGACCACAGTATTCTTCTTCAGTTCTTGCTATGGAACTTTGAGTCTGCAAATACTGCACAGCTAAGTCTGATACTGACATGTGTTCATCATGGAGGGAAATCTTATCTCTCACTTTGATAGGATGTTAGCCAGGAAGTTAGCAAGAGCTCTCAATGACAAATCGTTATCCAAACTGTCCCTGATTCCTCAGTTCTGCAAGTCTGAGGCTATGGCAACTAAACACATGACACCATACAAGTTTAAACAAAGGTTATGAGGAAGCCTTTTACACAAACTGCATGGAGGAGACCCATATGACATAAGCCATATTAGAAATTTAGGATAGCAACAATGAACTTTTTTTCTAAGTAAATGCTATCCTAAAACAGCTGCTGTTGGCTTCATAAATAGGATATAAAGCATACAGATATATATACAGATACTTCTTCTCACAAGAATGCAAAGCAAGGGAGTGTATTTTGAGAGTAACAACCACTGCTACCTATGGGATTTCCTATTTAAAGACCATGTTACCATTTCCCTGGCAGCAATTCCATTTAATAGCAATGAAGCTTCAGCTCCTATTCCCCCATTCTTGCACATAACTCCAGGCACCCACTGCCCAGGTGGGTGTGCTGATTTTAAACTAAATAGATCACAGAATCATAGAATGGCATAGGTTGGAAGGGACATAAAGAACACTTGGTACCACTACACCGTTTAAGCAGACAGTGGCAGGAGCAGCTGCAGCAGCACAAGTAAGGTAGAGCAACAACACATGCTGGAGGTGGCAATGGAGAAAGCTAGAGGCCTCTTGAACTAGCCATGATGACAGGAAAACTGACACAAGCAGTTAAAAAGCAGTGCAAACTCTTTTGGGAATGAGGAGAAGGAGAAAGACAGAACCTCCACCCACAGTCTGATGCTTATTATGCCAGAAAAACAATGAAGAAAAAGATAAAGACAATTAATTCTTCTTCCAATTACCTTAAGTGAACATACATTAAATCACTATTTTTTTTGGTCTTGATTAATTGCCTAAAACATTTACAGAAATTAATTTACACTGAGTGAGTCCAAAGAAAGGTTTTAAAAGGTTGAGTTTTGGTAATGCTAAAAAAGTTTCACTACAACAGCTAAACATGAATTTACTGCTAGAATTTCAACTCCAACAGTAACAAAATTAATTTTGCATTGCAAAGGACTACTAAATTAAAACTAAAAACCTATATGTGCAATTTATATTCTTATGCACTCTTACAGTGAAAAGAAACTTCTAATTAAATACAACGTAGCTACCTTTAATCATAGTTAATAAAACACATGGGGTTAAAAAAAACCAATTTACTTTACAGAAGAGTAGTAATTTATTCTTTTTTGAAGAATACACAAACTCACTAATCCTCACTAATATGCTTAGTGCATTTTGGCACACAAACAATATAACAAATATTTGTGTAAAACGAGCAAATGTGTCTATTCCTGAAACTGTAGACAGCAAAAAGCAGAAATCAGACTTTAAATTTGTAACTAGGTATATATTTACTATATGACTATTAGCATGGTGATTACTGAAATATGCCATACTATAATAATAAATTGAAATTAGTCTGTTAAGACTAAAATAGCCCATAATTCAGAAAATTTAATACCAAGTTGGGACAGTGTAGATTTCTTCCCTTTTTGTCATAAGGCATCCACATGCTTGACCTAGCAGGTGAATACTTCAATTCAGTGCTTGAGTTAACAGGAGAAGTGCCAGTTCAACTACTAAGCAATATTTTGAAACTCAAGCACTAAATTGATTTCCACCATTTGAAATTATTTATCTAAATGCCTATCAGGATCTTTGAAAATATTTTAATCCAATTTGAGAGACAACACACAACAATGTGTCTCAAAACACATGTGGTTAATAGATAAAATAGAGGGTTTTCACAGAACACTGCCTTTTCCAAAGGAATGTCCATGTGAATTAACAAGTAGCTATAGCTATTTTAATTTTTGTCTTTTAATACCACATCATTTAGCTGCCATTTGGACATCACTGTAGAAACTGGTTCAGTGATTCTTCATTTAACTGGAAAACTAGACAAAAGACATTTAGGCAGGTTCATTGTACAGTAGTCAGTATTGCTGTAAAAGCCAAAATTTTCAAATAAAGTTTATGTGGCCTACCAACACAGTGAAAATGTTGATTTTCTTAAATTATGGTAGCTTGGCTGTATTAGTATTGAAGTTTTTAAGAGTCTAGCAATCATCTCATGGAAATTTAATTCTTACACACAAAATAAATAGAAATTTAATTTAGGTATGTGTAATCATGTATGAAATAAATGGAAAGGTTTTGAAATTTCTTAAATTACTGCAGTATGCTCATAAAACACCTAATTTCTTGAAGAGTTTTCTTTTTCCTTGAAGAAGTAGTGTACAAAAGGAAGGAAATTGAAAAAGCTTCAAAACTGCATTAGAATACTGCTTTTAAAAAAGCATATGGTTAAAACTGTTTTAATAAGTAACAACCATGAGCACTAACCTAATTCCTACACCTTTTAAGCCAAAAAAGGTCAAAAATGCAAAAAGCATCAGATGTTTTTAAACCCTATACTATAACTAATGTTACTGGATCATATTTTATGATCCAGATGTTTCAGACGAGTTTAAAAGAAAATGCAAAGGATTCCCTTAAGAGTAGTTCTGCTCTCAGGCACAAGGTGTGACTATTGGGGATGGTCCTGTGCAAGGCCAGGAGTTGGACTCTGGTCATTGACAGTCTCTTCCAGCTCAGCTGATTCTGTTAGAGTCTAGAAATTCAACAGTGAAAATCTTGGACAGATTACTTTTTTGCAAGAGTAGTGTCAGAAATGTTTAACTCCATGAACCATACTTCAGTTTAATAAGTATATGAAAAACAGAGTTAGCAATTCCATTGTTGATGGCAACAACAAGGATGACTTTCAATTACTGTACATTAAAATGAGAAATGAACAACCTACATTTTCTCTGAAAAGAAGAAAACAAGATAATAAAAATTCTGACAAATGCTCAAAAATGCTTCCACTAGAGATGAACATTGCATATGTTACATCAATATACAATTATTTTCTTTATTAATGGAAAAAACAGCCCTTCAAATCCAAACCAAATCATTACACACCTGCATGCACATTCATGTGCACTCACACTTCTTACAGTGGCTCCAAACTTTGGCGATTTGGGGGACAGAAGAATGAATTTCTGATCTGCAATTGCTATTTCTGCATAACATAAAGACCCACTGTTCCATTTGAATTCTGACACAAACTTCCTTGGCAAATCAAGGACATAAAAAGGTATACATCTATTTTGTATTATTCTAAAAACTTATTTTGCAAATACAATATCAGCAATTTGTAATCCTGTACTAAAAACACTACTACAGCACAACAGTCACAGGTTCTTATCCTATGGGGAAAGTCCTGCTGTTAGTTTCAACTTTTTGTTGCAATTGCTAAAAGCTGCAGCACACACACATCACAAACAATGACACTGCCTCAAAGGCTCACTGTATTTTTTGCCAACATGTTTTGATAGCGCTATCTCAGATGATGCAGAGCTTACAAAATATTGAAGGACTCCAGTGTTAACTGTAACCACTCTGCTTCCATCAAACATTTCACTTACAAAAGCTGAAGAAAATTCCTGATTTACCGTAAGTTCTCACATGCAAGTTCAAGAGCTACTATCTTTTATTTTCTTCACTGGTTAGTTTTTATTAAGAAAAAAACGATTTGGAGGTAAATTAATAGGCCCTAAAGAATGCTGGAGATCTAAATCCAGATCCTCAGGGAGATAGATGATGGAAAATCTGAAAGACTCTATGTAGCAAGTAGTTTTAGCTGAATTTACTATCCCTATCCACATCACATATAAATATAAAGCTTGAGAAGAATAGCATTTGTGAAGGAATATCTCATTATGAAGGGAAGAATATCAGCATACAATTGATATGATCTCTGCAACACCTTTAATTTTGCTTTGGGTTTAAAGTCTCCTAAAAGGGGAGAGGAATAAGGATTTTCAATCTGCCCAGAAGTCAGCTGCTGATACAATATTTACTGGGAACAGATTAAAAAAGAATTTGCTGGAACGGAAAACAATAGAAATGTTTTCTGCCATACTTGAAGGACATAACCGGACCAAAGGCTCTCCCCACGGTTCTCTAGCTGAAAAGTGACCCCAAGAAAACAAGGAGCTATGCACCCTAACACCCAAAATCTGTGGCACCTTAATGGAAGGAATGACCAGAAAAATGTCTTTGTCATAGCTTTTTAGAACAACAGACTGTAGGACAACTGCTGGTTGTCTACAGTATGTTTTGCTTTTAGGAGACCAAGAAAAATCCCAGCTTTTCAGTCATGATGCATTAAAAGACACGCAAGCCTGAGGAAGGTTTGCATCTCCTTTTAGCAGTTCAATAAAGCTTCTAAATAAAGTTCAATTAGCTTTCAAAATTGGATCTTGATGTTTGAGCACAGAAATTACTTAAAAGCTACAGTCAGAGGTGATGCTTTAGCAGAGAAAACACCAGTCTAAGGGCATCCCAAAAGTAATGCATTGCCAGAGCATTTAGCACAAAAGTATTGACCAAGTCGATGATAGAGTAATCAACATGGGAAGGGTGAATTAGAGATATTGATAGTGTACATTTTGCTCTAGAATTTTTTGATGGAGTTCAAGTAGGTTCTATAGATTCAGTATCTGGTAATCCTGACACCAGATCACACAATATTTTTAACAAATCAATACACATTATTACACTATACAGACTTTGAATCTAATGTTGTCCTTGCTCATTATACTCTTGTTGAACTCCTGTTAATGTCAGTTCCCCTTAGTATGCGCCCAGTACAGAAAGCACAAGTGTGCTTTGTTCTGTAAACCAGGGAGATTTCTCCATCTGTAACTACAGAGAAAGCTTTGATTTCTGGGCATCTGGACTGAAGTCTCTCATTCCTCTGAAATTTGGGAGACTTTTGCATGCTGCAAAAGATACACAGCAGCACAAGCTGTCTCTTATAAAATGGATTCAGTGAACAAGATGGTGTCTCAAACCACAGAGTTGCAGATATTTTGCTGCTTCTGAAATATCTCCAAGCAGATACAGAACATCTGAACAACTTTGCAACAGCCAGTTGTATTAACTGCTTATCTAAATAATATAAAGAGAAGCCTTGGGCATCTGTAAATAACAAGTCAGACTACATACTGACCATCTGATCATAATCAGAATCCTTACGGGAATGGAAGCCAGCAATTTCTGAGAACACCTTTATGTTTATGGCTACACAAGCTTATATTATATCATACGGAAATTATTATATCTTACTTCTGATGATTTATGTCATATGGAGGATCTGTGTTTTTCTTTGGCTGCTTTGGTTTTTTAACTGAGCTATAGCAATGCTCCTGCATGATCACACTGTCCATTAGAAATGCATATGACAATTAAGAAAAACCTGAATGAACAGGTTCTTTGATGTTTAATATGGCTAAATTCTGACATTTTTTACTAAAATTGCCCATTAATATAATTTCCCAACCCATGTTACCTCATTCACTAATCTCTGAGAAAGATCTGCTTACTTTCAGGCTTTCTTTTTCATTTTCTCAGTATCTCAGTATTGGACTCTTACGAGATCTGGAACAAGACTTGTATTTGAGCCCTCTTTCTCTGTGAAATTTCACTGACAACACAGAGGGATAACAGTTGTAAAGAGAAAAAAGGACATAAAAGCATAAAACTTGTTTTCTTGTGAAAATCCCACTGAAATAGTTTTCATAATCAACACAAAATTATGGAACGTATTGTATAGATAATGTACTCCTCAATGAAAATATGAAGAGTTGCTTACTAGTGATCTTTTGCCTGCTTTCTTTGTTAAACTTCTTAAGTCATACTCACTTGGTCCACTGATGCTATCTGGTCTGGTTTTCATGACTTTGCAGAACTGTTTTCTACAAATTTCTGCCCACCCAATTGGCTTGTCTGGACTTTTTAGGAGTCTTAAGAGCTTGTCAAGATCTTTATCTAGAAGAAATGAAAAATTAGTGTTATTCTATAATGATCATACACTGACAAAATAGTTTGAGTTGAAAGGGACCCCAAAGATCACACAGCCCCAACTCCATTGTCACATGTATTTTCGGCAGACTTCATAAGAAAAGACTACAAAAATATGTCTTTTCCTAAGATACTTAAACTGGAGAGGCAGTCCTAAAGCTGATGACATTCTGCTTTATACAAAACAGGAATATTCATTCCACTTACTGATGAGGCTTTGTACTTGCTTTGGCTGAGGTAGAATTTATTTTCTTCACAGTAGCTGCTATGGGGCTATGTTTTGGATTTGTGCTGAACACAGAGCTGATAATCTAGAGATGTTCTAGAGATCTGCATAAGCATGGCTTACATAGATCTGGCCTTTTCTGCTTCCATACTGCTACCCTGGCAAGGAGGTTGAGGGTGTGTGGGAAACTGGAAGGAGACACATCCAGGGCAGGTGACTCAAACTGACCAAAGTGATATTTTACACCATATGATATGCTCAGTATATAAAGCAGGAGGGAAGAAAGAGGAAATGGAGGAACATTCTAAATGATGTTGACATGATGACAGTCAACATGGTGGTGTTCAGTCAAAGGTTGGACTCAACGATACCTGAAGTCTTTTCAAACCTAATGGATTCTGTGATTGCATTTGTCTCCCTAAGTAACCATTACAGGTGATGGGGTCCTGCTCTCCTGCCAAAGGCTGAACACCTGCCTGTCACCAGGATGCAGTGGATTAATTCCTTGTTTTGCTTTGTCTGTGTGCATGGCTTTTGCATTTCTATTATACAATCATAGAATAAGCTGAGTTGGAAGGAACCCATCAGGATCATCAACTCCTGGGCGTATGAAGGGCACCCCAAAAGTCACACCTGAGAGTGTTGTCCAAAACTTCCTGAACTCATAAAGGCTTGTTGCTGTTACCACTTCCCTGGGAAGCCTGTACCAGTCAACCACTCTCTGGATGAACAGTGCTTTCCTGATATCTAATCTAAAACCCCCCTGAATCAGTATCATACCATTTCCTCAAGTCCTGTCATTGATCATAAGTGTGAAAAGATCAGTGCCTGCTCCTCCACTTCTACTTGTAAAGATGTTGAAGACCACTGTGAGGTTCTCCCCTCAGTCTCCTCTTCTCCAGGCTTAACAAATCAAGTGACCTCAACCCCTTCACATTAGGCCTCCCCTTCAGATCTTCACCATCCTCGCTGCCCTCTTTTGGACACTCTCTAATAGCATACCGTCTTTTTTCTGTTGTGGTGACCAAAACTGCCCCCAACACTTGTGGTGAGGCCGCCCCAGTGCAAAGCAGAGAGGGACAACCCCCTCCTTGCCTGTGACCGATGCCTCCCAGGACAAGGTTGGCCCTCCTGTCTGCAAGAGCACTTGGCAACTACTAGGTAACTTGGCTCCCAAAGTACTTGATGCTGCTATGAAATAGTTTCTGGCCATCTTGAGGGGAAAAATAAAGATGGTATACCTGAGACAAGGCAAATGCAAATGCATTCATTCACTCAAGGTGTGTACAATCCCTCTGCTGTTGGACCACGTAGTTCCTATCATATGAAAGGATTGCAATCTACACTAAGTATTCACCAGAGTGATAAACATTCTTAATACCTCACAAGATCTCCTTTATTCTGTTTCTACATTTTTGACATGATAGAAATGAATGCTGCCATGAAAGGTGACTTCTCATTAAAGCATTGTCCTAGGGTGACTTGTATCCCCAATCATATGTTCTGTTTAAGCTGGATATTAAGTTCTGCAGCTTTAAGGCAGGTCCTGAGAGCGAAGAGGGGAGAAGAAGCGCTCAGTTTGTTATCAGAGACTGCGCCTGCTCCTCTGCATCCTTCTCCTGGCCTGTGCTGTCTGCAGCCCACACAGACAGTGGGACAGAGCTCTCCTTGGCTTATTTGGCTTATTTTCAGCTAGCTGAGTTAGGGAAGTTCCTTGGGTTCTGTGGCTTTTTTTTTTCTTGGAGCTGATCAGCCCTGCTCTGTACTGAAAACCCAGAAGAACACCAGGAGCTCACACCTGTGGCTCACCAGGGCCGGGACACGGCATTTTCCAGCACAGGAGGGACTGAGAGAGACTGAGCGAGCCGAGCTACCCCCCACGGCAGGGACTTCTGATTTTGCCATCTCTTCCAAACAGCGAGAGGTTCCATTGTTTAATGTTATTATTTTTTCATATTTGTGAGTAATTTGCTTGTTAAATAAACAGTTTTTTCCACTTTTCTTGAAGGAGATTGTTTTCTCCTGAACTGGTGGGGGGAGGGGCTGCTTGAATCTGCTTTCTAGAGGGACCCCTTCAGAGGTTTTCTCCCTAAATTTGCCCTAAACCAGGACAAGTGTCAACAATTGCTTGAGCCAGTCTATGGATATTGAGAATATCTGCTACTAATTTTACTTCTTTATAGGATTCCTATTTCAAAACACTCTTCAAACGATCTTATTATTTTAAGATTATTAGAATATTTTCAACAGAATTATGATTTTGCATGTAATTTAAGTTCATCTAAAGACCTTAATGATTTCTAATTAGTAGATTGTATCCCTGTCATTGGAATTTACTATACAATACAAAAATTTTCAAAACAATCTTATTATAGTAACCTAATTATTATCATTAATAATGATCCCAAATTAACCTAAAATTTCTTTGCTACCCTCAAATAAATAAGTCCTCAGTATCTTCCCAAATAGCATGCAGCGATGCTTAGAACAGCTTACTTATGAAAATTTAATGTGAAGAAGGATTTAACTCTTACAGTACTATCAATATGATTTCTATTCTTTCTCTGTCCTTTTTTGTTATTTCTGAAACAGATGAGTATTGAGGAAAATTCTAGAACTGCAAAGAAATACTCTTCAATGCAAGTTAAACAGTTATTATACTTCCTCAAGGATTGTAGTAATTCAGTTTGGCAGACAAGGATCAGAGACTACAAGCTGAGATTTAATCAGTCAATGTACCAGAGACCCAGGCAATCAACATAGTGTGGTGCAGTCATGTATTAAATATATCCAGTACAAATTGTATCCACAGTATGTATGGTATCATATTGTGGAAACTTACTGCAGCTTATTTTCTTCCAGGTAAACCACTTGCTTCCCTTAACTTGCCATTAAATGTGGACTATCACTTCTGCCAGCAGGTCACCACAGTACAAAAAAATTACAAAGACAGAACCTTGGGGGTTTTTTGGAATGACAGTTGCTTACAGAAAATCTTGATATAAAAAAAAAACCAACTTACTTTCACAATTTAGTAGGCAACTATACCTTGCCCAACAGTATTGCTCTGTAGCTGAAACTGAAGCAACAACACAGTTCTGGGCTATACATATTACGTGTTACTGAGGGCAGGCTGTCACACTACCACTAGAGGTATTCTAAATGAACCAACACCAAGAGACAGAAGTCCTGCTTTTATTTCTTCTCATTTCAGATTTGTCACTAAAGGAGTTCATTATTTATCTTTAATTAATTACTTGATTTTTTTTTCTGGAAAAATACTAGACCTGCTGAATGACATGAAGGATAGAAGGTGAGGGAACAGGGGGAGAAAAAAATAGAAATAAGAGAAAATATGAGGAAGAAAATCACTAAGACCTTCTTCTACTGATGCTAGCAAGCTTTTAAATATGGTCATGATTGAAAAAAAGCTAATGCCAATTTAATCAATCTGCTGCACTCCTGCTCTCTTCTTCATATGTGGTCATATTTTGCCATCCCATCCCTTACTTGTACTAACTTTGTGCTAGCATTGATTGTTCTGTGCAATCTCATGAAAAAAAAACAAAACCCCTACATTTACTAGTTTATGAAGCCATGAAATTGGACTATAAATAAGCTACACTTACATGCATGTATGAAATCTGAATCACTACATCAAAATAGCAATTTTAAATTGATCTCCTTTTCTAAAAGATGCTGCTTTATAATTCTTCAAATAATTCTTCAGCTAGCTTGTTTAGCTCTTCTAAAGCAAGTAAGACTCAGAAAAATTCATCAATGTTTTATAAAACATAAGAAATAAACAAGCCTCTTCTCATGTGACTGTGCTTTGTGGCAGAAGTATTTTTCTGTGATTAATAAGTAAAATGAGTAAATCCATGCATATCTTATTCAAAATGTAAACTGAAAGATTAATAACCTGACTACAATTTATTTGACTAGTACATAGAAACAAATCCATACAGAGATATATAATTTAGGAAACCTCATGTGTATTTCTCATAGACCTTACTACTCTTTTATCTTTTTTTAATTGAATGGACTTAAAAGCAAAAGGCAACAGATTCATACATGAATACCAATACGAATAGAAAAAGGAGGACAAGTCAAAGAAATGTAGGTGACAAAGGCATTTATGTTACATTATAAGGTATAGCAGGAAAAATAATACAGCTGATTTTTTGACAGATAAAGTTTAGAAAAATAATTAAAAACACTGCTAATACCAGGTATTACAAAAAGAAGAATGAAATCAGATTTAGAAAGCAAAACTAAACAAAACAAACAAGCAAACAAACGAAACCCCCTCAATGAAACATGGCAGTAAGTTCCCATTCAAGTTAGAAGTATAAAGCAAAGAACTCAGAGAACAGTGGTTGAGATAAATTAGAAAAATACTTTTGATAAGAAATAACTACAGATTTTTGGTTCCAATTCTGGACTGTTTGAGTTCAGAAGAAAATAATATTAATGAATGGTGGGGTACCCAAGTTTAGGGAAATGCTAAGCAGTGAATGCATCATTGAAGGACATTTACGGACAATATTCTTCAGCCACAGTCATTACCAATTGTCACAACTGCAGAGCTACAACTAGAAAAGAAAAACATATTCTGTGCAAATAGAAGAGTGAATATTACAGTTTAATAACCTTCTAAAGAGTTTATCTTTTAATAATATACACAATAGTTAATATTACAAGTAAAAAAAAAATCTTTTCACACTTGTATCCTGAATATAAAAGGACTAATATCACTCTTTGAAAACCACTTAATTCTTAATTCTTCAAATTACCTTAATGAAATAATAACTGAATTAAAAAAAGAAAAGCAACAGGGTATCTTGCTGCAGTGTAAACAGGTAGAAATGGCATAATTAATTTTCACATATAAATAATGATGCACATAATAATTTGAAATTTCACTATAAATTATCTTTGACAGAAGTGAATTGTTTGTTAATATACTTCTATCCAATAGTTTTCAAACTCTAACTACTGGCTGAAATGATTACAGCATATTAATATACAATCAACAAAATTTATTTTTCCATAAATCCTTTCCTGCAGACCCATACACCACACAGACAAATACCTAACATCTGCAAAACCAGGACAAATATTTGAAAAAACTGATGCACTACAAGTTTTCCTCAAATACAAATATATATTTTTGGGCAAGTCTGCTTAATCAAAGTGTCCTCATAAAACAGAAGAGATATCCCACTACTCCAATGCAGTTACTAAATGTACCAACATAAATTACAATACAGTCCATTTTTATTCAGTGGGTCAAAATATTGCCAGTGTCTGTGATCACTATAATAGCATGGAATAAAAACAAGAATGTTAAAAAAGAGTTCTGTTACATACAGCCTTCAGGCCTCAGTGCTGGGAAACATGTTCCATACACTGCCAGAGTTACCACTGCTCTGGTTTTTATTACAGCTCATTAATTCACCTCCCTCTGCAACCCAAACTGAACCATAAAGTGTCAATGTTGCACGTTTAGCCCTATCCTTCAAAAGAATTTATAGAATAAAAAACCTTACCCACTTCTTGGGTTTTCATGCTAGAAAACTCAACGTGAACAAGTCCTTTTAAGTAACCACTCCTCATAAGCTACTTTCAGTTTTATCCATGATTTCCATTATACCAGATAAAGTCATAGGATAAATGAAGTCCAGGGATCTGGAAATGAAGCTTCCTTTTCCCTGACCTCAGTTTGGCCACACTAGTTCCAAAACCTTCTGTTATGGCATCTGTCATTCAACTACATCTGAAGGGAAGGTTAGAAACAGAAGTATTAGCAGTATCATATTCAAGAACACATCTGTAAATAAATTTTTTCTATTATTATATAAATATTTTATATTTATATATAATATATATATTAAATATATTAATATAAATATATATAAATATATTAAAAATCAACCCAGGTTATGTTTTTACACCTGCCATCACAATTGTGTGATGGATATAGGATACATTTTCAAAGTATAAAGAAAAGGTAAGCTTCTCTTTGAGGTGTCCATATCTCGAGCAATAAAGAGGACACAAATAAGAGGTCAGGACAGACAGAATAAAATCTATAGTTACATCTTTTTCAGCCTAAGAAACTATACATTCTTAAACAATACTAAGAATCTACTAGTCTTAATTATTCATGTCATAGAAACACCCAAAATAAGAGGACCAGAACGATACCTCACAGGTTAAATAATGAAACACCACAACAGCATGAAAGCTGAACACAGGTACAGGGAACCAGAGACTTGTGCTGGCCTTCCATCCTTATCAGCAGATACAATGGAGCAGCCATGCATTCCCACTCAAACCATGACTGAAGAACTCTTGCCAGTCAAAAATCTGTGTGAACCCTGTCCATCTCCTTGCACTAAAGCAGAATGAAAATTTAACAAGTATTTTTCAAAACTCCAAGCAATCTAAGTAACACACAGCATGAATTCTGAATATTCAAAACAAAGATGTTGTAAAGTCTTGTATAAATGTAACTCATGGATCCATATTGTAATCATATTTTTAACCTTTCTTGTGAAAGAAAACGTCTATCACTGCCATATTATAGTGCTGAAAACCACAGTTCAGATAGTCTCCATTTTCTATTCATGCTCTTGATTTATTTTTTTGCAAGCACTACAATAGCAATTTATGAATTTCATTATTTTAATTTTTGATCTATTTATTCTAATATTTTATTTCAAACTAACTTAACCTGAAAGCTTCAGTCTGGCAAATCATGTTCACATTTTGGTGGTTTGTTGGTTTTTTTTAACCTAGTACTGAAATAGAACACTTTCAATGGTTTATTTCTCTTTTATTTTTAAAAAACAAACAGAAAATATTTTAACTCCACTGTCAAACGTTCTGTTCATTTTGTAGTTATACAACCTTTTACTTCAGTTACCTTGAACATCAAAAATGCCATTCTAAATTAAAATATTTATTTGATTTCAATTCTTCATTAACCTAATTTGCAAATCTTTGAAAATTCATTTCAGCAAATTTCTGTTATCCAAAGTTTTACCAAGTTTTTTTAGCTGACTCTCATCCACAAACATGACAACTGTAATATCTATTTCATTATCTCCCTGGGTAATGATGAGCAACAGAATTATTCTGAACAAGAGAACAGAGGGATCCTTTGAACACATTCTGAGAATAATAAGAGTGATACAATATGCTTTTCCAACCCAAGAGTGATACTACTGCCTCCTTGAATACATCCACTTTACCATTATCTGATTGTTGTCTTATGAAACTTGGCTTGGGAAGCCTGGAACAGTACTACAAAAGCTAAGATACAGAAAAATCCCTTCTTTTATAACTATATGGCCTTTCCTCTGTCAAAGCAGGAAATCACCTTTTAATTTTTCCCCCCCCAGATATATACGAACAGACTATTTTATAATTCACAGTTAATGTAGAATTTCTATCACTTCTGTCCATCTGTCTCTGTTAAAGAAATTCACAATTTCTAGTAAGTTCATCTCAGGGATATAGGAAACATGAACAAATACAATGAATTATTTATTTGCTAAAACATTCACCAGATTCTCTTGCATTGTCTATGCAAACCAAAACCTTAAAACAGTTTCTCTGTGAGAATTAAACTGCTGTGCCTAGGTAGTTCTTCAAAGAATTCTTCAGTCTGCTCACATTCCAAATTGATGTTCAGTGTGGAAACCAACTATCCTAAACACTGTCTATTTCACACACCACCAAGCTCTGTAAACACAGGGATGTGAATCACGAAAATAGTGTACAAAAAACTCTGCAGTTTAAGCAAACTGTCTTGCTTCAGTTACTAGAGAGATGATATAAATGTACCTTATGAGTCACCCACCAGAGACGAGCCAGGAGGTTAATCTTGAAGTGTGCATAAGAATTAGATTACCAAACAGAGCTTTGCAGATTGACAGTTGCACAAAGCCAGACAAGCAAAACCAAACCAACTTATTTAGCTACAATTGCAGTCAACACTGAAATAACCTTCAATACTTAACGAGATTATAATCTGTGGGATGTGAGGGTGGGGAGCAAGGTGCAGGGAGAAAGGAAAAAGAAATTTTTTAAATTGACTGAGATGCTTGCATGAAATCTACACTGCTTGCATGCTTTCTACGTACCTTGTCTGTATTCAGCTTTCCTAGGAATTTCTGCAACATAGCGCTTTGGCACAGGCAACGATGAAAACATTGGCCAAGGATATAGACCACTTCCCTAGAAATAGGACCAGAAATAAATTAATTCAGCAGAAAAATTAATAGCTTTTTATCAATTAACACACAAAGGTACAGTTCCCAGAATTGCTGTCTATGCACCAAAATTATGCTTGATACTAAAATTTCCAATGAGATGTGCTGTAACTAAAAAAAAGGATAGAAAATCCAAAAAAGCATTTGAGAATGTAATTTTTTATGGTGTATATACCACTGACAGTTTTTATTTTACAATTCCTTTTTTCAACCACAAAGGAAGTTGCAAATTTTATTAAAATTATTTTTAAAAAACCCAACAACCTACTAAACTTCATCTCCAACTTTATACATTGATTTAGGTGTCTTTGTTGTGCTGACAATAATCTGCATTTCATCTTTATGAGACTGACGGACAGTGAGAAGTAGAACATTTAAATAAGTTCCTTAACAAACACTCCATTGTTAGAACATCGATGAAAGATCCACATATTAGATATTGAATATCTAGAAAACCCAAGAATGGAAAAAAATCAAATAATACAAAGATAAACGGAAAGCTAGTAAAGAAAACACAGAAATAAAAAAAAAACCCAAATAAATTGTATTTGCTTAAAAATAGCATTAAAATGGAGCAAAATAAAGATGTTGTCTGAACACGGTATGCCCTAGGTACATGACAATCCCCAGATAGTGGGAGCAATGTATTTACTCAGTGTACCACTTGTTTAAAATGTTAACACTTCATAAAACTAAAGGTGTTCTGGTGTTAAATAATTTTTTACATGTTGAACTATCAGCAAAAATGTTCAGTTAATGAAGGCAGAGGTTATAGAAAGAGAAACTGGTAAACTTTAGGTTCTAACCTTATCTAATTCTCTCAAAGGTAAAATCCTTTCCTGTGGTCCTCCGATCAGATTTATCCTTACAAGAACATGGTTTCTCTCCACTGACAGACCATCAATTATAAAATCTCTGTGGAAAAAAGCCCAAACAAAACATAACTAACCTCCAAAAATTAGAAACTTTGATTTA
Source organism: Sturnus vulgaris (assembly GCF_052056855.1). Taxonomy (NCBI): domain Eukaryota; kingdom Metazoa; phylum Chordata; class Aves; order Passeriformes; family Sturnidae; genus Sturnus; species Sturnus vulgaris. The sequence goes on along the minus strand of NC_142245.1, from coordinate 65,427,465 downwards.
CTGACTGTTTAATTCAGAAAACTTTAAGAAGCAAGAATATTTTGAGAAACATATCGGAGTTAAAACACAGCCTGGAATACATATAGGTAAAAATAAACAGAAACATGAAGCATTTTGAGATGTCTCCAAGCATTGTTCTAACTTTGTGCTTCCCTACCTACTGCAGATTAGAAAATTTGAGCAATTACTGGACCCAAAAGAGTAGAAAATTTTCTTATGTCACATAAAAATTATATAATTAGGGCAGTGACAGTTAATGGACTATGAAAATTTGCTCCTTATTTGGCCTACCAGTATACTTCTGCTGTCACAAATGAGCAGAGTGATTCATTATTTGAAACACAGGCAAGCTGCTGTGTGAAGTCACTGTGCAGACCAAGGTACAAAATTTTTGAAGGCAGTAAAGATCCGTTTTTATTCACCAAGTTTTTAATAAAAGTTTTGCCCTAATAGGGAAATAGCAGGTAGAATTTTTAAATAGTAAATAACTATCATCATCACCCACACTGTTTGACTTACATTCTGTAATGGTAGCATATAACAAATAGTAAGAGGAGCATACTTTAAACTCAGCATGCCATGAGAAAGGAAAAAATGTCAGTAACTAAATGACTGTCCACATCTGTCCCAAACACACTTTTTTCCTTTTGAAAGGATGTGCTGTGCGATTTTATTTAGAAGAGAGCAGTGGAAAGTCACAGAAGCTGGAGAGTTGACTAAGCTACAAATAAACTATTGATGAGTTGACAAAGCTACAAACCAAACAATAACAACACTCCCCCATGAAAACCCCAAAGTACTGATGACGCCTTTAATTCATGAACATTAAAACAATACCCTGATTTTATATTAAATATATAATGGTAAAAAAAAAAAGTAAAATTAAAAGGCATACTTACATTCACAAGTTTTAAACACTTTTTTTTTTAAGAAACAAGAGCAATACAACTAAAAAGTTTCATTTTTTATTTCTTATACTTTTTATTTCTTATACTTTTGGGGTGAACGTGGGAGAAAGAGAAGGCCATTCAATCTTTTCGTAATTTAAAACTGCTGACAAACCTGCACATAAGGGAACTCATGGACATTAGAAGCCAGCTTAAGTGAAAGCATTCATATGTTTAAAGCTACTAAGGCATAGGTGTATTTGCTCTCAGAAGAAGTGTTTGACAGTTAAAATAACATTTACATAAATCACTTCTTACCCTGGTCCTTCTGAAGTTTCTGTGACATTTTCCTCCTGAGCAGTTAGTAAAACTTGTGACACTTTATACTGAGTCTCCAAGAGTAAAAGGGTATTGAGCTCACAGCACAGCACATTTAACAGCCTGCAGGAGGACACATTGAAATGGTAGCACATCAGTCAAGACTCCAGTAACACAGAAAAACAAGGGTGAACTTATTTATGAGGTCTTCCAATGAAAAGGGAGGGGAGGAAGAAACAACAAAAAAACCCACTTGAAGTGTCTGAAAAAAAACCAGACACAACTAGGTCAGGAACACTCTTTTATATCCTTTTTAACCACTCAAGTGGCACAACCTTAAACAAATAGAGAATGCTTCCCAACAGGTTTTTTGTATGCACTGAACAACTAGAGAAAATACCCACTGGTCAGCTTAGTCTGCTTTTGAGTTTACATCACAGTGTAACAAAAATGATACAGGCTAAGTGAGACATTCCATGTGAAATGCAAAGAAATTATACAATAATAGGCTGGTAAAGCAACTCAGAATTGGGTTGTCTGAAGGAGGAGGAAGGCAGGGAAGTAAAAAAATCTTTCCTTTAGAAAAGAGCCTGTTAAGTGCTTCTGTATAATCAAATTTAACACAGTTCAAAAGCAATAAAAGATTCAACACCTAACAAAACCAACAAATCTGCTGGGTTGGGGTTTTTTCAGAGAAACACAAATTGTAAATGAAATGAATAATAACAAGTGCACAAGACAGTACATTAGATACAATTTTCTTTCATAACTTTGGGGCAAATTAACAGGGGAAGTACTCCAAAATATTTTCATATAAATCTGAAATAAAGCAATCCAAATCATATTACCTTTCTTGTAACGAATCTATTCACTCTAAGACCACAACAGAATAATTTCATTGAGGGCTTCCAGTTCAAGGAAAACAATGTAACTAAACGTTCTTGGTACTGGTTTTATTTCCTGTTTTAACGCAGTCATAAAATGCAATATAAATTAAGGCTGATCAGCATATATTTTGTTTTCACATAAGATTTGATATGAACTAGACAATACACTGTTTTAAATTCATAGTCTATCAGTCAAAGCTTACTTTCTTCCCTGCAATTCCTAATATGTTTCTATTGACAAAAGCAAAAATTCATCAGCCATTTTCTCAATAATTTAACACCTGCAAATTCATACAGTTGTGGTCAAGGATTAAACAGTCAAAATGAGAATATGTCTGTTTTTTCCTGTTGTTTTTTAAACAACTTAATCTGTTCAGTTTCAGTACTCTTCAGCTTTTCTTTTATGTTAACTATTTCAAGACAACAATTTGTTTTCAGTACTTTTCTAAATCACAGAAGAAGAAAGGACAGCTCAACTATAATTTTCATTATTTTTTAAAAGAAAAAAAAACAGAAAAGAGCATTGAAACCATTACGAAGATGGGGAATTTTTTCTGTTGAGTACAATAATGGCAAAGACATGTTTCCAGCAGTTAAAAACCACTTAAGAGAAGACTAGAGCTGAGAATGCTTTATAACATCTCCTCTGGAATAGTGGTAGAATAAGTGACGAAATATACAAGATCTAGTGTGAGCACCTGTTGCTTGGGCATTCAAATGAAAATTTCACGTATATAGAAAAATACATTTAAAAATGCTATTATTGAAGTACAGGTTATTTGGTTAAATGTAATATTCCATTAATTACCTTCCAAAGTCAAAAATGTATAGACTAAAGTTTACAATTAAAAAAAACAAACAAAGACTTTTTCAGTGAGTATATTTGTAACCATGCTTGAATACAGCTATGGAGTTTTTTCTTTTTTGTTTGTTTTTGGGACATAAGAATTGGATCAGACTTCCATCTCAATATCTATAAGAAGTGCATGCTTATGAAAATGCATAAAACTTTAGAGATATAACACAATAAGATTAAAGCATGTATTTTTGATGTATGTTTACAAATTTTTCTTTGGAAAGCAGAAGACAGAATTCCCAACCTGAATACTGCTGAAAATTGGAATATACACTTTGATGAAGTCCTTATACCTGGGAAGTATACCCAATGCAACAGTCCAGGCTGGGGAAAGCAGTCATAAAGCAGCTCTGCAAACAAGGACCTGGGGGTCCTGGTGGTCAAGAGGTTGAACACGAGCCACTGAGGACCACTGAGGGCCAACACCACCCTGTGCTGTATAATGAAGAGTGCTGCCAAAAGTCACTTTTTGGGGAGGTGACCCTGCCCCTCTACTGGTTCTGGTATAGTCATACCTGGAATGCTGGGTCTAGTTCTGGGCTCCCCAGTGACAGCACGATATAGGTGCACTGGAGCAGGTGCATCAAAAGGCCAAGAAGATGATTAAGGCTTGGGCCATCTGACATTGGAAAAAGCTGAGAGAGCTGTGACTGCTCAGCCTGGAAAAGAGGATCCTCAGGGGAGATCCTGTCAGTGTATATAAATATCGAACAGGAAGCTTTGAAAATTGAGTTAGACTCTTCTCACTGATACCCAGTGAAAGGACTAGATGCAAAGAGCATGAATTGAAAGACAAGAAATTCCATTTTAATATACTGTGACGGTAGTAAAACAGTGGAACAAATTGCCCAGAGATGCTGCAGGATCATCAACCCTGACAATATTCTAAACCAGACGGGACACAGCCCTGAGTAATGCTCTGTAGTTGAACCCACTTTGAGCAGAGCACTTGTACTATAGAATCTTCCATCTCCCTTTCAATTCTGATTATATAATTCTATGATCATTACTAATGAGATATACCATTCACCCAGGAATAAATTGAAATGCATATAAAATAAAAGATTATCTGAAGGCAGTCCTTTATAGAAGAGTAATTTTAAATAAAATCAGAAATATCAAAATACATATCATAGTTGTGAAAATATGCTAGGAATAAGTAATTTTTTTTCTGAATTCAGCATTTCCTGCCCTATCCATCTTTCTTAAAAGGTCCTCCCTGGATTCTACCCCTTCAACGACAATTTCACAACTAATATTTCACTGTAGAAATCCCTAATCTAAAAAAAAGCATTTTAACTAGTATTTTGTTCCACAGGCTATCTCCTTGGTTTTGGTATGTGGAATCATAATGACTTCTTTAATTATGACAGAACAAAAGGTCCTTTGTGAAATATAAATCAGCTAGTAAATAAACCTTGATAATTTTTATGCTGTCTCTCTATATTTTTTTTTGCCTGAAAATAATATAATTAAACTGCCCTTGATTTACTCTGAGTTGCTAAAAATGCATATTATGAAGATAGCTTATTAACATCTCAATATTTTTTCTATGAGTTCTTTTCAAGAACACAAAACAGTATGTCCTTTGCTCTTTTTCCCAATGTCAAACCACATTTCTCTCAAACAGAACCTTTATTATGGTAAACCCAATTCTATTTTTCTACAGTTCCCACTACATCACCATACACTAGTCTTCCCTACTTTCATAATATATGTTCTTTCTAAAGCCACTTTGATGTTCCATCCTCACTTCAGGCATATCTGCTAATGCTCAGCTGGTGCTGAAAGATGCAAGACACTATTCTTGAACACAGCAGCTGTAAGAGTCTGTGGTGGGCTGACACCAGTCAGTGACTAAGCACCCCCTTGCTTCTCACTCCCTTGCCAGCCGTGCCTGGCCAGTCTCTGACCAATGAGATCTGCAAGACCAACCTCCATGCCTCTCAGTTTTTATTAATGAAAGGGATGCTATATGGTATAAAACATTCCTCTGGTCAGTTCAGGTCAGCTGTCCCAGCTGTTTTCATTCCCAACCTCTTGCACATTCCCAGACTACTTGTTGGGTTGATAAAAAAGAAAGTCTTGTTGCTGAGCAGTTGCTTGCCCAGTGTCAGTGGAAACACGCTGTGTAATCAATACTCTTTTAGTCCTAAATTCAAAACACAGCACCCATGTGGGGTGCTATTAAAAAACTTAACCCCAGTCTCTATATAGCCAAGTGAAACAAGATAGAATTTTATGCTATAAGCAGCATGAAATTTCCACCATATAGAAAAAAGAAAGCAGTTTCATCCAAAATAAACTATATACAATCTCAGTAATAGATGTGTGAATGCAGCATAAAATGGCCAGCTAAACACAAAATGCTTACATCTCTACTATAGACAGTGACATGATGCTGAAATAGAGGACTAAACCGGTCTTTAGTAAAAGATTTTCTTTTGGCTTGTAGTTACTGCCTTCTACAGATACAGGCATGGCTGAATCACGCCAGAGCAAAATTCATAGCATGATATCTGTAGAGAGCTCAGCTGTGGGACAAGGTAAGGTGCTTTTTTTTATCTCTCATGAACAAATATTGAAAACTGAAGAGCAATAAAACAAGACTGGAACCACTCTCCAGTAGTAGGACCTCCCTTTCACTAAATGAGTATGTACAACAAAAGCTAAATCCAAAGCCAAACTTGCATTAAACAGTTCCAGGGTAATCATCATAGAGGACAGCCTCAAAACATTTAAGACCACAGCTTATATTAACAATTTGACTTATTCTTTATTACGCTTTGAGTAAGAGCCAAACGTCAATGAGAACGTGGATCCAAACAGTGAGCGGCAATTATTATCAAGTGCCAGATCAGTAGACAAAAGGCACTGGCTAGCAAAAAAACCCTAAAGAAGTCAAAAGTCACTCAGTCAGTGCTGGAACACAAAGGGCGTTTGGAAGCTTCAGCCAAGCAAAGCCTTGAACACTACCTTTGCAAACTGAACAAAAGGCATTAGTAATAAGCAGATAGAGGATGCCTCTGCACTTAGTCTAGCTAAAGGATCGAGGCTGCTAATTGTTCCACTGAGGGCAATGTATGTTTTTGAAAAAAAAAACATGAGTTTCTGGATACAAACGTTACACCTTTTGTGCCTGGGGCGCTGGAAGCTCAGAGCAGTCATGTTTCTCCCAGGAAGAAAACTCAGGGACTAATGTATTCCTTACAAGTTTTTTCACATGAAAAGATTTTCAAAAGAGCACCTACACTACTTCAGCTACCTCATGTACCAAAAATGACATGTAATGTGGTTGATAATGATAAAAAGTTTCCCTAGCTAAACAAAAACGCTTTTCATGAGCATCACTTGCCAGCCTAGAGGACCTAGAAGTGAAGGGTTTTAATTTCCCTCAGTTAAGTAAAGAAAAAAAATTAAACCAACAAGTGACATCTGATCACATAATCTACTGTTCATATTTTATTAATAATTGTTTTAAATGAATAAACCTAACAAACTTCTATTAACATATAAATTAGTGAAAAATTGAATTAACTGTGTAACTACATGATGACAGATAATAAGGAAGATTTCTCACATAATTCTGTTGCAAATCCCCACCACTAGCAGACACCGCTAATCCAGACCCTATCCTCTTTTATTTTTGCATTCTTCTATTCATAATGCTTTTTTAATAAAGAGAAAGGAAAAAAGAGACTAAATACGAAGAGCATTGTGTTGCAATCACTGAAGTTTTACATTCTCTTAATTAACAATACACATAATGCAAGTAAAATTAAGGAATGACCTATTTCTTATGCTGAGGCTATCTCACTATTAAAATGCAATTTTACAATGCAGTTGAAAAAGGTAATGGAGAAGAATGCAGGGGTGTTTATTATTTGTATTTCCTAAACTCCCAAAGTTATCATTTGCCTATCACATTTCTTTTTTCATTTAATTCATTCACCTGGATTTCACTGGAGTGCTCTGGATGAAATTTTGATAGATACATATTGCTTTAAGACAAATTTCAAGACACTGATTGATTTTGATTTCAGTATAGTATAAGACATTTAAATTTTCTCTCCCAAATCTTTCTCTGGTAGTTTTTTAGAGCAACAGAAATAGATACAATGCATTTTTATCCTTTTCTGCACTCATTTGGTAAGCAAGGAAATATAAATAAAAAGCATATTTACCATGATATTTTATATGATAAAGAAAATGCAACTTAACAATATCAAAATCTTTATTCCACAAACCTGAAAATAACAAGCCAATATTCTTTTTCTATTTGCAGAAGACAGGAGCTTTACAATCCTGAGGCTGATACACATGAGCATATAACTTAGACTAATATTTACAATTTTCTATAATTCCACAGAAACAGAAATGCATTTATTTACACAGAGGATTGTTATAAACACTGGGTTTTCAGTCTTGCCTTACAGAAGCTTAAAATAAATCTATTTTTCATTGCAGTTCAAATTACACTTCTACAAAATGGGTTATCTTCAGGTATCTCTAATGATAGGCAAGCACATTGTGTCTTTAAAATTAGACAGTCACAATTTGCATATCTGAAGAAAAAGGGTTTATCCTCCAATTTTCCAGGTATTTCCCTGCAGGCCAAACTCTTTAACAGAGTGCTCTCCTTGTCACTTGATGCTTACTAGCAGAAGGCACCTCAGTGAACAAGTGTGGAGCTAACAAAGGTTCTTCTGATTCAGAATGTACATACAAAAGATCTTTTGACTTCACAGTATTTAAGAGTTTTATTGACTTATGGTCAAAATAATATTTTGAACCTTTATAAATTTTAATTTTTAATTAATTTTTATAAAAATTATTTTTTTTATAAAATAATATTTTGAATATTTTGAATCCCTGCCATATTATCACATATCCACAAAAAGAGAGTCCAGCAACAATGTGTTACAAAAATACTCTATTAAGTAATGGGAATGTTAGAAAAGCTGCCTGTAAAACAACTCTTATCCCCTCCAACTGCCCACAATCTATGCGTATTCCTGTAATGCTGTTTCTCTTTCTGTTTTTTACTCAAGCCAACACTAATTGAGTATCTTTGAATTAATTTTGAGGTATTGATACTGTTTAGGGACAGGAACCTGATTATCAAAGGTAGAAATTTTTACTCTGCCACACTTTAATCCAGCTAAAAAAACAGTGTCACTAACATTCACAGAAAACTTATTTTCTGAATAGAGAGAACAGCAATATGTAAATGCCTGAATAATGCTTCAGGCAAAGACTTTGAAAATATATATATTATGCATATCTTTTCTTGGCACACTGTAAAGACTCAAAACCCATGAATGTATTTACTGTACTGGAATACGAGACAAATTGTGTTGATAATATATAAAATCATTACTCTGAAAGATTCCTTTATTACTATAAGTTAGAGATTCAAAGAGCTTGGCCTTAAAAGGGAGGTGGTAGCGTGGAAGACTTGCAGTGTCACATTTTAAGAAAATTTATTTCTTATATGCAGTATCTTTTAAAATCAGATCGATGGGCACACTTGCATCAGAGAAATAAAGCTGATCATTAAATTGAGAAAATACTCTGTGTTTAATATGTTAAAAACATATTGCTTTAATCACTGCTCCGAATTTCCTTTCTGTAGGATTTGTGCTCTGATGGCAAGTTCAGAATCTTCTAAAACTGAAAGACCACTGAGAATTTCTGCATTAGTTCCTGTGTGTCCATATTTTCAGCCTGTACAAAAGAGTGCCTGAGACAGGCTTCAGTGTTCTTTTATCAACTGATATTGGCCAACTGGGAGATTCTCGATTCTAAATAAAGTGTAAATCTGCTTTGAAGCTGAAAACTGAACTGACAGTTTGAAAATCTTTCTATACACAAATCAGGAACTGTCTATATACTTACACGTTTCTATTCGTATCTTCAACTTCTAGCCTAAGGTTTCCCTTTAATAAATAAGTAATAATAATAATGCTAAAAACATATTTTCCAGTAAGCTTAAAAGGACCTTCAAGTGAACAAATCTCATCAATAGATTCAATTAATGGAATACCAGATCACTGTCTCTGACACTACTGAAGAACCATCCTAGCCTAAGATACTTCCAAGAACTTTAAAAAAAAACCAAACAAAAAACAAACAAAAACTAAAAACCCCAAACAAACAAACAAAAACCCTAACAAAACCAAATAATAACAACAAGAAAACCAAAAGAACTACAGATTCGAAATAGACTACATCTTGTGGTGGAACTGAGTACTTCACCCTTGACCACACAAACCCCAATCTATATGAATGCACCATAGGGAGTATCTTTGAAGACTAAGAAATATTGGCTATTCACTTCCCTAAAAGCTAGATATGTTTTCCCTTTGATTTTTACTGCATGCACACCACTTTAGACAGTAATTAACCTTGAAAAGGGAAATTGACAGTAGAGCCTCTACCAGACTGTCCTACAAAATTATAATTCAGAATTCATACTTATTCAAAATGAAGGAAACTATCCACCAGAGAAAGCAAGAATAACACTACAAACATTAATATATATACACCTGTGCATTTTGGATTAAACAGACTGTGGAAATATCTATGTATTATATTATATGTATATGTTATATATGTCTTATATTCAATTACACAGCTAATAACCAAAATAATTGAAGACACTGAAGCTCAGTATACATACAAAGGAAAGTGTAGTTTAGTTCTAAATTGCAGAAATTGTTAACAATCATGTAAATAAATGTGTAACTGTTTTGAACAACAAAAGCAGGACCTTAGAGTATAACCTGCAAGTTAAACAGATCTCAAGTTCAGCACACAGCTCTGGGTGGGCCACATATATAAATATAGCGTATGGCTGTGTAGATCTGTGAACAATTAAAAGAATGTGGGTTTGGCTGTACTATCGGTATTAAGTCTAGCAGAAATGTTTCTAGACAAATGCTTCGCAAAATCATACTGTTTTTCGATGCTGCAATTATCACAAACACCTAAATATTTAATTTCTACATAACAGCAAAGAGAAATGTAGATCTTTTGCTCTAGTTTCCACATTTTCAGATCTGTTAAACATCTAATATTATTTGGTCTATCTACTGCTGAACTTAGAACTCTTGATGGAATTTGATCAAGGAGCAAACCTTGGCACACAAGGCAAGGTTCATTTTACAGAACATGGATGTCAGTAGCATACACAGGAAAAATCACAGAACTTAAAAATTAACTGTATACCTCTCATGTTCAGGTAACACAGGCCACAGTTACTTGCAAGACTTAATACTCTAAATAAATACTCTAAAAACTGTAAATTATGAGTTAGAAGGGATCCATCAGGATCTAGTCCAACTCCTGGCCCTGCAGCACGAGGACACCCAAAGAATCACACCACGTGCCTGAGAGTGTTGTCCAAATGCTTTTTTGAACTCTGTCAGGCTTGGTTCTTTGACCACTTCCCTCGGGAGTCTGTTCCAGTGCCCAACCACTCTTTATTTTAAACTGTAAAACATCTCATTTTCTCTTGGTCCTAATTAAATCAATGGAAGTTCTGTCAAGTTTTCTATGGAGTCAGTCTAATCCTAAATGAAGAACAGTATTTTATTTTCCAAATTTCATCTTAAGACTTCTCATTCCTGTATAAACTAGTGATTTCCTCCAAAGGAGCATTTATAACTTCTGTTTATATGTCAAAATCATATATCTCCCAACTTCAATCTCTGCCATTGTTCAAATCCTCTGTACTCATCCTTATCAAAAAATTATGCTGTATCTTATGGTTATTCATATATAGTATGAAATAATTTTACTGTGATATCAAAGAACCAATATGGATGCAAAAAAGCTAATGTTTCAGAACTTAATCAGTTAGACTGTATCTTGTTCAAGCAAGGCTATCAAAGTTTTCCATATCATGAAGTACAATCCAATAGATTTTTATTTCAACTGTCTAAAATAAATTCCTAACAAAAATGTGAATTCAAGGATTTATATATTCATCCTTGGAAAACAGAATAAAAATGCAGAAACTAATTTCTATGTTAAAATTATTAAGCACTAAATATTAAAATACATGAGATTACAGTGTGAGCATCTTTTAAGATTAAAAGGGTTCTTCAGTCAGGTTCTAGAAATATTTGGAATCAAATGCTACACTCCTCAAACTAAGATTTTGTGAAATAGGTGATAATTAAACAAATACTTCAAAAAACTATAATAAGTACAAGGAGACCACAAAAAACAAACTGACATAAACATCACAAAAATAATTTTAGTATTTTGGTGTACAGTGGATGTACAACTTGTTTTTTACAGTCAAGTAGGCAAAATAACATGCAGTTTCTATCACTGCTTCTCATATTACAATACATCCATTTACAGATAATAAGATTAGATTCATCATTGTTCTCAGTTTGTAGGCCATTTTTCATTTAATCTTCTTATGGTAAAAGAAGGGGGAATTTCACCTTCATACATAATAAAACCCAAACAATGTTATCTTTTCAGAAGTAACACATCCAAGCATATTATATCCTATTTAGTTAATGTGACCAGAGAATAAAAAACATGCATCTTACCTCAGACCAAATATATGGGATTGTTCATAATTGAATAAGGAATGAATTTTAGCTTCTGAGTTCAAAATTATAAGCCTGTCAATGATATCCTGTCAAAGGAAAAGAAATGTAAAAAAACATGGATGCTTTTATAATTTATGCACATCATAGTTTCATAGGGATATTTACTATTGAATGAAAGCTATTATTGAAACACACACTGAAATTATTTCTGTAATAGGAGTTTTCCACACAAAAGTCAAAGGCAAAAAATGAAGGCAAAAATTTCCTAACCATGTAGAAGGTTAGTAAAAAAACTCTGTTAAAAAATATAAACATACAAAAATATCCTTAAGTATCAATTATCCTAGTTCTTCTTTAGTACTCAACCATAAAATTAAAATGTTTTTTGTATGTTTGAAGTGTGTACATATCTATTTTAATGAAGAGAACAGCAACTCCTTTAATATAATAACTCTTTCTCACACTGATTAGTACTACATGCTTGAAGACACAGCCACTTAGGCTCAGTTTAGCAAGGCTTGGCTCAGATGTTGAGGCTTACACCTTCCATCTTGGAGCATCTCATGTAACAGACAATGACTTGTGGCTGCTTCCCACTTCTTCCACAAAGCCAACCTAATTATCTTCCCCTTTGGCTCACTGCATATGCAAACTGCTTCTGAAGAAATTATTTTGTTAAAAAAGCTAAGGAATTAACAGAAATATTCAGTGATGTTATCATGTCAGAGACAGATTCCTGTGCTATGGTCAGAAGAAGCAGATTTACAAAATCCTTATGAGTTTTATTTAATCTCGACTAAACACGAAGTTTTATTTTCTCCACATTTTAGAAGTACAGTTTCAGAGACAGCAGAGAGACAGCAGAGGGAGTTATTATTCCCCTAATTAGATCAATGAGTCATTTCAATAAGATATGAAGGGAAAGTTAAAACCCATACTTTCATGAAATCAACAAAAGCTCTGGTTTTCAACTGAGAAAAGAAAAATCATAAGTAAAACTCACAATAGTAGAAAAAAATCTAGAATTTTTCAGAGCAAATTGTCTTCATAGAATGTACTATTATTTAAAATGCAGTTTTAGAAATATATTTTTCCTATTAGATTTTTGGGGCGGTGGGGAAGACAGCTTTTTCCACATTGTATATTTACAATAAAATTCTCGATTAAAAAACTCAACTTAGACTTCAAGGCTGTTCATAAAATTGATAATGCAAGCAATTTGTTTGGGATTTAAGATTTTTTTAGATATTTGTGCATACAAAGAGTCAAATGCCAAGGGATATTTGTCTGGCATCAACCTCCTTCTCTCATTTATAAATTAAAGCTTGGAGCTGCAAATGAGTACAAAGAGCAGGCACAGAGAGAGGACTACTGAGAAAGGAGACTAAGCTCTGATTTGGGATTTTAGGAAGGAAGATAATTAACAAGGTCTAACACAGGATTACATCCAAAAAATGTGTGGATAGATCTGCACTGCTCAGCTGCAGACCATAGCTTAAATATTACAGGTCAGATGTCATCTATGTTGAATACCTAAGACAAACCATCTAATCACTGAAGACAATCATCTGTTCTAATGTCTTTCAAAGCCAGAAGTCTAGAGTCCAAACTAGTTTCCCCTGAATTTGTATCTACTGCAGAAGCCCTCAAAGACTGAAGGCAGGCAGAAGAACCCTCATTTATGTGTTCCATTTTCCAAAATAATTTTACATGCTAAACAGAAATCTTGCATGTATTAAGAAAAATTTTCCTAAGGGCACAAATAAAAATCTGATTAGTCTACAGTTAAAAGTTTCAAAAACTCAACTGATAATCTGTTCAGTCAACGATACAGATAGTCAGATAAAAATACAAAGGAGGTAAAAATGTTTAAATCCTGGGAATTCAAGAAATAAAGATATACAAAAATGATTAAGTTCTGCGCATTAGCAAATGCAGTTTAGCATAAACAAGTCACATTCTGTGGCAATGTGACACAATTCAGAAATAAATCAAAAATAACACACACAAAGTAGTTAGCAATTTCAAATAAAATCTTCTAGTGGCACAGAAGTGGCTTTTACTTTGCTTCCTGTAGTTATATCTGGTCAAAATCTTTTATCTTTTGCTTTCTTCAATCACTGCTCAAAAACATGGTTGCAACAAACCTATATACCTTCTTAACTTCAGAAGTTTTCTGAGTACTTTAGACTCATCAGAGGATCTGACTATTTCCTTTCTGTTATAACCTTGGATGTCTATAATCCACTGCTGCATTGCAGTTAACTGAAACAAGCCTCATCCAAAACATCTTTATCTCCCCGGGGAACTTTGAACAATTGTATCAGTATTGGCATTTCTAGAAACCTATGGCATTCCAAAAAAATACTCAAGGACCTCGAAAGCTAAAATAACACTGGCTTTCAAAAGTTACAAAAATCATTCCCAAAACCTACCACAATTTGAAAGCTCTCAAATACTTATCATCTTCAGCATACACCGATCTCACTCCCAGTTCTTTAAAAATCTTAGTAACTGAACAAAGCTATCCATTGGTGAACACACTAGCATTGAGTAAATTGGAAAAATGAAATTTATCATGCAATTTCCTCCTGAAATCATCAAAACAATATTGCAAAAAAATAACTCAAAAATCCCTTCCAAACATAACACATACTATTACCATAAACTCTTTCTAAACAACTTAAAATATCACCAATCCAGAGCCCGTGCTAAACAAACACTTCAACATAATAGCAATTTAAAGTGTTAACTCATTAGAAAAAAACCCCTGATTTTAACTGCCACACAAGGTCACAAATTACTTGCCTGTGCTTTGTAAATGAGAAAAAAGCAGTAATTGACTGCAGTAGAATGACTGAATACAAAATAATACTAAATATGGAAATGGTGAAACTATTTTTTCTGAAGCATATCTTAATCAGTAGCTTTCCAATTACTGATTTTTTCCTTTGTGTGAATCATATGTCCTATTAAAAAATAGCCTGAGGTATGGGGCTTTTGTGTTTTCATTTTGTTTTATTTTTTTCTGTTATTCTTTCTAAATCCATAGATAGTATGAGAGAGCAATGCTGAATAAAATACAAGTATACATATTTTTCAACATTTTCCCATACGTAACTGTATGCACATACAACCATGTCTATTTATGCTACTTTTATCTGTGGAAAAACACAATTCTAACATAAGTCAGGAAAGATGATCTTTAAGTTAGGCAACAAAGTTTATATTACCTTTAAGATTTCAAAATGAAAATTTAGGTTAATATGAAGTGATATGTGCATATACTGCCCTCATGCTGTATGTAATACAAAATGCAGAAAAATTCAAAATCTTTCAATAAGAAAAAAACTTACTCTTTTATAACCATAACATTTTCTTAGGAAAACATGTCTTCACAGAAGTATTTTCCTTTCAAAACACTTACAATTATATCTGTGGGTACTTCACGGAATGAGTACATGGGTTTATTTGGTATATCTTGTTTACTCAGGAGCTCAAAAACTGCTGGGTAAGTGAGCACATTTACCAGAAACAAAAAAGACTAGAGAAAGAAAAAAAGAAGGGACAACAGGGAATATTGATCAGTTAAGTGCATCCAAATAAGTGTTAGCAAGTATTTGCCATTTACATTAACTTTGTCCTTATCTTTTACAGGCTGAGCTTAACATAAATAGATCTGCCCAAAATAAGGCTGCATACCCTGGTAGGCATCTATGTAATCTAAAAAGGCAGTAGTGTCTGATACACTATTATCTATCTAATATCTATTATGTATCAAGTTAATTTTGAAAATTACAGTATTTCATTGACACATAATTCTAAAATCTGGAGACAAAGAATACTCTAAAACACATCATTCTTTCTGATTTTATTTCAGTAATCTGGACATAAACTGATGGCCAGCATTTAAGACTTAGTTTTGTCATGACTGTTATTAATTATTTCATAGATCCTATGATTCATATTTCATAAATCCTTGGCATTGTCAACTGCCATGCAACACAAGTATCCTTTATCAGCCATCATGTAACTAGTGTATTATACCAATTTTAACACGTGTGCCAAGAAGCAGGTATAGTTGTAATGAAAAATTACAGAAAGATATGCATCATCCTATCTGAACTACAGCATTATATATTTCCATACAAAAACATAAGATTAAATAATTTCTCACCTTCTGACAACTTTGGTCAATAGGGTCAACTGGAGTAGGTCTGGGTTGGGTTATCCTCAAATCATCTTTTCCACACTCCAAAAGAGCCCATAATTCAGTCAGAAGTGCCTTTATAAAGCCTAAAACAAATGTTTGTTCTAATCATGAGTTACATATTAGAAATACGTTTCACCACAATTCTAACTAAGATTCACAAAATTCTCTATACTGAAGGCTGAAATTTCACAACACAGATTGCCTTAGGGTTACTATCCCTGCTATTCTCAATCCTTTAGTCAAAACTTTCTTCCTTTACCTTTCTACTTTACCTTTCTAGAGCAGTCTGCTTACGTTCTATCTACAATCTGCAGCAATGGTTTCCAAAGACTATTACACTAGAGTAGGATTATGTTTATATATCTTCTATGTATATATGCTTCTGACCTTCTTTAAAAAGTTAACTGCAATGGATCAAGGTTTAGCTATCATTGTCTCTGTGGTTCTAAAAATACAGATTTACAATAACTCATTAATGAATTGAAATATACCACAGTGAAAAGAGCTAGAAAAATCCCAACTTTAAGAGAAACATTACTAGCTGAATTTAAATTGTTAAATGTTTAAATAGAAGAGGAAAGAGCCATCTAACTCTGAAATCTACAAATGTAAGGGTTGAAAATCAATGCTGATTATTTTTGGTATATCATTTATCTCTGATGCCAAAGGGCATAAAAGGGCCATAAGAAGCAATTTGGCTGAAAATCTTAAAACAGGGCAGATGGGTAACTCCTCAGTAGATTTGCTCCCTGCTTTGTGAAAAATCCCAGAGGCATAAATAAGAAACGAATCAGTTTCTCTGACTGGCAGAATTTGCCTGCCTTTCTGACAGTCTTTTAGTCAACACCAGCCACTTCTAGATACTCAAAGAGATGATTTGAAACTTTTGTACCTCATGGACTTCCTTAGCAACTGAAGACATTACCTTCATTTTATTGATGAGATTATAGTTTTAATATAATGGCTACTTGGACTATTAATGATATGATATGTTAACAGTTGGGTTATCTGAGATTGACTCTGAAGAGACTTTGTCTGAATTGACAATTCTTCTCGTAGCACAATCTCATTTACATCTTGCTAATGTGTAACTGCACCAATGACATTCGGGCCCTTGCAGTTCCTCACCCTTTGAGCAGCCAGTAACCATGGAAATGTACATACAAATTACAAACATCAAGGGTTATTCATTCTAATCTGTAGATCAATAAGAAGCACCTGCAAACTTATTTTTAAACAGACACACCAACAGGAAATTTCTGGAAATCCAAACTAGTGAAGTGAAGATTTTGCATAATATCAGAAGAAAAAATAAACTCTAAAATGCTGCATCAAGATTAATGAATAACTTGAAATCTGGAGATAATTAATTTCCATCAAGAAGAGATTAACAAACATTTAGGAGTTTTTGTTAATACTATGTAATTATTTTACACAGTTGATAGTTTTTTAACATCTTTCTCACTGTCTTTTTCCAAAATGCAAGACTACAGCATGCAATTATTCATAATAACATCATTCTTCAATTTACCTGAATTCCGCAGAGCTACTGCAGCCATTGGTGTTGTTGCCATTTGTGCAACAATGATTCTATTACCAAAGTCTTCATATTCATTTGTCTGTTGATAAGAAGTATAAAAGTACAGGGTTAGTTATTCAGAAGACATGAAACTCTCAAGTGATCTCTTACTTAAATATTGATCTTCCTTAAACTTGTTTATAGAATTTAATCCACTTTATGTTTAGACTTGAACAGTTCATAGATATTATCCTCTACAGACTTACCAGGGTCAGATTCCCAACCAAACATCTTTATCAAGTATCTTATAAAAATTTAAACACAAAATACTGTGGTTGAGAAATGCAGTATGAGCAAATAAAACCATTAGTATTATAATGCTTTTGTACTCATTCAGTAGGATACCTTTGGAATTACTTTTTTTTTCCTAAAAATGCACATTATCTGATAATCTATTTATATTACAAGCTTTGTCTAGCATATTTAGATTTCAACATGACCTACCAACACCGTCTAAAAACATTTGCAC
The DNA here is from genome assembly GCF_052056855.1 of Sturnus vulgaris. Lineage (NCBI taxonomy): Eukaryota > Metazoa > Chordata > Aves > Passeriformes > Sturnidae > Sturnus > Sturnus vulgaris. Next base: position 65,409,683 of record NC_142245.1, on the reverse strand, counting down.
TTAGAAGTACAGAAAAAAAATTTTCTAGCATTTCAGACTTTACAGTAAAAAGTAAACTATAAAGACTCTGCAATGCTTACCTGGATTTTTTTTGATAAACTGTTAAACATAAAGTCCACACAGTCATCCATGGCACCTGTACTATGCAGCAGAAATAGTCCTTTGGGTGTGGTACAAAAACTTAGCAAGGCATCTAACAAAGTCTCCTCCCATAACAGACTGCAAGAGTAATAAAATAGTAATTAAAAACTATATGTAAAAAAGCATGCGAAAAAAGAAAAAGTACAATTCCTAACTTTGAAAAATAACAGTACTCACTGGACTCTATGCTTAATTTATATGTTTATGTTAGATTAAAAAAGCATTTGGGAAAAAATATAATATACTAGACTGCATTTTCTGTGAACATTCAAACTCAGTGTGGCAAAACTAGGGTTAGGTAGGAACACAGAAGAGAGAGATGATGTAATGGGAAACCAAAAGACCCATGCTATCCTTAAATATATGTATCAATTACAATCTGACTCTATACAGTCTTAAGATAATACAGTTACATGTTGGCAAAACAGGCACAGAATTTCTCAGCAATGTAAAAACACTATGAGGAACTCACATTAGAGGAGTTAAAGGTTCCTGCAAGAAATTGGTACAGAATTATGAAGAAAGGTGCCATATTTACACAATAGCTTCACATACTAAGAGCAGTAAATGGAAAATCAACATTGCCCAGAATTTTCAGATTCCCAAATACTTTTGTATTTCTTATCTTAATGAATACAAACTTCTATAAAGGGACATTAAGTTTCAGTATAAAAGGAAGGACACCTTTCACTTGGTAAGTATTAGGCTTTCAGCCAAAATGCTGCCAATCTTGCTACATAATATTTTCAAGGTGTAAATATGATTCAGCAGAACAGCATTTAAAATTAGCACCACATCAAAGGCGTAAGATAAACAGAGCTATTTTGTTCTGTGCTTTCTAATTCACATTTTCCTCAAACCAAATTCTTTAGTCAAGGAGAATCAACTATAAGTCAATTTTACATAGATCAGACACCACTTTCTAAGCCAAGAAAGTTCTCAAAGGTCAGGAAGACTTTTGTAGCTCTATTGAGATCTATGCTAGGATAGTTTCTCTACCTACCACTATACTTTTGGCAAAAAGACTGTCCTGGGTTTGGCTGGGATAGACTGCGTTTTCTTCTAAGTAGCCAGTAAAGTGCTGTTTTTTGGATTTAGGATGATAATAATGCTGGTAACACACTGATATTTTGGTTGTTGCCAAGCAGCTCTTAGCACAGTCAAGAACTTTCTAATTTCCCATGCTCTGCAAGTGAGTGGCTACACAAGAAACCATGAGAGAGCACAGTCAGGAGAGTTGAGCCAAACTGGCCAAAGGGATATTCCATAACAGGGAAGTCATGCTTAGTACATAAAATGCAGGGAGTTTCCCAGAAAACTGGCCAAAAATTGCTGTTAAGGGATGAGCTGGGCATCGGTCAGACGATGATGAGCAATTGAGTTGTGTGTCACTTGTTTCTCTTACGTGTTACTTCTCTCTTTCCTTTTCATTATTATTAATGTTATTATTACCATTAGTAGTATTACTATTATCAGTTTTACTGTATTTTGTTTCAATTATTAGACTGTTCATATCACAACTCAATTTTTTTTTCCTGATTCTCTTCCCCATGACATTGGGATGCAAATGGCTGGGTGGTATTTAGTTGCTAGCTGGAATCAAACTACAACAATGGGGTTACAAGATGTCTCAGTTGAAGTTAAAGCAGCAGTGTGTGTTCACACTAACACACGTGCATAAATTAAATAACAAGTTACCTGGTTTTTAAGTCTTGACTTATTGATGAAGTGGAGTCTGCATCAGTTACAGTAGTAGGTACTCTTTCTGAAAGCAATTTTGTCTGTAAAATGAAAATAAATAAACACCTCCTAAATGTTTATTTACACCATGTTTAAACTCCAGATCTTGTATATACAAAAGAAAAAAAATACAGTGATCAGGTTGTAGTCTAGTCTTTGGCACAGAATACACTCTTCCACTACATTGTTTTCATTTCAGAAAAACTTATTTTTTACTTTTTCCTTGGGTATGAACAATTTTAAACCTAACACATTTAAAATGTTTTTTATTAGAACTCTTAAATAAACCTCTTTACTTTCCAACTGGATACTCCCAAATCAAAAATCAGCATTTAAAAGGAAAAAAGGAAAAATTGTTAGATGACTCTTAACTCCATTTCTGTCATAGGTAATGGAACTAACAGCCTCTGGAGTCACTATATCAAACTTTTTATTAATTCTGCCACTTTTTCTTTTTATTTAGAAATTATATAAATATATCTATATTGATATAGATATCATTAGAGTTACAGACATAAATATAGATACATATTTTTATATTTGATAATTTAAATTATATTTGAAAATAACTGGCATGAAACACTGCATATTTAAAAGTAATTATTTGTTTTATGTTTGTATGATAAAAAGCAAATTAAACCATTGAAATAAAAGTGAGCAGTTGTTAATTTACTGCCTTATATGATGTACAAAATCAACAAGATTCTTCTATTAAACTAGTCAAATGTACTGGTTGTATTGTCCCCCTTTTATTATTATCTCTATAAATACAGTCTCAGAATTTCAACAGAATCTGCCAAGAAAAAAACAATTTCTTTCTCCATCAGTCTTAAAACTCCAGGAGACATGTAAAAGAAAAGGATACCAATTACCAGTCCAGCCATTAAAAAATTTACATTACTGCTTGGAAAGAATGCATTATAGTTACCATTCATTGTGTAGCAAAAACAGTGAAGATATTTTATAAACTTCAGGTGTTTTAAAATTGAAAAATTACAGAAAATAATTTTAAAAGCAGTAGGATGATGGAGTTGACTTTCCTGTAATAACTTCTTGATTCTTAAAGTCAAGAATGCGTCGATTTTAGTTCAGTTTGTATTTGACTACCAAAGTGAAGTGAAGAAATAGAATTTTGGAGTGTAAACTTTGTTTTTATTCAACACATTCAGTCTAGTTCTCTTGTACATGTCAAGACAATTTGTCTAAATTATGTTCTATACCATAATAAGGGTTTTTAATGTGGAAAGAAGTCTTTTGTACGAAGTGTAAATGCTGTGGTTTTATTAGAGGAAATAAGCGGAAATGTCCATCAAAAGCTTTTAACAGTTTGTGATAAAAGTTAAATAGAGTAATAGACTGGTTTGAGTAAGACTGATGAGTTACACAATAGGAAAACATCAAAAAGATTGCTCAGTTACGTAAATTACAGCATGAATCAAGTGAACTAAGCTCCTTAATTCAATAAAAGTCCTCAAGTTTTCAATGCAAGGAAGAACATAAGTTTCAAAACCAACATTCCTTGATGAGAAAAAGAATTTACTGTGATATAATTATGACTTTAGGTAATATTATATTTTATTTTCAAGACAATGTATGCCTTCATGGCAATATTAACATAAGAAACAGTGAGAAATACCCATAAATTGGTCATTTAAGTATCGTCTATTCATGTTCTACCTTTCTGATATTTTCTGTCTCAGTTTACATTGTGACAATTTTTTAAATATCTCATCATAATAAAAGCATACAGTAGAAGCATACAAGAAGAAGGAAGAACAGCTGTTCCATTCCTTTTCCCTTGCATTCATTTTCCCTCCCACTGCCTCACCTCCAGAAAAAAACAAATTTAGTCTTGTAGTCCATTCTTTGTTCCAGCTTTATCTGACCCTCTCTAAGATATAAAAAGATTTTTCAGTGTGAAGTGAATAACACAGCTAGACTTTGGTTTTCCATTATGAGTCCTAACATCCACACTTCAAAAATGCTTTCAGTTAAGCTGGACGCCAAAGCTGAAGATTTGTTTGCTACCTTTACCTAAATTGTGCCAATGTTATTTTAAAGATTTAAATGTTAGAATTTGCTTCCCAGTGAACTTTTTGAAAATTGTGTTTGCAGAATCTGCCATCATTTCTCCACCTTAAGCATTTTTTTACAATACACAAGAATTTTCACGCTGCATGTGACTATCAGAAAAATGAAAACAGAACTGGCAATGATGAGGGGACTGGAACACCATTATTTATGAAGCAAGGCTGAGAGAGTTGTTCAGCCTCAAGAAGAGATGACTGGGAGGGGTCTGCCAGTATCTGAAAGGAGGGTGTCAAGAGGATGGAGCCAGGCACTGCTGGGTGGTGCCAAGCAATAGGACAAGAGGCAATGGACAGAAACTGATGCACAAAAAGTTCCACCTGAACACAAGGAAGAACTTCTTTACTGTACCGGTGAATGTGCACTGGAACAGGTTGCCCAGAGAGGCTGTGGAGTCTTCCCCACTAGAGATACAAAAAACCTTCTGGACACCATCCTGTGCCATGTGCTATAGGATTACCCTGCTTAAAAGCAGGGAGGTTGGACCAGTTGACCCACTATGGTCCCTTCCCATCTTACCCATTCTGTGATTCTGTGATAACAGAAAGAAAAATGCACAGAACTGTTGGATCCAAGCTCTTTCTTTCATAGAGAAAAAACAATGGACTAGCAATCAAATTGAAGTACAGAGTCTAAACTTCGTAATAAATCCATGTACACAGGTAAGACAAAAACTCCTGCCTGGAACTTTTCACTATGGTCTCATGAGAATATTTCAATGTCATCTAACTATTTAACAAATAATTGCCATCTGCTTTTTTTCTCTGTATCTTCCTCTTGACACAAACTAGTTAAACTAAAAATTAGTAAGAGCACAACTCAGGAGTATTTTCTTTCAAAATATCCCAAGCCAAGAATGAAGGAAAGATCTGTGGTGGACCATGGTTATCATGACATCAAATGACTTCTACCATCAAGTACAATGAATGACAGGTGCATTAATGCAGCAAGAGTTCCTGTTTTAATCTTAGGCATAGAAGTCTCATATTAAACTTATGCTAGGTTCACATTCAGAAGGAAAATTTGCAAGTAGAACTTCATTTTTACAACATTTTCAAGTACTATTTAACTGCTTAAAATAGTTAATCTATAAGAACTATTACACAAGCCGAACCTCTCACAGTAAGATTTTTCCCAATCCAAAAGCAAGATTTACCTTTCTCCAGGCCTCTGCAATAGATTCATGCAAGCCATAAGGAATTAGCATCTGTAGGCCTTCACAAGTTCTGTACATTTGACGGCATACGAAAATGAAAGCTCCTTTAATAACTGGCATAAGCTCAGATCCAGATAAAAGGGAAATGTTGTCATGAAGAAGTTTCTTTGTGAACTGAACAAGTACATGAGCAGCTGTAGGACTAGAAATAAAATAATACATTTAAAATTTTGTTTTGTAGTAAGCCTTGAAACAAATCCTCTGACTAAACTTATTTAAATTTTTTAGGGGAAAATAAACTATGGAAAGAGCTGACATAGTGGGACTATGACCCATTATGGAGGGACAAACTATACTGTAACTTGCAACACCAGTCAGAAGAAACGTACAGTTAGTGATGTCACTTTGGCAAATAGTTCTGTGCAACGCAAAAATACCCATCACCTTCCACACTGCCCACAGGACCATGAACTACACAGACTCTATGTTTTATAGGAGTCCAGCTGGGAAGACAATTCTGAGATTTTTCCATTTAGAAGACATACATTCCAAACAAACATTTTCATGACGTGCAGCTTAGCTATTTTCAAAGGCTCATCTCAGTTTTACTGCTGTTACTAGTTTTAGCATCAGCAAACTATATTCCACCCATAGGAACACACTGATCCTAAGTTAGGTACTGTGTTACACATGGCAGCTTCTTATACAAGATATGTCTCTATTGAATGTATTGATATATGAATGCTACATTAAACCTATTCTTTCAACAAATTTGGTTGGTTTTAATACGTATTCTAAAAACAAAGAAAATTGAAGGAGAGGCCTTTGGTCTGAAAAGTAATGCTATGAATATAATGGAACTATATTCAAAGAAAGGAAAGCTCTCACATGAATTAGAAAAAGAAGAACAACATAAAAATCTCCCTTATTATAAGCATTTCTTTACATTGTCATTTCATCTCGTTCTAACATAAATATCTCTCTCATACATTCTATAAAACACTTACTACATTAATTTATAATCAGGTATTTTACTCAAACAAAACCAAAATGTATCACATTATAGATAAATGAAAGATGAGCAAATGAATCTTATAACAACAATGTAATTCATTGAAGCGCTCACTAATGCCATCCATTAATGCTCTCTTACGTGTCTTTGGCATTCTTTTCATTTTCTCCATAAAGAAGAAGAGAAAGACCATCTTCTGAAGCAGCAATCCTTGCCAAAATATCAGCAACATCAAGTAAAGTGGTTTCAAGACAGTTTATATACAGCTATTTGGAAGAGGAAAAAAAAAGGAAGTTTTAAATTCAATGCTTTTGTGAAAACTGTTTTTTCAAGTCTGTAATAGGTATGCAGAACCTAAAAGTCACCTTTCTGATGATTTCTAAATGTCTTAAACACAGTAAGTTAACAGCCTATGTTCAAATGTCATCACACAGAAATCTTCTTTACAAAGGGCACTAATTCCCAATATTTTCATAATCCTTATAGAAATGTTCATTAAAAAAAAATCAAAAAACCCTTTTTCTTTTATCAATCCAGAAAATAATAGTTTCCCATGGAGAGTTATATATTTTACTTACATGAGTTATTGAGAACACCTAACCAACTGAATTTAAAAATAAAAGTAGGTTGCTTTTCAAATAGAAGGTAGAGAAAATATTCATCCAAGAAATATCCAAAACACATCAGAAAAAAGCCAAAACCAATGAAAAAAAATTAAGCAGTGTGTTTTTTCCAAGGAAACAGTCTCACTACAGCACAATTTTTGCTATTATTCACAAGACTTCCATGTCAGACTAATCACAGCAACAGACTAAACAATTCAATGCACACTGCGACAGTTAATGTATAAAATACCAGAAAAGCTACCATATTATGTGAGTAAATAAAATTTCTATGTAGAAAATATGGAAAAAGTATAATATTCTATACATGTAAAAATCATTTGGAAGATTATTACAAACCTCTGTTCCACTCAGCAAACTTTGAACAGGATGAAGCAGGGCATCTATCACTGCATCCTTGTACAAACATTCAGCAGCACATCCTGTTTGATCACAAAAAACTTGAAGAATCTCCATAACAAGACTTTCTGGAGAATAATTGTCTGGTGAACACAAGAAATATTTATTTATATTTTAACTTGCACAAATAACCCTATATGACTTACATAGTTGCTTCTGAATTATTAATTTTGTTAAGTACTGATTCAACATAGAGGAAGGGAGAAAGAGTAAGGATGGAAAGGAAGAGAAAAAATGCACTAAAAACAGACACAAAAATTGCAAAAGAAGTTATCATATGCCTCATTAAACCCAAATATATTAGCATATAAGGAAAAGAAAGCATTTACCTGTATCTGCTACCAAAGCTGTCTTTGAGTAACTTGGAGAGTAATAAATAAGTTGAGCAAATAATACCAGCACATCAGTTATGGATACACTATCTATTAAAGAAAAAAAAAAAAGAAAGTAGAGGAAATCAGTTATGTACAAATGATAAACCAAAGGACATACATGTCCTTGGGACTTGACTAAGGTATTTCATGATCAACTTATAAGACTTGATCTTGCTCTCAAATTTAGCCAGTTGAAATTTTACAATGTCATTCACTACAACAAATGGCAGCCAACATTTGAAAACACTGAATATACATGGCTGCAGAAAAAAAAGCATTACCTTACTATTAGATTAAGTGGAACAACTGGAAAAGAGAGAGGCTGTCACACAATTCTTTTTCAGGTCTGAAACAAAAACAAGTGTAGCTAAATGCAATATGGGAACAATTGCTCCAAATTTAATGTAATTATGTTAATAAATCAGCCAATTTGTGAGGAAAGAGTTGCCATTTATGAAGTTGAGAAGGATACTATAAAGAAGAGAAATGGCAAGGTTGTTACATTTTACAGGAAAGAAAAAAGAAACCACCATCCCTGGATCTCTGCTGGACGAGTGTTACACAGGTAATGCATAAATGACAAAAGCACTTCATTAGTAGGTGTTTTTACCCACAACTGCTCTACACTGGATCTATCAAGTCTTGATCCTCCAACCAAAAGGACAAAAGAAAAGTCCCAGAACTAGTATCCAGTCATGTTTGGAATTCTACACTGAGTTAATAGAGACACTAAAGGAATGAAATGCTACAATTCCCATCACACACTTGTTTGCCAACCCTGCACCATTGTAGATTTCTCTGGCTGTCCAAGAGCTTTTCTATCTCATATCTGGTGTCCCTATTAACACCTCTGTTCCACAGGTACAGAACTTTTCTTCTACTTTTATTTTATCTTAATTAACAAATTAAACTCAGAGTACTTGTTTTCAATTTGCAATTAGCTTGAAATACTGATCTTTCTTTCACACCTGAAAAACAGTTTTGGTCCCTGAACATGTGTCTCTTCCAACTAATTACATCAAATGGTTTGACAGAAGCCATTACTCACACCTAGAAAAACTGAATCATTTACACACTGATACTTACACAACTGTTCTTCAACACGAAATTAATGTATTAAAATACATAAGCGATCCATTCAACCATATCCATCAAAGAAAAGAATAAAAAACTGTGTGTAGATACTCATATATAGATATATACAGACACACACACCACCTTTATGAAAGTTTCCAGGCCCAGAATTGGTGAAGAAAGTGTTGTTCTTCAATACTTTGTCCACAATATTGCAGTGAAAATATATAAATATGTATCAAGAAGGAATACAGTTTTTCTCAACAGGTTCCATTTTCCTCAACTCTCCCCCTACCTTTTTTATTTTTCAGCTGTACTGGAAAGAGATTCTGGCCTTGCTTATAGATCAACAATCTTCCTAAGAGGCACAATGAATGAACAAAATAGATGTACTGCAATTCTGGCCCAGTGTAAGAAAAATTCTGCATATCACCTGTAACAATAAATCAAAAAAATTAGAACTTTGCTCTTGTAGTTTACTTTACAGTACTTAACTACTTCTAATAACCTCTGCTATTAGTTTTCTTTTCAAAGACAGTAATACAACATTCAGGGAAGAAATAGAATAGATAGAATGTCTTCCTCTGCACGTTCAAAAACCCAAAGAATGTGCATGTATGCACATATAACGTGAGACATGCAAAGATACTCACTACAGTGCTGCTGGGAAAAGTCACTGACTTTGGCATTTTTATTAACTGCTTCCTTGCAAAATTCAAAATAATCAAGACACTGCTGGACTGCTGCATTAATCTGTGGAATAACACACAAAATAATAAAGTATCTTGTATTTTATAACTTCACAATTCACAGAATTTTCATTTTCTCTTGTATCCAAGCACTGTCTTTTAACACAATACTTAAATATCCACTTCACTTCAATGACTTCATTTTTCAGCTCTTTGGATGGATTAACCAAGAGGAGGAAAAATTTTACAGGAATAATAAAATATATCACCATTATTACTACATTATCACATAACCAGCTCTACACACATAAAGACAGTCTATGAAAAAGAGCACAGAGAACATGGAAGTGTTTTGAGAAGTCAATAGCACTCTGTGAATGCCCTATTATCATTACTGTGGAAGATTTTTAATTTCCACATGTGAAAAACTTTGTCTCGAGTACACTTACTAAACTGTAGGTTTGGCTGCCAAGTGCTGTCAGTGCTATTACTGTTCTTGGTAGTGCATCACTGTCATAGCATTATAATCTAATCAAGATATATAAAAGTTTAAAAATTCTAAGAATGGTTGTAGCAAGGAAACCCAAAGCATATTGTCCTCGTTTCAGCTGGCATAGAGTTAATTGTTTCTACCTTCTTATGATCTGAGAAGAATAGTTAGATTTATTACAGCTTGGAGCTTCCAAGTTTATTCACAAGTGTACATATACAGACCTACAATAAAAAAACCCCAACCTTAATCGGGTGTTTACCCTGTGCTTATAAATTAGATTAGACTACCCTGCTCATGGACTTTCTATTATAAACTCTTTGTTGCATGGACCATGCTTTATTCCATGGCCTGTTCTATGCGCATAGATAGAAGAGATAAAGGTCTCTTATAGTTGTCTGTTCCTGTTTATATGAATGAATCTCACATCTACAGTGGTCTTATTAAAAACAATAAAAATTCCACCCCAATAAAGAGATCTGCCCATAAAAAATATATGATAGGGCTAACAGTTATATTACTAAATATATTTTCCCAGTTTGATTTATCTTGCTGACTTTGAACCCCTAATGCTTCCGGGAATACAATGGCAGTTTTTTTAGCCTCTTTTCATCAAAAATCCAAATTTAGAACAGTGTATTTATGGTATTTATCATGCACCACTTGTCATTTTTATGGTTTTTTTGGAAATAATTCTAAATAAGAATGAAACATAACAAAATAATAAATTATAATCCTAAGTAAACAGCTGCAATAAAATATCCAAATTCTCCTTAGTCAGATCTGGCCATATACATTTCTTCAAATTTATCAATGATACATTTAAGCAAAGAAAAATTGAAAAAAAAAAATAAAAATCCAAAAGGGCTTATCCAGATGAAGAACATGGAACAGCTCCAACAAAAAAAAGAAAAAAAAAAAAGGAAAAAAAGGAAAAAAAATTGTCCATTATGTGCATGACAAGACTAACATGCAAGTAATCTTGCCTCAGTAATTCACAGAATTGTAGAATAGTCTGGTCTGAAAGGAACCTTAAAGATCATCTAGTTCCAAACAATGCCATGGGCAGGGACACTGCACCCCCATCCAACCTGGCCTTGAAGCCAGGCCACTTCCAGGCTTCCAGGGAAGGGGCATCCACAACTTCTCCGGGCAATCTTTTCCAATGTCTCACCACCCTCACAGAAAAAGAAGTTCCTGCTAATATCTGATCTAAATCTACCCTGTTTCAGTTTTAAGCCATTACCCTGTGTGCTATCAATAAATTTTATTTACAGACTATTATTGAATATATAATCAGTAAAGTATATTAATAGAAGTACTTACCAACGATTTATATTTTCTTTCCAGAAGCCTAAATACCACTCTTCTGCTGTAATATGCATGCTTGAATGACAAAGAAGATGTAATGTCAACTGCAAAGACATGTTCTGGTTTTTAACTAAAAAGTAGAAACTATCTCTGATTCTGTTCTAGCAGGAATCCTATATACAGTACATATTCACTGTATTGAACTCCAGCTTGAGTAAGCCAGTATTATACTCAACTGAGACTTGTCTGCAGTACATTTATGACAAAAAAACCCTACATCATTACAAAAAAGTGTAGTAGAACACGTAGTTAAAACAGAAAACCAGTAAGTACACTGAAATGCTAACCTACACATTTTGAAATTGCCAAGTAAATCCTAAATTATAAGTTTATATATGGTAGGCTGGAAAAAGCTCTAATGTCCACTGAAATTAGCAAGTTGTGTGTAGTATGTAATATATAACTGTCCTTTCATGCTCATCACTTCTTCCAAAAAAATACTTGCATCTTTCAATGGCTGTCAGTCAATTCTACCAAAGGGAGTGAAGACACAAAGGACAGAAAACAAGTAACTAAACAGAAACTGAGGTGGAGAATATTGAAAAGCAGTGGACATAAAAGTAAAAAAAAAAAATCCTGCACTTCCTTAACCATAGTTCTCAGTATAAGTTGTTATAAGATACAATAGGCCTGTGATGCGAGAGCTGTAACTTTTCCAAATGAATGTCTGACATGAGTAAGTTCTGTGTTGTCGGGTTGAGGATTATTTGCTTACCGTCCACTTCCTAAACCACACTGCTTTGATATCTAGCAGAGCCAAGAAGTGCACTGGACTCAAGAAATCTGGACAGGCAGGATGATTAGGCTTGTGTTTTAATGATAAAAGTGACAAGGTACTCTCCACTACTTCTTCCATGTACCTTATGACACAAATGGGAAAAAATGGATAGAAAACAAAAAAATCACTGAAGTCCTTCCACCAGTAATACTCAAGAACAAACTTCTCATAAAACCTTGTTCAGATAAATCATAAGTACCAACAGCATTATCTTTAACTTGATCTTGTATGGGGATTAATTCTCTGTAATACTGCAAATAAAACTAATATGCTAATAAAGCTAATATTTTCCTAAGTTATTACATCTTTCAAGTGCTGAATATTGCACTTGCTACACTTGCATCCAAATTATTTTTTGTTCAAAAGTACTTAGAACACTTCAAAAGCTAAGCAAGCAGCCTAATACGATTACTCCTCTGCAACTTCCCCATCTTACTTTTCCTATCCTCTACTTTTATCTGCCCTGTTGTCACTGACCAGCCACTGTGCATCCATTATAATCAAGCCTTTGCTAAAATCACATGCATCTTATTTTATGTCAATAACAATTAAATTAAGAAACAGTTACAGAGTTTTGAAGGTGACATACTTTTCTGGATGTCGAATCCAGGAAGATGGTGCTTCCTTTTGGTACTCATTTAAAAGGCGAACCTGAAAACATAGTTATTAAAATTTAAAAATAGTTAACGTACAATGTTTCAGTACTGACAGAGAAGGTATAAAAGGTTCATTGATACCTTTTTAAGTAAACTATTTACATCTGAGTTGGATACATCCAGACCAGCTGAAATATGAAGAGAATATTCTCCAGAAAGAAAGTACAACTCCAAATGTCTTGCTAAAAAAAAAACAAAACACAACAGAGAAACCCAACAACAAAAAATCAGTTCACCTCCATGACAACAGTGACAAAACAGACTGTCTTATACAGTCTTCATTATAAAATTTAACTTTTCAAAAAGTACAGGACTCATGAAGTTTGAAATGCAATTAAATGCACATACCTAAACTTGTATAGACTTCTTTTGTCATATTAAATGGAGAAGAAGAAAAGGATTTTGCATAGAACCTAAGAATTTTCTCCTAAGGGTGAAAAAAACAAGCAATGTATTAAATAGTCATTAACTGTGTATTATAATTCCAAAACAATCGCTATATCATTATTCTTAATATTGTCTATTATTCATCTGAACATCTGTGCATATGTTAAGCATTTTTTACAGAAATATAGTTTATGATCACAGAAATCTCCAGTTCAAAGGAAATTTTATTCAAATACTTGAACTACAGCACCAATGCAAAGCCTCACTGAGTTACAAAGTAGACCAAGGAACATTACTTTTCCATTAAGAATCAGTGACTCGTAATTATCACTGTTTTAAAAGAAATTTCTCAGGTGAAAGAGAAATATATGATAGCAGCTGGGACAACTTTCCTATTTATTGGGTAATCACTTTAAAATTTGAAGAAGTAAAGAAGTTTAATTGACATAATAAATAATCTAAAAGCCTTTTAAGCAGCTGTCATTTCTTTTCCTCATCACTGCCTGTGTAATATTGCTATGTATCATTTTCTCATTATCATGGAGCATAAACCTGACTTGAGCAGGAAATATTAACATGACCTATTTTACAGAGCAGTTTTGTCCATTTTTTAACGTGCGTTTTTGCTAAAAGAAATTCAGACATCTTTGCTGCCATTAAAAGAAATGCAAATGAGTACTTTGGTGTCTAAAAATCCTTTTGAAAGCCTGTTGCAGTCCTTTAAATCAAAATGCACTAGAATCCTCTATTTCTGTTACTTCAAAAAATAGTTTATGTGATTCATACACAAATAATAAAATGTCTTGAACCCGGCTGGACTATTTATAATATGTATCTAATTTCTTACACCTCTTTGGTGTCTTTTGTATCTTTGGATACAAATCTAGTAATTAGATACAAAACATTCCCTTACACTGAATGTTGCATCAGGATCTGCCAGAGAGATCGTCAGATGCTTACGCAGGCTTGGCCAGCTCTCAGAGCTCAGGATATCAGAGGCAGGGGCCAAGCACAGCGTCTGCAAAGCTTCTTGGCGAACCTGGAGCAGACAAAAAGATAAACACCAAAAATCCATTCACAGCAGCCTCTGAAATACGCAATTTACAAGTCAGAGGGAGGGAGGGAGGACAGGAAGGAACAGAACCTGGCTGCAGAACAGATAAGGAATAACAAATACTTATCTTCTGCTATATTTTTTATGGCTATTTAGACAAAACACTACATCACAGTGGGGAAAATGCATGCATTCGAAGAAGCAATAAAACCATTTTAAATGGGTTTTCAATACTGGATGCAAGGTTTATGTTCTACTTTCTGCCTATAATCAAGTATTTTGCTATTGGGGAATACAGCTCTGTAAAACTCTCATCTAGGAGAAGAAGACCCAGTTATTAGACATTGTGTTATACTGCTAAATTTTCATCAGCATTCCAAATAATTTCAAGTAACTTTTTTTTTCAGTTCATAAACTGCGATCTCTAGCAATTTATTTCATCTTACTGAAAGAAACTGCACGACATTTTAATAAAACTTAGTAGCATCAGACTTTTTTACTTGGTTTTCTAAAAGAACTCCATCACAATGTTTGTACCAGCTTCTACCTACTATACCTTTTTCAACTGCCAGACAAGCCCCAAGTGTTATCGAGACAGCACACTCAAACTGGTATTTCTCCAAGATTCAAAAATACCAACAGCTGGTGCTGACTGTTGGTGAGAGAGATAAATTAATACTGCCACTGACACGACAGCAAATCTAACTTGGATTTCTATTTTTCATTTGGAAGCAGGTTGTTGGCAAATCAGCAGGCATCTCTCTCTTCTGACAGGGGTAACTCAAAAGGCAACACAGAAGTTACCAAGAAGGGCAAGGGACATGTACACAGGACAAATGTTTAGTAACTTTATTTATCATGGAAAATCTTTTTCAAACTAAAAATGCCAATCTATAGCACATAGATCTCAAAAACAAAAAATAGATACTTGCTGCAACACTAGTTTTTGAACCAGATGGTTACAAACAATGAAATATTGCACTACAGAGCAGTGTCTGCACTGAAGGTAAGATAGATGAACCAACAAAGACAAGTTTCCACTTAGGTACATAAGAACTCTCTTATGTACATACAGGCTGCTCTCTAATATGCCAGAAGCATTCATTTGTATTAACATTTCATTTCTGCTTTTAAACTTACTTCCTTGGGCTGACTAGGGTCAAGCCTTTCTGCAAGCAGCTGCAATTGTTCTTGACTCATGAATGCATAACTCTGTAATACACATTATAAAATGACCATCAGTATATTTTATTAAACTGAACAGCAGAAGATTAAAATCATCAGTCTTTCTGATACCTAATTTACTTTTAATAATTAGGACTTCAACATTTTTACTAATTTTACTATAAAGTCAACCTTCCAAATGCTTTCTGCTGTTTACCCAAAGTTAAACTTAAGATAATGAAATCACTATATCACACATATAAATCACATATTTTGTTTGCTTTACTTTAAAGTTTTCTATGTCTTCAAAAAATCCCTTATAATATTTTATTTAGCAAGAAATGTGGCATAGTACAATAGTCTGGAAACAAATTGCACGTTACTTGGCTTCTAAAGTAAAATCACAATAGTTAGATGATGTACTGATTTTAGATTTCTATACCATACTTGGATAGGTACTTTGGAGCATATAGGCATCATATTGATCTCATCTAGCATATGATGCCTAATTTAGCTAGTATAAGCTTAGTACTTAAAACTAAAAGAAAAGCAAATAATTTGGATTTAAGGTATAACAAAGATGGGAAAAATTAATCTTTCTCCAGGGCAACTCCACTGACAGAAATTCAACAGTTTTGCAGTATCATGCTTATTTCATAACATAGAAAACTCATTGTACTTGGTTGAAGGAGGAGTCACTGTCAGAACAGTTGTCTGTGTAATAGCCACTCTGAAGTTCTTTCTTTGCTTTACTAGCCATCTCCTTATCGTGCATCCGATCTTCTTCAAACTTGTTAATCAAAGATTCGACCACAACCATCATGACATTCTTCAAGGCATTCATCATTTCTCTGTATCTTCAAAATAAAGACGATTTTAATATATAAGAACACAAAAATCACTATTTAAAAAAAAAAAAATCACTACATCATGAATAACTGAATATGACATAATGCAAACTGGTATTGAGCTCACTGAATTTACAGAAATTAATGAATACCAAATCCAAACTGAGCAAGGAAAGATGTATGTACCTTACATGTTTCAATTAATGTTCAGTTAATTTAAAACTAAAATAAACCCCTTTTTTTTTCCCTTCCAGATCCATTCAAAGAAATACTACCATCATTATTCTATTTTGGGATGTTCTTAAGAAAGAACATGAGTCCACTAAAAAGGAGTATCTGTCCCTGACAAAACAGGCCAGTTCTCATCCTTGTTACTGTTTGTTTCTTGTAGTTCAACATCCAGTTTTTCTTTTGCAATAAGCCTTGACAGAACCAGTAGAAGTGAACACATCATCCTGATTCAAGATCTTGAGTACAGATCATGCACACAGAATAATTTTATTTCAATAAAACCAGGGGTTTTATAATTTCCATAAGTCAAAAAATAATATCCACAGGGAAGCAATTCAAAATAAAAAACGCTTCAGAAAAGCATCCTATTAAAAAGTTGATATTTTATTTAATTTTTACTTTAATGCTACAATCATTTATTTTACATAAAAATAAAAGATACAAATATACAAATTATCATATTATGCTTTAATATCCTCCTACATGTCAAATTAAAAATATAAGATACATATTTAGTTCATCGGAGTTTCTTCTACTAATTTTAATAAGCACAAAACCCTAAGATTCTGGTCCTTGAAACAAAATTATACAAGCAACATAATCTGAAAAATGGTCATCTTAACATCTATTTTCCTGTTTTCTTATTTTGCAACACATAAAAATGACCACTGATGCTAAAATCCTAAATACCTCAAAAATGTCACATATCTTTTTTATGCAATTATTCTCAATTCTAGGGTGAGACAAAGTATGACAAATTGCAATTTAGGGTGGCAATATCTGAATTTCTTAGCACTGGCTTTGGTTACAGGTTCAGAATTGTTATTGATTCACATCTTATTTACTCAGAACATGTTATGGAAAAGTGAAAGGAAGACTAAAACAAGGAAGAAATAGAGATGTGGATTACAGGTATATACTCACTCTTTCGATTCACGGGCCTTCTTAGTGAGATGTTGGACAAGTGTGTCATAGCCAGATATTTCACCCTGATTTTGAGCAGAGGTACATTTTTCTGCTTCTTCTTCAATCACAGGTCCCACAGTATTTTTTATGTATTGTCTAAGGTATTTCACAAACTCATAGCTGCAAGAAATATGCAAAATTAAAATGTAAAATCTCCTTTAAGTCACCATGAAACATTTTCAACATTACAACAACAACCACTATCTTCTCTCCCAGTAGATCTGTTACCCTGAGATAAGAGTTTATGACTTGCATAGAAATAAACTTCAGGAGTGTAAAATAACACATTACAGTTTGATTTTCTTCAATATGGCCATTATTAGCATATTGTAGGAAGAAACAATACCAAACAGAAGAAACAAAACCAACAGTTAGTTTACCAAATAGCACCATTTCACTCTGTGCTTCTTCTAAAAGTAAAAATCAGGCAAAAGGTTAAGGTTTTGTAGACAAAAAAAAGTATCAAGAAACATTCCTTGTAGCACTGTGAACATGTCTTAGAGTATAAACTAACACTGCCAGAGAGTATAAACTGCCTGGTAATACTATTTATGCATTATACATACAAAAATTAGAAGATACACAAAAGACACAGTTTATAAATTAGAACATGAGAACACCTATGGCCCATGGAATTCTATATGTCATGACAATACACAGATCTCAGTCAAACTGACAAAACAGTGTCTGTCATTACACAAACACATCAAATTCAAGGATTCATCACTTTGCAGTCTTATGATCAGATACCCACAGATATTTGCTAAAAAAATAGAATAATCAGAGGGAGATCTCAAACTGAAGACTCTCCCTGGGTCCTCCAACTTTATTTTAGCTATAGAAATTGCTAAAGAGAATAAGTCAACTCAAAATAAATCAACTTTTCTTTTTGGCTAGTTTTGTGATTTGCATAAAAGGCAAGGCAAACAGAAATACCCAGAAAAGTAATCATATAGTAACAGTAGATGCATAATTTTTATTTACATGCAGTAGATGTGCAATTACTTCATGTTAACTTGGATTAAAAAAAAAACAAAAATAAACAACAAAGCACACAAAATTGTATCATGACATATACTTCCTCACTGGATTGAATGAGGTAGGATAGAACCTGCCTCAGGTTTCATCAAGTATGTCAGTATATTTTTCACCCTACCTTTCCATTTTTGTTCTCAGTGAAAGTAACAGAAATATATCTCAAGAAAGATGCAAGAATGTTTATTTCTGTTTTCATTTGTGAAATTGCACACAGCTCTCCACTGCATGAAAACTTTCATGTAACTGTCTCCCCTTTGTGTTATAAGGGCAAAACTTCCAGGGTACCAGTTTTTGCAGTGACTCCTTCACTCTGAAATATACAGTAACCACATCACTATTCACACCACTACTACCTGAGGTTCTAGTCTTCATCTTCTGCATTATTCTTCCACCTTAGACATGTTTTGTTACAATTATGTGTTTCAGCAATGATAGTACTACTTTTTCACAAGCAGAATCAATTCAGACTGATATGGTAGGATTTACAAAGGAATCACACTTGGGGTGGGGTTAAAAATACCTCTAATGAAACAGAAAACAAGCTACTTATATAGTTTAAAATCCTGATGTCTACCACTGCAGAAAAGTTTTGTACTTGATTCAATTTTCCTTTTTATTAGCCTTCTGAGGATCCTGCATTTCTGTCTTTTCTACATCAAAGTGGGAACAAAGGGTAAAGTAAAGCCTCAAAGTCTGGTAGAATTACTGCATCAAAATAAGCATGAGGCAGAAACAGTACTACTCAAAATGCTGAGCTGAACTAGAGCACTGGACAGTCCAAAAGCACACACTGCTAATAACAGAGTTTGCAATCTGGATGGATAGGCTAAGGAGAAAGTTTCTTAATGGCCGCGCTTTTATAAATGACCACATGACCTCTTTTGACTTTCCATAAAAACCAGTTTGCACTGCCATGGGTCATAAATAAGACAAGAATACCTCCAGAAATACTGCAGCACCAGATAGTAATCCTCATGTTCTGCATTTAAAGATCACTAGATTTTCCATTAAACGTAAATTAAAACTATTCTCATGAAAAGAAAGTATCTTTAGCATCATCAATTTCATAACATACAAGAATGAGTAATGGATGTCAAGGTTTCCCTGCTGTAAAAGGAAAAGCTATATAGGGATTGCTTCAACCACTTACAGACTTGACTCCCTTCACCCTTGGGATTCTAATAGGTCCTCAGAAAAAAAATGACACAAATATTTTCAGGGGTTTTTTTATTTGAGCTTTATTGTATATATCTTCTCTAAATATTTTTTCCTTTCAAAATTATGTCTTTCTACTCTGACATGTTTACAACCAAATTATTTTACTCTCATGCTTGCCACCAAGCAACCTACTACTCAAAATTCGCAAGAGTACAAGCAACAGTGTAATCCAATACAATTTGTAACAAAAACTAAAACTGAGCTAAAATACCTGTTAAACAATATTCAGAACATATGCAAGCATGCAGATTTTAAAATTACAATGAAATTTTAGATAAATCGTAGTTCTATTTCACTTATTTACTTTTACCTAACCCTGCCACTGACAAAGGAATGGTAATACCTAGGTAAATTTAAGAGAATGCAACTAGTGCCACTTCTGAAAAACTGATCAAGAATCAGCTTTCTCAGAAGAAGTCAGGTCACAGAGCTCTGTTTCTTATTAAAATGTCTTCAGGTCATTTCAGCCTGATATTCTCTTGGCTTGTCATAAAACGTATACTAAAAATCTCCCATGCAGTAAAAAAATAATCAAGTTGTAACATCATGGAAAGGGAAGAGGAGCGTGGGATATGGATATCTAGACTGCATTGAAGTCACACTATCAAATCTGATTTAACAGAAGTGTAATGGGGATACATTCCTGTTTTACTTATAACAAATTAAAAGAATGATTGGAATAGATACATAAGATAGACATGTTCAGTAATATAGGCCAGAGAGAACGATCAAAAATGGAAGCCAAATGGCATTCTGAAAAAGTGCTTTATTTTGAAAAACAAGATTATGTTATCTAGCAGGTGTCAAATATAGTCTTCAGTGACTACTTCTGCTACCTCCTTTTCACATGTGCATTTAGTACATTACGCCTGCACGTGCATCAGAGCTTTGTAAATTCCTCTCTCACAAGCAGCTCATGAATTCCTACTACAGTAAAAATGTATTAGTAAGAAAGCAAACCTAGAAAATGGCAACATTAATTTTATTCTTAAATTAGCATCATCTGAGAGTTGATTAGTGACAGGAATATCTATACGTGTATAAATACACATTTACAATGCAATATAAAGTGTAGACATTTCTCAGGAATAATACAGTTTAACATATACCAACTTCTTCAAAAGACTAAAAATAGCAAAAAATATTTTTACTTGTGAAAATTCTCATCCGTTTCCTCCAAATGCAAGAGAATTTCCTCTGCACATTCTACTGATGGGGCTCCAGTGATTTTTTCCTTCACACTCTGCAGCAACTGTCTAAGCATAGACTGTAATAGAGCTTCATCTTCACTTGTAAAGTGAGACATCTGTAGAAAACAAATAGAAGAATGAGAAACTCTCATAGTTTTGTTTTTCCCCAAGATGCTAAGAAAAGCACAAATGCCTTAAATCACCATTTTTTTACTGTTATCAACAGGATTTTCTATCAAAAGACACAATCACAGACAGGAAATATTTTCTAGAGTTTATCTTCAGACAAACTGAAAATAAAACAATCAAATCAATTTCACTAAAACTCCTGATATGGTAGAATAATATTCCTAAGGAGGTATTACATTAAGAAAAGCTTGAATATTCCTATTTATACTTGTCCATCACAGAGGCACAGGACCACACGATAAGCTAAAAAAATAAAAGGAAGGTTTTACAGATCTAATGACTGTATCTTGATAAGAAAACTTTATAAAAAATCTCTCACCTGCTTCTCATCCCCTATTACTACCCTGTTCTGACTTTGGAATCCCTCTACTCAGAGCTGTTGCTGTGTCCATGACTGAAAGTGTTGTCAGCTTTTGCAAGGGCCAGGTGGAATTATCAGAACAGTTTAATTGTCCTGTGCTAATCAACAGCAGTGACATGACAGAGTGCTGTCAAATTAAACGGAAACTGCTGGAAAAAACTGGCAGGAGAGGAAGCAGTGAGAAACTGGAAACATCTGTCAAGTCTAGAAGACAGATGTCAGCTAAATTTTCAAGAGCTGCAAAAAAAATATACAAGCTCATTTTTGATCTTGATTAATCAATGGCTTAAAAAAATCTTTGTATGTCATGGCATACTTTCAAAACTCAGTGGCAGTTTTAGCTTATATATTTCTAGCCTATTTAAGTAAAAATTACATAGAGATAGTTTACTTTTTTTAATTAAAAACTAAGAAACTCTCTAAGCACCTGTGAATAAGCAATGCACACAGACTTAGAAGAGACAATATAGTAAATTACTGTTTAAGTATCAAATAGTATCAACCAGGACAGGAAAAAAAAAAATCACCATATTCCACCAGCTGGAAGAGTTATCAAAGGTTCATCAAGAAAGCACTTTTCTGTGGAAGTAGCACAGTTGCTGAACATTTTACTTTGATCTATCATTATCCAATATTAACTCAATCATCTTACCAGAAATTTCATTAAACTAAACTCAGAGCAAGCAAACAAAACATCCCAAATCCCTCGCAGTAATCTTAACTCACTGATTTGCAGCCCTCTTTTTCTTATAGAATCTCAAGATTCTTAATCAAAGTCAATGCACTTTTAGGTCTATATAAATATCAGACAATATCCTAATCCCCTGGGGGAAAAAAATCACAAAGTATTTTGGTATAACTAGTCATTTTTAGAAGTGCAAGGAATCCAGATAGTGGCTGGCAGTCAGTGCAAAGCCCTGCTCAGGTTATTCATAGAGGGAAATCATGAGAATATTGCAGCTTCACCTCCAGTTCACCTTGAAAAGTCTTACCTGACTTATGTAATGACCAACAAAGATACATATCTTACATTTCATTTGTAAACATTTCTGGGTTTTGTTGTGCTTGGTTTTTTGGTGGTTGTTGCTTTGGGAGTTATTTCCCAGCATCATATCCTCCATTCAGTTTCCAGGCAACATTTAAATGGTCGTTTTCTCCCTAAATTACAACTTTACCCAAAGCCCAGTTTGGGCAGTCTTTTCAAGGTCCCGGCACTATCCCAAATGCAAATCCTGCCCTACAACTCATGCAACGATTCAGACGCGGCCTGTTGTCGCCAGCATTTATCCTTACACAAGCCCTGCTTGGGCAAGGAAGCAATTTTAACAACAAACCGAGGAGAGCAGCTCCCAGAATGCGAGCAGTGCGAGAATCCCTGCCCCTTCTGGCGCGCACCAGGGCTGGGCAGCAGGCAGCATTCCCGGGACAGACCCGCACGAGGAGAGCAGCCGGTCTCTTCCCAAGCGTCGGGACAGGCAATGCCTGCCCAGTGCTTCCCTCAGCTACCGCTGACAGCGCGGGCCAGCTCTGCCCGGGCACCACGGATGCTCTCGCCCCACGCACCCGCTCAGCGGCGCCACGATCGCCCCCGCCCCGGGAGCCCCGCATTCTCCGTCCCGTCCCGCCCAGCTAAGCCGAGCCGAGCCCCAGGGCAGTTCCCCGCCCGCATTTCCCCGTCCCACCCAGCCCCAGGGTGGCTCCCTGCCGCGGACCGCCGGGATTCACCTTGGGCGGCCGCGGCCCTTGGCAACCGCGGCGCCGCCGCCGCCGAATCTCGCCGGGCCTTGGAAACATCGCGAGAGGTCGCGTGGGCCGCGCGCGCCCCTCCCGCGCGGGTTGGCGGCGCTGTGGCGGTGCCGGCCGCCCTGAGGGCTCGGGCCGACGTGAGGGCTCCGCTGCGGGCGGAGCCGCTCCCTGGGCAGCGGGATGGGCTCGGCGGTGAGGGCAACCCCGGCAGAGCTCGGGAACACGCAGCGCTCCCTGCCTTCGAGCTCCTCTCTGTTCAGCCCGCTGTAGTGGCCCCCAGGTTTCCCAAAGGTGTACAGTCATGCGTTATTCCCAATTTACATCGTCAGGGGAGCTGGTTGTCTCAGTAAATAAAATAGTCCTCTTTAACTCTCCATTCCCTCCTGTGATGAAGGAAATATTGCGAAAATATGAAATAATATTTTTTCTCTCCAGCAAATTAATCTGTAACACAAAACCAGCAAAAGCAGTTTGTTATGAAATAATTTCTATTTGGTCAGCTATAATAAACCAGAATCTGGTTACCATAAACACTCGTAACGATATTTGTCAGTGCTTACATGCAAGGTGTTACATAGTGCATTATTATCCTTCCCTCCTACGTTTTTCTAATGATTCTGATGTTGGGTGATGCTAATCTTCCATGATGATGTGTCCTTTAAATGTTTATTTTCCATGTAATGCTATTCTTCCATGAGGACTTGTTCCTTTAACTGACCTGTAGCTCCTTCAGTTAGCAGGGCTCTACTTAGTTGCAGAGATCCACTGGAACAGCAGAATTAAGCCTGTAAACTGCAGTATTTCTATTGAAAAGGGACGATTCAGGAGCAACATAAGCCTCTCTTCTGGTTCTCAGAAACCAGATTTTGATCCGTTGCAACAAAGTTTTTGTGATACCTTTAGCAGTGAGCTCTTCAGTGCTTGAATGTGGTCAGTGTGCTCAGACACCCACAAAAATAAAATTGGAAACATTGTCTGCTGACTACTGCTTGCAAAGGAGCTCCAGCAAACTGACCAGAGTCCTGAAAGCTTGGCCATGCACTCTCTCCAGCTTCTAAATGCGCTGTTGGGCTACAAGTGATAGCCCCTTATTCCACATCCATGCCAGGCTCTTCCTTCAGAGGCAACAGAAAGGTTCGCTTCTTTACTGTTCTCATACCAACACTTCTAATTCCTTTATCACTTCACAAGTACTGATTCAAGTGACAGCATCTCAGTTTCATAGCTGGGAAAAAAAAATCAATGTGCTTAGTGTTCAGCTTTCATAGTCCTTACTGAAAGACCCTCCACCTTCAACAAGCCTTCACTATCTTATAACACACCTTATAAGAAAAGTGGCACTTGTAGTGGCATCACAGAAAGATGTCCTTGTGATGCCTGTGGTGTTCCTGAAATCCTTCCATTCTTTTCTACCCTCTCCCACCTTCTGTGTTGCATCCAGCTTCTTTAGCCATGTTTTGCAGCCATTGGAACCTGGAGCCCTTTTTTGTGAGCAAAGCTAGCAGACCTCAGATGCTGTTGGCCATGATTATTAGGATGCATTCAGGCAGACACCCTCTGAGGGTGATACTCCCAGAATGAACAGCATTGTTCTGAAGTACAGTATTTTTACATGGATGGATGTCTGTCAGGTGAAAGAGGGTGCAATCACTGTGAAGTTGTTCATGTGGATTTCACACTGGTAAAATTCCACTCTCTCTTACTCTAGGAATTCCTTCTACTTGGTAAAAATATTCCAGATGTTGTCTCTCGGTTGTACAAACAGGAAAACCTGGCTCCTAACCCCGGTTCAGGAAGGCATGAGATACAAATAACTCTTTATAAGATCTCAGCATTGTTAGACAGTCACAGTGCTAACTTCTATAGTTTTAGCAACTTAAAGGAAACGACAAATACACAAATTCTTAGAGTGTGTAGCATATAAGGTAAGCAGAGTTTCAAACTGTGTAACATTATAGGAATGTAATTTAAGTATTATAGAGAAGTTAAATTTAATTCATATGGTTCCCATACCCTGAACATATCCCAAAATTTGAATTATTCAGTTTATGCCAACTTTCTGTAAATTTAAAATGTTTCTGCAGTGTCTTCAGTGTGGCAGACCAGAAGAAAAGGAAAATGTGGAAAACAGAGGAATCTTCTTTACAGCTGGTAGTAGTGGAAACAGCTTGTGTTGATGCACAAGGGGTGTCATTACATCCCCTCTTTCTCGCTTTTCTCTTTTCCTTCACTGTAACTTCCCACATGACCACTCTTTTTCTAGATGACACGCAAAAGTCTGGAGAAATTTTCATTTTATGTAGTTAATGCATAACTGTTAGTTTCTCTAAGACTCTTTAGCTAAGACTTTCACCAACTCTGTATGTAGGACTTACTAAAGGAATTGGGGTTTAGTATCTGATTAAAAAATTTAGCATAGCCAGTATCTATTGAAATTCCAGTTTATCAGCCTTTTCTTGGCTGATGCAGATTTCAAAGGAGTATATACCAAAGAGCTAAAACGGAAGGCAAACTCCACTAGACTAAGACAAACCCAACCAAACCAAAACAAAAGCAACTTTCTAAACTCCCTTTTCAGACCTAAATCAAGATCAGAGGGAGCCAAGATGTTCTCACTTTAGAGTTTCTCGAACTGGGACTAAGATATGAAAAGGAAGAAAGATGATAAGAAAGGAGAAATAAGTGTGAATTCTGGTTCTGGAGATAGCACAAGAAGTCTTCACCACCTTTCTGCACACTGGCATCCCTTAAGCAGTTCTCGAGCCTCCAAATAGAATATGGGGACACTTCATCAACCCTTGTATGAGTGCTGTGGCATTTGTTGCCCTCTCACATCACATTTATGGCAGTTTCCCAAATTTGGAGGAACAATGAACATGTTTTAAGACATCATTAGATCATAATCTAATCATAAATATCAAAAAGGAAACTGCTTAAAATATTACTGCTGATGGGAAAATCTTTTAAAATAATCTCCAAAGGAAATTTTCTGTTTTGGAGACCATCTGTCCTTTCCTCCCTGTGCACTCTGGGGAAATACTAACCCTTGGATAGATGTTTCCGTTAAAACAAACACTAAGGAACTGGTGGGTAAAAATGGTCACAAGGGTTGCAGGCTGGAGCACTTATGCTGTC
The DNA here is from genome assembly GCF_052056855.1 of Sturnus vulgaris. Lineage (NCBI taxonomy): Eukaryota > Metazoa > Chordata > Aves > Passeriformes > Sturnidae > Sturnus > Sturnus vulgaris. The sequence goes on along the minus strand of NC_142245.1, from coordinate 65,383,565 downwards.
AGCTGCACTTAGAAATCTTGTATTAAAAACCCATGGAAACAGAACTTATATCAGTTCCATAACAGGGAAAATGTAAAGTGTTCTGACAGGTCTAAAGTTACATCATATGACTTTGTACATACCTGTTGAGAGCTAAGCTGGTATGAGATGCATGTAAACTATTATAGGAATCAAAAAAATAAATTGAGTCAGTTTGCTTATTTGGTTATTAAACTTCAGTTATGCTGACATTTCAAAAAGACTGAAGATCTTACTTTGCTGTTTCTGATCTCTTTTTTCTGAAAAGTGAGAAACTGGCAGGAAATCGATAGGACTCTTGCATAGCATTGTAAAGCACCAGCTCTGAACCAGCCTGTCCAATACCAATCAGGAATGTTATTGATTAAAAATGTAACTTAGTGAACATGTAAGTACTGATTTTTCCATCTGTATTTTATGATGCAGTTTTCAATAGATGCTCTGCTTGTGGTTGTAAAAGTAACTACTGGAACTCAGGTGATAAAATCTATATTGCAATGCTAAGTAACTACCTCAAAGAATCAAAGACAAAATGAGCTTCAATGACAATATAAATAGCCAAATGCCAATAAAATAATTTTCTGATTCACAACTTTTCTTTTGGTGAAACTTCAAGGAGCCAAGGACATGTGTTACTAGCTCTGACTGGCCTTAGACAGATCTCTTAGCACCAGACTTAGGTCTTTATTGGAAATGGAGAATAATAAAATTATCTTTATATGCCATTATGAAAATTAATCTCACAGAAGTACAACATAATAACCAAATGGTGTCATAGATCTTGACTTTATTTTCCAAGTCTTTTCTAATTAATATTTTGGTCCTTTTTGTCATGTGTTTCCTGAAGGTGGCAGCAATATTCAGGAGTTGCGTGAATGTCTGACTTTTGAACCTATTGACCTGTAATACAGTATTTCTTTCAATGTAAATGTATTTTTATTTATTATTATTAATAATATGCTTAAATCAAAATTTGATGGCATAGATTTGTACTTGTAGACATTGTACATATTGTAGATGTATAATATCACTAGAAAATATGAAGAAACTATGTTGACCTGGAGTGTTAGAATTGCTTCTTCTTCTTCTGTATGATAAAAATTCGTAAACTAAAGGAGGATTCCTAAAGTATTAAATATTTTAATTAATGAATTACCGTTGCTTGAAGTTAAAATTATCCATTCCATTGTCTTCATTGAAGCCTGTATTATATGCCTTTTCTGAAGCGAACTGTAAGCTCGTTTTTGGACACTACATTAGTAGTTCAAGACACTAAAATGTTATGTGTGATCACTGAAGGCAGATTATAGCCTGTCTGTAGGGCTTCTTCCCCCGTTTGATATTAATCATTTTAAATCACTGCTAGAGCCACTCAGGCCAACTATCTCACAGCATCACGGGGTTTTAATTAAAAAGAAACTTTAACAATTCTCCTTTTGCTTCAGATGTGGTACACTGCATTGTGGTGAAATGCTTCTGTTACTGAGGCAAGTCAGTTGCATCAACATTAGAAGTATGAAATAATTTAGAGAACTTTTGTCTCCTTTCATTTTGCTAGCTGTTGCCTGGTCAGGGAGTTGCAGATCGCACTGCAATTTAAATGGAGGATCATGGAAGCCTATGAAGATATCTTTTCAGCAGGGCTTTCCTCCCCTTTTTCTTCACTAACAAAATTGTATTATGTTAAGTGATTTTTCTGCCTGCAAGTCTTCTGTTGTCAGCTCCAGGGCTGCTCTCACAATGCATCCAGGACAAGGGCAAAAGTACTGGTACTGCTGTCCCAGAAATGCCACTTTGATGCAGGGCTCCTCAGTACAAGAGAGACATGGCTCTTCTGTAGCGAGTCCAGCAGAGGGCTATGGAGATGATGAGCAGTCTAGAGCATCTCTTTTAAGGGAAAGGCTGAGGAATCTGGGCCTGTTCAGCCTCGAGAAGAGACAGCTGAGAGGGGACCTTATCAATGTCTATCAGTATCTGAAAGGAGGGTGTCAAGAGGAGGGACTCAAGCACTGCTCAGTGGTGCCAAGCACCAGGACAAGAGGTGATGGGCAGAAACTGATGCACAGGAAGTTCCACCTGAATAGGAGTAAGAACTTCTTTACTGTGCAGGTGACTGTGCACTGGAACAGGTCGCCCAGAGAGGTTATGGAGTCTCCCTCACTGGAGATGTTCAAGAACCATCTGGACACAATCCTGTGCTGTGTGCTGTAGGATGACTTGACTTGAACAGGGAGGTTAGACCAGATGACTTCCAGTGGTCCCTTCTATCTTTACCTATTCTGTGATTCTGTCAGTTGCATAGCTGCCAATGGCCATGCTTCTAAAGAAAATGCAAAACATAGGCAAGGGCTTCCTTGTGAGTCTTCACTTCACTGGTCCAAATGGACTCCCTCATCCTTTAATTGTATTTTTTTTAAAGTAATCTCCACTCCTAAATATGCATGGAACAGAAATGCTACGATTTTAAATTAAGCTGACAGAATTTATTACACTGTGCTTCTTAAGAAGTTTGTTCAGCAAACCTGGTGACCTTTTTAGTAGTTGTATGTGAGTATTCCTGTGCTTAGAATCGTCCATCTTACTTCTTGTCCTTACCAATGACTGTGCTACCTCTCAAAACAGTGCTTTGATATACTGAAGTTGAATATTTTTAAAATTGTTCCTTTTATGTTCATTCTTAGTAAAATATTGCTAAAATAACTTCCTTCAGATTTTCTCTCAAGACCAGCATTAATTCCTGCACTTGTCACATTGACATTTTAGAATTTATTCATCAGCTCCTCTGAGCTTCTGATGTGATATTCTTTTGCAGACACTGACTGCTATTCCTCTTTGCCTTTCTGCTCCCTCTTAGATTTCCCTAAAATGTGTCATTGCTATCACTTCCTTTATTACACTATTATTACTACAAAGCCTGCATAAGTAATTTTGTTACTTACAGTTTAAGTGTTAAGCTACCACACCTTCTCTTTCCTGTTTCCCATTTGTGTTCTGGAAATTGTACCCATCCAGATAAACTACTGCTCTCCTTACTCAATGGCTTATCCTGCTATAGTTCTGAATCCCAGCATCAAGCACAATACAGTTTCCTTCCTGCATCATCAACCAAGTGCTGTCTGTAATCTTAATATTTGCAGGGAGTCAAATACTGGAGGCATTTGCTATGTAAGCTGTTCTTTTATATTCTCTTGTTAATATAAGTTATGGTCTTCGTGTAAGAGTCTCTTCTACAAGTACAGATTAATCTAGCCAGATGTGACGCACAGATAACTTTGTTCTGTTCATTTTTGGGATGTTGTAAAATGCCTGAAAAGTAAGCAAATCGTGCTCTTTGCTGCTCATTTGAAGCCGTACTCTTCATAAGACAGGCTCAGGAAGACAGAATTTGACCCATCCTTTGCCACACTTTATTCCTTTGTGTACTTTCAGCAACATGAACTGTGTGCTTTGTTTTTCAGATATTTTGTGTCCTAGCAAACTGTGACCTCCTCTTCAAAGTTATGTTTTAAAGAAATAGTAAAAGCATTGCTTAGTAACAACAGTGTTTATTTAAATTCCAGAAAACACTTGTTTTAATTTTTTCTTTTATTTTGCTTAGATAATGTCTGTGATCTAACAGAATTTTACATCTGAGAAAAGTTTTTGGAGATTCTCTGAACAAATTCAGTGTCTGAAATAAAGAAAAATAGATGAAGAAAAACATCAGTCCTGAATGCTTTAATACACAAAGTATGGTATTTTAATAAAAAATTATTTTAAGATTGTTGTGTAACAGAGTCTGTTGTACAATGGAATCTTATTAGTTACACACATTCCTTAAGATAACGAATCTAATTTCTTTGAAAAAAAAAAGTTATAGTTTTGCATTCTTGAGTCAATATGCCACCTTCATCTGAAAATACTTCCAGTGAATTTTAGTGGTAAGGATGAATTTGATTCAGTGAATCTGCAAATCCATTTCTCTGCCATGAAAAATTATCTCTAACAAGAAGAATATTTAATATTTTCACTCATATTTTTTTTGTGCCCTCGTGATGTGAGTAAAATTCCAATAGAGAGATGATTTTGTCCGTGAAACTCCTTTCACTGAGTAATAAGACAAATACTTCTATATCTTGATACACCTACTGACTGTTACAAATTTCTTAATGCATATTTTATCATACAGCGTGTAGTGCTGTGTTGTTGTGATCCAGGAGCACAACTTGGCTCTCAGCCTTGTTGAACCTCAGACAATTGGCCTTGGTCCATTGATCCACCCTGTCCAGATCCCTCAGCTCCTCTTCAGTTCAGAGAATTCATCTTTTCAATACTTTTTTTTTCAGGCAACCACCTTCTCCATCCAGGAAATTGTACTTATACACCTGACTGGGGCAACTGCCAAAGCAAACACACACTGAGTCCTGGTTCTCCTGAGTTAGAAGTTTATTTGAATTCACAAGATGAGACTCAGGTCTCTTGATTCAGAAGGTATCTTTTTCTTGGACTTGTGAATGGTTGTGTTTACTACACTAGACCTGCAGTGTGCAAATCAGTGCTGCTGAGGGGGAAAGAGCTGTGATTCTGGAATAAAACTCTTAATGGGGGTTGGAACTTCATAACCTGGCTTTACAGTCAAAGCAAATGGGAGCATATTCTGTTTTGATAAAGCTGAGTTTAATCTTCATCATTTTGTCATCTGTCAGATGGGTTTTATGAACTTGTGATTTTATTGGAGACTGATTATTCTGCTTGGAATCCTTGGAGCACTTCTGTAGTATGCAAAGTATGCTGCGAATGTGATAATTACTATTTTAAAGTATAATTCCCTTTGAGTGCACTCTTTTTTGCTTAACTGAAGTTCCTGGGCTTGCATTAGAAAATATGCAGTAGTTGGAGGGAAGAATCCATGTGGATGTAGACTCTAGGTTAATTAACTTGATTTATACTGATGGATTTATCATAATACACCAGTGGAAGGTTCAACCCCAGTTTTAAGGAGAAAGGAGGATATACTCACAGATGAGTAGTTCTTGGTAAAGCTCTCAGAACACTAAAAATATGTGCTTGGTTTTTAGAATAATTTTGCTAGCTACTCTGATGCTTTATAGTGTTTATAGCCCTAAATAATTGTAATGCCATTGTGTTTCATACTCTCTATTTTACTGCTTATGCACCATATGGTATTGATGTGTATTATATTGCATATAACTCAGTACAATAAACATAGTACTACAAAACAAAGTTGGTGGATTTTTATTATAGGTAGGTTACCTACTGTGATGAAAATAATATAAAATTATAGGGAAATTATTATTACCTTTCTTCCTAGTTTTTATTCAAGAAATAACCCATAGTAAATTAGGTGCAATTCCACAAAGTTTTACGGAAGCATAGATCTTGGTATAAAACAGTAAATAAGCTCTGCTAGGATTTTATGGTTTTTACACTTGTCTTTTGAAATTAGTTTATATTTGTAATGCTTTGCCTCACAGGTTACTTGAAGATCACTCCTGGGTGTTATTGCACATTCTCAATTGTTTCTGAAGGCGATGGATGCCAAGAATCTCACTTTGCAGACCAGGACCATTTATTCTTTCTGCTATTTACACCATGCAGATTTTTTTTCGCATGTTAACCACGACACTCCAATTCCTATCCATCGAAGACTAAATACTTACCTAAGAGAGTAAATTTAGTGACTAAATAACTTTTCTGTTGTTCTATTATATGATCCTAAGCTTAGTGAGATGAGCTGACCTTGCAGAAATATACTATGTTGCTCTCATTTTGTTGACTGAATTCTAGAATGGGACCCAAGAGCCAAAAGGAACCACTGAAATTTTTAGGCAAATCTCCTTCCCTTAGCTTTCCGTATTGTGAACTCCACAGAGAAAGGAAGGAAAGCATTCCTTTCCCAAAGGAATTACAAATTCTTTAAAATTTTGCACAGCAATGAAGCTTGAGTGTAGCATTGTGGTGAAGTACTGACATGGGAGTGTTGGTACTATTCTTTTTTTAAAATCCAGTCACTGTTTAATATGAAATGGATGATCAGTCCTGACAACAGAGACAGTCCTACAACTCACTCCTACCCGAATGTCTCTGCAGAGTCAATTTTCCACTTGTTGGCTTTCCCTCCCTCTTTGGCAAATTACGACTTCCCTCACAAATCTTCAGCAGAAGAGGAAAGCCCTGCTCAGCCTAGACTGCTTCTCAGCCACTAAAAAATTATCCTAGGAACAGATTTGTTTTGGGTTCCCAGTTTCTAGAGCTGAGTTAAATACTGTCAGTGGACACTGTGAGGCTGAAGTGCAAAGAGGTGTGTAGGCATTTGGGGTCTTCAGAGCCAAACAGGAGGCTGAAGCCTAATTTTCAGTTTCAGACCTTCTTAATCTGGTCTTCAATGTCTTCCATTTTTTACATGTGCCTCTTTTTTTAGGTCAATGACAGGTTATATATCAATTTCTGTTACCTAGAATAACATAGTAAGGATAGGCTGTAGAAGATGTCTATATCTTTATATAAGCATAATGGGTTTTTTTTGAATTTTCACTTATTTTGTGTAAATGTAAGACTTTTTATCAGATAGCTGTTACAACAAATTAAAACCTGCATGTGGTACAGAAGGAAGTGGAACGCAATCTGGATCAAACATATAAGGAACTGATTACTTGTGCTGTATATCTAGAAGTTTTATCTGCAAAAGAGGCAGCATGTAGAAAAATTTCTGTCAGACTTTCAGGTCACCTGTCTGTCAGAGATGATTTGTGCTTTATTTAATGTTAGTTCAACCTGTCATTTCCCAACACTACATATTGTCTGTATCAGAGCACCAATGCCTTTTTTTGTAATACATCATGCAGATTCATTTGTCCTGAGTAATTTTTCCAGTGTAAATTGTACAGACTTTGTCTTAATGCTGTTATAATTTTACAGCAACACAAAACCAATACAGCTACTCTACCTGCGCCATCCTCTCCTTCAATTTTATGCTAGTGTAGCACATGTATCAGAAAGAAATTACATCTATCTGCTCTTGCACTAGTGTCCTTGTCATTTTTGGTACTATAAAGGAATGTGGTGAGGCTCCATGGAAAGAGTGCCCAAGCCAAGCTCAGGCTCCCTGCAATCATTACTATTCATCCTGCTGCGACTGTGCCCCCTGGAATTTTAAATACAGGCACTGAAGAGGCTCATTGGGAACAAGTGAAGCTGTTCAAGTGCTGATTATTCTGGCAGAGCCTGAGCAAATTAGTTAATAATTAGGTGTGAAATTAATGTACACCTTCTGTTTTCCTTAATAGATTTCCCATGTTGTTAATTTCCTTCTGCACCACCAAGGGACAAAGTACATTTAAATTACATGTGGGAATGAGCTAAAAGTGTCCCCAGGTAAACCTAGTTACATTTGTTATCTAAATTTTAGTTGTATAGAGCTTTGTCTGAACTCTTCAAAACGTCTCACTCCTTAAATCCTAACTACGTATAGTGCCTGTTTGACCAAGATTTAATTGGCCGATGAGAAAAAAAAAATGGCTTTGTTTTTATGTTACATTATGTTAAATACATAGTATATAATTTCATTATGCCTTACCCTGTATGTTTGCATTTCAAATGTGATGTTTGAGGGTTTTTATATAGAATGTACTAGCTAAAAATTGTGGGACATGATGTTAGACCTGCAGTGTTGTGCCTAATGTAGTAATGTGTTGTTGGAGGGGTTTTATATATTTCTGTACGTTAAGCAGGATGTTTTACTCAGAGTGTTTTTTGATTATTTACTATAAGAAATATATAAATGAAGTTAAGTAGACCTGAAAGCCTCTGTAGGAGCTTGTAATTAGACTGCATCAAAATACAGAATAAACATTATCGATGTTTCACTGAAATCACAGCTTTCACTGTCACCCACAATGTAGAGTGCGGGAAGATCTCTTGGAAATCTGAGGTGATGCAAGATAAAGTTTGAATCTCTGCTTCTCTTAAAAGGTGTAGTTAAAGACTTTTTGGTCTAACAGGCCATTTTTGGACCTTTGACTATATTTAAAGCTAGCTATGCCAAATTGGTGTCTCACTGCTTATCCTGTTAACTCAGACTGTGACTTTTGTTTTCTGTAGCATCTCTGACTTTTTTGACCACTCTAGTTTACTGGACAGGGATGAAAATATCTGTAGCACAAGGGCAAATATGTAAGTGTGAAAGCTTCTATGGGAGTGGGTAAAAGCAAGTGTCTTGAGAAGTTTCAGAAGCACACATTGCTGTAGCAGGATGTAGACATAAGAAAATGAAAGGTTCTTTCCCTTTTTCTAGAACAGACCTCGTACAGGAGATCATCAAGTCTTTAAGAGATTAGTTTGTTGCCTGTTTTAAATTTTGTTCTATTCAGGTGTCTCACTTCAGCTGGAGGTAAGAATACCATTTTGGTCAACTAGGAACATTGCAAGATGACATGTTTTGACAAACTCTAGCAGTCTTTGAAGTAGCTGATGTATAATGTACGTAATTTCCCAAACTGTTCTTAATGCATATGTTAAGCAAACAATCGGAACAAAATTGAGCTAACTCATCGGGTTCAGATTATCACTCTTGCAAGAATGTTAACAGAAGGAATTTTTGTGATCTCTAAGGGTTTATTGTAGTGGTATACCAAAAGGTAGCACTTTCCTTTCTTTGGATGCTATTTACCATCAAAAAATCTAGGAATAATCTGGTGGATAAATAGCTAGGCTACTTGTACACTGTGGAATGAATATATGCCAACGTTTCAGTTTACAAAGGATAGTATTTGCATATAAATCCAAAGAACTGTTTACATAAAATTTTTAAAAGCCTGATTCATCAAAAATCAGTTACAAAAATACATTAGGAATTAAACAGAATCTAAATGTTATGACTAGACTTAAGTGGCTTGATTATACTTCTAAATATCTGGCATTGAATTTCCATAATCCTAATAAACTGAATTTCTATTTCTTCCAAAAATTGTTTCTATTGTTTATCCCATTTGAATAAATATTAGTGCTTGGACTGGCTGGCGGGGGAAGAGAGGCAAAACTCTTCCATTCAAGTCACTGCTGGTGAAAGTTCTGAGAAGCACCTGTCATCTGGACCATGACCTATGCCTGGGTGAGGAACTGTCTTCATCAATAGTTAAATCTGGTCTGCTCAGCATCTCCCAGGACAAAGAATTTTAGGGCTCTCTTAGTGCAGTCTTAGGTTAAAATATTTTCAATGCAAGCTTATTGTTATTATGGATTTCATCAGTTTTCTGATGTGAATGTTCTGGTTTTTCCCCATCTCTTCTCATAATCCCTTTTTAAGGCCACCCATTCTACTTCATGCATGCTCATGAGTAATAGAGGACCATTTTTACCGTGCCTATAGCTAATAATCTTTTTGGATTATCTGTCTTTCACTTAACCACAAAGTGTTTTTCTGAGCTAAAACCTTCTCTTCAGTGTTAACTTATGAATGCAATAAACTGTATTTTATTGGTCTGTGATTTTCATTCTCTCTTTTTCTCATAACTAGCAAACTTATTTCTTGCCACCAATGCAAAAGCTTTCCTCTTTGTCTTCTTTGCTCTTTTGCTTTCAGTTTTGTTGGAACTTGCAGTAGGAATAAGAAAGTGGGAGAGGTACTTGGAGGACGTTGAATCTTTGCAGCTCTGATTAGAGCTCCATGAAGGGGCTGCCAACTGTGTTATTAATTTCCCTCTGCTGTGCCAGGGTCTTCTTCCTCCTTCTTTGATCATCTCTCTTCTCTTCCCTGTCAGTTTCTCCAAGAGGTACACAGCCCAAAGTTCTTATTCTCCTTTATGCCTCCACCATTCTCCTGCCTGCCTTCCTCCCTTACTTTTCTGGGTTTTTTTGTTGTTGTTTTTTTTCTCTCTCTCTTTCCCCTTGTTAGGCATAGAAAGGTCTTGTCCTCTGGGCTTTCATGAACTTTGGGTGCTAGCCATAAGTTCATTTCACTATGGCAGAATGACAGAGTCTATTTAAGTCCATGGAAAGACTCCAGTAATTTCAGGGAAGTTTTGGTACTGGCCATGAGACCGCGACTGTGTTAGTCAGAATTTCTTTCTGTAGCAACCTTATCCAGGAATCCAGGGGAACGCCATGGCTCACCCTCATTCTCCAAAACATTTGTTCACTGTTATAGTCAGTGGTAACTACAGCAGCAGTGAAAAACTCTTTCTTGACTTGTTTCTTGAGCTGTTGGAAATACTCCTTTTTCAGTGATTGCAATATTATGAATTCTTGTTCCCTTTCCACCAAAAAAAAAAACTTTTTAAAAAAAGAAAGCAGCCAAGTGATTCAATACATCTGCACTCTTACAATGATGCTTCATATACTAAATATTCCTATGGTATGCCATTTCCTTAATTTTTCATAAAGAAAACCAGAAAAAGCTTATTCTTAATTTTTACTGATACTTATCCAATCGTTTCCAGTTTTACATCATCCATATCATATTGAGGTTAACATTTTTAATGAAATATGTTATGTTGCCCTTCAGCCAACCTCTTAAGTTTGAGGTATTCAGTACTTTAAATTGTCCCTTATAATTAGTCCCAACATTTCTTGTACTCTTCACTGAACTTCTTAATTTAGTAGTTTTTCTGCTTCTTGAAAGTAGTTTAAAATTCTCGACCTCTTAGCCAAATTGCCCTATTCAAATTTCAATATCTGACTGGTAAATTTGTTTAACAGCATGGGCATGATGTATTAATATTTTTTATGAGCTATTGAAGCAATTGCTTCACATATCTTGGAACTCCTAATTTTCTTCTTCCCACATATATCCTAACTATGCATGTCCAAGTATTCATGAGTTCTTGGCTTAAGTTACACAAGATCTTTCCTCTGTAATTTTTTTCTTTTTTTACAGTTACTTTTGACATCAAGATGCAATTTTCCAGCCTTTAAGAATAAATCAGAATATCCTCTAGAGTATTTTATTTTTTTCTGATAACTAGAATTTCACGTGCTTTTAAATCCTTGGGGTTTATGTGCTGGATTTGTGCTTTAAAGCTACGTCAAATGAAGGTAGTACAAAATCTATCCAAGCTGATCCACAAATTACATTTTGTTGTTTGATATTTATAGTAATTTCCTCTCATTTTACTGTGATTTCTCAGCTGCAGATCTTTTTTTCTAGTTTCTTATCCCTGCCAGCTTAGATGTTCAAAGTAATTTAGTTTATCACAAAAAATCAGCATGATCCTTCATCACAGAAAAAAAGAGGTCACTGCAATATTGATAATTTCTTTATTTTAGACAGCCAAAGAATCATAGTGTGAGGCAGATAAGCCATTTGTTCAATGCTGACTATGAATTGGAGCCACAACAAAAGACAATTGTTCATGTCAAAACCAAATCCTCAAATAATTTATCAAATCTGATTCAGAATCCAGGAGAATTGTAAAGAGGATGAGACAAAGGAGATCATAAAACATTTTGGAGAGATCTCTGATATTATCTTGTTTAGGCAAGCAAATGGTAAATTGCCCCATCTGCTTCTAAATTTCAGGCTTGGATGGAATTCCTGAATTTAAAACAAAAAAGAAAACAGCAAAGTAAACTAATTAATAATGCATGTCCAAATGCTAACAAAAAGTAGTAGATGGGTCATAGAGTAATAACACAGCCTAAGTTGGAAAAGATAGGAAGTTCATCTCGTTCAAACTTTCATGTGAAAGGGAGCCCTAATGAATTATCTAGCACCCTGTCCAGCGGTATCTTAAAAACCTACAATGATGGAGACTATCACATAACTGAGGGATTTTTCCAATGGCTGATTGTTCTCGCTGTGGAAAAATTATTTCTTATATCAGGATTAAACATGTGCTAATGGAGCTTGAGCCCATTGTCCCTTGTCCTCTCTATGTGTGTCCTTGTGAAGTGACCTTCTGTCTGCTTTTTAGCTGCCCTTTAAGTACCAGAAAATTGTGATGAGGTCACATGAGTCTCCTCATGAGAGAAAAGGCCTAATTCCTTCAGTTTTCCTTGTAAGTCCAGTCCTCCAGCAACTGAATCATCTTTGTGGCCCTTATTTGGACCCACTCTAGCCCTGTGCATGTCTTTTTTTGAATTGTGGAGTTGAAAACTAGACACAGATCTTCCAGCACATCCTTGTTTTTATTGGCTAATACCTCTGCAGATAGCCTGATGTAATTTTTTACATATATATATATATATATATATATATAATATATATAATTTGCAGGAGGATTTGAGAGGAGGAGTACTTACAGTTGATGAAATACTTCTTCTTTGTCCTGTTAAATTCTGATAAGCTTCTGCTGAGATGTAAATGTCTTATACTGCCACTGGCCTTCTTTAACGCATGGACCACAAGAAAAGTCTATGATAGCAAGCTGAAATATTCAGACTGTGAAACTCTGTGGCTGGGCTGATTCAGAAGCCAAGGCAAAAAGCAGTTATTCTTTTATAATGGAATCAATATGCAATGCCAAAACTTACAGCTAAGGCTGGAATTAGATCTATCTCCAAGTCTGCTGCAGTACCCCCAAAATTCGTGTGTTTCCCTGAAGTATGACATACAGAGTAGGAGTGGGGAGAAGAAAAGCTGAGTTCTTGTTAATTGTCTGCCAGACAAACCAGGTAATTGTAATCCCCATTTCATCATATTAAACTACATGTGTATGGAGAAGGGAAGGAAGGAAATAAAGCTATGGAAAAATTGTTTTGTGCAGTGACCCATAACCTAGAAGTGTCTCAGAACTTAGCAACTAGATATATGTTGAAGATCCTTCCCTTTCACTGTAGCCAGGAGTCTCAGTCTTGAGGACACCATCTTAAAATGAAGTTCAGTGATTAATTAAATGTTGTATCCACTCTGAAGATTTCAAATCCAATAGTAGAGAAGGACATGAAATACAATCTATTTTACATGGAACTTGGAACAATTTCTACCAGTTAGTGTAGTCTCCAGAATGCTGATCCCAGGGAAGACCATGGAACAAGTCCTCTTGAAGAACATTTTGGGGCAAGTGAAGAAGGAAGTGATTATCAACAGACGGCATGGATTTTCCAGGCAGTGATCAGTCATACCTCACCAAGCTGACAGCAGTGGGTGTCATTTACCTTGACTTTAACAGGGATTCCAATAGAGCCTCCTTCAAAATTTATGGAACTAAGTTGAGTCATTAGACTGTGAATGGGTGTACAGGTATTTGGTTAAAAAGCAGTTGGATGGTAGGGGTCAAAGGACAGAGTAGTTAGAGGACTGTGTTTACCTGGAGGCTGGTGGCAGTGGAGTGCCACCAGTGCATCTGCCCTAGGACCTGTTCTGTTCAACATCACAGGAGCACCCCAGTACAACACCAGCACTGAGCCTTCTGTAGCAGGGCTGCAGCAAGGACCTCCCAAGCATTTTTATCATATAGCCTTTGCACAACTGTCATTGTCTGCATTCTGTAAAGGATATGTTTAGAAATTATATTTTTTTTTTCTTTTTGAAAGATTGTTCTTATCATGTAAGTAACTCATTAAATTGCTTACAGTAGGCACCAGGCACAACTGAGCTCTGTTGAGGTTGAACAATATGTTACTTATACCTGAGAATTTAATCTGGTGTAGACTACATGGGGTTCTTAAAAATGAAGATTTGATTTTAATTGTCAGAGAAAAAGAAAACAAAATCAAAGTAGTAGGAATGAATCTATTTACTAATAAAAACAGATTTTCTGAGTAGCAACCCTACTTACTAAAATTTAAATTTATTTGTCAGAATGAGCACTGAGTCAGAAAAAGTCATTGTGAAACCAGCTGAACACAAAAAGTCAAATTCAGCACTGTGTATTCACACAGCTATCATTTACTGGGAGCAGGATTGGCGCAGAGCATGGAAATGAATAAGCCTTTGCCAAGAAAAGAAAAACTGAGACAAATTTCAGAAACCACATCATAGGAATATTTCCCCATTGTGCCTGTGGTTGTGGTCTGGTGGTCTGCTGAAGTGAGGGAGAAGAGAAAAGCATTAAATCAGACAAAAAAATGTGTCTGCGGGCACCAAGCAGCAAGAGGCTTGCAGCATAATGGCAAGGTATCTCACTGACTAACTCCTTCTTAAAAAGCTGAAACTGCATTTAAAAAAAAAAAAAAAAAGGTTTTTTTTAATTCTTTACAGTCAATTGAAGAATTATGGATGGATGTGCTTTGTAGAAGTCATACTTTGCTTGTTGAATCTTAGATGTATTCCTCCTGATCAGGCATTTTGCTTTACTGTTTTTCCCTCTCCACATGTATGACAATTGATAACTTGTGTTGCAGGAAGTCAATCAATAGAACTGTTTTCACTACATTACTGAAGGTTGCTTTAAATGGTTTTATTAACAGGAAAATGAAACTAATTTTACATGAAAATAGAGCTTACTGTGTGGTCAGTTAAGAGTTACTTGAATTATTTTGAAGATCATTGGACTGAATTAGGCTGTACAAAGTTGGAGGGGCCAAAAAATCAGAGTCTAAATTTTCCTAGATCTTCAGGACAAAATTCTAAATCTAAAGCAATTATTTAGCTAATGAATGTTTGAGTCAGATTTGAGGGGGACAGTGGAGCATAATTTTGAGAGAAATTATTATTCTTTAGAATTAGTGAATTACTACTGGATAAGTCAGATGTAATTTCCCTCTTTTTTCCCCTAGGCTGCAAAATCTTTTCCAGTTATTTTCAGTGAGACCAAATAGTTGTAAAGGCTTCTGCTCTCAGTGTTTCTGAGCAGACTTTCAGATAGCACTTAACAAGTCTAATGGACCTGAGGAGATGGTGCTGCAGTGTTAGCTGAGCTGCATTTCAGTCCAGTCAATGGGTCTAAGCACAGTGAATTCCTTTCCTTACTATTTTTTTTCAATGGGGAAAAGCCCAGAGTCAGTAATATGAATTTTAAACTGTGGAACTTTATTATTTACTCAGAGGATAAATTAAGCCATTGAAAATCCAAATCCTGTGTGCTCTCTAGATGCAAAGTGCCTGCAATAGAAAGCTGGTCCCAGGAAACCAGAACAGGATCTCTGTCCACCCTGCAGGGCTGGAGCGTTTCTCCTTTGGTAACAAGCTCTGCCAACAAATTGTACAAAGTACAGGAAACATCATACAGTCTGTATGCCAGTGCCTGTGGCCACTGATCTAGCTACGAACAGAAGTCATTAGATCTATGCTGATTATGCATATACTGAGTAGATTGCCAGCAAGAGCAACAGCAGTTCTACCTAGTAATACTATGACATGGTGGTGGCAGAAAAAGAATAAATAGGTGTTTCCATTGCCTTAGGCCTTTGCTTCAGCACATCACCATAGTGCCTCATATTCCTAGTCACACACTATATAAGTGTACAGCAAGCACTTTAATTTTGCATTATACATGTCAGAAATAATGCTTACATCACTAATGTATAACAATATAACCTTCCCTGCCATTTACCATTCAGCCTGTGTCTGGCTAGTACAAAGAACAGAAACCCACAGTACTATGACGAAAGGAAGCAGGCAGCTGTACAGGGTCCAGTGAGTCATATGAACCTCTGACAGATCAGAGAGACTGAATATTTGAGCTGGCCATAAAGTTCCCACTTTTTCCACCGAGGAGGATGGTATTTGGCCAGTGCTGCATACTTGTAAAACACTGCCTGTACACCTTGCTATGCGTGCTGTGCCTGTGAGATTTAGTAATAGTCACAGCAGCCTCTTCTTGCCCTCTCTCTACTGATGAACAACTTCCATTGTAATGATACAAAGAAAAAAAAGAAGTGAAACCTAAAAAATTGATGGAGCTGTGCATTTGCTTTAAAAACCACTAGCATATTTAGATACGTTTAGATATTTGGATTATGTTTAATAAAATGACAGGTGAAAAAAATATTTTTCTTTGCTAATTTAAAAAATGTACAAATACTGTAGTCATAATTTGGTCTGCTCCAACAT
This sequence comes from Sturnus vulgaris, assembly GCF_052056855.1. NCBI lineage: Eukaryota > Metazoa > Chordata > Aves > Passeriformes > Sturnidae > Sturnus > Sturnus vulgaris. The sequence continues at coordinate 65,367,616 of NC_142245.1, read as the reverse complement.
AAATACTTGATGATCTTCTCTACACTTCCCTCATTTTTGCATTGTGCTTCTAGCTAAGATTTCCTCTTAATTCTGAGGTTTTGGCATTGTTTAGTGCACTTCAGGAGCACTCAGCCCTCACTGCACCCTGAGCATGTCTTTTGAGGACAAGAGAACAAAATATTAATTATAGCTACATGGTGATTTCTCAATGCATTTTATTACAAGACTGGATACAAAGAAAACAGAATCTATGTGTTGAGTGGCAGGAAAGAAGTGGTTGCATCAAGGATAAAGGAAAGGCAGGAAAGCTGGAGATGTGTGCTTGAAGTGAGAGGTTATTCCTGCCATGTGGATTTTGCAGTGGTTGCTAGAGGCTTGAAACAAAACACCACCAGAGTTTGGTTATTTAAAGTGATAGTGGCAGCTTCTTTAATGCAACAAAACACACTGGGGCTCTTGTTTTAATTTTAATCATTGTGTTGATGCCTGGAAAGGCTGACCTGGAACAGAGACTAGACAGAGCAAAAGAAATAAAATAGATAGTTATTAAAAGGATACACTTTGATCAGTGCAAGTGTGCATGACTTGACTAACTTCAATGGGTATGGAAGCAGGTTTCCCTAGGTGGAGAAAGGGGATGGCCATTCAGAGTTCCAAGTGCTCATTCAGAACTCCCTCTGAGTGCTTATTCAGAGTGACACACTGTGAGGATGTTAAAAGGTAGGGATGAGGTTTTTCAGAAAATATAGTAGATTTTTGGGGTGTTTATTTCAGGAAACTTTGCTGGGACATGCTTTTTAGGAAATGCTGTGTATTCATGCTCCTCATAGCTCCTTTGTGTCTGCTTTGCACACATCGCTGCCAGCCACTGCTGAAAATCTCGGGCTACCTTCTTGCATCCATTCTAGGTGATGGGAGAAGCCTCCCAAAACTAATCGAAAGAGCCACTTTAGCATCACAAGAAAGAATATCCTCTGTGAATAAAGCATTCCAACTTCTGTTTGTGCACCCTTCCTCTCATCTAATGGCATCTGTTCTGTGAGTGTGCCAGTTTATCTTGTAGCCCTTGCCCATAACAGTAGGAAATTGAAATTTGAAATTTCTATATAAGAAAGTTGAATAAAGAGTTTGCATTCTTCCAGTTCCACTACTTTTAAAAATAAACCCTCAGCACAGAGGTGGCAGAAAGCACAGTAAAACCTGCAGCCTCTTGCAGACTCAGAGCAGATACTTTTGGCTGGAGTAGGAGCTAGGATTTTGCAGAAAGGCAGAGAAGGAGCAGCATGAAAGACCAGCAGAAAAAAAGGGGTTGGAGAAACTACAATCAAAGAGGTAAGTTGAAGACAGAGCCACAATGAAATAACAGTTGGTATTAGAAATATATAATGACATTACTTTCCCAGTAGTGCAAAGCTTGCTGATGGAATAAGCTCACTGCTTAATGCCATCTGCTCTTGCTGATGGAAACAGTGTCTTGCTGGATGTAGAGGGTGGAATATTCCTGAACATGTTAATGCTATAATCTGTTCATAGATTAGCATGGTCTGTTGCAGAAATGCTTGAATTAGAGAAGGAAATGACTTGTCATAGCAACTTTACAAGATTCCTTAATGGTCTCTTGCAGATCTACTGCATGGGAGTGACTGACCCAGCAGTGATCTGAGAACATTGCAAAATCTTATCTGATAATCACAGATCCTGTTTGTGCCTGCAGGCAACATACTCAATTTAGAGCCAAAGCAGAAAGCCCTTTGAAAGTTGGCTCTTAAGGTCATACTCTCTGTCCTAAAGTCTGTCGAGGAATTTTCCCCTACAAGATATGCTAGGAGAGTTTCCTAGTGCCTGCTTGCTTGTTTTGTTTTCTTTTTGATGTGGCAGAAATGACAGCTTTTTTGAGAGTTCAGATAATCAGATTTGCATTTTGTTTAGCCAGTCTCACTGCTATTATTTTGAAAATAACTCTCAGTATATTTTTTATACTCCAACTCATTACCACAGTATCTGGTCATCTTTCAGATGAAAAATATCAGCAAAGTTCCTAAAGGAATACAGAGTCCCTGGCATTTTCTTTTCTTTAGCATATTTCTTTTTCAGCTTGTGTGATTTTTAACTTCTGAGAGTCTTTTGATTTGGTTTACTGATTTATTTTTGTTTTCTTCAGATTCCTGCAACACAGGTTATGGGTGGCATGGATTAGTATGTGTTAGTGCAAAGCAGTGTGGTTCTTACATGAAACATGGAATCTTTTCTGTTTAAGGTTTTGCTGTATTTCCTAAAAAAGTGAGATTATAATACTTTCTATTTTTTTTTCCTTCACCATAACTGGATTCCTTCAGTGAGGAGTTCTTTGTCTCCATACACTCACAAACTTTGTCCTGTGCTTTTCAGCTTGGCACTGCTATAAAGCCTTCTCCATAGTAGATATTTTACCCTATAAATGTTTGCATAGACCTCTCTTGAAAAGTGTCACACTGTTAGTAGTGATTTTTTCAATTTAATATTTTCCCATTACTTTTTCAACCTTCAAAGTTCTTTAATTTACCTATTTTAACTCTGAAAACTCATTAATTTGCATTCTTCTTGTATTATTATTATTATTATTATTATTATTATTATTATTATTATTATTATTATTATTAAGTATCCTGCTGGGTAAATCTGAAGTAATTTACAACTGTAAATCTCAAGCCTTATAAGGGAAGAACACTTAATTTGTTAAAGTATTTACATTAATGAAAATTATTCAGTGGCACTGGATTATAAACCAGTTAGTTTATAAAATACTGAAGTCAGTTATTTTAGATTATTCCAAGAGCCTAAGAATAACAAACAGGGCAAAAATGAATTCTTTAAGTGAGAGGCTGCTAACTAGAAGAATAAACAAAACAAAATCAGAAGGGATTTAATGGCATAGTGGTAAATGGAGAGAAGGCATGCAGGCAATCTAAAATTATTTGATTTCTCTCCCTGTTTTTGCTTATTTTGTAGCAACAAGTTAGTCCATTAGAAGTCATGCTCCGTTTATAATATTCTAAGTGATGGGAGAATCTATCTAAAATTACATTCAAAATCTCCAAGAGTACCAATCGCATAAACAGGAGCCCAAAGGAAACAGAAACTGAATTAGCTAAGGTGAGGTCCGTGTTAAGACATGGAGTCATAGACTTCATGCTAAAGTTCTTTTCTGCCTGGCCCCCTTTGGATTGTAACTGCTTACCCCATTGCCCTGACAGACTGCAAATGACACAAGTGCTCCAGTGTTCAGGGGCTCTTGCAGCAACCACCAGCCTTTGCTTCAGCTCTGTCTGTGTATGAATCATTAATTTCCACATCATCAGTGCTGAGAATGAAAGTACAAATGATAATTGATTAAAACATTCTGTTTAGTGAGCTCAGAGGAATCTCATAAAGTTGTTTCCATCAATATCTGGCGGAATAGCAGTGGCGTGTGATCAAGTGCTGATCTCTTGGCTATGTGCAGCACCCTGCTGTGCAGAACTGGGCAGTGCAAAACCACGTTACTTGATATTTGTGAGTTTTCATTGGCAATGAAGACTGTAAAGTACCCTGCAATTGAAGGGAACATGATTTGGAACAACGTAAAAATAACAATGGGAAAATGATCCATCTGTTAACAAAATACACTTTTTATTGTAGAGCAATTCGCATGAAAATTCCTGAGTTAAGTGTAGCCTTCTTTTGTTATATTACAATACATTATTGTGGGTAATTGTTTTGAAATCTTTTGTGGGACAATAAGCATCAAATTCAGTTACCTATAAATGGCATTTAGTTTGAGATATTCTTGGCCCAGTGTGTGGTATCCAGATGCTTCAGAACAGTGTAGGCATCCTGTTTGTCCTGTGTCACATCTGCCAAACAAATGCACATGTCTGAAATGCCCAAAGGCATCCCAAATGGCACTAGGTGTCTGTTTGAGTCTGCTAAATGAATCCTTCAGTTTAAGCTCACTTTCAGGTGAGCTTAAATTGAAGCTAGGTTTAAGCCAACTAAAGTAGGAACTAACTTTAGTTGAACTTAAAGTCTTGCCAAAGGATTTAACATCTCCTATATTTCTGTTCTGTCTTTCTTACAGTCCCATGAATATCCTAAGTGCACCAAATGGCCCTAGACACCTGTAAATATAAGCAGTCTCACCATGTGAGACTACATTTTATCCTTAACATCTACTTAATTTCTGTGTAAGCTCCTACATCCTGTGTATAAAATCATACCTGCCACTGAGGTCTACCGTGTTAGTTAAGCCTATTTGCTTTTAACTCATCCCCCTTCACTGAGGCACTTAATGTGTGTGGGATGAGAGTGGTGAACACAGAAATTAAACAAAAGAAAATGAAAGACAATTCTTTATCTTTATTTTATAAATAAAATGCAGTGGCTATGATTTCTGATGGGGGGATCAATTTAGCCCTAGCAGTGTGTTATTTATCATGCTTTTTAAATAGAAAAAGACCCCTGCTGTCCAAGTTACATCTCATTAGAATCTGCTATTCTTATCAATTTTGAGTTTTTCCAGGTAAATAGAGCCCATATTTTTTGTTTTCCAGAAATGAAATGAAAATTAAAAAAAAAAAAAAAAAAAAAAAAAAATTTAAAAAAAGGAAGAAGCTAGTTTTCTATATCAGGAAAATACTTCGTCATAGGTGGCAGGAGAAAGAGGCATATTAGCATCTGACTATAGTTATATTTTAAAATAAAAATGCACAAGGTGGAAATGTGATACTTGTCAGGTTCCTACTACAAAAACATATTTTGAAGCTGCACACTTTGAGTCACCTTGAAGAATTCTTCCAGCCCCAAGAAGAGCCAAAGACAAATGGAGCCAGAGCTTTAAAATGTGTCTGTAGAAACAATTTTATAATACAGTAGTGACAAGTTAGAAATTGATCTCATTCCATGTTTCACTGAGGTAAATTTGATGGTTACTAAGGACCAATGAGCTACTTGTGCTTGATAATTGGGCACCATACTGCTTCCATTGAGGTTCCTGAGCTGTGTTAAAGGTGGTCCACAAGAGATATTCCATAATAATAAATCCATGCCCTGCAGCTGCTGGAAGAGGTAGGATCAGCAGGAAGGGTTAGTGGTGGCTGGAAGGATCAGATAAGCAGATGGATATCTCCAATATGAAATCATAGTGCTTTGGTGGCAAACTTCTTCAGTGCAGTTCCCCCTTACTAAAATTCCTGGTGTCCAGATAGAAATTTATACTTTTGATGATGGAAAATTATCTAAAAGATAAATAAACTTGTTTTTTGTAAAGACATATTATCTCATCCCTCAGCTTTCCCCACCTTTTTTCTCCTAATTAATTCTCTCTTGCAAAGATTGCCAGCCTTTCTCAGCAAATCAGTTTCTTGTCTTGGGAGTCATCCCAGTGAAACACTGTAGGAGTTCCTGGGCAGAAAGCTCTTATTCATTTCACTAAAATGATTTGAAAGAAGGGGGGTGCTTGTGGAACAGGCTGCATCTCCACAACAACCATTGAGACAGCAGCATATGCAGCAATTTGACTGTGACATTAAAACCATGCACCCTGGGCTCTCAGGCAGGTGACATTGCTAGACTGATATTGCCCAGCTTCTGACGATTCCCCAGCTTGTGCAGCTGCTGGGAACATTTGAGCCTTAATGTTTCTGTTCTTAGCGAGCCTTCCTCTTGCTTTCTGTTATGTAAACACACACAGACCACTGCCTGCCTCGACTGAGCACATCAAGCACTAAAATAACAGATTTGTTTTCAGAACAAGAAAGTAATGGATTCAACTCTTAATTATTGAATAGCTGTCTTGTCTTTAAACAAATCTGAAACTATTGCCAGTTCCATAATCTGCTACTTTGATACTGGTAAAGATTTTATTTGTGAGTGCATTCAGCTACATCTGTAGGAGAATCTGAAAACCCTAAAGCACAACTTTCTCTTTCCTGGTTACACTGAACATTTTACAGATATAGAAACATTGTATTTTAGTTGGCTACAGTAATTTAGGTAGAAAGGTAAGTGCTGCCAATTTCAGTGCTAATTAAACAGAATTTTTACAGCAGCAGAAAGTGATATATCCTATTCTTCCAATATGAATTCAGTCCAATCTGTCCTTTTAATTGCACTGCCAGAGATTATTACACTATTCAAATAAATAATAGAAGAAAACTTCAACTAAAATCCTGCTGAAGGGGAAGGTGCCTTGTATAAAAATGGTTTCATATAATTTTGTTCTGCATTCTGACAAATACACAGCCATCAATATCCTAATTTCAGTATGACAGAATTGTTCACATTAATAGCTGGCTATTTGGGTCTCACTATGAATAATTATTTAAAACATTGACAAAATTGACATTGTATTTTTAAATGGACAGACCATGAATAAACTACATTTCCCTGCAGCATAATTTAATAATTCAGCATATTCAAATCTTGAGAATTTTAGTAGTTAAACTCCAAAATTAAAAACATGCATAAACCAGCCAATTCAAGACAGAAAGAAAATTCAAGTCTTTTGGCAAATTATGTTTTGGATGAAAGAACACTCTGTAACATATACTGAATGCTAATCCTTCAATAGCCAAGCTATTTTGGAAACCACCTGACAGGAATTCATATGCCTGTGTTTGTTTTTACAACTGGAGGAAAAGTTGAGAGTAAAGCAACCAGATCCTAGAACCACATAGAGAATCACTGCTAGGAAAAACCCTGTTTCCACAAAAATGGGAATTTTGATCTCAGAAAGTGGAAAAAAAATTTTGAACTGTTGGTACTAAGATATGGGAAGAAGATATGAACCTGTGGATTGTTAGGCAAATCATATTAGTGCACTCACCTGAGCAAAAGCGCAGCTTTGGAAACAATTACTGGTTCATAAATCTGGAGCACGGGAAGGGCTAACCTACAGAATAAGTTACATCGGGGATAACTAGAAGACTTGTGGACCTTCAGCTTTGGGAGGAGGCACTGAGATTTGCAGACTGGAAAATCGTAATGTTTAGTAATCACAGTCCCCAAACAGTTATTTTATTTGCCTTTCACCTCCAAATAAAAGTTTGCATGTGCTTGTCAATTATTTTGATTTTTCTAATTGTGAGTTTTAAGGCTAGCTATCCATCACTGATATACTAGATACAATGAGTACCACAGAAGTTTTATGCTGAAAAAATTTGAATCTTTCTTTTAATACAGGCTCTTTCATAGCCATGTCTTCCTTCAGTACATTGCCAGAGGGGGTATGAGTCAAATATAACCCTGCTTGATAGAACAGTTTCCAAAAACTGGTGAAAAAAGAAAACCAAATGAGTTAGAGCAAGGTCTAGCAAAACCACTAATGCTGCAGCGCTGCACATGTGCATTCCATAACTTTCCACAAAATTTATAATGAAGGTACACTTCTTACTGAGTCTATTCAAATATTAAATCTCACATAAATGAGGTACTTTTTGAAATTGTCTTTCAAATATACCCTTACAACTGAGATAATTCCCATTTCCTACATTTATCAATTATTTGCTCCACCCTGAGCCATGATTTAAAGTCCAGGTTATTTCAGTACTAAATCTGATTTTGAATTCTTTGTTAATGCAGAAATTTTTTTAATACTGAGCAGGGCACACTGCTCATTATGAGAGCAAATAGAAAACAAAGTAAAAAGACCAAGAAACAAAAACCCAGACTGAAAAGGCAAACTAAAAATCTATGTCAGTGTAATGATCACAATAAAACAAATGCCTCAATTTGGTTGTTTCAAGAACAAATAAGATTATATTTATAGAAGTATAACCCATATTTAAGCATTAATCACATCACTATCTCTTTTGTGCCATTACTATTTTTGTACAGATCTACATGCATTTTTCTCCCATAAAAAACTCTCACACTTCTGAAGGATGCACCATTGTTAAGAGCAACTCCATGTTGAGGGTTCCTTCCAGCTACTGGAAATCCTCAAATATATTTTCTAAAGAGATGGCTGTTTACTAGAAATGTCTGAAGCCATATTGAATAAGTTTGTGCATATCCATAGTGCACTGTAGGGCTTTCAATAAGGAGTTTTCATCTCTGTGTGTTATGCTTCTTTTTCAGATAGTTTCATCTTCTATGATTTGATATTTAAAAATCACCCATGCCTTTGGTGATACCTCTTTATACTATTCACCTCATTGAGACTGGTCTTCAAAGCCTTCAAAAAGGACACAAGAAGAGGACATCTTTCATTTTCCTATGACTACATGTCAGGTCTCCCTGATAAAATTAAGACCCCAATAGTTGAAATGCAAAATCAGAAGATTTACAGCTGAAAATAGCTTTCGTATGTCCTCTCACCTATGATTTTCCTGTTTCAAAATTGTCTTTTAAGGGTTTGTGTCCAAGTTAGTTATAAACAACTCAAGCCATACAAAGACTGAGAACAAAAGGAAGTTTCCACTCCCTGGCAGTTGGAAAATATTTTCCTTCATTCAAGACCATCTTTCTACCTTTTCTTTTCACATACTGTATTTTCTCTTCCTCCCTGAAAAAAAAAAAAAAAAAAAAAAAAAAGAAAAACAAATAATCAGGCAAACAAGAAAATCCCAAACTTTACTATTATCCTTAACTTCTATTTGTATTACTGGCTTGGAGATTAGATTGCACTGTTTTGTCTACTATCTTATGCTGTTTTCTACATTTCCTTCAGGACCTTCATACCGGATAAGTCTTATTATCAAGGTTTTTTCTGAAAATCAGATATTAGAAACACATTAATATGGGTGTGTACATGTCTTTTTTTTAGGGGTGAACAAGCAGAGTACACATTCTGGAAGGTCCTTTGTGGGTTTAAGAAGTCAATCAATGTAGCAACCACAAACTGTAGTTTACAAATAACTCATGCTGGAAATAAAGAGTTGGATTTAAGTGTTACAGGAGCATTCCCAAGATATTCCTAAAATATATTAATGTAAATATTTAAATGGATAGTGTTGAGCAACGGATACTTTTGTAATTATCAAACTGTGCCTGGAAATATCATGTAAATGAATTGTCTAAATTAATTAGATATTATATTTACTATGGTTATAATTTACTATTGCATGACTGCTACCCCAACTTAAGACTAATGGAAGTGTTAACTTTTTAATGGAATTCTCGACTTTTTGTTAATTTATTTACTGCAACATTAGCTTGTATCTACAGTACAAGTGGAGGGCCTCCTGTACTTTGATTATCCTGTAAAGACCAATAACAAAACACTTAAACTCCTGCTGCTTACATCCACCAGTGACTCCACATATTACCACTTAGAGCTTGGTTTGGCTTTTTTCTCCCAAATGCATTCAGCAAGCTTTATAGAAGTGACATCAGATGGGAACATGTTCTCAAGTATCATTACCAGTTGACATTTTTTTCTGTTAACTTCCTGTAAAGGAATTTTAGTGCTTCTAGAGATAATTAGATCTCAAATGATCTAAGTAGTCTTTTATTCTGCAGGTAAACATAATCTCCAGAGAAAAATATTAAGCCTTGACATACAGTCTTTGGAATAGAAATTGTTGTTAAAACAATTGCTCTACCATATTTCCCAGAAGGAATTGACCAAATCAATTACAAGTGATCACTCACTTTCTATGCAACTGGCTGACACTTTTAATGAAAAATGTTTGCGTTGTAGGTTTATTGACAAAAGTATGCAACATATTGTTCCCAGAAGAACCAGAACATTTTAATAGAGTAATATGAATGACAGGAAAGAACCAAGAAAACAATTAATGACAATTAATTAGTTGTACTAATAGACCTTGAAAACGCTGGGGTAGTAGCCTAATCACTACACCATGTAAATGGTAAATGTGTCGTGGGGAGCATCAGGCACAGCATCACCAGCCAGGCAAGGTTGTCCTGCTCTGCTCTGCACTGGGGCAGTCTCACCTCGAGTCCTGTGTGCAGTTTGGGGTGCCACAATGTAAAAAAGAGCTTAAACTATTAGATAGCATCCTTGAGGGTAACTATATGAGGAGAAGGTAAGGTCACTTGGTCTGTTCAGCCTGGAGACCTCACTGCAGTTGCAACTTCCTCATGATGGAAAGAGAAAAGGCAGGCACTGATCTCTTCTCTGTGGTGACTAGCGGCAGGACCGAAGAGAATGGATTCAAGGTGTGTCAGGGGAGGTTTAGGTTGGATGTTAGAAAATTATTTTTCACCCAGAGGATGGCTGGGCACTGACACAGACTCCTCAGGGCAGTGCTCACAGCTCCAAGCCTGACAGAGTTAAAAATGTGTTTGGACAATGCTCTCAGGCACATGGGGTGACTCTTGGAATGTCCTGTATAGGGCCGGGAGTTGGACTCAGTGATCCTTGAGGGTCCCTTCCAACTCAGTTTATTCTATGATTCTGTGACATGCAGAAATCCTGACATACGAGTTAAAAACAAGGACTAACTTTCTGAGATGTACTCTCTTTGTTGAAAGCGCATTGATGTTGCAGATAGTCCAAACTGATAGATAGCCAAGCAAGCATCCTGTCTTGGCTCTCCTTATCTTGGCTTTTACGGGAAAAACAGAACCAAACAAAGTATTGTTGACCAGTTTGTCAAACCTGCCCCGTTCCCAGCCATCCCTAAACCAGCCGCGCTCCCCTGTCTCGCACCGCCCCCTGGCGGCACCCGCCGGAAACGCGGGCTCATTCAAAACCTGAGTTTTAAGTAAAATAAATCAAAATTTCCATCTTAAAATTATTCAGTATCACAAAATAGCCATTTAAAAAATCCTTTTAATTTTTTTTAAATTCTTTAATTCGATCCTTTCGTTGTGTATATTTTTTTATAGGTATAGAGCTTCTTTTATATTTAGATGTAGGGCAAATCTGAATAGGGGGAATGTAAAAATTCATATGTTATGTCCTTCAATGTCTTCGGGGCTAATTTGCTGTATTGGCAGATTATACTTCTTTCTAGCCCCTGAAACTTCAAACCCTGGTCAGGATTGGGATGTCAGATCAGTCCTTTGGGCTTTTTGCCCTGCAGCAGTTATTCTTCTTGGCACAATGCAAAAATTGTGTCTTAATATCTCTCTGCAACCTTGGTCTGCAGAGCTGCTTAGAAACGTGAGCTGCTTGTAAAACTGGTAATTAACAGGGACAGAAAGAAAGATTATGTCTCAGCGTAACATTTGGAATTAAGTCAAAGATCTTTGGTTTAAATGTTTCTGATGCTGAATTATGTTTTAGGCCTTTCTCTCCTGCTGTAATAGCCTGGAAGCTCCAAGTCAGCAACTGCCACGTCTGGAGGCACCTCATTTTCTGAGACGTCATTAATTGCTTCCTGCTGTGACTGCTGAGGGCCATGCTGGTCTTCGGAGCATGAACCTGCTTGGTGCCTCAGCCTGTGTAAGGAAAGCACCTTTCTAAGCTGGAGCAGGACTTTGAATAGGTTGTGTTTGTGGTGACCACCAGTGTGACCAATACTGACCAGTCCTGCAGTGTAAGGATCCCTTTTATGGATTTAATTCACAAAGATCCTCCCTAGGCTTCTTTCCTGACTATGTTTAGTATCTTCAAGGAAAAAAAAAAAGAAGGCAATGATGTTATCATTTTTGTTCATGCTTTTGTAGTTTTTTTTTTTTTCATCCCTAAGTTGGAAACACTGGTAAGTACTCATAGTTTTATGGAAGTAAACCTTCCTCAGGACAATTTATAGGACAAAATAAGTAATATGGTTTTCCCTATCACTCCTTCTCTTGGGAGTTCATAAAGGAGCCAAAAGATGTTTCACATGTATATATGCATATTTTTTAAGTGTATATTATTGCCTTAATGTGTTTACCTAAATTTCATGAATATTCAGAATAATTACAGGCAATAAATACTTCATTCCCAGATGGCTGTATTATAATAAATCTACACATATCTACACCATCAGAGCAGAACACTTATTTTAAAGCTCGTGGTGAGTTGTTACAACAGAGACCAGTGGTAGGAGTGAGCTGTTTTATGGCGGTGTATATAGCACCAGGGTTCCCAACACATGCACTTCTCAGATGCAGTCTGCTGGTCAAGCAGATTGCATATCAAGGACTTTTACAATTTCACACTGAGACTTTTACATTTCCATTTCAAAGGCTGGTAGAGACCCTATTTGTTCTTGATGTAGAATTCCTTCTTGAAATCAAGTGGTATTGACGGCAGGGAACAAAGGCTGAAGAGGTAACGAAGAGCTATTTATGTGGCCTGGAAAAGCAAAAAATTTGTGCAAGTGCATCTGTATCACTTTACATGAATTCATAAAAGGATCTGTGTTTTATATAGTAATTCATGAAGTAATCCAATGAGATTTTACTTCTGGTTTAGCATTTAACATGCAGTTTATAGTGTGTTTCCCTGTCCTGTACCCAAGATTAGCCCTTCTTTTCTGGCTCACTTGGCTAATCAGCAGGATCTTCCTTTATCAGCAAACATTTTCAGCAGTATCTTCTACAGATATCAGCTTAACTGGCTTCATACCCATGATTGTTTTCCAGGTTTAAGAATTTACTCAGAGAAGTATAAACAGTGAATAAAGAAGCTCATCCAAATAAAGAAGTTCATCCAAAATGTAGTAGTCACTCACAATTTCCACAGAACAGTGTGCAGTGGGTGGCCCGAGGGGTTCTCAGGTTCATGTAGATTTTATCCACTTTGTGCTGTGATCACCTGAAACTGACCAAAATAAATTTACTTTTGTTAACGCTGTGTTATGAATTCTTATCCCATTTTTAGGACTATTTTTGAAAAAGATGTTAAGAAAAAAATGTATTTTTTCCCAATTATTTCTCATGTTATTAAAATTTTTAATTCTTTTTCACATAATCATTGAATGGTTTGGGCTGGAAGGGACCATAAAAATCATCTAGTTCCAACATCATAGAATTATTAAGGTTGGAAGAGATCTTTATTGAGTCCAACCATAAATCCAGCACAGGCAAGCCCAATGCTACACCACAGCTCTAGTGTCATATTTTTGCAAAATAGTGTAGCTTTCTCAACAGGAATAAAGGAATTGCCTTGGTTTTCCTTCAGTTGTCCTCAGTTTTTATATTTAGAGCAGTGGCTTTGAAAGCTAAAGATATGGTTTTGAACTTTACAGGGCTTATAAGTAAGTTTACTACTTTGGGAGCAAGTGTTCTGATCACCAAATAATTAGCAAAAATTTCATCAGCAGCAGAAGCAGAATCACAGTCAGCCTCATCCAAGGAAGAAAAGGATGATGCAAGGAGCCCTACATGGCAGCTCATCCTGGGCTGCTTCAGATGATATGGGGAGAAGCAGGGCCTTTCTGGGGAGGGAGGTGGGAGCACTCTGGTATTTTGGGGTTTCTGGTCAGAGAAAGGATGGGAGGGCACTCTGGGAAGCACAGTGTGGGGTGGTTGTGGGTGTGTTGAGCACCACAGGAATATGTGCTTTTCCAGAGCTTGGGAACCACGGAAGAAAGGCAGCTGGACCAGAAATTAGGACTTGTGTGCCTCAGTTCTCCATGGCTGTACTAGGACCTAAATTCTGTATTCATTCTCATCCTCACTGCTGACTACACTATGTCACCATTAATATGTTATTGTATAAGGACTGTTTTTTTTCATGGGAGATAACATCTTACAGATGTTGTCTACCATTTTTCACTTAGATTTTAGACAGAATTTGCCAGATATAACCTTGGTTGTGAGAATACTGATTTAATTCTTACCTTCCATCTTCTAAAAATAACTTGTACATATGGAAAAGTCTGAGATTATTAGTACCCATTTGGAGTTTTATTGTGATCAAGTATACAAGAACTACGTTTTTGGATAATGCGCCAGTGTCAGTTTTTAGGGCAGGTAATTGAGAGTTGTTTATTTTGAATACAGCCTCAGAAAATTGTAAAGCTGATGGGTTTTACTATTCAAATTTGACATGCAAAAGAAAACCCTTAGTTTAATACCCAGTACATTACAACTCATTTTTCTCACATTATTGAACATGCTTTTAGCATACTTTTGATACAATGTACTTTGTATTGAAATTTAATAGGTGAAAGCTATCATTATCTTTTATGTGATGTTTTCCCTTATGCACCTATGTTCGTGTTTGCTGAACAGTGTTAGCAATAACTAATGAGTGATTCCCAGCCTAAACTGTGGAGTCAGGAATTCTTATGTTCTTTATGCATCATTTGTACATGCCATTAGATTAGTGATATACTGTGTAACTTGACTACATTTCTTTTTCAGTTCAGTTAATCTAAAAGTTTCTGAGAAATTAAATTAATGAATGTACACACATTTAAATTCAAAGCAGATTTCTGGACCTCATGTTCTTTACTGCCTAAGAAAATGACTCATGGATTATACTAGAAGATCCCCTTCTGGGAAAATCTTATAACAGAAACTGCTAATTCTAGTAGATTAATTTTCCAGTTGTTTTCCCAAAGCTGTTCTTATGGGAACCCCTTAATAAGTAGTATATTCTAAATCAATTTGTGTTTTTACCAGCAGTCAACCCTATTAATAATTTTTACTTTGCTTTTATGTAGAATTTCTTGACGTTTATTCCTTTGCAGACCCTTTCATGTCCACAACACCATTAATCCTGCAGGCTGCCAAAAGAAAGAAGCAGTTATGCTCCTCAAGTGAATCTGTCCAACATATATGCAGCTGTACAGCAAATGGCAACAGAATGGTGTAGGAGAAATTAGTGGGAAGCCTTGAAATGTTCATGTCCTCAAACACCCTTGTGGTGCTATCAAGAAACCCAGTGAGTGCACCTCTCCCTTTCAGCCAGGAACATCTCACTCACTCTGCCTCTGATTTTCAGAATTTTTTTGAAACAGTCTGCTTCAGGCCCATTCTCTTAGTTGACTTTAAATTTCTCTTTTCTGCAGACAAAAACCCTCTTAAAGTGAGAGGAAAGATAAACCCTCTGTTTCCTCGGCAGTCATGTGGGGAGAAGAATTTAAAATAAATGACCATTGTAATCTGTCTTCAGGTAAGTGAGGAAAGTCACTCAGTGAAATGTGAATGAAGCCACATGTCAATCTAAAAAAAATTGTATCTACAGGAAAAAACTTCCCAAAAGCATTCTCTAATCTTTTGAGGAATAAAAAAAACCCCAAACAGTTACAACTACAATATCATTAATACACTTTATTCTAATGCATGACATAATAAGAAAGTGTATAAAATAATGATTCTAGTTTCCTTCTATGTAGGAATTGATCAAAAAAGGGACTTTTTTTCTAAATATAAATGTGTAGGCTAGCAATAAAAAATATTCATTTTGATGTTCTAGATAAAAAGTCCTTTTAGATAGATTTCAATGCTTATTTAAATACTGCAGCAGCTCAGTTTAATTCGCTGTAACCAATGATATTGCCTAGCTAAATGTAAAAATATTGTAAAGCACGGTGCCTCTCATTAATAAATTTTCTCAAATGGTGGTGAATCTGGAATTATTTAAATAAGATCAAAAGTCAAAATTGGATAAAACTCGAGGATATTCTGAAAACAAGATTGAAAAGGCAGGGTTTCTTGAGGGGAAGTAAGCTCACCCATTTCCTCTTTGCTCCTCTGAAAGTAGCCAAACTTTCTATCCCTCCGTTCAACCACATGTGGAAAACTCATCAATCTCTACCAGATTTCTAAGACTTCCATAGAAAGGAACAGTTTCTGTTTGTAAATCCTGGATAAAAAAGCATTAGAATTATGTCAAAACAGCTCACTTATTCTAAACATCCAAAGCCCAATGATTATTGCACAGCATTTTTTTTTAATATGCTAAAGAATTATTTTAATCAATAAAGGTACAAAGGTATTTTCAGCTGGGTATTAATTTTGGGGGGTTACCTACTCTGGTTTTCTTTCATTTGTGAAGATTGCTATTTTGAAGTTTGGTTGTAGAACCTTTATTTATATTGCTGGATAATATTTTTTGTGTGCAAATTTATTGTCTTCTGTGAGATTTCCCATAAGACTAAATAGCAAACAATGTCAATACATATCCTGAAATTTTCTTTTATTTGATTGTTAATATATTCCATCATTTCCAGACCTCCTGAAGAATATAAAGACAGTTTTCTGAAAGACAGTGTTACTTTTACTCTATGTTACTCTGGTTTGAAGACATGAAATGACCATATTTGTTTTTAAAATCTCCCATCCCTTGGGACTGAAGGGCTTGGAAGCCACACTACCATGAATAGAGAGAAACAAAAGCTCACAAAATACTGTAATACCATCTCACTGCTGAATTTCTTAATGTGCAATGAAAAATTAAATAAAGACAAAGATTACCTGGCATTCAAGATCCAATATAATTCATGTTTATTTTCGCTGTGTACAGAAGGTGGAGCCAAATTCATAAGGATCTCTGAACTCATACTTCAATCTTTGTTTGAATACTTTTCTAGTGTCTTTCTGGAGGGGCAATTAGTTCAGAGGATATATTGATTGGAATCAGTCACAATCTTGGGATAAACCCTTTTCAGATCAACTCTTCTGGTGTTTAAGCTGTCTTTAATGAGGTTTAGAAGTTTCTTGGCACAGCTGAAGAGCATCTGAGCCTTCATGTATTGTCCTTCTCCCTTTCTCCATCAGTGACAAAGGAGTGAATTCATATTTCTAAACACAGCATGTGAAAGTGAGCAAGCTGAGTATCTCCATGAAGCTGTGGTGAGACCTTAGAGGTATCAAGTGGCAAGTACCGACCAGCACAAAAAACAGAAAGGAAACAATCACCCCAAGTTCTGAGCACTTTATTTTCTTTCTCTGTGATCCTCATAAATTTTAAAAAGAAACTCACACTTAGTTGTTTGTCCAGCTAGCTGATATTCCAAAATGCAACTAGAGAACAAATCAGAAAAAATTGGGGCTTAAAGGATTCACCCTGGCATTAAGAAATTTTGCTTCTTATTTTGGTTGAGACATGAGCTGTCTATGACTCAGAAGAGCTGCTGATATTTTCCATGACAAACTTTCCAAGTCCATAAAAGTTACTATAACGTAACTTCTTCTATGATAATATTTATAAAATACTCTGAGATTGTAGACAGATGACTGTACAACAGTGCAATGTATTTCTGGCGAATGATGGCCATTACCTGGGGTGGGTTCTGATGCAATGGCCTCTATCATAGGGAACCTCCCACTTCATTTTGGGTGCTTCAGTCTGCTGTTTTTTCCAGCAGGGTCTCTTTTAAAGCAGCAATTATTTCCTTTTGCAGGCAGTAAGAGCAGAATCTATCTTATGCTGACTAAGACTGCCTTTTCCCTGAGGAATATCTAGCTTTGAATTACATGAATCTGAGAGACCTGTTTCAACAAGGAATGGAAGGTGAACTCACTAAGAGGCAGTCTTGTGATTGTCCTCCTTTTATTATTACTGTCCTTAAAATTATCAGAAAATATGCTTATAGACTATGCACTGTGCCACCCAAGATACCACCCTGAAGGATGACAATTAACTTTAACTGTGTGTTTTGAACAAGCAATGACCCTTTGAAACTTGGGGCAGGGGGTGGGTATGGCTGTGTTTCTCAGACTCAAGCGTGTGCTGAGTGCATCAATGGGCTCCAACCCAGTCACCCCAACTGAAAGAATGTGCAAGCACTGTGGTCACCTACTTCAAAGCTGAGTTGTATTTCTACGTGACGTAAATTCCTTAAACAAGCAAAAAAAAAAACCCACTGGGTGTAAAAAAAAAAAAAAAAAAAAAAAAGAAAAGCATTAGTCTGCACATTTATGTGCTTAGGTAATCATGAAATACTGTTATTGTTCCTTGGATGTTCTGAAAAGATTTACATCCATAGAGCATGAAGCAGGGCCACGCATTATTCACAAGTTTGTCTTCAAAGCCAAGTGTGTGAGAAGGGATATCAGTGAAAACCTGCCAAAGCTTACGTGCCATCCAGGGACGTGGGGGATTGCACAGCTACCTTGAAAGCACCCAAGAAAATCTGCACTGCCTGTGCATATTAATCTCCATTTACTGTATATTCAGCTCATGTTACTTGGTCTGCGGATTCCTCTCCCAAATCGCACAGGACGAGGACAGTGCCGTGCATGGAAGTGCTGGGGAGGGAATTTTGCGAGCAAATTGAAAACAAGTGAAGGCATGTGATTCATTTAAAGAGGTCCACAAACTACAGACATGCTTAATTGGAAGTAGACCATGAACCCCACTGGTATCCATGGGAGATTTGGTAATGGTCAAAAGACTGGATGGCCTTCCAAATGAAATATTCACTAGGGCTTTTCTAGTGAATCAGGTTGCTCAAATATTATGCAGGGAAAAATATGAGGAAAAAAAAGTTTTTTAATAAAATGCTGCACTTGTGTTAATGCATGATTTCAAACCTAACTGTGATCTTCTTACCCCTCTCTTAGTGCATAATTATGAACAGATTTGCAAATATTTCACATCTGACACCCCTGTGCTTTCCTGTTGAACACAGTTTCTGCTGAAGAGGGGTTGTGTGTGAAGATATTTGTTCCATCTGAAACAATTGTTTCCATAGCAAGGCAAACGAATGTGAGATTTTCTCATAACCTTGTGAAATGGTAGATCATTGAAGCTGAATATGTTCTGGTTATAGGCTGTAAAATGTGATCATGGAGATATATTTCCAAACTCTAAGAGACATTTCAGAGTAATTCTTACCAGGACAGGTAATAGTTTTTCCTAATTATACACAATACAGTGGTGGAGACTTTCAAATATTTCCCTTTTGCAGGTAGATAATGCCATAGCAAAACCAAGTTCTATGCTTAATATGGCTGTAAAACCGTACTTCCCTTGTTGCTAATGTACACATTTTAGTTTTCCAAACTAGGTTTTAAGATTGCTGGGATTCTCACAAATACTGGAGTTTTGTTGTTATTTCAGTGGAGAAATACTTCTTCTTCCTTCAAAATCATAATGTTTGAAAAATTGCAAAGCTTATACTGGAAGATAATGGGAAAATGCAAGATCAGGCAAGCTGGACCCTGTGATCTTGTAATCCTGCAAGCTTTTACAGGGAATGATAGCTTTGTATTCTTGCATGTTATAATTCAAGGGTTTGTTCCTGGCATAATTCTGCATTCCTAAGCGGCAACGTTTTCAGGACCAACATATACAACATCCAGGATGTCCTCAATATCTCAACATTGAGACATATAGCCATATTGACAGTTTTCTACTTTGTTCCAGAATAACAAGTATTTTACAGACAATTGCAGGAGCCCTATGTGTACTCTGCTCACTGTCAATGGCACAGTCATGAAGACAGTGAAACGCTATGGTTTCTATATTATAATTTATCCATTCTCAAGAAGAAGGACCCACGGTCTGTGAGGCACAAAGCTCCAATTCTCCCTTAATGTCATGAGAAAAGGCAACCTGAAAACTACCTTCAGAAAACATGAAGTTTCTTTCTGCCATATGTCTTGGACAACTGTAAAAACAAGGGGGAGGGGGAGAAAAGTCTAAACTAACAAACTAGTAGCCACTATCAAAGGAAAGAGAGGAAACTGAGCGAACCAATTGTCTCCGTCTGCAGCTGGAAGAAGGGGAATGGAAGGTGTGCATTGTTGTGTACTAGCTCTTTTTGTCAAACAGGAGGCAGTGTGGACTGCTATTAACTGCTCCAGAGCAAGAACCAGGAGGTAGCTCCTCACTTCAAAGCTCCCTGCTGAGTATATTTCTACAAAGATCTTTTCTTACTTAACTGGGTGAAAAACACTAGGGAAGAGCTGTGAAAAATAAGCAGTAATACCTAGGTTGTGTTGCAGAGTATAACTTTCATTATTTCAAAAATAAACTGTAAAGACGACCTTTACCTAGGAATAGCTCCCTACCCATTACTGAACTTCTCCCCTTCAAAGAGCAAAAAATACATATCCCTGCTACTGAGCCCAGAAATAGCTCTTGAGAATAATAAGAGTTGAAACCCAAGTGAGCCTGGTACAACACAAAATGTGAGACTTCACGGAGAGCTATCTGACCAAGAACGCTTCTAGAGAAGCTCTTAAGAAGTCCCATGGAGCAGCTAATACTCCATGACGTGAACAAGGACAAGACCAATTCCTAATGATGTTTGAGCTCCATGTGTGAGGAGCTTAACACAGAGAAATAAATTAATCTCTTTTCTACAGACAAGGCATTTTTCAAGGAGTGTTTAACCAGGGTCCAGGCAGGAGCAAAGCCAAACTAGTTTTGTTCCAATTTCATAGATCAGTTTTGAAGCACGCTTTAATTCTGTAGAATGTGTTCAAAAATTATCGAGAACATTTCTCACTATTGAAGCCTGATTCTCTGTACTGTGCTTTATTTTCTGAAGTTTCCTGGAAAGAGTTTCCTGGAATGTGAGATCATTTCTTCATTTCTCCCGTGGGATAGACACACGCACACATGCACACACAAATAATAGTAAAAAAATATGTGATGTGTATCTCCCGTGGAAATAAACACGCTGCTCCTGGTGTGTACTTTCATGTGTGCACGTAAAGGAAATTGGCCTCAGTAAACAAGGCGGTGTTCACAACGAAAAAGTGGAGAGGGCTTGGGAGGGCTTCCTTTCCTGAGTGGTGGCTAGGAGACAGCAGCCCCAGCATCCAGAAGGTCCACGCTGGTTACCCATTGCCTCTCAGTGCATTTCTGGCTTTTCCTGCAGCGAAACTCCTGGCGCACACCAGGAGCCAACTTGTTGCCTCTGTCTCCGGCGAGCCCAGATCGGGTCACCGTGCCACCCAGGTGCCCCAGTGACCGGGGGCTGTGGGGCGGCTGCTGACTGCCCGTGTATTTGTTTTGTTGCATCAGCAAGAGCGGGCTTCCATGCTCTCTGACTTTCCTCGGGCTGGTCCTTTTTTTTTTTTTTTTTTTTTTTTTTTTTTTGCTGTGCCTTCAATCCTGTCCCTCCTCCTCCCCCAGCTCGGCGCTCTCCGCCCGCAGCGCGCCCCTCCTCCCGGGCTGCCTCCCCTCCCTCTCCCCTCCTCTCGCACAGTCAGAGAGTAGAAAAAAGCTTAAAAGCTTAAAAGCTCTCCCAGTGTTCCAAGTTAGAAAAAACTTTTACGAGGTATCAGCACTTTTCTTTCATTAGTGGGGAAGGAAGGATGAAAAATACAAAGCAGCAGTAGACTTTTAAAGTTTAAATAGACAGGTCTGAGTGCCTGAACGTGCTCTTCCATTTTAGTTTAACCCTCCAAAGAAGTACTCTGATCCATTTTCACTGCTGATCAGCAAGGGTAAGTTGAAAGTTTTCCCTTTTCATCATTTTGTGTATCTTTTTTTTTTCCCCTGAAAACACTTCTTCTTTTTTCTTTTCTTTTTTTCCTTTTTCTCCCCCCCCCCCCCCCCTTAAAAATTCTGTTATTGCGTTGAGGGTTGAACTTGTTTAAAAACACACATCTCTAAACAGCGTAGATTCTCTTAAAGTGCTGAGTTCCAGCTTGGAGGAATTCTTTGCTTGCTTTTGTCACATTTCTATACATTTCTAGAAGTGCTACACTTTTACAACTTGTACCCTTGTTCAGCCGAAGGAGGAACTGCGGCGAAGTTGAGAGCGGGCTGCAGATTTGTTGCTGCTGCTGCTGCGAGAGATCTCTCCCCTCCGCAGCTTTTGGGCTAACTCAGCTCCTTTAAAGAAAAAGCCGAGGTGCGCTTCACTCTCCCCTGCTGTACCAAAATTGCATCAGAAGCTAGTAACAGGGAGACCTTGCCTTGGATGCGTCCCATTCCTCCCCACACGTTTTGCTTTCATATGGAAATCCTGATTGATGCCTGATAGTTTGAGCAGAGCAAGCTTCTTAATTAGATGCCTTGTTAAATGCTGGAGCTACTGACTTTCACGTGGTCTTCCTGATAAGTTTTTTTCCCTTTTTCTTTTAAAATAGATGTGATACAATCCAGACACGGGTTATGGATTTTTAACCTGGTTTGTATATAGTTACTCTGTTTTAGCAACCTCAGTGAGGGATTTTAGAGAAGGAATGTGGGATATCATGATATGCCTTACCACGTTGGCAATGTCTGTGGAAGTCTTGGGTAGATATAAATGAAAGTTGTCTAGGAATGACTGTACATAATCTCCATATGACACATTCCCTGTATAATATCTCAGAGACCTAATTGTCAAAATGCAGAGGAAAAAATACTTTGAGTAGCATCTCTTGGAGAACTAAAAACTTTTTCATGTTGTGAGACTTGGAGTGATTTCTTGTAGCAGTTGTTGCCTGCTGCTCGCCAGTAGTCAAAAAGCAGCACGAGGAAGGAGAGAAAAGAGCCTTCAGCTGAAAGACAGACAAAGCAGAGAGTATCTTATCGAGTAACACACGAATAAGAATATTGTGTCCTTATATGTGTCCTCATATTTTGCCTTGAGATAACCAGCAAGCCTCATCCAGCAGCATATTTCCTCTGAGGATTTCTTTTTCACTTTTGTAAGTGATAGTTATGACGAAAAGCCTGTTAATGAGCACAAAAATGGGACAAGAACACCTTTTTCCTGACGTCCTCGTGTATGCGCGTGTGTGTGTGTGCACAGAGGGAGCGAGTTAGAGGAGTTTGCATGAAGCTTTCATCCTGCCATTTTTAACATCTGGACAGCACACTACGCGGCCGAATTTAAGCCTCTAGTCTTTGGGATGTTTACTGAAGTGTTTCCTTCAGAAACTTCAAAGCCAAACATTGGCGCTGACCCACGATACCTAACAAGCTTTCGAATGGGAGAAAGGCAAGGAGCAGGCTGGGATGAGGAGAGGGAAGAGAGGGATGGGCACAAGGGATTTGATTTGCAACATAAAGCTGAATGCTTATACGCACAGGAGCACAGACAGATTCAACACTCTAAAGTTATCTCAGCTCTCATATTATGCAAGCCCAAGAGATTAATTTTATTTGTCTCTGCAATGAACCAGGGCCAAGGATTCCTGTGGGTATGGGGAAGGTTAGAGGACATTGAGCAATGCATCTGTTTCATTAGATACATTGCTCTCTTCCCCCCAATCTCTGGTATCTCCTTCCCATGTTACTCACTGAACTTGTCTCATGTAGAGGCACCTGGGCTGTTGTTTGTGCCATTTATTGTATTTAGACATTCAGATTTCAAGATCCTCAAGCAGGAGCATCAGAGGGCCTGCTGCCCCTCAGGGAATTCAGCGTTCCTTCCCTTAATTCCAAAGTGAGTCAGGAGAGGGATGAATCTGAGCATTAACACAGAGGATAGACCTGACTTGTACGACTAGAGAATGTCTAAGAAAGTGCCAACAGTTGCTTTTGCAAATATGCTTTAAAATTAAATTAGGTGTGAAGGGTACAAGAAGGGAAAGGCAGAGGCTATGGGGTAGATCTGGTAGTGACTGACCACCAGCAGTACTGGCAGACAAAGGAAAAACCACGGTTGTGACACTTTAGAGTCTACTTACTGCAACCATTTTGTGTGTAACCCTAGTCTGGTGGATGAAATGAACTGAAGCTCATCTGCAGACCTGTATATGAACTATACCTTCCCAAGGGAATGTCTGCAAGGCATTTGCTTATTTTTATAAGATTTTGGAAAGCTAGCCTTTCCTGTTCCAAAAAGTCCAAATTCAATGAGTTTGGGACATCTCAGTTGCTTTGTCTGCAACGGATGTTACTTTTGGGAAATGCTCAACCTGATTTGTGTTCAGGGTCCAGAGCACAGGTGTGTCTGAGCACAAATAAAAAAGATAGAAAAAGTTGCAAAACCCAAAGCTTTGGCCTGTTTCCCAATTACTTCAATCCCATGTTAGAACCCACTCTAACCCTTGCTGCTCTTCCATCCTCTAGCATGTGACCTTCTAATACTGTAGTCAGACCTAGGACATTACCATAGCACTGAGTTTGCATTATTCTTTGTGGAAAATATGAACCAGATGACATGATGAATGCTGTCCATAAAAAATAGTTCTAGAATTTCTTAATTGTGGCTTACAAATCAAATGTCTTATATATGTGGTCATCCCAAACCCATGAAGATGAATGCTGTCAGATCTCCTGCTGCTCTACGTATTTTTTTCCCCTGCCTTTACCCACACACAGTAGGAGCTGCAAGAAATCCATTTTTTAAGGACTGCTATATTTTAATGCGAGGCCAGCATTAGTCTGCCTCAGAGAAGGTTATGATCCTGTAAAGTATTAATATCAATAGGAACTCAAGGAATGCACATGCTCATCATCAGCCATATCCTTCAACTCCTGAAGTACTGAATTTGTATCAATTGAATAGGCCAGCCTGTGTCATTCAGTGGGCTCATTTAAAGAATTTGGAAGTCTTAAAACAAGCTAAAGTCCAGAAGGCTAAAGAGCTATTTTTAAGGGTTGTCTGCCAACCATTTCAAACTACTTACAAAGCTAAGTACCTGTTTGATACAAAACCTCTTTTTATACCTGGTAAACAGATTTGTAATCAGTTAATAAAACTGGTCTTTCAGTGCCCTGAAAGTAAACAAGTTAGATCCGATGAATGAATTTTCTCTACAACAAAGCAAAGTACTGTGTTTCATAAAGCAATGGAATCCACTTAAGAAAAGGAATAATATATTTGTGCCACCACAAGGTTATCTGATTAACAGTACAATGTTTTGAATTGATGTGGGGTTTTTTATCACTGGCAAAGGCTAGCATGTAACTGATCTCTTTTTTAAAAAGTTGCTTTTCAGAACTATGTATGAGTAATTCAAGCATGGAATGTTTCCTCCTGGAGTTTATATTGCCAGCGGACACAAATGGAACCTAGCAATTTTGCATGCTGAAGCAAATTAAAAAATAGGTAGTAAATTCTCCAAATATTGCAGGTGTGGGATTAAGTAGGTCAAAACTGAAATAAATCATGTTGCATTAATGAACCAGAGAGGAGTGTAATTAGAAAACAAACAACACATAACTGCCTAGAAATAACATATCCTCTGTTTTCTTAATCAGGCTTTCAATCTGAAATAACATTTAGACAGTAAAAATGTACGTTGAGTCTGAGGAAAGTCTGTTAACCCAATAGTTTCTAGTCACTGGAAAACTGACTAATTAAATCAAGAAGCTGTTACTTGAAAAAGGCTCCTTCTGTCCGCTTGCACTTTTAGGACATGGAACAAATAGCTTGCCTTTAAAACAAACTTCACGTGTTGTATAGTTACAGGCTGTTCTCTGTTTTAACAATCCCTGCCTGAGGAGGAACGTGGTCACATTTCATTCCAGCCTTTCCACGGACCTCCACACTTCTCTGCCTGACTCCTTCTCTGCTGCTCCAGCCCAAAAAGACAAATTCACTTTTCCTGGGAAGGATGAAAGCTGAGGATGGCTGAGGAGATGTGTCAGAGACAAATATGCTCTGTCTGCTCCTGCCGGCAGAGGCTTCCAGTTTTAAAAATTTTAAAATGGCCCTGATCCTTTGATGGGGCTTCATTCATGAGAAGAGCTAATTACATGAGGAAGGGTCAACAGGCTGCAGTGCCTGAACTTCAGAGCCAGCTGTTTAGGCAGATGGAGGAAATGGCCCTGAGATATTTTTCAGGGCTTTAAAGATAATTGGTGTCTCAGAGCTATCAGAACGAGTGCTTTAAATACTCGTCTCCCATTGCTCTCTCAGACTCGGTGGCAGGAATGGTGTGTTTTTATTTGGCATCTATTGTTATGTTTGCGTTTGCCAGCTTTATAATCTTGTGTTCCCAGCGACTCACTGCTTCTTGAAAGCAAGTCTCCTTGGTACTAAAATTTCCTATTTTATGAATTATCCAAAAAGTGCATGTTCTTCATAAAATGACCTTCAGTAGGGAATATATCCATGATGCAGTTGAGAGGAAATCATTTGGACATTATCAAAACTGTTAATACCAGGAAGGGATTACTCAGCATCCATGGAACAAATATCTATGCCCAGCAGCATTCCCTTTTAAAGGGAAACTTCGTGATTATTTTTCCTTTTAAGTTCCTGGTTTCATGTGGTTTCATGCTTTTTCATGTCGGGCAAGTTAAAATATAAGTTTTTATAAGATTGCCATTCTCCAGTTGATAAAAATCTATAGTGAAAATCGTTTTCCCTAGGAATCTAGAACATCAAGCAAACTATTTCATTTCTTTCATCCTGTGTATTTCCAGATATCCTGAGAGGCTGTCTGTGTCCTAGAAACGCACGCTTTAAAACTCAAGTCAGGAAACTAAACTTGCAGTGTTCAACACTTGGAATGCAAACTGCAAGCCAGGAGTCACCTTACAAACAGAGCATATTTACCTTTTTTTTTCTTGCTAAAACTTTTCCTTTCAAAACAAAGATGGAATTTAAATACAAAAAGATGCAAACACAAACCTGAAACTCCAATGAATTAAGCAAATCACAGATAAACAGGAAACCAGTTCCTCCAATATGTAACATGATCTTAGCTGTGCTTCATGTATTTACTAGTTTTCATTCCTTCATAGAACTATAGGTAAAGAATGGTTTCTTTGATCTTTTTGATGCAAATACTAATGTATAAGCTCAATTTAGACAAACACTTTTTCTGAAGTTGTCAAGTTGACTTGGCATCATTAGGAATTATACTCTTAAACGTATTACATGCTATGAAGTGATAGGCAGGAGCTCAGTTTAATATTGCTGAGTAGGAAAAACTGTGTATTTTGCAAAGGTAGAATTTTAGGTATGTGACCCTAATATTAATTTAAGGTAACCTATTGTATTTAGGTTATGCTGTAGTTTGCTTTTTTAGTATCTGAAAGAGTGAACATTAAAATTACATTGAATGATCAATCCACACTGAAATGTAGAAACCTTTCATATATTCCTAGCATATTTAGGCAGTGCTACTACTTTGTTCCACACCCTGCTTCAGCTGTGTGTCACAGCTCTTTTTCACCTGAGGCTGGTGTCAGTCATTGAACTGAGGCTACCATCAAGGAAGCTGTGTCAGCCACAGTGGTCACTGAGCGTTATGGACTTCCTGAAAACTGGAGTGAAATTTGGAACTTTTTCAATTGTGCTCTGAGACATTATATGTTCCTTTCTCTTTTCAGTTTCCCTGACTTCCCACTTCACTGCAGACTAACTAAAACTCCAGTTTCTCTTCAGATTGTGTAAAATACATTAATTACACAAAGCTGACACCACTGCTCTATTAGCATTGATCAGTGATTTAGTGCATCAAAGGTACTAAAACTCTGACCTAACCTTTGCTATTTTTTTCCTTTGTGTCCTTGTTTAGCTAGCATCCTGTGAAGATGGGTGATTGGAGTGCCTTGGGAAAACTTCTTGACAAAGTTCAAGCCTATTCTACTGCAGGAGGGAAAGTGTGGCTGTCTGTCCTCTTCATTTTCCGAATCTTGCTATTGGGAACAGCAGTCGAATCTGCCTGGGGAGATGAGCAGTCTGCATTCCGGTGTAACACTCAACAGCCTGGTTGTGAGAACGTCTGCTATGACAAGTCTTTTCCTATCTCCCATGTGCGCTTTTGGGTTCTGCAGATCATATTTGTGTCTGTACCTACCCTTTTGTACCTGGCACATGTGTTCTATGTTATGAGGAAAGAAGAGAAACTGAACAAAAGAGAAGAAGAGCTTAAGGTAGTCGCAAACGATGGTGTGAATGTGGATATGCATCTCAAGCAAATAGAAATTAAGAAATTCAAGTACGGTATCGAAGAGCATGGCAAAGTGAAGATGCGTGGGGGACTGCTCCGTACTTATATCATCAGCATCCTGTTTAAATCTGTCTTCGAGGTGGCTTTCTTGCTGATACAGTGGTACATTTATGGGTTTAGCCTGAATGCCATCTACACCTGTGAGCGAGACCCATGCCCTCACCGAGTGGACTGCTTCCTCTCCCGTCCAACTGAGAAAACCATCTTCATCCTCTTCATGCTGGTGGTGTCCTTGGTGTCTCTTGCCTTGAACATCATTGAGCTCTTTTACGTGTTCTTCAAGGGTGTCAAGGATCGTGTGAAAGGGAAAACCGACCCCTACTCCCACAGCGGTGCCATGAGCCCTTCCAAGGACTGTGGCTCCCCCAAATATGCTTATTACAATGGCTGCTCGTCACCGACCGCCCCCTTGTCTCCCATGTCTCCCCCAGGCTACAAGCTTGTTACTGGAGACAGGAACAATTCCTCCTGTCGTAACTACAATAAGCAAGCCAGCGAGCAAAACTGGGCCAACTACAGTGCGGAGCAGAACAGAATGGGGCAGGCTGGCAGCACCATCTCCAACTCGCACGCCCAGCCCTTCGACTTCTCCGACGAGCACCAGAACACGAAAAAACTGGCATCAGGACATGAGCTGCAGCCCCTCACCATTGTGGACCAGAGGCCTCCCAGCAGAGCCAGCAGCCGAGCCAGCAGCAGGCCTCGACCTGATGACCTGGAGATCTAAGCTTCTTGATGCAGTACTTGCTCAACTACGAAACGACGTGCGTTGGAAGATGCCGTCAGTGCTGATCTTGTTCCAGTGGAGGTGGTACTTAACAGTCTCAAGCAGGAGATTTTAACAATCATTAAAAAAAGAAAAAAAAAAAAAAGCAAAACAAACAAGCAAACAAACAAGCAAACAAACTTTTAAAATACTTGCTGGTTCTTTGGGGGGTGTGGGGTTGGTGTGGGGTGGTACAGTACACATTGATATTTAATGTAGCTGGTTTAAAGAATTTAAATGCTAAAAAAAAAGGAAAAAAGGTAGTACTAAGGTAAAGGGCTGTTTTTCTAGAAAGGCTGTAAATATCTGAGTGTATGTGTATGTGTGTATTATCATGTTTGTTTCTAAAGAATCTTCTGTAATACTAAAACCCAATAATAACTGAACTCACATTTGTCAGGGTGAAGTGCTACCTGAAGATGAAAACATTTTTTCCTATTCAACAAGCAAAAAAGTCCAGGATTGCCTCTGATCATTTCCCTGTCAAGAACATTCCATTCTTAGAAAGTGCACTTTGAAGGTAAACTTTCCTACATGGTCCTCTGGGTTGTTGGAAGGCTCCTGTGAGGACAATTTACAGTCTTAGAGTCGTTCAATTCAAATTTCAGGCATGGCCCACCAAGAAATAGTTTGGTCACCTGCTCTTCCAGCCCTTCATGCAGGTGTATTGTGTGATGTGCGTAAATGGGATGGCTCCACGCATGTGGAACCAGCAAGGACACAGTTGCCCACAGCGATACTTGTGTCCTGCTACTTATATAGAGTCTCTTTAGTATTATATAAAACACAGTTTGCTGCCACTTGCAGATTTAAGCATCAAGACAAGCAAGAAACTGCCTTTAGTGAAATTTATCACACCTTTATGTGTACTAAGGGTGTACGTATGTGTGTGGATGTGGAGGCAAAGGTATACACAAAACACCCTCAGAAACATAGGCTGAGAAATAAACGCACACAGGTTACTTGCAGTTGACACTTTCTCATGGATGTTGTGAAGATGTGGGCCACTATGGTGTTTACATTCTCTGGTTCCTTCAATGTAAGTGAAGCACACGTTGTTATATTTTTTTAATTCTATAAAATATTTTCCATGTATCCTAAATGGATGCTCTTTTAAAAATAAATAATAAAAAAAAAAAACTAAAGGGCCTAATCCTGGATGTCTTGCTCTGGAAAATCTCTCTTTAAAGCTATTGGGAGTTTTGCCTCAACAAATCTGCAGGATCAAGCCCAAAATGTAGCGAACCATGTTCTTGCTGGCATGAATGATTTTCTTTTTTAGAAGGTAGGAGTGGGAAAGACCCTTTAGGTCATCTAGCCAATCTCCCTGATAGGTAATAATGATGCTTGAATGATAGAAGATGTAGTACTGTAAGCAAGCTTTAGTCTTTTATGTGAGAAACTTAGAAGAAGTGCTTTGTGCTGGATTAATAATAAAATATGCCTGAATGGCTTTTGCAGTAACTGGTATTTTTCTTGTTCTAAATATTCACATTTACTGAACTGCAATGTCCACTGAGTTTGACGGTTAGGTCTTTCTAGATGGCTCTAGCAACTTTAGTGTTTACAGTTAGGTTATGTTTGAAATGCAAGTGAAGTTGAAAGAATTTTTAAAGAGTACAACTCTAACTAATTTATTTGAAATATATGCTAAAGAAATCTACCAGTTTCTTCAAATGCATAGCCTCTTAGCTGAACACAGATTGACCAAGGAAATACATAGCTTGGTTTCATTTTGCAGTAACACAGATAAATTGTTTCATTTAATACATTAGATTAATTTGTTTGACATTCCATGTTAAACTACTGTTGTCTTCAACTTCATTGCATGTATGCAACCATAGTTTGTCAGATCATGTTGTCTGGAGAACATTAGTCAATAAAGTTTTAATTTAGTATAAATACATTTTCTAATTGTCTTTTACTGTTTCATATGTCCATATATATCTTTAGTTTCAGTCTGATAATCCAAACTCATTCCTGCCTTGTTCGCTTTTTCCCCAGTCACTCTCCATTTCAGAAGCGTTCTTTATTTAATCCATCTGGATTTTCTTTGAACTGAAATTCCACAGGGCCACATTCAGACACCCTCACAACAACTGGAAAAACAAGCATTGTCTCTGCCACTCCTGAAACAAAGTAATGTTCAGCATAAACAAATCTTGCCAGGAGTCTCAGAAAATGTATATTTATTTGCAAACTATTATAAAAATGATAGTACTAAAATATTGTCACATAATTTTTCAAGCAATTTTTATATATGGCTTAGGTTTAACATTATGAAATAATTTAATCTAGTTTACGTTTCCCCATGCCATCAGATTGCTCAAGTAATAGTCAGTTTCAATTTCTGAAATTAAAACCTAATTTCTTCAAACTCAATACGACAAATGCACTGATTTTGATAAGGCTGGGATTTTGCATATTGCCTCTCTTTCTTCACCCTTTGCATCCCCATCACTAATAAAGTCATACAGTGCTTGGCTTTTCAGGATTGAACTCTAGATCTAAGGTGGTTCATATCCTTGTTTTATTTGAAAAATCAAAATATAATGGTCATGTGGTTATCATAAAAGTTTTTACTTTCAAACTCGCTTGTTACTTTAAGTCAGAATTCTTTCTCTTCTTATTAGTAAAGATGGGGGAAAAGCAGTACAGTGGTAGTGGATTTACAGCTCTGAGAGATGCTACAGGAGGACCAGCACAAGTAATGACTCCTTGAAGTTTTTCTTAAATAATAACAATGAGTCATATTTAAGCTGGCTTGTCCTAGTTTGTCTGTACAAATGGAAGGGCATTCCAATCATTTTGTAAGGATCATGCCCTTGGAAAGGTGGACACTGAAACATTCAGAGAAGGGCTCACCCTGAGATAAAATGTAGTGTCTCCTAGACAGACTGATTGTCAGGTATGTCTCATGGGGCGTCTTGGACAACTGAAATAATTTAGTGCTTCAGTGCCAAGGCTCTCAGTGATTTTTTTTGGTGGTAATGCATGTGTGTGCATGTGTAGGGTAAAGACTTCCCAGAGACATTTCTCCCACTTAGATTTATTGCTGTGAACGGCATTTAAAATACACTTCAAAGTCATCATAATTTTGTATGCCATTCATTTAGCTCTTTATGCTTTTTCTCTCAGTGCATCCCTGCAGCAGCATTTGCTTTGTCTGCAGATGACACAAAATAAGCTGTGATACAATGCTAGTGCACACTTCTCAGCCCTTGTGGAAGGATATGTTAGATATTGACTTCAAACTGGAAAATATGCAAAAATACAATCTCTGAAGGTAATAAAAACAAAGACATAAAACCTAAATTCACATCCTGTTAATTATTTAAAAATTGTGTTTTGTGTTTTGTGTAGCAGTATTTTGCAAAAAAGGCAAATCATCTTAAGGCCTCCACCCTGTGCCAGTAATTTGAAAACTTTTCAAAGAGTAAAGTTAGAAGGAAAAGTTACAGACAGCCTAAAATCTATATGCATATCATGTAATTTCAAGATGTTTTAAATACAGTGAGCACACACTGAAGGTTATTTCCTAATTTAGAAATTCTGTTTCCATATTTAAAGTGGAAACTGCAGTAATAGTTTGAGAACCGGAACAAATTATGGGAGTGTACCTGTCTCACCCACTGAAATCCATGATTTTTTAGCAATGTACTTGTGTCACTGGTCCAGAACCACACCTCCCACATCTGTCTGCAGCACTCCTGTGCTACTCAGCAGTAGCACACTGGCTCAGCTGTGCACTACCACCATGCTGCCTTTCCCTCAAAGTTTCTCTACAGCTTGTTATTGATTAAAACAGAGGGGAAAAAAAAAAAGAAAGTGATGTAAGAAGTAGAGTTTTTCAAGTCAGTTGTAGGAGTTTTGTAGGAGTTCTGAAGTTACCTTGACTACTTAGTCCAGAGTTCTGAATATGTCAGATCAAAACCTCCTCCAGTTTTGGTGGTGTCTGTTCTGTTCTGCTGAGACAGAATTACTTTTAATTTTTCTTATAATTCCTCCATGACTATCACTGCTCCCTTTTCAAGATTTTAAATAAAATAGGGCAGAAAATAATTTACCTTCCTCCTGTAGAATTTTTCCCTTTTGTTTAACCCTAATCTAAACCTAACAGGATGGAGAGTTCTACTGAGCTTGACAAACATTTTTT
Organism: Sturnus vulgaris; assembly: GCF_052056855.1. Taxonomy (NCBI): domain Eukaryota; kingdom Metazoa; phylum Chordata; class Aves; order Passeriformes; family Sturnidae; genus Sturnus; species Sturnus vulgaris. The sequence continues at coordinate 65,335,097 of NC_142245.1, read as the reverse complement.
TAATGCACTGTATTAATCAAATACTCAGATTTGCCATAATCTCCTTGAAGATGTTATAACTTCTCATACTGCTCATGAGAAATCATGCTTCTCCAGCCATTTGCAGTTAGATCTACCAAAGAACTCAGATGACAGAGGCGGGGTGGATGGCCCTTGAGGGTTTCTCTGACAAAAACACAGTCCTTTGAGGATACAGAGCTACTTCTTACATTGCTTTCATTTCTACTGTCAACATAGACCATAAGGTCAGAAACATAAGTCATGTCTGAGGAATCACTGCCTGGATGTATTATCTGCCTCAGTTGCATGAAACTATTTGAGTGTCCTCCATTTTATTTTAACTCATTCTAGCATAATGGCTCCAGAAACATGGGGCTGTAAAATCGGCTCTGCAAAGGGATGACTGCCTTTCCCTGACTTAAGTGATGTGTTTTTGACTGTGCCCAAGGATATATTCACACCCAGACTCTGCCAGTCCTGGAAAAGTGTGTCAGAAGTAAATTACATGATGCTAGCACATCACTAGATTGAAACAGGAAGAGCTTATTTGTTCCTGTTCCTATTTAAAAGGTATTTTGATAGACACAGAAGAAGAAGAAAAAAAAAAGAACGCTTGCCTTAAACTTATCTTAAATACTTCCTAACCTGGAGCTCTACCAAAGACCCTATGAAGATGATGTGGATGTAAACATGTTGAGCATTATCAATGGATACCATGAATATAAACAGTTTAAATAGATCCAGTTGGTCAGTAATGTGGTAAAACCAGCCTCCTCTAAAATGGCTGCCATCACTCTTTGTGCCTGGTAGCCAAAATGCTGAATCTGGCTTCCTAGCTTTCTGGTATTTGAAATGCAAAAGCACCTTGGACAAAGGCAGGCATGTTTTTACAGTGATTGTTTTGCTTGTTTTAACTCCTTGTATGTGCTGGAGAAGCTGAGTGCTGGGAGCTGGAGGCAGAGAATCTGGGACAGCCTGTACTGGGTTAGTAAATACACAGCCAGGGGAATCATTGGTGAAAAGTAATGGCTTTTTGGGGATTGTAGGCTCTGCCTTAAAAAAGTCTCTGCTGCTGCGTTGAGGAAATTTGCACAACAAAATGAGACATGTTAACTTAGATCAGTATAAAAGGGAAAATGTTCAGACATTTAAATTGCTCCTTGAAACAAGCTTAGACCACAGTGACATGCTTCCCATTAGAACTGACAGAAAATGCTCACATGAGTTCCAGGATTTCAGTCATTTAAATCAATGTTAAAATTCTTTTCAACATCAAACATAAACAGATTGGACCCAGAAAGATATATTATGACATTTAATTTTCATTTATTTAACTGCAGGGGGAAAGCTGATGAGTATAAGCTATGAAATCTTGGATGGTGACTATTTAAATATGTGTAATCATACTATTTCCTCACACTGTCTTTTTACTGTAACTTGGTCTAGAGGCAAATTTATGAAAAGTAGTCTAAATGTTTGCGTTTTTTACTAAGAGACATGAATTCTGTAAATGTGATTAAATACATTTATATGACGTCCATGTCAAATTTATGCAGGATTACATAAGGGAGTGCAAGGTAATATATAACATGCATATAGCTCTTCTGGGTTAGGCAGCGGGGGAGTGAAATCTTAACTTTGTTTCTCCTCATCCTTGTTAGAAAGTTTTTCATATCCCAAACACTTGAGCAGTTTCTCTGGGAACTTTGCTTGGGTGGGGTCTTTTCATCCTTGTCCCCCTTCTTCTTTTCCCATTTATAGTATAAATTCCATATTGGAAAACAGAAGTGGTCCCAAATACATAAATAAATGCAATCACAGTTGATAACAAAACATTGCAATCGGAGAATAGGTAGTAGTTATCTTTTGCATGTCTGCAACTAACTCAATAGGAGAGCAACATGGAAAGTAGTTTAAGGTATTAGAAAATCCTCTGGATAGTTTAGCATCTGAAATTCACTGGTCCTTGCTGAAACAGGCCTTTTCAGTCTCACCTTCTGCTGAGTCACAAAGTTTGCTGACTTTGAAGGCTGAAGTACCTTGGCTCAAAATTGAAGTTGTTCTGGAAAAGTTCAGACCTTCCCTAATGACCATATTTGCATGCTATTCTCGGTAGTATTTACATATAATAGGACACTCTCCACAGGAAGGCTTCTTCAAAACACAGGCTCTGCTTACACTTTGAATTTCCCTATTCAAAGGGAATATGCAAAATTATCTATGCATCACTACTTCAAAGTGTTTCGCTGGGAGTACTCTGACATATATTTGGAAGACTCATCATAGCTGTTTCCAAGTTGAATATATAGCCAACTGTAAGATTGCCACCTGGGTTTTGTGTGTGGAGGCAAAGAAGTATTACTCAGGCAAGAATCCTACCTGGCCTGACCTAGCATACTTCTAGGACAAGGAGTTTCTGTTGAGTGATGTGAGATGAAAACTCTTCTCTGAGCTTTACTTAGTTCCTTCTTTTATTCAAGTCCCTATAGGGATGTTTTTTTAAGCACACAGAGGATCCAACCATGAGTCCATGAGCCTGTGTAACTTGCTGAGGTCTAGGATAATCTCTGAGGAACTTCTGGTTCCATTTTGGCTGTTCCAGCTCTGTGGACTTTGAATGGACTGTAATGCTCAGTCCCTCAATGCTAGGGTAGTTGGTGCTGGCAAAGGCCATGCAGATAGAGAAAGTGGGTCTGGATTGTTTCCGATAGGATTTCCTGTAAAATCAAGGAAAGCTGGTAAATCATCCTTCTTTGTCCTGAAAAGTCAAGCTACAAAGGTATGAAAGGGTCCCTGCATTCTGACAAAGCCTTAAACTGTGTGCTGTAATTTGGTCTTAATTTCTATCATCTTCTTTATTCCTCTCATGAAGCCATCTTCTCTCACCACCCACTTCTTTTCTGCATTCACAGATGCCACAGGTATTTAGAGTTTTGTTCTAAAAAAGCTTTCCATATTAGTATTTTTTTCCTTGTGTCATATGCTGGGGACCACTCAAATTTCTTAGAATAATATGCTCCATTAAATTCATTAACAAGCCGGTGTGTCTTCTATTTCATGTATTTAGAATGAATGCTAACTACTACAAGTTTTGCCTGACAGCTTAGGAAGTAGTTTTGTATCTCACCTCACAGGAGCCCACATTTATTTTGATCACTTTCTTTTTCATACTATTTAACAATTAAGGAAGACAGCAGAGGAACTCAGAATTCTAGTTATCTACCTTAACCAGGTGCAGTGAAAGTGTCAGGACATGGAATTTGTCCAAATCTTCCTCCCACCTTAGTCGTAAAGGGACTCATATCTAGGCTCCCACTAATGGTTATGTATGCTATATAAACAATAATAATAATAATAATACTTGGAGTTGCACTGATACAGTGCCTTTCATCTTCAAAGTCCTTTGAGAACCCTATGTAATTAGTTTGCTCTGGAGTCATCACTGACGATACTGCATGAAACCCAGCACTACCCACTGTGAGAGTCAAAGAGGAAATCTGAACAGTCCCAGAGACCATACATAACCTCCATATCACTACTAAAAGAAATTGAAAATGCTGAACAAGTATATTGTAACACTTCACACAGGAGAAGGATCCACAACCAGCAGGAAGCCAGTCTCCCTATGATAAGAAAACAGGAATGTTTTCTTTGCTGGTAATCTACTACTTCAGATCTCTAAACACATTCTAAACACATTTTACCTTGAACTATGTCTCAGTCAAGTTGGCAGAAGATCACAGGTAGATTATCTCATTGCATGGAATCTTCATGCAACTAGAATATATAAATTTTTTTTATTTAAAAAATTTTGATTTGATGAATCCAGACATAATCAAGATAACATTAAATAGGTTTTTACAAACTTCAGTGAGACTCCAGGGGAACAATTTCTCTAGAGTACGCCATTGGCAATTGACAGTCCAGCTGAGTACAATTTTAATATCGTAATATTTTTTAAAGTATTTCCGGTGAGCTTACAACAAGTCCTTGTCAATGTCCAGGTATTTGCTCTTTAAATCAGCTTGGCATTTGCTGGAGATTATCATCCAATAAATTTGTAAACAGCCTTTTCCAAACCTACACCATTAAGAAAAGAGAAGAAAAGAAAAAGCAGTAAGAGTCTATTCAAACTGGTGAGAATAATAATGCAGAGGAACAGAGCATTTTTGTATAAAGGATGTTTGCAGTATCTCTGAATATTACTAATTTTTATTTGCTCACTCTTGTACACTGCCTAGTATTTATTTTCTCAGCACAAAGCCTAATGTACTTTATTGCCTAATGTGCTTTATTTACCCTTTACAACTACATTTTTCTTATGGAAGGTTCCATAGGACAAAAGGACACCATTTTACATCATTGTATATATTAATGGTCAAATGAAGAATAATCTTGAGACTAGTTTTCAAAAGCTGTGGTCAGACAGAGTTACTAGACAGGCAGAAGCAGCTCTGCTTCCCATGCAGTTAATGGATACGTGCACTCACATGCCTTGATTTTTGCTCCATTTAAAGAACACTGTTTCTTTTTTAAAATTTGGTGTTCTTCCCTGTTATATTTAAATATCACACAAAACCATAAACATAACCATATGTCAGAATGAGAGTTTTACTGTTGAATGATGGTTTGGACTCAGATTCTTTGCTTTTATTTTTACTGCTTATTCCATTAGTTTTAATTGAAATCTATTCTCTGCGTATGTTACATTCAGCTTATTTTTAGCTACTCTTGGTCTTCTTAAGGAAAAGTCAGCACATGACCTCAAGAGTATGAGAGGTACTTACTAAAGTTACCTTTTCTCTCTCGCATGGTGTATCAGTACAGCTTCATCAACACAGCCACTGTAAAACAACTATAATATCCACCAATCCTCAAACAAGAAATAATATTTTTGAAAAGCAGCAAAACAAGGAAAAGGGCTGGGGAAGAGCAGTGAGATTAATGATTTGGGTAGTCCTTCCAGATTTCAAGCAATCACAGCTGTTTCATTTCTGTAGCAAGAGAAGTTAGTCTTCCACACCAGCTATTTTTACAGTGGTAGAGCTGCAGGTCTCAGAGCAGGAGGAAGGAAAGGGAGTGACAAGGCACAGCTACATGAGAGGTGGCGTAGGAAAAAAGGTGACAGCCGGAAAATAGATGTTTCAAAAGAAAGAGTTGCACTAAAGTAGATGTTCTGTGATCTTCCCGTGTGCAACAATAAAGGAACTTTGAATTCAAGATTACAGTGTGGAAAGTGTTGGAAGTGTTGGAGGTGAGAAACTCGGAGCTTAAGAGTCTCCAGGAATTAATGGAGTTTCTCTGGGTCTGACTGCACTCTTTTGAAACATATGATGAATACATATCCTGGCAGAGAAATGTGGTTTGCTTCACAATTCTGCCAGGCAGTATTCAGCCACTCGTAGGGAAAATGTCTACTTCAAGAGTATGAGGAGGAAACTCATCCTCCTTCTTTTTTTTTTTTTTCTTTACAGATTCAGACTTCTCATTTTCAAAGCCATATGTACACTTTCACACTGTCATTCCCTGTTGAAGTTGTGTTTGGCACTATTTTTTTATTATTTATCTGACATTGCTCCCTTGTGTTTTACCTCTACTCAGTGGCCAGGTACACTCCGCATCTCTGAGCACAGGACACCCATTCAGAGGCACAGCCAGCCCTAGGGCTTGGGGCAGTATTTCCACATCCTAGTGACACTGTGGCTGATCCAGTGTGTCCAACAGAGAAGGTGATGTTACTAAGCAGGTCTGAGCACCACAGCAGTGTGGCTGCCACGCTTCTGGAGCTGTCCCACCCTGCTGCGCTGAGTCACCAGCAGGCACTGGCCCAGGCTGGTGCTGGCTCAAGGACAGGAAATCTCAGGGAAGAGCACCAGGCTGCTGTGCACAGCAGACCTGCCCAGCATTTTCATCCACACTGTTTCTTCTCTTAGGTTTTGATTGCACTTTTTGATCCCATCTGACCTCTGCCACCTCTTGCCCTATTTTCCATTGCTCTGGGCCATATTCTGAGAAGATTTTCAAACTGTGAGCTTTTCATGTATTCCCTATCAAATGTAAATAGAGCATTTGCAGAAGCATGCAAACTGTGTAGTTGGATTGTTGATGGTTAGATGCTTTTGGCAAAGGAGGAGGATTCATTTTGCAGCTTTTTGGAATCAGAGTGTCAGAAATTATTTCTTTGGCACCTGTGTATTCTTGTGCTCTTTAATAAATTTACAAGTGAATGAACATTCATTCATCACAAATGTACATGTTTCTCATAGATTTTTTTTCACTTCCTGTATTCACTTCTAAAAAAACTTAAAATTGATACACATTTTCTAAAGTTTTGAATGAAATTCAAAATTTATAAAATTTGTTGTAGTGACCTGATGTCACACATGATATTTAACATATTAATTGAAACTTATCTGAGCCAGTAGTGACTACAAAGAGATCACTAGAAGAATACTTAGGAAATCTCCAGTCTGTGACTGAATGACCTTTACTGTTGGATTTCCTTTCTAAAAAATGTCAATTGTGCTCTCTTCCCTTGTCTGCCCTGTATAGATAAATTATAAGGTTTGAGGGAAAGGAGATTACTGATTACTGGAAATTAGAACTAAGCTTATCTTAGACATAGGGAAGGCTCACCTTTGAAGAGCAGATAGAGTCATTGCCCTGGTCTGTCCACCAGGTCCTCAGGGCAGGAAGATGTGGTCCACTGAGCAGTCAGTTCCTGCAGAGATTTCATGTGCATATCAGCATTATAAAGCCAGTTCTAATCAGTAATAATTTAAACCAACTCTCACTATAACCGTGTGATTTAGGAGCAGATGCATGAGTTGTTCTCTTCTTTTCTCTGTGCAGTGCAGGTGAAGTAGGCAGATGAGCATCTTTCCTGCCATACTTAGTGAAATCACCATCATTTGTCTGTCCAAAGCATAGAGACAGAAATTCAACTACCAAAAAGCCCTGCTATGCTTGAGTACAGCTGGTCAGAAAGTTTTGTGTTTTCCGTAGGCATTTAGTTTTTCAGGAGCAAAAATCAAAGTGGAATTCAGTGGAATGCTGCACTGAAAGTTGCAATGAAAAAACATCACAATCATTAAGAAAAGCATCGCTAGGTCTTTGCCATAGTTGCTGTCTGGAATAAGCTCTCCTGGTTGGCTTCCAGGCTGCTTTAAAGGTCTCTTGATGCACCTTGGCCAGGCCTCTTGTCTGTTCTCATGGTGCATCTTGGAAAATCCAAAATAAGTTGCACTAGATGGAATATTCTTTTCCATTTGTAAAAATTCACAGATACTCAGAAACACAAACTGATCATGGAACCCAATATGTAAAATGTCTTACTTTTGTTTGTTTGTTTGTTTATTTGTTTGTTTTTGTTAAATGCTCTGATTAATTTACATGTCTTAATCAAGAATGATAACAGTTTCATGTTTAAGGCTGATGACTGAAAGTGAGTAGAAAGCCACACAAGGTGAAACAACTTGAGAGAAACTGTCTTTGCCATCTGGATTCATGGCATCTTTTGCTTGCTGAGGTTTTACTTTGGCACGGGAAAACAAAACTCAGCATCAAAAGCTACAAACAAAACTAAGAAATAGAATCCTTTCTAGTATTGCTTCATTTTTAAACAGCTGCTTTGGAGGTGGAGAAATATTGTGCACGGTGGTTTTCATGCTGGGTGCCAGGCTCACCACAGGTAGCTCGATGAGAATCTTGTATCTCCATGGAGAATCTGATTGGAGGGAAAGCAGGTGGCTGAAGTGCAAAGAGAAGGAAACAGGTCTAACTCAAGCTGGGAACTCCTGCTGCAGGGTGGGGAGAGTCGGTGGCAATGCTTACGTGCCTGAAAGCTCGCCAGCGCTGGTCGTCTGGTTGCTCTTGCACTTGATGAATCGGCTCTCAGACTCCCTCCTGCACATACCTTTTCTCAAGGCTTTGAGTTAGTGCTACCTCAGTCTATTTTTAACAGCTACATTTTCCATGATTAGATTTTAATGCTATTTATTTATTTAAACTGAACCAAACAACTCCACATAAGCTGAACATTCCAGTGGGCATCACTCTTGGCCATGCAGAGGATTCTAAATCTAGTTTAAATTACATTCCTTGAATGGTAGCAAAAGCTGGGTCATGTGCTGAAGCTTGGTGATGAATAACAAAGTCATTCTTTCACAGATTGCAAAAACTTTATTAAGGAAAGATAAACAGGTTAAAGGCCTTTCAATGGCTGTGCTGTATATACATAGCAATTTACCGTCACTTTTTTCCCTCTGGCTCCTAGTTGAATGTGTATTGCTTACTCTCATCATCTGCCGTAATTGAGGCAGGTCCTCTGTATTCTCACAGAAGTTAAAGGGAATGAAGAACTTGGGATAATTAAACTCAGTGTCTGTCAGTTTCTTGCAGTTATCTGGGAGTATGAAGTTTTTTAGGTCCCTCCATCCTGCACGGATAGCAAAGGCAAGTATGAAAATTTGTCATCTCTCAAAAACGCCTTTTCACAGACAAAGCAATTATTTCCATAAATCTGTGGCATAGCTGCTTCTGATCCTTTGTGCTAGGCTTCCAAGACTTCCTGGTAGGAAGGGAGAGTGTGCTAGCCAGTTGCATCCATGTTAATAAAATAAATCACTTGTGTTAAAATTAGCAGTGGGCGAACTGTTTCAGTTAAAACAAGAATTGTCCTGGATCGGTGCCAATCCTCAAAATTAATTCCAGTCAATTTTATTTTTAAGTTTTAAAAGTAATAAAAAGTAGTAAGCATGAAATGTATATATAGACATAAGCACAGAGAATAGCTCAGGGATTAGAAAAAGATGCATTTCGCATCTGGAGCCTTAGTTTTGCATATGCATGCAAGAAACTTTGCTCATGTGAATTATCCCCTGGTACCATACACTATTTCCTTTCTAATCAGGCAGCAATATAAACAAAAAGCTTTAGTGCATAAGGGTGCTATAACCTGCAGACCATCACCATTTGTGCATCTAGTGAAGAAAGAGGACACTTGTTAATAAGAAAACGCTGGCACCAATTAAACCACGTCCAGCACATTGACTCCACTTTCTGGAAACAGAGTCATCCCCAAATATTGTGTTAGGAAGTACAGACAGCCCTGCCTACAGCAGGATGTGGCTTCCAAATATCACGGGTTGCATATAATTTATTGCATAAATTAAAGTGAGGGGATGAAGGGTGGGAGGTATGAGGCTTCACTGGGCTGTGGCCTCAGAAAGGAAGATCAGTTTGGTTTACATGGGGAGCATGGGGGTTATTTTGAGGAGTTGGAGGAAGAGAGTGTTGTCCATGTGCATTATTTCACACATCATAAACTTCATTTCTTGGGATTTTTTTTAGCAGCCCAGAAACAGATCATTCCCATGTGAGGTTTAACAGCACCAAACTGTGAACATAAGGCTTGAGGCTTTTGTTTGGATTGTTTTGTTTTCATCTTCAACCTTCATCTTCAATGGCTGCAGGGGGTGCTTACTCCTTCAGTCTTGTGCAGGTGCAATAGTCACACGTGAGGTGAGGGTGTGAGGATGCCTATCTTAATTTTAGACTGACTGCTTAAACTTTAATGAAAATTGTTCCACTGCTTAGGCAGCTCTGACCTGCTCTGTGCAGCATATACTGCCACCCAGCACACTGAGATACCTCACTCCTGTATGATTTATCTACCTAGGAACAGGTCAACAGGGATATTGTACAGGGTGTACCATAATCTCTCAAGAAAATGCATTTTTTACAGGCTCATACACACTTTCACAAAAATTATTGTCTTTTATTTGCACCAAACTTTTGGCCCTCCATAACTCTTGTTTAGATATATCTTCTAGAATGGAAACATTACTTTACAGCCACCTTCTTTCAAATTCACCATGAGCATCCTTCACACATTCCTGTTCTTCTAAGAATAGCACTGTGTGTCTTGGTGAGGATGAGCTATGGAGCTTGCTAGAAGGGGCCCCCAGAGATACAGTTTTAACTGTTAGATTTCTGTGATAATGTCTTGAAAATGCCAACACACACATGAAAAGTTGCTTTTGTGGCTGTAAGGAAATGCTGGGAAAATTACTTGAGGTTCACACAAGTATTGGCAAATCAGTTTTGTACCAGCTGTACAAGAGTGAGGACACTCAGAGATGGGCTCCAGTAGTAGAAGAATAGGAACCTTTAGATCTGCTGTGGATGATGTCATGATAGCCTGTGGTTTATATTCTAGTAAATCAGACTGCCAGATTTTTCTAAACATCAATATTATCTGCCTTTGTACACTTGCCACTCTGAAACAGTCAGTACTATGAACCAGCTTCTTCTGAACAGCTCTCACCCTGCTTTAGTATGTACAATATATGTGGAACATAAAATGTTTTTTGTCCAAAAAGTTATTAAATGCAATAAAACTGCAAGAGATCAATTAAAAAATAAAACTGAATCCTGCCCGAGGACCTCCCTGGAACAAGCTGAGTTACAACACTTCAAATGCATATTAATTGGGCCATATGATCTAGTATTTAAGCAAAGGCATGCATTTGTTTGGCCAGAGTGTTCAGGTGATACTTAAAGTCAAAGCCTTCATGGGTGTGATGAAATCTGTGATCAGCTGATGGAAATGTTTACATTACAATAAACTTGAGAGACTGTCCTCCACAGAAGCGACACGAAGGAGTTTGTTGTTGGGCAGCTCTGTGAACCCAGCTGCAGTGTCTGTATGTGTTTTGTTACCCTCCAAGTCCCTTGCACAAGACAGACTTCTGAGGCACTGCCCAGAAGAAAGGCTGGTACAGCATTCATCTCACTTGATGCAGGCATGCAGAGGAAGGCATCTTCCAGGAGCCTGCCAACCGCAGGCTGTCATGCTGCATCTCTGATGGGCTCTGCAGAAGAGAGCTCATCATATTTCAGCCCCTGAACAACATCACTGATCCCACATCTCCCGGTTTCATGGTCTGTAGGACTCTCCTACAGTGCCAGTGCAATGGTGTGAGCTGCATTTGTTTGGTCTTGCACAATGAAGATTAGACAAGAGCAGTGAGGAAGACCACCTGCACCGGAGCAGAGAACAAATTAGTCCAAACTGAGCAGTGCACTGTGGAAGCCCTTATGCTGCCCATGAATGAAGGCAGACTGGGGAGTACCAAGGGGATGGCTGTTGCAGGCTGAACCCATGAGTTGTACTCACTCTCCAGTCAGACTGGTAACCCTCACAGTGAGAACATTCATGAACACTTTATGACGAATGGGCTGTCTTCTCTATTTGATGTTATGGACACATGGGAGAATCAGTGGAAGCAAAACTTACCACGATCTTTTTCTTCCATCTCTGCAAACCCAAGAATTATACCTATTTATCTTAGGTTCATTAGGTGACTCATTGTGTTACACATTTAATATATTTCACATGGACAGTGTTACATCTCTTTTCAGTAAGTTAAAAGAGCTGCTCATGTCATGCAAGACACAAACAGTCTGTCTGTAAGCCAGTATCTTAGATCCTCATCAACTTTGTCACATTTTCTTGTTTTCAAATTCTTCATGTTAAAAATATGAGTCAACATAAATAGCTTTGAATCTGTGTTACCTTATTAACCAAAGATGTGTGACTCTACTCATGAAATATTTACGTAGACAACAGTCTTGTGCTTGTAATGTATTTTCACATTACTTAGTAATTTAAAACATGCCAAACCTTTCCAAAGAGCAGAAACAATCCAAACATGAAACTGATGTTGACCTTAAAAGGCTGCTACTTTTTTATTTTAAGTCAAGCAACAATCATTACCACAGATTATTCACTGTGCATTCTTCATAAAACTCTTTATCAGCAATGCCCATAAATATAACTCTAAATAGAAAGAGATAAAGTGGATGGAAAGGGATAATGTTACATCAGCAGCATGATTTGTAAGGGATTTTGTGGAAGACCATATGGAAAATATATAATTTAACATTTAATGTTGCATATTAATGAGGTAAAACAATTATATATGTCTATTTTAGAAAGTTGCTGAGTTGTGTGATTGAATCTGCATCTGATCATTCATCATAAGAGTGTGCATGAGTATGCAAATGCGTCTATTTATATTGACTATGTATATACATGCATGAAGGTTTTTATATCATTTATGTGTGTATTGGATATAGTTTTTTGTTTTCTTTTTTTTTTTCTGTTTTCAAGTCCTGCTTCTGTTATTAGCGTACCAGGTGATGGTATAGAGAGGATTTAGTGTGGGTTCTGGAGTACAACATGCATGTACTATAATCTAGGTGACCTAGACTCTTTAAAATACTATCCTCTTTTTTTTCCACATGGTGATCAGTAGAAATGAATTTTGGCTCCCCAGGTCACAGAACACGGCCATGATATGAGCTGGAGCTGGTGAAAGAATAGATTAATTTAACACTCTTATTTATCATGTGGATATTTAAATAATACATAATATTTTCAGTGTGTTCAGTGGTAAAAGATGGTAGTCTCCGGGATGTATAATAAATGACATGTGTCTCCTTTGGCAGACACTTAGTCCATTCAGCCAACTAACTATTTACAATGCTTTACTTATGAAAACAGAAAGAGCAATAACAAAAATTCAAAACAGTCTACTGTTTCTTCCTGCCACTCAGAACGCTTTTCCAGGGTGAGCCATGTAACTTGGAGAGCTGTTCACTAAAGGTAATATCTTAATCACACTGTTCCCTGCAGACTGGAGCAGATCAAAGAAACAATAAAACCTCTGTCAAGTACAAGACAGAAAACCTGATCACACCATGCTTCTCAGGTGACCGGCAGGTGTTGAAGAGTTTTGAGACAGCATTTGCGACTAATTGCTCAGTTTCTGTACCTCAAGTTTGTTATATACTTTTATGTTGAAAAAAAAAAAAGTCTTTCACAAGATTTTCTTTTCACTTCTGTCTCTGTATTTCACCTGTAGTGTCATGGAAATAAATACAGTATTTTCTAGAGGACATGTAGTACTCAAGAGAACAAATATCAATAGCTAAAGCTATAAGGGCTGTGAAAATTTTTACTTTGTATTTTTTTTTCTCCCTTTCTTTTCAGTATTGTACCATTATTAGTCAGACTTTTACTGTTTTTCATCTTGACCAAACAGCCCATTAAATGATTGAAGTGTAGGAAAGTATTCATATCTGCTTCAAAGTTCTTTTAAAATAAACAGAGACATTGTTATTGGCCCTAATACGTGAAGTTACACTGTCTGTTCTGTGATAAAAAAAATCTACTCACACTGAATCTGATAGCAGGGCAGGATGCTTGATGGCTATGATGAGAGGGATGAAGGGGATAGTAAGGCATCTGCAGTGTTTTTTTTTAAATATCATTGCTTGACCCAAGGGCAGAGAGCATCACAGATCCCCCAGGTGGAGGGGTGCCAGTCTCTAGGACATGACAGGCTAATCCATCCCTGCTATGGACATTTTATCTTAGTATTAATATCAATGATATATTTATATTTTTTATTTTATTTTCATGTCTGTCAGAGGCATTATTTTTCACAATGCTTGTAAGTGTTCTGGTCTTAGGTTGGAGTTTAGATGATGAGACTAGTAAAGTGTTTAAAGATCTTTGTTGGATCAAGTCCTTGGAAGAGAACATATGTGGCCATTCTGATTTTTTAAAAGTTGAATGTTAAGTTATAAAATTTATGATCTAGAAAATATCACAATGAAATAAAACCTTATACAGAAACACATATTGTAATCTTGGTGTTTAGCAGGGACAGCAGTTATAGAACAGCACAATAGTTTTATGTGTAGAATAAGGTAGGACTGTGTGTTCATATGAACTTCTTCTAAAGGCTGGCAAACACTTTTTAAATACCTATTAGTCCAAGAGTTCTATTCTTCTAAAGGAAAGTCCAGTTTTCTTTACTTTCCTTATCATTCCAAGCCTACTCCATGTGGTTGCTTTTGGCTTGGCTTGGATTTGCAAGATATGAGGCAGCTTCTAAAAGAATGCAAGGGTGACAGAGCACTGGAACAGGATGTCCAGAAAGTTTGTGGAGTCTCCTTCTCTGGAGATATTCAAAACCCACCAGGACGTGACCTTGTGAAACCTGTTCTAGGTAAGCCTGTTTTAGCAGGGAGTTGAACCAGATGATCACCAAAGGTCCTTTCCAACCCCAACCATTCCATGATGCTGTGATTCCATGATTCCATGGTTTAGTGATTATGTGAATTGATGGTACACTATTTTATTTCAATGTGGAAAATCATCACATAGGAAGAAGCCTAGTAAGTATTCTTCACAGTAGAGATCTCCTTGTTATAAATTAAGAAGGCCAAAGGCTGCTTCTTGTTGAAGATGGCAAGAGTAAGACATGGTGTGGTGTAACTGGGAGATTCCCATCTGTGGGGAGACAGAGTGGCGCAAGGAGGGGAAGGTGGGACATAGGGCAAGGAATTTGGAGCCTGCTGCAACTTCTGTTGGTCATGTGTGATAAATGACTGCAAATTATTATCCCTTGACTTTTCCTCTTGTTACAGGTAGGAATTAAATCCTCCCAATATATACTGAGTGAAACCTGACCCAATAAAGCAGATGCCATTCTGTCCCAAAATATGTGGGGAGGAGTATCAGGAGGTTTTCATTATTGACTGAGTGGTAGATGAATGAATGCTCCCCAAGCCAGTCCCAACCTTTTCTTCCACCTGCCTGATTCCTTCAGTTGAAGGTCTGAAACCTTTCACAACTTATCTCCTGTTTTCAAGTTACTTAGAGAGGGTATGACAGGGACAAAACATGGGATTAAACTTGGCCTAGTCCTTTCTACTACTCCTAGAAATACTTATGATAACTTTGCTAAAACCTTTTTGAGCTCTGGCAGTGTAAAAGGTAAGGCTCAACCGGTCATTCTACCTTTTGTTGTTAGTTCTTGAACTGTGGTGGACACTCTTGGAATAAGAACTTTCTGGAGGAGAAGAGTGGTGGCGTCAGCGACTAAAAACAAAACCTATGTTAAAAGAAGCAGATGAGTAAGACTGCCAAGTTTCATACTAATGCTAGGATACAAGGCTGAATTACTTATCTTACTTATACATGATAATTTGATCTTTGATTATACGTTCACTAATAATCCATTTATGCTCTCATATATCCGTTTTAAGAGGATTCTTGCCTGATTCAGTGTACCTGATGTGCTGCACTCACATAACATGCCAAACAATGCTAAGCTGCATTCTCCTTGTTCAATGTGTGGCTAGATGGCTGGATGCCTTATTTACTGCATTCCCTTCTAAAATACGAATTATAAATTTTCTCACAGACTTTGCTGGGGTGTTTGTGGTGATATTTGAGAGTTTAAAAAATTAATTAGTGCTTATCTTTGTCAGACTGCTATGAAACAAACTGGATTTATTTCCATTTAGAGATGAGGAACCAGAGTAGAGACAGAATAAGCTAGAATATATTCTCTGTATTTTGAGCTTGATTTAAGGTAACTAAGTACTGTTTTTATTATATGTTATATGCTATGACAAGAACTGCAGGTTCCACCTTCACAAAACTTTCCTAGGAGTGGTTCCAAAATCCATTTAAAATGTACTGAAGCAAACAGTCTCGAAAGCATCCTTCTTATGATTGTATTCCAGTGCAAGGTTTCTTCTGCTGTAGTATTTGGGGTCCTCAGAACAGAACTAAACATGGCTAATGTTCTGACTTCCACATATAGGGATAGTCTGTGTTTAGTTTTATTCATCATTTTAATGCCATGTTGCATTTAATGTTACCCAGATTTCCCACCTACATTTGTTATTTACAAAGGTTTTTGTTCTGCTTGTCCAGGATTTCCAACATATGATTGTTCTAGCCAAATGTTTATTTGGTGGAAAACAAGTAGCAGGGGACCTTTCATCAATATCTTCCCCCTTTTCTGGTATCAAGTATGTTTATCTAATACACTTTGATATGAATAGTCCATTCCTATATGCTTAAAAAGTTGAATTCCTTAAGTATAAGGTATTTGTGACTCTTGTCCATAGTAAAAGGAAAGGTGTTTTCTTTCCTTTGAAGTTTGAAGTAATTTAGCCATGCATTAGAGACAGATGGTTTTCACTTTTACACATGATGACACTGCATAAAAAGAGCAATCACATCTTGGCAGCCATCACCTGATGTAGGGACATTTAGGGACAATGACCTTTGGACATAAAGGACAGATTAAGGCAGAGCAAGAAGTCTGCGGAGTACTACAGGAAGGGCAGCACATCGTAAATGAATCAGCATGAAGTTCACTGGTCATTATTTTTTAACATGGTTGATCTGGCATTGTGAATTGATATCAAATCAGTGCAATGGACCATGTGGCAAGTATGAGGAACCCTAAAACTGGATTTTCAATTTCATGGAGATGTGGCCTGGGATTTTACCTTGTGATTGTTACCACAGATGAACTAACTTGTGTCACTGGTTTAGATCTTAATAGCAACTTCACAAGCTTTCTTGGGCAACATGTGTTGGTGCTTGGTCACCCTCACAATGAAAAAAGTGTTTTCTGATGTTCAGGGGAAACTGTGTTTCAGTGTGGGCCCTTTGCCTCTGATTCTGTCACTGGGAAGCACTGAAAAGACTCATCTCCATCTTCTCTGTATCTTCCCTTTAGATATTTATGTATATATTAAGAACTCTGTGAGAATTCTCCAAGCTGACAATTCCCAGTTCCTTTAGCCTTTCCTTATAGCAGAGATGCTCTAGATCCTTAATAATGAAGAGGTTCCTGTCAATCTATTTTTCCAGCTTTTTGAGGACCTTCTTGATGACATTATGACCCTCATTCATGAGCCATTTCCCCCAGTTATCTGAAAACTTGCTGGGGGTACACTCTTCTACATCATCCAGGTAATTAATGAAGATGTCAAATAGGATCAGAACCAATCATGGCTCCTGGGGTACCCCACTAGCTACCAACCTCCAACTGGACTTTATGCCACTGGTCATGACCATCTGGGTCTGGCAGTTTAGGAATTTTTCACCTCTCTGTCTGCTCAGCTAGCCCATACTTCATCAGATTTGGTAGGAGAATGGGAGACTGTGGCAAAAGCCTTTTTCCAGGCAGAAAATAGCTACTGGTCTACCATGGCAGTCACCTCATCACAGAAGGCTATCAGGTTGTTTGAGCATGATTTGCCATTTGTTAATCCATGCTGACTATTCCTGATCACCTTCTAGTCCTTTGAATGCCCAACAGTGGTCTCCAGGTTCAGCTGCTCCATCATGTTCCCAGGGACTGAGGCAAGGCTGACCTGCCTATAGCTCCTTCTTGAAGATGAGAACAACACTTGCTTTGCTCCAGTCTTTGGGCACCTTTCCAAGTCACTATGATCAACCAAAGATTATCACGAGTAGATCAAAGACTATTGAGAGTTTTGAACAGGCTTTGAAATATTATAGCCATTAGGTGAACATAACTGTTCAATTTTATCTCAGTAGCCCTTTATTCAATGGAGACAAAACTCAAGGTTTTTACTATTACAGTTAAAAAAAAAAATATGGGAAAAAAGATTCTTATTATAACTGCAGAATTAAATGATTTTTTGCTTTGAAATTCATTGATTTTGATGTATTTGTCATGCTGTCTTATGCAATTCTGATGACTACAATACTGATGATAAAAATAAAACCTGACATTCACTGTTTAAACTTGAACAAATTTCGTATTTGCTTTCAAGTGTGAACAAATCTTGATGTTTTTATTAAAATAAATTGATTGTGAAAGGAGTGTTGGAGCAGATTATTTTCCAGGCCCTGCTGATTCTCTTTATTATCAATATTTGCTGAAAGTAATCTAATTCCTGCTGAGCTGTAACCAAAAAGTTACTTCACTGTCCAAATATTGCAGCAGTTAGGGAAAAAGTTCTAGTTTATTCTAGTCTCTTGAGTTTGCCATTTTATTATAGACCTACGTTTGTAATGATAAGATTATTGATCATCTTTTGTTAATATGAGTAATAGATGACACTTGAAAGTTTGCTTTTGTCTAAGGTTTCCTTGGGTTATCTGCACCTTATTTCTTTCATTATAAAACGGATCTATTTGATAAGATTTTTATCATTCCTGTAATTTCTTATGACAATAAACCCAAATCTTTTTCTAAGTGATCTTGGACACAGGTGTTCTGATTTCATATTGAAAATAAAAAAGAAATAATCTTAGCTATTTTGTTGGAAGTCTACATGAAGATCCAGTTTAGAAATGTATGATTGTACTGAGGAGCTGTGGCAGTGAGTATGCATCCTTTAGCAGCATCACACATGCTGAACGATTGTATCCAGTCTCAATCATCCTTTCCACTCCTTCTCTATGGCTAACTGTCATGACATCCTAATGACGAATTTTTGAATTTTCTTGAAACTTTGATTGAGCCACTGCTCCCTAATCTCTTTGGTAGGAAAGATGGTGCCAGAAAGGGATATACATACAGTTCAGAAACAGGAGATCTTACCTCTCCTACAACAAACTTCCCCAGCCTTGAAAATTTATTTAACACTCCATGCAACATACACAAAGTAAGTAAATTAATGTATGGAGAGGCTTCTAAGAGACAGTCAGAATAGAAGAGAATCCCAGAATCATTCAGATTAGAGAAAACCTTTATCATCTTCAAGTCCAATCCTTAACTCAGCACTACCAAGGCCGCCACTAAAGCATGTCCCAAATACTGCATCTACACATCTTTTAAATGCTTTCAGGGATGGTGACTGCACCTTTTCTCTGGGCAGCTTCTTCCAGTGCTGAAAACCTTTTCCACAAAGAAATTTTTCCTAACATCTAACTTAAGCCTACGCTGATGGCCATTGAGGTCCTGTGCTCTTTTCCTATCCCCTGGGAGAACCCCCACTTCACTACAACCTCCTTCCAGGTAGCTGTGAAGAGTGATAAGGTCTCTCCCCTGAGCCTTATTTTCTCACAAATGTGTATTATGTTCAATTCCTAGGGATCTTCATTGATACTCAGGAGTGAATTTGCCTTTCTGTCTTCAAAATACTCTCCTGTACACTATTTAAGGGGATAAATGCAGTACAAAAATATTTTCTGAGGGAAAAAGACAAAACCAAACAAACAGTTGAATTCTGCTTACAATGTCTTTTTCTATGGCTTACTCAGAGTATTTGGCCAATTCTCAGCTATTCAGGAAGGTAGTTACAGAAATTTTAGCCACTGTTATGTAGAGTCATACCAAAAACTTCTTTATGGTTACTTGAGAGCTATGTTTAAAATGTTAGCATCCAGTCAGCAAAGATAAACTGTGCATGTGGTTTAGTTGACTAAATTCACAAAAGAAATAGTGAAGAGTCATAAAAAGGCCATAAAAACCATAAGGTTATAAAAACATCAAAAATCGTAAATATATTATCAGAAATGTTTCATAACTATTTAAAGAGTAGCTAGATGGTATGCACCGCTAATAAATTTCCTTTGCTATTAATAGATCCATAAATTTGACTGATGAACCTCAAAGGAGTGTTACGGGCTTCACAACAGAGACTGAGAGCGAGTAGTATTTTATTTCAAAAGTACATAAATTAGTGGAATTGTACAGACTGATCAGTTTATTCAGTCAGAGTTAGAGTACCAAAATCTGGCCATTCATGAATTAGGGCCAGATCAAGACTCCCTTTGACCTCAGTGGGAGTTTTGCCATTTGCTTCAATGAAAGTAGAATCAAGCTATCAATGCTTTAAAATGGTTCAACAGGGAGTGTTATTGAAATGCAAATGTACACATTCTCTTAATCTGAACTTCCCATCTCCTCATTCAGAGCTGTTTGTGAGAGTTTTATTAGGGGCTGTTACTCTGGGACCTGTGTTAGACAAAGATTTTCGTGTGCTCATTAGAGAAATATCCTGTAGTACAGAGGAATACAACTTCAAATTTTGTAAGTATAACTAGGCATATCTAGTGAGTTTGGTCTAAAAAGCAACAAAGCCTTGCTGTAACACCAAGACTGAACAAAGGTGAAGTTAACTATGCTAATCCATTTAGTTGAGTAGAGTATGTTCACTTAACACTTAGTGTGACTTGACCTGGTTGGTGTCATGAAAAAGATCTTTCAGGTATTCAATTGCCAGGAGATGCAATGGTCTCATATAACACTTAAAACTACTAGAGCTGCAAAAAACTTGTGTAGTGAAAGCACAAGTTTGAGCTCACGTATTTGATATAATTCAGTGCTAGCTCAGTTTCATTTTTTGTGGATCAAATGTCATTAGCACAAATGAGTGGATAAACCAAACAAGCTCCATTTTGTAAAAATCAGACCATACCTGTCTTTCTCCTGCCTACCACAAACCCCCTTCCTATTGCAAATGCCTGGCTTTCTCTTCCTCCTCACCAGCAATAGTAATTACACCAAACCAGTTTCACTGGGGAGCAGACATAACCTGTTCAGCTTGCTTGAGATCTTGAAAAGCAGTCTAGAGCTTTCAGCTGCAGCCAGCAGGCCAGCCTACATACTTCTTCTAGGTCCAGGCAGGAGTGGACACACTTAGACACTGTTGGTTGCTTGTCCAGGCAGGATAAAGCACACCTTCTGACTGGTGGCTTTCAGGCAAAGTCTTGCATCTCAGCCTCTAAGGGGACTGATGTCAGCCTCACTCCCATTGGGAAAAGACCAAAGGAATTATTTTGTGAGAGATGTGTTATACAGACCCACCTCAGGTATTTCCCGGTGCTCTTTGAGTACAGCAGTCAAGATAAAAGAAAACAAAGCAACACCTTCTGCCCAACCCCCAAAAGAAATTCAACAACCCCTCCCGGCCCCCCAACAAAACACCAACCAAAAAAAAATTTAAATCTAATTGCAACCACGTCATGGTGTAGTGATGGAAGAAAAGAGGTAAATGGATTAGGTCAAAGCCTAATTTTTGCCCTACTAGGTATTAATTCAGTCACATCACTGGGACACAAGCGCACTTCTGTTCAAGTTAGAGCCTGTTCCTATTGCATATGGCAATTGTTACAAATTTAACCTTTGTTCTGGGTATGTAGTAAGCTAATTAAAAAGACAGATAGCTTGCTCATTGTTATTAAAGCACTAATAATAATCTCTTATTTCCCTATCAGTAGTATTTTAATTGCCAAGGACACATGGTAGGTCAGAGTGCCACCTATACCTTTTACACGGACCAGAGGTTGCATCCTTATTGTCATATAAAAGACACAAGTTGCTTATTCTCACATAACTGTCCATATTGTTTAGTTTTTAACCTACTTTCTGGCATGGGTTTGGCCTTGCTCCTAAGATGTGTCCTAGATACAACTTGTTAAGAAGTATGGCAAACCACCTGCTATTGACTGCTGAATGGAAGTTATCGTGAAGTTATCATGTCTGAGGTTGGCAGGGAGGCAGAAGAAGGCAAACAGAAAGTGTGAAAATCATGAGTTCACATTTATTCTTGAGAACAGAGAATGATGCCTAAATAGTTTTGTTTACTTGACTAGATTTAGAGAATAAATTCCCACTGTCATACTTGTAATTTCCATTAGAGCAAGTCTTGGTCTTTCAATACCAATAATTCTCTGTAAAGAAGAAGCAGAGGTCAGAAAAGCTTTCACAGAGTTATTTAAACAAACACATTCATGCTACTTATACTTTCTTTCTGTACTTTCACCCACAGGTCATTTTTGTGCAGGTGAAGAGGACTGTAAGTCCATGAAAATGATTTTATAATTCTAGAAGATGCAAAAGATCCTGGATGGCCCTGGGCCACTGTGAAATTTAGAAGGGAGATGTCATTTCATGCACTTCAATTCAGTTCACATTATCAAACTGGAAGAATTGTTGGGGGCCCTTTGGGTGTACTGAGCACTTTTCCAGGCGATCCATAAATAACTGTATGCTTGCAGCTACTATTATAGAGCAATGTCTTCCACTATTACTTGTTTTAGATACTAGTTGAAGTAATTTTCCTCATAGCACAACTCTTCCTAAGATCTATCATGAGTCTGTGGGTCTGAGAGGAGAGCTACTTCTGCTCCCATTTAAAGACTGCTTGCAAGAACTGCAAGCCCTTGTGCTTGTCTTGGAAAACTCTCCATTGAGTAACTGAGCAGGATTAATCCTGCTGGGTTTATGAGATCCAGCATGATCACAGCTGTGATGATGTTGCACCTAACCAAGAGAACAAAGCAATCACGTCTTGCATGTATGTAGTAGGCAAAAAAAGAAAAAGGAAAAAAAGTTAACTAATTGAGGAGGGTTTTTTTTTTTCAGCTTTTTTTCCCCTCTCTTTATAATTAACTACACTTTGTTCACCATTTTGAGGGGATTTATTTTTAACTTTGGTTGAAACTCTTTTGTACAGAAGTCTGTGTAATATGAATTCCAGGTTTTGTTGGCAATAGATTAAGTTGTGGGAGACTCTGACCTTATGATACTACCATGTTTCTGCTAAACAAAGTCCAGTATGCCAAACAAAGATGTAGCAAGTAGTTACGAAATGGCACTGCTATTGCACATGCTTTTGAGTCTCATTGTCTGGTGTTTATTTTGGGATAATTCTGTTTTGAGAGTGGAAAAACCAGACTGTAAATAAAAGGGAAGCCTACGATAAATGCATTACATTACACATTCTCAAAAGGCTAATGGAGATCTCTTCAGTGAGTGCCTAGAAAATAGGAAAATTATTTTCAGTAGTGAAAGAAAAAGGTAAGAATATTCTGGGACACACTGACTAGTCAGGAAAATAGTTATTCACCCACTTGCGCAAAGCCTGAGTAATTTACTGTTGCAGCTCACAGTCTATGTTGTTTCCCTCCTATGTAAGTTTTCTAGGTCACCATCTCTGGTGCTGTTCTAAACCAACAGTTTCACTCCCAACATACCATCCTCCTGCTGGACAGTGGGAGAATTTCTATTGCAGCTTCCAGGAGAGGTCGAGTTAGCTGGTACTGCATTTCCACTCCTGACTTCTCTCCCATCTTATGCCACTCATGAAACCAGATGATAGGAAAGGAAAGAAAAGGGATGGGAACAGGTCAGACTGAAAGCCAAATGAACCCAAAGACTACATATAAGAGTGTAATAATAATTATCCAAAATCATAGTCTAAGAGACACCAATGCCATTTTAAGATGAAACTTTAGTTAGTGACGTGGATTCAGTCCTTAGTCCCAGAAAACATAATCTAAGTTATCTACTTGTAGTTTTATAGCTCTATAAATCTTTGAGGCCAAATTCTGTCCTTCTACACATGCAGGAGTCCATTTATTCCATGGGGAGTTGCACTCTTATATCAGAGAGTAAAATCTGGTTATATTTTCTAGATAGCAATAGGAAAAAGGGGAGGTCTTTCACTTTTAAAAACATTTACTGTATCCTAGCAATGTGCAGCGGTGCTATGCAAGCCTGACAACAGGCAAAGGGTATTAAGAGATATTAAAACTTAAGACAATGTGATAATCTTTGAGAATCTGTAGGTAGGGAAAGTTCCAAACATTGATTCTAGACACAAAGCAACTAAGGCAATATAGAAGGAAATATCTTCAACCCTTGTGTTGAGCTTTATGCAAACCTCAAGAAAATATAACTGTCCAGAAATATTAAGAGACAGGCGAATTAGCAGAAGCAAACATTTTGTCCTCAAGGTTTTGTAACTTAAAAAAACTATGTTTTTAATCATGTGTAGGCTGCATTTGCAAAATCTTAGCTTGAGATTGTTGTTTTACAGCTTACAGCTTAAGTGATTTTAAAATTCTTAAAAGCAACAACTAAACCTTCTCCATAAGCAAATAAAGTATGAATCAGCTGTTTAATTCTCCAGGATAAAAAATTTAAAGCAACAGGAAGAACAGCTTTATGATATTGTTAGCTTGTTAGAAGTATAGCTACTTAGAGAAAACATTCTGAATTTAAACTTTGCTGGAATGAGAAATTGTTATTCACAGAGGCCCAGTATAGCTGTGCATGCCACTATTTATGATACTGAGTCGACTCATGAATAGGTTGTGCAGTTACCAGAGGAGGACAGAAAAATGAGAGTCTGAAGATGACAAACACTGCTGGCTTCCATAATCAGCCATATTTCAGCCATATTTACCAAATTACAGAAACATTAACTGTGAACAGAGTAAAAGGAAAATGGGTCTGCTGGAAGCTTTTCCATGGAAACCTTGAAACAATTTCATTTCCATCCTCTAAAACACCATAGTGTTCTTAGTCTTTGTGACAAGGTTCTGCCTCTTCAGCAACTTACCTTCTTCAGTTATGAGAGCTATCATTTGATCAGAACTTACTGTAGTTCATTAGGTGCTCTACCAAATCTTTCAAAGGAAGTGTCTCCCAAAGGAATGTGCTAAGAAGTATGAATGAAAGTTTGAGAAATATCAGGCAGGTAAAGACTTATTTGTAGTCTTGCAAATGCGGCATCTTGGTACATCTTCATGTTTTGCTGCTTTGCATACTTCTGACTTGACAACATCGTGGTCTGGAGCTTGGCTGTAGAGATCAAGGGAATGAACAGAATTTCCAGAGGAAATTGCAGCACATCCAGCTGTGGTGGCAGGACACTCTGCTTGACCCTTTGAGCAGAGCTGATGCAACTTTTGAAATAATTTCATCTCCTGTCCCTGTTGAAGAGTTCAGCAATTATAAATTAAGACTGAGAGTGAACCCTGAAGCAGGTATTTTTTGCATAGCTCAGCAACAGACTCAACTTTTTGACAAAGATTAGATGCTAGTATTTTAAATGGCAGTTACGAAATATTTGCCAAAAAATATTTCTCATATCCAACTCTCTTGATATAATGACCAAATAATTTAAAATGTACACTTGCAAAAAAAAAAAAAAGACTTACAGTATTCAAGACTGCTTTATTATAAAATCACTTAGGAGAGATAAGAAAAAGGTTCTTTATGGAAACCTTAAAGGAATCCTCTAGCTGCTGTACGTTTGGGCTCTTGAAGAGGAGATAACAGCATGGTTCTTCATTTACAGATATTTTTACAGCTACTGAATGGCTAGTTTGAAACCATTATGGTTGAGGCCCTATCTCATGACGAGTCCTTACTGCTGCGTTCTGCTGCAAATGAGGAGCAACATCTGAGGCCTGTTTTTACTTAGATTCCCTTCCTTCTCACGAGCTTACCAATGAATTGGGTCATTCTCTGTGCCCAGTGGTTTTGTGGCAGCTCGTTGGTTTAGCGTGCTCCAGAATGATATCTTCAATATACTTGCGAAACTTCTTCACCAGTAAAATATGTGGGCTAAGCCCAAAACCAACACTAGCACATCTGGGGTATCTATATTTTCTGGCATCACTTTCCAGTACAGCCACATAATAATTAAGTATCTAGCTGATATCATAGCCAGTCTGGATAGCTGTTTTATCAGATGTTAAATAGCAGGAAAACATACAAAAATAGCAATAGCGAGCTCTGCTTTATTTGATAACCTCAGAATGCATCATACAAAATAAGATATTATTAGCTCTTACTGCTGGTTGAAATAACATTCACATTTATGTGGAAGTGGAGTCCCTTAATTGACAGCGATGGAGTCCTAATAATTGATTTCTGTGAATTCCCCAGGATGCTCTGGTGTTGAATATAGCTATTCCCAAAGGAAGCCATGATGGAGGCATATGGTATGCTAGTGGGGTGACATTTTCTTCATCCAGTGACCAAGGGAATGTGCTATATCTGACAATGCCAAGTCAGGGACTACAGTTTGTTTGTGCAGACTGTGTTTCTTTGTGTGAGAAACATAGCCTTCGTGTTTCTCATTTAAATGTGTGTCTCATGGTCTATTTCTAAGTTGCTAGTCATCACGGCCAATCTAATTGTTATCCTCCTTATCATTGACTTATGATTGAACAAGATTAATCACAGGTCATTTACCAAGCCAGATCTTCTAATTTCTGTTTGCATTTTGGGTTTTTTGATAAGAATTATCTGCATTAGTTCACTACTCCAGCACTGTGTCCCGTCCATTTGCAGCAGACATAGTGCCCCACAGTGCTCAATGTTGCTGGACAGCAAATTCTTCAGCTTTGTCATGGTTCTACCACTTCCTTTTCATGTAAATCTGCTGTGCCTCCATCTGCCACCTGTGCAACAGGGTTAATTAAATCTGCCTCATATGCTGGGACTGCCGGGTAGGGCTTAATTCCCTGGGTGTGTCTCTACTGCTGCTTTATTTTGGATGAGGCTTTTGAAGTGGACTTCTTTGTCTGCTCTGATTACCACACTTTGGTTCATCTTGGAGCACGTCCTGCCATATGCTTCTTGGGTCCTTCCTTGTGCTCAGCTGGAGGACACACTCCAGCTTCACATCTGATGCTGTTCAACCATCAGGAATGGAATAAAGCTAGTCCAAACTGAAATCTTCAAAATATTTAGCATAGGAGATATTGAGTCTCTGGCACTAACTGTTTTGCTCTGCAGGTCCATTCCTTTTCCATGAACACCATGGTATATAATGAAAGCATGGAGATTATTATAACTGATGGCTGTCTTTGTGATCCTTGGATGAAGAGAACAGCAAAAGTATGAGGTTTTGTATGCATTTCAGAGAATAAAGGCAGCCTTTGTGTTTTAATCCCAAATTTTGGCTTTATTTCACTGTACTATTTTAGTGGGAGATTCCATAGTTTATATAAGAAAGTTTACCTTAGAAGATCTAATAGCAAATGGAACCTGCTTCTGCACTTATGTAAATAAAATCTGCTCATGCTGAGCTCATTCTGGTCCATGGACATTAACCAGCAATGTTTATTTTTTTATACCTGGCAAATTTCCCTGAAATTTTCATTTTGAATAGATGCAGAAGGTTAACACCAGTAGTTTATTTTGATACACACTATATACACATCCTCGGATACTAAGCTACATTTGGGGTTACAGTAATCTTAGTTTTTACGACCTCCAGAGCAATATTTCTCTAACCCCACCATATGCTTGAAATGAAAATATAAATGCAAAAGAACGTCATTCCCTTGCAGGTCTTCTGTGTTTTAGAGCACACAGTTTTTACTGATGCTATCTTGTGGTTGATTCTTATTCCTCTCTAATATCTCTCATTCTGGTACAATTCTGATTGTCTCTGCAGTATTACTTTCAATATAAAGAAGCAAATGAACAATGAGGCTGAGTGAAATAATTTTTGTTACTTGGTCAAGTCCCTGATTTTTCTTTCGTCCTGTACAAGCCTGTTGTGTTTTTTTTTGTTTACCATCCCTATTGATAACACTACAGAAACCCCTGGCTTTTTGTGTTGTGGCAAAGTATCACTCACTTTTGTGCACATTATTTTATAGGCCAGCTATGCTCAGTTAGCCCTCATTCCAATAAAAGTCTCGCCATGTTCCTTAGCCAGGAGGAGGTGCTGAGGAATGATGCAACAAATATCTTTTCACTGAGATAGTCGGGTTCCCTCTGTGCTCAACACAAAAATTTTCACTGACTTGTGAGATGGATCTAAGCATTGTCACATCAAAGTGAGGGTTTTAGTTCTATTTTTAGGATGGCATTTGGCCGGAGCAGGGACATTCTTCTTTTGCTCTTGTTTTAATTAAACAACCTTTAAGACAAGTGAGCAGGAACATTCAACCCAAAGCAATGTTTTGTGTTACTCCAAGAGGGAGCAGTGTGAATGTGTAGCATTTATTAAAAACTTGGCTCTTCTTGATCTACTTGGGATAAATGACAATATATTACAATGATAGAGGTGATATAACAATAAAGAGAGGAAATATTGCTAATCCTTAAACTAACTAGCAAGATAAACTGCAATCACAAGCTTTAGTTGATATTTTATGTTAAAGAGTGATCAAAGAAAATCCAAAGAAGGTAAGCAAATATAGAAAGATTTTCTTACTATCAAATTAGTGACTACTGGTTATCATTCACGCCTAAAATGTCCCCAACATATTTGTCACCAGTAGTCCTAACATAACTAAAATGACTACTGAACCCTTGAAACAGGAATCCTCACTCCACTTACAGCTGCAAGTTTCCATGTAATGACTGAGTAAATATCTTCAGTACTCTTCTAGGGAACCATTAGTAAGGGCTGGAAAATACATATTATTTCTCATGTGACTGTATTCCTTCAACTTCTTGCAGGTTTCAGTTCTCAGTGTGTGATGTGGACACCTTTCTTCCAGTAAGGTCCATGAAACCAGATGATCACTGAACACAAACACTTTATTAACAAGAACAGACAGGCATATGCACTTTGGAATATTCAATCAGCTACAAAAGCTATCACTGAATCAGCAATGAGTAGTTTAAACAAAATATGGAATACCATGGAAGATACCAGGATGAGAGAATATATATTGTAATTCCCATCCATAAAAATGGGAGCCTAATAAATTATAAATGCCTAAAAAGATAATGCTGTTAGCAAATCAATCCTACAATACTACAGTGTATAATCACTTTGTGGACATTTCAAATATTTTTCCAGTGACAAAAAAGTGTTCCATGGATTTATCAGAAAAAAATCCATCTAATTTTTCTTTGACAGATTAATTGGCCAAGGGTATAAGGATGAAGCATAGACTTGTTAGATCTTGATTTTAAGAAAGCTTTCCACACAGTCTTACACACTTTTCTGAAAAATAAACTGGGAAAATGCATTGTAGATGAGTTCATCATAACATACATGTAGACAGATGTCATTTGTTAGTCCAGTTCTAAT
The DNA here is from genome assembly GCF_052056855.1 of Sturnus vulgaris. NCBI lineage: Eukaryota > Metazoa > Chordata > Aves > Passeriformes > Sturnidae > Sturnus > Sturnus vulgaris. Next base: position 65,306,441 of record NC_142245.1, on the reverse strand, counting down.
AGTTATTTTCATGAATGGCTTGAAATATGAAGCAGTGGATCTTCAAGTTACACCAGGAGATGGGAAGTGCCAGCACTTCAGAGGACTGTGTTAGAGCCTGGAGTGACAATTCAATATGAGTGGCACAAATTCAGAAAAAATAACAAGTGTAGTTTGCCACAGATATCAACTGCATGAATATAACATGGGAGATGTATATGTACTATGCAGGACAATAAAGAAACCTGAAGACTATACAGCCCCTAAGCTAAGTAAGATTAAGCTGCATTACATGGCTGAGGAAAGATGAATCTCGCTGCAGAGCATCCTAGTAAGACTGCCTTATGTTCTGTTTTACTCTGCTGGCCCTGGGGAGACTCAGTTTGAGTACTTTGTCCTGTTTAGGGGACCACACGATAAAATTATAGATAGATGTATAGAAACAATCTGGAGAGAGTTCAGAGGAGAAGAATGATAAGTAGTATGGAAAACACACTGCATGAGGAAAGGTCAAGAGAACTGGTACTGTTTAGTCTAGAGACAGAAGATGAGAACAATGTGCCAGCAGCTTTCCTGCATACAGAGCTAGCTGTTCACCATGTCCACAACAAGCAGATAAGGAGGTGATAATTTAATTTGCAACAAAAAGTTTTTCTTTGTTGGAGAAAAGCTGTAGGAAGGCAGTGATGTGGTAGAGTAAGTAGGTCTCCAACAGAGCTTGCAGAATCCAGTGCATAGGACAGATTTGTGCAGGGGTGAGGTGTCTCTCTACCATGGTCCAAGGGACTGAGGATGCCTGAAAGCAGAGACAATATTTGTCTGTTAGTGTATTCATGCTTTCTGTCATTCAGCTTTCTAGACAGAAAAAAATTCCCACTGGATATCAACTTGTGACAAAGAGTTTTAGTATTTTTCTGATCTTTAAGGGATATTTATTTATTTCCATTTATTTCAGTGTCCTCTCTTCTTGCCCAGGCTGCTCCCCAAACTCATAGCAAAATGTATGTTGCTATCGCTATTCACTTGGAGTTTATTGCTTACAATCCCATTTCACTTAATGTGAAAAAAATTCCTCATATTTAGGAGTGTGCAATATACTGATAACAGTTTAAAAGGAAAATATTGACATTAGTCTGGCTGTGATAATGTGAGTAAATATTTAGCTGACTATTTAGTAGCTAGGTAGTCAAGAAATGCTGTAAAACCCAAAACCAGATGTATAACAAGAAGATTCAGTTTCCTTCACTCCTTTCCTTGCTCCAGAAATAGGTGCTAGCACAGAAGCACTGACTTATCTACTTTCTACACGTCTGAACATGTCAGTGTCTCAACTCATCTTATTTCAAATGCCCCTTTAAAATACATCTGTGCTGTAATGCATAAAAGGAACCTGCTGTGCAATAACATCTTATGTAAATTGTGACTTGTGGTTGTTGCTACAGATCCACTAAGCATTACAAGCACATTTCATCCCTACACTTTAACTGGCTACTGCTTGTCTTAAACACCTGCCTTGTGTTTGAGATTGCAAACTTTTCAGGTCAGAGTTTACCTGATGTCTGTGCAGTGCCTCACACATCGCCCTCCTGCCTGTCATTTTCATTCGTACTCTAAGTATTTTCCACATTATCTACTTAAGTTCTACAAATCCAAGCTATGTCTAAATTCTTCTTTGTAACACCCAAAAAAATGCCAATTCTGACTTATCCTCTTTTATTAATTAAAAAATATCCACTTTTATTAATCCACCATGAATCTTTTTACGACAATATTAACTTCCTGTCCTTTGGCTAAAGCAATGCTGCCCTACTCCTATCATTCCAAGAGGCTTCTCCAGTGCTTATTTTCCTGTTCCTATGGCCCTGTCTGCTCTTCCACTAGCTCCTCCTTCGCCACCACATCAAATGAACTACCCCTTACTCCTCTTAGGCTGTCTAGTGGCTTGCGGCCATATTCCAAGCAGCCAGTTCTGTTCTGTCTCTTGGCCAGCTTTCATCACCCACATCCTAGATTTTCAGACATGTACTTGCACATTCCCAGCTCAAAGTTTCTCAGCAGAGTAGGCAAAATCAAATTTTGCAACCCCAGCAAGGTGACTGCTGGTGTGTTGGCACTGTTGATAATGCTTTTTAATAATTTCTCCTACTCTCCTTAGTACCGTCTGTCCATATTAATCTCCTCTCTCCCATGCTCTCCGTTTTCCTCTCCCAATGCCCTTTTAGGTTAGAAATTTATGGGGGAAGGAATCATCTACTTGTTTCTCGATCCAGCACAATAGGCTCTTGGCCAATGACTGGAACTCACAGATAAGTCATTTAGCCTTCATTAGCATCTTAAAGTTTCTGCTTTATATTGCGACACACGTGGTTTTTAACAAGATCAACAAAGTTACTCCCAAACTACTGATCATTAGGCATTTCTTCATTTTCTTTTAACTCTGACAGATCCAGCTCTCATTTCTTTATCAGTTTAGTCTCTCAAAATCTGTGCCTTTTAAGAACTGCTTAAGACTTTCTATTTTTCCTTTTTCTTGTTGATTAATTTGTCTTCCTTCTTGATTCATAGTTTATCCTGCTAGTTCATTTTACCATTCCAAATTATACTACCAACATTTTTCAGCCCTTTAAATCATATAATCAGTCACTACTGTCAAATTTGAAGGGCATTATATGCTCAGAGGAATTGTCCACATCTTTCATATGTCCAGAAGCTCACTGGAGTCTGTGGTGACCTCTAATGGTTGCAAAAACCTGGAGCAAGAACACAGGGATTTCTGGATTTCCCATCTTTCTCATCATCTACAGAGAGCACATTTACTCAAACTGATGATTCTGTCAGTAGAATGCATCATGTATACCTTTTACTGTTGCTTACCCTGTTTGACTATTATTTGAAGACCCTGGAGAAAAAGCCATAAACCTCTAGAAGGTCAGCCGTATGCAGTTACCCTCAGCCATGCATCTTTTTCACTCCCAGTGCTGAAAATACAGAGGCCTGAACACCTGGCTGAAATTAGCACATTCATAAAGGTCAACTGGCTGAAATTCACAGAGAGCAAAACAGAAGCAATCGTTTCAGGAAATGGAAAATGTTTGGCAGAACTAACCACAGCACTTCTCACCATGGGGAGTTATTATCTTTATGGATTTCCAGAAGCCTGTTGGTCTTTTTAGTGAATGGCAGAAGTTCTAGACCTACATATCTGGCAATTTGGTCACAGTGATTTCCCTGTTGGATGGGACTCCTGGAAACTTTCAGCATATTTACTGCAGCCTACTGTGCTTGGGAAGAAGTCTCATCCACCCCGGAAAGAGTCGTGCAACAGCATTTGTGCCTGCAGCAAGACTGGAGATCTCATTGCTCTGCTTGTTTTGCTGGATGGCTGCTGTATGACAGCCTGCTTTGAAGTGCCAGGTCTCCATCTGGAATGAAGAATCTTCAGGCAAGGTGTATTTGCTATGTGCAACACAGCATGTAAGCTGTTAATAAGGGTTCTTAGTAAGAACTCTTTTCATTTATTAAAATATAACTACATGTACGGGCAGTGGCAAATGAAAAGGAGGACCAAGCAGAAAGTGCAGTTGGCATTTTACCACTATGGCACACAGATGAAAAAAACCAACCTAACCAGAAGTCAGGAAAGACCATACTTGGTGAGTCACACAAAGTTTGTGGCTAGGACAGAAAATGAGAATTATCGTTACCATATAGAAGGCTAGACTTCGTGGGAAATCATAAGGATTGCTCGGGAATTATGAAACTGTGGAAATTCTTGGTGTTTGGGCAAGTCCCAAAACCCCTAGTTCAAGTTTCACTGTCTGAAGACCAGTTTGATTAAGGAAGGAGACTAAACTCAAATGACTTAGGTTAGGATTTGGACTCTTCTATCTTCCTGATCATCTTGCCATTCTGTAGAAAATTTTTGAAGCATATTAAAGATTTCTTGAGGAAAATAAACCAAAACAAAACAATTTTTTCCCTCTGCATTTGTTTTTTGCTCAAATATAGGTAAAATTGTTAAATTTAGTAACATTAATCATTCATTGTTGCATAAACACTGCAAAATAGATCTGAAATATTTTCCTTAATTTTAAAGATTAGTCAGGCATTTATGTATTTGATTGCTACTTGGACTCAGTTTTGAGATCTCAAAAGCTCTGGGTCCAATCTCTTGGTTTGAAAGAAGGCTGCTTTAAGAAAATAAGATTAGCAATCCCCTATGATTTTTTAGAGAGCTACAATGTGCTCCTAAATGAGGGGACTCATCTTCTATCCTTTTCCAGACCACTTTTCCTAAGTATTCTAATGATCCAGTTTTACTGGCAATAAAATTACTGGAAAATAAATGCACTGGTGGTAGTTTCAATATATATTTGCAGTTCTGGAAAAAATTTCAAACAGTAATTTAAACTGTACAGGAAATCCTCACATGTGAGTGTGAGCTAAAAATGGCACTGCTTGGGATAGTGGTTTGATGCAGAAGCACTGGACAGATAAAGGATTTCATACTCAGGATAATGAAACAAAAAGGAAAAAAACCATTGAGGAAACAGTAAAAGAGTTAGAGATTTAAACAGGGCATGAAAGTTTTATATTTTACTTAATGCAGAAAAAAAACCAAAATTGTAAAGGGCTTTAACATAATTAGGGTTTTTTTAATGACAGAAACCAATTAAAAAGCCATCTTTAGACTATTTATAAAGAAGGTAATTCATTAAAAGGAACTATAAATAAGATTTGAGCTGCAAAACATTGTCAAAAGACTCATTACTGCCTGATGGACACTTTTCATTTATGGCATGTCAAGAAAAAAATTCAGAAAATTAAAAGACTAAGGGTAAGAAGCATGACGAACAAGTAGCAATTTATGTGATGTGGCTGTCTACATGAAAATTGTTCATAATTAGATTCATGTGTGGAAAGTCCTAATAAGTACAATTTTGTGAAGATGGTATACCTTTTCTCAAAGGTATAAGCAGAACTGAAGAGTTCAAAGACTTCAATGTGGGTGCCAGATTAATTTTTTTTACATCAGATGGAACAAGAACTATGTCAATTCACTAGTCCACTTGGAAAGCTTATAGAGAAATGTTCCTAACCTGATTCAAACACAGAGATAAGAGTGAAAAAAGGTTTTATCAGAAAAAAAATCTGATGCTTTAAAGGCTAGAAAATGTCAAGCATTGGGCTAGTGGAAAAATGGATGTTGCTAGATGCTAAGAGAAGCACAAATTTGCAAAGAAAACCAGAGCAATAGCAAAAATATTTTTGGGGGTATATAAAGAACAAGGAAAGAAGAGGCTTCTCATGATACACGTGGCAGTTATTAGCAACCCAGGGCAGAAAACATGGGTTATGCCCTTAAAATAACTGAATAATTTGCCTCTGATTCTGGTGGGAAGGATAATGCTGGGCATGAAGGCTGAGGTGGAGGAGTTAATGAAAGCAGACTACAGACAGGGGGAGGAAGAGGTGTGGAAAGCTTGGTTTGCTCAGAGCCTCCAGAAAGCTCAAACAAATGGTAAAGAGCAAGTAGCCCTCTATCTTCAGTGCAGAACTGCAACTGTCAATATTTTAAGAATACCTTCATAGCACTGAATTCAGCCATGCCAGGCACGGCTGAAATCACGACTGGGACGTGGGGCAGTTGCATAATGGAAGGTGTTTGGTGCCCCTTGTCCCAGTTCTCTCCCACACAAAAGCATAGCTGTTTCAAAAACACCTTTTCCACTGGCATCCTCCCTGGCGTGGCCAATGCCTTGGGTGAGCATGAAAGCTGGAGTCACTTATAAAAAATTGGTAAAACATTAAAAGAAAACATCTACTTGCTTCCTGCTACTTGTATTTCTTTAAATGATCAGAATAGCAGAAAACTGTGGACTGTAAAGCTTATTATAATTGCACATTTTAGTAGTTTCCTTTAAGAGGTGTCATTCAAAAGTTATTTTAGAAGGAAGAACCTGCATTTAAAAATATCTTAAAGCAACCATGCAACAAAATACTGAAGAAATATTAAAAAGAACAGCTAGTACAGTGGAGTAATTTTAACAAATAATAGAAACAATTAAGATACAATAAATATAAGCAACGCTGAAAAGAATTATGGCATTAAATACAGATGAATGCTATGACTAATGTAAAGGGAGATTGCATATTCTGTTATAAATGCTTAGTGCCTTTATTTTTAACATTGTGGTTTACATTATGGATATAATAGCCTTTCAGAAATGGCAGATAAATGACAATTTCAAGCTAAGAATTTTTCAACTACTTAAGGAAAGTTTGAATGCCAAGTTTTCTTATGATTTTTATTGCAGTATATTTACATTAAAAGCTTGAGATATATAAACTAGAACAAAGAACCCTTTACTGAGAAATATAATTTGTTTGGAATTCTTATGGCTCTGCTCTCTTACAGCAATATGCATATATTTAAATGACAATAATAAATCTTAAGAATAAAATCTCAATACTAACAGATTAAGATACACAATATTTTAGTATAATATTTTATTTTGAAAGTTAATTTTATAATTCAACTGATGCAAAAAACTCATGCAAACATTTCTAAGTGCCTATCTATTTAAATAAAACCACTTTCTTACGATATAGTTTATGATTACAAACTAATAGTCGGTTTTGTACATTTTTGCAAATGTATGTATGCTCTATTGATGAGTTTCTTTGTATTTTTGCGTTACTGTGGGTTTTATTTAATCTCCTTTCAAGACCGGAGCAAACAAATGAACTGTTGATCTGATAAGAGAAAACACACTGATGTATCACAGAAGAGAGGCCTGAATTTTTTCAGATTGCTCGAAAATATTTGCTAGAAAAATGAAATAGACATTTTTGGAGAACATTGTTATTGTTATCAAATTCAAAGCCCAGTTTGAGAGACTCTTTGCATAAAAATACCAATATTCTTAAGACCATGGAAATGTAAAATGGGCACCATTGTGATTACAGATATTGTGAAAGACACAGGTTAAACTTAATGGCCCCACTGAAGTAATTTAATTTCACAGAGATCTTCAGCTGGAGTGAATTAACATGATCACTGGACTGAATTTTTCTGCGGAATGAATTTTTCATGGACCAGCTGAGCTGCTCTGTTATGACGCTGCTGCAGAGTGGTGGCATGAATTCAGACCAAAGTGTTGTACTGAATAATGAAATGCAAATGATAACAAAGTGTTTTGTGTATCTGCAAGTGTTTGTGTGCTGCCTGGAGTTTAATATACCTTCTCAAATTTTATGTTTCCTCATAGTACTTGATCTGAAGTTAGGAGAGATGCTATAATGTGCTAGAACTCTCTTGGTGTGCTATGAATGACATAATTCACCCCTGGTATGAAAGTTCATGGTGAGGAATAGAAAGCTACTCTGCTTTTGATCAGTCTGTTATGCTGTTGTCTAAGGCATTACATAAAGCCTCTTGGGCAGAGCAATTAAACTAGTCAAAGCACTTGAACATGACTGGTTTGCTGGAAGCACTGTGGGGTGGCCTCATGGGGTCACACACTAGATTTATGATGATCTAATTCAAACTTGTGCAGCTGCAGGACTTTTTATAACTTTACTTACTTTATGCTGCGTTATGTGTGGTGCCATTTCTCTTGGACTGGCAGATTAGCTTGGAGGAAGATCTGGTATTGTCTTTCCAGTGTTTTAAATACTTTTTTTATATTTGGAAATGGCTGAGCTTACATTAGGATAAGAATCTCTAGAGTGAAAAAGTAATGAAAACGACAAGCAAAGTCGATAAATTTACCTACTCCATCAGTGGTTTTGGTTTCCAAGTGTTTATAAGCCGCTGGCCAGAGTGCTTATCCTTAACTGAGGCAGATGTTCCCTAATTAACTGTCTCTATAGTGATGTCCTTCAGCCTCTCTTTAATGAACATCAGTTAAGCAAATACTGGCAGTGGCAAGACAGCTGCCTTGCTATGACATAGCACTTGCAACAAGTGGGACTTGTGCAAAGGGCAGGAGGATGATACTGCAGATTTTCACCCGGGGTATACTGGGACTTATGTCTAATGCTGTAGTGTGTCACTGCATCGCTGACACCAGTCTTGATGAGGGAAAAACAACTAAGGACTCTGATATTTACACAATGTTGTATATATTCAGAGAGGGCTGTTAAAAATTAAATTCAAAATAAGGTAAAAGTATTAAAAGGCACAAAACTCACTATTTTTCACTAGATTGTAGGTCTGGACTTTTTTCTGGAGTGGAGGAGTCCGTGGAGTTGCAGGGGCAATCTGACACATGTAATGAGGAATTAAGAGCAATGCAAGCAGCCATCCATGCCTCCTCCCACCCCGACTGGGCAGGGAAAGGGCTGAGAAAGGTGGGTTCCTGTTGCCAAAGAAAATTGATTGCAGTTTGTAGACAAGGCTACAGTTTCAATCAGTATACAATGCTGTCATTGTCACTCTTTGCTTAATGTATTTTAAGCAGTAGATAAACTGGTTAACTGCTTTCCAAATGAGTTATGTTTGCAGAGGATTTAGTGCTCTTAAGGAAGCAGTCTGCTTCCTTAAGTGCTGTGTAAAGAGGAGGCTGGTATCAGTTTCTGTCTGTGTTCATTGATCTATGTATTTTTTGTGGGATTAATTTGAAGTGCTTTATATGTTTCCATTTTATTTCTTGAATTATTTCTTGCTGATGTGTGCTTAATGAAGTTTTCATCTGGAATGATTAATTGGAGACTAGGCTACAGGTAAGGTATAGGAGGCAGATTTGTTAATGAAATCTGCTTTTCCAAAACCCTCCTTCCTGTTCTCATAGGATGGAGGATGTGCTGATAGGTTGCATAGCACAGCTGTCATGATTACTAAGGCGACATCAGAGCTCCTGACCAGAGATCAGCCAAACCTGCCACCTCAGGGAAGGCTTGGTAGCTCCAAGATTACCCGGGTTTAGTCAGGAACTCAGTAATACTCCAACAATATGACCTGCTCCAGGCAGGAACTTGGTCTCAGTACACTAAGAAAATTAGAATTCCTAGTTAATATAGTCCGTTTTCTTATTCTGCGCAGTATGAGCATGGCTCTTTTAGGTGAATGTAGCTAGTCGTGCATACAAAGTTTTAATTGTAAGTATTTTCAAGAAATTGCTATGGGGTTAAAATGTTCATTTCTGAGTTCAGCTCAGTTCAGAAATACTCATGCATGGCTGCTAACTTCAGTGGAATTTTCTGTAGCATGGATGTTTTTTTCAGCCTGCTTGCTTAAGAGGATGATAAGAATAGGTAAACACAAGTGTTTTGCTGAATAAGAGTACTTAAATGATTGTGTTGAGTGAGTGCCTCCAAAATAAGACTTATGTTTCCCATGACCTTGTCCATATTATTGAATTTTCACTTTTCTAGCAAGATAATGCTTTAAAGACTGGAGTAAACAAATGAAAGTCCTTGAACACAGATTTGTAGGATGGCTTTGTTTTTTCTTTCCTGTTTCACGGGATTTGCAATTTTCTCCACAGCATCGTGTAATGGAAAATGTTAGCAGAGCTGCCCTCAGATGGTAATCTGTATTCTCCACAAAATCAAACAGTTTGAGTGAAGGCTGGAGAATGACAGTAGAAGCATCTCAAAATGAGCACTGAGTAACTTCAATCTGTTTTATCCCCCATCAATGGATTACCTGGGGCAGAGTGAGCTTGAGTCAGTTCTCTGAAACAATTGTAAAAGTGGCAGAGGTACTGAGAGAATAAAGCTTAAAAGTCACATACCCTCAGTTTAGGAGTAGCTTGGGGTAGCAGGCTATCTTGATGCCCAAAAAGTGTGAAATCCAGGGTTTTATTGGCACTGTTACCCTCAGACTAGACACCCTTCACTTTCACATGCACACATACCTACAGATTAATGCACTATAGTCATAAAGGAGAGAATACTATAAGGGAAATATGATGGAACTAGACGTTTTTGCACTTTGAAGGAGATTAAGATGAAATGTTATAATAGCACAAATTCATCTTCTGTAAACAAAGCTCTGATGAAAATGGATGTATGGAAAAACCTGAGCTGCTGCTCACCTTGGTGATTCACAGCCAGGCAGTCCTAAGTCAGCATGAAAATAAAAAGATGAGTTGAGTTGCCTGTAGTTCCCAAAAATTGTTCACTACCTGTGAACATATATAATCCTTTTTTTAAGGCTAGAGGAACAGAGTCTCCCTAGTGCCCAGCTAGCTTCAGTGGATAAGGAGCCCAGGCACATGGGAAAAATGCATTTTTGTAATGAATCATGGACCTCTAATAAAACAGAACAATGAAATATCTGCTGCCAGGTGTCTCTTTTGGACTGATGGTTATAATTTAGTGGTAAATGATAAAAATGTTAGGTGCTCCAGCAGCACCTGAGAATGCTCGATATATGAGTAAACATTATCTTAATAAACACACTTGTGAGAGTCCCTGATTAATATCTGTGTCATTCCCAAACAGAAAGAGCACACCTGTCTTAAACAAATACAAATCTCCTTGAAGCTAGTGGGAGCTGCTGTGATAGCCAGAGTTGAATGTAGCCTGATGTGACAAAGCTCTGAGAATTGAACAGAAAACCCCGATTACCAATCTCATTCTTTAACCACGAGAACATCCACTTCACCAGGAAAAAGTATCCCCTTTCATATAATCTGGCAGATGTGTCTTATTCCAAAGAAAATGTTTTTTCGGGGAGAGAAAAAAAGAAAAAACCATGGAGAAATCCAATCAGTATTACTTAATCTTCCTTCCTTCATCTGGATGTTCTCAACTCATTGATATTGCACAGGCTGCAATAGAACAAACAAATCAATCACACCATGGCACTGTTTCTGGCTCAGCCTCTCTCCAGCCAATGATATGTTACTTCCCCCTCCCTTTTAACAAATGCATTTCTTCCTAGTGGGAGAAGCACCATCAGTCTCACTAATGTCAGTGTAGGTGGAGGCACTCCAAAGTGCCATCCTTCCCTCTCCAAATACCACCACATACCTAGAGAAAACCTAAACACTAAGAAGTGTTTTCCTCTCTATTCTGGGATTCTTCTTACTGGGCAACAAATCAATAAATAATAGTACTGGAATTGCAAGATATAATGAAGCAGGAGAAAAAGGGGGCAAACAGGCTTTATTTTCAAACCAGGAAATCAAAGTCTCTGCTGAGCCATGTTCTGCAACAGGACCCTTGCTTTTGTCTACAATGCTAAGTGGCTGCTGCATAATGCTGCTTTTGGTGCTAACCCAGGCAAACTTTTTTTGTTGTTGCTGTTTTGTGGGATTTCCCCTATTGTTCTGGTGAGCTCTGCTTGTGTAAGAACTGTGTACTTCTTTCTTTATCTTCTTAAGAGCTACATTATAAAAAGTCAGAAGAATAACCTGTTCAGCTAATTGAGTCTTCTTCTTCTTCTTCTTCTTCTTCTTCTTCTTCTTCTTCTTCTTCTTCTTCTTCTTCTTCTTCTTTTCTCCTCCTCAATTTTTTTTAACAAATCAAAATAAATTTTAGAGCTAGAAAAGTCGGGATATTAGACTTACATGCTACTTTCTCGTACAAAAATATGTAAAAATAGACTAATTCATTGGAAAAATAGCATAATCTGAAGAATTTGGCATGTTATATATTAGATTATATAGGTGCATGTGCAAAAGATTCTGTTAATATTTTTAAAACTTTTCTTTAACATGTGTACTCTGCTCTGAAAAATGCAAAAAGTTCAATAGTACCTGCTCTAATAAAACAGAAAACATGCAGAATCCTAACACTCCCGTCTGCTTCCCAGCTAGAGAGTCCCTCCTGTGTGGTCTGAAACACAAGGCATGTGTTTGTGGACCTCTGCTTCTGTGGATCCAACCAAAATGTTCCTGTGTTCTCTTGTTCCATAGCTCCACAGTTGCCTGTGCTCCCACACGGTCACTGGCTGCTGGAGGTAAACTTCATCTTGTGGCCCTGCAGAAAGAAGTTACAAAATACAAAGTGGGACTTAGGCTGGCTGAGGCAACACTTGGCTATTACGTGCAATGAGCTAAGGTCTGGTCACAGAGCACTTCAGCTAATGTCTCCTCCAGCTTTCCCTGTTCCAGTCTGGCCTGATTGCTCCTTGGAGCTTTCCACTGTGCTGTGCTATGATGGGAGAAAATCACTGCATGTTCCAGATTTTTGCCATGTGGTTTTGCTTCTGTTCTGCAGAATGTGTCCAGCCTAGAGATGGTTTTCTTTCTCAAGCACCGTTACAAGTTATATTTGGATTCTAAACCTATATGTGTTTCAGCAATCCTGCTCTATAACTGGGTCCTACAGATCCCAAATTGTGGCTGGTTCTCAGATTTTTTTGTCTTGGACTGTTTTTCAATCAGTACTTCTTGTAATAGCCTTCACTTGGTGATTGTTTTCTGAGTGCCTTGGGAGTGACAGAAACTAAGGATCAGCATCCATCAGCTTTAATTAATGCATAATACCCCCCTAGATACCTTTGAAAGGAGAAGAGCAGAAGTGAACAAATTTGAAGTGTAGTTTTTCAGTATTGGCCAACTAACACATCACAAAACAATGGAAAAATCTTGGACACAAATGATGTATTCTGCCTAAGATTCTGTTCTCACACATTTCTTGCTACATCTTATCATTGCCCACAGAAAAGGCATTCTTCATAACAAGCAAAAAGAGGGTTATAATCTGTGGTTGACCTTTGATGGAGATAATGATACATTCTCTTTCAAAATCTGTGTGAGGCAGAGTTATTCATAGCTTCATAAAAATGTCCTGTTTAAAAACAGTACATTGTTTTAAGTTAAAAAAAAAAATCACATTTGATTATAGTTTACAAATGTCACAATCCTGCCCCTCACACAACAGGGGAGCTATGTTGATGTGGAGATTTGACAAGAACCCCTATAGAACAAGAACCTGAAGAGGCAAGGATCAGTTTTAAATATAAAATAAATGCATTAAAAAAAAATACAGGAGAAACTTCATGGTTTTAAGTTTAGAACCGGATCCATCAGATAAACATATGAGTGGAGAAAATGCGTCATAAGACTTTGTATGCTCTGTAGTATTTCGACCAAAAAGCTTTCCCTGGATCATCTGACACAAGTGTGGTGCTTTCAAAATTCCAGTGGAGCTTCATACAATTTATTTTTATGGAGGTGTTTTTCTCATCATATGAGGCACATTGTCTACCTTTCATCTCAGAACAATGTTTTATGTATAATATTTTATTTCAGCAGCCCTGGTCTGTACAATAAAGGGCACAGCTGTGGTCAAACTCTCCCTGTAGAACCAGTCAATATTAAAATCAAGGTAGAGTTTGCTTGAAGATCCCAACATCAAATTCTTCATTAATTACTTCTGTTCAACTCAGAAACTTTTTATTGCATTAAACATTCCTGTTAACAAATAAAATACAAATAAATCTGCTGGGAGACTGATTTTATGGGCAAAACTGGTCGTAATATTTATTTTCCTCAGTTGTTCAGATTTGTTAATTTTCCCGATGTTCTGCAATACCTCCTCCAGTTATTGACCTTTTTTTTAAAGGGCATGACAGGCACAAAAAAGAGAAAAAGGGCAGTTTGTGTTTCCAGTGTAATAGAGTTTTATGCATCTGGCAGTCAACAGTAGATTTCAATGTTTAGACATATTTGTTAAATACTGCGTTAGCTTAAATATTGAAAGAGATGCTTGGAGAATGCAGGTCACCCATAAGTAAATTTTCATCATAAACTCTGATTAAAATTAATTTCACAGGGAAAAGTCTTTTAACGAAAGAGTTTAGGATCTTCTGCATTGCTAATGCTTCTTGTTAAGCTTCTGGTATGCTCCAAACATTTTGTTCTTGTAAATGCATTAAGTATTCAGGGGATGGAGGAAAGAGGAGTAGAGAACTGAAATTTTGTGTGCCTGGACTGTTTAGGAGGTGGATTTCAAATTTTAGGATAAACAGTAGCCATAAGTGACTGCAAAAATAATGAGCATTAGGTTATATGCTAAGACAAATTTTGGGAGTGATTAAAATGTCAGCACTATCACCCAGTCTACGTAAATAGGGCAGAGTGTTCAGGCCTCAGGTTGCTGGATCTGATATTTTACTGTGACATGATTTACAGCTGTTCTAAAGAAGTATAAACTAGGTATGAGATCCTACCACATCATTTTCTGGAAAATATGGCCTCTTGCTTGAAAACTAAGGAAGAATTTATTTAGGTTTGTAGAAGCACACACTTAAGTACTTTATGAGCGGGGTAGATTTCTGAATCATTGTGCTGGGCAAAGACTAATTAGGCTGCTAATATACTGTGTGCAGTAGAAGTAATACAGCCTTCTGACACACAAACCAAAGCTAGAAACTAATTTATTTCAACACATGCGCATCTGTTTCTCAGGGATACAGGCATCCAAAAAAGTTCATCATCTTGTATTTATAGTTTCAGTTAGATATAGGGTTAAAATAAAAAAAGCTATCAAATCCTGATGAAATATTCTATGTAAGTTTACACAAACACACCATTTTGATGGTCCTGGAATCCATTTCCAATTCCTTTCCAACACGTACCTGAGAAATCTTTTGTTAAATAGAAAGTCATGGGGTTTTTCCCTTCTTTTTGTCAGGATGCAGTTCACAGACAAATATAGCATTTTATAAAGATTTTGTCCAGACTTCAGTATAAACTCAGAAAAAAAGGGCAACCGAGAGCAGATGGGAAATGATCCACCAAAATAATCATTATGTGGTGCCTTTTCATGCAACAGAAAATGAAGGGTTCAGTTTTCCCAAGCAAAGAAGGAAAACAAATACGTTTGTGCAGTTTCTCAGCTGCTGCAAATAGATTCAGCTTCACTGACCTCAGCAGCAAAAGTAGGGCCTGCATTTCAGTTTATTATTCACATTACAGTGTCACCATGAAGATATAATATGGTTCAAAGCTAGAAGAAAGATAGTAAGGTAGGAACACTTTCTCAAAGACAGGTCACAAAGACAAAGACTTTGAGGCAAAGGGTAGAGTTAGCAGATGCTTTCTGCTGACACTGTACCACAGTGAAAGGTTGTGCATCTCAGAGCTCAAGTGCCAGCTGCGGGTTAGAAATGTGGAAACGCCATCCAGAACAAGCATGAAAACACGCAGTTGCGATCCTTCCAGCAGCAAAATCCTGGATAAACTTTCCCCCTTTAAACACCACTTTTAATTTTACCCTCTCTTGGGCCCCTGAGGCTGTACTTCTACAAAGCAGAGCACGGACTTTCTCCATACATGTCCAGAGCTGTCCCAGTCTTGACAGGAACAAGCAGCTCCAAGTTAGTGCCTTCTGAATTTTTTGCCATGCAGCAGCTCATTTTAGGTGGGGAAGGTGGGTGGAAAGTTTAATGCCTATCTCATAGGCTGATATGCAGGCTGCTCTTCTAAGGGTCGTGGGTTTGAACCCCTCAGGCTAAGAAGGGAAATTAATTCCATTCTTTTGCCTTTGGGATTGTATATTCAAGCAAAAAGGACAAAACACGCCCCCTGCCCACATGCACAAAAAATCAACCCAGCCAAATAAAACCCCAACAAATAAAAATCAGTGTGATGAGCAGTTTTTTATTAAAGATAGTTGCAAGGAGAACGGTTTGATTTTTTTTGAAAGAGTTTTGCCTCCTGGCTTTCTCCAGGCTGGGAGAGCAGCAATGACAGAGATGGCGTCCTGCAGCTCTCTTACCCTGCCCTTAGCACTCCCTAAGAAGTAGGATTCAGCAGCTGCCTGCTGAGTCTACTGATCTCAGTAGGCAAGTCCAAACTTAGCTTGGCTATAGTTTTGGATTTCATTAAGAAGTACCTGACTCTCCTCTGAAGATATATGGTGGGAAAGATTTCACTCCAGGACCTAAGCTGGGAGCCTGTGCTTTCCTGGAGCTAACTTTTATGTGTGCCCTGGGAAAGAATCTGGCATTAAAGCTGACACTTAAGTAGACCTTCCTTTTAAAATACCTGTGAATTCTTGCAGGATAAAACAGGAGCACTCCACAAATTCAGTCTTCTTCTGCAAATATGTCTTTTGTGAAAATAGGCACAAAATGCTTAATCTATGTTCTTTTATGAGCAACATGAACACAAGGTCTGAGTCTGCTGTACTGGAAAAAGTAAAAAATCAATCATATCAGGACAGGTTGTTGTTTAAAACTTACATCATACTCTAAAGCTGCTGTATATTTTTACCTGTGTCTGAAGCTATTTGCCTCCAATAATAATAAGCACAGATTAATTCATTCGTAAAAGAAGGCCAAAGCGTTGCCACTTTGTCTTTTACCAAGAGTACTTTTAGAGAAATGGCAGTCTTGTTCTAAACTGATTTAATCCATCTCACCTTAATAGGTTTGTTGGTTTTTGCTTGCTTAAGTTTCTGCACCAAAGTATCTGCTGCCATTTCAGGTAACAATGTTCTACAGTGTTCTGACGGGAAAGCAGCTCTGTTGAAAGGACCAGATATAGTAATTTCTGATGGAAATTTCAAGAAAATTGAATTATTATTTTGAAAAGAAAACTATCATTCCTTAGCTGAAGGTGTTGGTTTTTTTTTCAGATGTCATTGTTAGTGTGTTTTTTCTCATGCAAATATAGTGTTTCCTAAAAATAAAGGCACACAATATCTTACCTCTATAGAGCTAATATTCATGCACCCCTTCTAGTTAGTTCTACACAAAGCTTCCAGATGTTGCACTTGATGATCTGAGAGGTCTTTTCCAACCTTAATCATCAAATTCTATTTCTCAAGGTGTGAGATTATGAAGGATGTTACAGAAATCAGTTGGTCTGTATTCTCACATGGAGAAAGGGAGCAGTGATTTTAATCATCCACTACCAAAGCTAAATTGTGAGTTAGTTTTATAAGAGCTATTTAATATCAAACAAATAGAATAACAACAAACTTAGTTTAAAGCCTTAGAAAGTACCACTTTCTCATCAGCTAGCTCATTTTCTTCATAGAGTAAAAGAAACATGGGATCACATAATTGCTTGGACTGGAAGGGACCTTTAAAATCATCCAGCTCCAACCAGCCATGGACAGAGACATCTTTCACCAGACCAGGTTGCTCAAAATCCTGTCCAACCTGATCTTGAGCACTTTCAGGGATGAGGCATCCACAGCTTCTCTGGGCTGCCTGTTTCAATGTCTTACCACTCTTGTAGTAGAAACAGTTGAAAACAATGGGCTCTTTGACACTTTCTTTGTGGGGAGATTTCTCTTTGAACTGAAAAAGCCATTTTCTGCTTTCATTATTGTCTCCAGGTATCAGCAAGGTCCTCTAACTTGAGGTGTGCAGGTCTTTGGTGCATAAAAATAACAAAAGCACAGCTGAGCATAAATAAAGCAGCACGGTTGCAAAAGCTTCATGCTTAATTCCAGCCACAGGTCTGGGCTTTTTCAGACCATTCTCTCCTCCTTAAAGGGTCCTGCAAGGACAGTGCTCTGCAGGGCTGGACATCTAGAAACAAGCTGGCCATGGTCCTCAGCTCTGAGAGGTTACTCAACTACACAGGGCACTAGGAGTAAAGCAAGAGGAGCTGCAGACTGCTGGAGATGATAGAAGCCCTGCCTGAGCTAAAATGCTTCAGAAGTGCAAAGGATCACTGGAGGAGTAAACAGTAATTCACTGTACATGCCAGCAGTACCTGCCCTCTGAGGGGAAGATATGCAGAACATGGTCTTATTTCAACAACAGTTGATTCTGCAGCATTAAGCATTTGGAAAAAGTTTCAGTTCAGTCACATAGAGGAGGCTAGAGTAAAACTTTGGTAATGAAATGTGAAACATCTGTTTCTGTAGAGCAGCACTAAGATCCCTCAGCTACTTTTAAACAGGCTTTGATACTGGCAGCAACTTGGCCATAGCAGCCTCAAGCTCAGCACAGGCTGATTTATCCTTGTCAGGGGGAGTATTTGGAAGTGGTTATAGTGTAGTCAACTTCTATAACAGGAAAAAAGTAATGAATTCTGCAAACCACAAGAAAAACAAAACATGTATGACTATTGTACTCAGAAAATACTGAAGTTGGAGAGACAGCATTGCAGCTTCTTCATAGTGAGAAGGGTTAAAATTAGATGAACATATCCCTTCTAAACAACCAAATCAAAATGAATTCCACAAATTGTGTTACATAGTTATTTATGGGGTGGGTATGGGTCCCTAGCATTAGTAATATACCCAGAACAGCTCCTGAGCTATGAATGATTGCCTTCCGCCAGGTCCAGCCCTTGTCCTCACCTGGTAAATTGCACAGGACATGCTCATAAACCTGTTTGTGCAGTGCCTGCCCTCTCAAGTGCCAACCTCTGACCAAGCTCTGTCACTAGCCCTGCAAAAATTAATTCTCTGAGTGGGGACAGTATGAAGATTTCTTTCCTACCTGTTTCTTTCTATCAGTTAACTTGTTTTAATGACATTTTCCATTGCTTTGGCACATCCCACATGTACTTCTGAAGACAATGTTGGCAATGATATATATGTATTGTGTGTCACATATTTCTCTACAGGAATCAGCTGGCAGACAACTTATAAGTGCTCAGCTCCCATCTCTCTTGTCAAACCTGTATCCCCATGTGGGGTTTGACAGTAGACAAAAGAGTCAAAATGCACTGTGGATTGTTTGGATATTCAGACACTGATGTAGCAAGTTTTGCTTTCACTGGAAACATGCCTAAGGAAGTCAGAGAAGCACACTGAAGGTCAAGAATTAATCTTTGAACAATGTGTTTGGGGAGCCAAAGAACTCACTCAAAATTATGAAGTAAGGTGGTGATTTGGCTTTATGGGCTAAGGAATACAAGCTATCCCATGAAAATGGACACAAACTGAAAGGCACTTGAGTGTCACATATGTCTTCACTGCTAGAAACTTGAGAGTCATTGGAGACTTCCATCAGTCAAGGCCAAACAAAAAGCTCATTGTGAGCTGGGGTCCCAGAGGCTGCTACCACTTCATGAAAATTTTCCTGGGAAACAATGGTTGCTAGCAGAACTGGGCAGCCCTGGGCTGGAAGGATTGTCACAGAGATAGATGCATATTACAAAGAAATATGCAACTTGTTCTCCAAACCCCTGGAAGAAGAAATGTTGTTCAAGACTTTCCTTGAGCAATTTGTCAAAGAGACAATAGCTTCAGCAAGCTGCAAAGGGCAGAGATCCTGGGCCATGGGAAATGAGGACAAGCAGTGTCCATGCTGCTGTGGGGACATGGGGTGCCTGGTGGTCTCCAGGGGGGCTGCTGCAGCTATGGCAGTGTGTGGGACTGCGGGGCAATTGGGACATGGAGCATGATGGATGTCATATGTACTAGGAATGCTGCACTGGAACGCTGGTCATTGTTTGATGGTGGTGTTCTTTTGTTTCTCTTGGGAGAGGAGCTGTTGAGGAAGATTAGTCTTCATGAGACCCTTGTGAGAGCCAGCCAGGAGGAGTGACAGTGGCACTCAGAATCTCCAGTGGCAGTGTCCACTGAGGAGAGGTGACACAGGCACTGGGTTAAGCTCACTGCTGCCACACTCCTCATCATTCCATGGGGAAGCACTGGAGAAACCCCTTCCCATGTGTGGTCCAAAAAGATCAGTTGTACATTTGACCCAGGACACAAGACCCAGAAACTCCTTAGGGGAAGGAAAGGGCATCGAAACCTCCTTTGCCTCCTCCCACGAGGGCCATAACCCCTCAAAGGTTCAAGCCCGCTCATGTTCTCCACAGCCGTTGTGAAGCTGTGGTTTGTTCCTATAGGATGGAAGAGCTTCAAAGGGCAGGGTGGAGACCACTTTCACCCAGAACAGCCCCAGCCTTGTGGCAAGGGTGTGGGTTTTGATTTCCTCGGGCACAGGAGGGTGTAAACCCCAGCTTTCCCACATCTAGGGTAGAAGCCCTGACCACAGAGCTCTTGAATGCGGCAGAGGAGAGCAGCAACAGCTGCCGCCGCGCTTCGCAGAGCAGCAGCTCTCCGTGCTTTGGGAATGCTCATTGGCTCTACCCTTGGGCAAGATGGGTGCAGGTGCAGGAAAGCTGAGTTCATTGGATCTGACGGTGCCAGAGTGTGAGTTAACTGGGTGCCATGACATGAGAGGCATTTCTGGACATGCCCACAGCAGAATTTCAGGAGTCTGGAGAATTTTAATGTGAAAAGCTGGCGCCTCGGGAGTTTAGGCGCTTCCAGGGTGTGGCAAAAAATGAGCAGGAATTTAGAAGACTGTTGTTTTAGATGTGGGTGCTTCATCCTGGTAGAAATAAATACCTCCTTTCCTTATGTCCGGCTGGACAGACACAGTTCCCTGAATTTGCAGTGTAATTCCTTGCTGAGTAGGAACAGTTATTCCCCAATTCAAGGAGAATTATACCTAGCAAAAGAGTAAAAACTGTCAGCAGAGATGATGCCACAATGTTCTGACTAAGATTTATGGGGCTGTGCGAAGCTAGTTTGGATGAATCATAAATAATTGCATGTAACTAATACTAATGTAGTTGCAGAGTGGGAGTGAGTTTAGTTTTATCCATTAATTCAAAAAACTCCTTCTGAGCATTTGGGAAAAGTAACTTAGCAGAATCAAGCATAAGTCAAGGTAATTTAATTAGAAAAAGATCTTCCTAAATGTCTAAAAATGCAATGAAAAAAAAGAGGAAGAAATAAAACCAGGTGTCATGATCTAACAGCCCTTTTCTACATGAAAGGTTTCATAAAACACATGCATACCTCTTAATACATTACTGCAGGACAATTATTTCTAGTTATATAAAGATACTGTGTGCCATTTAACACTGATAATAAATTATGCATTTAGCAATATATGCAACAAGTTCATTGATAAATGTTTTGGGCACAGTGCTAGAATCAGCTGTCTTTGATACTAACATCACATCTCCCAGACTCAGTGTTTTGAGAGGCAAATTTGACCTAATGCCCAAAGTCCATACAGCCAAGTGGAAAAAAATTACCAGCAACAAACAGCTTGTCAACTCCTAGTGTTTCAAAGGTTTGATGTTTTTGCACTGGAGTCTGATTTTATCTCATTGGCCTTAGCTTATGCTGGTATTCCTCTGTGACATCAAAGAATTTATTTTGGTTGTAAACAGTAACAGTATCAGTCCCTAACTAGAAAAGTTCCTACGGATGAGAAAAGCCCCGTTCTTTTTGTGTCAAGGCTCTAAATTATTGCAAAGAGACAGAGAACTCACTGAACAATGGAGATGAATAGGAGAGTTGCACTTAAAATGAGAGGCCAAGAGCTGTACTGAAAGAAGCTGAACCCGGAGTCCTAGAATTGTCTCTTCAAAACTTGTCCTAAGAAGTTCATATTCCCACTGCTACAGCATCAGTTCCTACTTTTGCATACTCAGATCTGGGCTGACATCTCCCATGAGCTTGATGTTGCTAATATGTCAGTATTGATAATATGGAGTGTCTGTCCCAGGTCCTACAGACCAGCAACAGATCTTAAGGAAATGCTGTTATGCCAGTTTTTATAAGTAAAATGGACAAGACACATATGGCATTCAAGAAGGCAAAGAATTGGAAAGTAAAACCTGAATCAGTCAGTGACAGAGCAAGGACTATAAAATAAATATCCTGCTGCCAACTCAAAGACTGATTGTTTGGATATCTCTGCCTGCCATTCCACATCTGTTTTTTTCCAACAGAAGAATGCATATAACATGTGATTTGCCCAATAAATATGGTTATATTTCCTCCCTTTCATTTTTCCCTGTCCAGAAACAAACTTACAATTAGAAGTGGCTGGGAACTTTTAACGAAGTCTTTTTCCACCAAAAAAAAAAAAAAAAAAAAAAAAAAAAAAAAAAAAAAAAAAAAAAAAAAAATTACCAGTAGTGGTTTAGCTGGTGTGGAATTTATTGTCAAAATGAAAATGAATCCGCACTACAATATGTATTATTTACCTAGAAAATGAGGGACCTGGCATCAAGCCTATAACTTATATGAGGAAGAACAAGGATTTGAATCCGTTTTCTATCTGTTTGCATATTCTATTGAGTGTTTCTATTTGCCTTTCTTAAAAAGAGAATATAATATAATGTATAAACCTGAGAGATTATTTGTGCAGCACCATGTCTTTTTTTGCACCTGTACTTTACACTACAAGTGTATACTTTTTCAAATACGTGGATTTTAGAAATTCTACCATATAATTGTCGTGAATAATTCTTGGCTTGCAGATTAGTTGTAATTAGTGTGTTCTGACTGTCATATACTCAAAAACAGAAGTTTGAGTTGTTTTGATTATGTAAGGTGGGAGAAATAGGTCATACAGTGCACTTCCATTCTGACTGGCTGAGGTCTACGCATAGATACAGGTTTCTGTTTTGGAACTCATATTCTGCACACTGTTAATAACTATTAGTCTGTGCTTTACCTTTTCTGTTTGAAAATGTCTCACAGTAAAATCATTTGCTTGAGCAGAAGAGGGTGTAAGCAGAGACATTTTTTTTCTAAACATTTGCCTGATTACTTTTGCAAATTCTTTTTGCAATGATTTCCCAGACTGTTTAAGATCAAGCACCTTGAACTTTAGAATGGGAATGCAGTGTGAGAAGATATTAAGGAAGTGAATGCAGATGTAGAAATAGATTTGAAGCAATTAGATAGAAGCTAGTTTATCCAGATCCTCTATCTGCCTGGTGGATATGACCCAGAATTTGGTATTCTGGTTTTCCACCCCTCAGCCCTAACCACATGTGTTGCTATGTAGACTTTAGGTACTGCTGCATGGCTGAGACAGTGTAAAGCAAACCTAAAGCTACTGTAGTGTCTCTGGGACCAGACAGTGGCTCTTTTGGACTTTGACTCTGGAGGTGTTTATGCCACTACAAAAGGGCAGAGGTGAGCAGGCTCCACTCACATTCATGCCTGTTCCAGAGTGAAGAACCTGCTTCCAAAGTACCACAGTGCTTGAGCAGGAGCCACCTGGCACCCTGAAAGAGGAGAGCTGGATTTGCTGCACTCAGGCACTAAGCGTGTGTGTTGAGCAGATTGGCAGCCTCAGTGTTATTTATATCACATTCCCCATCAGATGGTGCAGCTCTCCATCCTCTCTAGTTTGCCTGTCCTCAGAAAGGCATTGGGAAAGTGATAGTCCCAATAGGCTGAAGATAACTATACATGTACAGAAGCTATGTAAACATATGTAGTGCAGCCTTAGTTCTCAGGCAACATATTTTCTGCTCAGTGGGGCTTATCCACTCAGGTTCAGCCTGGCTTTTACTTGGGTTCACACAATTGCTTACCAGCCTGTAATGGAGAAAGCTATTGTATTCTTGCAGTGGAGGCAGAGAAAACGTATTTCTGCCTGTAGATTTTTGATGTTAAAAAAATACTCTCAGTGCATAATTAGATTATTTTGTCCCATTATTTCCTTCTTTTTTTTTTTTTTTTTTTTAGGAGCCAAATTTGAAAGCAATTGAAACGCACACCTGACTCTTCATCTATCAGAAACTGGAGAGGACTTTATTCAAGGAAATAGTCCCACTAGTGCTGCTGATGAGATGTCTTCTATGGATAAAGACTATTAGAATCATATAATTGTTTAAGTTGGAAAAGAACTCTCAGATCTCTCAGTACACCCATTAACCTAACACTGACAAGCCCACCACTAAAGCATGTCCCCATTAGGGTGTAAGATTGACATTCTACACCTGAATTATTTTCTTTCACTATCTAATGCAAGAAACAAAAGTCCTAAGAAAGTAGTACAATAAGTTTTCCCAGAAGGTGTGCCTGTGTTTTTCTGAGGTTAATCTCTGCTGCAACAAGGTTCACTCTGCATTGAATAACAAATACAAAATCTTTGTCTACTCCAACACACTGGAAAATACTGTTGTAATCATCCTGAAACAAGCTGGGACTGGCTGAGACACACAAATAAAACATAATTTTAAAAGCAAATATTTTTTGAATTTACCAGTTCCTTTAATTTCTACTTTATATTGAAGGTGCCGGGGGCTCTTTCCTGGACTGATCTTCCTCCTGATCGAGGAAACAATAGACATGCAAGCAAGTCTAGCCACAGAAGCTTTTTGTTAGGACTAGTTCTTGCTTATAAAAAGCATTTTGCAGAGTTTACATAAATTCTAATCTAGTAAGGGATCAGATTTTACATTAAGGACATTTATGCTGGCTAACAGGAAAATGTTAGGTTTAGGATTTCAGGAGTACTTTTTTCATGACATGCCGGCTGGTGAGCAGAGGTATTTCTCTGGAATTTTATCACAGCAGCAAAACTGTATTTTTTTTCTTTCCTTAGTTCAGGGTCACTAAATGTATGTCAGTCTGGTTAACCATATTCATCAAATGCAGATTTAGATGATTTAGCAAAATATTTAAAGGGAATAAATTATATTTTTACTTCTGTCATAAAATAATAAGTTATATTATTGTGACCAGAAACTTAGTCTATGTAAAATATATAGATAAGTAGGTTAATTTCTGTTTGGGCCTCCTACATGTCCTAATAGCAGTTAAAAAACATGGATTATTAAACACCAAACATAGTATTCTCCAAAGATCTATATGCAGTAGCCAAGAGTAATGACTGTACACTCAGAGCTCTGTATGTTTCACAAATTTAAATAATTTGTCAATTTCCTTATTTGCTAAGCATTTACAAATGAAAAAAAAAATTCTAAAATTATACCCTATGTTTTGCCTTGCAGCAATCCAAATTGCTTGGGAGGTCAACTAGTCATTATATTCATATGACTGTTTTTTGAATAGTCATTAAAATATACACAAAATAGCAGCATACATGAATTGGAAGCTTTGGAGCTGCATATTATCTTTTAATATCACATCAGGGATATTAAAGTGTGAAGCACTTCAGACTGATCCCAAGTATCATAATGCATTAGTACTCAGAGAGGGTCGTGGTCTGTACTAAGAGAGGGTTGTCCTCCCTTCTAAACCTCTAAAAACAATTCTAAAAATAATTATTTTCCTGTGGGTAGATTACTTGAAGGTTGGACATCCTAATTGGATTCTCCAAGAGCAGGAAAGATCCGCGAACTAACTCAAATGATGAAGGAACTCTGTAGATAGCCACGGATTCTTTGGGTTATCCTTGGGCTATAGCACTAATAGGAATGTTACTAATAAGCATCACCATTTCTCCTTGTGGCTGGTCTGCACCTCCCCTGCTGCCTTTCCCTGGTCATAAGAGGAGCGAACAGGCAGAAGCACCAGTAGGACAAGAACGGTAAAGAGAAATTTTCCTCTTGCAGAAGCTGTCATTTGTGGAAGGCAATATGTTCCACCTTCTAAGCAAAGAAGTAAATACATGTGGTGAATGATCCCTGTCTCACTGGCCCTTTGCATTGATCAGAAGATTGGTAAATTTACAGCTAAAACGGATAAGAAGATGAGACATACTTTTTAGTGAAACTTCAGCTTTGAGAGCAGTCTTAATCAAGGCACTGAGCACAAAAGAGAAATGTCTGAAATTGTCTGCCTCTGCTAGGATCCGACGTAATAAACAAGAGAATTGAGAACTGCTCATTTTATGGGCTTAATTTGACTTAGACAGTATTAATAAATTTGGAAAGACATTCATGACTTAAAGTTATAGAACTTAATACAGAAACGGACCGACTGAATAAATTAAGAGAGTGGTGCTCCATCAGAATGAAGCTATTTATTGCTGGATCAGCAACAATTTGGAAATAAATTATATTGATAATATTAATCCTTATGGATGAATGTTCCAGTGAAGAATACCCAAAATCTGCTGCTGAAAACCACACCAAACTAGTAAGCAGCACAATCACCTCCCTAAGCATGCATCCACACTATGCAAGGGGAATTGTCAGCACTGAAGCATCTTTGACATTCCACAAGGTTCTGGAAGCAAATTTCCCATCCCAAAAATTTCCAAATCCAATCAAAGAAATTCTCTTTTAGGTCTTCACTCAACAAGTGCAGTGTACTGGTAGCATGATTAATAATCATATACTCGTATGTATTATTTTAGGTATTATATTCAGCAAGTCTTCCTTTTCCATCATGATTCAATGCTGACAAATACAATAGAAAATCTAATTTAATTCAGTGACCTTTAATGATACTTTTTGTATTTATACTCTCAATTTCTGGCTAATGTATTATTACTCATCATGTATAGGCTGCTCTGTTCATTTGCTTTACTTACATGAGTAGTTCCATATGGGGTCCTTTATTCCAAGAAATTTTGAGAGTCACTAATAGCTAGACAAGGGACAATGATTACTGAATTCCTGGCTCTGTTTTCAGCTTTGGACTGACTAGTATGTTTATAAGATGCAGAAGTCAACCACAGGCTGCCTAATTCATACTTACAGCACTGCATGTTCCTATTATTTTGTGTAATAATATATCATTTACTTTATAAAGACTTTTCTCATTCTATTTTATCAGTGGTTCACATATAAATTTAGAAACAAGTTGAACATCAGGACTTGTAATTTTTGTAGGCCTCTGTTTAGAATCTTTCCCTTGTCCATGTTAATTATAAATTGCATTCATCACACTGAAGATTATTTATTTGCTTCTTCTGTTTATCTGTTTTGCCTATCTGTAATACCACAGTGGGAATGGCATGTACAATAGCAAGAAAATGACCCATGTCAAACAAATAGATGGTTTGCACAAAGATAAAAAAAGCAAACCCAAAATATTTGCAACATAAATTAGATTTTTTTCTTTCCGTCTTTTGTTTTCACATTTTTCAATATGAATTAAAAATCGAAACTTCTACTAGCAATAAGTCTACATATATTCCTCCATTAAAAGATAATGTGATATTTAATAACTTTCCTTCCTGCTTGTGTTCCAAGATCTGAACTGAATTTTTATTTCCCCATAAGAAGGGAAACTGGATTTTAATGTCTTAAAACCTTCACTCAGCTTAGTCTGATTGGATTTTTTAATATGTAAATTTCTCTTTCTTCCGGTTGTATTTGTTATTAATATATGATATTTCTGTTAATGAGAAAAAAGAAAGAAAATACTGCAAATGGTAGCAGAGGGAAATGCACTAAATGTGAAGGAACAAATAACAGCCTGTGAAAGGCAGGGACGAACAGGCCTAATAAGAGACCCCATTTTAGCAATTCAGTCCTAGCACAGCACTACAATGCCACCCCAGAAAAACACCTTAAATATAATGATGATAAATATTTCAGTGGTATTGGCAGGTATTTACTTTAGGGTTTTATTCAACCAAGTCACCATCTTAAGGGACCAAGAGGGAACTGTAAATAGCACTTAAGTTCCCAGAGTGTAATTCAGTTCCAGGAGAGAGGTCCAAACAAGCTGTTCCTAATCCATCTGTGTCAATATATATTTGACAAGCTCTGAATCTCCTTATCGCAGCTTGTTTCAGATGCTGAAGGTTTACATGATTTCAAAAGGCAACTAGACAAATTCATATAAGAAAAACCCATCAAGAGTTATTGTATGTGAGACAACCAGTGCAAAAGGTCAAAGAGGCACAAATGATTGAAGGATGGGTGAATATTCTTCAGTGGCATCACTTACAAACTTTCCTAGGCAATGACCTCTTGAGTTTTTTGATAATAAGACTGAGCTGAGGTGTGACCCAGTCAGACCACTCTCATGTTCTTATGCACCAAAATAGTTGAGATGGCACATACTTGTTACTTTCTGAGAAAAGCTCCCCAACACAAGTAACTCACTGAAAGTGTGCGTGTTCAATAGAAATGCTGCCCACCTGAGAGAGTTAAATTACTATTTCCCACTTAGCTGCATTTGAGAATTATCAGCAAAGAATTCCTAATTTTCATGTAGCACTTCTGGATGGGTTTGAGTTTACTACCTGTAGGCACCTTCCCTGAAGAAACTGGTTGATACTCACGTCTTGAACAACAGTCTAATGATTAGAGTGCATCCAGGGACCACGACACCTGGATTTTGGTCAAGCCCCACAGGGTTGGACAACACAGTTACCACTCCCACAAAGGGCACGTTAGTCTAGAACAGTAAGTTCCCATTTTTTAGGATATTCAGAAGGAGAGGCATTTTTTGTTTTGGTCTGAGTTGAAAGCAGGGATCTCAGGAGTATAGATTCAAGCAGGGAGGGAGATCTAGCAGGAGTGAAGATCTCTTGAGAGGCAAGGGAGAGTACCCTGGTAAAATTCAGGGGGGTGATTTTTTCCCAGCCCATTGCTGACATACACTTCAGTGAAAAACAAGAGGAAAAGTAATGAGACTAGACAGCAAACTCTTGTATTCTCTGTGGCCTTGGGAATATATAGAAAATCTTTTAATGTCTTCTGTATGTTTCTCTACATTTAAGTCAAGAAAAAGCACAAATGGAAACCAAAGCCTTCTTTGTTGAATATTTTTTTATTAAGATAATAATTTCCTATTTAGACCATATGTTTTGAAAGGCTCCTCATGTTGCTGCTTCGAGGAAGTTAAGGATGGTCTGTTTCCCTGAGCTTGGTACCACTGAAGTGGAAGCAGCTGGAGAGAAGGGGCGAGGAGGCAGTGAGAGGATAGCTAATAATAACAGAGCAGTCTGCATATTCCTGCAGAAGACAAATAAGAGATAACCACAGCAAATGGAGGATTAAACTGCTAACAATGTTTGCTTAAACCTAGAGTAATTTCTTGCTACTAATACTTGATTTCCAAGCAAACAGTTTGTTGCCAAATTAGAAAAGTTTTACGTCAAATTACCTGAATATGATTACAGTTAGAGGTATATTAGAATATTCATGTTTGTAATAATTACTAAGCTTGTTCTTGTTTTTTATAACTGCTTTGAAATGTAAGTAATAACTTTTGTGTATTTTATTTCTGCTATGAACATCTATTTCAACCACAACTTTCACAAGGCTTTGCTTCACTCATTAGCTGTGGAGGTGCTTGGGCAAAATGCTACAAAACCAGACAGGTCTAAGGTTTCTCTTTCCTGAATTTCAAAAAGCTGAAAGCGCCTTTTAAACAAAATACCTGTCTCAACATCATTACATTCCTGTTACTTTGCACTAAGAAGAGGTTCAATATTGTTTCAAATAGATATTAGTTTACACTGTTTTTTTCCTCTCGTTAAGTCCTGACAGTCCTTACAATAAATCATAAATATATGGCTGAGGACAAATACAGACAGGTGGAATTATGCCCATATAAGTTGTATCAATTTTTTCATATACACCAAAAAGTAAAAAACCTCGAGATTCAGATAACTCCTGGTTCCTCCTAACTGACCTATGATGGATGGCAGAAAAATCCTGCTGGAGGAGTTTTATCTGGTAAAGAACTGAGGTCTGATATAAAACTCATTCAAGTCAAGAAGGGCCTTCCAATAGAACGTTAGATCAAAACAGGTCTTTTGTGGAACTATAGGGACCCAGTGCTGCATACAGTAAATGAAAGGGAATATTTTCCCACAAAATTATCTTGCTGCTTTAACATTGGCTGTGGGATGATATTAAAAGCACATCATCCAAAAAGAGCAGACTTTACGTCAGAGGTATCTGTCAGCAGGTGACACCAGAAATTAGATTTTTTCATTTAGCTTTCTCATGTGTTTTATAATGTTTTAATATATATTTCATGCTTTTTGTTGTTGTTGTTGTTGTTGTTGTTCACAATAGTGTTTTGTCTATATACCAGGTGAATAAACAAAGTAATAAAAGCATGTTAATTACATTTTCTTAAGTATAGCAATGATAACAATGGAAGAGAACAATTAATCTTGCAAGCAGACTTTGGAGTTGCAATGATAAATGTTAAAAACCCTCAAAAATCATATTCTGGCATGTAGAGAAAAAAATTAATCAGTTACCCAATACTTTTCATTTTTTGCAGTTTTCAATCACACTGTAGCCGTGCCAGCAGCTAACCTGCCATTTGGCGTTTGTGGATGAGTTAATAACCAGATACTGTTGTGAGCTGCCAGCCAGAAACAACAATGTTGCCATTTAAGGATGTTTGGTGGAATAAATATCTTGATATGATTATAAAATCGGACACACAGAAAACAGGTTTGCAGATAGATAACCTGCAATTCTCAGGAGGAGAATTGGAAGCAGAGGTCAGGGTCCCTTTTAACTAGCCCTTCTAGACATTACAATCTTATCCTGAAGGTAAAATAAGGTGAGTGTTGGTAGGGATTATTTGGATTGAAAACCAGTGGATTTTTGTCATATTTTTAAGAGTATATTGATTTTAATTTATGTTGTTAGCCTGAATAATTTAGATTATCTCAAGAGTGAAGATTAAATTTCAGGAATTTTCCTTTTTCATTAAATACTTCTCTTAACTGCAGGTCTGCACTTGGATCCCATTTAAAGTTTTAGTTGGTTTAATATTGCATTAGAGCATACAGAGTAGCCAAAAAACAGCCTCACTTAACATCTGGCAAATAACTGAGCCAAATAATGAACCTGAAGCACTCCTTGTTGGAGTTTCTCTTTCAAATATGTGAAAGGTGATGGACTTGTTTCATGAAAAAAAAGCCAACACATATTTGCAAACAGAGAAATTACAAGACAAATGGATTTTAATGAAAAAATTTCCTTTAGGTGATGGATGACTGGTGCTCATAATTATTTGCAGGATGAAAAATGTCTTTCTTAGAAAGCATTTAAAGAGGGACAACATTCAGGATTGCCCCTGAGGTGTCCTAGCACAGATCTTTTCTGTTCTGCTTTCCATTTCAGGCCTTCTGTTCATCAGTGCTTTCTCAATACTTTTGCTTGGTGGAAAGGAAGAAATAGACGAGTTGAAAACCACCTAGTGCAGACTTTTCTTCTATAGAAGAGTTTAGCAGAGTGAAGCTTATAAAGTCTTTGTAAACAGGCTTCATACTTATAAATCATATTTGTTTTTTTAAATGTAATGAGGATTTTAATTGAAAAAAAGTTTGCTTTTGTTTTCCCTTTGCCCTCCAGAAACAATCATTTTGGAAGTCCTTTTCTCTTCTTTATCTAAAAAACTCAACTTCGTTGAAGTTTTTAGATATTTTTTTTCGCTTCTCCCATGTTTTTGAGAAAGCTGCCACTTCTCTGACATTGCTCCCACCCAAGTGCATATCTCTTTGAACTTAGCAGGATGTTATCAATTTAACCAATGTAAACTCAGTATAAAATCTTTATGGTACCAATTTTTTGCTTCTGTGGCACTACCAGGTCTCTTATTGACACATAAAACTCTGGACCAGTACCTGCAAACATACCAGACTTTCTTAAAGATTTATTTTCCCTTCATAAAATAGATTATACAGTAAAATTTGGGGTATTTTGGGATAGGGAGACAGGAGAAAAGATGGAATGGGGAAAAAGAGAGTTTGGTGACAGGAGAACATCTCACACATAGTGAAGTGGCTGTCTCAGGATTAGCTTTACACATTGTTCTTTCTAGTCAACATTTCAATAACACTAAATTACTTTCAGAAAATATTCTGTACTTTGGAGAATAATTCTGCCTGCAGGTGTAATATTAATTCTTTTATACTTTTTGCATACCTCCCTCATTCCTTTCTGACAGCTTGGTTTCAAGTTTCCCAAACTTCCACAGATTCTTTCTGACTTACGTTTTTGATCCTACATCTCTATATCTGTATTTTTTGGATTGAAAAATTATATAATTCATGGTAAATCCAAGAAGCTGGAAGCAGCACAAGTATCTCAAAAAATGGAACAGAATTTTCACCACGTTGGTGTTAATTCTTACTATATTCTGTTCATAAATCATTAGGGAACCTCATCTTTTACTTAATAATATTCCATGAAAAATGATGCCAGTAAATTGCCTCAGCCTGTAGACTTTGGGCCAATAAGGGTAACAAATCACAGACTCTGAATGTTCAAATCTCCTTCAATCCTCATTATGGAAAGTTTTGCTAACAACTGAAAGTCTGTTAACTACACCTAAGGACGTGATCTTCAGGGCCAGTGCAGGACATTTTGCCTTTCAGTGAGAACACAAAAGTGGATTTTTTCCTGGATGTCATTAGGGTAAGTCTTTACATACAAGCCTGCCTCTGGCTATACACTGGGAGTGGCAGAGCTTACAGAACCAGTTTATATTTGTGGTGAAGAATATCTTCTCCCTCAAATCCTGCCAAGAGATGTACATGCCGATAACAGAGGCAAGAAGCTCTAAGCAGATGTAGAGACAAAAAGGAAGCAAAACGCCTTTGTGGGAATGACCTTTGCCTCCAGCAGGTCCCAGAAGACTTGATGGTGGTCTGGGTGGGACCCTTCAGATCTTCTCATAGGGGAGCTGAAACCCACTAGAGCCTGTTCTGAAAGGAAGTTTGCCCTGTCCTGATCACAAGAATTACCTGTGAAACAGTGTGTGCAGTCTGGGAAAGCTGCATTTCCCTACTGTAGATCTCATAAGCCCTATACAAGCTGACATCTGGATTTAGGAACCTTAAATATTTGCATAAGTGTCTTTTAATGATTAAATAACTGCCCTCTGAAGCACCCCAAGAGAAGTCAAAGGAAAGAGGAATCACCATCTACAAAAGATTTTTTTTAAAAATTCAAGTTTCTCAGCCAAGACCTTTTGTAGTTTCTATGAGCCAAAAAAAAGTTAGGAAAACATTCAAGAGGTGAAACCATTTCCTGTTTTGAGCCCTCCTGTCTCCCAAACATTTTGTTGAATTTACCTCAAACTTTCCATTAAATTTCTATTTTGCCAGAATAACAAACTTCTGAAATTTCAAGCAGATTGGTTTGGTCTGGTAAAAGGCAAAGAGCTAAAAAATTCTGTCCAGGAGTAAAAACCCGCTGACAACTCTAGTATGGAGAGAATATAAAATGAGAAATCCACCACAGTGAACCAAGAGCATGGGTTGTGTACACAATGCTTATTTCTGAGCAGTAGTATCTAGTGTCATTCAGACTCATGTCAGAACATAAAACTGAAGTTTTACTTAGATCACTCCTCAACACTTTTTACTACCACCTGAATAAAGCATGTCAGGGAAAAAAATATGCCACCTTTCAGTTTCTTTAGTGCTGTTGTCAGAAGGAGTTGATGCTCCCCATGATTTGCATAATCTCTTGGCAATATGATTATTCTTAAAGTTTATTGATAGGTTTTATTCCTAAAATCGAGTAGCACCCTCTGCTGGGCAGTTCCTGTTGATCTTTTGCCACTGAAAATAAAGATGTCTTGCCTTAAGTAAAATGCCTGCATAACCACCTATGCTGGAAAATCAGAAAATGAGACATTAATGTAGAAATATCAGGGTGAGTGCAAGAATATAAAAGCATAGAATCACTGTTAAAAACTATATTCTGTATTTTGGGGTTCAACTCTATGAATTTCAATGGAGTTTGGCTATTTAACACCGAAACAGAGTTGGCCACAACTCTGTGGTTAGCTTCATATTTAGATTTCAATGGAATCTGAAAACCTGAGCAGTGTTCCATTTGTTGGCACAGATATTTTCTCTCCAGATCAGTGAAGGTATACAGCTTTTTTAGAAGTATTTGGAAAGTCAGCTCATGGTCCCTTCCAAGGTAATGCAAGAGATGCATATGTTGATTCTGCAGCACCACTGAAGTGCTGTGGTTTTAGAGGCTTATGCATAGCTGATATTCAGGACATGCACATACATCAAGCAGGCAAACTAGACAGATTGCCCTTCCTTTCACTCCACTTCAGAGCCCTTAGTGGGTTCTTTCAAGGTTGAGAGAAATTTGGTTGTTACTGTTTTAGCCTCCATAAATGCCTGATATCATTTGCTCACAGAACCTGGCAAAAACCTCTGTCTGATCTCTCCCAGTTGCTCTCTCATTCTCTCTCTCTCTCTCTCTCATTCTCTGTCTCTAAGGAAGCTTCATCTAAATGGCTGCTTTATTCTTTGTATTCCATCTCCTTTTCTGTCCCTTCCCAGGAGTGCTGTGACATGACTGACCAGAAGCACCACATTAGAGACTAAGGACAGTTTGTCAGCAGAGAAGCTGTGCGGGAATGACGTGCTGATGTGGCACTTGGCTAAGAGACCGATCTTCTGACAGCCAGCTCTGAGCAGCACTGAAATCAGCGAATGTCTTCCTGTCAGTCTAGGGCAGCTTGGACCAGTCCCATGAGCACATCTGGATGCAGTTTGCTCAAAAGTGCCTCCACTATCCCACCTTTTATCTGGTATCACTTTTTACAGGGGTAAAGGAAAGCCTCAGCCTTACTTCTGATGCTCCACTGTCTCATGATTCTTTTCCAGTAATGAGATTAATATGTGACTTTCTCATCTGTTTAATTTATTGTTGCTGTGGATTTAGATTTCTTTTCTCTGCTGTCAGGATATTAACCTCAAAGAATGTGCAACCACTTATTTCAAATACATGAGTTACTTTTGGAGACTTGATGGGGGCTTTTTGCTTTGTGTTTTGTGTGATTTTTTTTTTAAAGTAGGAATATATGCTTTTGCCTGGGCTAAGTATACTATCTCACAATACTGCCATAGAATCAG
The DNA here is from genome assembly GCF_052056855.1 of Sturnus vulgaris. Taxonomy (NCBI): domain Eukaryota; kingdom Metazoa; phylum Chordata; class Aves; order Passeriformes; family Sturnidae; genus Sturnus; species Sturnus vulgaris. The sequence continues at coordinate 65,272,030 of NC_142245.1, read as the reverse complement.
ATAAAAAGCATGCTGGGGAAGTGAACTCCTTGGCATGCCCAATAGAGATAATTTTAGCAGAAAAAAAATCTTAAAACATTTCTGCAAATCATAGCAAGAGTTAGCCTGTATTTGGTAAATTCTGATTCTTTGTTTCTTGCACCTATCACATGGAAACCCATGCAATTATTTTAGAAAGTTCAGTTTCAAGTATTCAATCGTTTCTGTGAGAAGATTTTATTCTCACTAGTGCACAGTCATAGATGACAGAAGGGGCAGGAGGACAATATATTTGCTCTTCATGGCTGGAAATTCCTCAGATTTCAAAGCTGGAAACTTTTAGAAGCGGCTACTCAAATGTATCATGGAGGAGATAATACCCTCTCTGTTTGCCTTAAAAATGTGGCCCATGAGTAATGTCAAAACACTTTTCTTTTACTGAAATATGACCTGATCCTGTAACTTTAGCTTTACTCAGGAAAAAATTGGTTTGTTAAAGAATTCACACAACCCTATTTTCAGTGGTTATAGAAATGGGTGGGGAATACAACTTAAAATAAGGTACAATTTTCATCCTTATGTAGAAGATTTTAGTAACACCCACAGTAGAATCGAGTTATATTTTTGTATTTAAAAAGCAATACTGACGTGTTTTTCAAGGCAGATGTTACATATAATTTTGTATTATCCTTTGATGTTAGTACACACTGGTAAAGAATTTTCAAGAGTACATAGACTTGGCATATTGAGAAGAAAGATTTAGAATATGATTGCTTGGAGTTGGAAGAAAAATTCAAATAATGAGATTTTTCTATATTTGCAATTGGAAATTGACAGGAATTCTTCACAAAGCTATTGGATTGCACACTTAACCTGCTTGTACCTGTAAGAAAATCAGATTATTATTGTAATACGCAAACCATTCATCTCAAAAAGTTGTGAAACATAATTGTCTCCAACATTTCCATATAATTCTTTTCTCCTGGACTTTTGAAAGTATATTTACATGTATCATGAAACGAAAATTATTTTATTTAAAGCTGTACAAAGGAAGGACTTTTGTAGTTTGTACTATGATTTCCAAGCTTTTGTCCCTTGTAATCCAAAGCAGCCCCTTTCAACTTTTGTATGATTAATGAAGAGAAATTCTAAAGAAAATACACCACCTTTTGAAACATCCAATACATGCCATTTTCTTGGAAATGAGACAGTTTCAAACATTAATATTTTTGTACTGTAATAATGTATTTTTAAATCACAGCATTAAAAATTAATATTAAAGGAAATTTTGAAAGGAAAATTTGTATTTATCAGCTCCTCGATCTTAATTAATATGATGGATATTTTTCACTTATTTTCCTAGATTTTCCTTTCAGGCAAAATTTCTACTCTCCTTTACGCAATCTCTGGATACATTTTAGATGGGAGAAATATTTAAAAAAAATAAATGGAAAAGTCGATATAAGACTTGTTGGACAGGACATTTCTATTTAATAGAATAATAAGGAAGTTATGGGAAAGTCAGAAAACACTGAGGACAAAACCTGAAGATAATGGCTGAAAAATTTGGAGAAGGATGAATGTTTAAAACTTGTAAGTCCTAGCCACGAAAAGGAGATAGTGATATAACTAGCAGGCAGGTGAGTGAATTGAAAAATATAATTAATAATTTTATTTTAAAGAAGGCCTGTTATCAATAAAAGCTTCTTTGTGTGAACTTAAGAGAGAAACTAGGGTAAGAGAAAATAGAGGGCGGAAGAGGTTACAGTGGGTAGACCAGAGCAGCAGTTGGTGACTGAAATGATGCTGAGATAATATATATCTTCACAAATAATTTCCATATGTTTCAATGTCTTTTATTTTTCTCCCAAATCTCAAATGCAGAACATCCTTCCTTTGGTATTCCTCCTTCATACAACAGTTTCTTCTCTGTTATTTATTGCCCTGCTTGCTAATTCTCCTTCTCTGGACAAAGTTCATGAGCTTTCCTATCTATCAGCATGGAAGAGGCACATTCACAGGAACATGGAGTCAGCTGTGTGAGCCACCTCACCCTGAGGCTGTGACACACATCCCATGAACAATCACATCTGTGTCCTTTTCATGGATCTGACCTGACATACAGCAGCACAGAGCTCATCATCACTTGGCATGAGCAGTGGTCTCTCGTTTCAGCATCAAGCTTGTTCCCTGATTTTATCCTTCTGGCTTCCAAATATTAGATTGTCTCAGAAGATATTGCTTAAATTATTCTTCTCACTTTTTCTTTAATATGAGGAGAGATAGTCCAAGCTGAATGTGTCTGAAGAGCCAAGCAGTCAAGAATGTTTCACTTTCATGTGTCAGTGCCCCTTGGCATTTCCCTTAAGCACCCCTCACAACTTTCAAACCACACATCCATAAAGTTATTGCTCCAGAGACTCATAGTCCAGTGAGTGGAGAGTTGGGAACTCCATCCCTGAAAATGTAGTGGGACGTGCCCAGCAACTAATGAGAACAATGGTGGGAGGAGGACTGTTCTTAGGGACTAATATCTGTAGGGGGATAATCATAGGCTCTACACACCGCTGAAGCCAACTGCAAAGGTCTCAGTGCTTTCAGTGGAGGAGTGGATGGTGCCCAATGGGCAGGCATAGTATGACAATGCTAAGCACAAACCAGCCAAAACAAGTCGTCAAATGGCGTAGGTGAGCTCTTTGTATGGGCAGAGTTTTATGAGCTGCTTGAGTCAGCTGTTTTGGACAATTATTTTTAAAGGCAGCAACAGGCACTGAGTCACATTCGTACATCTGAGTTCATTGCAGAACAAGTTGCTTTAGGCACCCTCTGTGCATTGTCAGCCTATTTTGCACCCTACTCAAAGGGCAGGCAGGTTGGTGTTTGCCAAGATTGCAGCTAATGTGCTAAATGCATTAAGGAGTCATAGCTTATTAGCAAGGGAATTTGGGATCATAAAATGCAACAGAAGAGTTGGTGTTCAGCAAGACAGCAACTTTAGCAGCTCAACATTAATATTATGAACAGGATCAAACATGAACACACAATAGCTTTTCCTTTGGATACTTTAGTAGCCAAGACCTTGAACTAAAATAATCCCTGATACTTTAAAAAAATCTTTGTTAAAATTGCCATGCAAGTCTGATATGTAAGAAAATACATATAAACTGTATTTGGTTGATATCAGAGAAATAACCAAATGGCACTCAGTGCAGTTGGATACAGGCTGAAGAAGCAAGATTTTGCTAACTTAACATTCAGCCTTCAAAGTTCAGGACAGATTTTCCCAAACTACAACTTGCAGCTGCAGAACATCCTCACGGTTGCCAGAAAACATCACTGCTTTTATGTTCCCGTATTCTTTATACATACAATTTTCAAATTATGGATCTTACTAATCCATAAATACTGCTTCAGACAAAGCAGATAGGTGCAATATGAAATGCAACAGTGATTGCTAACACAAAAAGCAAAGGGATTTTTAAAACATCTGCTTGATTGAAAGTCCATTAGCAAACACAGTAAGCAGAATGGCATGCTGTAGTACATTCCCCCCCCAACCCCTGCAGAGCAAGGTTTCAGAATGGGAAAGACTCATGCAGGATGAACAGCTGTTTGGAAAAGCCCTCTTGTCTCTTTGACCAGGAAGGAAATGCTCCTTCGGGAATCTTGTCCAGGTGTAGAAGCAGAGGAAAGCAAAAACAGGGGAAGACAGCTGCTCACTGTTCAGCAGCTGAAGTGAGAAACCCATGACATGAGCTAAAAATGAGGGTTCTCCTGAGAGAGGAGAGCCAAGCTTCCAACCAGGACACTCTTGCATCTTTGCCAGAATATTTATGTCCATGGTGCAAAGAAGGGAATGGTGTAACACGGAAGACAGGCAGACAAATCTTACTGAAAATAGATTACTCAGCACATTTTACATGTGTTAATTGTGACAGGAGAGCATTTTTACTCAAGGCTGTAAGTACAGAGGATGCCCAGGGGTGCCTGTGTGTGACAGGAGCATCCCAGCAGAAATATATTCCCCATTGCTGTTTATACTACTTTGACATCAAAAGTCCTTGAAGGAGTATAGCTATAAGCCTGCTAATGACGTTTTAGCGCTTTTGTTGGGGTGATAGTACTAGTATAAAATTGTTAAAAGCTTCTTTTTTCAGAAAATTCTTTCCTATAACATAGTATCTCTTACCACGCACGGCATAAACCCGGATTGTCAGGAATCCGAATTGAAGCTTCCTCAATTCCTACACGGTTTCTAGATTGGTTTTATGAATTGTCGGTGTTATTTGGGTACCTGTCAGGCTTTCAAAATACTTCCAATTCAACGGGAGGTCTGCTGGATATACATCTGTGGAAATAGATTTGTGGGAACCCAGCTGGGAAAGGAAATGGAGTTGCGGGAAGCTGCAGCTTAGCGCAGGGTAGGGGCACTGGGAAGCACGCAGTGTCCTGGGTCTGGCAGAATAGGTAACCCAAGTGTGTCTGCGTGTGATGCAATCACAGCTCTGCCTGCAATGTAGGCATGCCTTTGTAGTGACTGCTTCCTACTCTTAACGCTAAAAAGCTAAAGAGTGGCGTCTACAAGTCTGCCTGCGGAAAGGAGAGGGAGAGGGACTCATTAAGTGTTATTATCTTGTGAATAGACTTGGTCAGACAAAACAATAGGATAGCTGAGGCTTAGGGGAAAGCTCCTCTGTGACGCATTGGGGTCTACATCATTAGCATTTCTTCAGTGACAAAGCCAAAGAAAAAAGGTCTGTTACAGCCCTTTGAAAACAGAAAGGCCAAAGAGGTGAATGCAAGGACACACATGAAGAAGTGAAAGATGGACATAAGGTAGGAATGGGAAAGGCTGCTCTTCCAGCAGTGAAATGCTTCAATCAAATTATTTATGACTGCAGAGAAGGAATCAGGTACTTGGACATCTACAATAAAGAAAGAAAGAAAGCAGTGTGGAAGTGGAAGGATATCCTCCAAGCTGCTTAAAAACGTCAGAAACTCAAGACAAGAAAACATGAGCAATTTCACTTGGACCGATGTATTTCCCATGCTAATTAAAATAGAGGAATTCTTGGGATTTCCCTAAGTGTACATATCTTGAAATATTCCATGGATTTACAGAGTGAATATAAAATGTGGCATGACAAAAAGACTGGTGCTGTGGAATAAGATCCAGTGGACAGACAGGATGTGGAGACTTGTGGGTGTTACTGGGCTGAGGGTAAGCTATGATTTAATTTGCATGATGAGTAAGAGAGTGGGAAAACTGATAAGGAGCTCAAAGATAACATTGGCTGCTTAGATCATGGAGTGCTGAAGATCATCACACTGATACTGCTGGAGATCTGGGATACAAAATATCATATTTAGACAGAGTACAGTCATAGGAGCTTGATGAAAGAACCATAACATTTGAATAATAGTACTATTCCAACAGTGTTCACAACAAATTTCAAAATAACAGAATTACAAAGCATAGGAAACACATATGTGCCTTACCTACTATTAACATTCAATCTGTATTTGTTGGTTTTGACCCACTAACAATCTGTGAAGGAGGAAATAGAAAAGACTAATATGCACTGCCTAATTTCACAAGAGAAGGCATATTAAGAAGACAAAGTCCACTGACTATGTATTAGTTTCTCACACTCAGGCTCTCTTACATTTATATCACTGCCTCTAAAAGTTGAGAGACCGAGGCTATCTGGAGACAAAATCTTCACCACTTTCATCCTCCTCCTCAGATCTTCTGCATCTCAAGGTATCTGTCCACAAGTGCTGCTGAAGGACATTGCACCAGCACAGACTAAAATAAAAACTTTGTAATGAAACAACATAAAACTGGGAAAAGAAAATGCCTGCCTGGCATACCAAAGAGGATGGAGGGAGATAAAAAAGAAATCATGCTGTCAAGACAGACAACTGAGGGATGTGGCCATGCAAGTGGGTTTGAGGGGAAAGGTCTCATCATGCTGCCAGCCACCACGCTCTGCAGAGCCTTTGAAGAGCAGGACTGTGCCTTCAGTTCACCTGAAGTGCACTGAGGGACCCTAGTCACTGCCTTGCTAGTGAGGAGATTGTGTGCAAAGCACTGCAGCAGAACAAGGAGGGTAGGCACATCTCAAGTATTTGGGCTGGTTTTCAGCAAGACTGCAGTTCCCTGATTCAATAGGTGGTTTCACTACATGATGAAGTGAAAGAACTTTAGCTCTTCCGCTCTGACAATAGAGCAAGGCCTCCTAAAATAGCAATAGTTTCAGGCACTTAATACAAACATGCCATTTGTCAAAATCTTATTTGCTTCACAGAGATGATTGATGAGTGTGCTATTTTGTGCTAAATATGACAACTTTCTGGAACATTCCTCGTTGATGACCATGAACTTTGCTCCTTGCAAGGCCAGTTGAGGCTGCAGAAATGTAACGAGCATGTTCTTAGTGGTGACATTGACATTATTACTTCTGGATAACCCTCTGTTTCTAGACAAATATTTGCCTTTTAAAAATGGGAGGGAAGGCCTTGAATGTGCTTAGAACTCTTTGTCAAATCAGTTGTCTGAAAGCCAACTGTTCTATCAATTGATTTGTGTTTACATAAAGGAAATTTGTAGCCATGTCTGAGCCAACTGGCTATTCATTTTGAAGGCTAGGAAAGGTCACTTGAATACTTGTGGCAAAGATCCTTTAATAGAATCCTGAAAAGTTCATATAGTATTTGAAAGAAAAGCTTTTCACTGGCTGCTCTATCTTGTCTGGAGACAGCTGACATCAGCAGCATGTGTATACCCAGAGGACCTTCTGTTAAATATATTTGTAGAACTAAGGAAGTGTTTTGGGTGAAGAAAATCTTTCTAATCCCTTTTGGCACCTCTTTTTTTTCCCACTCTAGGACGCTCTGCAGCATGGCACTTTGCAGAAGCAAAGTAGCAACAAAGCAACATCACTTTTTGGTTATTCCAGAAGAAAGAAGTAGGAGAAGGTCTATGAGACAGAATGGATGCAGTCATTCAATGCATAATGGTTCTTGCTTGTATAATATACTTTCATGTAACTAATTTATTACTTGTCATTTCCTGACAAGCCTTCAAAGGCTTAAAATCTTTGAGTGGGCTGAAGCATTATATGCCCTGCTGGTACCAACCTCATAAAAACCTTTGTTTCCATTTTTTTATATAACTGCGAGGATCCAAGCTCTTAGGTCTTTATCATGGGTTGCAATATAATGAGAATGAAGCAGTGAGTTCAATGTCAATGGAGAATGAATGAGATGGGTGTTGTTTGTAATATCACTACTGGGAATATCAGTTTTCTTGGTATGAAGTTCATTAAAACTAAAAAAAAAAAAAATTAAAATGTACAGAACAAATGGAAACCAGACATTTCACAAGATCAACTTCTCTAGCTGACAGTAATGGCATGTACTATTGTAATCTACATTATTGTGTTATTCAGAATGGATTAAATTATCAGTTTCTGTTACACCAAGATTGCTATGTCTGGTTTATCTAATAACATCTGTTCGTAGCACTGAAAAATTGCCCACATGATTTTGAATCTTTGATTAAGCAAAACTCTCCTTGCTTTTAATGAACAAATGAAACCAAAATAGACTCTTAGGAAGCAATACTCCAGTAAATCCAGTTTTCATTCACGTCTGAAACCTCTCTTCACACATTGAATGGATGCAAATTTTTTTATCTGCTATCTTGAAATGTATAGTTTTCTCATTCTTTCTAATGGAGCATATGGTTAAATCTGACTCTTGGGGACTTTAAAAAAGTCAATTTTCTGGGAAAATATTTTGAAAGGAGATCATTTTTTTGGAAGATATTTTATATAACCAATTAATTAGGAAAAAAACTCAGTGCCTCTAAGAGCTTCACTTCTAAATCCAAATGGATCACAGAGAGAAAATCTGCTTTCACCACAAGTAGAAAAAATATTCAATGCTAAATTTTCAACCTGGACAAAGTAACATTCCAAACATAGAACTGGACAGAATGTGAGAAACAGAACCATTCCAGCAACTGAGTGACTGGGCAGGTACCACCTGCCTGGTCTATATCCCATTAATTAATCCCATAACATTAGGTTACACCTGGGTGCTTAAAAACTGACCATGCCAGCAGGAAAGGTTCATCAGCACCTACTCTGGCTCTGTTCTTACATTTCTTTATAGTCTCTCTGGGTTGTATTTTTTCTTCCCAGAATGGAAATGATGGAGTAGCATGTGTTGCAGTGTTTTAGTTTGCGTAGAGCCTGGACTTATTCCCATGCACCACAGCTAAAGGGATCAGAGAACCTTTCTGCCCATTGTTGGCCAACAGAAGTTGTTAGTGATTTGTTCAAAGTAAGCTTTGTGCTCTTATTTGGCTGTGTCTAGACAGCCAAACACTTTGCTGCTATCCAAGGAATGTGCAGCTAATGTCAGTGATGTATTTACAGGAAAGCATTGGTTCTGGAGCATAGGCTCAACACAATCAATGCAAATCAATGCCAAGAGGCAGGGTATTCTTCCTTGAGCAGGCTATTTATTATGGGGCTTACTTAACTTCCTCCAAGAACAAAGAAAAAATAGTTGCAAAAATTATTTAAAATTACACTAATTAAAAATACAGATAATATTCAGTTTGATAGTCATACGAGAGACTTAGTTAAGAGGCATTTTAGACATATAAACACATATATAATTCTTGTATGGTCCAACAGTTCCAAGTAGAAGAATCAGAACTATCATGTGTTCTTCACTAGCAAGTGGAACTGCCTTTGGATAAAGATTTATGATTTATCTTGAGTAACTGCATTAACAGTTGACAGATGTTTAGAAAAACAAAATGACAATCCAAGAGGTCAATATGAAGAAAAACCCAAACCAAACATCACTAGTATATTTTGGAAAGGAGAACAATACCCCAGCAAAAGTTTCGTTTCTGTTAGCTCTCGGTGGAGTTATACCTGCTTACAGAAATGACCCATCATACAGTGGTGGGTTGTCCTTTGATTGCTTCTGGGGGAGAAGAGTCAGCTACCTGCATTGTAAACTACAATCAATCCTATGAAAGACCAGGCAACTGTCTCACAAAGAACTGAACAGAAGCAATAATTTGTGTCAGATAGTGAACACTGGCCTTATATATCAGCTGTGCAAGCAAAAGCACAGAAGAGATAACTGTACTGTCCACAGCCATGCAAGGAGGGTTAAACATGGCAAACTTTCTAGGTGAAGGGTGGAGGCAGCAGACCAGGACATGAGGTACTTGATGTTAGATATAATCCTAACATAGCAGTAGCTTTGTTTTTAACTCAGCAATGTATCTGGCATCTTGTCTCTCCTATACATCAAGTGCAGGAAGACAATATGAACAGTTTCTAACTCTACCTCATAAACTTCCCTGAACAGGCACTAGAGTTACAATAACATCTTTGTTGGCAAACATTTCCAGGCACTGTAAATCTGTCTGACTCTACAGGAGAGATGGCTGATGTGCAGATCTCTAAGTCACTGTTGTTAAAAAACAGAGCCCCTGTTCATCCATCTTGGGCCTTATTTTATAGCACACCATATAAATGAAAACTTAAAATAGTTCTTTATCCTTCCAAAGTGCACAGTCACTGGAAAGGATAACACAAGATGTTTAGCCTCGGGAACCTGAATTAGCTGGGAAAAGAGCAGCTGAAGGACACATCTGTATTTTCCTTTCCCTATCCAGAGGCAGCATCTGCAGTTTATACCTGTGCCAGTGTGCTTTTGCTCACTTAAGAAATTGAATCTCTTCTCACAAATGTTCACCAGACCAAGGCAAGGAGTTATAATCTTTATCACTTAGCACCAGGGAAGCAATGCAGTATTGTACAAGAATGTTCCCAAGGAATGCAATAACATGAGCTGGAATGATCTGGCTTCTTACCACATGAGGCTGTAGATAGAAAAATAGCTATTTTTCCTTGCTCATAGGCATGCAGGAGGACATATATATATCCTTTGTTATCTATGCTGTAATGTGCATTTATTAGTAATAGCACAAAGAGTTTTTTCCTCATGGTTTTGACAGCATCTTTGACATGTGCTAGATGGAGAGGATGTCCATTTTTAAGATGTTTAAGGTTTTGAAAGATTTTAAGAAATACAAGCAAACACAGCTGGTTTTATCTAGCGATCTCAAAATGGTAAGAAAACTATCAGAGAATTAGAGCTATCATTTACTATAAAGGCTTTCAGCTCCTCACTCTCCAGTACTATTCTGAACCTTAAAAGCTTTCCAGGTGAGACATGTATGGAAAAAAAAGTTTTACCTTTTTTTTCTCTCCCGCAGCTTCACTGCAGAGCCATATTTAGAAATGCTTGATCATAAGGTGTTTGGATTTGGCAGGGAATGGCTATGATGCACTTTCCCCAGGGCCTGGGAAAGAGAAGCAGGCTGCAAAGACAGATTTCACAAGTTGCTTTGAAAGGCAGTGTATAATTATAGAGGCTGGCAATGAAAGAGCAGCCTCCAGGGATACCCCCTTTCCTATTCTGCCACTTACAGGGATTCTTGCCTTTGCAGTCAAGTTCTGTCACGTCCTGAGTTAAGAAGCTCGGTCAGCAGTGAATGAGACATCATCATTTTCCTTCAGCTAAACTATTAAAAGGAGGCAAGTCTAAGGCTTTTCTTTTTTTTTTTTTTTTCTCTTGACAGACCTGTGATTCATGAATGCTGCAGAAAGTAGCAATAAAAAACTATTTCTACACTTCAGCTTTTGAGCTTCCCTTTTAGGGATCACATAAAGTAGTGTTCACAACTTTTGTTAATAATGCTATTATAATTTATTATTATTATTATTATTATTATTACTACTATGATCTTATATTTAGACACCTTACATCCACTCTAAAAACAGGTTTAAGTATACAGCATATCTGTGTGATGATGCCTGAATGCTTTATACTTTTGAAAGCTCAGCACTAGGGCCACCTGCAGAGCTTTCTGAGAAATGTACACCACCTCCAAAGATTGTTTTCAAAACCAATATTGGCTTCCCACAACCAGGACCTGTTCTGCTGAATGCCAGAAACCTTGTACCAGCCTCTTGTCTCCCTCTGTGCTGTGCAGCATTTCTGCTGTAGTTCTGGTGGCAGAGATGGGAGGGAAGTTCCATGGAGCTTTCACAAACTGCATTTTTGTCTCTCAGCAGCACCTTCTCCCTCAAGCTGACATCAAATCCAGTGCCAAGTCAGTGGCTTAAGCTCATCTAGCACTGGACTCTCAAAGAAACTAAAAAAAAAAAAAAAGAAAAAGGTTAATTGCCCCCACATCTCTCTGCCTTATGCTAATTATATTGGAGACAGATATTATGTGCTACTTTCTCTTTAAAGCAATTTTTTAAAAAACAAACATGCTGTGTGATGGAAGAGACTTGAAGAATGAAGAAAAAAATGAGCCAAGAAATTATAAAGTCAAAGAGAACATGCTGCAGTTTTAAAAGACTTTCTCATTTGTTATTTTTATTGTCATTTTCAAATTAAACCTGAAACAGTTCAGCTGAAATGTATGTCAATTTGTGGCCATGAATTTTGTCTATGTTATTAGTTCTTATATATGTAAAGGCCATTTCCATTAGTGATATAATAGACAGCAATAGTTGAAAATACAGAATGCTCCCAATTTTCTTCTGGTTCTTTTTTCTGGAATGCAGGATGCTACAGAAGACCCTCTAATTGTGCTTCACATGCAAATAAATGTAGTTGAATAGAAGTGGAGTTTCTGTCACATCTATTCATTTCAGCACCTGTTTACTTTACAAATTGGAACAAAAGGTCAAAGCACACTGTGCTTGACAGAAATTATAAAACATTTTCATTCAGAAATACTAAACTAATTAATTTTGCCATTTTTAACTGTGAAGAAGAATTTTGATGTTTTATTAACTAGATGAATTCACTTAAGTCAAATTTTTTTGTTTCTGTTTTCAGAAACTTTATTTTTTCCTTGAAAATTAAACTATTTTCCATGAAAATACAGACATCTGGGAGTTTAATTTCCTATTCTGAAAATAATTTCTGAGTAGCTCAACAAAAACCTCATATCATAGTATAGCATTCTGTCAAATTCTTCTTCCATTTTGCTGTGCCATGTATATCCTTCATTTGTCTGTGAGGTATTCTTACTAATATTTCTCTTCTTAGAGAAATTGTTACCATTGTCAATATTAGAAGTTGACCTTAGTGAATGTATTAGGAATCTGCACAGCACAAGGTCCTGCAGCCATGGACAGTCATGAGCAAAAGGACTTTCTGATGTCACTATTGCTTTCTATTGCAGAAGAAATGGAAGTTGCTCAGCAGGTCCTCCTTCTGGTAAGGAAAGTGGAAAAGAAATTGCAATGCACCAGGTTTCCCTACAGCTAGTAGGTATAAAGGTACAGGTTTCCCTTCTAATAATATCCAATCACACAATTTTATTAGAATTATCTAAATAATGAAAAAGGAGATTGATTGCTAAAAATGTAAAGAAAAAAAATAATATTATTTAATTTCTTGGGGTCTGTTCATCGACTGTTGTATCAGCTTTCTTTAGACCAGTGCTAAGTGAGTAAAACAAAGCAGTTTTCTATAAAAAATTCCCGAAATCAGACATAGGTGCTTTACATCACCTTTATCTCTTCTGCAGCACTCCAAGAAATTCTTTAAATAAGTGTGTGGGATTTTAGATACTTTTGGAAACCTAGGTTTTACTTTACTAGAACATATAACTGCAATCAGAAAGATAAGCTACACAATCTTGGGTTACATATTATACTACAGAAATACAGTTTTAGTTTAAAGGTCTTCTTCTGACCAACAGGAAGATATTTGCACATTTTCAGAGCAGAGTTGGACATGCTGCAAAGAAGGCTCACACCACGTGAGAAAATCCTTCATGATCTTCCTTTTCTTCAGCCCTGCCTGCACTTCCCCCCCAAACTCAGCAACTGACGTGGATGAATAGTCCAATAAACAAATATAATCAGTATACTAATTATATGATAATCATTGCACAGATGTAATAGGTGGGTTTAATTCTTTAAGTATTCTAGGATTTGTAGACAAAATATGTAAAAGGAGGGCAAAACAATTCTAAATCCTTTTAAGCCACATCCCAGTTTTCCCACCTGCAGTTTGTCACGTCTAACAGGCATAAACCTGTATATTAGTCAACATGTCTACTGCAAATTATCCCACTACTGTGATGTTGAAATAAGTAGATCAGCATAAAGCAAAGAAGTCCTGATGTTTGTTTTTTATCATCATAGGAAAGATGTCTCTAAATATGCAGCGAAAGAGAAAAAGACACTTATGTTAAAATAACCATTCAGAACCAAAGCTAGTTAAAAAAGATAAGAATTTTTCCTTTGCTTCAGTTCTGCACCTTTTAATGACATCATGCAGCTTAAATACTGGAATAAATATACTCCATCACATGAGTGAGAGCTAATAATATGTAGTTCTCAACTAGTTTAATTGACTTGAATCTGGGATACCTGAAATAATTGCAAATGTTTCACAATTGCTTAATGTGTAAACCTGGCTAGCACTTTTAAACATGCTAAATGATATAAAACCCCAAGTCCTTCAAATATATTTTAAACACTTGCAAGCTTTAATGCTATATCAATATTCAACAGACTGTCTAGTAGAAAAACAGCAATGTTATTGGGAAGAATGGTAGAGTTATAAGAATAGCTACATGGTTAGCTTAGATGAAAACAGAACTGATATGGGTGGAGGATTAAAATAAGGGTAGGCTAACTAGCTGAGACATAAAATACCAGACATCTAAATTTAGGAGAGCTTGAATGCTACAAACTTTGTTTTCATTGGCTTTTGTGTGAAGTTTCATAAAGTTATTTAGATGGTGCTGAGAGCCTATAACAAGCACAGTCTTTGCACAACGTTATTCTGTAGACCATCTTAAATTTTTCCTTAAAAGTTGTTACCCGAAGAAGACTAAAGATTTTTATAACTTTTATTTCACTTGGGCATGGCTGTCACAACAGTCTAGACTGCAAAAGTTGCATGTGAGTTTACAAGTGGCTATTTAGTTCAAAAGGAAAATTCTCCTCATACAATTTTACCTTCTGTTTAATGTCGAGCTGGTCTCTTACACAGAACTGTCTGATGATCATTTCTCCTTCTCCATCTTCGTCCTTAAAACCTAGATGTTGAAAGCTAGTACTGGAACTTTATGGAACTTTGATTGAACAAAGGAGGGAGAGTGCTTCTGTCCTCCTCACTGAAATACACCCTGATTCCTAAAACATGCAAGAGGGACCTGCCTCTCAAAAGAAGTACAATGACAGCAGGTTAGTGTGGGAGGAATGGTTTACTCGGTTTTCTGCCCTGTCATTCCTTGTCTGGGATACCACCTTGCAAGCCAGGGCTGGCCTGATGTAAGCCACATGGAGGTTGTACATCTGGTCTGAACAAATCACGAAAGCTCCCTCTGGAGACAATGGAGGAAGATGAACAAGTCTGGAGAACTGCTCCAGACATTGTAGTGCCTGACCTGCTAATTAGAAGGACTTCTTTCTTGCAGTCCACAGTACAACCCTCAGGGATTCTCTCAAACTAGAGACTTGTGTTTCAGATGTCTAGAGCTAGGTGAGAGGAGTCTTGCTTTCCATGAAGAAATATGTTATGAGTACACCAAAAGATTTTTTAGATTCACATTAGGAAAAAAAACCAGGGAGATTCAAAACCAAATGAAGTTCATTTGGAATTTTTTTTACTCCCCCCTCTTCAACTGGTTGCTGAAGTATCATTGCAAAGCTTGTTCGGGGAGTGATGGAAAACAAATACACAAATCTATGTGAGAAACAGCTTTAGAGAGAAGACTATTTGCATTTATTTCTTATCATCATGTTATGCATCACTCCTTATAAAAATCTCTGTCCATCTCTAGCTTTTTATACCTTTATAGCGTATAACATCTATACCTTTTCATAAAGGAAAAGTTTTTCCTTTCTAAAGAGTAGGGATAGGTGTGAGTTACATGACATAATCCTCATTCTCAGTGATCAATTACTTCAAGATCTTAGAATCCAATATGTGTTCACCAAAGAGAGAACTGAAGGCTGGAGATGGAGATAAATCAACTGCAGGTTGGAGACTGGAGGCTTATTATTCAAAGGACTAGAATAAATTTACCTCTCTGTATTTTCATATTATGGAAGAGAGCATATCTATTTGCCTTTATGGTGACAGCTGAAGAGATGGCAAAATCCTTCCTAAAGTGAAACAGAAAGGGCGAACTTTGTCTTGGAAGAATATTATGGCAGCTCTTTCCTGGGAAGATGTTCAGAACTGTGCACGGAAAGATCTCAAAACAGGTAAACGAAATGTGGTAAAAAAAAAAAAAAAGTAGGAAAAGAAGACATGAAAGCATTCAGGTAAAATGTGTGTATTTACAGACAAAATGAGTCACCACTTTCAAGTTTTCAAGTTTTGTTTGTCTGTGATCTGGGCACCTGAGTTGTTATAGTAAAGAGATGGAATTGTATGCAATTTAAAAACTATTTGCACAGTTGTTGGTTTGTTATAAATCTAGATTTGATTCTTCTTTGTTTTTTACAAATATTTTAATTGACTGATTGTTCATTTTGTAGAAATAGCACAAATATTTCTCCAGACAGTTCTGGTTTGTATTCTGTATCTTCATGTACACAAGTTTATGTGTATAGCTATATATTTACTGATGCTTGTGGGTGGTCTGAGAATCTATTAGAAAAATTATATATCTGGTCCACAAAATGATAACAAAAAGAGACATTTTTGGATAATGAAAAATTTACATTTTCCCTTGGTACCTGCTCCAACAATTTGAAAATCTCTTTGTTTTGAGTCTTTGACAAAGACAGCAGGGTGTGTGGTATAGAGAGGCAGATAAAATCCTGAAGACTAAAAAGAAAACATTTTTTTACATTTCATGATCACTAAATAAATGAACTTTCCTACTCAGGAGGGAATGATAACTTGGCAGGGAGGTAGAGATTAAGAACACTTCATTTTCTGTTTTCTAATATTTTTTATATAAAAGGCTCTTTTCAAAGAATGAGTCTCTGTGAAATTAAAGGCTTACAGTTGTTTGTTTTTTGTTTTTTTTTTAAAAGTAGTTTATCTATAAAATATGGAGCCATGAAAGGGAATGTTTGTATAGAACAACTCTATCCATAAATATAACTTGCTCCTGCACTTATTCTAGACAAAGAAGAGCAACAAGTTATAGAGAACATCTGATCATCAGTAATTTTATTTTGTTGTGTTGGTTTAACTGATTTAACTCCCTACTAATTTTCTTCATTGTGACATTTAAAATTTTTATTTTGGAGACTGTATGAGTTGTTTGACCAGTTGAAACTTATGTGTTTCCAAATTCTTGAAGCTGAGGTTTAGAAATGGTAAATATTTTGCAAGTATTCAACATGATCCCAGTTAAAGAAGTTTTTGCTCCATGAAGGCAATTACATAGAGTGGGTTTGGTATCTCTGTTGGTCCTGGTAGCATCTCTTTTTGTTCCCTTTATTAAATAAAATTTAACAATTAGTTTCTGTTCCAGTTTTCTCCTTCCAGAGAACACGTGCTGATTCCTCAGGCTGTGTTTTATTTCTCAGCTGAGCTGAGGAACCACAGCATTATCACAGTGCCCTGGCTGGTTCCCTGTGCTTCACATATTCCAGAGTCTCTCTGCAGCCAGTGGAGCCCCAGCAGTTCCCTCTTGCCTTTCTGGTATGGTAATATTATACACAGCTGCATAGTGCATAGGAAGCTATGTAGCTCCCAATAAACATTCATCTCCAGAAAAGTAGTGATATCCATTTTCTTAAGTTTACTGGAAATAGGTTTTAAATTACGTTATCCACAATATTTTAAAGATATTTCATAATAGCACTTTAGATATCAGTTTCCTTTTTTTAAGCTAAAGTGCCCTGAAATGTCAAATATCCTTTCCTCAAATATTTCATTTTCATCACAAGGAAAATTGTATTTACATTGCCTATCTTACAAATAACAACAGCAAACTTTCTGGCATTGAGTGACTCAGTGAATAAATTGTAGCATTATTCCTCAGGGTACAGATTGGTCGCACCAACCCATAGGGAAACAAAAGAATTCATACTAATTCCTCCCTACAACTCCTTGCTTGGTGGTCCTTGTTCACCTCCCCCAGATTTCTGTGAGGTGGAAATGTTTATGGTACATCTGCTGGGAGCTGACTCACATCAAAATGAAGTAGAACCTTTGTGAGTCCAAGAGAAATCCTGGCCCCATTTCATCAGTGCCTACTGCATGTGAGCATGTTCCAGAAGCAAAGTGGGGACTGCTGAAAATATCCAGACAAATTTGATAGAATCCTATTATTTTGTCTGGATATTTTCCTTCTGGTCTCACTTTGAGACTTACAGAAATAACTGAAGTTATTAGGGCAATGTCTCCCCTAACTGTACTGGATTCTCTGCTTGCAATAGAAGAATAAAGACAAAATGTTCAAAAGATAACATGGACAGAGGAGAGAACAGAGCTTTTGGAGATATTACTGCTCTGCAGCTATCAGACTTAATTATCAGTGTTACAACCCCCTGCACTGGGAGTCGAACCTCTCTTCAACAACTTCTCCATTGTCTTTTTTCTATTTTGATATTTCTATTCTCATATTCCTGTTTGAGTATTGCTTCTCATATTAAGGGCAATAAAACAGTGATTTTCCCCTCTATCCCCCAAGGTTAATTCATCAATACTACAGCTGTAGTGACAGGAAATATTTGTAAGAACAAAATCTTTTTACTAACACAAAATTATGTACACATTTTGTTCCCAAATGGAAAACAAAATAATTATGCCAAGGTTTGCCCTTTGCCCAACAAGGCTTGAGGTAAATGGACAAGCTAAGAAACCCAGCCAGTTTCCAAGCTGACAGTAGCTTTTCCAGTTTTTTAGGATCCTACAGCTGATACTATGACTGAATACAAAGCACAAGGCTTAGCTGTGTAGTTCCCATCGATTTAATTGCAATTTTGTAGCTAAATACCCTAGATATCACTAAGTAGCTCAGCCTCTGTTACCAGAAGTTGCAGATTAAAATCATTGCCCCTTGACTTCAGAGGGCTGATATTTTCTTTTCCATAAAATAAATGATGTGTGCACTTAAGACCACAATAGTAGGCAACTCCTTCTTTAATTTGAAATACACTTTTGTTCTATTACAAGAGGCAAATTCATCTGTTTCCATGTGCAGCTATGTTGTATCATTTTCTTATGGTGCAGTTAATTATATTTAAAATTCTTTGTTAAAATGAAAGACAATAACATACAGTAAAAAATGAATAAAAGAAGAGTTATACCTTTAACAAAGACATAAAAGGAATGCTTAGCTGTTACCCTAAAGGTGATAATTCTATTGGAAAGAAAAACACTGCATATTTTTGGCTGATGTAGCATTTTGAGCAGGTGAACATGACTTCATGCTTTAGAATTTCAGTAACTTACAGCAAAGTGCCATGGAACAAAATAATTGGACAGAGAAATTAGTGTCAAACTTCTGAAAGTCTGAATAGTTGAGCCAGAAGGAGAGCTATAATTTCAAGGAGAAGACAGTAGCAATTGCAGACATGTTTAAGGATTGGGTAAAAATCAATTAACATAAGTAGCTAAAACATATTTTTATAATGTTGAGTCTCTCGAGACATGTTGTCACATGCAGGATTCACTTATTTATAAAATTTAATTCTCAGTAGTGTGCATCAGAGTGGAAAATGTCATGTTAGAGATCTGTAATTGAATTATTTCAAAATCTTAAGTGTTTGAAACCTAGCTGCAGAGGGAAAACTTTAATAGTAGCATTAAAAAAGCTTAAGGTCTTTGGCAGAAGGCTGTGAAGTCATCTGGGTATAATCAGCCACATAAACTACACGTGACAGTGTGATCCTGTGATCTGAACACTGAGCAAGAGCGTTTTCTGCTTCTGAAGGGACTCAGATGAGCTGCAGTGCTCTTCCATTTTTTAAATGTAAGTCATTACATTGCAAATGTCAGTGTATGCGGAGGGAAAGAATATCACCTTGTCTAATATTACTGACAACACAGTCTGTGTTTTGTGCTGAGAGTATGAAAAATAGTCTTCCTCCTTTAAGTGATTAAATATAAATGACAAAAAAAGTTGTACAGTAAAAAGAAAAAATATTGAAAAACTCTAAACAGTTAAATATTTTGGTGCATGCTCACACACACATATTCATACATAACATGAAGTTTATACATTTGCACTCAAACATAGATTTACACAATTTTATTTAAATATTAACTGGATTTTCAGCTAAGTGAAACATTGAATTACAGATTTTTTTTCCTTTTTCTAAGCAAAAGAGCTTCTTGCTGTTACCCATTTTTACCTCAGTAACTGAAATGTCAGCAAATGTCTTTGGAAATAAGGAGGACTTCAATAACTAGATCCATTCAGAATGGAGTAGTGAGTTTCTGTCTTCTCATAATGTGAAAACGACATTCTTTGCAGCACCACCTCTAGAGAAGTTCAACAGAGAAAGATGTGACTGAGTTACTCTCTCAGACATACATAAGCTTAGATGCTTTTCTGACTTCTCTTTTTCCTCTTCTCATCTTTTTTATTCTTTCTTTTGTCATTTTTCTTTAATTCTGTTTACTAGATTGTAAGGATTAAAAAAAAAAAAAAAGAAAAAAAAAAAAACGAGAAACCAACATAGGAAGGATGTAAATGTATGATACCAAAGCAGCTGAATTACTATCAGGAGTATGGGAGCTTTGATCATCCTTTCTCAGGAACTCAGAGTTCAAGAGAGGGTGCCAGCACAGCTCTTGTTAGTGTTGTCGTTTGGGTTCACTCAGGCTGTGCAGTTTATTTGGTTTCCAGGAGGTTCAGTACCTTGAACTTATTTTAACTTGGCAGGCTGTGAATCAAGGTAGCCATCAGTCTTTCCCCATAATGACTGATGTTTAAATAGTTCAACTGTACTTATAACCCAGACAGCTTTTAGTTACAGTTATTAGGCAATTCTGCCTCCAAACATCATAAAATATAAAGAAGGACTCCTCCAAAGAACTATATCTTTTAAAGTGAATGGTACATTAAACTGCATTAAACTACTTCCAATCCCAGGCACTTGATTTCTATTCATTTGAACTGTGGACTTAAGCAGTTTTAAACTTGCTTTGGACAGAGAAACCTGCCAGGAATATAATCACATCAGTTATGCTTTCCTTCCAGATTCTGATGGTGCTTTCATGAGCCTATTTAATTAGTTACTGTACCCCTAGCATGGAGAAGATAATTACTATCATGAGTCATGCATTAAGTGGGTTCTGGAAATGTCCCAGAAAACATCAAGTTTTCTCAGATTCTCAATATTTGATGCTTCAAGATTGTTGTGGGGTTTTTAAGGATTTGTAATTTCCTTTAAGAGTGAAATGAGGCAGAATACATCACAGCTACTCACAACAAACTAAAGGTCTCTGAGGTCCAGCACTAACTCCACAGAGATGCATTTTAGCTTTCCTCTCCCTTCCCTCCACACTTTTTTCAATTATTGTTATTTCTTTCTATGTCCTCTGTTCTGGAGCACATTTTTATGCTATTGTCCACGAGAAGTTGTTTCTCATTTCACATGTACCCAAGAAGATTTAGTTCCTTTCCTTTGAATGAATGGTTTAATCAATGGATATTGGGAGTTGACAGAAAGCACTTCTACTTGTCAGTCCACAGCTCACTCATCCCTGGAGAACCATCCATCCTCTCAATGGAAGGAAGTCTTATTAAACAAGAGTGTTATTTGATCATCCATGTAAATTTTTTTTATGTAGAACATATGCAGCAAGGGTGAGTTTATAAAAAGTATACCATGATTAGCTTTTAACTTTTCAGGACTTGACTTTGTTTCAGTAAATTCAAATAAATAAATAAATAAAATCTAGGCATTGATTAAGCTACCTCAGTGTCTACAAAATCTTGTAATTTTTTTTTTTTTTTCATTATGTAGATACTCCAGACCCCTGGAAAGACAATATTGCTCTGAAAGACAATAAGTCCTTGAAGTACAAAAATGTTGGACATTGCGAGTTGATGTTGCAACAAGGGTGGAGTGTCACATAGTTTGTACATTTAACAAAACTTAAATGTGCAGATGACTAATGTTAGCAGATATTAAGACATATGATCCACCATTAAGACAAATTCTTCTGATGTTTGCTTGGGTTTGAATATATGCATGCATGCTGGTATGTAATTTCCTATGAGCATGTAATACATATTGTAAGTACCTAAATATTTTGGAAAAGCTGGTTGACTATTTTTTAAAGTATCAAGGAAAATTTTTTTTTATAACTTCTCTGAATTTACATAAACATAGTAATTGTGTCACCCTTTGGCATGAGTTATTTGGATACACCTAAAAAAATCAATAGAAGAAAAAACACTGAAATAATTTATCTATTCCAGGCCCAGAAATCTTGTTATTATATGGGGAGAGGCAGTGCTTAAACAGCCTGAAACACCAATTGTGATGAGAGAACACATGCATTTAATGTACTGTCCTGCTCTTTGTATGTGCTGTAGTGTCCTACTGTTTCATTCCTTCATTTTGGCTTAGTCCAAAGCTATTGAATTCAGTGGAAAACCACCCAGTAACTTCAGTAGGGAGTAGATCAATCTCAAAAGGCATTTAACAGTACAGGATAAAAACTGATTTAACGTCTTGTGTTATAAATCTCTCTTCTGCAGCACAACTTGTAGCCCTGTCTCAATAGCACTAAACCAGAGTAAGAAAGTAAGAAAGAGGCAAATTAACTTTCAGCTGGGGAAATCTTGAGCTCTAAAGTCTCACAATAATACCTTTTTTTTTTTTTTTTGCATTGTATCCAGTATCTACACCATGGAGTTATGGGCAGAGGGATTGAGTTGGAGGCATAGACAAGTCACAGCACAGTAGCTGTGCAGAAACGAGCAGGTTAAAAGGTAGAGATTAAAAAAACAAAAGATAAAATTGCTCATCATAATTTTTTCGGGAAAAAAGTTACTGCTGGGTAGGCTTATGCTGCCTTCACAACATTGAATAATACAAGTTTTTGATACTGTTCTGAAATCGTGTAGCTTGATTTATTAACTTCTCAGCTGTCCATCCCTTTAGTCACATCTTGTGCTGGGGTTTAAATTGTTGAAGAAACTGGGTCAGATTTCAAATATTTTTCTGTATGATAGATTTGATAAAAAATTGGGGAAAAAAGTATTCATATAAAAGTATGCTGGAAATGTTCCATCAGCAGCCTGGGCGTGTCAAGAAAAAAAGTAGCTGTCACAGGTTATGAGACAATAGAATCAGAAAATAATAAAAAATTGAAATTTTTAAACTTTAATATTGTCAATAACATGAGGAATTGGCAGGGTTTTCTCCTTAGTGCCGTTAGATGAATATAACTCCACACGTTTTATGAGATATCCATTCAGAGATTCAGGGGAAAATGGCCTGGAGAACAACAAAACCTCAATGCGGTCTTTGCACGTCTAGGACCATTTCATTTCCAGAATTTCAGTAGAGATTGAGAAAGTAATAATATAATCAGCTCTAAATTCTAAATTTACCTACCTTATTTTTTTCAGTATTTGCTGGTTCTCAGAACGGACAACAGAGAAGAAATGTTTGAAAAGTATATCACTCTTTTAACCTTAAGCAAGGTTAAGTTTCTGTTCGTGTTACTTTAATCAATAAAGAAACCAGATTCTCCAAGACAAACGGTGTTATCCTGGAGTCTGGAGCTCTGATGGATGATGCTCCTCATGGGTTGAGCCCTTCATGGATGGTTATACTTTGCATGAGTGAACTCACAGTACAGATGACAGAGATAAATCGTGTGCACTCATTCTACCTGGACATTCCAACTCCTTGATTTGCACTTCCATTCTGTTCTTAAATATGCTAAATCAAGATCTCTTTGTGATAGAGTGCTTCCTATTACAATGGGAATTACAATGAATTACAAAGGAAATTAATGAGTAAACTAATTTGGATTAATTTCTCCCCTCTCCTAGGCTGTTGGAGAGCACCAGCACAGCCGCAGCTTGCTCCTCCTGCAGCTTACACTCTTCCCATCTGACTAGTCTGGCTGATGTTTGCTTGTATGGCAGGAAAATTTCAGAACAAGCTGTTTGATTCACCTGCTTTCACACTCAGGGCATTTTTTTGTCTCCCTAGTCATAGTCTCTGGTCTTCAAGCAGTCTGTATGACAAATATATCACAGAGACTCCTTCACCTTGGGAGCTGCTGTAATGGAATTTTTATGAGCTATCTAGCACAGTCCTCAGCTAAACTTGCCTCAGGTACAGAAAGAGAGAGAAATAATACATTACCAGGGTCCATTGACAAGTACCAGGGACAATAGGCTGTCAGTACAATGTCACTTACCCCAGTAAAACACAAGACTTATAAATACTGTGTGTGTCTTGAGAGAAACTGGGGAGCTGCTGAAATCACACAAAAAAAAAAAAATCTCAAAACAATTCAGATCCTGTCCTGCCTAGTGAGTCTGCAGTAAAACGGTCTTAATTGAAGATCAAAAATACTTTAAAAATATGCTTATGGTATTTACATTTTAAGTGTAGATCTCACTGTTGTCTGTGGAGAAGAGAACTGAATAAAAATCAGTGCAGATGGTAACAGTGTTTCTACCATGAGGAAAAAAGGAAAAGTTTTTGGAAATTAATTCCCATGATCTATATTGTGGTATGGGAGAAAGGACTGCACTAAAATAATTCAATAATATACATTGGAAAAGATCTCTAAGATCTTTGAGTCTAACCATTACCCAGCATTGCCAAATCCACCACTAACTTCATAAGAAACAGGTAAATTCATAAGAAACATTGGGGTTATCTACATTCCAGAGATTGTTGCCTTTTTAATCACTTGGTTCTAAAATGTCATGAATGTTGTATATTGATTGTCCAGAAATTTCAACAAAACATGGTGTTTAATTCTATATGTTGGCATACAACTGTGGTAAATGTAGCAGTCAGAAAGCTCACAAACAGAATCTAAAACAGAATAAACTGCTTAGATGAGATAGAGGAAATGTAAATTGGGATGTTGGCATTCATTTCCATATTCTTTAAATAAAAGTGACACATAGGCAAATAGCAGAG
Organism: Sturnus vulgaris; assembly: GCF_052056855.1. Classification (NCBI taxonomy): domain Eukaryota; kingdom Metazoa; phylum Chordata; class Aves; order Passeriformes; family Sturnidae; genus Sturnus; species Sturnus vulgaris. Next base: position 65,247,869 of record NC_142245.1, on the reverse strand, counting down.
ATGTGCAGACATGACCTTAGTCTGACAGCCATTCCCCAAAGACAGCACCTCTTCTAAGGGCAGTGCTTAAATAATATTGCAGAGCACAGTTAGGCCTGGGCACATGTCTGCTTCCTGGTATGGAGCTTGAACTGTCAGCTGAAAGGGAAAAGGGTGGGTAGAGTCATCCGTAACTTCATTTCTACTTACCTTTTATTTGTTTGTTAAAAGGGGCTCTTGAACATAATTTTTGTATCTGAAAACTACAAGAGCCATTGTTCCATTTCAGGGTATTTGGTTTTTTACATCGTGAATACTGTGAACAGTCTGTGGTATGTGCTAACAGACTATCCATTAAGTACTCGGATAATTCAAACTCAAATAGTTTTATAGCTCATGTTGAATTTATCTGTTGAAGTGTTTGTAACATGAGTGAAGGAGTCAGACAATTGGTACTGATGTGATTTAGGAAGACCAGTACCCAGCTGTGGTGCAGTGTAGTCATACCAGAACATGAGTAAATACAGCTAAGTTTACTTAGAGCCCTAACTCCAGGTCGAGCTGTGAAAATTACCATGGTTCTTACGAAATGTTAGTTTGGGCTGCTGTCCTCACTGAAAATAAGGTAGTGGCTGAAGCCTGGAAATAATTGCTGTCTATGGCAGTGGTTAAGGCTTTGAAGTGGCCAGAGGACTCACAAGACAAGAGAGGATCAGAGAAATGGGTACAACAGCTGTTAGAGCAGCTAGGAGGTCTTTTTTAATTCAAAGGACAGCATCTGAGATCTGGAATGACAAATGTGAAGTAATCTACCCTAACCTAGAGTGTGACCCATGGCACTAAGAGTGAGGCTGTAAGTGTCTATCAAGCTTTTGTTTCTGAGAGGTGACAAGCCTTAGCAAGGTGCCATTCTGCACCATCTTGTAGTCATCCTTTATAAAGATAAAATGCAGTGAAGCTACTCTGAGGGCTTGTTGTAGCAAACTTAAAAGAGTCCATAAAGTTTTGGACAGGGAAAGGAATATATTAATGAGATTTAGAAAGGGAAAGGAAGGTCACAGTGGCTCACAAGGCATCTGTGCTACCACAGAGTGAAGCTAGCATGAGTTGAAATAGAAGGAAGGAAGAAAAAAGTGTGAAGGTTATTGAGACTGATAAGTTTATCTTGGCCTCATGTAATTTCCACTCAGGGTCAACCCTTTTGTTGACTCAGTGACAATCACACAATAGCTGTGGGATGCGGTTGGGCTGGACTTTTCCTGAATTACCTAGGATACTCTGCCACAGAAAAATTCACAGGGAACTTGAGTCACCTTTGCTTTTACTGCGATCTAGCAACAAGATAATCCCACCAAATTAAAGGAAATCACATAGCAGTTCTCACAGGAATAAATACATATATACCTCAGCCACACAGTTCGTCAAATATACCACTGTAAAGCAGAATATTCACCTGGTATCCAAAGTTCACTCCAAGCAAAAATAAACATTCCCATCCAAAATTATTCTTGGAAAATAAGCCCTGCCTTGCCAGTGGTAATATCAAAGACCCTACATCAACCAAGCAACATGGCACTAAATCTATTCCTTGATAGCAGATTGATAGCTATGGATGTCATAGATCTAGATTTCTGGTCCCCCACAACATCCTACTCCTAAATTGGAGAGATATGTATTTGATGGATGGACTGCTTGGTGGATGAGGAATTGGTTGGACAATTTGGACAACTTCATCCAGAGTGTAGTGGTCAACAGCTCAATGTCCTGATGCACATTGGTGACAAGAGGTGTCCCTCAAGGGTCCATGTTGGGATCATTACTGTTCAATATTTTCACAAGCAATGTAGATTAAATGATCGAGTGCACCCTCAGCAAGTTTTCAAGTGAACCAAGCTGAGTGTGCAACTGCTGTGCCAAAGGGGTGGAATACCATCCAGAAGGACCGGGACCAGTTTGAGCACTGGATCCATGGGAACCTCATGAATTTCAACAAGGCAAGTACAGGGTCTTTCAACTGGGTCAGGGCAACTTGTATCAATGCAGACTGGAGGGTAAAGGGATGGAAAGCAAACCTGCCTAGAAGGACTAAGTACTACGGATGGATTAAAAGCTAGCCATGAAGCAGCGACGAGCTCTTGCAGCCCAAAAGGACAACTTTATTGTGGATTGCATCAAAAGAAGTGTGACCAAAAAGGTTGAGGAAGGTGATTCTGCCCCTCTATTTGTGTCTGGTGAGGCCCCATCTGGAATACTCAGTCTGCCTCAGGTCCTGAAGAAGGGCCAGAAGAGGATTACCACAGGGCTGGAGCACTTCTGCTATGAAAACAGGCTGAAAAAGTTGTTCAGCCTGGAGAATACTGCTGAGAGAACTTATTGTGGCCTTTCAGTACTTAAAAAGGACTTAGGAGAAAGATGGGAAAAAAAATTGTAGCAGATCCTGTTGTGATAGGATGGGGGTAATGATTTTAAACTAAGGGAAGGTAGATTTAAACTACGTGTAAGCAAGAAGTTTTTGCCATTGAAGGTGGTAAAACATTGGAACAGGTTGCCCTGAGTCACTATCCCTGGAAATGCCATCCCTGGAAATGAAGGTCAGGTTAGCTGGGCCCTGAGCAACCAGGTCTAGCTGAAGATGCTCCTGCCTATGGCAGGGGCGTTAGGCTAGATGACTTTTAAAGGTCCCTTCAAATCCAGCTATTCTATGGCTCTATGATAGTGTACCATCACTCCAACAATCAACTAAATGAGGTTTTAAAGAAGTTTCTATTTCTGTTCCTACAAAGTTAATACATTCATGCACTAAGTCAAGAAAGACGCATTAAAATTCTGAGGCATGTGTCAGGTTGTAGCATTGTTCTTTTGGGTTTCTTTTTGTTCGACATTATGCATATGTGCAAATAATTCCTCAGTGAGAAGGTTGTATGTGTATTCCAGTTTGATGGGGAAAGAATCAAGTGTGTAGAGTAAATTAGTTTTGGCAACAAAAGCCAAAAGCCCTATTTCACAAAAATTCCGTGGTCATTGTCTATTTTTGAGAGTGCATGTAGGAAGGAAGATCTGTTTACTATTTGATTTCATTACTGATTTTACTTGAGGAATAAGAAAAGCAGATTTTCAGCTAACTTGCAATTCTGTTTTTATTGCATTAATTTAAACTCTATATTGAAGAATTTGTTTTCAACTGTTTAGAGGCTATTCAAACTTTTTTTTCCAAGCATTTAACTATTTTTATATATATGAGAATACTTTTTTTTCCCAGTAGGGATAGTCTTTGAGGCTTATAGCAACTTCTTTTGATGTAAAGTTCTACCCTCTATTGTATCATTTCACATGTTGGAAAGAATTTTTAAAGTATACATTTTACTTAGTAGCATGCAATTATAGAACTTAGTTTAAACTAGTCCTTTTCTTTTAATAATGTGTTGTGCATGGTTGTGGCTGCTGCTGTTTTGACTTCAAGAACAATGGAAAGGTTGTAAGTGATCTATAATCCCAAATATGTTTGGAAAAGCTAATTAGAGGTAATCTTTAAACAGATGCAGTATGTATTCCAAACTTCATGCCGTCTTAATACTGCATGTTAAATCTAGATTTGCACACTGAGGCAAAATCCTAACCTTTATTTGTGAGATTTGTGTGACATACACACAGAGGTATTGAAACCCCAGCATTCTTTTACAGGCTGGACCAGAGCAGTTCCCAATCATCCTTATGAATGGAATTGCTGGAGGAGGTGGCACAGGCCACTGCTCATGGCACCACGTTTCTTCTTACTAAAAGTGAGTGCAAAGTTTGAGCTCAACAGTCTGAAGATAACTTACTTCTTAAAAAAAAAAAAAAAAAGCGTAGTTTTAATGATTTTTTTTTTCCAACAGCCCAAAATATGCCTGTGTAGGCAGTCCTCAGCAAATAAAGGTATCCGTGAACTCAATTTATTTTTCTGCACTAAGGGAGGATTTCACTCTTTATGTTCCAATTTATCATTCCTGGTCATTCTCTCTTGAGTGCTGTTAAGTAACCACCGAGGACAAGAGGAATGCATTGTAGGGCAGAGGAAGAAACGAGAGGAACGAAGTCTTAATCTGGGCTCCTCTCTGGAGAGAGCTGAAGACTGGACATTTTTCTCCTGGAGGAGACTACATTGCAGGTGGGAGCCAGACAACATACATACTTTGGCTGTAACCACAGGGAGACAAATGGAGGAGATACGCTGTGCAGCTGCCAGGACTGTTCAGTTCTGAGCTGCCTTTGTGTCCCAGTTCAATCTGTGCACTTTGAGCCATATAACATTCAGCTTCAATTGAAAAGGCACTGTGTTCTCTCCATGTAGGAAGCATGTTATCCGCTACGATGCACACTGAACTCAATATAGAGAGGGAACAAAGGGCAAATAGTTTGTTGATATTGTTTCCTCGTCTGCAAAGCCCAGCGGTCCGGAGTACTCAACGGTGTGACACATCCAAAAGGTGATGACCAATTGTTAACAATCCTGTGAGCAGCTTCTCCCGGCAGTTCTCAGCAAAAGCAGTGCTGTTGACCACGGAAAGGCACAGGATGTTACAGGATCCGTCTATGGGATCGGGGATGTGGGAAGCAGAGAGCGCTCTGTTTTCAGAGGATGCGTGGCTGTAAACAGGAAGCTTTGCAGGGCACAGCTGAGTCCTTGGGCTCTGTGCAGGACAGGGGGAAGAAATCTGCTAAAACAGGTAGTGGTGGCCAGCATGGAGTTGTCAAGTCATAATATATTCGGATTTCCTGAAAGTACATCATTCAGCCTTGTCACTGATAGCCCATCAGGCCCATTTATGAACTGTTGTGTTTTCAAACCACTGGAAAAGAGCTGAGCTCTGAAATCCAGGGGATTTTGGAAGCACACTAAAGGTAAACACCTGCTCCCTTAAGACTTTCCACGTCGGAAAGCACCTAAGTTAACACTGAGTTGTGAAACCAGTATTATGCAGAACTACTGCCAAAATTTCACTGAATTAATTTACTGTTAGCTCAGTTAATTAGAGACCAAATAATTTCAGCCAATCCCCAACATAAAAGGTTTGATGAGCTGCAGGAAAACTGCACAAGGAATGGGAAGGAATGGGGTCCCTAGAGTGCTTGAGCAGACCTCCTCTGAAACATCCAGCAGACAAAAAATTCAGATAAAAATCACTTGTCAGAAGAACCTCATACTTTGGCTGTGCAGGGAAAAAGAGCCAGGGCACTTGCATAGCACAGATTTAACCTTCTGAGCCCTGCCCCTCCCTCTTCCTCAAAAATCATATTGCAAAATCCATTCCCCAAATTATTCTAGTTTTGCTGGCACTGAGATGTATGAATTTAATAGGTTGACAAAGGATCATGGGAAAAGATAAGTGTTCCAGCACGTCCACTATTGTGTTTTTGTGGTTTGGGCAGTCACTGTTGCCAAATGACCACTAAAGAAAGCAGCACATCTGACAACAATGTTATGACACAGCATTAATGAGTAGAGAAAAACACATCAGTTTTGGAGTTTGTATTTTAATCATTACCCCAAAGAAAAGTCCCTAAACCGAAGACAGAAGAAGGCAGACAGGAACTGCAAGGCTATGCCTTATAATTTAAATTGAATGCATTTACCAAAATGCCCTGTGTTTTTATCTTCTAAGGCAAGCAGATAAAACTCAGGAGTCTAAAAGGACCATCATTCTGAGCTGGCCACTTTTTACCAAATCCTCAGTAACAAAGGCTGGCTCAGGGAAGATGACCCTGCAGGTTAGAGCTGGATATGTAGAAATGCTCCATCCTCTCACACTACTGCTACCATGGAGCCTCCAGGGGAAGCCTGGCAGAAAAAGCCATCACCTTTTCCCACAGCTCAAACTTTATATGCCTTGTTGTCCTCCAGTAAGACCTTTAAGAAATAACTCATCAGTCTTTTGTTCAACCTGGGTTAAAAATGAAAAGCTTACAGTATTTGAGAGAGGAAATAACAACTAAATTGTAAAGTAATTTTTTTTATATAGAAGGTAGTTATCCACTATGATTTATATACTTTTCACAATAGATTTTGGGTTGGGAAATAGGAGGCAGAGAGGGGAGCAGCAGACAGCCTAGGAATGGGGATAATGATTAATAATAACCAGCTTTCTCTAATAGAAACTGAGAAATATATTGTCTTTTTCAAGCAAGAAATATTTTACAAAAATAGCACGTTTCTTTATGAATAGTCTGTTTGGCTAGTACTGTGTCCTAAAAATTGCCATACCTCTTGAAACACAGGGGTATTGTCAAAAACTTTTTAAACAACAAATAGGGACAGGGGTATGAGATGAATCCTGGAACACCAGGAGTGCATATTAACCCATTCAGACTGAAGAAAACGTCCAGACACCTATATGCTGTTTTGATATTTTCTGTACAACAGCTCTTAGTTGGTTTAGGCCCTACTACCAGTATCTCATTACTTACAGATGGAAGAAAAAAGGAGGTTTTTGTCTACTGGAGGAGCCTATAAATCTCTCTCTCCAAGACTTCAAACACCTGGCTCTACTTACTACCCTGACAACTAGCCCAATGCAGTCTCTAGCTCATTCTCTCCTACACTATAAAACTTTCCTACTTTATCTCTCACCTGTCTCTCATAACTACTCCTTAATAGGTACCAGGTGGCTCCAGGGACAGTTGAGGCTGACTCTTCCTATCACAGATATTAACTCCTTCCTTGCTTGACTTCACATTAACAGTTTATGGATTTGGGTATGTTGTTCTGTGATGAGACCTAAAACAAGGTGAAGGAACTGGGAAGAGTCTTATGATGCCACTTAAATAAGATGTTACCATCCACTTTCTTTCCACCAGAGTAGTGAACAGAGGAGTGGATTCAAATGCATGACACCTCCATTCAGTTCTCTGTTCTCCCACTGAGCTGCATACAACACTGCCATTATGGAAATGGAAGACTTGATCAACCAGAACACTTATAAATTAAATAGTATTTTCACATAAATGAAGTAAAAGTCATAAAGCAGTGGTATGAGAACCATAAAATATTCTGAATAAACATATCTTCATGATCCACAAGAACAACAATAAAACATCACCAACAACAGAAAACAAACAAACAAACAAACAAAAAACAAATCCCAAACACTAAGATAAGATGAAAAAGCATGATGTGGACTACAAAAACACAAAGTATTTACTTTCAAGTAATTATAGCAGTCACATGCTGCTTTCCTAACTCCTAGCTTCCATTTCCTTGTAAATTTGGAGTCAAATAAATTTTTAATTGTGATATGCAGCTGACATATCCAGGACATAGGTGATTTCCCCTATAATGACCTTTGCTGGATTCAAGTGAAGCCATCCATGGCATCTTTTTCTTGCTATGTTTCACCATGTTTTGTGTTTATGTTGTTACAGTTAATTTTATCCTCTGAAATCAAAATGCTTCTCTCACTCTGCTATCTTTAATTGTATTTAATGAGGATGAACTCTTGAATACAAGACACACAAGAGATCTAGAAGACAAACATTCTTATATATTTAAATTGTTGTATATTTAAAATTTTTCAAAACAAATGACAGGAAAAAACTCCCTAAGACTAAAACAAATAAAAAATAACTTGACTTAAATATTGGCAAATCCCAAATGAGCTACTGTGAGCATTTACTCAATGTGGGTGAAGTACAAAAAGTAGACACTCATTTGCTGAGGGTGAACCTTTCTGCAAACACACAGAAGAAAGAGTTGCAGTGGGATTGCCACAGTCCCCAGCACTTGCCAGCCCATCAGCTGAGCAGGCTGTGATGAGTGGATAATGGGGTGTTTTCCTCTCCACACCAGCTCATTTCCTCCAGATGTGAAGAGGGCTATAGAATTATAGTGTCCTTGAACCCTGAGATTAAAAGTCACTGGTTTGATGGTTTGTGGAGGAGTTGTTTGGCTTTGGCTTAGTGGCATGAACCATCTGCTTGAACGACCAGGTTTCTTTTCCAGGGTGAATCTGTCATCACGACAATTAGATGAGGCTCACATTGGCATGTGAAAGTATCAGACTGCTGGCAAGCCTCTGGTGAGGATGGACACTGGCTTGGAGCATATTTCACCTTTCTTCTGAAGGCAATCACATATATTATCCCTCTCAAGGAAGTCATGAAACTCTAAGAGTTTTCCCCTGGGTTTAGGGGATAAGCATGGGAGATGTGTGGTGATGCAGAGATGATTTACATCTTTTTTTTTTTTTTTTTAAACTCGTGAAAATTCAGTGGTTGAATTAGAAAAAAAACACAACAGGTTCCTCTTACATGCAGTTTGCTATCCATGCTAAAAAAGAATCTGTGAGTTTTAAGGGAGGAGAAAAGAGAACTCTAAAATCAGAAACAGTTTAGTTCAAACGTATAATCTAATATAGGGGGTGTGTGTGTGTGTGTATGTGTATACATACACAGGTGTGGGTTTGTAATGTATGTCTTTCTGTGTATTTAGCCACTACCTTTAGCTAGAATTTCATTTGGTGGCCTTGATGGAGAATATTTGTGTGACTGAGTCCTTTAAGTCTCTTTTCTTAGTTTGTTGTTTGTTTTTTTTTTTTTTTTTTTTTTTGCTTTGGGCGGGAGATTTTCAGTTTCAGCTTTGTGTAGTACCTTGCATATGCTCTTGTTTTGTGTCTAATTTGTTAAGAGACAGAAAGTCAAGATTGCCCTTGCCGTATTCCAGACCTACATCTATTATTTACTGTCATGTGCTGTGCTCCAGGTATCCAGGTATCTCATATAGAGATGAAGATGGAGAAATAGAGGAAATCATATACTATCCTGGCCAGCTGGCTTGCAAAGTTGCATATTTCAAGTCACACATTACTTCAGAAGTGACTAAAGAAGAAGTCTAGTGTTTTCCATTAAAGCATGAGTTTAGAACTATGGTTGGTCTTCAGGATTAATTGATTCCATAGAAAGCACAAAAGCCTCCTCACAGATCAGAGACCAAATGGCACAACATGAAAAAAAATTACATAATGCATCTTAAATCATAATTCATTCTCAAATGACAATTGCTATTTAACAAAACCATTTGCTTTTGTGTGTGGTTAAAGGAAGCTGGATTTATATGTTTCTGTACAATCTTTATTAATGAGTCCCAGATATTTCAACCAAAAAGCACCCAGTTTTCCAAGGAGAGGTAAAATATAAGGAGAAATTTGTGTCACTTGGTGTCACCAGTTGCAGCAGCTACCCTCTTAAACTACAATGTAAGTCATGGCTAGTACTTAAACATGCAAACAAGGTTAACTAGGTAGTAAATTTTCTTTATACTTCGGTGGAATGCAACTATGTTGCACTCAATGGTCCTTATGGGTCCCTTACAACTTGAGATATTCTACGAGTTTGTACATTTTGAATTCCATTCCACAGCTGTTCAATGTCATATATATTAACTATGTCCTTAATAAAGGGGACCCAGAAGACATTATCAATTTTAGAGGAATGGGGGGAAAAAAGTTAGCTTTTTCTTTTGTATGTTTTATATTTTCACTAAAAAGCAAATCCTCAAAATTGAATTGTATGGCTCATAATTTACTATATATTTAAATGTGAACAAAAGCATAGAAGCAGCTCATTTTTCAATTAATAGTTAAAAAATCAAGTGATGAGTTTTCCTAGATGCTTATCACAGAAATTGGGGAAAACCATCACACTTCCACCAGCAGTGAATGAGTGAAGAGGGCATCACTCTCCAGACAGCTTTTATAGTAACTCATGCTCTTCTCTGCTGCTCACAGTTAAAGGATCTGCATAGTTGTGAAGAACCTGTTCCACTGTATCCTAAAATCGAACCAGCTGTAGGATTGTGCTGCTCTACAGACATAAAATCTCTGAAGTTTTGTGGTCTTTTCATACATACTCATAAAATAATTTTTTGCTTAAAAGCACACAGTTTAAAAGATGCAATTTTTTTTTCTTAAAAAAGTGCATAAATAGCCTCACTTTTTAGAATAAGAACTATAATGAGGAGTATTAAAACAACAGCCTAAAACTCCATAAATATTAGCTTGTTTTCTTTGTAAAATAAAGGAATTTGAGCTTTCAGCTGTTTTCAAGAGCATAAATAACATTAATCTATTAGGGTAATTCATCAGTATATACTCAGATGACCAAATATAATGATTTTAATATCATGAAAAAAGATGAAAAATTATTTTTTTAATGACAGTTTTATAAAGTACAGTTTGAAAAGGAAATCACCTAGTTTACACATTAAAATTAAAATCAGTATTTTAGAGCATCTGAATCTTGTATACTCTATATTACTACTGAGGATTAAGGGAACCAGAAAAATCTATTATCCTAAGTAAAGGAGCCAGGCAAGCAAAACTGAAGGAAGTCCCATGCTCCTGACCACCAAGGAACTGGCAGCGTGTAATATGTGTGGTATTATGAAATGCTGAACAAGTCTCAGACGCAATAAAACCCTGCCTTTTATTTTTTTGTATGTGACTGTCTCCTGCCAACAAAGGACAAGTTATATTAACCACTCACTCTATATACCTACTAGGAAAACATACGGCTCCCCATGCTTCTGTGCATTTCGTATCCATTTACTTGGGAAGCTGCTTCTTTCCTCGATTCTTTGCCACAGCAGTGGGATGAAGTGAATGCTCCTGCTGCCTTTTGCTGTGGCAGAGCTGTTCCTGTGCCTTTTGAAGAGTGAGCTCCGGGATCATGGGCTGTCCTTCAGGAAGCTTTGTTTCCTGCACTGGCAATATTTACTTGAAGATGACAAGTCCATCCTTCCAACAGGATGTAAGTGATGTGGGAGTCACACAGTATGAAATGCACTTGGTAATTGAAGCCAGTCCTGCTTAGGGCTTTGACGGGAAGCACGAAGCCTTGCATTCAGCTGAGTTGTCAATGGGGCACCAGTGAAGAGAAAAAAGACAGACTCTCATGTTCTCTGTGGTCTGTGTCACTGGGCAGATGGGCTGCTGTGATTTGAAACAGCCGTAAATGTGATCTGAATGCTGCAGAATCCTGATTGCAGTTTCAGTCTCTGCCTGGCTTTTCTCTGTGGTCTTACATCAAGGCAAGATGGTGTGAAGTAGGAAAGAAATCCTTGGACAATAATGAATGCAGGAACAGGGGTCCAAATCTCAGCTAACAGTTCTTACATATATCATGAGATATCTTGTCACCTGTTTTCAGACTTCTATGTAGGCCGTCTACAAAAATTTACACAGGGAAAAGAGTAATTCTTCTTCTAGTGAAGACTCTTTTCTGAAAAACTATGGTGCTGTTTTTAGTGCCACTTGTACATATGCTCTGTATCACGTGCGTGATGTTTGTTGTTCCAGTTATTGCCTTGCAGAAAACACTAGCTGCTCAGAGTAATTCAGCACTAATGTAGAACCTAAATTACAATCTTATGCTTCTGAGAAAACACTAAATAGATAGAAGACAGGTTATACATTTTCTTCAGTCTGACTGGTCTTAATTCCTCCTCCAACATGAGCAGCCCTATAGACTTGCTCTCAGGGCTTGACCTGCCAACTCACTGAGGTCCCTGTCCTCCATAAACATACCACAGCCTGCTTTCAGAAAAACACATTGGTGTAAACATGTCCAGTGGAACTGTCATTCACAGAAGGATTTTTACAGACTTGAAGTACTTCATGAATTGTAGGTAGTCCTGTAAACCATTTAGTTGTTATAGGTAAGCCTGAAATGAAGAGCTTTCCTGGACCAGGTTCTGCCTGGGTAAAGACAAGAAGCCAGCTAAACTAATGCTGGCTCTGCAACATCTCTGTTTAAAGTGTGCCATAATGCTGAAATAGTGGTTCTGCCAGCTGAAGCAGATGGATTGAAAACATCAAGGCTTCCAACCTGCTTCCAACCTGCTTCCAACCTTCACTCCTTGGCTCACTTTACCCTTTGTAGTATGTGTGAAATTCTCCATATCTACACTGCAGATCCAGGACACCCCAGGACAGTCACCAAATGTGAGAGATCCATATTTCCCAACCCTGTGTATTGGCGTGATCTAGGTCTAGATTACAACAAATGCATTCAGACAAACCCCTCTGAAGTAATAATAAAAATGAAATCTACATCTGCAGAGCAATTATTTGGAGGTTTTCAGAAAGTGTGCTTCTTTCTATGATGAATAAAATCTCAGAGACTTACAGAAAGGCAAGGAAAAAGAAAACAAATGCCCTTCTTTTTTCTACATATGACTTTGTTGTAATAACTAATCTTCATGAAATATGTATCTGCCATTTTTATGTGTTTTCTCTCCTATCTTTCATAGTGAGATCAGCTGTGACTTAGGTACATCTGCAGTTATTTCTTTTCTCTCAGATAGTATTTGTTTTTGTTAAATGGAAACCCACGCTGTATCTGCTTTGCTGAGGAAATGCTCCCTTGTGATTGATAGCATCTGGCTTTCATGTCATGGCATACCTGTGGCTGATGTCTCCTGTCGTGCATGACATCAAAGGGAGGCAGCATTGGCCGGCATCTTAATTCATGGCTCATGTTCTCCATGCTTGGCTGGGCCAGGAGCACTGCACTTGCTGAGTTTTCTTCCTGCCACTGTGTGTGTGCTGAGTGACCTTGGCCACTCGCATCCTCCCACACAGGGAAGGTTTCCTGGGGTCGGGGGCTTTCCTCTGCTTTCATCTTCTGATGTCCATGAGATAAGGCTGGGCACAGCAACAGTGTGTTATTTTCTCTAAGCCTGTAATGATGTGCAACACTTTTCTTGGTGGTGGGTTAGTGTGGGGGTGAAGACCTCGGGTCTGCTCAAAGATTCAGATCACATGACAATGACTGGGCTTGCCAAGGCTTGTACAAATGAGGCTGTGCTGTGATACAAGGTGAATTGAGTGTTACTTGTGCACTCAGATGTTGAGAAGAGATTTCCAGGAAATGTCAGGATCATCTTTTTTGTTTACATTTTCGTAATGCCTCAGGCACCAGCAATGACTTAAGCTTCTCCCCAGAGATGATATAAACATGCAAAGTGTGTGTACTAAGAAAAATCCTAGAGCACCACAAAGAAGGTATGGAAGAAAGGAAATACTGCTCCTGCTTTGACGAGCTATTCTAGGAACATAGGATTGGAAAGGACCAACTCAGTCACTAAGCTGACTGTACCACAGCCATGGGCAACAAGATGTCTTGATGTTCACAGACAGCATCTGTTTCTGAGTGGAGTTCAGTGCATGAATTGTGTGCCTAAATTACCTCAGTGTGAGACCCAAGATCCAGCAAAGCGATTTAGGATAATCTTGTCTAACATTTCAGGGAAATGTTTCTCCAGGGAAAAAATATCACTGCCTAATGCCCTGTCTACTGAACGAAGGTCCTGCACCTGCATGAGGACAAACCCAGATATCAAACAGGCTGTGTGGAGAAAGGATTGAGATGAGCCCTGGAGAGAAGGACTTGGGGGTACTGCTTGATGGGAAGCTCAACATGAGCTGGCAAGGTGCACTGGCAGTCCAGAAAAGCCAACATCCTAGGCTACATCCAAATCTGCATGGCCAGCAGGTCGAGGTGATTCTTCCCCTCTACTCTGCTTTGTGAGACCTCACCTGGAGTACTGCATCCAGCTCTTGGGCCTCCATGCCCCAGAAGGACATGGATCTGCTGGAGTGGGTCCAGAGAAAGACATCATCACAAAGATAATCAGAGGACTGGAGCACCTGTCCTGTGCATCCTGTGGCAGGATGACAGAGTTGGGGTTGTTTGGAGAAGAGAAGGTTCAGGGAAGACCTTGTAGCAGCCTCCCAGTATCTAAAGGAGGCTTATAAGAGAAATGGAGAAGGACTTTTTACAAGGCTACTTTTAGTGGCTGGACAAGGGGTAATGGATTTAAACTGAAAGAGTGTAGATTTAGGTTAGAAATTAGAGAGAAACTCTTTCCTGTAAAGGGTAATGAGGCACTGGAATGGGTTGGCTAGAGAAGCTGTGGGCACCCCACTCCAAAAGTGATCAAGGTCAGTTGCTCAGAACTCTGAGCAACCTGGTATACCCATGACGGAGAGGTTGGAAAAAGATGATCTTTAAGATCCCTTCTAACCAGAACTATTATGCAATCCTAAGAAGATGGATGAATGGATCAGGGACATCTCTCTCTATTCTAGGCTGACTACCTGTATGGCTACTTCCACTCAAAAAGATGGCAGGGATGGTAGGTGTTATGCACCTTGCATCTCTGGTCTCTGCCTTCTCCTTAGCTTTAGGGGGTTTGACTCCCCAGTATGAGATACCAAAAGAGTAAATTCTGTGAGATTTTCTGTGTGAAAACACTGTTCATATCTCCAAGGCAAGTCAGAACAATTTGGAATTAGAAATGCAGTATTTTCAGTCCCTGTGCTTGCAGATAGGGAAGAGACTTTCTGCTCTGCAGGATACATTAGATTTTTCCAGCAGTGATATGGTGCAGAATACACAAACAGTCTTGATGAAAAACTGTAGCTGAGACAGATAAACTGAAGACAGATAAACTTCAGACTATGAAGGCCAAATCTTTATAAGTCCTGCTTAACTATGGCATTGAAGCATGTACTCAACTCAGTCTGGAGAGAAAATTTCAAATCTAGGCATTTCCTAGTACCTTTTCGAAGCATCCCAGTTCCTGGCCGTGACCTCTGAGTATCCCAGTGCAGAAAGTTAATTCCTTCCAGTAAGAAATGTTTCACACCACTGTCTGTAAAAGTGAGGTAGCTCTGCATATTTAGTACTACTTCTGGAGCTGGGAGGCTGCCTCATAAATTCTACTATACAGTTACAGCATCTTAACTCCCTCTGTTAAAAGTTTGCTTCTACAATTAAATGCCTTGAAAAGTTCCAATAGGAGAAACTTTAAATTCTGTGAAAGAATACCAGACAATTACTTTAAGCACAGCATCAGTTTTCCTTGAAAAAAATCCCAAAGACTTGATCAAATTCTTTCTTCTACTGAAGCTATTTGAGTGTAGTATTTAAAAAGTTTTAAAAAGTTATGCTTCCCTACAAACTATCTAAAATATATACGTGATATGCAATTCATAATGCATTTACAACCTGTAAAGGGACTTGGATGACATTGTTAGTTTCTTGTAATCTTGGAGTATAAAACTCGGAAATCAGTGGTCTCTGGATAAATATATGGTCTTCCTGTTTTCTCTGCTGCTAGAGTCTCAGGGTTTTGGTTGCACAGCATCAGGTTTTGGCTAGGAAATCAATGAGGTTTGCCTAGTTGTAAGTGGAAAGATTTTGACTTAGATTCTGTGTTTTGTGCAATCTGAGATTTTTTGGTTGAAACCTTCAGGATGCAAAAACTATGTGGGAAAGCAAGCCTCTTTACTTTTGGTTATATCTTCACATCTGGCCCAGACCACCGCTGATTAAAGATCTTTTCTGTCTTCTGATATCTGTTGTAATTTATGAGAGAAATACAGATGGAATCTGCTGAATTCTAGCTGGAGGAAGCTCTCAAAGATACACTTCACTGCTGATCCATCTCAAGGCTGACCATGCAAAAACCAGAACTGCTCCCTCTGCCAAGAGTGTGGGATTCTTCATGGTTATGCTCAGAAAAAATGTTCAGTTGTCCTCATGGTGCCCTTACCGGACTTCTGAGATAAATATCTCTGGTTTCCAAGATTCTGCTCATAAACATAAACTTCACTTTACATTTTGTAAAAATACAGAAAAAAAAATACCATATTCCAAGAAACCACAAAGAAAAACCAAGAGAGCATGTTACCAGAAGAAAAAACATAACATCTCCACATGAATATTGGTCTTGGCATTGCAATGCAGAACCACTGATCTTGTTAAAATATCTAAAATTACTGCTCCATCAGTATAATTACCTGCAGGGGAGGAGAGAGAGAGAAGTTCATGACATAGAAGAGAAAGACAAACTGTCAGGAAAATTGTAATGGATAAGGGCAGAGTTTTAAAAATTTGGATTATCTGATCTATTTTAACCCTTTTGAGTCAGAAATGAAGTCCAAGCAAATCAAGTCATCTGCCTTCTCATGCAATGATAAAACCCCAGGCATTCGCATGTTGTGATTTATCGCATCAGTCCTAAACATGATTTACTGTTGGGAAAAGCTTGTTTCTACCTCTAGAGCCTAGGTGGTTAATGCAGCCTGGATGGCCAGTTTTTAATTGGGTTAAGTATGACAAGATGAATCTTACCCTGGATGATTCTGAAGAGTTCACATTTCTTCCTAGCAGTGGCATTTAGCAATCAAACTAACTTGATGAAGTAGGTTTAGTTATACAATAAGCAGTTTAGCACTTCCACTGCTAGAGAAATACACATTCATTTAAGCCTATACCTTATTTATAAGAAGAGGGATTATGACCAGCAAAGTAGTGATGCTGATATGGATTTCATGTTCCTTGTAGGTAACACATTAAATGTGAATTCCTACCAGACAAAAACACTTAGGGAGTAAACATCAATTTTAAATGTATATACAAATTAATGCCTTGAAAGAGTAGCAGATGATTTATCTCTTTATAGAATATTACTGAGACCATTACTTCTGTTCCCAGCTCTCTTACTTTTCTTCAGAAAGGTTAAACAAAGCTAAGAAAAGAAGCTAGCAATGCTTACATTACTGAGTGACAAATAGCATGTTGTAAGTCTTTGGGTTTTTATTTTGAGTTGATCCAAAATATGATTAAAAGATTACTTCCTCACCTTCACTGAGAAACAAGGAGGAAAATTAAACAGTGTGTGAAGGTCAAAATGAAACTCTCTAATAGCAAAATATTTTTGCCAGTTAATTTACCACTGCTTCTTTTGGGCTAGTTTATTTGAGATTTGGCAGATTTCCAATGGCTGGTTTTCCTTAGGAAAGGGCTGATAATGTGACAGAGATGTTAGAAAAGACACAGATCGTATCCCTTTACAAAAGTGGGGAGACTGTTTTCCAGTCTAGCACTCATATGCACTCATTTCCCCAGAAAAATAAGACTAGTACCAGGCTGGTTCTAAACTTCTAAAAAGTTTTGGTAATTAAAGGCTTACTTCAGATCCGAAATGTCTGAAGTTTTCTTACTTCTCTGTGCTGATCTCTCAAATCTGCAGTGGAAATGTCCTCCCTTTAGATTTTTGCTATTTCTGAAATGTGCTACCATGCCACAGTATTGAGAAATCCTCTTGTCCAGCTGTGCAGAAAGCAGATGCCAAAGAGCATTGCTCCCATCCCCATTCTGCCCCAGCATCCAGACTTCTGTCATGAGAAGTGTACGCTTATGGAGGAAGCATCTTTTCCTAGGGGATTAGATAGAGCATCTTGTTTTAATATCAAAAAACAAATAATGATGTGCATGCATATATACATATATATGTATATCTATGTATGTGTATATATACATACAAACATATACTTATGTATGAACTTACAGGTATCTGTACCTCCTCATAGCTAAGAGATGACAATAAACATTATTTTCAAATCTTGCATAGTCTTCAATTAACTGAGGTAATGACACTGTGAGAAAGATATATTGTCATCATTTTAATCTATCCACAACATCTTGGAGTAAATATTTAAAAGCAGAGAAAGGAGCAGGGATTACTTCCATTCTTAAGGCCCTTTCTCAGGCAACTTTTTTGAGATCTTTTTCAACGAGATACATCTATATTTGTTTGTAAAACTATGCCAGCATTGGCCATTTTGACACATTTATCTAGCATACAATCATATTTTGTACAGTATTTCTTAATAAATAAACTTTTTTATAAATAATACTAAATAAAACACAAATCAGCAAGTCTCTGAACTAAGTAAAGGGGTAATAAGGAAAAGATATAGAGTCCTAATTCACTTGCAAGGAAAGAGGAAAAAGAACAAAGGGCAGAAGAAAAAGAGGAGATTGCTGTAAATTTTAAATTTTTTAAGGGTCTAATTTAATTCCCATATATATCAGTCAGCTTCTCTGTTATGGTTTTGAGATATGAACCAGAAATAAAACTTCCACGAAGATTGTACTGTGTTTCTTCCCACACGGTAACAAGTTCCTTTGTGATTTATATCCTAAATTAACATCACCAACAAAAATAGCCCAGCATGACATCTGCAAAGGTCAGGGACAGAAATCCCCTCTATTGGGAAGGCTTGCAAGGTCGCCTGCACTTGGTGGACATCCTGAGCAGGCACAAGGGCAGTGAACATGTAGCTCAGCTTCCCCTGTGCTTCATCAGCTATTGTTCTAAACACAATTAGCTGATAAAATGATTTCTCCAGTAAAACAAGCAGAACATGTTGAGTGATAGGAGAGATGCAAAAGGTGGAAAAGTATCTTTTCTTACTTTTTCTCCTGCTAATAACAATTTCAGAAGCAAGATGCTTTTTAAAATTCTTTTATTTTATCTGACAAAAGGAAAGTGGCAGCTTTCTTTTCCCCCCCTCCATAACAATGATTATGCTCGTTAGATGTCTGTTCCTTTATTATCAGCCAGGGACAGATAAGGTAAACATGTAACATCCACGGTGCTACTGGCATTCACTGGGATAAATGTTTATTTGAAGGACAATGCAGAGCCTTCTACTGGTCTGACTGTCCATGCTGAATTAAAATCCTAAGCACTTACAAATGAGGAGATTAGTTTGCTCTACAATGATTTGCTGCTTCAGAACAATAGCAACAACATGATTCGTGTTATGTTGACATAACCATTAGACACTGACTTCTCAGCCAAATTCTCCAACTGTGGAGAACTAATGGTAATTCTTTACTGCCAGAGGATTGTCACTGACAAAAATGTGGTCTTGGGCTTCTAAAAAAGTCCTTCTGCTAAAAATACCTGAGAATGTACAGGTATTCTTGGTCAGGAAACACAAAATGAGGAGGGTAAAATTTATTCGACTTTAATAAGAAACTACCAGAACCTATGCTGTCAGAAACTTGTTTGCAAGGTTTCAGAAAGCTTGAGAATTCAAACATAGCTACTGTTATGATTTTTACTGCTTCCTGTTTAAGGGCAAGACAAGAAGTGGAAATTGCTCAAAAATAGCTTCTTGGAAGTTGCTTCCATACCAGACTGAGTGTGTTTTTGCAATATTTCCAGTCTCATTTTCTGTATCAACAAGTTCTCATAAATAGTAGTTGAACAGCGTGTTACTGATTAGAACCACACCAAACTTGTAAACCTTGGATCCACTTGTGAATGTGATTTTAGTATTTGAACCTCAAAGTGTAATCGACAAGTTAAAAGCAACAGATGAGTACAAGTCCTTGGAGGTATCGGTGGGAAAGATAAAGTTTTTTCAATACAAAGAATGGTTGCTCACTTAGCCTTAGCCTGAAACATACATGTTTTTTTGTATTTTCTGAGTGTTCGACTGGTTGCTAAAAATATTTTCTCCTGAATAATAGTATTTTATTTCCAGAGAATGATGTTTTAAAATATTTGCTTTTCAATTATAAAACTGTCTTAATTAATAGATGTATAAAAGCGAGTGATGAGAATTATATAAATCACTGGCAATTTCTGACAAGATAATATAGGGGAAGATATATGCAGAGATGTAGGAAATCAATTGTCCTTTATGGCCTTTTTATGTTCATAATAATCAGAGAGGCAGTATGGCTTATGCAATCCATCTAAACCTCATTGCCCCACTGGGACTCAAACAGGGCTGACTCAAAGACCTGTCCATCCCATAGTATTATATTCTTCATGGGCATAAAATTCCAATTGTTTATTTTTAAAGCATTTTCCTCTGTGCATCTCTTCAGGACACTGAGGCCAACTCAGTTCAAAGCAAATGATAAAAAAGGAGAAGTAGAGGGAAACACAACACCAACATGGTTCTGGTGACTGCTGTGCATATGCTGTGACAACTAATATCACCCACACACCAGCCTCGCTGGTGAAGCTGCCTGTGAGGAGGCACAATATTTTGATGGATCTGACCAAAACCACTGTTATCACATTTTTCACTATCTTCAAATGCTCATCTTTCCTTCTCTTTGTTCTTATTTGTTTTCCTGCCTCCTCCACCAGAGCAAGATATTTGGGGTGTGAGTTCCATGGCTGCTGCTTCATGGTATTTGTGGTAAAAACCAAGTCTGGCAGCTGTCTTAATATTCAATCAGCTTGTTTTCAGTTGTCTTAATATTCAATAAGCTTGTTTTCATTTTCTTCAGCGAGCCTAAGGTGGGGATGGAGAGAACCCCAACAAAACCTAAAGGTCTGAAGTGAAATCTTTTGGCAGGCTGACTTTATTCAGCATTTGTTTGTTCAGTTCTGATGTTCAACCAGGCATAATAATCACTAGAGTGACTTTGGAGGATTAAAGTCTTAAGGCCTAGTGGATTAGTATGTTAAAACCTACATCTTTCAGCTGTCAGATAGAAGAAGAGTTGCTTCAAGAGTAGAAATTTTTTGTAAGTGCTTTCATGCAGAGAGCCCAATTTGTCAAAGTATTGAGCAGCTCCCAAGAATTAACGAATTTATCTTCCTGGCTGCCTGGAGAAGTGGAGAAGGATTATCTCCAGTTTATAGTTGTGGAAGCAAGGCACAGATGGATTAAATAACTTGTTGCAGGTCACATACAGGGCACTCAGGCTGCAAGGGCACTTGATGATTTGGAGCAGAAACAAAAGAAAGTGGTCCTATGGGTTTCTTCACTAAGAAAATGGCCCCATGAGCTTCTTCACTTCTCCACCTTTTACAAGGTGGGGAAAACATCTTCCTTGTCCCTTTGCCTACTGAAAGTTTTGGGAAGGTTTTAGTGAACTCCAGAGCCCCTGATCTCTCCATAAAGGACATTCAGTAATGGTGCTGATATTAGCCATGGAAAAACTAAATTGGAGGAGTTAATCTCAGGAATTCTGCATGTCATACGTGAATCACAGCACTTGCTTTTAGTGCTGCGAGTAAGGGAAGTATGCTGAAGTGCTGAAAATGTCTTTTATTCTTCCAACTGTTCTTTTTATCATTGTCAGTCAAAAATTGTATCCTTCCCACTTTTGAAATAATTGACAAGAACTGGTGATCATTCTGGAAACTCTGGAGATCAGGCAACTTTTTTTCCATGCTGTCATTGTCTTGCTCTTTCTGGAGGTTGTTGAGATTACTTGGAAGATTTGGAATATTCTTCTAGAAAAGAAGCGCAGGAGATGTACCAAATATACATGCTGCAGATAGTTACAAATATATTCTTTGAAATCTAAAATATGCAAAGGCTTTCAGGGCATCGTTTACAAAGATGCATCCAAAGAGAGATAAATGAGATACTAGACATAATGAAAAGAAAATAGAAAAGGAAAAAGAAGGAAATCCTGAGTTTGGATATTTACAACCTTTTGTCACCAGAGACTCCTTTGCCGACGGACACATACAGCCCTGCTGACATTGTAAAACTTCCTCTCCCGTCTTTCTGTGAGACTGCCAAAAAGGAAACAAAATCATCTGGATTATCTGGAAGCCAAGGGCCTTAGTATTTCTCTCTGTATTATTGAGTTAAAGCTTGAGAACACACTGATAACACTCTGCTAATGCTACTCTTTTCCAAGGATGTCCTGGTAGCACTAGTAGAAGTCACAAATGTTTTATTTCAGTTCCTACAAGTGATGCAAGCATAGATAAAAACACTCATCACCAAGTGAATCTGAGAAAGGAGTTCTACATGTCTCCCCTCTTCTTAATTTCCTTTCTTTTCTTCTAACTTCACCTAGCCTCACAGGCATGAAGTCATGCATCTGGATGTGCAGTTTTCCTCCTAAAACAAACTCAGACCTGTTTTTTCCTGACTATCACAATAGTTGAGTGAAGCAAAAAGCCATGATCATTCCCCCTAGTGTGATGGTTGTCTAATCTTTAAAAACATCACTAGTCTGTATAAGAGGTGTATAAAGCAACTTCTCTCAAATCAGGTAAGATACACCCAGAGAAAAGTTTAATATTATTAAGGTCATATATTGGCTTTGTCTTCTAATGTGTTAATCACAGGAAAAGTGAAAACCACATGTTCTGACCCATCCACACTTGTCTGGGTCAGAAAATTCTTATGGTTGCTGAGATTGCTTCTGAGGCTTCCTTAAAAAAGTTAGAGCTTCACTGTATGTAAATGTAGAAGGGCTGAACCATTTTTCCATTCTATGTGCAGGTAAGAGGTGCTTAAAAATGTGGAAGGAGGTGAGCAATGGAAACATTTCTTGTAACTATGTGTCCTGAAGGGATTAAAGGTGCTCCCAGTAATACAGCACTGGATTGCTTTAAAGGATTTGTCTTTACTATGGGTAACCTACCTCTCTGCCTTTTACATGATGCTGTGTTTGGAAGGTGTTTGTAAAGTTTTATAGAGGTGCTGGAGTGACAATGGAACCATGCAGTTCTTCACTTACCCAGGCTCCCTACTTTTGGCCTCACAGATGCCCTCAATGTCAAAATTCACTGCATGCCTGCAGACAGTTGTCCTGCATGGGCATTCTGGATCCTATTCCTTGGAACACATGGTGCTTGTTGTATTTAAGCCCAGCATGGCACTCATTGCATTTAAACACACTGCAGTGCACTGACAGTCCTCAGTCTGTCTGCAAAGAAGACGTGCAGTAGGAATGGAGGCAAGTAACAGAGCCCCTCTCTCCACCCTCCATCAGATTTTGCCCAGATGTAGCCACAATTTTATCCCACAAATTGCTGATGTCTTTGATCAGTGCTAGTAAACACTGTTTAACAGAAAGTCTGACAGAATTTCATTTTTTCTCCCAATATAAATCTACAAGCATGGAAGAAAAAATAAGAAGAAATCAAGCTTCCTCCTCTACCATGATATTAATTCATCACAAAGATGATACCAGGGGGGTATTCTGGTATATATTATATATTATTTTGTGGCACAGAGATAATTTTTCAAATAGAAAAGTAGTCCACATAGTCAGTTATTCACATCTGGATATAACTTTTGGGTCTGACTGGGAATCACCTAAGCTTCTTTATGGATTTAGGAATGATTCCAATGCATATGTAAAGGGATGCTGCTTCACTTTGGTGCTGTTTCTTTTTCAAAAGGCTTTGCAATATCATGCATTTTTTTCCATTAAAAGAGTGAAATCAATTTACCTCTAAATGTGACCCTTGGCAATACTGTGCTTTTGCCAATACTAAGATTATGCGAGCATGTCTGGAACTTACTGGTGTGCTTTCTGGACAAACAGAAATAAGTTTATTAGAAAGAGAAGTGGATGAAAACAGTTTATTCCTCTTTGTTGTTTCAAAGGGGCCTGTTGCTCTAAATAATGATATGTATGTATTACGTATTTTAAAAGTGTCCTCCCTCTTTCCAGATTTTAGACATCCAATTTTTCATTGGAAATCGCATATATGATGATGTGGCCTCAACCTCAGAGTTGCAACTCAAATGTAGAGAAAACGCAACTGTCAAATAAATCACAAAGGACTGAATTTGAAATGAAATATGTTTCTAGGGTGGTTCCACAGTGAGCTGCACCATATTTCACTTAAGCATAAATTTTAATTCATGAGCTTTTATCAGACTGTGGCTATGAGGCAGAGCCATATTGACAAATCTTTCTCTCAATCCACCAAAATTACATCAGTATACATATATCACAAATTTTTTACTTATCTTAGAGAGGAAACATATTTTAGTAGTCGCTGAAGGACTATTTGGAAATATGTATTTATATTACTATATTTTTTATTATATCCTCTTGTATCCTTGAAAGAATCTCCAGAAAGATTAAGGCTCATGTCTGGGGATTAAAAAAAATAAACAGGTAAATCTTTGGGCAGTGATTTCATGTACTCTAGGAGTG
The DNA here is from genome assembly GCF_052056855.1 of Sturnus vulgaris. NCBI lineage: Eukaryota > Metazoa > Chordata > Aves > Passeriformes > Sturnidae > Sturnus > Sturnus vulgaris. The sequence continues at coordinate 65,224,115 of NC_142245.1, read as the reverse complement.
GAGGGCTGAAGAGTAAGGTATATATGCTTGATTCTTCCCCTTTTTTTTTTTTTTTTTTTTTTTTTGTTTTTCTACTGATCTTGCCTGTCTCACTACTGGAATTCATCTTTCAGCAAAAGAGAATAGCGTGGCAATGAAATAATGTAGTTACAGTAAGAAGGATGAGAAAAATTCCTTTTAAAAAGCACCTAAAAGTAAATATAAACATAAACTCTAAAGAGCTTAGACTACCCTTTTCAGTAGTTTAATAGTTTCCCTGAGAGAAAGGTTTCAGACTGGATCTCAGCCCCAAGCTTTTCAGGTTGGACAGGAGTCTGCAGATGAAGTTTCAGCTTCTAGGATGATGAATCATCAAATTAATTTCATCACTTCTGTCTCTTTTCAGTTTTCACCAACTACAGATATCCATGCATCATAACGAATCCCAGCTGGGTGTAAACAGAATTGATTAGCATAATTTGTCGTGCTGTGTAATTAAACAAACACTGTCTGGAATTAATGAAAGTAAGAGGAAATGGAACGTAGCAGATAGAGTCATAGGTTTTCAATGCTGCTGAGATAAAATGTTTAAGAGTGCTAAATAGTCACAAAGGACTGAAGAGAAAAAATTGAGAAATAGATTCTGCTTCTTTCAAATGATCTGAGATTTCATATGTTAGGTAGAGATTGGGGGAAGAGAAACTCATTAGGGTAGCATAGACTACTACAGTGCAATACATGTTAGCAGACCATATATACATGTATATACATACTATGTGACATTTTATTCTGGTCTAAGTTAGATCTATCATTAAATTTTCACTAGGAACCAAAATACATAGGAAACCACAAATTAGAAAATTAACAGATACTTACAGATTTTTTTTTTTACAGAATTTACCATATGGCAAGAAAATATTATTTTCCTCATGTTTATAGGCTGGTGCTTAAGGCTATATTTAGATATAGAGTGAAGGAAGAAGAGGATGAGAGAGGGAAGAGGAGATCGAGTTGGACAGAGAAGTAGGACATCTCGGTGCCCTGTGGCATCAGTTGATGTCAACAGGGGCACGGTCTCAGCAGTGACACCTCTATGTGGTTAATAAGGAATTAAACACATAGCCTCCTCATATTCATGTAGACTTTGGCTGTTCTGGCAAATTTAATCTGAAGCTTTGAGCACCAACCACGTACTTGAATAGCACAAGCATTATTCCTTATAAATTTAATTGCTTCCTCACTTGCCTTGTATTTTTCTCCATTTCCCCCTTAATCTCTGTATCTCTGCCTAGATTTCCTTGTACTGCCTTACAGTGCCTGCAGCTATAACATTGAAATTCTAGAACTACAGTTTTGTGCTGTGGAACACCTGGGCTGGTTGCCTACTAAGGTTTGTAGGACAGAGTTGTGTTTGTTATTTAGACCTGGCTTTTGTGAAGACAGTCGTTCATTTGTCATAGTCGTTCATCCATATCACATGAAAACAGAACTTATATTAGAAACTACACAAGATGAGGGCCAAGGGGAAAAAACAAAGAAAAACAAGAATGGGAGCAAATTTTTACACTTTCTGTACATAAAGAAAATCCAAGCATAATCAGCCAGGCATATGAGTAAAACAAAAAGAGGGAGATAAAGAGATGCAGAAACCCAACAGAAGAAAGACTACAGAATATATAAAGAGAACAGGAATGAAGAGTCTAAACCACTGAGAAGGGGATCTAGTACTCAAAAAGGAGATCAGCATTGAAGTAAGACTAGGAATAAAAAAAAAAAGGGAATTTTATGAATAATAGGTGGAAGATAGAAATGAGAGAAAAAAAAACAACTGGGAAGGTTTTATGTATTTGTTGCAAAGGAGAAAAGGAAGACCAAATTTTTCAGATATCTGACTAAGTGATTTGGAACACAGGAACAATTGAAAGCATGAGTTGAACACAAACAAGTTGCAAAGAAAATATCATATACAGTGTCTAAAAAACATTTTGTACACTTTTTGATTTTTCTCTCACACATTGCCACTAATTCAAGACAGAAAGCTTGGAAACACAGTGAAAAATAGAATTTTCACAATATTTTCCAGGCAGCTACCAGGAAAGAATGGAAGGCCTCTGGGAAAGGTTATATTTAAAGAAATTCCCATTAAAAAGATGAAGAGATATGGAAAGCAGCTTAAAAATTCCACTTTCTGAGCCAAATTTGCCAACTTTCATAGGATCAAGCAACATACATGAGAACAACAATACAGAAGAAAGAGAATTCATGGAGAAAAAACTGCACAGATTCTGAATGGAGAATAATAGAACATGGAAGAGAAGAGAGTAATGTAATATAATATAAATGATGATAAAATATAATTAGTCCCATTTGATTTTTTTGTACATGTCTCAACAATATATGTACATATTCCAATCCCTATATTATGGTCCTTTGCTTTCATTTACTGTGGATTTTCTGAAGCAGGTCTAAAGGAAGAAATAACTGCATTCAACAATGTAAAGGTGGCCAGAAGAGAAGTTATCTGAAATCCGAAATTACACTGTTTGGTCAGAAAATTATCTAAAGCAACAGAAGACATTATCTGAATGTTGAACTGAACTTCTTTTGGAGAATCACAAATAGAAAAGGAAGAAATTGGGAAACTAAAACTGGATGACCTGAGTCTTAGGGGGAAAAATGTAGGAAAAAATATATGATGTGTGTTTGAGAATATCCAGAATATTCTCTGTTAAACTGCTGTCAAATTTTAAATTTAGAAAGAGAAGGAATTTCCTTGGAAGAATACTTAAAAATAGAGCTACATATCACAGACTTAATATCTGTCAGGCTTCTGATTAAGAGCTATGACAGTGCCTTCCTTCCAAAGATAACCTGAGCCAAAGAAATATAACTTTTTCTTTAGAAGCCAAGGAGAAAGTTAATGAGTCTTTCATAGCCTTGCAAACATAAATCTAAGATACCAGGATCAAATGATATGACTCCTAATTGAGCAAATCTCCCATGTATTTGCCATGTGATCAATCATGAACCCAACACATGAGCAATCACCACTTAATGATGCAAAATCTGTTTCTGGACAACTTTGAACTCTGTAGGAGAATGGTACGGATACATCAACATTCCTCCCAAAAAGATGTTTTGGCCAAACTCCAGCTTGGCAGGTTTTACACAACACTTGCTATCTGATGAATACAATTAACAGAAAGCAACCACTCTTTACATAAGAACATAAGTGGCCAGTGTGCAAGGATAGCCTGGATGGATCAGGAAAAGTTAATCCACATGAATAATGCTAGTTATAAAACCACGCAGAATAGACTTTCTATGTAAATAGTCAACTAAAAACCAGGTTGCAGTGACTCCTCTCTTCTGCTCCAATCGCCTATTGAGTGGAGCAGTCTCCCTGAAATCCTTTGCTAAAATAATTTAATCTATATGTTTTGTTCAGATATATGAATTTGTGGAGTCATTGCTCTGTGATTTGCAGTAAACTATTCTGCAACAGGATAGGTTGAAATATACAAATGAACAAGTAGAAACGACAGAATCAAACTCTAAAAATAAGGATGACTTTTCCATATTTAAAATTCTGGGTTTTTTCTCTTCATGAGTGACTCTACAGCTACAGAATTATGCACAGAGTGTCTGATACTCAATTGTAAGTGGTTCTGGAACCTGTTAGTCATCTGCATGATGCATTTCCTAAAAAAGATGAAGGTGTCCTCTGGCAAGGACTGCACACTGACAGAAGTGGGTGAAACACTGAAGGGAAAAGATGTTTGCTGCTTCCAGTAACACTTGATAAAGTGCTTGATAAAAGTATATGCATATAATGATCTATCCATCCCAACACAATATCCGTCTACGATTAAACTTCTTGTGAGAAGTTATGCCTCTGATCAACATCCTGTGCTCTCAGTAGTGAGTAGTTTCCTTTTGGCTTCTTACCAAAAAAAATAACCAATCTACAAACTGAATGAAAGCTGTTCTGAGTCAATTGCCCCAAACTGAAAATGATTATTAATCTCATTTCTCACACGGATTTCAGGAACTTCACATCCCCTCTTTGAACTCTCAGAAAGGCAGAAGCATTTTCCAGTAAATATTTCCCATAATTGTTCAGAAAATGGTACATTGAAATTCCAGACACCTTTACTCCTTGAAGTCAACAATGTTTCATTTGTGTAGCAAGTCTCACTGGAAATTAAAGAGAAAGATCCTGGTTGCTATGCTCAGAGGTAAGCAGAGTGAGATGTTATATGAGACTCATGACACACATTCTCCAGAGTCATGAGTCTGGTTTATAGAAGATGAGATGTGGCATCATTTTAGAAGTGGCACCAATTTTAAAGATACAAGAGCAAAGGACTATTTTATCTCCTGTGAATTCCTTTTCCCCCTTTTGTCAAGGAAACTCATTCTGAGTTCTGCAAAAGCAGTTGAGTTCATTTCTTGACATCTAGAGTAAGAAAATTCACTGGTGCTGTATATACTGAGAACACTTGAATTTGGATTATTCTAAATGTTTACTGAAGAACAAAGACCCAAAGCATTCAAGCTGATGTTATATCAGATGGCCTTTGATCACTTCCAAGATGGTTTCAAAAGGGTGGGCATAAGACCCACAGCATGCACCAGAGTTCTCAATAGATGGCAGGCCATAAATGCACATCAAGAAGCACACTCCTGCTATAGTTTAGAGCATAACTTTGCTGACTAGAAATTTGAAACTGTAACTTACTTGTTAGAGTACAGCTTAGGCCAGTCTCAAAGTTCAGTTTTCACATAGGGAGAATAGTCTGGGCAATCTCTATCAATGGAGAAACCGAGGCTCCACTGGAATGAAATCCAGGGTTCTTGTGCTTCTTTTCTTCCCTCTTTTTTACCAACAAGGATATTATCAGTCTCTGGTGTGATCAAGATATTCACACAGAGAAGCAATGCCTCCTGCTTTGCCCAAGCATCACCTTATGTTTGATTCATCAGGGCAAGGCAGAGTAATGTGCATGAACCTGCCTGTTTCCATTCTGCAGCTATTTCTGTTCTGCAAATACATTTCCCTACCAATTATTGTTTAAGCCAGTGGGAAATTGTGATAGCTATTTGAACCTGAGGATACGAGATACTATCTAAGAAGGCCTCCAAGAGTCTTCCAAATTCTGACCCTAGAGCCTTTCTTTCTTACCTGCAAATGTCACAGTTTATGGTTCTAATAAGGGCTGTACAAAATTAATCCAATATTTATCCTTGAGGTATCTATGTTCATCAGTGTAGTCTTACCTGCAGAGATTTTATAATTTACCGAAACATAAATATTTGAAAACAATGTTAAACTGATGTACCTGGGGATTTATTTATAAGTTTTTCCTTTAAAGCAGCTTCCTCTTACCATTTACCATATTTCTTGGTGGTCTCCAGCATAGATTTTTCCCACATTTAAAACAGCAAAATATGTATTTCTAGTTGATATCAGATTGCAATCTCTTGGGATTATGTCGTCAGGAGACAATAGATGAACCATCCCAGTTTCTTACTGCTCATGAACAAAGTATCACAGATACCTGAAGGGACCTTTAGTTTGAGATGACCAAATTAATGTCACTTGATTATAGACTGGACGAGACTTTTGAGAATCTAGAATAAGTCTGAGCTAACATTTTGGGGAGGACATGGAAAAGGCTTAAATAAATAGGAAGCTTCCTGCAAATAAATAGCATTGACTCTGCTTTCCGTATGTTTCACTGTAAAGGATAAAAAAATTTATTCCAATAAGTCCTACAGCAGGATTTCAGCCTTGTCAGAACTGAAAAATGAACAGACCTTTGACAAACAGACATTATTGGTAGCAAAAATATTCTGCAAACCGTGCAAACAATTGTACATGTAATATTGTAAAATGCCTCTTAAGCCCCAGTCCTCTCCCATATCAGGCAGTATTTTTTTATCATCATGGCAGAGATGGTAGAGTTACACTTCATGCACAAAGTAAAAAGCCTTTTGAAAGCTGACTAAAGAGCATGAACCCTACTTTTCTGATCTCAAGATGAAAGGCAGCCCCTCATTTCTTAGGTAGTGTTATTTCTATTGCTGGCATTCCATCAACCACAGGAATGTGTGGCACACAAAGCAAATAAGTTACAAGCATATCTAAACACCACCTTCTGCCTCCCCTCATTGTTATGAGAATGGATTGTATTATACTCTGCTGCCCTTTGATGAGACATATTTTGCTCTTCATGCCAAAAAAATTGTTTTGAACAGAAAAATAGAAATAAAGGCACTTTTTAAATAAAAGCGAGATTCTGCATGTTGGTGTTGGAAATTACAGCAAAACAGCTCTGGTATAACAAGTTAGCACTAGATCCATGGAGGTGGAGAAGAGGGGATGAACTGCAGGGAGTTGGGGCTTGACCCATCCTGTGAAGCCATACCAAGAGCACCAGGATGAACCTCTGCTGGCACAACCCTGGCCTGATACTTAACCTTTCATCAAACTCTCAGCCACTCCTAACAAAGCTGTTATTATGGGACACTTTGCCTTAAGGCATAACTTGCATTCTGGTCTCCTTCAGAACAAGTGTAAAAGGGAAATGGTAGAGGTAAGTTCATATCTGTGTGCAGATTACTCTATATCCAGCCAGATGATATGTTTAACTTGCAGCATCCCTCTGGCTTGTGTTACACAATCTCTATTTGAGTCAACTTGAACATTTGGCTTAAGACAAGCACCCCACATAGAAATATTGCTTTCTTACACTCCTACTGGGCAGAAAGAGAAATGGAAATACGACCAGACCCTTTTGAATATTTACTTTAAAGGGAGGAATGAAAAACCTCAATCATCCAAGCACCGTGTGCACTTTAGGCAATAACATCCTCTTTCCAGGAACACTTGGTACATTATGAAGAATTTTCCTTTCAATCTCCTTGAGAGATACTTTATTTAGCAGATGTTTTCTGGTGGCTGGTTTTCTGGTTAGCAAAAGAGTGGATGTAAAGATAAAAAAGGTTTGCAAAACTTGAGCACATGAGCAAAGCAATGTTAGCTGCTGTAACTGTTTCGTAAGTTATGAAATGTTAAAAGATATAACGATATAAGAAAATAAAAGACTGTCTCTAGAGCCAGCTTTACTGTTTATAGGGCTTACGACTCTATTGAGAGATAAAAGGCAAGAATATAATATTTTCTGAACAATATTTCAGCAAAAATAAAGACTAATTCTGTCCTGATTTTCACCCACTGAGACTCTGGCCTTCTGGGATCTCGTAGACATGTGTGAAAGACGAACCAACCTGACATTAGCACAAGAACATCTTGCAGCATATCTGACATCTGCTGAGCTTTCCTTAGCAGTCACATACCTAATGAAAATATTGTTGAGATGCATGGTGACAGCATTAATATGACACTTTGCTGCCTCTTGCCAGGAAGGTTAAAGAGATTGGAAGAAGTAAAAATGTAAGGAGGAAGGTAATACCACTTCTATGCAATCAGAAATGAAGAACTACTTTGGGAGTTACCTTCTTACAGCTTCATTTCCAGTTTCAGTTGTCTGGGGAGTGTGTACTACCAAATTAACTTCTGCACTAAGCATATGTCTCAGTGTAACAAAATGCATTCAACAGCTGAGTTCATGTGCTTCTGGGAGAAGATGAGACATTTCAGTAGCCCACCTTCCCCAATGTATGTTATTAATGACAATAGAAGAGATCTCTGTCAGTTCTAAAACTTGGTTTTAATGATGCCCATATCATGGCCCTCATACTTGGTCCTGCCCTACTGAAAAAAGGAAGGGAAATTTTCTTTTTGGAATAGAAGATATCTTCAGGCTGGAAGAAAGGCTTGGATTCAGGGAAAGCAAAAAAAAAAAAAAAAAAATCTTGTCCAGCCAATTAGGTTTGTCTTCAAGGTCAAAAAAGTCTGTAAGTTATCACGTTACGCAAGTTACTATTGTTAAATGGGTTAATGGTTTACTTTTTAATGCTTATCCAAGCAGAAAAAGGAAGTGAGTCCATACAGAGATGTCTCATGACACCGGCAGCTTCATTTCACAGACTTGGTTATTTCAAGTGAGTTTTAAGAAACGCTTGTGAAACTTTTTTCAACCTTCTCACATGTTTCTTAAAAGCAGGTTTAGAATAGATTTTCATTGTAGAGTACATTGAAACTTTGAGTGTACGTTAGCTATTATGTTCACAGATGCCTGATGCCTTTGCAGATGCCTTTGCTTAAGCACCTGGCAATGTCAAAGTATTTCTTAGCAGAACAGGTTTTTTGCATCCTGTTTTTAATTGACTCATCTGCCCATGCAATTCTGTTTTTTTGAATGTACAGATCAAACCATAGGATATAACAGACTTAAGCAAAGAGGTAATTTACTTGTTCCATGAAAATTCTCAAGAGTTAACAAAATTTTCATGTTCTATTTCAGGAGAAACACAAGATTTAATGTCTCTCTGATTTCTCCCAGTCACTCATTACTGGAGAGAATTAACAAATGCTATTAGCAAGTCAGAGTTGCTTGGTCAGTCACTCACTAGCCAGTAGATATTTACTTAACCAAAATGCAAAAGCCACAGCAAGTGCTAGTCCTTGTAAAGATGTGAAACACCTTGTTCCAGTCTGAAAAGCAGAACAGTCACAGCGGGGGAATAATGAGAGAGCTCACTCCTCACAGTGACCCAGTAACATTCAATATGTGTGTGACTGAGAGTCAAATCCCTGCTCCAAATCCATCACAACAAAAACCTTGACTGCTGCTTACTGTATCTTAGTGAACATCTTAACAGCTGTGTATTAGATCTCCTGTGCTTTATATTCTATAGAAAAATACATACATCTTGACACAATATTTTGCCAAAAAAATTCTGGCTATCTCCAGTTCAGCTGACAAAAGTCCAGCCATTAATCATGAATTCTTTTCAGTCCCATTTTCCTGAACTTTTACAATTCCTCTCTGACTGCAGGGTCCTCAATTTCATTGTCTTTCCACTATTACCTAATTACGTTTCATTCATTATCCTGTCTTTTACTCTATAAGCAACAGAGGACAATAGTTACTTCATAATTAACTGTTTTTGTTTTTTTCCCCCAGCATATTTCTCATGTTTTTTGTAAAACAAAGCAGCTAAGTAAAAAATAAAATTTAACGTTAAATGTCCACTCTTTCTTTCAGAGGTCTTGGCTAATTAACTATTTGCAGATTCCAAGTATGACAGGATTCTTAGTCTCTTGTACCTAAACTTTCTTAAAAGTTCACACCCTCCTAATGATACCAACCAATTTCTAGGAACTTATTAAAGGATTCCCAACAGATTTGAGATTTTCTCTGTGCTAAATCCTATCATGTGGTCCTGAGATTGTTTTCACTACCAGATTATGCCATGAGAGGGATCATATGACTTAGAACCCACATTCTCAACACTATCTTAATTCATCAAAGAAGACCTCCAAGAAAAATCTCCTCTCTCATCTCCTTGACTATAGATTTTACTTTGCAGAGTATTGTACTTTCCACGGGATATTTCTGGAAACTGTTGATTTTAGTTTAGCCCAATGCTGTATTTGTTTAAGATTCAGTTCTTCATTATATATACATACCTTTAATGAAAATATAATTCAAGAATTTAATAACATCAGAGCAAGGAATGAAAGACAGCAGAGTTCACATTACTGCCTTTGCACATATAGTAAATGTGCCAGTCCTCTGATTCCTCAGGAAGCCTTGTATATATCTTCCAGCTCTTTAGACTTTATTCCCTTAGACAACTGCCCAAACTCAGTAGTACAAAAATTGTTTAAAAAAAAGCACACCGTGTTCTGCCCATTTCACTTTATCTCCTGCGTGTTCTTAGGCTCCTCCTGTAAATGTCCAAGTGCACAACTGGCAAGAGACATTTTTCTGCCCTCTGCAAACCAAATGCTGTTCTCTTGAAGCACAGAGCTTAATTTTTCTCACATCTATTTAATAGAAATACCTTTCAGTGAAACAACATCCTCCTAAACAACCCCAAAAATAAACTGTGACCACTATCTAACTTTTCCTGATAAGGTGAATAAAAGCTCTTTGCCTAAACCCTCAATTTTCTCACATCCCCAAGAATCTTATGGTAAGAAACCATTTACAAAGCAACACCTCTGTGAAGTTAGGAGCCAGTTCTTTGTTTATACAGCCAGCAGGATAAATTCCAATCCCCATACACACACACACATATACAAACTTTCATTACGTATAAAGATAATGTACAAAAATTTGGGAACACTGGAAGATTTACGAGGCTCCAGAAGTCCACCTGGCCTGCCACTTGAAAAACTGAGTGTCTAACATAAGTAGATAAATTTAGTGCATCAGTCATGGATCAAAAATATATATTATGTCTATCTTAGACCCAGTTTATGTTGTTCCAGATCATCTTTGCCTGTTTTCTACTTTGAAAAACAATACAGCCTCTGCCCTTGCAGACACACATGCTGTTTCAGGAAAAGCCAATGAAAATTGTGGTTCGTGAATTTCAGAACACATTCTAGGCCTTAAATTGGGCTTTGGGTAGGGCTTTGGGGAAGGGAGACATTCTATGGTGATGCAGTTATTTGTGATTTTTCTTGGGTGTTCTTGCTGTGAAAACTTAATGGGCGCCAAATTTTAGGCTCCTGAAAACAATAATAGAAAAAAGATTTTAAAGTGCTATCTTTATTTAAGTGTATGGGAGATATGAAGCACCAGAAACACACACAATAATTTAAATTCATGCTAGTTTTTTGCAACAGTAAGGGTGGAACAATCCATTCCAGATATCTGATAGCTTATCCTAATTATTTGGACATGTAGTTCAGAACTGGTGCCTGGAAAATTATATAAGGTCTATAGAATTTGGACTTAAGCATGTGATCTACCCAGTGTTCATGTCACAGGAAAAAAATCCTTCAGGGTTTAGCAACCTTTAGGTCATGTCCCTGCTCTCCAAGAATGCATGGAAGTTTTAATTAGTCATTTGGAGGCTCTTATGTTGGATTCTGTTTTCTCAGTTAGATTTGTAACTTTGATCTCACCACTTTTGAGCTCCCCAGTGAGAAAGTCTTAACCAACATTTTTTGAACAGAATGCAGGTAAAGTTTTTGCCAGTAAAAGATGCCATATCATTCTCTGTAGTTTTGCTTTGGTTAAAAGTCTTAATGGGTGTAATCTGATTTCAATAAACATTCATCTATGGTGCAGATATATTCCACAGTCCTAGTTAGCTAGGGTTAAACAAGGTAGAAAGGAAAGAATTTGCCAGCTGTGTTTAAGGTAAACATAATGCCTCAATGTGTTATTTAAAAAAAAATAAAATATACTTCAAAGTTTAAGTTAGAATAATTTAACTGGTAAATGAGAGTTTAAAAAGTCCTAAAAGGTCGGGGGGTTTGGGAGTGTTTTTGTTGCCAAGAATGTAACAAAGACAAATAGAGAAGAGCAATCTCTAAGCATTCAAAGACAAGAATAGATAATAATATTTTGATATGTTCAAAGTAATAAGTAGAATTAACAGCTTGCCATTGATGATGTTAAATTTTCAGAGATAAACAATATTCATAACTTCATCAGATGTTAAATAGAAGTGCTTCCTTGAAGTTTTGCTGAACCAATGAAGAATAATTAGAGAAAAATCTACTACTAACAAACACAAACTGTGATAATGAACTTGAACACATCTCAAAGTAACTGTGAAATCTTAATGTTAAGAACTAAGAACTCAGGCCCTCATCCAACAATTCTGTGTTCATGGACAAGTCTTTATTATCTTGCAAAAGCCTTTGATGAATGCAAATTGCAATCCTTTGCAGAGCCGAAGACAGCATTTTTCTTCCAGGAGCAGCATATTTGCTGCTATCAACTGCATTAAGGGTAACATCTGGTCCTACCAGGATATCAGGTCACAGATAAGTGAAAAAAGTTTTTGAAGGATGAGACTTGAGACCTAAGATGAAATTTTAGAAGTTTATAATAAATTTTGTAAAGGAATCTAGTACATGGGAAATAATTTCTTCTTCAAAGTATTTGGAATAATTGATAAATATATATCCCTTGTATTTCATACCACATCTATGATGCTCAAAGTCATTCAACTGCATCTTTTGTCTGCTTATTTCAATATAAATCTGGGACTGTGGTTTGACCCTCTCATTCTTGTTGCACTTGAGCTATTTCTGCCCACAAACCCTATGCCTGAGACTGATATTTGACATAATTCTGTATATGTAGAGAGATACATTTTTGCGGCATAAATTTGGTAAATGCCAATTTCAGTGCTTTTATTCCAGAGTGAAAACATGGTGCCAATATATGTTTTAAATTTTTTGTGAGGTACTCAAATTGCCTAGCAATTGCCTGATTTTTGAAATTGTTGGGATTTAACTCTCAGTAAGAATAAATGCTTTTCCAGCAACTGAAGATATTTATATTTTAAGTAATGAAGTGTTTGGATATCTTATGACATACAGAATGATTATTCATACATGCATTTAAACACCACAGTTTCCCTTGTTCTGTATTTTGGACTTTGGCAAATGGAAAATCTACATGCAGTCCTGTGACTGTCTGTTTAAATACATAAAAATAAAACCATGAGTTGTATGTCTACATGTGTTGTAGATTGTTCTTCCTTTGTATAAGTGTGGATACAATTAAGTCATATAAATTGCTACATATGTAAGTTGGCTTCATGGCTTTAAAATTAACATTTTGCTTCTTACATTATCAGCTGCATTTGTAGTGTTTCAGAGGGACCCTTAAGTTAGTTTTTCTTTAACTGTTAAACATTCATAGATGGGTTATTTGATATCAGTCTTTTCCTGACAAGGTTATTTAAATAAAGGTGGAAAAAAGAACATTGCTTTGTTTTATTACATACCTGCTGAAAGTGGCCTCATTCTCAAGACAGTAAGGTCAGAACATGTTAATTTCCTTGAATTCAAATGCACACAGCCATTATTCTGCAATATAAATATGATGGAGTAACATGAACTTAATTGCAAAAACACTTCCTGGGGTATCTGTTTAATCCACAGCCAAATGATAAACAGCCCTCTCAGAAAGACATGTCTCTTTGCTCAGTGGAGTCCATTACCCACTCAGTTTTCACACCTTCCAAAACTCCTCCTTGTTTTTTCTTTAATGGGGACTCAAGTATATGTTCGTTTGATCTTTACAATGAGAAAACAGTAAGATGCTTAGCTCAAGAAGTACTCTCAAAGATAAATTCAATTAGAACAATCAAAAGGTTTGATTGCAAAAGGTTGCTTCAGTTCAAAATTATTAATTTAGCCTACTTTCAAACAAAAGAGTTTGAAATTTTAAAAGCATTTCAATCTACAACTCTATACAATTAGTATATGAAAAGAAATGTCTTAGTATTAAAAGCCATATATTTTTCTGACGACTTGCTGTGAAGATAGCAGAACTTGCATACCTGTTCCCAGTTCTGGGCAGTTTCACTCTTGCAAAGGTTATTGCAAACATTTTCCTTGGTTTCATTCTTTGTGGATTTACACCCTTCCCTCTAAAACTTTTGTTTTGGTGATATTCAACTGGACAGGAATGTTAAGCTGACCTTGATTTGATCTGAGGACCACTAAAAGATTATTCATAACCAGGGTTGACCTCAAAACTCAAGATCAAGGCATAACTGCTGAGTTTCAATATTTTGCCATTGAAAACACAAATGTTTAATGCTCTCAGCATTAAAATTTCCATTGGCTATAATCTTCTCTTAGAATGTTTTCTCATACCTAAGCTATAATTTCTGAAGACTCATGTAGAAAATTGAAAGGTAGGATGGATATGTCTTTTATCATTCTAAAAATATTGATTTTATACAGATAGATAGATAGATGAACATGGGAAATAAAGGACAATGATAATAATTCAGCAGAGCATTTAATCAGATGCTTAAAGTGAGCATTAATTATCAGTCTGTAAGCCTGAGATCTGAAAGTTTGTGAATTTCTGTATTTATGACAAAGCAACTATTTAAGTGCTCTGCCAGAGGCGGTACTGGATGCCCTTGCAGTGCCAAACATATGCTTAGCTTACAACAGGAGCTGATTTACACTAAAATGAGGTCTGGTGTCATTGCTGCTTGCCCCAAATCAAATTTAGTATAAGAACAGAGATACTAATTCATCAACCTGAAAATGTGCCTCTGACAGGAAAAGAGATGTACAGCTACCTAAACGTAGGTGACAAGTGACCTTCTAGTAACCAAGTATGTCCTGCTTAAACTCCAGAACCTGTTCCAAAAATACACAAGTCTCCCTCCCATAAGATCATGTGCCTGACCAGTGTAAAATAACATAAGGCCTCAAAAAAGATGCATATGTTCAGGCACCTTAATTTCTCCAACTTACAGAGTGCTTTGGCTTTTGATGAACTGGTAGAGGAATTTTGCTACATGTCCTCTGGACATAATTATTTAATCAGTCCCATTCAGAAGAGCAGCATGGAGTTTTTTGGGAGGTGCTGTGTTTTAGATTATTATTCTAAATCATTTCTGGAAGAGGCAGGTCAAGTGGGAAAGCCTCTCAGTCAATCTGGAAAGCAAGATTTCTACTTTTCTCCTTTGTTATAAAGATATCTCTTTATCTCTTTATCTATCTATCTATCTGTATATCATCTATATATCTATATATCTACATCTATATCTATATCTATAACTATATCATCTATATCTATATCATCTATGTCTATATCTATATCATCGATATCTATATCTATCTATATCTATCTAATAGATCTATCTATCTATCTATCTATTTCAACCTTTCCTACATGTAAAGATTGCTAAAGCAGCTGTTCTAAATGAAAATTAGGATGGAAGGATCACTGACCTCATCTGCTCCGTCAGTTCCTGTGGTTTTATGTCCCATTGTTGAAGAAATGTAACGGGGGCTTAAATTGTAAAAATAAAATTACCCAAAAATAACAAACTTATCCTATATGGTTCCTCATAAAGTCCCTTTCATGCAAAAAGAGAGTCAGATTTGTATTGCCCAAAGTAATATAAAATTCATCTATCCTAGGCTACATCACTACCCTCTCACATTGAATGGTCTCCTTTATACAATTGAAGACCTTTTTTCCTTCAAACAGTCTATTACTGTTATGGGAATGAGGCTGGACTAAATAATTATGAAAACTCAAACAGAGGTCAGGAAAAATCATAAAGCCTATCAAGAACAACTCTGGAATCATCCTGAACGATGATTAAAACAGAGGTTATTAGTAATTATTTACTGGCAAAAGTTGCTGTTAGGAGAACAAAGTATGCCATATTTTTCTCTCAGAAAACAAAACCTTAATGAAGAATGTCCTGTCTGCATCATCTTTAGAAAACGTCATCTTATCTCAGAACAAAATCTGTGTGTGAAATGGCAGTACAAGTCAAGAAAAACAGGCTCAGACCCGAGCAAACATTCACAAGACCTGGAGGCTGATGGCACCAATTGCATAGGTGGATGTGAAAGGATCTGTGATCATTTAGGGGAGAATGTAGGGCAATGTCCACTGCCTCCAAACTCACAGTCTACATGAAGCTGCAAAGAAATTAACTTGTTTGCTTTTCATAACTCATGCTTTCTTTAGCCTTTTCTATCTGTTGTAGCCAAGGGCTTAATTCACCAAGAATGTGCTGATAGGCCAGACCAAGTAATAAAGCACACAAGCATGCAGATTCTTCCCACCCAATGATCAAGAGGAAATGTAATTAACAAATGCATTAGAGAAGCCAAAGTTGCTGTCATGAGGATGGTGCTTGCTTCCACTGTGAACAAGGCAAATCCCACAGACAGTATGATCTCAGGTCTGTGGCCTCACAAAGCCTCATGGAGGGTGCTAGATGGAGTGTTATATAACAAACTTATCCACAGGGATCTGATGATGAACTTACCCCACAGGAAATTAAAAGTGATGAATTAAACCATGGATCACTTGCTCACAGCTTTAATCCTCAATTTACGGGACCATCTTTTAGAAATCATAAAATAAAGAAATTTCATCAAACCAGGTCAAACTATTTTCTGTGTATCTCCTTGCAGTTATGATATGCAAAAAGACATGCAGATCACATTTTTAAATCCTGCCATTCAAATGCCTTTTACTTCCAGAGAAATCTTGCCTTAATATGTACACCTGGATTATCTTATATGTGCACAGCTCTGGATAATGACAGTATTTCACAACTAACCTTTCGGGAAATCCTAATGCTTGTTCTCACAATTCACTGAGTATCTGTATTTCACAAAAGCATTTTTCACATTTTAAGTCTTTTTTTAAAATTTGTCCTGGGCCTACTTTCTCACTAGACCTTCCTGACATTTTAGTTTACAGTCATGCTGATGGTATAAGAATAGACTTGATATGTTAAGTACTTGCAATTTCAGAGGGAGCTGCTGTCCTGGACCATTTTCTAGCTGCTCCACTTTAGATCAGACTTCTTTTTTTACTGTGATATTTTAGAATTAGAGGGTACAAAGATCACTTAGTGCCATTCTTTTAGACTTTTCCAGCAGGCTTTGCTTCTTAGCGTGCATTATAAAAAGTCAGTGAAAGTTGCCATTTTAACTGAGCCGTCACTATTTTCCTACGCTCAACAAGAGCAGGCTGAGTTCACGACCAGAGTTCTCAACTCTATTTGGTTTTATTTTACTTACATTGACCTCCAAAAAACGAAACCATGGCCATAAAATACGATATTCTGTGAGATCCTCTCATTGAGCCCACTTCATATTTGCTAGCTCATTACATTTACACCTTCAGCTCACATCTTAAATCCGTTCTGTCAATTCTGTGACTTTTATATAGTTCTGACTGTTGGTGCAGAAATGTCAAAAAAACCTTCCTAACCTCATTAGCTGAAAAAAGGTAGGCTTAGAGAATTTTAAAATTATTTTTATTTTCAAAGAAGATGTGAGGAAACTATAAAGAAATGAAAAGAAATATTTGAACATGATTTACTGTATAAAGCCTAAGAAAGACCAAAGGATAATTTTTAAAATTAATGTTTCTGAAATTGGAAACAAGCCTTCTGTCATCAGAGTGGAAATTACAGGCCGTATAAATAAACTATCAACCAATCAATAGAATATTATTCCCCCAGGGTACATAAACCGATATTTTATTTGAAGTTGGGTGTAATGAGTCAATACTGTGTCTCTGACAAAGATCGGTGCTAAATGCTGACAAAATTGTATGAGAGGCAGAAGAAACACTGCATGGTACTTCTCCCACTGTGTCCTTCCAGCTTTTAGAAATCTGTGCTGCTGAGACTTCCTGAGTTCATAACAGCATTTCCTTTGTAAACTAAGCCTTGATGGACAAAAAGTAACTGCATAATTTTTGGTCATTTTTGAAATTCAATTATTACCTCCACATCTTCTTTAAGCAATTCATAATTCAAAGATTGTCCTCAAATCCCTCCCTTGACATTGCTTACATTTATTGAATTTTATCTGCCTTTTTAGCTACCAGTTTTACCTCTCTCAGTTAGGAAATGTCTGCTCATTCCCTGTTCTTTGCTTTCCATCTTTTAAGTAGCATTGTCTCGTTGATTGTGTTTTAAATTCATAAGAGAATTTACTCTTTTTTTAACCTGTGATAGCCTAATTTGTCTAAGGGTTTATGATGAGCAACCACCTGAGAACCTTCTGGAAACCTATGTCAGCTGTATTAACATGATATAATAACCACAAGCAGCTTTTGAAGCAAAAATTTGCAAGTAATATGTTGGTTCTTTTATGGTGAGTTAATTTAGTTACTTGAGTACCATGTCTACCTTGATGACAGATTTTTTCCAATTTTATGAGTACAGAAATAGGGGTTACTGGGCTATGATCAATATGAAATTTTCTGTTTTATACAGGTGGTGATTGAATTGATAGAATGTACACATTTAATAGTTGAGATTGTTGTATTTCAGCCCTTTCAAAGATCTTGGGTGGCTGTTATCCTGGCTTGAGGCTCATCACTCTTCAGTTAATGAACATTTTTCTAAGCTTCTCCTGCTGCTACTGCTCAAGATGACTCCTCTGACTCATCCTGCAAAAGAGCTCCAGAAGGAAACTTCCTCCGGTTCCTCATAATCAACAGGAATCCAAGGAATTAATCTAGCTCTTCTCTTACAGTATTTTCTGAGTGGACCTTTCATATCTTGAATACATATTAATACAGAAGACTCTGACAGGTTTCTAGTTTCTGGTATATATGTTTTCCATTTTGCTTGATTAATAATTTCATGCCTACGTTATGTTGATTCTAAAATCTGGTTTAGTCTATACTATAATTGTTTTGCATTTAATTATTCAGGGTTTATATTTTCTGCTTTTGTTTTAATAAGTTGGATTTTTGAAGAATAATTTTTTCATAGCCACTCCATCTCTGCCATTTGCTAAGTTTTTTTGCTGTTCTTTTAAAGTACTTTTTGATATTAATTGCACCCTCAATTTGAACTCCTGATAAATGTCTTCAAAAGCTGTTTTCTTCCATCTGTAAACATTTAGCTGCCTTCCCTGTTTGCTTACTTTTAAAAACAATCTGTGGTTCCTAGTTTCTACTTTTAATTTCTTTTTTTAATTAAAATCCATCAGATTTCTGTGGGTTATAATGTTGAAGGAAATTTGTTTCCACAGACAAGCTACCATAAAAATGTAATTTCAACTGTATTTGTCTATCCTTATTATTAATTACCATCTCAAAAATCGCTTGTAAGAGCGATATCTATCAAAAGTATCTGGCAAAACATACATAATTTGTCTGGAAAAAACCTATCGAGATGCCATTTGCAAAATGTCTGCAAGCAAGACACTATCCCTATGAGTATGTCTAAATACCCAAAGAGTTTCACAGGATAACATCATAACAAATACACTGCAATAATCTAATTTCAGTGATAAGGTTTCAAAGATGGGTGGCAATCTCTGTACCTAAGAAGAAAAGTCAACTTGCCAGTCAGCAGCATTGATAAATCCTGGATGAGCTCTGAGTGTGAATTGTTACCAGGCACAAACTGGGTCAAAACTATACAAACAATATGAATTTTTATCAGGCACAAACTGGGTACTACACCAAGTTGTGAACAACCTTAGCTATGGAAGGCTTAGCTCTCTCCCTAGAGAGGCTGAGGCTACTTCTGCTATCTCTAGCATCAATTTGTCTCAAATTTTCTTCCTCATCTCATTATATCTGAGCTGAATTGCAGTCATGCTTCCATGTACCACGTGTCCCTAAGTCAGATATTTGTATGGTGAAATTTTGGGTTGAATGTCTTAGCATATCACTGTAGGAAACGTTTGAGTACACATGTTGCACATCTCACTAAATTGCTTTTAGGATTAAACTGGGTAAGAAATTCAATAAAAGAAGAAGACAAACTAGCTCAGGTTCATTGCCTGTAAGTTTTTGTGCCTGTTACTTTTTGCCCACTACCTACAGAGATCAGTTTTATGAGAACTTCAGGGTCTAGCACTTGTGTCAAAGTCAATAAATCAAATTAAAAAATAGGAAAATCTTGCCAATCACACCTTTTCTATTCCCCATAGGAAAAGTGTTTGAGGATCACAGTGGATTAGTTCACTCTGGCAACTTCTGTGTTTTGGGAGTAAGGGGTAAAAAGGAGTAGAAATTTTAAATGGTAATAACGAACACAATCATAGGACAGGATAGAAATTGGACAGTGTAAACCTTGCCCATATAAATTCCTAAATTATTTCTTATGAAACATTTGTATCGCTTTCTTTTCCACTTATACAACTCCAGGAAGCTGTCAATTCAAGACACATAGGCCTTTTCACCTTCTTTTCTGCTATCATAAAATACTTTCTTTCTATCCTGCATATAAATGTACTTCTCTCTGTTTTCTATTTGGACTTGACCAACCTGTTTCTCATTTAGGACTGTCCATCACCATATTTCTTGAAGAGTCCTTCTAATGATCTCTATCCAGAGCAGTTTTGGGGACCAATTCCTATTCACAATCTCTTTGGTCTTCCTTTTGTCTGTCCTGCCATCCATCGACTTAGGGATTTCCATTCTTTCCTGGTTTTCACTCTGAACTTTTAATGAACTTTTTGTTTGTGTCTCATTCAGAGGCAGCTTACTTTTCCTTTTCCTGCCACTCTTGCTGTTGGTGGTCATGAATCTGCAGTCTTTGGTCCACGTTCTGTATATTTTCTCTAAATTGCTATCCAGTGAGATAAGTCTGAATTGTGAAGGATCATTGTAGAGGTTTAGACTCACAGAAAGAGAGAAAGTTTGTGAAGACGAAATGTCAGGAATCCGTTTTAAAATGAATCCTGCCTGTCCAACCCTGCACAGCACTATAACCCTAAGGCAAGTTTCTGAGCTTCTGCACTGTTGCTGGATAAATACTGAAAATATGTAGCTCTCTATGTCCTTTCCTTTTGCCTACAGGTTTCCTTCTCTTTCTTATATATAAACTATTCTGTGTAATGAAAAGAATTTCTGGTTCAGTTTGTCCACTGAAGACCCTCTTCATGTGTTTTCAATATAAAACATAACAGATTATACTGCTCCCAAGAAAGATAAAAGGTTTTATAAGGTATAATATATTAATAGAAAGAACCAAAATCACTTGCATTATATATTTTTTTTGTGCTAAGATGAGATAAAATATTGTAGAAAAAGATATATGTGTTCCTCTGAATCCTTCATAACCCCTGTGGGACACTCAGAAACTTATTTGCAAATAGAAAACACGTGCATTGTCAAGTAGTGCCAGAGAAGTTTGCTTACAAAGACTTTGGAACATTTCAAATGTTCATGTTTATAGTAAACATAATGCTCTTCCAATAGTGAATCTATCCAGGCATGGAACTGTCATACATTTTTAAAGCCCACAGGATCTGAAATATTACAGCTCTAAAATGTCAGGCTT
Source organism: Sturnus vulgaris (assembly GCF_052056855.1). NCBI lineage: Eukaryota > Metazoa > Chordata > Aves > Passeriformes > Sturnidae > Sturnus > Sturnus vulgaris. The sequence goes on along the minus strand of NC_142245.1, from coordinate 65,203,211 downwards.
TTTTAAAAGCAGGCCCATCTTTGGCTCTGGAGATCCAGGGACAGCTGGAAGGCCATGGCTAGCTCTACCAGAGGAGATCTGGAAGGCAGAGAGGGCCAGGGACCATTTCTCAAGGGACACTTTATATGTGCCATCCTGCTTCTGAGCTCTGGCAGAGGCTAGTAGCATGGAAGTGGCCACCCAGTCACTTAGTTCATTGCCAGAGATGGCATCAGGAGTCCTGCACTGATGGTCACAATCAGGCAATGAGTGCCCTCATGACCATAATACTGAAGTTTTGCTTCCCTTATTTTATTGATTTAATTCTCTGTTACACTCCACTGTAAAATAGTCAGCTTTTTTTTTAGCACAGATGAGTGGTTACTTAAAAAAATCAGAACACAACTTTAAACACCAAAAATACAGCTACAATAAACGGCCTCAGGTTACAGCAGCCATCTCTTCTCCTGCTCCAGCCCCACAGCAGGTGTTTGTCATCCTGCCCATCTCCCCACCCCATGTGGGCACCATGGGGCTCTGGGGACAATGGGTAGATTATTAATGCAGAGCAGACTTCTGCTGTTTTCTGAGCAGCTACTGAACAGAGGGAGAATATAATCACAGAGTACTGTGCAAACATCCTTAACACCCCAGAAAACTGCTTCTGCCTATACGGAAATATTGTATTAGATAAAGGATCTAATTTTTCCCCGTGCTACCTAGAATATCTGAAATTTGAACCTGAAAATGCTCTGTACCTGTTTTCATAGCCCTGCGTGCCTCACAGGAAAGTATTTCATAAGCGAGAGCTCAACTCTTTTTATCTCCAAACATCTGCCTTAAACATCTGCTTTTAATCAAAGTGAAACCAATGCCCTCCTTCAGTGGACAATGTGGTGCAGATAAAAACGGCCGATGGTGTATTGACTGCAAAGCCCTCAGCTTTCTTATTCCCCACTTCAGATCCTTTGCCAAAGAACCTTTGGTGTCATTTCAGTTTTCCAGCAACAACGCAAATTTAATGGTCAAAATTTCAAGGAAAAGCTACGTGCAAATGTATTCTTTGAGGTTCATTTTTATCTTATTCTTTTTCTACAAGCAATGCTTCTTTGAAATAAAAAAAACTAAGATTTGTTCATTCAAGAATAAACTATATTTTATCATCTCTGAGGGAATTGTAGATGATTATTTAGTGTGGTATGTACTGTTGGGAGTTAACCACATAATTCCTGTTAACGACTAAAAACGAGTAAGTTCAAAGTATGCCAATTTAAAAACTCTGAATGTCACAAATATACATATACATGGTGCTTCCAATGGACATATTACTGGGGGATATAAATCATTTTGCACACATATGTGACAGCTTGTAAAATGCTAATTTCTGCTTCAAGAAGCACTTTTTGCAATAAACCTAGATTCCTTCAAACTCTATTTAACATAAATTGCACATGCTGTTTACATCACAGAATGAGCTATTTGAAAACATCAGATTTAAGTCAATGAAAATAAGAACATGGCCTGAATAATTAATTCTTTTCAGATTAAATGCTGAGCTGGTGACTGAAGCTGGGTGAAATCAGTGGAAAAAAACTCCAATTAACATTAATGAACTTTAGTCCATGGGGTCAAACGTTGGCCTCACTGTGCCTTTTCACCATTCCTGCCAGCTGAGCTGAGTGTTCACACTCAAGCACTGCTGGCTCCCATGGGATTACTGATGTCCTGCTAATGTGTGGTGGAAGCAGTTTTCTCTCAGGCAGGTGGGTTCAGCCCTGGTCACACTGAGATGTATTGCTCATGTTACCACAGCATGTTTGTCCACTGAGCAGCCAGGGATACAGTAGAAACTATCCTAGATCAACAAATTAGGTAGTTTTGGCAGTTTTATGGAAGCTATTTGTTTCTCCCCCTAATCCAGCACTATTTTTAGATGTTTGCCCTTCCTTTTTTAACATTAATCTTTACTCTTGTTGCTTGACTGCTCTGTTATTTCCACTGCTCTGCCCTCTTCACTGCTGAGTTGTAAAGGCCAGCTGGAGAGGCAGCGCTGGTCTGACTGCAGCTCAGGATGTGACCAGCTATTACTCTCAAATGAGTCAGCAATTTTGGCTATGGAATGTTGGGTGAAAACACGTTGTTTTCCTTTTTCCCTTTTCCTTGTTGCTACATAAAGAAAAGGGAGAGCTGATTCACTTGCTCTGGTTTGAAAATCTGACACTGATAAGAGAGAATGCAGATTGCTTTTTGTGTTGTACTCTCTTTACCTTTAAGAAAAAGTCCTGTAAAAGTCTATAAAACTCAGTGGCTATAGATCATTATTTTAAATTCTGTCTGTTTTCAGAAAGACTCCTGCAGAAAACTTTCAGTTCTGTAGATCTTTATGCTTTATCCTTTTGAAATTCTATCCCTATCACAATTCCACAATAAGGCTCAAATCTTTTGAATATCAACTCAAATATTCTGCAGATTTGTCTTAAATCTTTTGTACAGATCCCTTCAGTGCAAAGAAAACAGTCCAAAATATGAAGAACCTGCATTTTCAGGAGAAAGTGGAAACCGACAAGTGAAATATAATTTCCATTTGACCTTGTAAGTATTAAGTATTTACTCTGAATATATGTGCATATATAATTATAATATATAATATCATAATATATAAATATATTTAATTTATATATATTTAAACTCTGCTAAGATGAAAGAGAGCCATAGGTAAAAGGAAAATTAAGAAGAATGTCTTGGAGGGAATTTGTATTTGTTTTAGCTTCTCAAGTTCCTTTTTCATTGTTTCAGCTGCTAAGAAAAAATGCAAGGACAGAGATATGAAATACCACCTTCCCTTCTCATCCCCTACTCTTGTATTTTGTCTAGAGTACAAGCCTAGGAGAAGTCTTACAGAGATTATTTTTTTGTCTTAGGTCAGCTCCCAAAGTGCACATTATTTTGAAACAATAATAGCTCAAAGGATAATTAATTAGAGGCTGTGACTCTGATCTCACTTATTTACTTGTACAACCAGAACAATTCCCTAAAAATCTGTGTAGTCACAGTGATGAAAATTTGGTTTACACTGAAGGAAGATTTCTAAAAACTCAGGGCAACTTAATTTCAGGGAAAGCAGAGAGACATTATTTCTAATCACCTGAATGGGATTTTCTCATTTCTCCCTGCTTCACAATATTGAAATTTAGTTCTTAGCTTTTTAATTCAGAGACAATATGTGATATTGTTTTAAGCAGAAGATAGGCCAGATAAAACTTGCCATTAGGAGATTGCACATGGAGACACGTGTCCTTCTTTTCCAGTTATACATTTTGTCAAGCCTTGAAGAAAATTCAAGTACAAATGCATTAAACAATAGTGATAATAGCACAGCAAGAGAAATGCTTTCTTAACAACGTTTCAGCTACATGCTTGCTGTTTATATCTTCAGCATCTTGTGTTGCATCACATTGGCCTCCCATCACATTCAGCCAATTTGCAGCAGGCTGCACTGCCACGTGTCCAATAGCAACAAACTGAATTGTGCAACACAACCATTGCCATGCACTGGTGTCCCCTCCTTTTTCTGTCATCGCATTTCTAATCCCACTTCAAAGGGCATAAAATGAGTAACCCAAGGAGGTTCTCAACGTCTTAGCATTTTTCAAGCTGCCCTATGGTTTAACAGAGTGTTAACCCCCAGGTAGCCTCTTGGTTGCTGACCCTGCTCAGAAGTTAGTCTGTATTTTGGAGACTGGAAGCACTTCCTGCTTTGTAGATGTGGTGTTGGCTTTTGATATCCTTGTAGTTTCTGATTTTCCCTGTTGTTTGTACTGAATATAGACAATTTTCTTTCTATCCTTTTAAAATTAGGATGAAAATAACAGGAAAAGTTACAAGCAACAAGGTCATGAAGGGTCTGTGCATTGAGATTAAAGATTTCACTTCATGTGGATAAAGGCTGTGCAGTAGACTTAGGTTGTCAGTGATCAGACAAAATAAATGTACTCATGCTATTTGCTTCTTTGAAAGAAAGCAAGCTGAGTCATTTCATTGTATTAATTCAGAGAAGTTAAATTTTGACAGAACTGTAAATGATGTCATCACGCTGAATATTCCTGTCATGGGCGAGCGCTTTATCCATTTCCTTCTCACTCCAGTAAAAACACCCTCACATTTTTCTTGACTGTTTTTGTAATGAAATCTTCTGGAAAAACTGGGAAAGATTTTCAGAAAATTGGTTACTCTTTTTGAAATAGTTTGCAGTAAGGATGATATCTGAGATTAAACTTGATCTAAAATGTTTAGAATTGGAAATTAAAAGCTCATTTTTTAGGGCCTTACTTCAAATGGGATTTTCATGCCTTTGTATACCAAGGTTGTGGAGGGGGAGTGGAATAAATAAAAATATTGAATAAAACAGTGTTATTTACATCCCCAAAGTTTTAACAGAGAGATTTTACTTCATTTAACCCAAGCAGGTGCAATACACATCAGTGACATGGCAGTTAAGGGATAGGTTACAGATGTTACTTTTGGCCTTACCTAACGTTTCACACAGTATTGGAGAAATTGAGTCAATTATATTGAATTTATTATTCTTCACATTTGTTAGTATGGATGTCTTCCTCTGAGTGGAATTTGTCTATACTCAGAGCACAGCAAAATTTTCATAGAGCACTCAGTTATTACAATTCTTTACCATGCAAGCACCATCAATTCTGAGTGGTGCAAACTGGGTTTGATACACACAAGGATTGTGAAGTTGCCATCATCCTGATGTGTGATCTCTGTGCAAATCCATTTCAAACAGTTCTAGCAAATATATGAAGTTTGAAATTTATTTTTTCAGCCACTTCTCAATGATGGTTAAGGCGAAAGATTTATTTACTCAAACTACAAAATATTGTCGCTGGTGTCTCACAAGGTAGGTGGAGATAACTTATTTTATTTTATAATGGAGAGAGAACTTATAACAATTTCAAGATAATGGTATAGAAACATCTTTCTTAGAACATATATATATATATATATACAAACATGCTTTATACCTTCCCACCATGCAAATAAATGACCATCTCTACCACTGACTGCAGAAAATAAAAAGTGTGCAGTTACAATTAAAGGGGATAAATTGCATTTATTCTAAGCAATAAAACTTTTTAAAGAATTCATTCTTATTTCATTAATATGGTTTATATTTTCTTATGCTGAAAAATTGAAATACTGAAAAATTATAGAACTGTTAAAACAATAAAGATCTCATCAGCATTGCTTTTAAAATCATAAAACATTGCTTTTTTCTAAGCCATGAGCCATATGCATATTTGGGGAAAAAAGTCCACATTTTTTCAGTTGTACTGACTCAGAATTATGGCAACTGCAGTTTTCCTTCAGAAGTACTGGTTTCTGAGTCAATGCTTGCGGGAATACATTGTTTCAAAGTACTTCATGGGATATAATTTTCAAAGGGATATATGAAAACCATACACTTCCGATTAACATTAATGGAGAGTTGTGTGGCTGAACAGAGCTTTGAACATTCTGGTTAGAAGTTTATATCTTAGTGAGCTGCACATGGTTCTCCTGCTCTAAGCAGATGGGGTTTTTTTTATAGATTGCAGAAGAGCCTGCTGTGGATCAGCAGACACCATGTTGAACGCTTCTCTCAACTATATACTTCATAGGTAACTCCACTAGGAGAGAGGGACCTTTTCTCTATCAACTATCAAATTTCATAATCTTAGCTCTTGAATCACAGCTATCTATCACAATACAAGAAACTTCCTCATGCAAAATCAATATTTCCCTACTCAGAGTTCTCACATCATGCCCTGCCAAGCAGCCCAAATTTTTATTGTGTTGCATTCTTATCAGACCCACAAACCACTGTGGAAAGTGCTCAGTTAGCTTTACTCACAATTTGCATGCTCTGTGAAAGACTTTACTGTTTGTCTGTGCTCCAGGTGATATATGACGATAAAGCATGACATAATTACAGCACACATTACTTGGAATTGGGAATGGAATAATGGGAAGCCATGCAATGCCCAGTGGAAAAAGGCTAACGGCAATGTGATAAGACAGTATGGAAAATGATTGCATGAGTAAGTGTGTGCAATGAATTCCCATTCACATTTGCTAGCCAGGAACTGGAAGCTGTTATGACTAAGCTCTAAACTACCTCATATAACATAGCATATTAGAATTGATGGCATTACTTATCTATGTTTGCCTAAGAGATATCTAAGCAAATTATCTTTTTGAAATATGAATTTATCAATCTTTCTTTTTCTCACTTCAGACGACTAAAATTCAACATACATAGAAAGGCAAGTTGCCTCCTGGTGCTGACCATTTGCATGATTAGGATAAGAATGAGCACTAGAAGGGTTCCACAAGGCTTTTCAACAGAAAAGAAAGAAAAAAAATAAATTAAATTAAAAAAAAATCAAGAGATCTCCTTTCTTCTCATATCTCTGCAGGTGTTCAAGGACTCCAACTTATTTTATTCCAGATATTAGTGTTGCCAACTTATTGTTTTTATAACAAAAGCTTATGCAGACCGTGGGAAACCAGGCTTTTATGTTTTCACTGCCTGTGTCCCTATTCAGGACTCAGCAGAGAGATCCAAGATGTGCAATAAACCTCTGGTACCATAACAACTAAACTACAAGCTCGGTAATACATGATAATGCACAACATACAGATGAATTTAATACCTCATTATATTTACTGATGGGGACAGTAGACATAAGGGTTTAAAAGAAGAAAACATGTTTAAAGAACAGAATTTTCAGCTCTGACCATCTCTTGCTTACTGGTCCACAAGTTGATTGCTATTTTAAAGTGCTTATAAACTCTACAAAAGTTATAGAGCTGAATGCAGTTTACCTCCAACTCCAAAACCAGGACAGTTCTTCCAATTTGCTGGAATGACAGAAAAGATGGATGGAATATCTTCACCGGTCTTGTGTTATTCTTTCTTGGAAACCAGTGAGAATCTTGCATTAGTGCAATCTCCAAAGAAGGCATTTTTACAAATCATCCTGAGTGAACTGAATCGTGACTCTTGACCAGAATACCACTGAGGTCAGAAGGATCCCATTAATTTGTGTTTGTAGTGGAATCTTAGCTTGTATCTCATCATATATCCCATCATAAAAATGTTGCTTTTATTAGTAAATAATTTCTATTAGTTGCTTCTGGAAAAAAACAAAAATTTCACTCACTTAGAAGTGCTGGTATTATGATTTTATGAGATGTATCAAACTGAAAAGGTGTCATTGCTTTAATAATCTTTTATAAGTTTAATATTTATTTTTAAGAATCAAGGAAAATTATGACTACTGAAGTATGCTTTTTAAAATGTTCTCCTTTTTATAGGTCAGAAGATGTTACTGGAAATCTAGCTTTAGCAAAACTTAAATTTTATAACATATTTTGCTCATAAATATTGCTGAGAATTATCTTGAGCAGACAAGTAATGAGTGCTTATTTTGTTCACAATATTTTTAATTATACCCTTTCTTAGAAATCAGATAACTTGAAAGACCACTGTAAAATGGGACCTTCAGTTTCTAAAAAATAGGAGGAATACAACACTGCAAAACAAAAATGGTTATTTTAATATTCAAAACTTTCATTTACATTTTTAATTCTTAACTCTTGCATAATCTAAGAGAAAAAGACAACAGCAAATGTCAAGCTCGTGTTTTAAATATTTGCAAACTGGAGAGCATAAAACACCTTTTTAGCTTAAGTTAATGTATACTCATAGTCCAAAGAAGAACAGACTAACATGCAAATCAAAAAGTAATCAGAAAATGCTCAGCTCTTTTCCCTGTTTATTTGACCAGTTTGTTGTGTCACTGGTAGGCAAAGACATGTGAGCTGGTACAAAGTCTTTCCTAGCTTTTAATGTGATATTTATATACATAACACCTTTTAAAAATAATATAAAATTAATATCTTTATGAAAGTAGTTATTAATACAGATCAGCATAATTGTTTTCTTTCCTGAAGAAAGTCTCAGAAATCAGGCAATATGAACCTAATGTAACAAGATAATCTGTTCCAGTCTTATTTAGTAATTTGTTCAGTTCAGTTTATATGGATAAATCTCATAAGGTAAGGCAGTGCATATTTTTGAAACTCATTTCTAATGAAATGGACCTTGCCCTTCTGCCCTGTTCACTGATATAAGTTAGCTTTCCAAATTAGTTTTTAGTTTTGGCACCTAGGAATGAACAGATTCCTTTGTGGTAGAGAGTATTTCTGATAAATAATGAAAAAACATGGAGAAGAAGAAGATAATATCAAATTCTGAATATGAAATAGCAACTAGAGGTCTCAGGTCTGGAGAGGTTTAGCTGATTATGTTGATTAAAACACATCTAACAAAACCACTGTCACTGATGTATGCAGATCTTTGCTCCTTTGGGAGTATCTGACTTTCAGAAGAATATCATAACAAATAAAAACTCCCAATTAATTCTTCTCCATATATTCATATAATAAACTCTCCTACAACTCCAACAGAACTTTCCTAATTATTTCCCAGGGCTGCCCTATTGCTCCTTCTTGAGCCAAAATATCTTTGCTAAAGGGGCATTTCCTGTATGCACATTATAAAAGATCAGACAAAATTATGTATCCTGACAGAGTACTTGCCTGATCTGTTAGACTGAGCATGAATAAAGTTCAGTACAAACAAAGACTTTAAAATTTGAATAGCTAAGATGCCATTGGGAAACTTTTGGCCACCAGTGGAAAAATTTTAGATGCCAAAAGTGTATCCATTCATCTTGCAGCACACAAACATGCAGTTGGAGCAGTATGGAATATTTTCATTCTAATCTTTTAAATCAGATCAGACAGTTCAATGATTGAGTGGTTTGCTCTCTGACTGGACAAGAGAAACTTATATTATTTGTTGTGTGACTGTTTTCCTCAATTCACCCTGATAAGTCAGTGATCCAAAATCATATTTCCCATATGGGACCAAGCAATTTACAGGTAAGTTATGCAGAACAGATAAGTACACTCTACTCTCAGTCCTTTCCTTTGCGTTTATTTGTCTATGGGATTGAAAGCTAAAAGAAACAATTTTTTGGAATTATGATAAATCTGCCTCTTAGTATGATAACATTCAATAGTTATTTTTATGACTGCCATATGATTTGGATATGACTATCAACTTCACTTAATATATTTATACATTACTTTAATATACAAGAAATAGCAACTTCTAACAGTAGAAGAATTTGACTGACTCATTTAAGGCCCAAGCTCCAGCTGATCAGTGCACTGGCCAGTACATTTTGTAGTCATACATAAAAAGTAAATTATAGAGAGACTCTATAAATATTACATCTATAAAAATCATCCCTGCAATTGGTGCCATCTGAGGGTTTTACCTGGAAATGTTGTAGCATGGTGGCCTAAAAAACTGCTTAAGGCAGAAGACATTTCATTACTGGTTTTATGAAAAGTTTCAATAAAAATATTGTGGCTTTCCGTTTAAACATCTCATGCAGAGCAGTGAAACCAAAGATAACTATGCTGAGTTCCCGGTGAGAGACAGGAAGATAAAAATCAACATTAAATAGAACTGGAAGAAAAGTGGTTTTATTGTTCAGACAGACACAAAATGTAAACAAATAGTTCAGATACTGGAGGGCATATTGGATTGTAGAACATGGTTTTAATCGACATTTTTTGGTACTGATTAACACAGTGATCTTTTAACATACTTTTAATAGTGTTTCTTTTCACAACCATTAACCTCTCAGGGTTAAGAAATCACTTTATCAAATGTCAGTTTTGTGTTGTGGAAGATGATGGAGCTGATGCAGACCCATAAAGATTTTACCTCCTGACCTTTAGAACAGTGATTTTATTGTCTCAGGCAAACCTTAAAGTTATGCCCTGGCATTAGAGAGTAGTTCAGATCTATCCCATCCTAGAAAGCTGGTGCCTGGAGGTACACATTCCTTGTTAACTAGTAAAAGTAAATTTTGTGAAATTAGTAATCTTTGCCTATAACATTCACATGACAAAGACCAATATCTTTTCAAATGTCAGTACCATGGTGTTTAGAAAATAATAAGATTTTAGAGATTCTTCATGGCTCAGGAGTGACAAGACAAAGTGTCACAGAAAACTTGTTCTATTTCCTAACAAATTAATTACTTCCAGTTTCAGTTGGACACAGTTTCAGTGCATTTCAGTGGTAGCATAACTAACGAATATGACAGCTCTGACAGAATATTTCTTTGCAGGAAGTACCAGACTTGAGAGCCTGAAGTTTGTTTGTATCAAGGACACTCATCTCTAGATTTAGACATGAAGTCTAATCTAACTTCTTTGTCCTCAGACCTTCCTACCCTGTGACTAGGTCAGTTTGTAGTCTGTCCCCTTCAGATGCAGGTGATTTTTATACAGTAAAATAACTTCATCAGAAAGGAGTGCAAAAATTACACCATGGTACAAACAAGTGCTTGTCATTTAGCACAGGCCTCAGGGAGGGAGAGAACAGCTCAATGTCATTTTGAAACAGGTGAAGTAGAAGACATTCCTTTCACTTTTTTTTAGCATACTTGTGTATTATCAGTTTTTATTTTTATTTCATTCTGAAGCTCTGCAACATCACTCCAGAGCAATGAAGCTCTCCTGGAACTGGGAGCAGTGGAGTTATGGTTGCAACTGTCTATGGGGTTGTGGGGATATGCACAGCAACTGGCTATGACTTGTCATCTCACCTAGCTGCTGTCTCTACAAAAGAGCTGTGCTGTGAAAGCTCTTAGTACCTGATTAAGACACTGAAAGAGAAAAGTTCCTGTCTGCCCCACAGGGCTACTCTGCACTTTCCATACTATCCTAATATTTTTTAGTTCCAAAAATCCTGATTCAATCCCAGCAGAAATTAGGTCAACTCTTATAATTCTAAAAATAAAGATAATAAATTATCCTTTATATATCCAAGTTTTTGATGCTTTTCACTGGGTACAGGCAATGAGAGGTAGACACTGAGCCTACCTGGATTCTTTATTTCAGAGGAAAACTGAGCAGAAGGTACTGAAATTCTTTGCTTTTTAAAGTCTGCTAGAATATAGGTGGATAGCAGGTTGTTGCTGGTGCTAGTGTACTCAAGAAGATAGGAACAATCTGCACTAATAAATTTTAGTGTGCCTAGAAAATCTTCCCTGCATTAAAATGATATCACTTGTGAATTCAGCACTAAATTCTTCACTGACACAAATCTGTCCTCTTCCTGTTAGCCCTTTCCCTGTACAGCTCCCTTTGTTTGAAGTCAGAATACACCACAGGCTATTCCCAATAGGAAATGTGTACAACATCAGCCTCTTTTAGAAGCTTATACAGCCTCCACTAGCAGAAATCTTGGTGAATCCATGTCTGCTGGTCTCACTGCTCTGCAGCTTTTGCTGTCTTTATTAGAACACATGTAGCTGGATTTACTGACAACAGTGGTGCAAGTGCTTTAAATACACACATTTTAAGTTATCTGTGGCTTATTCACAAAATTTTGGGAACACCTTTACATTCTACGTGCATACGTAAATGTGGGGGTAAAATCTGTGGTGTTTTAGTAACCCTTTGGATCACAAAAATTTTACATTACAGTTATGAAAATGACACAGTGTTGGATATGCTTGAAATTATGGATATTTCTTGCCTTGACCAAAGATAGAACAAATAAGCTCTGGATCTTGAGCCTTTTCATGTTTAAACAAGTCAACTTGAATTCTTTTAGTGTATAATATTAATATTTTCCACTGAAAAAAGTCAAGAAACCAGATAGAAAATAATTCTGCAGGACTTTTTTTTTTTTTTTTTTAACTGAGAAGCTCTAAATAGAGCTACATAATCAGAGAATAGCTGAAGTTGTAAGTCCCCTCTAGAGGTAGTCTGTTCAAACACTTTGCTCAGAGTAAGATCATCTAGACCACGTTCCTTAGGCCATGTCCAGTCAGGTTTTAAGTAACTTTGAGGATGGAGACACCACAGCCTTTCTTGGCAATCTGTCCTAGTAGTTGATCATGTGCATAGTAAAAAAAGGTTTTTTCTTCTTCTTAAAAAAAGTTTAAATAGAATTTTTTGTATTTTCATTTGTGCCAACTGCCTCTTTACCTTTCATTGGTACTACTGGAAAGAATATTTCTCCATCTTCTTTACCACCCCCCACTGAGTGCTCATACACATAGATCAGATCCATCCGTCCCTTCCCCAGTCTAAACTCCCAATGTCTCTTTATCTATCAGCTGCTCCATCCAGTGTGTCCATGTCACTTTTGTACTGGAGAGCCAAAACTGGACCCAAGATTCTAGACATATTTTACCACTGCACAGTAAAGGGGAAGGATCCCTTCATTTGCTGGTGAAGATCTTAATGCAGTCCAACGTGCTCTTGGCTACCTTTGCAACAAGGCTGCAGTGTCAGCTCACAGTCAACTTGTTGTCCACCAGGAGCCCGAGGGCCTTTCCTGCAAAGCTGCTTTCCAATCTGCCTGTCCCCAGACCGCTGTCATATCAGGTTATTTCTGTCCAGCTGTAGGACTTTGCATTTCCCACTGTTGAATTTCATTATATTTCTCTAGCATGTTTGATATTCCTCTGAGATGCAGACCTGCCCTCCTATGCACTATTTCCCCCATTTGGTATAATCTGTGATTGTTCTGAGGGTATGTATCAAGCAATCTCCAAATACTGTAAGCAACCGCTCCCTCTCTTGGGAGTCTAGTTTTATGTTGTGTTTAGCTACCAAGGGCCACAGGCAACACAGCTGGGTCATAACAGTAAATGTGTCATAAAGTATAGGTGGGCAGCTCTTAATCACCTTTGTCACTTCCCTGTTTAATGTTCCTCGAGAGATTAGCATTAGAGATTTGCCCCTGCACATGCTGACAATGTTCCAGTGCTGACAGTCTGAGATTGCAGACTCAGCACCAAAGCTTGATCAGTATCTACACACTACGTGCTCCTCTGCCACATCCCTTGTAGGACTTGATCCAACGTAGTCTTCCAGAGGAGACTTGATAAAGATTGCTTCTATTTATATGAGCATGCCAGAAGAAGACAGCAATGTTACCAGTCTTTCTTATACAAAAACTGAATGGACAGGCCAGTCATGTCTCAGAGAGGGTCTGGCAGTCTGCATACCCCTAAGGCATCAAGTCCATCTCAAGCTGAGTGTTCAGTCTCACCTATCATTCATAAACAAGTATTCAAAAGCCAGTGAGTTGGACACAAAACAAAAAAAACAAAACACAGTGATTTCCTGTTTGCCAAAGTAAATGAGATTGTGAAAGTCACTCTGAGGACAATGGAAGTTTCTAAACCCAGACTGACCAGGGGTTTTTAAGCATTGTGCAGGACAGGTACAGCATGAATTCTGGCTGTAGCTAAAGAACATGAAGCTCTGCTCATGAGGCTGCTGCTTCAGACTGTAGAGGATCCATCTGACTCTCTAGTGCAAGATTCTCTATGACAGAGGAAAACGATTCCTTACACTGAACAATTATAAATTTGGTGGAAGAATGTGGGTTTCTAAGTCAGAAGAGTCATCAAAGAAGAACCTCTGGCTGTGGATCCAGAAGAACAAGGAAGACAATATCCAAAATAACCAGCTCCATTTTTTTGTATTGAACTCGGTGATTTTCTTAGTTTTTTCTAATAGCCTTGCAACTAGAATTTCTGAACACTACATTAGCATCCCAGTTAGCATAACAGGAGGGAAAAATTAACCGCTGAAAATTATTATCAGCAGACATATGGGGGAAAAAAAAAAGACTAAAGAAGCAATGGCCATAGATAGTGAAAAGTAGAGCCACACTTACAACTTATATGTGCATACTAGGTTGATTTTTATAACCCAAACTCATACTTATGACCCAGAAAAGAAAAAAAAGGGATACGAGATCGTGGGGGGGTTATGTCTGGAGCACCTGAAGTACATACTTGAAGGTAATGAGTCAACCTAGAAATCCACTGAAGTTCTTAAGAAATTATGTAATCACCATTTACAGATCAGTCATCTCAGAAAAAAAAAAAAAAAAGAAGCAGTGCATGGCAAGAGACGATGAAATGAAAAGCAGCAGAATTAAAGTGTCATTCTCCCACGCTACACAGACCAGGCAATTCTTTTTATTCTCAGAAAAAGAGGGGTCCAAAGGTCAGCTAGTGTTAAACCTGAACACTAATGATATTACTGCTTATGCCATGGGGTCTGATGACTGGGAACGTGGCCAGAGCATCTTAGCTAGTAAAATATCTCAATCAGCTGCAAACTCTTTGCCAAGTTTCTCAGACACATAATATGGCTCTCCTATCTCATTCAGTCAAATACCTTTTGGAATTCAACAAATGGGACAAGACAGAGGCAACTGGAGGCAAGCAATCATGGTAGAAAACTTTACTAAGGAGGAAAGAGAGTTTGTCCTCTACAAAGGCTTCCACAACGTACTGATCACAAGTATATAATTTAAATTTAGACAATTTTTAAAAGTTCCTACACTTTGCTTTACTGTAGGCCACATCCCCTCCAATCGCTGCATTTCTTTGATGCTTCTAACTGTAACTTCCAATCGTTAAATTTTTGCCTTTCTCTGCTCACCCGTGGCCCCAATGTCTGGGATCCAGCTGGTACTGGCTTTATCAGACATAAGGGAAGTTTCTAGAAGCTTCTCACAGAATCACATGCATGTGAATGTGAAATGAACACACACACACGCATCTTTCCACTGAAGTGTGTCAAGTGATCACTTTTAGTGGAATTTTTCCCCTCTAGCAGGGGTTTCTCCTCAAAATTACTGGGGCTATTTTTGAAGCTGAACAAGCAATGGGAGAATAGAGCTGAGATATTTTTTGTGGTTTTTTTTGTTTGGTTAGTTGGTTGGTTTTTGTTCTGTTTGGGGGTTTTTTTGGTTTTTTTGTTTTGTTGGGGTTTTTTTGGGGGGGGTGTTTGTTTGTTTGTTTGTTTGTTTGTTTTTTGTTGGTTGTTGTTGTTGTTTTGTTTTGTTTTGTTGTTTGGGGGGGGGGGGTTGGCAGAAGTACACTTCCACGTAGGTTAGAACCTGCTGACTCGTTACAAAAATGCAGGAAACTTTTTTGAAGTAGAGATAAAAGAAAACTATGATTCTATGATATCAAAGTTTGCATTCCATTGTCATCTGGACCCTCACCTCTATTTGGTACAGAAATGCAAGGCTTTTTAGATGTAGAGTTTGAGTTTGGTAGGTCTGAGTTTTACAACAAGGCAGATGTGTAACTGGAACTGAAATTCTTTTTGAAAACTAACTGTTACTTGGAGCTCATATACAGCCCTAAAAACACGTTATTTTCTTTCAAGAAGGCTTATCTGTAGACCAAAAATATTATTATTCTAAACAGTATTGCTTGTTACCAGGTAGAGTGAAGAAAACTTACACAGTAGCCAGAGTTCATAAAGTCTATGGCAGGTAAATATGTAAGAGGTGAGCAGTGTCTTGACTTGTCTCAGCTTCAGAGGGATTTTTTCACTGTTTTAAGTGGGATGTTATAAGTACTATAATGGACTCGTGAGTTTATTTAGTCCCAAAGTGTATAGAGAGATGAAAAATTTCAGAAAGCTTTGTAATACAAAATGCACATTACTGTTTCTAGTCAGCATGCATTATAAGACCTTTTAAAATACAATTGTTTTATGTCTTTCCATTCCCAGGCTATACCATCAATTAAGTTTATGTAAGTAAATGAAATTATGTTGGTACTGAAGTAGTAAGGGCTGTATTTGAATCCAAGCCTTTTCTTGGCCTTTGAAGCTGTTTGTGTACAAAGGTGTCCCTTCAGGTGTCTATGGCTACAGAGTTGACTGATTCCACACCTGTGCAAACATGTGATGTTATGTGTGGGGATTATCCAGCGAATGTTTGAGTGCCAGCTCTCCCACTTGTGTCCTGGGAGTATTGAAGAGCAAGTGAAGTGTGGGTGCAAGTGTTTGCAGTGCTGGATGTGGGAAGGTATAATTGTTAGTGCAACCTCACAAGTACATAAAGGAACTGGCAGGTTGAATATCTGGTCTGTGAGGCTGACTGACAATGGCTGCACTGGCATGGACATCTCGAGTCATAGCAGAATTCTTAAACGCACTGATTTATTGTGTATCTACACCTAAAATTACCTCACTCATGTCAAATTTGAGCTCTGGGAAGTCACAATCTAGGTCTCTGGAAGACTAGGCAGTGAGCAGGAGAAGTTTTCTATGTCTCCCCACAGTGTGTCCTCTGCATGAACAAGATTCATGGTGTAAACACGTGTAGGAAAAAGCAAACAAGCAAAGCAAACAAACACCACCAACCTTCCTGACAAACTAAGAAAAAAGAACCCACCTCCCTGACATGTTTTTCTTCAGCTGAATACCCATTTCACACAATTTCATAGGTTCCCAGACTTGCTTCCAAAAGTTTCCAGGGCTTATCTTTTTCTACCCTTTCCTCTCTCTTCAGTGCTTTGTGATTTTTCTCTCCTTATTCAGCTGCTTGGAGCCATTTTTAACAGAGAGAGAGCAATTGTAAAAAAGGTAGTTTTTTTCTAAAGGAAAAAACCACCTGCAGAGGAGAGGTGGCTACTGGGCAGAGCTTTCTTTCAAAACTCTATTTGGTAATGAGGATTGAGTTAGCAGTAAGCTGTGAGTTCAACAGAGACACCTCTGAAATGGAAGTGTTGATAAGTGTATAAGCTGGGACATGTTGATGTGTATTGTCAGACTCAGCATGCATTGTCTGAAGAATGTTACCAAAAGGACTAAATTAGTTTAAGATGAAGTGAATAATAAGTTGAAATACCATAATTTCTTGATTGAGGAAAAGGAGACTATTGCAGAAACTTACCCTGCCTGACAATGGTGAGATTTGGAGGTGTAGGTCACATTCTTGCAGAAACAGGCAACGATAGTTCTAATAAAAGTTTCTGCGTTTGGAAAGCAATCTAGGAAAAAAGTTACTAAATGGAAAATACAATAAGATACAATTATACCACTTGTCTTAGGCTTATTCAGGCTTCTGAAAATGCCTAACATATTAGAAGACTGCTTGGAAAACAACATCTACCACAACACTGTCAATATGCACTGCTGCCTTACCTCATTTGCACTGACAGCTTCTTGTTGGCCTCTTCTGACTGGGGTGACTGCCATCTCACCCCTTTCTTTGGGAGGAAATGTCTCCTTGCACGGTGTTGATGGGACAGTTAAGGATCCCTTAGATCTATTGTATTCAGAAAACTTCCTTTTCTTCATTTTCCCACTTACTCCCTTTTTTTTTTGTCTTTATGTGTGAGCACTCTGCACTTTCTGCACTCTCATCTTCCTTGTTGAAGGGCCAGCATGCCACAAAGTATGGTATCAAATGGTAGGCAAGCTCAGCATAGAGCATTTCTTAACCAGGGTCTGGAAAACAGATATCTTTCTTGGAGCAGTGGGCTTATGAGTAAACATCTCTCTGAGGAGATGGGAAAGGCCATTGCACGGTGACAGGGAGCAGCTAGATATACTGGGACTCCCAGTTAGTGTGTTTTGGGTTTCATTAAGGTGTTTTTAATCTAAAAATATTTTGTAATCTTACAGTTTAAAGTTATTTTCTGTGTGATTTCTCACACCCAAATAATTCACTCAAGTGCAAACACACCCCAACTCTTGCAACTTCTCCACATTGTTTAAGCAAATTACTTTAATGAAAACTCTTATCAGTATCATGATTATATTTTTTTCCACTTAAAATTAATATAAATTAGATTGCTGGAACAATTTGTTGCAGGCATAAAACTTAAGGTCTGTAAATAATGAACTCAAAAGTTATCTAGTTACCATACATATTAAATCAGTAGGAGATAAAATATATTTGTATACATTTATCAAAAAAAGTCTAGCACTTTTTTGAATGAGTGATAGTCAAACACACAATGTGGTCACAGGTTTTCTAAACCTGTATCTAAGTGAATTTTTAGCAAATATATTTTTAACTTCTAATGTTGAATGTCATATATCATGCATATCTGAAGAATGTTGATTTTGCAAGGCTTGTGTTTTCCTGTTGAATTAACTCTAAATCTGGCACTTACTGAACTCAAAGGGCTTTCTGCCAAACCTCATCCAATTTGGTGACACCAGCAGACATGATAAATCCCATAACTGTACGGTCTCCTTCCCTCTTCTCTATTTTAATAGGAATCTGTAACAAGAAACGGCAACATTCTTTTTGTTTGAGCCAGTTTTAACACTTGAACTTTAAGTAACTAAGATTGCAGGAATTTTTGTTTGGTTTCAAACTGATGATCTCTTTATTATTCCTTTGCTTCCTAACTTGTAAAGAATGAAACACATGTGTATTTATGAGACAACTTCTTAGAATAAATTAAGGACTGGTTTCCAAAAGTTATGAGCAATTCTTATTTCTTGTCTAGACATATTTTAAATTGGAAAAGCGAAAAAGAATGTTTATTGTTTTTTATAGAATGACAATGTTTTGATTAATGCAGTATTAAAAAAAAACCAAAACAGAAACCCACCTACTTAAGGCAAACAAAGTTGCATTTGCAACACAAGCTTTTATCTCTCATTTCAGCAATCTGATACTTATGTGAGGTTCACACTCTGCTGACTGATCCCATCAGAGATCTGTCCTGATGAAACAAACCAGAAGGGAGTGGTCAATACTTTTGTCACTATATACGCAAAAAAGGTTTCTGACTGAAGTTTAACAATCTCTCTTGCATAAAATAATTTTACTGGAGAAAATTTGATATCCAGACTTCTCCTGAAAATTTTTTCCATGTGCATTGACTCTCAATTAATTGCCATTGTCTTTCTTCACATATAGAAAGGAGTTCAGTTCAGGCTGTTTTCCTGGACATGGTGTTTCGCTTCAAATGATACTTTAAAAACCAAACAAGAAAAATACAGTGAGACATGATGAGAAAATCTCCAAAGATTTAGAACATGGGTTCCAAAAACATGGTCCAGATGTAAATTGTCACAGACATATAGACCTTAATGGAATTGTTCTGATACATGCCAGCTGAAGGTCTCACCCAGAATGTTCATGGGAAGATTTGAATGTGTGAAACTGGGCGTCCAATCGAGAATAAATTAACTTTCTTGGACAAACCAAATGACATTCATTTGGAAAGAAGCCCCACTAGTTGGCATTGATTTTAAAACCATTTTTAACCACCTTTAATAGTGCCTGATTCAAACCCAATGAAGTCAGTGGAACAGCTCCCTTTAATGGGTCTGGAATCAGGCACATCATGAAAACCGTTTCACCATATGTTTCAATGACATTTAAGTTCACTCATCTTGTTTGAAGAATTCTTTATTCAGCTACTCACAGCTTGAGATTCTCAGTTCCTTGGACATTTTTGGTCAATTTCGCTTTTTTTTTGGAAGAAGTTGGAATGGGAAGAACTCAGGGAACTTTTTAGGCTGGGAAAAATAATAAGCATTCTGGGGTTGGCTTGAGGTATTGAGATTTTTTTTTTAAATGCAAATTTAATTCTGATTGCTTGAACTTTGATACAAAAGATAATATTACTGGTATGCCAGAGATAGAGTTTCAAAAATTCTTTTTTCAAATTTATTTTGTTTTCAAAGGTGGAATAAAACAGAAACTAGACCCTACATTTAGAAAGATCATAAAAGATCATGAAAGATTTTTTGCTGTTCATGGCAGCTTTACTGATGAGACACATTTATTACAGGATGATTATCCTTCAAAACTGTAATAATGCACCACCAGAAATATGGCTGTCATTGCTCTCAATACTTTTACTATAACAATGACAGCCATGATAAGTATGATCCTGTAGGGAAGAAGACATTTATGCATAAACCTTCATAGAATAGTCTCATCTTTAAGAGCTTAAAATCTCCTGTGAACATCTAAAGAGAAAAACTGGTTATTACTAGAAAGAGCAAATATGAATGGAAAATAAGAAAAACATGTGCACAAAATTCATGTCTGGAATTCGTTTTTCTGAATTACGAGGCACTAGTTAGTCTAAAACTAAAAATAAAGACAAGCTGAAAAGAATCCTAATAGTGTGGTTTCTTTTGAACTGCAAATTGACACAGACATTTTATGGGGAGAAAAAAAAAAAAAAAGAAAAGTGAGGCAAGTCATCTACCAGTGTGAAACAGTGAATGTATACTGCAAGGGATATTAATTCCCTTATAGCAGTGATAACTTCCATATTCAGCAGAGGTGGATTTAAAATGCGGTTGAGTCATGCTAGATTTTGCTGTCAAACCATTGCAATTTCAAAGGCATGACCAAGGAGTTATGTACATGGAATATCTTACTCTGAAATGAGGAACAGGGTCTGTGGTAATAAAAATATTTACATCTACATATACTTCCTTAAAAAGAAACCCAGACAAGTTTCCCCCTGCTGCAACTCCCTGATCCCTATTACAACAGCCAGAATAATAGCAAAAAATAGAAAAACAAAATAGTTAAGGAAAATGTTGCACCTATTGGCTAGTCTCCTAGTATTCCATGGTTTTATTTTTCCTCATAAAAAATAATTATTTAAATACACATTTTTGAAAATAAATGTTTGCACTATGCTATCACCCTAGATTTCTGGACTGAGGAGAACAGTGTAGACTTTTGAATAATTGTTCTTTATTTTTTTTTCCTAAATTTATTTTGTCTGCCAAGGATCCTTCATGGTTTTCACAAAATTATTTCAGCATTTCAGCATAGTCCCATTGAAGGAATTATTTGCATCTGAATACAAAATTTTAATCGCAATAATTTATGTAAATATGAATGTGACGGGATTTCTGAAATTGTTTTATACCTAATGGGTATTCACAATCTCTTAGATACCTTCTCCCTCCGTAGTCAGCAGCTGTATTAGCATACTACCTCCCTGAGGCTGCTGGATCCGTTTCCCTTTGGAAAATCACCATTCTCACCTGCGCTGCATTTTTGAGAGCCCTATAAAGTGTTTCCGGAAAATCAAACGTATTAGTTTAAGCAACAGATCTTTGCTAACCTAACTCATTTTGCTAAAATGGATTAGGAAGTCACTGCAAATGAAAAGTTGACAAGTTCCAGCAGAGAGGGCCCATGAGCATTAGGGTTGGTAAATCTCTCAGCCCTTTTGTTGAAGCCAGCAGAATGGGGATATAGCCTAAGCCTCTTCCCAAATGGACCCAAAGGTGTCCTCCAGACAGAAATGAAATTCAAACATACTTAAATCTTGTGGGAAAGCACATACAGGGAGAAGTTGGTAGATATTAGCCGATTGGCTTGCTCTGCTTTGTGCTGCAGTTAGAAGTCATCTTGATATGATACAGCCCAGAATAAACACATATGTAATGAAATGTGACATGCCATAAACAAAGTATTTTAAATGAAACTTTTTATGGCCTTAAGAAATAGAAGAAACAGTCACACGCTGCTCATTAGCTTGTAAAAGTAGACACAATGGCTTGTTTTGTAGGAAATTTCAATTCATGCTCATAAATCAAGAAACAACGTAAGCAGTTCTGATTCTAGCTTGTGGGAAAATGTTTAATTGCTAATTTATTTGATTTGTTGCTCTAAAATGTATTCTTATACGATGTATTCTTACATCTTGCATCTGCAAAGAGTAGAGAGATGTTTCTTAAAAGCGTTTTTTAGAATGACTTGGTATCAGTCCAGTGCTCTGATGTCACTGGAACAGAAACAGGACTCTCTCTGGATTTATTAGAAGGGGAAAGACTCTTTTTAGTTTTCTCTGTTTTATTGCATCTTTTTTGACATTAAACTCTGGTATTCAGTACAGTCTATTCCAGATGTAAAGTTTTTCTTCAAAGTACTATGCCAATTACTGACACATAATGTCATATAAATTATTGTAAACTATTAGATAAAATGTGCTAATAAAACCAGGCAATAAAAAACTTGCAATTTGATTTCTCCTTTTAAACCCGCACATTAAAATTATGAAATGTAATATATTTATTACATATAGCATATGTTTGCATAGTAAAAATTAACAAAATGTAAACTTAACTCTCCTTATTACTGATTGTCAAATAACTTTTCTGATAGAAAGACTTCAGCAGCTTCTGTGTAGGCTTTATTGCAGGATTACATGCTTTCTCTGTAGTATGGTCACAAGACAAAGGACATCCGTCATAGTTCTCTTACCAAAAAACTACTTATTTTCCTAAAATATCTCATTTTTATCTGTAAAACTCCAGCTCCAACTTGTAAGCTACATCCCTGATTTCAATGCCTCACAATATGCATTTTTTATCTTATTCTGTTAGATAATGTTAACTTGCCATAATGTTTTCCACCGTCATCGTGCACTTGGAGATTGATTTTTCACATTTTGGAGAATGTAACCTTATTTCCTCTCTTCTTTTCTTAAAAGCTAAAATGTCCACATTAGTTCATTTACAAATATTTAGACTAAATGCTCAAATATAATATGAGGATAATTATGCTTATTCACCTGTAGTAGCAATCATAAAACTTTGTGCACAAATAAACCTTTATATACTCATTTAATTCTCCTGTTCAGGAAGAAATACTTTTATGCCTCTTGGAGAAATAGATAGATAGATAGATAGATAGATAGATAGATAGATAGATAGATAGATTTTAAATTAAGTCTCTCCAAAACATATTTTTGGATTTGTAAAACCGTTATTTCAACTGTTATATTTCAGTATAAGAAATAAGTCATACATTTAGCATCAGACAAAATATCACATGGGATCTCAGACATTAGAGAGAGAAATGTACTTCAGTCATTTAAACTACATATAGAAAATTTTGGCTTATTTACAGAAGGGTTTGGACTAGTTTTTTGAAATTTCTGAAGTAACTATTTTGAATGATCATGCACAAAATATGTGTATACCTTTGAGTAAATAGCTGTTATAGTTTCTTTTTAGTTCTGAGTACTTCCCTAAAGCAAAGAATTAGATTGAGGTGAATACCAGGCAATTTAAAATTTAAAAAAAAAGGAAAAAAACTATGTAGATCATCAAACAGAAATCATCACGAAGTAAGTAATCGATTTGATAGATTTTGAAAATTTTGAAATCTCTTTTGAATTGTTAGTAAGTCATACAGTGCAGTTGCTCCACCATGTGTGGTTATATTGGCAGATCTAATTTTGAGCAATATGTCATAATCAAGTTATTGTAACCTTCATGATTCTTTCAAGGCAACAATTAAGAGGGTGAATTTATAGTTTAACTATGCTCAAAGAATTTGATTAAGAGCTCTCTGAAGAATGTAGAGCGAATGAGTTTGCTGAATCTTTTTACTAGTTTACTAGTTTTTACTAGTTTAATCAGTGAATTTGAGCTCATATAATAACATTTCTACAGCTACCGGGGTAAAAGGCATTCCAGGTAAAGGAAGGACAACAAAGAATGGTAAGAGATGTGATAACCTTTAGTTTGATCAGATTAGGAATATCTGGGAGCATCTAGATGAATCACTGTTTCACAATTTCCCAAACTCTTGCACAACAGTAGATAAGGCAGGTAGGAATATTTGGGAGGAAAACAATTGCTCCTTTCCTAGTGCACTATAAGTTTGAAAAAAAACTATAAGTCCTATGTTTTCTCAGAAAATATTTTTACAATAAACATAATAAAGGAATTTGTGGTTTAGGATAAGTAAGGAAAGAGTAAAACTATCATATGAAAAAGACATTGGCTTATTTAATATAATAAAACAAAGGTTAAAAAGGGACATGACTCTCCCTCATAAAATATTTACAGCTCAATAGTAGAGAGGGAAAAACAATGCTGGCACAGGAATAAATAGGAGAAAACTGACCATTAATAAATTAAAGCTGAAAATTGGAAGTCTGTTTCTTGCTTTCACTCTAAAAGCCCAAAGAAATGTACATGGGTAAAAAATGTAAGTAGTTCCAGGGAGAAAAACGTTCATATATTTTATTTAAATTTAAGATTTACATTCTTGTATTGAGGAAGATTGATTCATTATACTGAATATTGTGAAAAAAAAGTGGAGAATTCAATCAGGAAAGTATATTTTGATCCCTTTTGCATTTGAAGTTAAATTACTCCATACAAAAGTAATTGTTTCATATTCAAGTGCTTCATAGGCAGGACATAATTGCATTTAATTGCACTGGATACATTGCTTCATATGGCTAGAATAAAATTATATTCTTTCACAAATTTCCTCCCTGAAAGGGTGATAAGAACTCCACTCTACCATTTGGCTTACTGAGACTGAGCAGTTTTAACCAGGAGAGAAGAGGATTTGGGACTGGGTTTTTCATTTAAGTCCTTGTGTTTGCCTGGAGCTACATAGACATATATGACTCATCTTTTAAGGGAAGGAAACAAAAAACTGAAAGGGAGAAATGAACTTGCTATGTTCACTATGCAATTGACTATCACTATGTAAAAAAGTACTGGTTCACTTGCTATGAACCAGTAACTGTGACATTAACCATTTTGGATTTGAAGTAACCAGAGACCTTCCACAGATTCCAATAGAAACCTTATAGTCAGAAATATGTTAATAAGCCATAAGTATGCTAGCAAGATGTTTTAAAAACAACAAATCAGGAGAAGAATATATTTATTTGTATTCATTCCCCCATTCTCTCTCTCATAACTAGGAGACATGTATGTTTCCTTCCCAGCACTTCAGCACAATCTTTTTCTCTAAAATAAATCCAAGTGACCCTGGACCTTCTTCACATGGTTTAAAGCAGAGGACTCAATATCAGATTTCTTCTTCTACCCTTTTTTTTCATGTTTAATTAAATCCTGTGCCTCTCTTAGCTCTCTTTAGAATGGAAAAGATAAAATATTACAGTATCTTAGTAATGAAAATTCAAGAAGTACACTGCTCTTTCTCCCTACCAAGACAGATATCTCACAGGGATTACTCAGGGTTTTCCCAGGATAAGATAAAAAGCCCCAAAGAGTGGGGTGCAATGTCTGTACACCCAGCAGCATTGCACCAAGTCTGGATTGTTCTTTGCCCATACTCCATCCATATTTGAGAGTACACAGTGTCTTCAAGTGTGTCATTTAAGTTTGACTGCAGTACTCCTTAGAAAGAGCCATGGTTTATATTTCAGAGACTGCTATAAGGCTTGATTAATTAACAGCCTAGGAGGTTTCTGGAGTTGAAAGACAACTTCTTGGCACAGCTGGTGAGCGAGCCAACCAGGGTAAATGCCCCACTGCACATGGTGTTTGTGAACAGAAGAGGACTGGTGGGTGATACGTGATGGAGACCACGGGATCACAGACTTCTCTAAAGCACCCACCTGCTTCAGGAGAGTTTCCTCCACAGGTGGGTCTTTACATCTTAATGGTCCTTCATGGGCTGCAGGTGCTTCATGGTTTGCACTATGGGCTGTAGGAGAATCTCAGCTCTGGTGCCTGGAGCACCTCCTCCTCCTCCTCCACTGATTTTGGTGTTTCCAGGGCTCTTCCTCTCACATATTCTCATCCTGTTCTTCTCTGGCCACAATTACATCTGTGTGGCATTATGGTTTTTTCCCCTTTCTTCTTAGGTTATCACCATTTCTAATTGGCCTAGGCTTGACCAGGGACATGTCTCTCCTGGGAGCTGCTGGACAGGCTGGCTCTGCTGGACATGGAGGAAGCTTCTAGAAAGTTCTTGCAGAATCCACCCCTGTAGCGCTCCTGCTACCAAAGCTTGGCCATACAAACCCAACACACAACCCCCTGCAGCACTACAGGTTGGGGGCAGAGTGGCTGGAAAGCTGCCCAGCAGAAAAGGACCTGAGTGTGGTGGTCAAGAGCAGGTGAGCAGGAGCCAGCATGTGCCCAGGTGGCCCAATGGCATCCTGGCCAGTATCAGGCATGGTGGAGCCAGCAGGAGCAGGGCAGTGGTCATTCCCCTGTTACTGGCACTGGTGAGGCTGCACCCCAAGCCCTGTGTCCAGTTTTGGGTTCCTCACTACAGGAAGACGTTAAGAGGCTGGAGTGTGTTCAGAGGAACTGGTGAAGGGTCTGGAGCACAAGTATTGTGAGGAGTGGCTGAGAGAGCTGGGATTGTTTAGCCTGGAGAAAAAAAGGCTCAGGATAGGCCTTGCTCTCTACAACTTCCTGAAAGGAGGTTGCAATGAGGTGAGGGTCATTCTCTTCTCCCAACTAACAAACAGTATGACAAGGGGGAATGGCCTCAAGTTGTACCACGAGAGGTTTGGATTGGATATTAGAAAAAAAATCTTCACATGAAGGCTGCAAGGATTGGAACAGTCTGCCCAGGGAAGTGAATCACCATTGCTGAAGGTGGTGCAGATGTTGTGCTTAGGGACATGGTTTAATGGCGATATTGGCAGTGATGGACAGTTGGACTCAATGATCTTAGAGGGTTTTTTCCAGCCTAAATGGTTCTATGATTTTCATCTATTCTCAATGTTGTATGAAAATCATTTACACATTCGCCCTAGGGTGGGTTATTGTCTGTCTTATTCAAGTTAATTAAGCATGTAGTTGACCCCATGGATTTTCATAGTTTCTATTATGTGTTGCTAGTCTATTAAAAACTGGTGTAATTAAGACCTTTCACTCATGTATGTGAAAAGATTAACTTGATAAAATGCTGAGCATGAAAAAAAATTTGAGGAAGATAAAAGGAAAATGTTTTCATATGAATAGAAGGCATAGGTCATTAAAAGCACATAAGCCTAACACTATAAAAACACTGAACAAACTCAGGTGAAAGGATTTAATTAGGATGGACAATCAGTTCCCATGTAATTTGGACATGTATGTCATGATTTCTATTTATTGTTTAACATTTGAACTGAGTATGTCAGGTAACGAGAGTAATAGTTGAACACTTTTCTTTTTCTTCCTGTTTTTTAGGGGCTTTTTGAAATTCACCACATGAATAGTTGAAAATTGGTGGTACCAGCTAGTAAAAACACAATCTAACAGACAGCAGAGGTGATGGAAACTTCTACTGATTCTCCAAAGACATTGTTGTCTTCTTGAGAAAGATATGGGAAACAGTTTGGGAAAAAGAGGCAGCAAGCCTCATCCTAACTACCCAGATTTTCCTTTCATCACCTTCTCCATAGCACTGGTGCTCCAGGATATTTCCTCAGCTGGGACTCCTGAAAATCTTTGTGGAACATCAGGATTGCAGAATGCAGTATATTTTGTGCTTCACCCTCCCTCTCCCCTCACCTTTCACAAATGAAAAAGTTCCACTTGAGAAAACATATTCCCCTCTTGTCTTCTTTTTGGGAACCACTTAAAAGAGAAATCTCAAGTAGCCAATGAAGTAACAAAAGCATTTTTGGTGTACTGGCTCTTTGAGAGGTTTATAAATCTGATCTTTTCAAAAGAAGCATTCCTTTAAGAAATAGAAAAAACTCCCTTTAAAGTTCATTCTCTTAAAGAAGCTATTTGTCACCCTCTCAAATCTAGTTAAAACATTTTCCAAAACTGTTTAATAACAAACATGGCTTTTTTCTTAAGCATCAAAAGTATGTACTGCTAGCATATTCTCTGAAGCCAATAAATACCAGCTGATCAGCCTTGAATCCTTTTAGGAAGTTTAAAACAGCTGTGCTGCAAAATGAAGTGAGAAAAGCAGCAGGAACAGGCTTTGGCAAGCCTGGATTTGTTCATAATGAAACAAAGGTCCTAAATTATTTCAGTGCTGGTAACCTGCAAGCTGTAACTCCAGCTATTCTCTTCTGTGAGTGAATAGCACGCACGAATGATCCAGCAGACAAATTAATTCAGCTGCAATTGGGACACACACAAAAAAAAAAGTGATGCCCTTATAAAATTTATTTATTAAATAAGTGTTCAAATACCTGGAAGACTTAAAATATGTCAGTTAGATCCTCCTGAATCGTTTGCAGAGTCAGAAAAGTGGAAGGAAATTAACCTCTGACAGATGAAGTGTGCTTATTTAATTAGCCTAATATGAGAGGAAAAGCTATTAAAAGTATTCAAAGGCATTGTACAACAAGAGGCATTTAGTCCTAAGTATTGGGGTTTTTAATCAACTCTACTAATTGAGCGTGTTGTTTCAATAAATTGGTTGCAACCCAGTGTGCCATTAGGTTTGCCTTCATAGGCAGCCAATCTTTCTTCAGTGCTCTCATTCCATTGCTAAGCATATCCAGTAGACAGCCTTACTTAATAGTTTATTTCTTTTGATGGTGACAATTGATAATTGTTTCTTGTTTAACTACCTCTTACAAATTCAGCAAAATGTTGGACTGTTGGCTTGAATATCAGCTGTGGCTTTGGCACCTTCTTTTCCCCTGGACCTGGATGGATTTTGATCAGCATATATGGATCGTCTTATTTATGGGGATAATAGCTTTTATTTTGCTAAATCTCAGTTTCAGATTCAACTTCTACAATAGCTATTTGAGAGAAAAAGAATACATAACCTTATTTGATGCTCAGAGGAATAAAAGTCTACCAGATTCTTACAATTGCAGAAAGAAATAGACAAGTGTTTGTCGTAATTCTAGCTCCTGTCTTTGATCTTATTTGATAAAATTCAAGAGTCATTTCTCACAAAAATAGTTTGCATAAAAAATTTACTTCCGAGCATTGGCCAAAATGTCAAATCACCAAATGTAGGGTTTGAATCTTCTATGTTCTTTCTTACAGATGAGGTTCTAAATGCAGATTACATAGTCTTTCCACCAAAGAAAATTATAATTAGCCTATTCACAATTTTATGCCAATCTGAAAGTGATCTCTCAACTCAAAAGGCCAGTAACACCTCATTGTTTATTTCAAGAAAGCAGTCAGTAAAAAAATGTTAGTGAACAGCACTTAACAGAATCATATACACTCTGTCCACTTTCTCCAGGTCATGTATTGTACCATCTATCCTTCCAGTGAAAATGTACTCTTCTCTTTAGGCTGTTTGCATATGAAAGAATTTTGCGTTTTGGTTTTGATTCTCCCTTGTTGCTAATGTTCCAAAGTATCAAGTGAAATGATGCCATATGTATATAATCATTCAAGAAACTCTGGACAGACATTCAAGGAAATGTTTCTTGGCACTTTGTGATCTCCTCCCCAAAACATTCCTGCTCCTATTGAGGGTTCTGTTGAAATGTCCTTAGAAAATAATGGATTCCAGGACATTGCCTCAACCTTTGACAAGAATTATCCAACAAAAACATCATTCTGAGAATCAAGAACCTTGTTTTCTCAAACTTAGACTCCACCCTTTTCTGTTCACACTTACTTTTGAGAGCTACTTCAGGCAGAATGAGATTTCTGGAGACCAGAAGTGCTTAAATATTTTTGCCTGTGCTCCCTCACACACACCGCCTTTCAGAATTAAAGATCAGAGGTTGGTTTCTCATGGCCCAGTTCATTAAGGCACATTAGATTAGAAGCCATTCAGAATCAGAGAAGGCAGGGTTGAGCATGTGAAGGTAGAATGAGTGATCCCAGAGTTGCAGCAGAGAGAAAAATATTCACCAGACAACCCCAAAGTTAAGAGCAGAGAAAAATTTTGTTTACTGAGTGCCTTTTAAGAATTGAGTGCATCAGGGCTTGATCACAACAGCAATTTCCTCACATCCAGGGTACTCCTTTTTTGCTCCACAGCTGGAGTAATCTAGTTATAACTTTGTGCTTTTTCTCTGATCCAGACACCTCTTGCCAGTTGTAGTCCTTCATTTCACACCCACAATCACTGCAGCAACACTTCTTTCCAAGCTTCATATCTCACTCATCTATTCTACAGAGGGTACAACTTCCCCACTCACACATCCTTTCCTGTAAGATTGGCTACTCTTATGGGTTTAGTTTCTTGACAAACAAGAGAATTAGAAAGAAAAATCCTGTAAGGAATAGGAAGCTGGCCTTAAGACAATTAATAGCTTCTTTTTGAAATAAAAAAGACTTGGGTAAAACTCCTAGCTGCCCAAACATTATATAGCCTGACAAAATTTCTGCTTAATCAACTATATATGAAACCTGATTTTTATTCTTAAGGGTAAACTATATATAATATAGTAATCTGTTTGAGTTTACAATAAGAAATAGTCAGCACCTACAGACACTCAGCTAGGACAAACACCTCTTGAAAAGGCAATACCTTGGCATGCACAGGATTCAGAATCTAACAGTGCATTTTGAGTGCACTGCTCAGGTAACATAGATGGTGAGCTACAAACAAAATGACTGGTAGCTAGCAGATCCAGACTGTACTAAATTACTCATCTCTGATCTAAGAAAGATACTGTGGTAGATAGATGCAGAGATAGGAAGTTGCTAATATGCTTCATTAGCATTTCCAGACAGGTACCTGTTGCCTGGGAGATGTTCTCACCTATTCTTGAGGTCGTGCAGAGATTTTGACAGCTGTAAAAGACTGCAGCACTGATCTTTGTTGCAAAAATCTTCAGAAAGAAATTGGAGGTCAGAAAAAGTCCAGGTCATTGAGTTCTTAAATCAGTATCAGTGATAGTAGGAACAGAGAGTAATAGAAATATGCAAGGAGATTACAAAAAAGAATCTCTAAAGTAAAAACATGGGTGATGCATCTCAGGTTAGAACAATAATATTGTTGCCAACTTTAGCCCAGTGAAAATAAAATTTATTAAGGTTCAGAGCTTTCTGATTTTTTAAAAATATTGTTTATATAAAATCAAGAATTTCCAATGGATCAAGATGCCAGTAGAATTTGATGGTTTCTGAGGGATCCATCACATTTGTTTGGATTCTATCTTAGCAAATCACTAGGAGAGTAGTTAATGTAGATGACAACAGCTTGACCTACAATAGGCCTTTACAGAAAATAATCAGGGAAATGCTTGCTCAATTAGCTGTATTTCTGCCTCTCAAAGAGTTCTTTTCAATTTAAAAGTTTCCTAATGTGACAGATTCAAGACGTAAACAATTCAAACGGTGTCTTTCTCTCTGCCAGCTGGGGGTTTTCAGTAAAATTCCCAGTAATTCATCTTCAATTTTTGTCCATCTGCTATCCTGGAAAAAAAAAACAGAATTTTTAACCATTCCATGTTATCGTGTTGAAAAGAAGTCCAAGCTTATGGTGTTAGTAACTCTAAGCAATAGATAGCTTATCAGTAACATACCCAGGAACTTGTGGCATCAAGTATAAAATCCAATAATATTTCACAGCACTTTAAGTCACATCACATTTTATCTCAGTTATATATATTTGGATTTTAGTCTTTCTCTCTCTTTCATTTCCTTTGTTCTTCCAGTAAGTTCAATATATCGATATAATTTATGACAGATAATTAGCAGTGGAAAAAAGTTAACAATTAGTAAACTTGCATCTGTATTGCACCTGTTGGTACTGGGGGCATTTAGGCATTGCATTAAAAAAAAAAAAAAAAAAAAAAAAAAAAAAAAAAAAAAAAAAAAAAAGAGAGAGAGAATGTACTCTATGATATCCCAACACAGCTCTACTTTAAATAGCCAAGAAGCATTTGTACTGGGATGTTTGGTAAAAAAATGTGAATGATATGTTGTTTGTGTCCTTTCATGCACCTTCACAACAGTGCTGGGTTAGACCTTGGAATTACTGAAATAAGAAGCAAAACCCAGGCAACTTCAGAGGAGGTGTCCCAGTTTTCCTGTGAAAGTCAAATTAGTCATCTAAGAACCAGGACAGCTGTCAGTGTCAGGGTGTGAAGAGCGGATGTGAAATGCATGAATGAGTCATGCTCTGAAGATGCTGCCTTTTCTCTTTGCCTCTCCTTGGACTACAGAATGTGCTCAGCCAAGAGTAAGCACCTAACATACAGAGAGGGTCATCACTGTGCATTATAATCCATCCTAACTCTATCCTTGCCTTCACCAGGATGACTGATGGAAATAGAGTTTATTCATTTACTGAAGATACCTCTGAGCAGGCAGAGTTTTCCACTGAGCCACCTCTTTTGTGCTCCATTTTATTTTGTAGAAAGCACCAGTTCAAGGAAATGTTTTGCTGCACTATTTCTGTGCTCATTCCCTAAAGCAAAGACATGTCTATATTGTAAAGAATTGAATATACAATTAATTTATTCTAATTTCCCTGAGAAAAAGAAATAAATTACTTTGATAGAAACTGTTATTTTCAGCAGGCTTACATATTTCGGTCATTTGTTGTGTGTGCTTGTTGTTTTCTGCTGCTTCATGACCTTTATGACATCAAAAGAACAGTCTTTTGTCTTTTGGCCGCTCTAGCAATCTGAAAGCTGATGTCTTGATCACAGGTTCCTATTGTTCATCAGGACTCTGTGTTATACATTCCTCAGTAGAAAAAAACCCACAGTCAAATCCCCTGTGGGAACAAAATGCATGTCTTAATTTTAACTGATACAATGCATAGGCAACTGCTCTTTAAACTGTAATTGTTAGGCCTGAACAAGCATCCATTGAAGACATCTACATCGTTGGTACCCTGCTGAGATCACTTGGAAAGCCAGGGGTTAGTGGTGTACAACAATATGCTAAAATGCCCAGGGGAATTAGGACGCTTTCTTAGCGTTGCCTGTAAACTTTTCTTATTGGCTTGCCTTTTCTTGTATATGCCACTCATAATTAACTACAGCAAAAGAGGGCCCAGCAAGGAAAAGCAATTTATCTGAAAGCCCTTATTCTTTTCTCAAAATGTATGAAGGCTTATTTTGTACTTCCAGCTGGCCAGCATTTCCTTTTTGTTTGCTGAATAATGATCTTATTGTCTCAAATAATAGAAGAGTTTCTAGAGAAGCTCAAAGATGATATAAATTTGCACTCATCTTTGCTGTAGCAGCTTCTACACTGGTAAGGAGTCACTGCCCTTCCTGCCTAGAAGTGAGATCACAGCATGAATAAGTGGATATTTCAGCAGCTATCTCAAATGATGAAAAAAAATAAATTAAATGGGAAGTTTGGATCTTTGGGCAACAAAATAGCCAGTAAGTGTTATCATCTAAATAATGCCACATATGCTAGCATTCCTTCACCTGTAGGAATGCAATTTCTTTCTTCATCTGTTAGAAGCAACTTTTTGTTTCCAGCTTTCTCGAGGAGAGTTCTTAATGTTGTGGAAGCTTCTGTATTTTTTCAGTTTCTGCACTGGGCAGAGTGTTTAACATGATAATACTGTCTAAAAGGATCATGTATGCAACAAGTAAAACACATTAAAAGAATCAAAAGGCTGTGTAACAGACAAGTATGCAGATCAAAAGCTCTTCCATAGAAATTATGATCCTTCAGAGCAAGTTTGAAAGGCCTGTGCATGGCTGACTTTCCACGTGAACCTTTAGGAACTGGTCAAACACAGATGCTTTGCACTGGCCTGAGGAGGAATCCAATCTCTTCAAACAAATATTACACTTATGGCTGAGACTCAGGCTTGCAGGAATTTGTATTTCCCCAGTTATATTTTGCTTTTTTAAATGTTAGCAACAAGTTGCTTTTAAGAAAAGGACAAACGCTCCCATAGAAACAAACATAAAAATACTACATTGCTCTCTCCTCTTAACCACACCTTCTCTGAAGTGTCTAAATGTTTGGTCTGGGCTGTTTCATCAGTGCCTTATCCTCTACGCCAAATGTCAAAGACACATCAAGGGTGAACAAAAGTCCACTGAAGTCGGTAGAAATCCCTTCAGTATCTTTAGTGAGCACTGGATGCAGCTGTAAACACACAGGCTGCTGCCAAGAAGAGGAGTCTGCTGCCACCAGTTGTATACTGACATGCTAAAGGCTTGCACATTTATTAAAAAAAAAAAAATTAAAAAAAATTAAAATCTGTTGTGCTTCCCAAGAAGCACACAGAGAAATAAAGGGAAATTTTCAGAAAGGAAAGGAAAAACCCTGGAAAAAGTAATTTTGGAGAATGGGAAGCATTATTTAAAACATTTCCGTGATTGCACTAATGCCTTGCTTTCCCAGTTTGTGCTTGCTGAATGTGAGAAATGCATATTCAAAGCTACTTTGAAGTTAAACAAACCAAAGGTGTTTGTAAATCTGCAAGCAGTTTCACCTCCTGTGCCCTAAAGTCAGCCAAAGCAAGGTTCTTTAAACTGAATTTTGAGTGACTGTTTCTGGCTTTATACCTCCTAATTTTTAGCAGTTTAGAGCAGTATTTTGGCAGAAATTATAAAACAATGGAAACAAGCCTTTTATAGGGGAAAATGAGAAACACTTCTGAACTCTCACAGGACTAACAGCGAGCACTGCTTAAAAGCTGTCTTTTACAGAGGTTAAAAAGATTCTTCTTATCTTTGGGTTTACAAAATGACCTGCATTACCTTGATTTTCCCTCAGTGAATCATTCAAATGTTTTACATATCATTAAAGGTAAGGGGAAATTGTTTCGTTAACTGTTAGTAGGTACAAAATGTTTGTTTTTCTTCAATATTGTTCCCACGTAAAGAATGTTTGGAGTGACTGTTTAAGAAAAGGGGGAAAAATTGACCTTAAAAAAGCCAAGACCCACAGCAAAGATTTAAAAAAGTCAGTGATTTGCTCTGTGTTGAATGCAGTAGCTGTAAGTAGTAAAGCCAGAGCTCCCAAAATCTAAGCGATGAAAGAAGATACTTTTTTCTCAAGTCAAAGATTTAAGAGATTTTTCCATGCATATCTTAAACAGCATTTTTCATCTATTTCTCATGGGCTACTAACCAGGTGTCATATCATCCTGGTTTATCTGCTGACTCAGACTGCCATGCAATAATTATTTTCTATTAAACTTCTTGGAGAAATTAATAGAATGAGTGAATTATTTTAAATAAAAACCCAAACTTGCTCATATCCTTACTCCACATGGGTCAAAGGTGTTGTCTTCCTTGTCCTCTCAAATAAGCCATGTAAGGGATGGTTATAAATCCGAATGTTAATCTAAGGATGGAGTGTTATGGACTTTTACACCTTTCCTCTTATGCTGGTGATACTGTAGGAGTAGAGCCTTATGGAAGTGAGTTTCCCTCCTATCCATCTGCAGGCTAATCTCATGTCTGCACATGTTGCCTTTGCTGTCTGTTAGACTCTGATATTTCTCTGAATTATATTCAGTTCTTAAACTGACAAACCTTCCTGTCTGCTTTACTTGCACATTTCCCCTCAAACCATTTTGTTAGACTTGTTCTCTGCTGCTTGAGATGTCAAAGCTTTATTGACTAGTAGTTATTCAGCATTTGCCAGCCTTTTTCACCTTTCCAGACCCATGCTGGGGTCAGGACACTCCTTAGATGTAATGCTTTGGCACTGGAAATACGTTTTCATCACTCAGGGAAACACTACAAAGAAGTATATCTGGAGTCACTCCAAAGTGAGTAGAGCAACCCAAAAGTTGCTTTGATTGCCAGTTTGACTGTCACACAGATCAGGTGAGAGCCTATATGTGCTTGGATTTGGCAGGATTCCATGCAGAATACAGATGCTGGACACAAGACAACTGGAGAAAAGATCATCAGAGGCATCAGTGTACCAGCCCCTATGAAATTATGGACATGGGTAGGTGGATAATGAGCTCCAGCTTTCCTTTTAGTCTTGAATTTACATTTGGTGGTGCAACATCATGGTAAATTCATCTGAGTGTTGATGCATGTGTTTCTGTACTTCTGTGAGGTTCATTTTTCTTTTCACCTTACCTTCTGTATCCCAGCTTAAAACCAGCACAATACCCTCTTATGAAAGCCTTCAGTGTCTACCTCTGAATCTCAGATCATACAAACAATCCATAATTGTGTGCATAGTTGAATTGCAGCCATTTTTACAAAACTCATCATGTCGGGGCAAAGTTTTTCATAATTTCTTCTTGATGGTATGGGAAACCACCTTCTGTCTTGTGTTAATAACATTTGTGCCTATGGCAGTTCTTGAAAGACAGATGAAATCTTCAGTCAGTGTATACAGGGAACTCTTAACACTGCAGTTTCATTCTTCATTACTCATTTATCACTATTTATCAGCTTAGCAATATAACTCAGATAGTGTTGGTTTGAAGTCAGTGCTAGCTAGAATAATGAGAATTCAAGTGAGTACATGGCTGTGCACTTTGGAAAAGGTACGAAAAGAGAGATTAGCAATAGAAAAGTTTTTTGCATTGTTCCTAAATTTAGCATAATATATTAATTGGATCTTGAATGCACCTAAATGCATCATGAAGAAATAAATAGGGAGCTGCTCACCAGTGAGGCCACTGTCACTGCTCATTCATTTCCACTGCTTCACTGTCCTACAGGTCTGATTAAGCTGCACTTGCTTGAGGCTTCTGGTCTATGTGTTCATCAGTACAAACAAAAGTCACAAATTACTGAGTACTTCTTTCTGGTTGCAATACTAAAAGGACATTTTAAAAAATATTAGTAGCTGATTAAGTTAGAGTAAGATGAAACAAAATCCTAAAAGCCCACATCCCAATCAAAACACTGAGTTGTTCAAAGCTTGTATATCACAGGTACCTTCTAAAATCGGTTAAATCTGTGATCTGCTGCTGGTGCCTTCAGGTGTCCTCTTTTTCTGTGATCAGGACTGTAGTGAACATAAAATGAAGGATCACCTGAATCCTTTTTCTTCACCTTTGAATTTTAACATCAGTGTTCAGAAGCTGCATTGCACTTTCATCCACTATCTTGCAGAGTCATGCCACTTCCCCATGGCTTTCTGGGAAGATTATAGTGTTTGCAAATGTTTTGCACACTCATACTTCTGAAAAACCAGGGGGACCATGTGGATGCTCTTGTCTGACCTCTCACATAATACAGGTCATAGAATAATTTACCTTGGTATTTTACAGAAAATCCAGTAAGCTGTGGCAGAACTACAGCATATATTTTTGACACCTATCTCAATTTAAAGTTGTCAAGGGTCTACATGATTCACTCTTACTTTAAGTAACTAGTTCAAAAAGTTAAATTTGTTCACTTTTCAAAAACTGTGCTTTATGTGTAGTTTAAATTGTTTTCATTTCAACCCCTAGCCACAGACTTTCGTACATGTTTATTTGATGAAGAGTCCTTTACTATGATAGAGAGGTTTCCTGGACAAGCATTTTTGGATCCTGCTCAGATGAAGTCTCACTTTCCTATACTTAAGTCTTCATCAATTGCCATTATTCAAAAATAAACTGATTAAGATATTTAGTGGGCTATTGACACTTCCAAGTGACTAAGACACAAACAGCTAATAAACATTTATGAGGTAGCAGCATGCCAAGAATACAGAGAAGATTGAAAGCTCTCTAGAGTTAATTTAAAAATGTCTCTTCTTGATGTCAACGTCCCGATCCTGAAATAGCACTGAAATTGTTCTGCTAGCAGCTACCTCTAAAGATTTTTATTTATGTCCTATTCCAGATCACAGCCAAACATGGCTTCGCTTTATTTATATTTTTTGTCTTCAAGATAACCCATTTTTATCCATTGTATCCGTTCTTACATTGCTAGAATCGTTAATTTATCTTTGATGAAACTGAGAGGGTCAAAAGATGAGCCTGGATACGAGAATACAGATAGCTGTACTTATACCAACTTGATTGAGCCAGCCATAAATCTCAGCTTGACAACTCTTTAATGCAGTTGATTCATGAAAGCACACACTTCCTGATTTTCATATATTTCTCTTTGGCAGGAAGAAGACAGCTGCCAAGCTGAGCATCAGGGTGTTAAGCTGCAGGGTAAACAAATTGTATCTGTCTCTGAAGCTGTAGATCTGAAGATTTCTCAACAAATTCAATCACAAATAAGCACCATTTTCCAGCCAAAACTCATGCCTACCTCAGTATACCTCCTCACTTATCTGTGATAGACCACACAGTGCAGATCAAAAGTAACCACACAAGAATATGTTATTTCAACCCTGCCCTATTAAATGAATTTACTTTTCTAACTATCTGTGGCTTTAGACAAAAATGTGAATTTCATAACTAAAGGTAAACTTCCTTTAGGAAGCACAGGAAGACAGAACTTTTGTGTGTATTTTTGTGTGTCTGAATCACTTCTTCCTGTGACTTGGTGCATCTTCATTATTAAAAAAATAACAAAAAAGTTCTTTTTATATCAGCTGTAGATAATGTTATGCTGTTATGGAAAAGATAATAAGTCATAAAACCTTCTGGAAAATACTGCACATTTTGAACATGGTTAGTCATGAACCAGAACAAAGCAGTAATGTGTATTTCCTTTCCCTGCCTGCTTTAAGGCAGTGCTTGGAAAAAATGATGATAAACCAGATTAGAGCTGTGAAATCACTTTGCCACTTTTATACGCTGTCACTGCTTTGGTGGATGAATAGCTATGGAGATAAAGGCAGCTATGCCACGTAGCTCCATTCCCTCCTCCACCCTGCCACCCACACTCAAGTTCTGATGCAAGTGCAGCCCAACTCCTTCAGGGCTGTCCAGGAAATTGCCACCCAGAGATTTCCACAGTAGTGTTTGCAGTCAGCACCACCAAAGGAGGAGATAAAGGTTTGCTCAGAGCAAATGCCTTG
Source organism: Sturnus vulgaris (assembly GCF_052056855.1). NCBI lineage: Eukaryota > Metazoa > Chordata > Aves > Passeriformes > Sturnidae > Sturnus > Sturnus vulgaris. Next base: position 65,164,775 of record NC_142245.1, on the reverse strand, counting down.
AACTACTGCTTCCACAGTCAGAAATGGATGCCTTAAGACGGCTTGTGGTCTGCCATCTCATCTTTGTCAAAGTTTCTGGCATTATACGCACATAGCACTTCCCAGAGTGAAAAAAAAAACCCTGCAGAAGTGAAATTCATTTTAAGAGAAAGTAGAAGTAACACCATGTAACAGCCTGACTAGAATTTCTGCAGCTGTCCCATGAAATCTGCCTGATGTTACAGGAATTGCTCTGCAATGAGTTTTACTACGTGAGACGCTGAGGCCCTTCCTCGTAATTCACTTCTCAATATATTTATCTATAAAACTTCTTAGGAAGTGGCTGTTTGAAAAGCAAGTGGATGAGAAGCGACTCTAACATTTAGCTCAGTAATTAGTTGTTATTTTTTTCTATGATTACTAGAAGAAAAGTTTACTTTTCCAGAGAATATACGATGGTGTGTACAGTCACAACCTTTCTAGAAAATCTTCCTTTAGCAAGAGATAGTTATCAAACCACTCAGTCATTGGCTGCACTGTACACACAGCTAGAAATCTTGTTGGCTGGAGACCGAAGTGATGGCTTTCAAATGCAAAAAAAAAAAAAAAAAAAAAAAAAAAGGAAAAACAGAAGAAAAAATTTTTCAAACACAGAATTGTCAGCCTGTTGAGAAAGGGAGGAATCCAGGAAGTTCAAATGAGGAGTCCATGCAGGAGCCAAGGTGAATCATATGTGTTTTTGGAGCTGAATTTTAAGTTAAATTGAGTTAGGCTGGCTCAGAGATGAAGTTTCAGGTAGAAGAGTTAGGAAAATTGCCAGGAAGCATGCCAACTTCATGCACCAGCTGTGGAGATGATGTTACTGATAAGAGTGAAAGATGCCTCAGGGAGCTGTAACAATATCACAGCTGTGACCTCTTTGCTGAGCAGCTTCTGAGCAGTCAGATTTATGTTCCTGCTTCCACTCTTAAATGAAAAACTTGGTCCTCTTAAGTTCCTCAGAGAACAGTGACATGCCTACATAGACAGAGGATTTTGCACCTTTTGTATCTAAAGTAAAAGTGGTGCCTCAGTGGTCCCAAGGGACTGGGAAAGGTAGGGAACAAGCAGCACCTTCTGCTCTCCCTGTCTATGAAGGACAGAGGTGGACATAATAAGGATATAAACTGGAAAATATATGATGCATTTAACTAATATTTTATTGCTCAGAATGAGGATTTCAAAGTTTGGACGAAACAAAGTGGGATTTTCTTAATTTCATTCAGATTTGTTGGAGAGCACTCTTTGATGGCAGCTAGGACAAGTTCTCTCAGAAAGCACAAACAAGTGAACAAAAGTAGTTCAAGCCCCTGACATAACTGAGAACTCATGTGCTTTTTACAAAGGACTGCAAGGAAGCCAGGACAGGCTGCAGCAGAGGAAGGAGCAGGAGCAAGAGCAGATGATGCTGGCTCGTCCAAGAACATGCATCCTTGCCAGGAGGCTTTCCCAGGTCTCAGGCGCAGAATGCTCTGTGCTTGCACATGAGTCAATGCTTTTCTGTCCTACATGGCAGCTCTGAGGTAATAATCTAGCAAGCATTTGCTAGTGGATTTGTGCCCTTATGTGAAGAGGGATGACTAGGTACAGATGCAATGGTGGTTGTTGAGGAGTACTGAGAAAGCTGATGATTTTTAAATTCCATCCCCAGCATTAACCAAAAACCAGACTGTGGGACTTCTGGTTTTCTGAAGAGCGCCCCAGCTTCAGTACCAGAAGCAGGGAGGTGGGCAGTGACTGGTAGCTCTTCCATGAGGAAGCTGTAGGGTGACCCCAATGAATCACCATCCTGATCCAGAGTATAGCAGTAGTAATCATAAATTCAACCCCCTGTTCTTCTAATATTAGTATTTATTCATAGAGGACATATCCTTGCTTACATATATAATTTGTTGCATTATTATTTAAAAATCCTTGTCATGCATTGTTTTCTTTGCATTGTTGTGGGGGGTTGAGTTAAAGAGGTTGGGGCAGAAAACATTTTGGGTGTTTATCTTTTATTTTGAATTCACTTAGACTTTCATTTCTCTCATATTTTAATTGAAAAAAAAAAAAGGAAAAAAAAAAAAAGAAACACAAACAAACAAACATATGGCTCCTGCTACTACTGAAGTAAAGGACTTCTTGTCTCCAGCCTTGGGAAAGCCCATGAAGAAGATGGCCCTGGATTCCAACCACAAAAATAGTTAAAGTAAGTCTTTTGGCTCGAGCCACAGTCAGAAAGAAAAATTAAGGAAAAGCATTTGTAATTGCAAAAGCATTTTCAAGTGAATTATTTGACAAATCTTGAGTATAGATAATTAGATCTCTCATGATTGTGAAATTACATAGTATAAGATAGGCATTTCTTACTAATCCAGTACCCTTTAATGCATTCAGTTTAATGTCTTTCTTGCCTACAGTTGTCTATAAAACTCCATCACTTTCCATTTTTTTTGGTGTTATATCATATATAAACTACTCCAACCGTTCATGGTTTATAGTTTTGTTAAAAACCCTTAACAGAAGTTACAGAGAGGTTCAATGCACCAGCAAATGTACTCTGTTCTACATGCTTAAATATATAAAAACCACAATTATGCTTCCTAAGTGCCTAAACTTTTTCATCCAGAATAATTGTTTTTCTATGTTACTTCATACCATTCTTGAGTGGCAGGAAAACGAAAAAATATGTGAGTTGGTCTGCCCAAAATAACCAAGAGATGGCAGCACTCCATTCAACCCAAACTTGACTTGTCATATAATCTATATGGCTGCAGTACAGCAGCTGGTGCAAGTGGGAAACGCAAGGGAAATGGAGCAGTCAGCTGCAGAGTAAGCAGGACATGCATCATTTCATCAGTCACTCTGCCTGCTTGTCATGGTGAGGCTGAGAGTCACAACAGGCATGGAAAGTTCTTGACTAAATGGGGGGAAGGAGGAACTTCGTGACAATTGTGTTTCTTCCTGGTCTCCTGATGGCAGCAGTATTCTCTGAGCTCCTGGAGCTGTCCCTTGCATTTGAAAGTGTAAGGAAAAATATTGTCATCATGAGGAAATATATTAAGATAAGGCACATTGTGAGCACATTCCAAATTGTATTCTTTTTTTTTTTTAAACCGCTAAAATTTTTGCACATATTAGAGTGGATCAAATTTCTTGCAGCATTTTTTCCTTCCTCTTTTAAATGCTGGAGTGAACTCCCCCTAATTCTCCTCAGTCTTCATACCCTCCCTGAGAATGCGAACTCCAAATTCCGAGGCACTTTTTCTCGATTTGCCAAGGCCCAAATGGCCATAGGGTGAGACCTTATTGGATGTCAAGTGCTCTGGGTTCTTTGGGAACACAATTAGTGTTTGGAGAACAGAGTGCTAAGGATTTTGAAATTAACCTTGAAGGAGCTGTGACTGATATAGTGGTACATTTTACATTTTTTGGTCTCCAGAAACCTTCTGGATGTTTTTTAAGCTTCCTTACAAAAGGCCAGACATTCTCTGATATTGATGATCACTGCGGGAACTAGACTCAAATATTTTTCCTTGCATGACAAACATAGATGCATTCACAAAAGGTAAACCTTCTTTGCACTTAAATGGTTGTGTTTATCTTGCATGTTCAGTAGATTGATTCCAGTCTGGGTTTTGCAGTACATGTTAGGGCAATCACTCCATTTGGTTTTATACTTTTTCCCATACATTCTTTCACTGCCAAAAGGTGGGAGGTTTTAAATTAGCATGCAATAATTATTATATTGCAAAATACTAGCAGAGATAAAGCACTTAACATTTACACCAAGTCAGCTCTGTAAAATTGCTGCTAATGTTTGACTGAGTCAGGCTCTGTGGCAGCAAAATTACAAAGGTGTATGACCACTAGGGTGTTGGAGTAGGAGCTTACATTCAGGTACAAAATCCATAGTGTGCTGATTAAATCTTAGCTTTTGAAACATCAAAAATTCCATGGATGAAGTTCTTCACCTTTTCTTTCCCACCATTCCTAACTGCCTTGTCAGAAGCACATTTTGTAGCTTTCTCTCTTCCAAACCTCTCATCCAACCCAGGGGAAGTTTGTCATACTTAAGCACAATCATTAGTCACTTTAGTTAACATTGAGAATGCTAAAGAAGACAGATAGCTTTTCAGATAAGGCTAAATTAAATATTTAGGTTTGCCCACATTGAAATAGTTGCAACTTCTGGGATATTGCAAATGAAATCATTAATTTATGTATATTTAACATGGATAGAGTAGCTGATGGTCCTTTCCCATTACTTTAGGCTCTATCTTTTATAATCCATTAATTTTACCAAGAAAACTTTCCTTTCATCCCACTTTTGAACAAAAAAATTCATACAGGAGATCACTCTCAAGAGATCCTCTTTCCAATTAAAAGTCACTTTTTAAATAAAGCAGAAAACAGTTGGCAGCACTCTGTGAGGAGCTCCTCTGTCACACTGTGTGACACCATCAGGATCTTTGACTGTCACAGGCTGTGGGGGCTCTGCTGTGAGGTGTCTTCTGCAAGGCAGCCCCCAGGCAGCAATGCATCCTTAATGCCACATGGGACAAGTGCCTGCTGGACCTTCCTCAGACTTTGCACATACATAGGCTCAGAGAAGTCCAGGAATGCTTTACAGCTTTACCACTCAGAATATAAGCCAAGGACAAGCAGAGTTTCTATAAGAGGAAAATGTAGGCCCTCACATGCTGAGAGAGGGGAAAAGAAAAGGGAAAGGGAGACATTTTTGACAGGATGGAGGAGAAGATGCCTTCAGAGGAAAGAAGCTGAGTATCAGAGTGTGCTTGGAGAGCACAAGTGGAGCCACGCTCTGGCAGGCTGCAGCACACATTCCCCTGGGGCAGCAGCATGTGCCAGTAAGAGCTGGGCTTCCCCATGCACCTTCTCTCCTAATGTTACTGCTGGATCTTTTATGGACTTCTCTGGAGTGATTGCTACCCCCACAGACTCCTCCTCCACAACTTCTCTGTAGTGTCCACCCTCAACTTCTCTCCCTTATAAGCTTAACGTGCACATAATACAGTGACTTGAATAATTTCATATTATATACTAAATTATATATGCAATGTTCACTATCTAAAGGCCTGATTTATTTACTTTGGAATATATGGGGGAAATAGAGGTATTTGAAGCAACCTGAAAAGTTCAAGAAAGCGCTTGATTAATATGCTGCTGGACAGGATAAAATTAATATTGCCAATGAAAACAAAGTCAGACCAATGAATGCTTCGATTGGGCTGGGAGGTACTGCATGGGCAAAGAAAGGCTTTTGAATTAACTCAGAGGATCAGGAAAAAATATAGGAATGACTATAAGAAGAGCGAGGGGAAAGAAGGAATGTGTTGGCCCACGTGTCAATGAATCGGCTGTTGGCAGCACATAAATGTTAAGGAGCAGCTTGCAGTCTCTGACTATTTGTAGCCTGATTCCCTAACCAAAGAAGAAATCCAGAGCAGTACTGGATACCAGACTACACCTCTGAGCCATCAGAGCCTTTCACTTGCACTAAGGAAAATAGATTATTGATGCTGGCAGGAACATGTGCTCTAAAAACAGACAAGGAGATTGCAGCCTAATCCAAATCCAAACAGAAGCAAGATGTCTAAAGCCAAATTCCTTTTACAGTCCCTTAATTTCACTACAAAATTGCTTTCCTTTAAGTTTTAAATTGTGTAGTATCCGAGCCAATCTAGCTAACCCTTGCTTACAAGAGCAGGCTGTGCAGGAGTGGACCCATTAAAAACTCAAAAGCCTAATGGCTTACAGGACTCAGGGTAAAATCTTGGCCCCACTGAAGGCAGTAGGAGGCTTGCCAAGGACTTTAGTGGGGCCAGTATTTTACTTTGGTTCTTTACAAGCAGCAGTGTTGCTCATTTAGAAGCACAAAAACACCACTGTGAATTTCCTGAGGCCCAATCACCAGCTTTTGCTGGTGCTTCCGTCGCCATCACACAGCTTCGCTTTCAAACCCAAAGGGAAGAGGCTGAGAACTGAAGCTGTACCCTCCCACTAAAAGCCCGTTCCTTTTACATGATCTGTGCACAATGTTTAATTCCAGGGAAAAGAGGAAGAAACCCATAACTTGTGTGTTTCCCTTTTCCCCCTTCCTCTGATTCTCCTGAAAATACCTCCTTCCGCTGGAGTGTGGTATAAAGAGACTCTGCTAGAAATGGGCTGAGGGCTGCTGGCCCGGCCAGGGATACGTGGGACATGACATGTCTGGACACCAAGCTGGGGCTGCTCGTGGGGCCCCCACCCAGCAGATGACCAGGCTCTGACACGGCCCCATGGCCCGGACACGCCGCCAGGCCGGCGCGGTAATTGGAAACAGCGGGACTTGTGCCTGCAGCCTCCAGTGTGAGTGCTCGGGACTGTGTGATCATGATCAATAAAGCTCCATGGGAATCTTTTAAAGTCCTCCCAGCCACATCACTCCAGTAACGGATTTGTCAGCTTTTCCATAAACCCCAGTTTTGAAAAGTTTATAGCGCAGCTTGTTTTCATTACCTTGAGGTGAAAGTTGCCGTATAAAATTTCAGACCAGGAACTTTTTTTTTCCCTTGCTAATACAAAATACCATTTAAAACAAATTTTAGTCTCCAAATTTAGAGTCCTGGTAAGAACCATGTTATTCCCTGAGTGCTTTGAGTGTGCTGCTCAGAACTCCTGTGTGAAAATCTATTGAATTCAAGATTTAACAAACAAATGTCGAGCTCTTCTGTTGGATTTTTAAACCACTGACTAATATGTCCAGAACTGCCGAGTTATTTTGCTCACTCCCAAGAAATGCTGTAAGTCTGCGTCAGGGACTTCTGTGGAAGAAGAACAGACAATACGCCTCTGTCTCTTCCCTTTCCAGCCGCTGGAATTATGGTTTTGCACCACTTTGGGTTTTTTAAGGAGTAAAATTTCAGCTCATATAAAGCCACTGTAGCTCCATTCACTACAGTCTACTTTGCATCTTCTCTCTGTTAAACAGTTTCTATGCCGCAGCCTAGGAATAATTGAACTTCCAGTAACAGACAGGACTTCTCCTGTTATAGGCATGGGTCACATTCCAGCTACCTGCACTTACAGAACACAGTGGGAGAAGAACCAAAACTCAGCTGACGTCAGATGCCTGTGCCTGACACAGACAGGCAGAACATTTCCCACCTGAGCAGCAATATCTGACCTCTTCATCTTCAACAGCTTCCCTCAGTGCTGAACTAGACCTTTTCCCCTCACAGTACAGTGGCATCCCATCTTTGCTGCTTTCTGACCTTACCAGCAGGAACAGACTAAAGTTGCTGCCTCTGCTGGGAAGGAGAGAGCTGTGAGAGCAGCTGTTTCCAGGCCTGCAAGCCTAGTGCTGCTGTTTTACATCAATAGATGCCAGCAACCAAAACAACAGCTAAAAATCACACAGAGGAATTCTGTACCTCTGCCTACCACCTTCACATATCTAGTGTTGGAAGGATTAAGGCTTCTTTAATTTCACAAAGTTAACTTCATGCAATGTTTTTATGAAACAGAATATAGAATGTTGCTACTGTCTTTGGGGGCTGACCCAGGAGAACAAGAGCTGCTGTCATGCAGATGAGTTCATCCATGGGAACCAAATGGATTTATATTTTCTAGATCTTCAGTCGCTGAAAAGTCCACCCAAATGTCATATGACCATGTTACCCCTGCTGGAATGAACATATTCTGGATATTTTCTTGATGAGAAGGTATATTTCACTTACTTTTTGCCATGGCCCATGCCTAGGATAATTTCTTCTTAACAATGGATTTTTGCTGGTGAAAGGAAGCTTGGGAAAGTCAGAGGAGGAAAAGATTTCTTTTCTTCCTAAGCAGTGCTTAGAAAAAAGTATCTATGTGGATATTGAAGTGATTAGTTGTGGGAGTGTTTTTTGGATGAAAGGAAATAATATAAAATATTTGGGAAAGGACAACAGATGGAAGGAGTCTTCAACAAAATTTAAAATGTATTAATAGTGTCATTATAAAAGGAAGCTGAAAGTGTATTGCCAACTATGGAATACCAAGTATAAATACAGCACATTTGAGTCTTGTTTCTTAAGAAAATGAGGCTTTTATGATTGTGTGATTGTGTACTTATAAATCACATGTCTTTATTCTTCTTCAATCATTTTTCTATACTCTAGGGTGAATCAAAAGAACAATAGAGGTTTCAAGGTCAAAATATTTCAGTGAGGGCCCTAAAAGCTTGAAGCCCATCAGGAAAACTAAACCTAAAACTAAATTAATGCAAAACAAAACCCAACCCCCCAAAACTGTTAGCACTTCCACTGAGGTAAATTATACTATAAAATTCATCTGCTTTTGAACACCAGAAAATCCTCAGATGGTAGTAGACAGTCAGAGCACTTCAACAGCTCCGACTTCAAAATAGAAAGGTTTTACTTAAAGCTGTTACATTATTAGACACCAGGAAACCTATTGTAAACTAAAACACACAGACTCTCAGACTAGATGAATTGACAGGCAAAGATGACGAGCATGTACTCTGACTCCAAAATTTCCTGCAAATTTTCACTGTTATATATCTAGTAATCTTCACAGGATGCTGGCCAATAGACAATATCAACAGAAAGCTAAGCTTAAGCTAACTGAAAGACATATAGACCCTTATTGAAAATATTTCCTTGGCATTAATTTAATGCTACAGCCAATAGACCGTATTCCCTTTTCATTTCTTTTAAATTGAGGCCACTTGGAAAGCTATAAATTCTTTGCAGGAAGTAGATTTTCCTCTACTATTATCCTATTCAAATGCTGTATTTCTTAAGGCTTTCCTCTAAGTAAATCTCATGGAGAGTAAGGAACCTGTTAAAATGATACAAGCCATTTGCAAATGCCTTCCCTAGCCCTAGGGGGCCACAGGCAGAATGAGAATACATTTAAACAACCTTCCAAAAGAGGCAAGAAGACAAGTTTGTTTGTTTCATGTATTTCCAAGCGACCACAGGATAGTCCAGCAAAAGACAATAGTAAACAATTCCCAAATTTCTTCATTGTGGTCGAACATTTTCCAGTTGTCCCACTTTTCTGTTTCTAGCTAACAGCTTTATGCCCAAAGGTATGTTTCTACTGCCATCAGTCTCCTGCGTGAGACACAGAGTGGACAGGAGATTGAATCTTCTCTTTTCTGCTGTAATGGCAAAGTCTGTGATGCTGCAGGATTCCCAGCCTGCTCGAGGTGGAAGGAAGGGCACAGTGCACACAGCCTCTTGCAGGGCCTGTGCCTTTGTACATGGCCAATGCCTGTCAGCCACCCTGACGCTCTGCCAGTGAGCAGAGAAGCAGCAAGAGAAAGCTGGTTTTGCTGAATGAAAGACAGGAGATCGTGTAGTCCAAATGAACAGCAATTCAGACTTTTTATGTACGTAACCCCTGCCTTCTTTGTGTTGTCAAGAATAGCAAACAAGTGTTAGTACTGAGCAAATCCATCTGGTGTCAGTTCCATCCCTCTCAAACACAGATTCTTGGATTCATGTAGCCCTGCCCCAAGTACTTTGACTGGCATAGATATTAGGATTTATTTTCTCTGTTGATAAATAGCCAGAGCAATGTTCCTGTCCTTGTGAGGCTGATGGAAATCCCTCTGAAAGCACTTGTCTCTCTCAGTATTTCCACTGAAAATACCACAAGATTCCTGCCCAGCCTGTAAAATAGAAGGGTAGGAGGAGGCAAAATTGTGTCTTAGGTTTATCTCCTTGAATTTTTTTCAGAGATTTTTATGGGCATTATTAGCAGGCATGCTGAGAAGAAGGAAACCACTCACTCTGCAGCATTCCTGCTGCTACTGCTGCTAATGAAACTATGAAGAAATCTTCATGGTGTTCATGATCTCACGCCAAATCTCAAGTGTTAAACTACTGTATGTTATTGAGCTTCTAGTCATGAAAACCTAACAAAAACAAAACAAAACAAAACAACAAAAATGGCTTTAGAGTTTCCTTCTGCATGGCAACAGGCCTGGACATTCTTGTCTCAGATCCACCATAAATATTTGATTCTCAAGTCACTCATATTCATGATTCATATTGTTAACAGGCTAGTAGGCACACTTTGGCAGAGGACTCACCATGTGCCAGCTATTTGGAAACATGAGCACATTGGAAACTGCCTTTTTTGACCATCTAATATTCTATCTTATCAAATTGTAAACAGAGGACAAGACTTAGGGACAGACTGTTCTTGGCCCACAAAAAACAGTGAAAGCAGGAATTTTGTCTGATCAGTAAACACAGTCCTTGCAAAGGAGTAAAAGCTCTTGGAATACCTGCCACCTTCCAATGTACACTTGGAGATGACACTATAACCACTGAAGACAGGAGGAGATGGGCTGCTCATCTTATCAGGAATTTTATTACTCCCCATGCAGGAAAAGGTGTAGGAGAGGGACAAATTCAGTGGCAGCATCTGTCCTCTGCTGAAGTGATGTACTGTGAACTGTTAGGTACAATCCATATGAGTGAATATGGTGACAAAAGGAGGAGAATAAGCACAGAATGCATCTGCCAATGAAGAAATAGAAATAGAAATAGAGAAAGATCAAAAGGAAACAAAGCCTTATCTATATTTTAAAGTCAAAACTGGTGCAGTGCCAAAACTGAGGAGAACAGCTGAGAGCAGCTGAAGACCTTAATTTCTCTTGACCACTTGGGTTTGTCCTTCAGAGTGCCTTAGTGTGATCTGAGCCCTTTCCTGGAGCACAGTGAGAGCAGGAGTGGATGGGAGAGATGCTGAAGAATGAGTTGTGCATTGTGGGAAGAGGTCAAGTGTTAAAAAAAAGTGTGGATGAAGGAGGAGAAGAATGACAAATTACCTTCCCTGAGTGTCTGTGATTTTATCTTCCTGTGACCAAAAAGAGGAAGCCAAATTCAGAACAAAAAGGGTTTTTTCACTCCACAGAGAACCGCTAACAAGGTTTAAGCCTGGTCCTTCCACAAGGTATTTTATATGCCAGCTGTGAAATATCACAAACACTTGACAAATGTTTAACAATCCAGCCCTGCTATGTTTATCCCTTTCAAACAATACCTTGTTGGGGGCCTGGTTCTGAGAAGCAACTGTACAAAGAATGTGGATGGGAGGAAAAGCAGCTTGTCAGAAAAGAGAAAAACAGCTTTGACAGAAGCTGCAAAATTTCTGTGAACTCTATTCTTCTGCCAACATACATTCCCTGGCAGGTGGAATCATCAGCAAAGAGTATTAATTCCCTAAGCATTGCTTAAATGAGCAAAAGCTTCATTTTCTAAGCTCAGTTGTGGCAGAAAACTGCTGGGGAAGTTAATTGGTGAGTCTGGATGCATCTAAAGCATGAAGACCCTGCAATCACCTCCCAGCATCCAGTTCTTAGCAATGGCTGTGTTGAGCAGGAAAGACGACCTACCACAGCTCCATGTCACAGCCGGTGTCTTTGCAAAGAAATACTTTGATGCTTGTTTTTTCTTGGTGGCCTGTTGTCCTGCATAAGACATACTTACAGATTTATTTGATCTCTGTTGTGCAATGAAAGAGGCATTAGAATTTCTTTCTCCAGGCAATGAACCACTATAGAGTCCCTCATTACCTTTAACTCTGAAATTGTCATTCAGAAATTTACAGGCCAACCTATAGCTCCCCAGAGAAACTCTGCATTACTTTTCTTAGCCTTTCTCTCATATGCCTGCCTTTTCCTCTGTTGCCTTTTCCCCCCATCAGAACTTCCTTTTTATCTTGATGGCTCCAGTTCTGTTTATGCAGTGAAAAGAGTGAATGTATTAAACCAGTTTTGGATGACTTAAGCCCTTCTGAGCATTTTCCACATGCATCAGGTATTCTCCCACCAGCACATCCCTGCCTTTGTTGGGGCCAGGTCACAGTCTAGTCTCTGAGTAACAAAGGCACAGACATTTGTAGGGAGTTGTATTCAAGGTAAGAACTCATTACCCAGTTGTTGTGTGTGAACCTTGGCAGCCAGCTAAGGGAGATAGAATCAGAAAGGTAAAAGTGAGAAAATATGTGAATTGAGATAAAGACATTTTAATGTGTTAAAAAAAAAAAAAAGAAAAAGAAAACCAAGGGATGCAAAAGCAATTGCTCACCACCTCATTCATTGGTAGTCTTTAATAAGCTGCCTCCCAGTTCAGTTCCTGAGCACAGTGTTACACAGTAGAGGATATTCCCTTGGAGTCTGCTGTCTCACTGTGTCTCTTCCCCACCTCTAGCCTACTTACTGTCAGGAGAAACAGAGACCTTGGCACCGTGCAAGCACTGTTCAGTAACAACAGAAAATGTGTGTGTTAAAAATGTTCTTTGAGTCACAAAACCAAAAACATAGCACCATACAGACTGCTATGAAGAAGATGAACTCTCTCAGCTCAGCCCAGTGCACCAGCTCATATTGTGAAAGTGGTTTGGTTACCCAAAGTAAAGCACAATGTCCTTCCTTCAAGAGGACTTATACCATCCAAAGATGATCCAGAAAAATTTGTCCTTTCCAATTACATCTGTTTCTCTAAAACAGAGTAGGACCTTTTCTGCACATTTTAAACTCTTCCTTACATACTAAGGCCATTAGGAGAACTTAAGAATCACTGTTCCTTTACCTGTCATCCATGAACTGACAGACTGCACCATAGGTCCTGCTGCCATGCAAGCTCTGCACAGCCTCATCTGGATGTATTTGGACTGAATGAAATTCCTTGCCTTATGTTCACAATATTTTCCCATCTCTTTCCTAGCTGTGAGATCTAAGAAGATAAAGGAGATGGCAACCAGGGACATTGGACATTATCCTTAGAAGACTAGGATTAGGAAAAAGCCAGAAACCTCTTCTGGAGCAAGCACTGGAGGCTTCTGTCCAGTGAGGCTCTCCATCTGGGAGAGCAGAGGCTGGGGCTGCCCATGCCCAGCTTGTCAACTGTAAAGATCGAGTCAGAGATTGGGAAAGAAAGAGTTGTTCACAGCCTGGGAGCAGGAAAAGGATATGGCATCACTCATGGGAGCCTTGCTAACACCCTGTCCTGACAAGGAAGATTGCACATTTGGAAGACAGATACCAGCAGTGCTGCAGCATCAAAACAGCCAGCTGAGAGAGAGAGAGGGAGAGAGAGAGAGGGAGATGTTCTAGGAAAGAGAAAAAGGGAGAGATCCTGCAGGTGCCTAAGCTAGGGAAAATAGTGCGTCCATACTGAACCACAAAGGGCTCTTCAACAGCAGCAGTGGAGAGTAAGTGGTGGAACCTCTGCTGCTCCTGCTGGGTGCTGTCACTGGCACAGCAGTGCTGGCAGAAGCCACCATCACCAGGGGTGGAGGTTTGCTCTGTAACAGGCAAACCTGCCTTTCCTGACCTTGTGAACCCTGAGTTATGCCGTGGCTCTGGGGGGAAGCTGTAATCCTTATTCTCGTGGCATGCAATCTCAGCCAACCTTCCAAGAGGAAAAGCTGCCAGGCTTAGGATGCCAATCTACTGGTGGTATCTGCTTTTGAGTAAAATACTTGAGAACAGAAAATTTGGTACAGAAAAGTAAGAAAGGGTAAACTAAAGAGTAAAGTGCTATATAAAATTTTGTGTTAGTAATGCCAAATGACTCATGGAAAACTTAATAATCACCTCACTTCAGTTTCAAAACAATGTAAAAATGTTTTTAGTCCCACGTCTTCACTTGCTTCCTTCCCCCACCCCTTTACAGAGCCCCTGTCTAGTGGCAGGGTACACTTTCTCTGTGCCAGAGCTCAGGGCCAGAAGGTCTCAGCCAACACCAATTTGAATTTAATACAACATGCCCCGCTGAGAATCTCTTCAGACAGATCTGTTTTGTCCTTTTTGTATTAGACTACAGGTAAGTCTGGAGATTGGATTAACTTTTTTTTTTAATCCAACTTTTTTAGCGTAGACATTCACTGCAAGCAGCCAAAATTCACAGAAATGCAGTCATGAGTTTTCAAACCCATCATTACATACTTGTATCGCATCCAGTAGAGAGAAGGATTGGTCCTGAGGGGTTTGTCCAAGTTACCATACTACAGAGAAGAATCAGGAAAGCCAGATCTTTCAGCTGACCAATTTCATTAGAGTCATTTTGGTTTTATACAGTCAGTCAAGATCAGCAGATACTTAGACTCTGTTTTATCTGGAAAGAGACTAGCCCTTAGCTGGACTTCATAATTTAGCCTTCATCCAGGACCCAACATCATATTCAAATGAATCAGAGGAGAGAGAATAGCAAAGGAGAGGAAAGTAAGTGTTACAAAGATCTCAAAAGCCCCTGCATAACCCTGCAATTTCTTTGCAATCTCATATGTGCACATACCAGATGATGCATTTAAACTCAAATGTTGAGTTTCTAGATATTTCATCTGAAACTGTATTCATTTCATTCAAAAATAAAAACTTAAAAATCATTTCAGAAAAAATACATCTTTCTCAAGTAAAAGAAATATTTTGAGACATCGGACTTTAATAATTCGTCAGTGCAAAAGCCGTATATAAACAAAAACTGGGGTTTGGATGAGCCAAAATGAAACTGCTTGTTCTGCTCGCTTTGTGCTGTAAGGCTATGATTTCTCTAAACAGCCAAAGTGGAATTCATGATTCTGCACCACAGAAGGGGAGGAAACCCTGCTTCCCTGGTATCCATCTATTGTGTTCATCCCCATCTTCTCAGCTCCCCTCTACCCAGCTGCCAGCTTTAGCACTTCTCTACTTGCCAAGGAAGCTCATTCGAATCACTAAAAGGGCCAAAAAAAAAAAAAAAAAAAAAAAAAAAAGAAATGGGTAAAAAAAGCAGTGGCCTCCCCTTCCCAAAGAAAAACAAGATTTTTTTTTTTTTTTTTTGGCAGGGATTAAGCTAGCTTCTCTCCTGGTCAGAGGGATGCCAGCACTGTCTGCAGGGTTGGCTGACTGGTGGCTAAGGAAAGAAAGGCTCAGGCAGGGAAGTGCAGAGAGCAAGACCTCCCCCTTTTGGCAGCTGCAAACTGTTGGTCCAGCTCACAGTGGTTACTTTAATCCAAACCCTAAGTGAACTGAAAAAGCTGGTTTTCATGCAGTTCTCTCTTTCCCTATCAGGTGAAACTTTGTGTTTTATCTTTGCATCTGTAGCAAGGGATCCATGTCTTATATTTCATGTGTCTCTACACCTCTAAAAAGGGATCAACAGCACCAGTGTTAGCTGTATGTAATTTGTATTCCTAAGCACAAACCAATGTGCAAGTTCAGCTAAGTACATATTTGAAACATTTTCTGAAGAGTTCCTGGAAAAATCAAAGGGATATTCATATTTGGTCCCTTCTGTAAAGACAAATTCACATCTATAGCTAGACATACATGTACGAAGACACTCAGGGTGATGGGGACAGTTATATATGTGGAGTGGATCTTTCTGACCTGACCTTTTCAACACTGTGTATGTGAAGGCAGGACAGAGACTAACTGCAGCAAACCAGAAGCAATAGTAATTACTCTAATTCAGAAGTTACCAACCTTCTGAGAAGAGAAAAACAGGAATAGAATCATGTTTAAATACAGCCCATTTTGCTTTGTTCTTCAACACAGTCCCATTCAAAATACTTTGGAATTTATGAGTCTACTGAAAGTGAGGTCTCATATTGTGCACAGCATGTTGCCAGTTAACTTGAATGAGCTTCTCCTCTGCTTTCTGTCTGATTACTTAATAGATTACTTGAAAAGGGGCCCCTCCTTCTAAAACATATGTATTATTATGAAGTATAAAACCAGTCTATAAGCTGTCCAGGTAGGTTTGTGCAGCTCATCTGCCTTCCAAAATATGATCTGGTGTCCCTTGAAGCAATTTGGAGCAATGCATCTCTGGGGAGCTCTGGCCCCAGCCCTGCAGCAGCATGATTCTTTGTCAGCCTTCCAGTGCTTCCTTGTGCAGTTCAAGAGACAAATGCTCGCTTGCTTGTGGGACTGCAGTGCTTTGATCTCCACTTCCAGATGGAACCAGAAGTGCTGAGGCACGTAGAGATGCCTAAGAATAATAAAAATATATTTCTATAAGCTGGCTGGGGTTTTTTGTTGTTGATGTTTTTGTTGTGTTGTTTATTGTTTTTGTTTTTAACAGCATCATAACCTCAATCAAACAAAAATCTATAAAACACCAGAGAGAAAATAAGGATTTCAGATATCTTTTTTTTTTTAAATCTTTTTGACATTTAGTTCTCCCAAAGAAATAGACAAAGCTTCTTCTGATCTCAGTGGTAGAGGATTTGACTCTTAAAGTTCAAACCACAAACAATGAAGCTATTATTACTATGATTCATCTGACCCTCCAAGGGAAAAAAAGAATACCTTGTTCCTATAGCTGCAATGCTTATTGTAATTATTTATGAACTGATATGCAGTACTGGAATATCCAACATGTTTTATATGAAAATTAGCTCCATAGCACTGGCATATTGGAAGCACTCAGATGTAAAATTTACTTTAAAAATCATTTATGCAATCTTTTGCATGTTGATCCTTATTTCAGCTGCAACGTTTGAAAGCTGTAGAGCTTTGTATATCCTTTTCAATTGATTTCTCAATATTAATTCCATTTACAGTATCTTGTATTAGTCACATTTATAAGTATGCAAAGCTAGTTTGAGAAATACATTTGTTTTCAATATCCTTTCATTTCACTCTGCTCAGAAGTACTAGAGTTATTTTTCTCCTCATTAGAGCTATTCAAATCCATTAAGACATAGTGGCACTAACATTTTGAACTTCTTATGCAAATAATCTGATACTTTATCTGAAACTGACAGAACAGTGAAAAAAGTAGCATTTATAGGAAAAAGATTGCTTGATACTCAACAGTTATGAAACATGTTCTTTTTGCTCTCCTTGAAGCCACTGGGAACGACTTCCTGTCACCACCATGGTATAAATCTTATGGTTGCTTAATAACCTGCACAACATATACTGGTCTCTATTTGTAGAGAAGAAATGTCATCTGACAAGTCATACCTTGCTTTCACCATGAGCTTAGCCCTGAAACAGACAGGAGAGAGCTCCAAAGCTCAGCACAGATTGGAGCTGCTGGCTTGGGATCCATGATGGCTTCCAAGATGGCATGGCCATCTTCTGATGTCTTGTCCCACTGTGTCCTGGGTGCAAAGCTGCTGGAGCTGCAAGAGAAGAATTTCACTTCAGGAAGTTCCTACTCAGCTGTTCCGATTCCTGGCAGCTTTCTAGTCTTTCCCCACAGCCAATTTACCACCATTCTCCCCAGATCAGGTCACCAAAGGCTGAGGAGACCAATCTTGCCTTTCCCTGATACAGTTTTGTAGGAGAAAAAAGATTTCATCAAAGAGATTTACTAGTATCGCTGCTTCTCTTAACCATGTCAGCAGCAGACAGCCAAGGACTAGATGAGGACTAAGCCTATCTTTCCTTCCCAGGACAGCCTGTGACCTGCCTGGCTCTGAGACAGTGAAGGAGGAGCAGCTGCACCAAAGTGGTACCAAGTCTTGTGTCCCATGCTAGCATTAGCAGGGCTGTGTGGCTTGGTGGCAAGCCCCTCCTGTGCCCACCACACAGTTTGACTGGACCTACCCCACATATGGGAAGAAGAGGGCCACTGAGGGCAAGGATGTCAACTGTGATGTGTCTGTTCTCAAGACAGGAAGAGATGCTCATTGAGCAGTGCTGCTGGGTTTTGTGATTGAGGGTTTTCTTCCTCTTTTCAAAAAAAATTATTTTTTAATTAAATTGCAAGCTCTCACTTTCCTGGTAAATTCAAGTTATAAATAAACTATGAGCTATTTAAACACTATCTTAATAGACATACTTCAGATTTGAAGAGCTGATGATGGCAAGAGAATCTGATATGATGTGCAACAAGTTCTTTGACAGCTGTTTCAAAGAGACAATATTTGAAAGAAACCCACATCCCCACAGAGATTATTAGAAAACCAAATAAACAGACATGTTAGGATCCAGGAGTGGGATATTTTAAAATTTCATAGAATTCACCCAATTTCAGGCCCAGATTTTGCTAGTTTAGTGTACTATGTGCTATAGTTCAGAAGCATGAAATAGTAATGGAGAGTTGCTTACCTTTGAATTGATTTTAAGGCAGTTGAGGAGTATAACACTTCTTTATCACTTGCCTACATATGCCAGTAGAGCAGGAGAATTATAGCAGTATTACAAAAAACTTCAACTATGTTGACATAAATTCCTATAGGAGACCTATGGAGGACAAAGTGACTGTATTTTCTGTATAATTAATTCTTTCCCAAACAAAAACATTCTACTTCTGTCAATAAACCTGTGCTTTAAAAAATCTCTACCTAGTTCCTCTCTTTGAAATGAAGGTTTATACACTGCAACTTTTAAAATCCCATTTCTTCAAATGGTAAAAAATTTTCAGGCTACATAAATAATAGTCCCTTTTGGAATAATAGACGTGTTTGGAATTACTCTGAGGATTTCATAATTAGTCTCTTGATTCTTTTTTTTTTTTTAGGGGAAAATAATAAAAAGAGGGGAGTTAGAAAGCCTAAGATAAATTCTTTCATAAAAGAGAAGATCATACCTTTTCCCCCAAGAATTTTAAACGTTGGAGTTTTTCTCTTTTTTTTACTTTCTGTCAGTGACCCTAATGATAGAAGAGTGATGATTACATTATTAAATGAAAGTATCTGACTTTAGCATTGTCACTACCACTTTAAGATTTGTGTCCATAATTGTCTGGCTAATTACTGTTCTTTATAACTGATATATCACAGAGATGTGAAAACACAAATGTTACACATGGCATTAACAGAAGTAAACTAGGTTTTTTTTCTCAATTATTTTTTCTCATATCAGTCTGCATCGAAAACAGTGCTCTTTATGCTCTGTGCTTTTTTCCAGGGGGATGCAGTTATGATTACACTGAAAAGGAGGCTCTATAAACCACAAACATTTGCCAGCTTTGCCAGCACATCATTATTACACCACTCAGTATGTTATTTTTCTTCTGTTTTATGCAAATAACATTCACACTCAGTGGGAAAAAAGTACATTATCAAGGCATGACTTAGATCCCTCCTAGACTAAAACCCTACATCCCATAATTTTAGAGATTCACAAATGCATATTTCTCTCATGTCTCTGTCTTAGTTTCAGCTGATAAAGGAACAGTGTTAGGGAAGATTTTACTTTTTGCCTGCCCTGCCTTGACATGATAGGTCAATTTGAGTGGAGCTACTTGATCTGCCAGCAGTCAGCTACTTCCCATATTCAAGTGACCTTAATTAAAGTCTAGCTGAAGATGAATACAAAATACATGAGAATTATACACATGGACCCAGTTAAAAATTGCTTTAATTCGACCACTGAACAACCAAGCAAAACCAGAATAAATGTGCAGCAGTGCAAACATGCGTGTAGGCATGCTAAATTAGAAAAACATGAAAATTATCATTAATGCCCCGTAACCAATGCCTTACTAGAGCAAAGCATTAAAAGTATTATCTGGGAACTATGCCATATACAAGAACCATGAAGAAATTTCAAATGAAAATAAAGTTCAGACCATCTTTTCATTATCATTTCTTTCTTTCCTCTGAGTAGATAAAAGACCATTTGTTAAATTGAAATCAAAAAGTCTGACTACAATTTTCTTGAATGTGTTACTTATTAATATGTGAAGCTCTGTGTGGATATTGTCTCTGGAACTGCTCTTTTCAGATCTGGAAGGAAGCTCTGCATTCCAACTCCCTGCAGCCCTTCTTGGGAGGCATGAGATTTTTACTTGTCCTAGCAAGCTGGAAGGTATTGATCTATTCCAGTTATTCCAGCTAGTTCATGCCACCCTTGATGGGTTGCAAAAACTGTTAGAAAGAATACAAACAGTGTGGATATTTGAGGCACAGGAGTGATAGTGGCTTTGTCTGCTTATGCACAGACTTAGCTGGGAGTGCTTTATTCCTCCACATGCACATCTATCAGAACTCAGCCCTGACGTGAGAGCTTTTAGGACACAGAATGCAACTAGTCCAAAGAACACTGTGGAAATAATTACACTGCCATATCTTCTTGTTTGTGGAAGCAAAAAGGCCAGGTGAAGCCAACTTCTGATTCATCTGACTGCCAGGATCTCTCAAAGCCTCACCCTTTTACTCACACAATTCTAGCTAGAATTAACTTCATTAAAGTTAGTCCTATTAAGGGTCATAAATGTATTTTGGGAATGCTGACAACTTTCTTCTGCAATGGTGGTTTGTGAACAGTTTTCTTCCCATTCCACACACCAGCAATGATGCAATCAGGGTAGGACAAGGTGGTGTCACATGCTGAAAACCTAATGTGCATTGCAAATGATAACATTCACAAGTGGGTGAGAAACCTTTCTGCCTCAACTTGTGGACCCTTGGGAGATTCCTGTTTTTGATCTATGAAAATCAGCTAGCTGTGAGAACTCTTTTGATTTTTGAGGGCAACTTTTAGTGAGGTCGGATGAAACCAAATTAACAACAATCAAAAAATCTATGTTTTCCCTTCACACAAACCCCTTGTTATTTAGCCAGTTTTTGGCCTCGAGACTGAAAATCCAGTTGTTGAGGTTAGTAGGTGAAAGAATTCCACTGTGGTATTTTCAGTGCTATCTATTGGGAAGAATACATACAGGGATATCTTCAAATTGAGCAGGGGTTCTCAAAGATAATAATTCAGTAATTAAAGTAGTTTCAGCTGCTATTTTCCAATTATTTCAGCAGTTAAAGTGACCGGGGGTGGAAAGTCTGTAGAACCAAGTGAGGAACTACCCATAGGTGCAACCCCCTTCCTAGCAATGCTCCTGGCCTCTTTCCCCTTCTGGTACAGGGAAGGCAAATGCTCCCGAATTCCTTCTCTGGGGAGACTGTGACACTTCACACAATACTGCATCAATCAGCCTATTCAGCATGCACAAAGAGGAAAGATCTTTGGGTAATTCACTGTGAATTGATAGAAATAAGACTGAAATCCTCTAAGCCTCTTTAGTTTCCCATCCCTACATCAGTCAGGCATAATACACTGCAGCCCACAGTTTTTTATCATGCTTCAGCATTCACATACCCAAAATTACTGTTTTTGCATTAAATTGTTATTGGAAAATATTCATCTTGTAAAGAAATTTGAAACCCACTTCTTTCCTTATTAAGATTACAGGCATAAGTTTTTCTTTCCATCATTGAAATATTCAGGAGAGTCCAAATTATGCTAACAACAGAGTAACTTTCCCATACCTTGTGGGAGAGATGTTATGTCTTTGCAGGAGCAAAGACAAAACAGAGGAGCAGCTGTTTCATACATAAAGGTACTGAACTCTAGGTCAGGGCCACTGAACGATGATAAAAAATTACATGTAGCCAGAATCTTAAAAGTGAATTTTTGGAACTGTAAATTTTATGTATGTGTTTATGTGTTCCAGAACAACTTGGTTGTCTTATTTATTAAAGATACCTAAGGGTACCTGCTTTTTAAAAGATCCTTATTCAATAGTGTAGAAATCAGATATGTTTTGGGCTATCCAGCCTTGTTAAACTTCTAAAACTGCTGGTCATTTTTACATCTAAAATGAAGAATATGGTATTCAGAGGTAGAAACACAAATCAACTAATTAATTTCATTTATTCAAAAGTTTATTAATTGCTTTTATTTAATGCATTCAAAAGTTAATTAATTACTTCAAAAATCATTACAACCTATTAATCCAAAATTTAATAAATAAAAGCAGACATAGGTTTTTAGCCAAAGCACTTGTGTTTGGAAATGTTGAGGTCATTGGAAACAGCACAGGCTGTTGCAACATGGAACAAAAAAAACCCAACATGGATATGATCTTGCACATAAACCTCCTACAAACTTCAGAGATTAATTTGTTTACCAAATTGCAAGGGATAGTTCTTCAGGTCTGTTTTTCAAACGTGGTGGGGAGAGAGATACCTATTTGTCTCTAAGATGCAAATAGATAGCAATTGAGTTTTTTTTATTTAGAACAAGAGAAATCAAGTATCTAATGTTCTTTGTGTTCATAACTGCATAGAAAATCTCATTAAACGTTACTCATTTGGGCATTATTGTTTATTTCCTTGGAGACAGCATCAAATCTTAAAGTAAAATTGAAATCAATGGCAAAACCTTCATCAACTTCCAGGAAAAACAGTTCAAGTCTATAGTGAGGTAATGAGTTTTTCTTTTCAAAAAACCCAACAAAACAAACACAACCTGAAAAATGTAGTCCACTAGGAGCTTTGGGTATTTCAATGTCTCTACTCCTCCTTTGACAGATAAATCAACTAACTCACATAGATTTTAGTTTTGAAGAAGCCTGGTAAAAGAGTAATTGCTAAAGGGGCAGTAACAAAAGACATGGATAAAGACTTTCACTAGAAAGAAGGATTCCGTAGCAAGAAATACTTCTGACATCCTCTTTGGGTTTATTGGGAACACATACGAGCACACCCACACTGACACCTTAATTCATTTTTGTCCCAGAGAGAATAGAAAGAAGTGTAGAGATGAAAATTTCTGTTTAAAGCTGCTGAGCTCACTAATTTGGGAAAGACCAGGGAGACAAACCAGAAGAACTTGTAGACATGACATTGCAACAGAATGAAGTTTGGCAGAGGGAATTGTAGGAGCTGCCATCATAAACTTATCCCATAACTGAAGAGTTTGTCAACCAGAAACAAGCACTGAGATGGAAAGATCTGGGTCTTCAAGTTGGTGTCAGTGTGACAATGGACTTACAGAGAGATGCTTCCATAAAAAAGGGATGGGATATTGGGACATCCAAAGGTATTGCCTTGCATGATTCCCTTGTAGAAGATTGGCATTGTGAAATAAAGCGTTCAGTTCTTGGAGAACAAAGAGTTTAAATTTAAATCAACATACTGAAGGAATAATGAAAGATTGCTGAAAATAAAAAAAAGGTGATTAAAAGAGTTTTGCATTGTCCTGTTAAGCAAATCTAAGGCCTGGACAGAAAATGTCATTTTTTAATAGAGGCTACTGAGACAAAAACAAGCCATGAATATATTTAAGATGGAGATGAGATTTTTTGTCTTTCCAAACTAGGTTTTTGGAACAACTTGTTTTTAGATTAGTCGTTATAAATTTGTGCAAGGATTGCATGACAGAGCTACAGGCAACATGAAGGAATGGGTCTCATCAGCACAGAATGTTCCTTTCCTGGGAGCTTGTGTTGCTTGGTTTTAAAAACATGATTACAGCATGTGCTGAGGAAAAAAACCCAAAACAATCCAAAAAGCCCCACAAAAACCAACAAAAACCAACAAAAATAAACAAAACACAAAACAAAAAGCCAGAAGACACAAGCAAACAAGCAAAAACCTAACAAAACCAAACCCCAAAAACCCTTCTGCAAAGAAGTCTAAAACTCACCGAGCAGCCGAGATTTGTCCTCTAGCAATAGCTATTTTTATTGTTCAAAATAGGAACATTTTCTTCAGATTGTACATTAGTAATTGCATGAAAAATAATCTGATAATTTCAAGGAAGGCATACAGATTAACATGAATTTTGAAATTCATTTGGGTTTCAACACAGCACCACCTATTGGAATGAAAATTGTAACAATGAGTCTGAAGCAGTGAAAACATAGCTGGAGTCAACTATGATTAATTTATGAGCTTAAAGTGGGGAGGGCTCTGTAACTTGCTCTACCTTGCAAACTATCCCTGCTAATATAAATTTGACAGTAAATTCACTATTCTTTTTTCATGTTATTAGAAAGGAAGACTTTACCACTGTGTAGGTGAGGTAAAGTTTTTCTTTGAGTCATTAGACATAACTTGGCACAAAGTGAAGTGAATTTACACGAGTTAAAGAAGATAATAATATATTTCCGAGGAAAGAGAGCATTGTGTATGGCAATTTAAATGAGCTGCAGATAGATAGATGTAAGTGATAAAAAGTAGGTGCTTGGTCTGTCATTAGAGAACTTATCAGCCACATTAAAATACAGTTCACTTAGACTAATCACCACATTATTGCTCTCCCAAATGAGGCGTGCAGGTGTAAAACTGGAATAGAGCAGTTCCTTCTGCTTGCTAATGAGGAGATTATAATGTGTTGCAGATCAGAGTTTCAGGTGAGCAGAAAGCATGGGCACTGAGCAACATCCAGAGAGCAAGATGGGACATGTGTGGTTCAAAGGCATGTTCTTGGGACTTTCTCTCTTTTGAGTTCCCTCTGCCCTCCTTCCTTGTGGGAAAAGTCCTCCAACTTCCTATTCCTGGGATTTTTATTTTTTTTTCTCACAGGTCTAGAAAGCAAGTTATGAGGAAAATATCTTCTTTGCATGGACATTACACTGGCAAAGTTTGAAATACCAGTGTCCCCACACCCACCCTCTGTGGCTGCTTTCCCACTCAGCCTGTGGCTGCAAAAGCAATCCAGGGAACAGTTGCAAGAAGTGTGGGGCAAAAAAAATATAAAGGCCCATTCTGTGTCTCCCTGAAATGCTAGGATGCAGAAGGGTGATGTAAAAAAATATGTCGAAGTTCCCTTGGATTAAAAAGCTTGCCCTCGGTTGGGCAGGAGTGCTCAGAAATACTGCCTGCCCCAACTTTCACAGTGATGGAGAAAACTGAACACTGCTGAGCTGGTGTGTGGCCCCATCACACTGACCTACCCCATCAGGAACAGACTACGGAGTGCTTGTGTCAGGCCAGGAAAGCAGTAATTCTGGATCAGGCAGCAGGAGCTTGCCCAAGCAGGATGCACACAGAGGGCAGCACTGACAGCCATGCAGAGCTGCTGTGGGGCACAGGCCACTGACTGATAGAATCACAGAATGGCTTGGGCTGGAAGGGATCTTAAAAGTCTTGTAGTTCCAATCCTCCTGCCATAGGCAAGGACATAGTCCATTACATCAAATTGCTCCGAACTTCATCCAATCTGGCCTTGAATGCTTCCACAGATACGGCACACACAACTTCTCTGATTCTAGACAAAGGCAAACAGCTCAGCCCTCCCTACACCTCTCAAAAAATAGTTCTTTTTTATTTCTCACAAGACTGCCAGGACAGATGCCACTTAAAAAAAAAAAAAAAAAGCGCTGGAGAGAGTGGGGGCTGGAAAGGTGAATGTAAAGCAGTAAAGTTTTGCATTTACTACTGGCCAAAGGATCTTTCGGGATTCCCAGTAACAGATCTTGGCTTGCCAAGAAAACACAGCCCAGTACTAACTCCCCTTACTACTTACTGTACCCTCAACTGGATGAGCTGATAGGATTTGGATAGGACTTTGGGTAGAATCTCTGCCACCTGGAATTAAGGACCTCACAGTTGTCCCATGTTACTTTAAGAGTATTGGATGTCTCTGGAAGCACTGAGATGAAAATGCTCTCTGCAGGGTAAGACCGATGCTAGAGCTGCTTAAATAAAAAGAGAGGAATCATCATCTGCATGCCTTCCTGTCTTTCTTGAGCTAGCCTCAAGTCAGCTGAAACCCAACCAGGAAACATGATAATCTTATAATTTTAACGCTGGAGATCCTTAGATTATTAATTGCTTTCTAAAAAATAAAGGCTGGCACATGCACCACTGTAGCAGAGAGTATGCATAAACAATTACAAACTCCACAGTCTCATTTGGCAAAAACATCCACGTCAAATAAGACTGTTCCTTGGAAATTCGTGAACATTAAAACAAGTGTTCAAGAGCAAAAGCAGAACTCTTGCATTTCAGTAGTATGGCTGTACTATAGAAAATGGATGTAAAGTTATGATTCATGCTAATTAGAATATACCAGTTCATGATTTAGTGCAAAGTTGCACAATTTTTTTAATAGATTTTGACATTTGAAAGTCTTGCACCTTATTTACAGTCAAGCAGCCAAAAGGATTTACATTCTGTAAATATTTTTCTTCTTATTTAGTTGTTTGAAATCTTCACTTGCCCTCTGTTCTCATCCCCAGATAGAGTTTACACAACTAGAAGGAGATTTCAAACGTGTCATTTTTTTTTAAAGAGACAAGAGCCAAGCACAAAGCTAATAATAATGTGTGGGGTTTAAGAGCATGAAGTTCAAAGTTGTCTTATTTTAGACACCTTAGTGGTCAACTTGTCTCAGTTTTGCTGCAGGACATGAGCTCAAAAGAAAAACCTGGAATACTTTTAAAATAGTGGTACAATTGGGATTGAGGGAAATTATCCTTTTTAAAAAATCCTTTAAAAATTCTTTATACCCACAAACCTCCTTTTCCATCCCATGAACAGCAATATGTTTCCAAATGGCCACCAAGGAGCTTTCAAGGGAAATATAATTCTGATTGTGATTCTTCTGTGACCTACCATTACTGCAAATTTGTTCATTAGTTTCTCTATAGAAACAAATAAAATAAAAAATGAAGATGGAAAATATATTTTCATGTACAAATAATAAGCATGATGAATCTTTATTGTATTTGCATCGGTTAGTTGTGACTTAGACTTGTTTTTAAGATCTTTATCATTGTGTCTCCAAGAATTTCCATGTTCTTATGCATATCTCAAGATCAATGTCAGTCTATAGCAGTGCATTTGTACTAACCCAGACTAAAAATTAACTTTCTCCTATTTCTTTTTATTCCTCTCATAAGTTTTCCAAACTACCTGAAATAAATATTCCCCAGAAATATACTTTGCCATTTACTATAATGTAGCATATATGTATATGTGCCTTCATTTTTGCAATGAGTGATTTCAGAAAAGATGTAAATTGAGTTTCACCTCACTCTTTTAGACAGACGCATAGCTTACACGACAATATGTATGAAAACTATAACAGTATTCTTACATCTTTGTAAACACCATACATTTGTTAATGTGCAATGATCTGACAAAAGTTTTAAAAAAAGTCTACGGACTCCTGAAATTTTTTTTTACTGTAATGTTACAGCACTACATGGTGTTAACTATGAACTGTTAGAATAAAGAAAATATCTGCATGCTTGCACCCTGACATCTGAAAATTTACTCTTTCATTCTCCTGATCTGAAGAATCACCACATTAGTGATACATTTTTGCACTAAGCTGTATTCTTTGGATCATTATACTAAAAAATACTTTTTCAATTTTTTTCCATCTACTGGTTGAAAAAAATCCCATGCCTTTGTCCCCTGATTTCTCTCTAGTAGTTTGAGGCTAACTGTATGAATCCAGAAAAGTTGCCCAACTAGAAATACAGCCTCACTTTCAAATGGACTGAATATTAGCCACTCCTACATCATGGGTATTGCTGAGTACTCAATTTTTTACAAATTGGGCCATTTGCATTAAAACCCATAGGCAGTCTGAGTTAAAAGTTTGACCCAATCCTTACTTTGAAAGACCTGACAAACTGCCAACCATTCCTAAGTTCCAATCATTGTACTTTCTAAGGGAGACAGGGAAGGGGGAAGCAAATGGTTGATTTTCCAGCTGCAAAAACCTCTGGTCACATCAGCAGGAAAATCCTGGCTATGGGATGTTATCCTGTGTTACTGAGTCATAGCACTGCTAGTGTTGCTTAAAGACTTTTCCAGAGCTGCAAGAAATCACTGCACCATGAGGGCTGTTAATTTTATTTCTGACCTTTGAATTATTTTTCAAATATTTTCATTGAAATTACATTCACTCCTGAGCATATTGTATTTACAGTGCATAAGTACATATGTATCATTGAAACAGGTGCCCAGAGACACTGTGAAGTCTTCATCCTCAGAAATGTTTACAGCTCAGCTGGCCAAGACCCTGAGCAAGCCAACACAGCTGCAAAGTTGACCCTGTTCTGAGTGGGGGCTGGGACCAGATGCCCTCCAGACATCCCCTGCAGACAGGATAGATTATTGGATGATTCTGTTGTTCACTGTTATGGTAGCAAACAATGCAGGTGCTTCCTTTTTCTGCCATGTATTTAATATTTTTCTCATTATGTTATTACCAAATCCCAGTGTAATGAGATTTCAATGCTTTTTAGTATTTTAAGTAGGTACAGGAAATAGAGGGGATCATTTGTTAAGAAGCAATATCATCCCTAATTAACTTTGTATACTACTTGCATGCTAATTTGTTTTAAGTGTTTTTAAATGCAAGCAAAATATGAATTGAAATGACAAAGCATTGGGTGGAGCTATTTTTATCCTTTATCAGATCAGAGAGTATACCTATCAGCTCTCATAAGATTTCTACATTGGATAAATTAACCATTGTTATTGCTCAGCTTTTACTACAGCAGGTAATTGCCAAAGTACATTTCTGTTCCCATGTTTTTTGTCTGGAATATAATCTGATATAAATTGAGACCTCTTGGGAAGTCGAATGAACAAGACATAGGAGTCAAAGGCTTTGGTATATTCATATCTCTGCCACTGAATAAACTCATTCTTAAACCAGGCTTGGGCTCAAGGTTTATTATAACCAGGAGGAGGAGGAGGAAGCTTTATATTGACTTCAGTGGATTTTTTCCTAGTTTCCACTAGTCTCAGTTGTGATTCTGAAAGTCTCATGCGAGTGAAAATATCCATTTTTAATCTTTAAGATAACAGTAGGTGCTAAAGGCAACCTCAGTGAGGATGAGGAATAGGGTTGCATACAAGAGCAGCGATCCCTGTTCATGCATTGTGCAATGTGTGACACCTAATGGATGGGGAGGGAGGGAGAAACTTTTCCCTCCAGATAAGTTTTCTTATTAAATACTCACCATTTTGCTTCAGAAGGCCCTCATGAACATTAATAGTTTACTGTCATCATTGTTGTTGTATTAATTGCTGTTAATTACAATACTATTTTATCAATGCCTTCAGCAAGGCTTTCTAGTTCAGGGAAATGAGAAAATGATGTTCAGTTCCTACCTGTGGGAGCAGGATTGTTTCTTAGTTCTTAAGAACATTTAAACACCTTCATTATGCTGAAGTCTCAGAGATTGTTAATTCTACCTGTCTTGCAGACAGGGAAGCATTTCTGTTTTGCTTTGGGGTGGGTTGGTTTGGGCTGTTGCTTTTGTAAGAACTCAGTGTTAATAAAATTCACCCTGCAGGTCAGGAAGTCCTCCTGCAGGCAGATGGAATTTAAAGATTATCCAGAAATACCATCCAAAACTGCCTGTATCTGGCAGGGATGTTGATATGGTGGGGAAAAAAGATCCTGTTTATGTTTTTCTTGCTGCAAGGGAATAAATTATGGGATGTATACCTCAATTTCTGTGCATCTCTTGTGGGAGGTCTGTGTTTATGAACACATAAACCATCTGTTAAGTGTTTGCAAATTAAACACCTGGCTTTTCATAGTACAATTTAATATCTAGTTTCAAAAAAGCCTGTGACATCTAATGAAGTTGCACAGGCTGTTGCCTGACTCTTTGCAAGAAATGCAAAATAATTACATAATTACAGAAAATTCCTGCAAACACAGACTGTATTTTCCCGTTTCAGTTGAATTCCTATGTTAAAGTAATTAACTGCACCTTTGCAATGAAAACTTTGTAAACACTTTTTTTCAAGACTTGCATAAATTTATGTGATGTGTGTAACATCATTGAGGAATAATTGGAATAGCTGTACACAAAAGAAAATCAATTTTACAAATAAGTATGTATGTTATGTACTCTGGATATATCATGTGAATGTCAAACTGACATATCTGCTTTTTCATTCACAGAAAACATCTCCAAGTCACTCCTTATATGAGCAAATCCTTTCCAGCACTGAGGTGGTTACTAGCTTTCCATATAAGACACTGGCTTGGAAAAGTTGTTTGGCCTCACAATTGACAAAGGTACTCAGAAAGCCAACAACTCAATCTTCACACTTTGAAGAGGTTACAACAGATTTTGATGTCCTCACCTAGGACGGCTGGACACAACAAAATCTCACAAGAGCATCTATTTGCATTTTTGATTGCCTAAACACATTCTCCAGACTGGCCTTAAATCAACAAACAGATTTCTGCAAAACGATGCTGTCTTTTTTTCAGAGTGAAATCAGCCATGAAAATTCTGGCACATTTCTAAATATGTTTCATTGGATTCTTTTTGTAGCAGTAAGTCTAGTTTTAACAGGTGCCATTAAAGCTTGTGCTGTTTTATGAGGAACAAGTTGGTCAGCTCCACTGAAAATTCATGACCCACCAACAGTCTGTCAATCTTGTCAATCTGTATTTGCTGTATGATGGAATGGAAACCAATCTCTTTACCAGTGAGCACACCCTGCAGACATATAACAAAATTAAATTAAAAACCCATTTCATTTCAGAATTCAAAGTGAAATTTTCTCATGACTTAGCTTATTTTTACTTTATCCAGGCAATGCAACAAAAATGTGTCATCATCCAGTGGCACCAGAACTTTAATAATAAATGGCTGCAACTGCCTGATGCAAGGAGTTGGTTCTGCTCCCACTGAAGCCAAGGGGAGTTTTGCTACTGACTACAACTAAGTATCTTGTCCTTGTGTGAACTTAATGTGTCATTTCCATGAATAGCATGCACCATGTTTTATGATGACTATTTGGTTTACTCATATTTGATTATTGGCCATTTGAAACTTACATGTTAGACATTAGGATACAGTTTATCCTCTGAACTAAGTACTTTGTGCAGCTACAATAAGAGAAATGGGAAAGATATTGGCACATTAGGGACAACTAAGAATTCATCTGCCAAAGAGGATTCCCCAGCTGGTGAAGGCAAAAATAGCTGACTCTTATGTCTTGGAAACATCAAGCCCAGGACATAGTGTTAAAAAGCCAAAATCAACGTGGTTCTACTGATTTTTAGCTTTTAAATGGCCACGAGAAGAAGTACCAGCCAGTATAGAGCAGTGTGTGCACATCTCAGAGTCAGCAATGCAGAAACAGAAAGCTGTTATCTGTCTTGAAATTTGTGATATTATCTCCCTTAGGCTGAGTTGTTGGCTCCTGAGTTTGAACATTAGGATATCAATTCTTCACCATATTAATAGAAAAAGCCTTTTGAATAATATTCATAATGATATATATAGATGAGTCTCTCTGACATCTCAGGGAACATCCCCTGATTTTCCATGCAACAGGAGCAATGACGTTTTCTGATCCTTTCCTGATGAAATAAATAAAAGCTTGTCTGTCTCTGGCACACAGAGGGGGGACACTTGAGAACTGGAGATACTCAAATATGTTTGCCCAGGTGTTGGAGTAAGAGAGGCTGAAGAGGAAGGAATGCCAATAACTCATATTGTTTTACTGAAGACCTTAGACACAGAGCTGCAAGCCACAATCCTTGTGTGATGTGCTCCTCATTGGTTCCTGCTTCCATTCAACATCTTTTAGCCCATGACTGCTTTTCCCAGACTACCTCTGGCCACTTACAGCAGCAGTATTCTCTCTCCCCATGACTTATGGCTCCTTCCAAACACTCTAAGTGCTAGTAAATGCTGCGATGGTGTTGATGGCTCTGAGCAGTGAGAGGAGGTTGTTCAGAGTGGGAAGGTGATAAAGGGCAGCAGTCACAGCAGCACCAGTGCAGGAACAAGCACAAGCTCCTCTTCCCTTCCTCACTTTCAGCTGGTGCATGACCCTGCTGACATGAGTCCTGAGAGCTCCCCCATGCCCTGGTGCTTGGAGACAATCTCATCTTTGCAGAGGTTGGCCCATTGACCAAGGAAGAATTTTGTGTTTCTGTTCTTACTCATTTGTCACTATGGGGAAATTTTCTTATTCTCAGGAAAATGTGTTTCCTGCTTAAGAAAGTACATAGACATTGGTCAGCCACACTGACGTGGCCACTGTGATTTAGGGAAGCAAAGCAAAAAAGCATTGGCTTCTGGAGCATCCTTCCACCTTGCCCAGGCACACCACAGGAGTTCCCATGAACCCCTGCAACAGAATCCTTGTATCCAAGGTTTTCCAGGCGAGAAATGTTCTCTGGTGAGTTCAAAAACTGTCTGCTATCAAAATAACTTGCAGTACGTAGCAGAAAACTTCAACAGATAAAATAAAAAATAAATTATCTGCTTCAACTGCATTGCCTGTGCAGCACCACCAGTTCCTTGGCTTCTGTTTCACTGTCCCTTTACAGAAGTCTCCTCACACTCATGAACATGTGTTTCTAATCAGAAAATGCTCAAGTAAAGACCACCTGCCTACAAAGGATACTTTTTTCCCAGTCTGAGTGGGTGTCTTACAGACAGGTTTTAGTACACAGCAAAAAAAACCCCAGCAGAACAATGAAGTGAAAGGGCAGCTTTCTTCTAATGAAAGCCTACACTGTTATCTGGCATGTTTGTAACTAAACTAGGAGAGAAGGCATTTCTTAATGACTGTTTCTGGTGAAAATATAATGAATAAGTAACTTAATGGGAGAACACAGTGATAAGAAACTTGTCATTTGCTTTGGCACTTTAGTTTACTTTGGCTTGTCTAACCAAGATATTTAAGAAAAAGGTCTGAATGCACTCAAACAGGGAAATAAAAGTTTTTCATGACCGCTGATTTTCAATTAGTGTTTTCTAAGCCATCCCTTAACAATAAGCAGTTAAAAAAACCCAATGCCTTTGTTTCTAGAACTCTTTAAAAGTAAACCACAGAGACTGTTGGACAAAGAAGGTAATCATCTTTGTGGCTTATAATACTGATATCAGGTGAGCCAGATTTTAAAGTCCTCTAAGTGGGAATCTCAAAGAGTAGCAGTCCAATCCCTTGCATTTGAAGCTTGATCCAAAATGAACTTGGTTTAATGATTTCTGTTGACTTAAGTGGACACTGGGTCAATCTGATCTGCTCTAGTACTTTCAATTTCACACAGTCATGACTTGAAGAATAATGTGATTGCACTGTGAGAGTGATGGAAGCTTTACTTGGCTGGACCATCAGTGTTAAAAAAACAAAAATCAGTTGACGCCAGTTAGATCCAGCAAGGACTTTGCCCTATATATTTAAGATCAAAATAAATAAATAAGCAAAACCACTAAGAAAAGGTTTTGTAATCAGTAGAAAAAAAACCTTAGCAATTAAGTGATCGTCAGAGTCAATGACACAGTGGTGGGTATCTATACCAGTGTCAATCAGCACTTAAATAAATGAGCACATGGGAAAACATCCCCTTCTCTCACAGTGGTTCTCACCATATGTTCTTTTATTCTAACCAGAGAAACTGGGGATGAAGATTTCTTCCAGTCCAAAGGGAATCTAAGGAGCTCATCACCCAGAAGCAAGAGAGGCCCCTGCAGTCTGAGCCTGCAGTAGGCAGCTGCAGACAGCTCTGGTAGCTCCACAGGCAGCATGCCACAGCAGAGGCCAGCAAGAGAGCCCAGCCCGAGTACTGCTGCTGCCAGACATCGGCCTGGAAGCTGACAGCTCAGTATCCTGCAGCTGCCATGCACATCCTGCATGTGCACAGAGGTGGCTGAGGGTCACCCTCCGCAGCCAAATATGTGTGGGAGGAAGGTGAGGAGTGACATTACTGTCACTGCAGCCATAGGAGGGGGTGGCTGCAGAGCAGTGGCTCATTCTCACACGTACAACACATGCACACACAGCCAAATTGCTTCCTAACAGCTCTGCTATGTAGTAGATACAAAATCCATGGCTCAGGAAGACATCCCTCTCTGTGCAGAATTTTGCTGTTTTCATGATAATGTTACCTTGTGCAATTCTTGCTGATGGTAGCTCTATTAAAAGCTCAAGGCCTGGAGACGCAAAATAAAACAGAAAGCTGAGCAGAACCATGTAATCAACAAATCATAGTGCTCTGTGGCCTTTTAAATGAAGAGGAAAAGGCTTATATCTTTAAAAGTTTTTAAAAGTCTCGATCACTATTCATTTGCAAAACTGATATCTATTCTACACTTTTCTCTTTTTAAAAGTTGAACACACACACACACCTTTCTTTTATCAACTTTTTTATACATGAGAACCTTAATTTCTTTCTACTTCACTTGCAGGCCTGAGACCAACGGGGTAACAAAAAAATCATATCTCTAAAACCAAAAAACAATCGTAATCCAGGGGCTATCCATGTGCTTCCATCCAACAGTTCTGAAAAAATGGAATTTAAACAGGTTCTTGAAGGTTCATGTGAGTCATGCAGTGTCCACAAGAGTCCTCAAGAACTTCCAGTCTAGATCTTCTGCATGCAGAAAAAGGCAAGAAAATAATGTGAGTGGACACACATACAAATATGTTTGCTTCTTAATCACCCAAACAGTACGAATAAGCAGATCAAGCAGTACTTTATAAATGGACAATGATGTGTACTTAATGATGTACAAAATCTCAAGTACCTTACAAGTTTGTTTAGAAACAGCTGGGACTTCCTGTTCATCCAGGTCTTATCTGAGCAAATCAGATCTCTCAGCTTCAAGAAAACAGGGCTGGAAAATTAAGGGTGATTTTCTATTCACAATACCTTACTTTGGACTTGGTGACTTTATTTCAGACAGATATGGGGAGAAAATTTTCTATACAGTAAATAAGAGAAAAAAGGAAGACATGGAAAATGTCTGTGCTAAAAATACTCTGAATCACCCAGATAACATCATTTTGAACACCTAAATTCATACAGCCACTTTTTGTTTACATCATTCATGTATACTTCTAAATAACTAAATTTGCATTTGTTTTAGGGTAAAAGCTGAAATCTGCTGCCAGATACTGGAAATTATGGCTTGAACAGGTTTTTGAGTCCAATTCTCTCTTTGGACTGGCACTTGTAGGTTTGGGTTTTGCAGTGTTTTCTGGAATCAAATTTCTCCAAAGCTATTCCATGCTGACTGGCCTAAGTAAAAATGAGTATTTTTCTCCCATCTTCTGCATTTCAGAAAAGTTTCAGCCAAATCTCCTAACCTCCAATTATTTATAGATACATATAATATATATAATTTAACACTTTACATCTTCTTCACAGGTTCTAACAGAGGTCAGATCAGCTGCAGTTGGGAAATATTGGTGAAAGTAAATAAACTTATACTCAAGACTTGGCATCCTTCAGCAAACTTGTGTACAGTTGCTCTCTGTCTCTGCTTTTCACCAACACCCATGGTGATGCCTCCATGTCCATTTCTGACCATACAGTATCATCTCTGTTCAGCCACTAAAACCTGACCCAAGCCAAAGATTTATGCAAGGATTAATAGGCTGAGCTTCTGATAATGCTACTGGGATTTTATTTCTTTCTTGACAGATACAGTGATGTTTGTGTTAAACTATATATCCACTCCCAGCAATTTTTCTGGTCCTTTGCACCTAAATCTCCAAACTCTATCCACTTGAAGTGTTTTGAAATTACTTACTTTAACCCAGGAGATAGCATGATTTTCCTTCAGAAAGAGTAGCCATCTTCAAAGTTTCTTCAGGAAGTCTCCCATATTTGGAAATATTTCCTCAGCATCTACCTTAGGTATTTCATAAATAACGTAGGCACTCTAAAATTTCCATGTTGTGATAACAGCAGTGGTTGATGGCACTCCAACAAATTTTTGAAGGCTTTGGTCAAAGCCCAGTGCTGCAGCCAGAGAGCTGCTACAGCTGGCATTGAGTTTCACTAGCAAAGCCCACAAGTGGTTTGTGATCTGCCCAAATGGTAAAGACACTTCCCATGCAATTATGGAAGGACTTGAAAGTCCAATGATAAAAGTTAGACTTTCTGTCTCCAACTGGCAGTAAATCTGTCATGTCATTTGACTATTCTCCAGAGACTGTCACAGTATGGGTCAGAACTATCCCTTCTCTTACATTACAGATAAATTGTTGCTCAAAATAAATAGGCAGCATGGAGGGCCTGGGGAAGCTCTAAAATACTTTGTACCAGACAGCTCTTATTCTTAGCAAACTGTGTTAATAATCTGAAACTGCTAAAGAACAAAAAAAAAGAAAAAAAGTTGTTAAAAGGTAAATGAAGGTACACATGCTTTTAGATATTTTGTTCAGAAAATATTAATCTTTTCATTGTTCATCCTATGTTTTATGCAAGATGGACACCCTCTCTCTATTCTGCCACCATCAAAATCCCTATCTGTAATCTAAGCATGTGCTTTCTTTTACAGAAGGCCTGTGATGCTTTGTTTGAAGTGCCTTTGTTGGCTTATCAGTATTAGCTGTGCTAGAACTGAGGCTATAAACAGGACTTGCTAAATCACCTCTCTAGAAAATTCTGAAAGATGTTCACTTTACCACTTACTACATCAACATAAACAAACATTTTTGAATGTCTAAAACATATATTTCTTACAATCATCTTCCAACTAACTCCATCGGCTAGTTCTCTCTCTATACACATAAAGTAATTATCTAAGATTTAGACATTAGTCACTAGCTTTTATATAGACCCTTCAGATGTGGATAGTTTTGTCTGGCTTAATGAAAGAGGAGGTTCATTCATAATATTACAGCAGTGAAATGACGTTAACCTATCATCTAGACTCTCTAATTTAACCTCAGGCTTTTCTCTGAGAACCTTAGGCATTCACTGTGTATGTTTTGGTCTAGATACAAATCTTGTTCTTTACAAATAATTAACCTCTTTCAATAACAGCATTATTTCAGTCTTCAGTGTCTGGTAGATTCTCATTTAAATGTTTGCCCCAGTTTCCATTTAACTTTTTTACATGCAATTTTCTGCCCAAGAAATTCACATTGGTCCCTTGAACACAAGGACTAAAAGAACCCTCTGCTCTAAATATTCTTAAGGGGTTTTATCTTATTATCTATTTTAAGATATGTTTTAGCATTTTTTTAACTTAGGGGTTTTTTTGTTAATACTACGGCTATGACCAGGATCAGCTGTGCTATGCTGATATGCTATGTGCACAGCTGATACATACACTCCATATAAACTGGTAAACAAATGTGAAATGGAAGTCATTCTCTTCACAACTTGAGTATATAATTATTTATGTATGTCACTAGTTGGCAAGGCTCTACTTTCTTTCCTTTCAGGAATATATGTCATTCAAGATGCATCAAGATAAGAAAGATAAGAAAGTTCTTTACTCCTTCCTTTTCATACTGTTTTTTGTTCTCCATATCATTGATTTCAGAAGATGATTGATGGGCTGCTTTGCATTTGCTGCTTAGTGCCTAATCTTGAGGCATTTCTTGCAAGACGCCACTTAAAACATACATACTCATCTAGATTGAGCTAGCTCTTTCAGAGCAGAAAAATCCTTTCTGAACTTGAGACTCTTCCAGCATGCTCTGTATTTTGTTTACTAGGCCAGTTTGTTATCCCCTTGGTCCTAAGCACAAGTATTGCAGTATTCCTCAATTCTCCTTCTTTCCTTAATACTAATTCCATTACTTACAGAAATGTTAAATTCACTTCTGCCTGACCTTTGAAACCTTATTCATAAAAAGCAATCTGTCCCAAAGTGTATCATTAAAGACGTTTTCAGAAAAGCAATACGAAAGCTTTGTTGCATACACAGTTATAGATTCATTTTACGTCACTATACAAGTCTGAAATGTGAATCATTCTCCAACAGCTACATGGAAATGGTGCAGAGCTTTCTGTTAAGTTTTACAAATCTTCAAAAGTCCTTCTCGTTGCTAAGAAATTCTGTAAGTGGAGTGGACAGGGACTTTGCAGATAAGTAGCCCTGAGGGAACAATTTACTATTCCTGTCTACTATGTCTGTCACAAGAAATTAGTGCCTACATTTTAAAATAAAATTGCAATTTTCACTGGTTGCACTGACTTCCTTAACTTGTCATAAATTTTAATGTTTTTCAAGTGTTTCTTGTCAGCAATGTTGTTAATTCTCTACCAGGATATTTCAAGCTGTAAACGTTTGCCCAGCTTAAGTATGGCATGACTGGAATGGGAATTGGGGGCAAATCACTACCACTCAATGACAAGGAATATGATTTCATATCTTCGGCTTGCTGAATTCTGAAGTAAGACAGCTCATGAGGCAGATAACTGCACAGTAGTCTTCCATCTTAATTTGGAATAAATCATCTGTTCAGAGATTATGAATGCTATAAAGAGCATGATTTCAAATTTAAATTAATTAGAGGGTTTCCCATAGCAGTTTTTTTCACATGCTTGTACCAGACATACTTTCGTAGGTGTTCTAGATTCAAAACAGATACCTGCAGGCAATTGTTAAAAATGAAATAGTGGTTTGTGTCCATATTTATGTGCATTTGAAGACAGCTGTCCACTGCTGTGTGGAAATGGGACCAGTGACCAGCTGCCACTACTTTATTTCTTCTTCACAAATCTAAATTTCTCTCAAGGTGAAAAATCTTGGGAATAGAGGAAATTACCTCTGAATTTATTTAAACATTTCTCTACCCTCACATCCTTGATTCACATTCCCATACAATTAGGAGGATAGTGATGTTACATGAATATCTGCGGGCTAATTGCACTTACATGTCTGATGTTTATTAATAGCAATGCATCAAGAACATACTCACTCAAAATTAAATACATAATCCTTGTTCATTGCCTGCCTTATCTAATAAACACGATTCCATCCCAAAGCTGGACTTTGTCAGGATATCCATATGTAAATCAAAATCCGTGACTCAAAAAATTTCACCTTACCTTTTAGGCATGCGTCAGGAATTAAACCTCACCTTTCCTCTTTGCCCAGCTAGAAGCACCTCAGTCCTGTAAGGCCTGGAATGTTGCAT
The DNA here is from genome assembly GCF_052056855.1 of Sturnus vulgaris. Lineage (NCBI taxonomy): Eukaryota > Metazoa > Chordata > Aves > Passeriformes > Sturnidae > Sturnus > Sturnus vulgaris. The sequence goes on along the minus strand of NC_142245.1, from coordinate 65,126,189 downwards.
ATTCATCCTCCTTCCCTTGCACAATGTCAAGCCAAGAGTCATGAGGAGGTGGCATGGTAACTGCTCAAATACCATGGAAAGGAGCACTGCTTGTTTTTTGGAAGGAGTTCTCAAACCAGATTGGCAGTAATGCAGCCAATGAAGTGGTATAAAGGTCTTTAGAGAGGTATGAAGTGGAGCAGATAGATTTGTTCAGATTCAGGAAAACTGTGGCATAAAACAGGCAGGGTCAGAGACAATTTTACTCATGCTTAACTTCCAGTGATTTGGAAGAATGGGAAGAAACATTGGACCTAGACAATTTGGATCAAATGCATTGCCAGCTAGAGAATGGAACACATATGGCAGAGGGAAATTAAAAGTAGAAGAAAATACTCTAGAGGGATTAAGAATTGATGGAACAAGATGGATACATGTCAAGAAGACAGATGCATGTTCTGTTGGAACCACCTTCAAGTAAGGTACTGCCATACCTAACTTTTTTTGAACTTAATTTTCTCAAGACTTCCTAACTGGAAGATAGTTATTCAGCCAAGAAACAATATCACATTATTTATCTATTAAAGCACATCTAACTACTCCACATCCTTACAATATTATCTGCTAAAGTGATAAAGCTATTATATAAAACAAAACATGTAAAAGAATAAGCATATAAATTGATAAGTGATTTGAAAATATTTATATTTTGATGACAGGCAGCAAGAAAGTGATTAATTCGGTTTACTTTTTTTTTATTGATCAAAATAATCATCACCAGAAAATCAACCATGGCCAGTTGGAAGAGCACTGGATATTTCCAATTTTCCTTCTTCTGCGTCAAGGTATTTAATAGAAATTAAACCCCCTGCATCTGACACTGGAAAAAAGCATCAACCACATTATTTATGTTCATCAATACACCATATGCTATAAATAAACAATCAACTAAATCCCCAAGATTGTGCAAGTTTTTGTTTAACTATATCAATGGGCTTAGAAGAAACTTAGCTTGAATTTCTGTTCATTGAATATTCTTCTAGGGCAAGATTCTGACTTCAGAAAAGACTTAGGTAATCAGATCTTCTTATATATATTTATTAAATTGCTATGCAAAATATGACCAATATTTATCCCTTAAAAATTCTCCCAATATCTTTCCTTGGTCATAAGTTTAAAGACCTTTCAGGTTTACCCTTTTGCATTTGAAAAATAGTTTCGACAATGTGGATCTAATCAGTTACCTAGGTCTAGCAGACAAATTGACAGGTAGTAAAGTAAGACAGATGTCCCTTTTCTTTCATCAGCTTTTTTGTGCATTAAACCTTTTATGTTGGTTCTAAAATAACATGGCAGTATCACAAATGACTACCTTGCAGTATGAAATACAGCAAATGTTTCACAGCAAATAATTCAGCAGCCAAATCCCAACTCTTTTCTTGTTGGTGAATTTTGTATTAAGAGAAAATGTTTATCATTTTAATTAAACAGGAAAATTGTTTTGCAATAGTCTGTCGTTTATTCAAGAGCATCTGGTTTAATTATCCTAGGCTGGGAAAAAGAACTGCTTTGATTGGATGCATTAGTCACAAGATATGGGTAAGAATGCTTCCACTTGGCAAGTATTCCTCCCTGTTTCTTTTAAATCTGCTCTTTCAGTAAACATTCCTGAGAAAAGCTCCCCAGCAAGTAATGGCCCCATGAGGCAAACATTTAAAGTCACAAACTAACATATTTCAGAGGTGACTGAAAGTTCCTGTTTGACTAACTAATTTTCCCTTTCTTTGATAGACAGCAAATGGAAGATAAGATGGCACACTGTTTGTGGACCATAGAAAGCTTTGCCTCTGCAGCAAAGTCTTCTCTGAACATTAAAGACACTGTAAAATCCAGGGGGGTTTTGCCACTCAGAACAAGCAACAAGGTTGAACCCAGGGTAATTAGCCCAACCAAATTACGTCCTTTCCCCAATAAATCCCCAAGTTTCACCAAGGTCAACCACATTCTGATTCTTTTTAGTAGGGCATCTCCAAAATTCCCACTCCTAGGAAACCATTTGTGGTCTTCTCATCTGTCTAGGCTTATCTAACAGCATATATGTGTATAGACTTGTGGTGCTCCATGCCTGTGCAGGTTCACACTTTCCAGAGGAACTGAATGCAAATCTATTGCTGCCTGGTTGCCACAGAGCCTGCAGATCTGTATGGAGTTGACTGCTGAGGAGGGTTATATAGGTTTTGCCTTACAGATTTTTAGTAAATCCAGGTTTTAAGGTGACCTTAAGATCATGTGTAACTATTGGTGTGGACATAGAGAAAGTGGCTTACAGACAACACAACATCCTGAAGGATATGGACTTCTTTAGATTTGGTTCCTGACAGCACTTTGGTCTTAAATCTTAATGAAAAACAGAAAAAAACCTCAAGAAATAGCAGACACTGAAGAGACCTGGTTTGTAAATTCAGTTAAGAGTCGGTCTGTATCTAGCAAAGAAAAGAAAATTACTGGTGTTTTACACCAGTTTTACCCTCTGTGATTTTCTGTTTATTTTATTTCTTTGGCTAAACATTTGCAGAAAAAATGAAGATGAAAATCTTGGAAGGAACTTTTTAAAACAAGAAATGTACTCCACCCGTATTACAACATTATTCTTATTTAGCCAAACATTTTTCCTTTAACAAATGATCTGATATAGACACATACAGAAAAGACATAAAATACTTACAACAGCCAAATCTTTTCAGATTAAGAAAACAATTAGGAGGGGTGAAATATGTGAACAGATGAGAGAAAGCAAAGAATACAAAATAAACAATGAAAGTAATATTATTTCTGTGAATAAAACTGAAGTCTTGCATAATAATTCCTTAGGTCCATGAAGAAGAACTTGAAATAAGAATCACATGGGTTTCATGGTTGCTTCCCATTGTGAGTGGATAGTGGGTCTCCTGTGACTAAGCAGAGGAAGAAGGGAATAAGCACATGAAGAATGGAGGGGGGGAAAGTGAGTAAATAGCCACAACAAAATAAGAGTCACAGGGGTAAACATGCTAAAAGTGAAAGTCACAGTAGCCTGCACCTTACCTTTCTGAGATGCTTAAGTAAGAGGAAGGCTTAAAAAAAGAATCTTGCAATCATTTCAGGAAGCTATCAAAGATGTGGCCTTTCCCCGTGTTTATAGCTGGATTTTATTGCCTGGATGGTGTGCTGTTCACTCAAGGTTAGCGATTTATGCTCCAAGTCTCTTTCTGAGAGCTCGGCTGCTTGCATGAGGAGCCCCTTGGGGCAGCAGAGTTTTCAACAGAAAGTAGTCACATACATCACCAGTTCCCTAAAGTGTATATAATTGCCTTTGCTGACCTACAGACCAACATTTAGAGCATGCTCTCTCCAAGAATTTCCAGAAGGCCTTAAAGCACAGATCATTACTTTTCCTGACACCCTTCACATCTCCCAGTACAGTTTTCTTCTAAACCTGATTCAACATAATCTAAGTCCTATGCCAAGAATGTTTTGGTTAATACTGATATTTTTTTCATTATAATCCCTGCTAAAAAAGAGCCCACTGAATCAGACATTTTCAAAGACAGCTTTGGCTACTGTGTGCAGTCACTGGCTGTATAGCAGAGTTCTTTCATGCAGCACAAGGAGTGCCAATATCTCTCAAAACAGCCTGTTAAAAACTCATTTTGGAGTAATCCCTGATTTAAGTGCAAGGGCTTGCACCAAATGTCTACAGAAGCCCTTCATAACATAAAAGTTTCTGTGACTCTATAATCCTGTGTGTCACAATATTGACACAGCAGTGATGAGGGAGCAGGGGGCAAAAAATGTGTTTCTGTCGCCCATATACATTTACTCACGCCAAGAACATGGATGTTCAAACATTACAAGTTAATTTCTGTATGGAATCCAGAAACTGACACTTAAATATTTTTATAACTGTCATGTATTTCCTTTTTCTATGAAAAATATCACTGAGCTTTACTACAGGATTTTGCTTATTAAGAATTATTACTTTTTCCATCTTTCTTTGTCAGAAATTTTACACATATTTCTCCCTTAATTTTAAGACTTACTGTATCAATTCTCATCACTATATAGATATCCAACCACAATCAGTCTTATAATGGAAACTGGCTTACTGCACTTTTTGTTTCATGTCTGTATGAGAATAAGTGAATGCAACATAACCAAAGGAAGTTTACACTAGCTGTAAGTGTAGCTATGACTTTGAAAGAATCCCATTTTCCCACTAAAGTTATAGCATTTTTATTTAAACTATATTAATGATCTGTGAATAAGATTGATAACCATGGTTTTAGCTGGTTGAAGCTGAAACTTTCTCTTGTTTAGCAAGAAAAATTACTGCATCATAATAAAGTTGAATAATCATATCTGAAATCTTCATGATATTTTCTGTGCTGTACAGTCAGCAGTGGTGCATAAGAACAAGGAAAACATAGTCACAGGGTGAGAAATGATGTCTTATTGACTTTATAGTCCAACAGACTGAGCATCATGCCCCAACATGAAGTATGTGTTGAATGGCCTCATGTTCAGTAGGCTACATCCAGCTGCCTTAAATCTAAAATAACTATTTCAGCTTTATACTTTTAGAAGTTGCACCTGGCAGGCACCTCAGGCTGCAAAATAAAACTTCAGTTGTTTCCTGTGACTCTAGTTTTCCTACCACTACTGGCTTGTTTAGGCCTCTTCCCAAAGTTAGAATACTGTTACAAGGTGCAAGAGTTTCTTCTTGTCCTATTCAAGCTCACATCTGTGATCTAACCAAGTATTTACTGGATCTACATATAAACTTATTTGGCATGTTAGGATAAATACATGGTATTTATACACGAGTCTGAAATAATATTTTTGCATGATTACAACCCAGGAAACCATATATTTACACCTAGTAATTGATAATACAACACTCTCAGCTGTTTACTGTTAAGTCTCCACAAATCCATTACAAACCTAAATGTCATTTTCCTCTAAAATAAGAAAACCAACAGATTTTAGCACACAGGGCAAGAAGAGGAGAGTCAAATAAAGAGCTAGAGCAAATAAAATCTCCTTTTAAATATTAAGTGATGTAGAGAAATTTCCTCAAAATTCAGGTACAGTTCACTTGCTGTTTTCCTCCTTCTGTTATCAAGAAATAATGAAACAAAACATATACCTGATTTCTGAGGTGTCCTAAAACAGACGGCATCTGAAACAATGTCTCTAGTGCTCTGGAGATACTGCAGGACAAAACATTTCCAAATCCAGGACTCAGTCATCTTGGTTCCAACAGAAATCTAGTTTTTCCAAGCAGCACATAGGGCTACATAAACTTTAAGTAAAAATATCAGTCTGATGAGCACTCTACTTTTCTAAATATTGCTGCATGTATCTGTTCATCTTGAGATCATTTTCTTATATATTTTCTATAGCTTTTATAAAAACTAGCTATTCCTCTGGGCATTCCCCTAATTTTTTTTATGTGTGTCTCCCTCAAAGTGTCAGGCTTTCTCAGTGCTGGTTCAAATGCATCCTTTCAATTTCCAATGTCGTTTCAGTAACTTCATACTGAATAAATAAAATGCAGCTGGATCTGAGAGACAAAGGTCTTCACCACTGAATATTCAAAACGAAAAGAATTTATTCGGCTCAGAACATACAGTTTTCTGTTCCCCAAACCTGAGAATTTCTAAATTGCTGCTTTTCACCCCATACTGAGATCAAATCTATTCTCAAAATAGCAAAAATTCTCCAAGACATGGGATGACCGTTTCCACCAATTTCTAGCAGAGTACAAATTTCCCATAACTATTCCTTTGGTTAATTGTTCCTTTGTCCAGCATGGTATTTTCCAGTTTGATTCCTAAAAATGTTCATCACTGGTGTTGTACAAGGCAGTTTTATTTTACTACTGAAATATGAAAGCAAAAACATGAGAGAATTTGCCCAAGTTATATTTCTCTGCCAGTTGGAGCTCATGTAAACAGCGAAGCAGGCAGTGTAAATTCATTTTTAGAGTAACAATTTTGTCTCTAAGTTTGTCTGTATCTGCATAAACCAAAAATTAATGCAAATATATTCAGGAGTAGATTAATTTTCTCATGCAACAAAGGTTGTCCAAGGTGGAATATTTGAAAAAGAAGGGTGTCATGAATTTTGCCATTTTGACATAGCAATATCCAAAACATATAATTGTATCCCCAGGTATGATTAGGTTGAAAAAGCTGCATTAATCTTTTAGCTCTTTTTCAGCTGCTTTTTCTTTGCTTTTACGGAGTCTCAATATTAGAAAAAACAGATCTGTGAGTCTTGTGGCAGAGTCAGAAACATCAGATTGCTTCAGATTTTCTCGAAGTCCCCTTGGGTGCATGAAATCTCAGGTGGAATTCTTAGTGCTACTGAGTTCTGCCACCAACCTAACTTAATTTTTTCTTAGAGTGGGGGCACATCTCTGGCTTTGAACATTTTTCCTCCTTTCTCTCTCCTTTCTGCAAGGCTCCATTCTGATCACAGAAGATTTTGCTGACATATCATCCTGTATGTAGACTTTTGCAGATTAACACACAAATATCTGTGGGTACCTTAATTACATTCTGCAGAATATAGCTGTACCTTCTGATACCTTTCCCACTCCTCTAAATTAAATTCATATTTTCAGTTGGTTTGCTTGAAATCAGCTTCAGGATCAAACACAACATTGGGGTAAAAACCTGTTAATTCTATAAAGATAGAGATAGAAAAGGCAAGACATAATATTTGCTGCCTTTCTTCTCATATGTGTTTTTACATGAACTCTTGATCACAAAGACAAGATGGGAATTACAGTGAGAAAGAAATCCCTAAAAAGAAACTGAAAAACAGGAGATTAATTCCTGGATGCCTTTATTTGAGGACATTAAAGCTTTATGCCTTACAAGTCTGAGCAAACATCAGTTGCTTCACTGAGATGGCTGCCTTTCTAATTCACAAAGTTGCATCCATATCTAGGAAATCACAGCTTCAGCCTCCTAGTAAGTCATGCGTTCTTATGAAAGAAGTTTTTAATCATATAAAAAGAACGCATGTGATTTATTTTTTAATAAATTACATCTCCCAAGAGTATTTGCCAGGGAACTGTTATTCTAATACTTTGGTTGTCTTTGCAAGATGATCATCTTGATAATTTAAAATGTCATAGGATGTTTGCAGGAACAATAGACCAAATTCCTGAGCTGGTGTAAATTGGCGCGACTCCACATACATCAAAGAAGCAATGCCATTTTCCACCACATCATCAATGTTCACAAATTAAATGGATGTTTTGTGGTTTACTACATGTCAGAAAACTTGTAGTGCATCCCAAGCCCTCATAAGCTATGCTGTAAAACTATTTGATTTTTAATAGAACTACAAAAACAAACTTTCACATCTGAATAGTGACCTCAAATGGTTCTTTAAGATCAGGGTTAAACCTCAAATCTTTAATAGCTCAGGGAATGACTGTGCAAAAGATGCTAACGGCAAATTCCCTGAAGCACAGGCCAGATTTTTTCCAAATGAAATGCTTTACAACACCTTGATCATGAGACTGTATCTCCAAAGTTTTCTGGGCAAAGTTTAATTGGTTTTATTCTGAAGCACTTCTCTCTTTCAGACAGTAAAGGATTACCTTCAGAAGCACATTTGAGGTTTCAGAGTAGAGATTCTATCATTCTCTTCCTAAAGTATATGAACACTACTCAGCAAAAGCAACATGTCAACTTGTTCCAAAGTTTTCTTTTAATCCATTTTTGACTCAAAGAAAATCAACAGCTTTTCAATGTAATGTATGTGTATGTACAAACACTAGATAGAATATTTATATATTTTTAAATAAAAATTACACAATGGGGAACTATGAAGCTTGAGTATTTCTAACATTAATTACATACTAAATACATGATACATTTGCACAATAATAATAATACTTAGAAAAATATCTTTCATCAAATTGTCCAAAATCACTTTGCAAATGTCCTGTGATCCTCAAAATGTTCCTATGAGAAAATTACATATGAATAGATCCATTAATAGATCATTCAGCCGTGTTAAATTAATTTTCCCATTCAGCCTCGGTAGAAATAGAACCAGTAACAAATAGTTCATAGCATTTCCAACAGGAAAGAGAAGTGTAGAGTAGAAGGGTGAGAGGCCACTATGCGACATGGCAGAAAAGCAAGGGCCTGAGTCTGAAGAGATAACATGGCAGTGTCCTGTTCATGGCAGCACAACAGGAAAGAGGAAGGTCTGCCCATATAGCAAGCCAACTCCCCAGAACCTAGAGCTGCTTGTGCCCAGAAGTCTCTCATCTTCTGAGAAATTTCAGGTCTTCAAATTCTCCCAAAAAATCTTGCAATTCACTTTATTTATATTCCCCTCCCTCTGGCTTTACATGCTCAGACAATGTGCCTGACAGTCCTTTTGCACTTTTGTTTCTACACCGTGACTGCTGACTGATAATCACTACAGATCCTCTCAAGACCACTTGCAGTTGTCGGAGCTGGAAGATCCACCTGAGCCTTTTAAGTTGGGTTTTATTCAAAGGAATAAAATCCTGACTCCTGCTCCAGTAGGGATTTAAAAACATGAGTTGTGTATGCCAAAAATCTATCTGTCTCAAATGTTAAGGTCAGAGAAATAGCCATGTCTGATGAAATACATGGCAGTCCAAATCAAGGATACTGGATGACCTTAACCATTACCTTTTGCAGTCCCTTTTCATCATCGCTAGATGGAATGAAATAAGGATTCTATTAAGCCTTTGTTTCCTTAACATATTTATTATGATAGAAAAATTGTGCATACATTGTTTTGTATTAATCCATCACATATTGGCTTTCATAAATGTTTCAAAACCAACTGCCAACTAAAAAGGGACTGCTACTACACCAGGCTATAGGATATAGGTCTGAAATATACTAGTCAAAACACTTTCCAAGTGTACACTTTCATTAACCTTGATATAAACAAAGAAAAGAGAATTCCTCATTCCTTCTTCTCTCTGGAGGAAGTAGAAAATCACGCTCATAAATTTATAGCAGAATGGTAGTCACATTCCATAGCTCTGATCACAGTATTCTCTAAAATCAATAGAAACTAAGTTGATAAAATACTTGCAGAAAACTATCAGTCTGTTTGGCACTTAAGACAAAGCTAAAAACTGAAGTTGTCCTCTGGAATAGCACACGTCAAGAGATAACAAGTAGTAGCATGGATAGATAAGAGGCTGCAGAACAGTCACTGCCAGGAAAAGTCTGAGTCTGCCACAACTCAGTGAATAGTGTAGATGATGCTTTTTGATGCTGGTCAGATAGAAGCAAGTAGTTTTGCTTTCTTTTCTTAAAGCAGTTATGCCCAAAGTGTGCCAAAGAACTGTCAAAGCTAGTAGTTCTAGTCATGCACATTAATAGAAAACTGTAATATTTACAGGCAGTAATACAAAAAGTCTGCATAGAATTTTTTTCTATACAATTGTCACCAAAATAAGTCTGCCAAGCCAATTTATGTCACTTCAAACACTACTTTTCCTTGTAGATGTTTCTTTCTTATGTTTTTCTTTTAAATACATTTGCAGTGAAAGAAAAGGGTGAGAAAAGGTCTTAGTTCTTGGTACCATAACAAGTAGTTTCTAACAGAGTAATGACCAAGGACAACAAAACTCTGGGCCATTATTGGCAACAATTACAGCTAAAATACATCTGCCATCTCTACATGTATTACCAAACGATATATGTGTTCTGTTGGCATATACTAAAACATTTCAATTAATCATATGCAACAAGACCTTCCAATAAAGTAGTAACACATTTTGAACACTGTTTCCATTGCTCCTTCTTCCTTTGGAGGAAACTCATTGTGTTTAACTGAAGGAAACATGAGATGCCAAAAATTGTAGTGATTTATGGTTTCACAGTAAAAGTCAAACACTTCTCTGAAACTTGAATAAAGAAATAATGCATGAGCACTGAGAATATATTCCAGAGATGTCATTCAGCTTGGTTCTGAACTTGGAAGACATTTCCTATCAGTGGAGTGTTCTTCAACACAGAGAGCTCTGCAGAACTGTAGACTTAAACACTGGAATGGCTATATTCCTTTTAGACTGTTTTTTATTTCATCTTAGCTAGAAAATACACTTGGGAAATGTTCTATGCTGTTTAATGCAAAGGAAAGAGCATCAGGCCTGTCTGCATCATCTGACCTCTGGTGCTACTTTAATACAAAATAAAATGATCATAATTGAAAACACCACTTGGCAAGTTGCTATTAATTATGCATTGGATTATTGCCTTAGACCCGTGTCGCATTTAATTCTCTTGTTCAAAGGTTCTGGTTTCTATTGTGTTTTCATTTTTTTGACTGCAGACCAAACATGAGTTGCAGCATTATCTGCAGGATCCTCTTCAACATTTCCTTTCAGCAAAGCAGACATGGTCTGGCATATTTTGCATGAGGAACACTACAAAATATAATGCTGAATCACTTCAGAGATTCTGCTCTGATTCAGATTCTGCAGATGTGGATCAAAGCTTCCTGACAAATACTTTTAAGCATAACATAGCTCTCCTGATCCTGACTCAGTTAGCAATGCAGAAACCCTACTTTGCTACACGTGCATTTACTGGCCCCGGTGACTGCTACACTTCCCATTTCACATCCTGAGGAATTCCCATCTCACCTTGGGTTTTCAGCAATGGATCTGTTATCCTTAAACTGTGTCTGTGCATTCAGCAATAGAAGTGTGATTGAGATCCATCTCGGGGCCATCACTGCTTTGCTGTTGAATTATCCCAGAGTATCTGATACAGAGATCATGCTATAGTTAAACTTTTTCTCACTGGGCATGATAGAGCAAATACCTGAGTGGGCATAGTATTTCAAACAGATGACAGATGATCCAGCACAGAAGCTACTCATATTAGGATGGTCCTTCATAAAATTTTGGAGAAAAAAAGAAAAAAAGAACCAGTAAATTGAGTTTATATTGGTTTATCCATGTCTTTCTTATAGTTACACCTGTTTTAATTTGGTTCTTGAAAAGACCAAGCATGATTTACTATATTGTAGAATGATGGTCTGAGTTTCACCAGCTTGCTTCTCCTTCTCTTGAAAATCCCCGAGCACTAGTAAAAGGCAATTTATGTTTTGCAGAAATCCTTCAAAGTATGTAACATTTCCATATCATCAGCTATTGTAGACCCATTGAAACCAAGGGAGCTGGTTCACAGTTTGCTCCTGGTGAGGATCTGACTGCATGTAGCATACCCTTTCACAAACCAGCACTGTTTCACTTCCCTGTCTGTTAAAAGCTTCTGTCAGGGGAACAATAATATCAAAACCTACAATCTACATTCAAGCATATTTTTTTATTACAGAAGTGAAAACAAGCTTAATAGTTCAAACAACCAAAGGATCTGTAACATTTTACAGAAAGTAAATTATGTCATTAATTCGATGCAGTAAAACTCCTCACAATAATTACATTTAAATTAGGCTAATTTTTAATGGCAAACTAGTCGCTTTTTTTGAAGGAGCAGTTGGTTTATTCTCTCATTTTCTTTCACCATGGTGTGACTTTGAGACAATTTTGTACAGAAGAACTGCCTCTGCATTTTCATACATGTTAAATGCTTGATAATTTTTTTTTTTTTAATATACACTTATCTCTGAATTTCCTGGAATTTTAAGGCTTGAGAATGATTATAAGATCCTTTCAATGTAACTCTCTCCCTGTAAGGGACTTTACAATTCTAGGCCTTCTTTATGTTTCTGTCCTTAAGAATATTTAGTGATATTTCTTTAAAATCTCTACAACTATGGCAGAGATTGTAACAGAGCTGCAATCCTAATATATCCTAACAAGTTTCATGTAACAATGAGAATTACAATAATGGGATTACTAAATGGCATGATTACTTCATCTTAATGAGTTGTTTATGATGGAAAAGGTACAAATTTACTCGTAAATTAGACACTTTTTTCTTGTCTTCTTTAAGACCATTATTTAATGTTTTGCAGAATTCATGTAAAGGGAGTGTTTGGTGACTCTCTTACTGTTAGCATCAGGGCATTCATCAGGTTTACTATTAGCTGTGTACAAACCTAAACCACAATTCTAATTCTGCCAGGCCATTAAAGGTCTAAATGGTTGGTTATGTTCCCAGGACTGTTGAAACCAATAGAACCAGCTATTCTACTTAACAAGGATAACTAACACTATTAAAATCAGTGGCAGATGAGCCAATACTATTGTTCCCAATAACATGTTTTCAGATGGGAGTATGTAATAATTTAAAACCAAGCCAGTATGCCTTTAACCAGAATATTCTGTAACTCCATGTAGCATTATTTCTTTTATTGAAAAGCTGTGACTTTTACTTATCATCTTTTCAGCTTTCTGGGGTAAAAAAAAATCTGTTTTCTTAAAATCATTCACCGTGTACAACTCCAAGCATTGTTTTATATAAACATCATTCAGGCCTTGACAGTGTCAGGTGACCCCCTCCAAAACCCTGTTTTATTTCAAGAGTAATGCCAGAGAAAACTTTGCATTTGATAGTTCTGGTGCTCTACCACAACAGTCAACTGGGACTGCTTGGCCTATAAGTGAGTTCGATTTTGTTATTTTTGGTAATAATTCTATATGCAAAAAAAAAAAAAAATTCTTTTGACTGCTACTTCACACAAGGCACATTCGACACATTCATGTTCTGTGGCTTCTGATCTGCTTCACTGACATCCTTTGCTTTTCTACAGAATAGCCAGTCTGTTTATATTTGTACTCTTGTCAGCATTTCTCATAATCAGAGTTGTGTTAGTCTTTGGGTGTTTGCCTTATGGTCAATTTACAATTGAATGCATTCATCTTAAGTTCAGTTATCTTTTTACCGATGGAGAACCATCCCACCAAAGCTCTCAGGCTTTCCAGAACCTTGCAGATTTACATTATTTTTTCAATTTAAGCTCATGCCTCCTTGCATACTAAAAGGCATTTTAGTAGCTGTTCTTACCAACATTGACAAGAGGCCTCAAATGCATGTTCACAGCCTTGGAGCTCCTGCTATTACAGTCAAATTGACTGGCCTGGACACTTGCACTTATGACCTTGCACAAGTTAACACTCGTTTCTCCTGAAATTATGAATCATTCCTTACAGACTTAGAAGCTCAATTCTAAGTCTTAGCACCTCAGACTTTTCTCTTAGGTGTGTACTCACATAAAGGCGCTGTTAGAGTAGGAAAAAGCAGGCAGGGCTTTGTTTATTTACATCTACTGTTATCTAGGCTCTAGGAGTATTTGGAAAAAGTAATCCAAAACTTAAAACAAAGCAAAACATATTAAAAAAATCCCCCGTGCTCTCTAAGAAACTCAATTTTTTCCTTCTCTCTGGAGCAGAATTCATTAGTAAGGTAAATTCTGTAACCACCTCTGGGTCAGATTTATTACACTGGGAGGAGCTGCAGTTTAACAACTCCCTCAAAGGCAGAGAGGCCCTACAGAGAGACCCCTAATAAATTAGAAGACTGGGCAACCAACAATTATTTGAGTTCAACAAAGGAAAGTCCCTGTTCAGCACCTGGGATGGGGAAACCCTGGCTGTGTTTATAAACTGGGGAATGACAGGCTGGAGAGCAGCCCCATGGAAAGGGACCTGGGGGTTCTGGTCAGTGGCAAGTTGAACACGAGCCAGCAGTGCCCTGGCAGCCAGGAGGGCCGAAAGTGTCCTGGGGGCCATCAGGGACAGCATGGCCAGCTGGGCAAGGGAGGGGATTGCCCTGATCTGCTCTGAGCTGGGGCAGCCTCACCTCCAGTGCTGGGGGCTGGTTTGGGTGCCACAACATAAGAAGGGTACTGAACTATTAGAGAGTGTCCAAAGGAGGGCAACAAACATGGTGCAAGCCTTGAGGGGAAGTTGCCTGAGGAGTGGCTGAGGTCACTTGGTCTGTTCAGCCTGGAGGAGAGGAGATTGAGGGGAGATCTCATTACAGGTACAACTTCCTTGTGAGAGGAAGAGGAGACAGGCACTGATCTCCTTTCTGTGGTGACAATGACAGGAACTGAGGGAATGGCTTGAAGTTGTGTTTTGGAGGTTTAGGTTGGATATCAGGAAAAGGTTCTTCACCCAGAGAACTGAACAGGAACTGAACAAGATTCCCAGGGAAATGGTCACAGCACCAAACCCGACAGAGTTCAAGAAACGTTTAGCCCATGCTCTCTGGAACACGGTGTGCCTCTTTTGGGTGTCTTGTGCAGGGCCAGGAGTTGGACTCAATGATCCTTGTGAAGCCTTCCAACTCAGCTTATTCTGTGATTCTGTGATCTCAGCATGTGCCCGGGTAGGTTCAAATCTTTGCCGAGACCTCGCTCTCCTGTTCCTTGTGATACCCTTCAGCTGACAGGACTTATATGATCTCTAGGACATCAAAAGATACCTGCTTGTGATAGAGGACTAGCCTGCAGCTGTATCTGCACGGGTCTTTCAGGGCTGAAATGATGCAGGCTTGGCATCTGGACAACTCATAATGCCCGTCTTAACAAATCACATTAATTGGTTACTGTTACATTTAAAAAAATAAAAAAGCTTCCTTTTACTGAATAGTGCCTAACCTTTGCAGACTAAATTGGAAGCATAGAACACTTATGTTCCTTCTGCTGAGCAATTTTTCTGTTTATTGGTATTAGCTTTCAAATGACAGTACTAAAGGTCTGTAACGATCTGTACAGAAGATACTTGGCAAAGGGCTCATTAACAACTGAGATGAGCTGTAAAAGAAGCACATAAAATGTCAAAGTAATATAAAAAAATCATGCTACACTGTGGAATGGGCAATTAAACAATAACACACAGCACTGTAAGGTCTGAAAATGAAAAGAGATGAATGATAGATACTGCTATTGTCAGGAGTACAGCTCAGTTCCCATAATCCATAACAGGAATCAAAGTCCTGGAAATGTAAGGAGAGATATAGAAATCCAGCATGAAAACTCAGTAACCAAGGTTCCTGCTTCAGGTGTGCCATATGGCATGTGAACTCTATCTTCTAAGAGACAGTATGAGGTGCCAGCCTATATCCCCAATGCCAGCCTGTCCAAAGGCACCTGCAGCAGTAGAGCAGGGACTGCTGTAAGCCATTGTGGCATCACTGCCAGCTGTGTGAGGAAAACCTGTGACAGAGTGGGAGAGGACAACACACACACAGCCTTGAGCCAAGCTCATGAAATAAATTCTGACTTAGGTAGCTGGTAGGCACTCAGATTTTAAACACCTACCAAGACAGTTCTAAGGTAAATACCTATATTCCCTATATGAAATAATGGATACCTCCAGATGGGTGATCCTGCACCTGCTGAAGCTTCCATAAATAGGTCAGGCAGAATGGATGCTTTACCACCGTTTTTTGCTTGCACTCCTTGAACTATCCATCCTAAAGCTTTAGTTATTTTCTAAAAGAGCAAGAAACATCACAGGAAGATTGTGAAATATAGAATCAGTGAAAAGGGAGACTTAAAAATTGTTCATACTTATCCCTTGCAATTTGACCATTAGCTCACTTTGTACTCCTAAGCAATCTTTCTGTTTCTGTTCATAATCCTTTGTCATGGGAATTTCTTCTTAATCACAATGAAATGTTTATAGTACAGAGTGCTTCTGTCTGTTACTTCATTACTGAATTTCTGTTATGACTGAGCTGCTTCACAGATGTTCTGAAGAAATATTTGAAAATTCAGTTAAAAACTTTTTAAAATGCAGTTCATGTCCCTATCTGCCACCAAAAGCATAGATTTTGATCTGTTTTTTCACAGATGCATGTTATTTTTCAGCCTTAATTCATTTAAAGACAATGATTATGTACTTCTGTGGAACTAAAATGTGCACAATTGGGCTTCTTGTCAACAAAATATCAACCATCTGCTGCTAAAACATTGAAAAGTGTGCAGTGAGCCCTCCCTGTGACTTCTTTTGTTACCAAATTTAGAAAAAATGAAGTAGGAGTATTAAATTTTTCATGATTTTTTGACTTATTTACTGTTGGGAAGTTGTTTGGGGTTTCATTTCATGTTTCTCTGCTCAGGAGAAGCAGCTTCTTGTAAGGATAAGACTGTTTCTTTTGTTTGGTTGTTTGGTTTTGTTCTAGTGTTGTTCTTTTTTTTTTAATTTCAATTTGAGAAAGCAGCACTTAAACAGAAAAGCGGTGTCCAAACTCCTCAGTCCATTTTCATGTTTTGAGCTAAAAGTATGTCAGTCTTGAAGTCTCCTTGATATCAAGGCACCGTATGTCATGTCATGAAAGCATTTTCTAAAGTCACTTAAGAAAGACTAACTCATGATGGGATGACACTGTAGTCATCAATAAAAAAATTTCACTGAATATGACAGAGAAGGCAGATCAGAAAATGAAGACAAGATTACAGAAGAAAAATCCAGCAAAAGAAATCAGTTTCAAAAACAGAGTACAAGTAGAAGCATGGAATTGGACCACTGAGGATAATAAGGGAATTCACCACTTAAGTTGCACCTAGTCATATTGATCCCACACAGCTGGAGAACAATCAGGTAGTTATGGCAGGTTTTTTATGTACATTTCTATTCACATCTCAGAAGCCTGCAGTCACTTAACACAATAGTGGTGGAAAGGGGAAAAGAACATTACAGTTACTAAAAAAGAAGCCAGACTTCTGAAGACATGTTTCTTTTTTAGTTCAACTATGGATTGGACAGTTTTGGAAAGCCAATATTCTGAAACAAGGAAAACAATAATGATATGTCAACTGTTCTAAGAAAAATTATTTTGACAAGAAAAAAGTTTGAGTCATGGGAAATAGTCTTGAAA